>NW_026542594.1:173636761-176036761 GCF_028750875.1 Macrosteles quadrilineatus | reverse complement strand
CGCGTAGATTTGCAAACTGGCCTTACAATTTTGAAAAAGTCCCTTGGGCTCTGCCCCAGTGGCTTGGAAAGTTCCCATGTTATCCTTATGAAGAACATAATTGTTTACATTTTGATCAGCTGTATAATTTAATTGCTGTTGTTTATTTTTCAATTCAATGAAACCCATTGAGTACATTTATTTACTATTTGAGTTTGTGTAAACAAAACCCCCAAGACGGATCGTGTTAGTATGGTTGTATCATAGATAAAACATACTTGTGTTAGTTAGTCTATGGTTGTATCTTAAATTTGAGTATTAATCGTTGTTTTGTGTCGCTATGACGGATCGTGTTAGCATGATTGTAACTTAAATTTGTGCATTTATCGTGTTTTTGTGTAGCTTTAATTTGTTTATTTGTTGTTTTTTTTTTTCTTTTAAATGCCTCTGACTCGACGACAACGAAACATAGACAGGAGGCGCGATATTGATAACGACCGCAGCGACAGAACAGTGGCGATGTTTATAGGCTTAACTCATCACAGTCAGCACCTCACCCTGGACAATCTCAACTATTAGGTTTCAAATAGGCCCTAACACTACCCCAAAACGAGTTTTCGTTCACAATCGGCCCTCTATCAATGACTTGTGTTGCCTGTACAGCGAGGCATTTTGAGAAGGAGAAAACCGGCCGCAATGCTTTAGGTTTCAATAACGAAGATAAACATGGTCTGAGTTACACACCGGTAATCTTTGAGTTGACTCTTTTAAACTCATTGTAAATATGACTGTTATTCGTTTTGGAATAACTCCTGTGATACTTTGCTATTGCTCGAATTCGAGCAACATGTACACTAGTAATTTTTAAGCTACAACTTGTATTTTATGATCTTCTGAATTTTTAAAATGATCTTAGATTTTGTTATTAATATTATTTTTCTAGACAAAATAGTTAGAATCAGTAAACATAAATAGGGGGGACGTTTAGAAGTAGTTTATTAGTGTGCTTTGTTGACTTTTCATTGTTTTTATGAGGGTTATGAAGGTTCAAAGAATCCATGATAGTCTATTTACATGCATTCAATAAAATTGCTAGAGGGTAAAAAATCTATTATTTGCTCAAGCAATTTTGTATCGTGGATACTGGATAAATAGTTTTGGTTTTAGTTATGATTAATTGCCATTTAATCACCAGAAACCCTCAACTGAAAAAATGAGGACCGAAATTTTATCAGATACAATATTTTGTACTTTTATATAAAAGGTTAAACTTGGAAAGAGATTTATAAATTTAAACATCTTTGCCACCAAGATATTCGATATATATATTTGATATTCGATATTTGATATTACCGATATTACCTTGTTCCGTCTTCAGTCTTAACTTATTCTATGGATGACTAGTTTCGGGTACAAAGACCCATTATCAAATCCTTATTTAAAACATCATATTGAATATGGTCAAATATCCGACGTAGGTTTTCATCAATGTATACATGCAGGTCGACGACACATAAAGTTTACACATTTAAAAAACAAAAGTTACAAATACATTTACGACAGGCCGGCCACATTGAATACGGGACAAACCGACGCAGGTTACACGGTGGACACGACAGCGTGTCGGTTTGTCCCGTATTCAATGTGGCCGGCATATCGTAAATGTATTTGTAACTTTTGTTTTTTAAATGTGTAAACTTTATGTGTCGTCGACCTGCATGTATACATTGATGAAGACCTACGTCGGATATTTGACCATATTCAATATGATGTTTTAAATAAGGATTTGATAATGGGTCTTTGTACCCGAAACTAGTCTTCCATAGACAAGTTAAGACTGAAGACGGAACAAGGTACGTATTATATATTTAGAAATTCCTGATTTCAGTACCTTAACTGAAGACATGGGGTTCCTAGCTGAACACAACATATGCATTGCTGGAGTTTTATACCATTTACCTTAGCTTTTAGAGGGTGAATACTAAACTAATAAATTCCATGTTAAATGTCTATAATATTGAACAATTTGTTACACAGATCAACAAATCGCTTACATGCTAAGGAGAGATCTTTACGCCGCTTATGAAGAGATGGGAAAAGTTTACGCTGTTCATATGGGACTCAATCCAGACCTTCTAAAAATTCCCATCAGGGTAAATTACCATATTTTGTTTGAATAAACTGTCGCTTATTCAAGTTTTAAATTTCACTTTTGTAAAGAGGACATTGCTATTTTTATGCTCAGATACTACATTTAATGCCTCCAAGACAGAACTATTAGTACATGTCGTAATTCATTAAAAAATGTTCCTCAACTGCTCCTTTTTCAAAGGAAATATAATCTTGAATCATATATAAAATGTTTGTTACTCGTCTAATAGTACGGTACCTGTATTTACTGAAAAATTCTTAGCTTATGGCTTCATCTTTGACGGTTATATTAAATTTGCTTTTATTTTATAACCAACCCAACGTTAGCAAACAACCATTCATACACATTTATTATATAAATATTATAATAAAATAAATAAGCTAGATACTTCCAATACTGACATTAGTAACTTTTCTACTTAAATAATTTTCATATTCCGTTTTTGTGTTACAGTTCAACAATCCTGTTTACGGACCTCCAGTTCCTAATTTCACTGATTTTGCCGCTCCTGGAGTAATGTTAACGTAAGTAAACATTATAAAATAATAACAAATTCTTTATCATATTCATGTCACCTTTTAGGAACTTAAGAGGAAATTTGTGGCGGTGAATACTACATCACTAATAATGCATGTGCTCTGCTTTTTGACATGGATACAACCTCAAACTCATTTCTGTAAATATCCTCCCTTGGAAGAAAAGATTCATTCAAAATTAGAAGAATATTCAATTCAAGATTATTCAATACAGAAGAGATAACAAATATTAGAGGTATTAGAATAGAAACAGTATGGATCATAAACATAAACAAATAATGCCACTGGCTTGAAAACGTAAACACATTGTCATTAATATTTAAATGGAACTGGCAAAAAACTTCCAAACCAGCTGTTACGGCTATTAGTATAGACATTCGAGCCAGTGATGTAATTCCATGTTTATGATCCATACAGTTTCTGTTCTAAATGGAAGAAATTAATATTTACACCTAAACAGGAAGTTTAGGTGTATATAGTTCGGCCGCTTAGAAAGCGACCTCCTCCAGCATTGGTTTAGCATTAGCGCGCAGGTCGTTTTCTAAGCGGCCCGAACTATAGTACCAGTATTGACATTTGAATGCTGAAGAATAAATTTCATCCACGTGGACCATTTTGTAGCCAATATTCAGTCAAATATAACAAAGTTAATCGGCCTCTCGAAGAGTATGTTCCTGTAAAAACTATATTTTCTCTCTTGCTTTTTGTTTTCAATATTATGATAGTTGATGAGACAAGACAGAGTCTACAGTGAACAATAAGTTGTTCCTTTTGTTTGGCATGGATATAAGGTTGTAGTTTATTACAGAAATCAGCAATTGGATGGCATCACTTGGTATGTTTTATTTGATTTTTGAAATGGCATCAGCTTTAACATGGATAATGGTGTATCTATACTTTATTCCTTAGACATAGATGCCAAAAATTCAACATAAAACATACTAACTTCTGTATAACAGTTGGTTACTGTGGTTGTAAATAGTTATAACATTGTTCTGTTTTCCCACCTAAATATTACTAAATATTTTGTTTCCAGAATCATATTCTTCCTAGCCGTAGCTCTAACCTCTGGCGCAATGTTGATAGAGCGTAACGAGGGAATTATGGAGCGAGGACTGGTATCTGGTAAGTTGTACTAAATAGCAATTACTAGTTTCAATAGGTTAAAGGTTAAAGTATTCGTTTGACGTTTACTCTTCAACAACTAACCTATAAAAAATATATTATGTGTCTTAGTTCGCTCTACCAATATATTAATTATTTCAGAAAAAAAATATTTTTAAAGGGTGGCAATTGACAATGCATGTCACGTTATTAAGATACATGTGTAGCAAACACATGCATAGTATGAATAACAACTCAATCTCCATAATATGTTATTGTTATTAACTGACTTATATTTCAGAAGTAAAAATATAGGATTATAGCATTTCATCATTAAGTTCTTCGGCACCCTTATCAATATTGATAGGCGGAAGGGGTTATGATTAACATATATTACATTTTAATTTTTATACAGTAGGCCCTACTTTGGAAAAAGATATATAGCCTTAGTGACCATAAAAATACTCCATTTTCAACCCTTTTGGTAAAGTTGTTTATTGAAATGATCTAAGCAGGATGTTTGACAAAAATATGTTTTACCACGTTATGTTATGATGCATTTAATTTTCTCTTCCCCTAAAAGCTATGGGGGGGTAGCTTATGCCCTTCTTACCCACAAGTATGGGCGTCCTTGATTGAAAGCTGATTTAAAGCTGTTGTCATCTTGTAAACATAAGTGTTCAATTTCTTACCATGACCAACTAATTACTCATAAATATGTTTGCTTTAATTAATTTAATTTTTATAAAATATTCACTCCACCACTTGCTCTATATTATCTCTTGTTAATAATGATGGGAGTGTATTCCCTGTTCTCAATCTTCAAGGTCATACACTATGTCAATTACATTTTTTAATGTTTAGAAGGAAACAGCCCAAACCCTGTCTAATGTCATTTTGTAATGTCGCAGGAATAACTGGGGTGGAGATTCTAACAGCACACGTTATCACACAGTTCCTAGTGATGTTGGGCCAGTCTGTCATGGTCGTTGTGTTTGCTCTGTTCGTCTTTGACGTCACCAATCACGGAGAGGTCATCTTAGTCCTCGTACTGGTTGTACTGGACGGCATGTGTGGAATGACATACGGTTTGTGTTTGAGATTAAATAGAATTAACTTATTGTAAAAGTTGTTTTAGCTAACTAACTAGTTTGTTAAAGAGGTCCAAATCTTTTTTTTTCAGTTGTGGTAATTTTATTGGTTATTTGTGTCATTAAGTGTAGTGTCAGGATTTGTCCATTCTCAACGTTTTTATTTACTTTTTCATAATACTGTAAATGTGTTTTTTTAAGTTAAATTGTACATATTATTATTACTTCATTAGCACATGTCCTTATGATTAAACGTTTATATATAATTTTACAGGCTAAATAATTATTTGATCTTTTTTAGTAGCACCAATATTTAAGGAACCAGACTCATTCTTTACTTTCCCAATACATTTTATAATTTTTTTCAAAGCTATTTATTATTGAGCGAAGCTCACTTTCCCTCACTTTGTAACTTCTTTGTAAGAGCATCAGAATGTAATGTCTTGACCAATTGATATGAAATTTGGCCAACAGCTAAAGAATACTGAGCACAATTTTTATGGTAAAAAATATTTGCAAATTTTCTTCTGAATTTTATTTTACGGGTCACGCAATTTCGCTTGTTATTTTAATGTAAGTTGAAAGAAAAATTATATTGGGTTTATGACATATGGATTTATCTCGTTTCATTTAAATAATATAAACATATGTTAATTGTTTGTAACTGTTTTGTTTACATTTCAATATTTACTTTCATCCTAGGTCAAAGTTGGAATGTGACAGTTTATCAAGGGAAGTAACAGTTTTGCTATATTTGTTTTGAGCATGCCTCAAAGGCCACGTTGTAATATTGGTCGTCGCACCAATAATGCAAATATTGTAAGAGAGTGGTGTCGTGAACAAGAAGAACCAGATGAAGCAGTGACGGAAGAAGCTGATAATAATAGGCAGATAGCTAATCAATTCCAACATGAATTAGATGCACTAAAATTTTACACTTGCACTAACTGTCATCGCCAACAACTAACACAGCTTCAAACCAATCACCGATTTGTTCGCGTTGTCGTTCAAATGCAACTAAATTCACGGCGTTAAATAATATGGATGTGTCAAGTGTCCCGAACGAATTAACTGACCTGACGATTGTAGAACAAATGTTGATTGCACGAGTACATCCCGCTATGCGCATTTACAAAGTACAAGCAAATGGTCAGGATATATTGTAGGTTGTTAGCTGCTTTAGCCATTGACAATATTTAAATAATGCTTCGCTCATTTATGCGTCTAAAGTGTAACGGCAGACCACCCTAGTTTAAATTTACTTTCACAATGCCATTTAGTTGATCATTGCAGCTAAAACAAAAGAATTATTGTGATATTAACATTGAAAGAATTGAACAGAAATTATTTATGTTTTAATAAAATAATGTTACAGATTTGGAGACATTGAGTTATATTTATATATTTGTTTCCAGGTTTTGTTGTGTCCTGTGTCACGGATAGTGAGAGAAACGCAACATACCTGGCTCTAGGAAGCTTTCTGCCATTTGTTATGCTTTGCGGTAAGTTGACAAATCATCATAGATATATATTGTAGATTTTTTATTACCTTACTTTACTCCTTACTACTAAATCTCTTGTAGAGCCTGGGCCTTCAGATATATCTGTCTCCTTCTGTTCTACAACCTTATTATCTATCTTCTAGTGAGTACCTAGTTTGTGGAGTTCATCCACCCATATTGTTCTAGGTCTGCATCTTCTTCTTCCTGGTATCCCAGTAAATATTCTCCTAAATGGAAGAAAACACTGCTGGTAGTCTTGGGATATTATATTCTTTTACGAGTAGTGTTAGTGTAACTATTGCTAACTTTTCTTGAAATTTCTATTTTGGTAAAAGGAGAAGAAAGACAAAAGGAGGTTCTACCCGGCAGCTTGAATTCCAATTCATAGTGGCAGAGTATATGGATTGAAATATACAGTTCGGGATTAAACATGCCTCTATTGTAAAAGCTCTCAACATTCTAAAACTATTTTTCCGCAATGATTGTGTGCTTGTGTGCTCTTAACACCTCAGAGCTTGCAATGGATGGTAAAGATTAATTTTAACTATTATTTTGAAGTTAAAATCTAATGTGAAAAAGACAAATTTGTGAATTTTCAAAATGATTTTTTAAATACCATACTTAAAGAAACATTTACGAAGTTTCAGTTCATCCAGCATAGTTTGGATCTTTATGAATGTTTTACAGTTTATTTCAACTCGATAAACACTTTAATAATTCCATGAGGTTCTTTTTTGTAGAACCATGTTTACGCGGTAACCAGCCGACAGGTGGAACCCTCTTAAGTTAGTTTCTCAAAGTACTAAAATAATGTGTTCGTGAGACTCCCATTCATTCATACTGATGTTCCCCCACAGGTGTCATCTGGCCAGTACAAGGTATGCACAAAATCCTTCGCAACATCAGCTACTTCCTACCACTCACCCTCTCGACGGAGTCTCTACGTTCAATCCTAGCCAAGGGTTGGTCCATCAACGAGACAGCCGTCTATGCGGGCTACATATCCATGAGTACTTGGATTATGATCTTCATGGTCTCGAGTGTTCTCCTAATTAAGTTCAAGAAGGGCTAAGTGTCCCGGAACATAGTATGTACATAGAGTATTATAGTTCTAATAATCTGAAACGTTATTGTATATACGCACTTAAACTTGTTTATTTGAACTGTCCGGCAAGATAATAAGATTTTGTGAGTGAAAATATTAAATCAAAATGTGTGCAATAAAACAGTATTTAATGATAAATTAAGTTGAATGAAATCATAGTGATATATGTTTCAAATATGAAACAAAATGGTTAGTGATTTATTACTTCCATACCTAAAGTCATTTAGACACAAATTTTTGTCTTTATTCGTACCCTTAAAATTAAATGTAAGAAAAAATCATATTATTGATAGTGACAATGATAGAATCACTTTAACCCACTTTAATGTTTGCTTTAATTCACACCGTACCTAAAAGGTAAACACGCATGAGGTAATGTTTGATGTATGATGATATGAGCAAAAACAAATTATGTTGTTAAGTAGTCTTAAATTTACCAATTGCTTCACTGATTCCTTTCAATTTAAATTTTATTTTAATTCTTGATGTATAATATAATTATAATATTTATGGTGATACTCAATCACTGAATTGTTAATCTTATGAGTATGTTTTTAAGTGTTACTCTCTCTTGTATATATAATGTATTTATACCACATAGATTAGTTTTAGGTAGATCTAAAAATAAATTTACTATATTTCAAACATTGTTTTATTGTACCTTTATCTCAGTTCCTTCTTTTTGCTATTTAAATACAGATTGTAATGTACAAAGTTAGGTTTCCTACTTGAGATACTTATTCACACAAAAACTAGACTGCAATCGTTTACAATAAGTTATAGAACTCATGATATTAGAATTTGTTAAAAGATATAATATCTTTCTAATTAAACTACCACACAACCAATTGTTGTACAAACTTTACATTCTGCATTTCACCTTAACTAAGTATTCATCTGTTGGAGATAAAAAGACTCGAATAATTTTGATTAGTATGTTTCAGTCCTTTTACCTCTAAAAAAATGATACAACCCCCTTTACTGAAAAATTACCACCAAGTTGCTGCAGCTTTTGTGATTTTCACCGTAAAATAGCATAGTTACTCCTCACCCGCTTGTACTCGGTCCAGATCCAGATACAGATGTCTTTATTAAGTTTTGCCCACCACTAGGGAAATCCAGTTGAACCACTTAACGCCCTGTTTTATTTAACTTAAAGTAAAATGAATGTTTGTGGGTTCCACACATGCATAAATTTGATATTATTTAATGAATGCTAAAATGGTTGGGTTGAAATTTTCCTACTTCGGCATTATCCATACAAGGACACAACAAAATGGCTCCTAGTGGCACAGCATGCCCTTGAGAAGTGCTACCTCACCTAAGAGTGTGGACCAGAATCCAGATGTACATTTATTTAGCTCAAAACAAAGCCCAGTCAGTCAGTGTCTGCTCTGCATATCTTCGTGCAGTCCAGTCGTCCTGTTCTAACCAGGTCAAAGGATTAGTTCCTGTATTTCAACACTCTGCTGAGGTTGGTAATGGGCTTGGGTGGGAGCATAGCAGACGGGGCCATCCGGCCATGTTGGAGTAAGTGCCAGAAAATATCTTTCTCTACAATTTATAAACGATGCTTTTCAAAAGTATCTTTTTATCTTTTCACAAATACACGTGGAATGTAAATAAATACCTCTAATAACACTTGAAACATACATTTAAACTTACTTAAATTTTTTAAGACATTAAATATATAAAAGATAGTAGTGGTGATTGATTTTGGTTGAATACTCAAATTATCATCACATCGAATAGATAGGGGAATGACCAAATGACGTCATAGTGTGTTATTCTGTGTCCGATGGATTGTACGCATATGCCTTGAGTGCTTGTAAACTGATTCCCCTAGTTGGTACCGAAAAAACAAAATTTTACAGTCTCTCAATTTTCTAGCAGAGTTGTTTTGTCAGTGCTATACCTCCAGAGAGAAAAGAATTTATTAATAAAAATAAACACATCTGCCTTAAGAGGATATGGAGGCTAGTAGCCAAAGTGATTGTAACTTAAATATCTAGGGCACTATGAGATCATAAATTTTCTTTGACTTTTGACTCCATGACTTATTTCCTGTCGCTCCTTAGCGGGATCATGGGGAATCTAGAAGAGCTTGCCATCCATCTCTGTCCTGTGCCAGATCCCTCTCCTAACCCCAGGTCTTCCCAACACTCAAGGCTTCCTTCATTATTGTTTTTCTTAAGGTGTCAATTAAAGGGCCTTTTCCCCTCTTTCTCATCCCTTCACGATTCCATTCCAGGGCCTTCTTTTCAATTGCTTCATCCGACTTCCGAAGAGTGGGAACCAGCCACCTCCACTTCCCTCTTCTGATTTCCAGGTGGATCTTTTATTTGTTGTCCCAATGTCTCCAAAAGCTGTTCATTGGAAATAGTGTTTGGCCATCAGAACACTCTCATAATACGTCTGAGAAACCTGTCTGAGAAACACATGGAGCTGAGAAGTACTACGCCGATCCATTTTCCAAGTTTCACTGGCATATAGAAGGACAGACTTGACATTTGTGTTGAAGTAAGGCATCACCAAATAAAATTTAGGGTTTGCCTTTGTTGAAGATGCAGATTTTGTTTTTCATTGAAATATATCTCTTTTATTGCCATACTGGGTAAAGCTGAATAAATGCTGCATTAGATTTCCCAATGCTGTGCTCCTCCTTGGCTTCTCGTCTGCTGTGACTTTGCTCCCGAGGTATTGGAAAGAGTCAACCTCTTCAATTACGTTCCCGTAACAATTGTAGAGGTATTATGCTTTTGTCAGACCCAACCAAATGCTGGCCAAAATAATCGTGAACTGGATAAAAGATTCCACTAAACTGAAAATTGATGAAAGAACAGGCATGTTTCCGGAAAGCTAGAAGTTGTGTGTGGATTTAGGTACTTAATATTACTCTACGAATCCTACTTAAACAGAGAAAAGAATTTCAAAGTCCTACTCCTCTACGCTCTACCTGGCATTTGTAGATGTCGAGAAGGCCTTTGACTCAGTAAACCCCATCAGGTGCTGGGTGCTGTGGCATGTTCTGCAAGAATATGGGATACCCCCTAAAAAAATAAATATTATTAAAGTCTTGTACCATGGTTTCCAGTGTCAGGTTTCGCATCAGCGAAGGTTAACTGGATCAATCCCAGTTTAAATAGGCGTTTGCCAAGGCTGCATTCCATCATCAATCCAATACTGTTCCTTTATGTGCTTGACTCATAGTTATACTGTAAGGAGAGTAACAAATAATTGGAGGCGGGGAGGCTCACTGATATTCAGGCGAAACTTGTTGAAAATGCCTGCCTTTTATATTTATTTGCAATAGTCATACAGATGATATGAATGTTGTTTTTACTATCAGCTGTCTGTTTTGTTGTCCAATATTGTTCCTTGTCATGAAAACATTAATGAGAAATACATTTGAGAAATACATTTGATTATTTTATAGTTTAAATTAGTTTTTCGTCGTAGTTTTGCTTAGATTATCCCTAAACACCTCCACTTGGGAGAATAATTCAAGAGGTTATGGTCGCCAGCATCGTTTTAAGTACATAACAGTGTTGGGAAATCTAGTCTACTACGTACACGGTAAGAACAATTTATACTGACGTATTTTTCTGTCTCAAGAGTATTATTTCTTTGGTATATCTTTCGATCGAGTTCGTCCAGCTCTACAAATGGAATACGAACGTGAAAGGTATAAAACCATTGAAAGGAGCAGAAGATTGGCCGACGTGGAAAGATCGAGTGTTGGACGTTCTAGAGTTGTTCGACGCGGTTGATATCGTCGAGGGAAAGAGAGAAAAGCCTACCCTCTCTGAGCCTCCGACTAAAGCCGAAAAGGAAGAACTTCAGAAATTCAACAAATCCACGACTCAGGCAAAAATAGTTATTTCTCAGTGCGTTAGTGATGATCTACATCAACGTATTTCCGGAAGATTATCAGCTAAGGAAGCGTGGGACATTTTGATCGAGCAGTTCGATAACAAGGCAGAAGATCAGTTGTTTCGTCAGTGTTTGGATTTCTTCAGTATGGAATGGGATGATACTGAGGATGCCCCGACCGTGCTTTCAAGATTGAAGAATCAAAACCGCGAATTTGCAGCTGGCCTCAAAACGCTTAACATCCAAACAGTCGAAGATTTTCTTGGGCTCCTGTTTGTGTCAAAAGTGTTACATATTTTGCCGAAGCGTTTTGAATCGTTCAAGTCTAGCTACTTACTTATGAAGGCAAACGAGAGCAAGAAACTTGAAGATGTTTCATCTGCATTGATCCTTCATGAGCGTAATGTTGCTCCTACGTCAAAAGCCGGTGACATTCTTAGTGCCACAAACAGCGGTGGTCAGAAGAATAGGAAACCAAAAGGTGACACTTCGTGCAAATACTGTTCGGGGAAAGGTCATTGGATTCGTCAGTGTTCTAAATGGAAAGCTGACGGCAAGCCTGCGTATCCAGCTCGAGCTCATGGCATTAGCACTAGCTCAAAAGCGAGTGACACTGATAAGAAGAGAACGAAGGGCTCGCAAGTTAACGTGACCGACAACCGAAGTGCGCTGATTTCCACCAGCAGTGACATGAATATCGTGACCACGAACGACCAGTGGTGGATCGACAATGGCGCTACGCGCCACATTACGTCAAATCTGAGTTGGTTCACGGAGTACAAACCTTTTCCTGCAAACTCGAACACAACAGTAAAGGCGGCGGGAAAGGAAGTTATAAAAGCTCTTGGCAGTGGAGTCGTTGAAGTAGCGAACTATGAAAATGGAAAACTGGAAACGTTCACACTCAACGATGTCTGGTATGTTCCTGACGTTTCTCGGAACTTAGTGTCCATTCTCGCAGCTCATGATCGAAACCCTAATAGCAGGTTTGAATCGACTAATACCGAGTGTCGGTTCACAATTAACGAAAAAACTGTATTCAAAGGTACTCGAAACTGTGGTGGAACTTTGTATCGTGCCTCATTTCACACAGTTCAACCATCTGAGGTTTGCGCTAATGCAGCAGAAGACAATCGAATACTGCAGTTATATCATGAGCGCTGGGGTCACATGGATAAACGTTACGTCCGATCGAAGCTCGAATCCGAAATGGGTATCAAAGTGCCAGCTAACTACGAGATCTGCGAACCGTGTCAGTTCGGAAAGGCACACCGTCTACCATTCGGAACACGAGAACGCCCCTCAGCCCCCGGTGAGTTGTTAACCGGTGATGTTTGCGGCCCGTTTGACCCATCCTTCGGAGGTCGCCGATACTTGATCGTCATAAAAGACCACTTTTCAAGGTACCGAAAACCGATACTGTTTTGTCGCAAGGGAAAAATCTGCTGTGAAGGAAGCGTTGCGTGAAGTGTTGTCTAAAGCATGCACAATTGGTCATCACGTCAAAGAGTTCCTCAGCGACAACGGTGGTGAGTTTGACAACGCTGAAGTTCGTCAAATTCTCAGAGAATATGGTGTTAACCAACGTCTGACAGCACCGTATACACCCGAACAAAATGGTGCTGTGGAGAGAGAGAACAGAACGATCGTCGAAATGGCCCGGACCTTCAAGTACGCCAATCCAAATGTAACATTTCCTGCAGCGATCTGGGCGGAACTTGTCATCACTGCTGGCTACGTTTTGAACCGAGTGGGAAAGTCAGCAGTTGCCAACAAATCACCCTTTGAGCTCTGGTTTGGTCAAAAGCCGAGGATCAAACATCTGCGAGTGGTCAGCTCAAAGTGCTACGTCCATGTTCCTGTGCAGAAGAGGCGGAAAATGGTCAAGAAAGCTGTGGTTGGTTACCTGGTTGGATACGATGGCGATGAACGATATTGAATCTACGTCCCAGAGAGAAGAGATATCGTAGTCTCTCGTGATGTCGTTTTTCAAGAAATCGTTGGAGACTGTGACAAGAAAGTTGAGTGGCCCATAAAGATTGAGAAAACCAATGACGTCGAAGAAGATTGGCAAGAAGTTGAAGAGACTATTGACGAGCCTAGTTCTCCAGTGAAGGGTGATGATGAGCCTATACCAACTGAGGACACGTCAAGTAGCAGTGATAGTGAAGATGCAGAGTTATCCAACGATCCTGCAACCCGGCACTCGACTCAGGAAAGAAGGCGACCCGAGTGGCTAAACGATTACGTCTCGTCTAACTTTGCTTAAGTTCTTCTTGTTGACGATGAACCTAAGTCGTACACTGAAGCCATCAGTTCAGAAGATAGTGCTGAATGGAAAACAGCAATGGACAAAGAAATGGGGTCCATGCATAAACACGGTGCATGGGAATTGACCGAACTCCCTCCGGGAAAGAAGACTATCAACAACAAGTGGGTCTACCGATTAAAGCTTCCTGATGGAAGTGTTGACAAATATCGAGCGAGATTGGTCATCAAAGGATGTGCGCAAAGACCTGGTTATTGATTATGCCAAAACCTTCAGCCCGGTTGCTCGTCTGGAGGTCGTTCGATCAATATTGTCCATCGCAGCTGTTGAGAAGATGGTTCTACGGCAGTTTGACGTCTCAACTGCGTTCTTGTACGGAGACGTTGAAGAAGAGAGATTTTTATGAAGCAGCCTGCTGAAGGATATTCAGATGGGACAAATCGTGTTTGATGTCTCAAACGCAGCTTATACGGCCTGAAACAGGCACCTCGATGCTGGAATAAACGGTTTGACGACTTCATGAAAGGCTTAGGATTTCGACAGAGCCGTGAAGATCCCTGCGTCTATATTTGTCCTACCCCTGTTGGAAAAATCATTGTTGCACTCTATGTTGATGACGGATTAGTCACAGCGAAGTCAGACTAGTCAGACTGAAACGAAACAAACCCTATACCTCAACCAAGACTTCAATTCCTGCAAGAAAATCTTGTACTCTCGGAGTGACTATGCAAATAAGGGAAAGTGTTGAAAATGCCTGCCTTTTCTATTTATTTGTAATAGTCATACAGATGATATGAATGTTGTTTTTACTATCAGCTGTCTGTTTTGTTGTCCAATATTGTTCCTTGTCATGAAAACATTAATGAGAAATACATTTGATTATTTTATAGTTTAAATTAGTTTTTCGTCGTAGTTTTGCTTAGATTATCCCTAAACACCTCCACTTGGGAGAATAATTCAAGAAAACTAAGTTCTCTAGACAAAGAGAAGCTGATGAGATGGGTCTCAAGATAAATGTGATGAGTAGACAAAATAAATGAGGTTGAATGCAAGAGTAGCCCCTAGCCTTAGAATTAAAGGTGAAAGGTTATTGAAGAGGAAATAATGAGGTTGAATTCAAGAGTAACCCTAGCCTTAGAATTAAAGGTGAAGGGGATTGAAGAGGAAACGAGGTTGAATTTAAGAGTGGAGTCATACCTAGGTCCACCGCGGTCAATCTCCCCCGCGCTAGTTTCCGCAAGGTCTGCGGCCGGCGGAGCATGAGACCAACAATCCCTCCCACTTGCCTCTGAGTCGCACAGTTTGGTTTGGCCGACCTAACCAAACGGTGCGGCGGACAACTGGAGACTACTTCACTCGTAACTACGCCTGCAAAATGTAGGATACTTTATCAAAACACTGCTGTATTGCGGGCTGACTAATGAGACCGTTTTCTGTAAAGTAGTACAGTAATTGTACAAATTACCGTACACTTGCTTGGCTACGAAAAATAATTATTCAATTATATCTATTCCACGATTATTAATGGTTTTGAAATCCATACACCACTTTACTCACTAATATTAATGGTACAGATTAAGCACATAACATTAGAATGATAATTCACTTTAAACACAAATGCAAATTGTTAACGACAACATTTAATTAAAGACAAATCAATCAAATAACAATAAGCCGTTTAATTATTAACACAAAAGGTTTCGTATGATTAGATTATGCATACTGATAAACCACCTATGGCCATCTATAATAATATTTGGGTTTTCTTTTCCGAGTCGGGTTAGCTCTTCTACTCGACCGATTTTCATAATTTTGGCCTCAAACTAAAGGTATGGACGCACTACAGATTTGCAATCAAGAATCGGCATTCATTTTTTTATGCACAAAATGTGTCCCTGTACTTTTCTTATGGGAGTTAAATTAGTTTTTTTTTTCAAGTTCGTTTGGCTCTTCTGCCCATCCCATTTTCTTAATTTTGGTCTTAAAATAAAGTTATGCAAGCAAATATTTGTGATCAAACATAATCATTAATTTTTCTAATGTATTACCCAACGAAAAAATTTAATTTTTTTTACTTCAATTAAAGATGTATTTCAGCAGCTCTAAATAAATTACCCTATATGTTTTGGTCTAAAAACCTTTAGTGAAATACCAGCTTTCATTTGAGCTATTAATTATTAAGATTCCGATCTTAATAATCGTACCTAAAGCACTGTTTTAATCAGTTAACTTCAAGATACTGTATCGCTCAATCAGAAAACATAAATTTGATTATATCTTGGATGTGGAATTTAGTTTGTGATATTTTTACTCAATTCAAATTACGTTATTCTATTTGTTTTGACCTAAGAACCTTCAGTGAAATACCAGCTTCCTTTTGATTTATTGATTATTAAGATCGGACGTACCTAAAGGACACAGCTAAATCACGAACAACACAAATTGTTCAAAAAATAGAGTTATTTATCATCGATTTATAGTCAAACGATCTTGCTTGCAACCTCAACAGTAACTGTCGACTTTGACGGGTTTCATCTAGTCAATCTTTAAAAAATCAAACTTTCATAATTATTTGCAAATCTACACAAATTAGGCTTACCAATGACCTATTAATTAATAAAATCGGTTCAGTAGAACTGTAGATTTAATTGTATAAAGTTTAACAACAACATCTTTCATTCAGTATTTTCTCACCACTATAAATTGGGAGGTTGCTTAACGGTTTTGAAAATAGAGTAACTTTTAAATGGTGAGGAAATCGACCAAAGTAGACGGTCATATTCTTGATAGAGAATAAAATGTCCTACAAATTACTATCATGTATTTCCGGAAAATACTCAATAAAGACAGTCTTAAGTTGGCTACAAATATAAACTTGGAAAAAAGGTGTTTTAAATGTATTATTTTTTATTTTCATTTTTTCTCCTCAAAAAGTAATAAAATCACACTTTCATAACTATTTGCAAATCTACACGAATTAGGCTTTCCAACGATTAAGAAACAAAATCGGTCCGGCAGGAATTTTAAATTTTATGATTTTTAAATAGATTTGTTTTTCTAACAAAATATATGGATGAAGTATAATTTAAAACATGCTATGTAAATTAATGGTATGTTTCGGGAATAAATAGTTTTATTTTAAAACGAGCTGTTGGCCCGTCCTACGTACGGGAATCGAGCAGTTCATTAAAATTGTATATAGTTATATCAATATGTCTATTCCTAATTCAAGCTTAGTTTAAGCAGTTCAAAGTTTATTGTAAAGAAAAAGCTACCAAGATTAATTAAAACTTCTGGTCGTTGTTACTTTCCCAACCTGTCCTCAAAAATTCGGGTGGTAAAACAATTTTCATAAGCTTTCTTTTGAAGTCTCGTGAGCTTCGATTCGTATAAAGCAATGGTTATAGAATCTTACTTAATTTCTATAATCAATGACAAAATCACAGAGTAAATAAACTTACCTCATAGTTCTTAGAATATTTGTATATTCAACCAGCTGTTAGTTATAACAAATTATATTGCACTAAAACAAACTAAAGATTTTATAGACTGTTGAAAAAATAAATTAGAACATCTATTATTTTAATTTTACTTTGTATATTTAAATTATCTCTCGTCCTCTAACCGAATAAATAAACGTATCAATTATTAAAGCATTACACATAGTATAGAAAGTCAACCCTACGTATGTCACTTCATTTTCATCCAAATGCTGAATTTGTGTCGAAAACGCTGATTGTTTACAGCTGTTACGTTAAGCAAATTGTATTATACCAAAACCTAAAGTAGAATGTTAGCGTCGGCTGCTGGACTTTTTAAAATTTTAAGCTTAATTAAAAAAAAACTGAAACCCTAAACTAAAATTGTGGCTTCGACATTCCCTAGTTCCCAAAATTGGCTTCTTTCAAATCTTTCTTTCAACGCAAAAATGATGAAAATCCGTCAATTGGTTGATTCAGAATCGTGAAATAAAAAAAACCTATTACGTTTCAATATATAAGATAACGTACACATTTTTGTAATATTCCTGGAATTAGTTTGGGTTTTTATTACTCGATACTTAAATTATATAAATAGCCAAAGGCAAGACAACGTCTGCCGGCTTCAGCTAGTTTTTTGATAATCCTATCTCCTCTCTGGCATTATTTAATTCGAAAATGATTACATTGCATTATAAAGTGATTTCATACGTTGTAGGCCCACTTATTATGTCTTACAGTATACCCCTTCAATCATGGTTAAAAGATTTAATACACCTATAAAGAGTTATTAAATTGTGAGTGAAAATAGAATGATAAGTATTTGTTATTTAATTAGAAGAAGATTTGCCTAAAAATGGGGCCCATTAGCTTCCTTATGGGGCAAGAATAAGTGACCCAAATGTCCCCAGTGTCAATAAGCAAACTTTTTTTAATTAAAAGAAAACTGCTTTTCGTGGTGGGCCCTCCATAATAGTAGGCTATTTTAGGACGCTTTCATCCCTTAGCCACCTTCCTAAGATAAATAAATTATTACATATGAGATTATGAATTTCAAAATGGAAAAGAGTGTTTCTTCAGCGTGTAGATTCTTAATATAATAATAATACGACATATTATAATCTATATAAATAAAATTAGAGTTTTGTCTGTACATTGCTCAGAATTATATACTTTTAGGTTATTTTTACGTTTTATACATTAAAGAAGCAGAAACGAGTCTTATCTCAATTTCTGTCTGTCTGTCTGTCTGTCTGCCCCTTTGTCTGTAACACTCAAGATGGCATTTTACGCAATCTTCTCCGTGAAAACCAGAGTACATATCAAGATCCAAGTTATTTTAATGTATTCACTGGATTGGCGAGAGTGTCTTTAGTGATTTAAATATAGCCTCACTACTTTGTAAATAAAATTACGGACGTTCAAAAATGCAGTTTTGTGCGATTTTTGTCAAATTTTCGTTCAATTTTTATCACATAATCGTCTATGAAATAACGAACAGCTGTTCGGATCAAGATTATTTTTTCTAGCTGTCAATGTCATGTTTACAAATGTTGTTTACAAATACCGCAACTATTTCGAATCACGTTTTGAAAGCAAATCCCAACCAAGTGAGATTAAAAACGTTTTTCTTACATAACGGATTTAATTAATCGCAAGTGCAATAATATAGTCTAATAGTGTAACCGTAAATGAAATTAAATAACTAGACATCGTCCAAATCGGAACCAGAAATTCTTTGAGTATAAAATGTTTCTTGAGTTTTGACAACCAGAAAGAAGAAGACCTTGAATCAGTGTTGTATAGGGCTGTGACACTGAAATGATCGTCGCCAATAGCTTACAAAAAAGGTTTCCACTCATTGACGGCGCTTCAATGGCGATTGTGTAAAGTGTAAAGTAAAAAATCACAACTGCAGTGGGTGATTGTAACAGAGGTTTAACAGAGGAAGTGCTAAACTCGCTTTTCCAATGTGTCACTTTCTGTTTCTACTCACCGTGTGATGCAATCGCTGGACCATACAGCCAATAGGCCCATAGCTCATATCTTGGGTACGTAAGCCTACATATTTATTCATAACAACCTTTTTGACGACGATCCTTGATACCGGTACTTTTCCATAGAATACATGGCCTACCTACTTAAAAAATAAAATTACAAATGACCAAACCCCCAACATTGTGTGATTTTCGTCACATTTCCTTCTAATGTTATAAGATATACTAATCATTGTTTAGAGAATGCGTAATCTATTAAATAACAAAAAGTTGTTTGGGTAAGGTTGCTTCTTTTTCAAACTGACACCGATAAGTTTACGCTATAACTTTTTACGAGAAAAAACAAAAGCAAGAGATCAATAACCTCGGGACTAGATATTAATGTATTTAATTGGTCCGATTTACTGTAATTCTAAGGTAGGTTCTTACGTAGGTACTGGTTCTTTTCCTTAGAACCGGTAGTTTACAAATTAGATATCGTTGGTGTTGCACCTTATTTATTAGAGCCGTCCGTATTCAATTTAAGTGATGTCTTAACTCTGTATAAGTTTTGCTTTTTCTACCTGGATTCCAAATCTTAGCTTACCCGGTATGCTAAGAAAATGATAACCTATTTGAGTAAAACATTTGTTGGGCAAACCATCATGAATTGTTTACGCCTTTATATTGTTTATGTATCAATAGTTCGTGGCCTTTGTTGGATTGTTGTATTGTGTTGTTTTGTTGTATGTTGGTAACGCATTAATGTCCTTATTTCTCAGTGTTTCACGTAATGGACAAGAGCACCTTTGATACTGAAAATGTCAACCGGAATAAAGTGTTAAATGGTGAGGTTGAGGTAGTACTTTAAATACGTTTAAGTTAACCGATGTGGAAAGTAACTTTCAATTATAGGCCTACTTTAGGGCTACGCTTCATGGATCTATAAAACATTTTTAAGTTTAATCATTGGACATATGGACCAACACGATCCGGGTGACATTTAATTGCGAAGCATTTATTTTGGCTTGAACTGTCAGATACTGTATTTGCGAAGGTTTATATATAATAGTTTTGCCAGCATATCTGCAAATATGCAAACTAATTGCTGTTCTTAATCTTAATATAAGAAGGTTTCAACTGACTACTATAAGATCCCCGTGCGTAGAACGGGCACACAGCTAGTAACGAATAATATGACAGATTAAAGCGTTTTCCGTACGTAAATGTGAGTGAGTGTATGTATAATTGAAATAACATAAATTAAGGAAGCAGCCAGATTGGGTAAAATAAAATATGTAAAACAACAATTCATTTAATTTAAATAACAACCTCTAATTATTCGGTCCACAATGGAATGACATGCCGGGCACGTTATCGGTACTCTTACTTGAGTACCATCTCCATTAATAGAGAATAACTGTTGAGAGACAAATGCCCTCAAACACCAAACACCTACTACAAAACACGGGGTGGCCACAGGGGGTGCAAAGCCTCGTGGGCTCCATATAACACCGCAGAAGCGGAGCGGCGCGGCGGTTCGATGACCAGAGGGTCCAGTTTTGCGAGCAAGAGAACAAAGAGTTTGCATTCCTTGAAACCCAAACAAAGACTGTTGTGTTGGGGTGCGAGCTTTCTCTCGGCGGCAGGTAGCTACAGCCGCGACAAGGGTCGCTGCAGTTGTAGCTAAATAATATCATCGACGCATTGACGGTGGTGGATATATATTGTTAAAATAAAAATGAATTATAATAATTATCATAGTTCAATGTCCTAATTAAGAGCTTAATTTTTACGCAAAAACCTTATATCAGACAAATGTGCTTTATGGACAGATTTCACGTTTAAGTCCCTACACACACAACACTTGGTTTTTAACAAATTTCCCTATAGGAAATCAATAGTTTCTTAGCAAACGTATTGACTGTTTACAATTAACATATGTTCTTCTTCTCACTTTTAGTTTCTGCCAACAGTGGTTGGAATTTCATAACAGTGTTTGTTTCCCATGTTAATCTTATGGAGAAATGCGAAACTTTAAATTACCTCTGGGCCTCACTCTCTAATTATTTCCCTAAGCAGAAAGTTTCCTGCACAACTTCACGTTACGCTCTTTCCAATGATACCAAAAACATGCCAATCGGTTCAGTAGTTTCGGAGGAGTAATTGTCCCAAAAAACCTGCTTGCGTATTAAATAAGTAATAGATATACTGTTATAGTGTCCCTGTTGCTGTTTTCTTTTTAGTATATCAATTCATCCAGGCTCTCTCTCTTTTTTCTATTGTAATATTTGCGCCAACCCAAATTCAAATCTTTATAATTAATACGCTACATGAAACTTTGTCGGTTGAACTCCTCCGCCATTTCTTAACAGATTTTATCCATTGACGTCTCATTGGAAAGAGCGTGTAGAGTAGATTTGCGAACTGGCCTTACATTTATGAAAAAGTCCCTTAAGCTCTGCCCCAGTGGCTTTAAAGGTTCCCATGTTTTCCTTATGAAGAACATAATTGTTTACATTTTGATCAGCTTTATAATTTAATTGCTGTTATTTATCTTTCAATTCAACGAAACGCATTGGGTTCATTTACTGATTTTGGTTGAATAGAAATGAAATAAATGTACTACTTTAATTTACAATTTAAATAATCGAGAAAGCCTTGGCAATTTGATATATTTTACCTCCTATATAATGAAGAACACCTACAGTATGAATATTCCCACAAAAAATGAACAAGGATGTTAGTCGAAGTGTTACTATTTTGTAGGAAACACGGATTTAACTTTATGATTATTGGCAAAGGAAAACACTCTAAGGCTGAATTAAACTGTACGGCAAGGACTTTAAATATACAGAGTGATTGAAAAGTCTGGGTATGGCTTAATATTTTAAAATATAATGCAGATTGAGCTACAATACTTGGTACAAAGTTACAGGGCATAAAACTGTATTTTAACACATATTCAGTGTTCCAATAACTCTTCAGGGGGACGGCCCACAAAGGAGTCGGAAGAAAATCTTAAATGGTCAATATGCACATCAAATTAAAGGTCTTTTTTAGTAGAATACAATGCCGCAAACCGTACTTCAAAAGGTTGATCCTGCGCAAAATGGCAGATGTTCAAAGATTTCTTGAATCCGCCATTTTGAATCTTTGAACGACTGTCATTTTTTACTCAGGTATTCTTTTGAACTTGAATTTACGGCATCGTAATCTACTAGTGAAGACCTTTAATTTGATGTGCATATCGACCTATGCCTACGTTAACAATTTTCTTCCGATTCCTAGGGCTGTGCCCCCTGAGGAGTAAGCGTATAATAGCAATGTAAATTAAATTAATCTTTGAACAACTGTCATTTTGCGCAGGATCAACCTTTTGAAGTGCGGTTTGCGGCATTGTATTCTACTAAAAACGACCTTTAATTTGATGTGCATATTGACCTATGCTTCCATTTAAGATTTTCTTCCGACTCCTTTGTGGGCCGTCCCCCTGAAGAGTTATTGGATCACTGAATATGTGTTAAAATAGAGTTTTATGCCCTGTTACTTTGTATTAAGTAATGTAGCTCAATCTGCATTATATTTTAAAATATTAAGCCGTACCCAGACTTTTCAATCACCCTGTATGTTTTATTAAAAGTCAAGAGATTTTAAAATAATATGACTACATCCAAAAAACTTTAATAAAACTTTCATTGAAGGATTTGCATTATTCACATTTAAGGGAAACAAAAAACCATCTGAACAATATTAGGCCTTTCAATTCTGCATTTTTTCAGGTAAATTTATGCATTGAGTATACACGTATATAATTGAATATACGTACTCAATTATATAACATACGTTATAACAGTAACTAGCCAAATTATTGCCAATTGAAGCAAATACAATTGTGATAGAGAGGCTATGCAGAAAATCAGGCAGTTCTTAAGTAATGTAAACAAAATGTTATCGTTGTAAAAAAATTACAGAAATTTGTAAACGTACTGGCAACAATGGGTAGTACCATATGCAGACTACATTATCATTGACGAAGATCAACATGGACAACCTAATGCGGCTATAAGTGGGAAATATTTGTAGAATACACTAAAAAACTAGATCAGCTTTTTGAAAAATGATAAAATATTTACAAGAAATGTTGATTATATGGAACTGTTAGGTACGTGATCTATGATGAGTCTTTTAAACTCATCGGAAATTATCACTTTCATTAGGTTTTAAATAAGTTATTTGTTTTTAAACAACTACCGTACTTTACTTCTTCGCAATTGCTCGATTTCGAGCAACATGTACACTAGTAAATGTTTCATTTCAACCAAGTGTTTGTAGCAAACTGTTAAACTGTCAAACTTCCATTACCATCCAAACTATCCATTATTTCGTAAATTGCCCTTTAAGGTCGTAATTCATTTCTAAAGCGAACTTTCCATATACCTAATGTTAAAAATACCTTAGCTGTACTTATTTGTTTGTTATTCTTTCAATTTATTTCCTTATTAAAATAAGTGTGATTTTTTGTATTAGGTACGGTACTGTATTCTGTGTTAAATTATGTAGCACATGAAATGGTTGATATCACCCCATTTTTCAGGATTCTCTACGGGGGAAATTCGTTTGAGTAGGTTGGTGTATGTCTCAAATCAAAGAAATAAAATGACTCGACTTAAATTACTTAACACAGGTTATCAGTAAGGCATATAAGGTTTTCTTAAGTTCTCGATTCTGGAAACACTTTGTTGCAGCATGTTACCTCGAATTGAAGCAGATCGTTTAGCATTCATTAGAAGTCATCAGTTAAAACTGAGAGCAGAAATACCGGTAATGTAAGTGAGCCTTGACGACGCAAATAGAGATATATATAATTAGTTTCTAATAAGTTTTCAAACAACTCTAAGATGTACCAAAACTATTCGAATTTAAGCTTAATGTTTTTCTTGGCATTATGTTTCATACTATGCGGCTCATTGAGCCTCACGGGTTCTCTAGTACTATACAATAATTGAAAATATGATGTCATTTTGAAAAATTTTACAAAACTACAACATAGCAGCGCATAAATAAAATATTATTAAAAGCAACAAAGATTAACAATCCATTGATTAAATGAATGGAAAAGGCGTTCCTGTCATCCCACAATACGGCGGAGTTTGCAAAAGGTATACTAGTTTTTGCAGGCGTTGTTTCGTATGGTACTCAGCCATACATATACAATAAGTGCCGGCTATGTATAACAAGCTTTATTTTTACATTGATTTCCTTGTAAAATCAAATAACTCAATTGTTAATATAAGTGTAGTAAGAAGATTCGTTCACTTCGTTCACTCATCTATTATTACAATTAATACAATAATAGCATTCCCCAAAAATTTAAGTTGCCTTTTTTAAAATAAAACTTATTATGATATCTTCTGGCCAAAAGTTTAATTATCGTTCTGATTTTAAAATATTTATTTAACATTACAAAGTTTAAAGTAAATTATTCACCTACTATAGGAGGGTTTCGAAAAGGGTAATTAACTTCAAAAAATACAAAAGGATTTTTTTATTCTAAGAAAATAAGCAGAAACCAGATTTATTTATCTTAGTAGCAAAAATACTATACAAATATATATCACGGGTTACTTTTGTATTAGTCTTACTCTTATCCCATTTAAATACTATAATAATGATAGTATCAATAAACAAATGCATATTAGTTATGTAAAGGAGACTTTGTCCTGACCGCACCAGCCTAACAGATGCGTTGGCCACTGGCAACAAGGTCTACCGGCAGCAAACACGACTACATCCCCTTCACCCGTCACGGAACTGGTTCAGCTCGGACATTTCGCACCACCAATCGTAGGTCAGGTTGGTGGTCGTAGACCTTGTTGGCCGCGGACCTTGGCGCGTCCCCCCCTACTTATATCTCATATCTCACAATACTGTATTTGCATTTGACTTGTTTAAATAATGTATACTCAATAAATTTAGTTATTTTGGTTTAAAAGTTTCAGAGTGGTCTGCTAAAAAAAGATCAGCCAGCTTCAGCTGTTAAAAAAAAAAAAAAAAAAAAAACTCAATAAATAGACTAAATAAAAAACCTCATTATCCAGTACCGAATATTATTCGTAAAATAAACTACAATATTTGAATGTGACTTTTTTAATAGTGTATAATAAATAAACTAAATACAAAGCTTCATGATGCAGTGCCATACCTACGACAGCAAAACAGCTGAAGCTGGCTGATCTTTTTTTAGCAGACCACTCTGAAACTTTTAAACCAAAATAACCAAAACCAAATGTATGTCTACGACGGCGCTGAAGGGCCACCAACTATAAAAAAAAATTGTCTTCATTTCTGAGAAAAAAAGTTAGAATTCTGAGATTAAAGTCAGAGTGCGGGAATTAAGCTTCCTCTCTGAGAAAAAAGTCAGATTTCTGAGTTAAAAGTCAGAATTTAACTAGTGGGCGTTCCCCCACTAGCGTTAATCCCCTCTGAGATTAAAGTCAGAATTTAACAAGTGGGCGTTCCTCTCTGTGAAAAAAGTTAGAATTCTGAGATTAAAGTCAGAATTGAACTTGTGGGCGTTCCTTTGAATTGAACGTTCTTGTACTGCCTAACGACGCGAATTGAGCACCGAAATGGACACTAATGAAAGAGAAGCCATTATTGGTGATTATTTTAGAATCACGTTTACGCAACGCAACCGTTACCGCAAACGTTTACGTCGACGAATATACAAGAACAAAGGTCCAAACGATCTTTGACATTTAGATGCTTATGGTAAGATAAAAAGCTAAAGGGTAGAGAGAGATCAAGCCAGCAAAGAGTTAAAATTTGACTTAAATCTCAGAGGGGAACGCCCACTAGTTCTAGTTATAATTCTGACTTTAAACTCAGAATTCTGACTTTTTTCTCAGAGAGGAAGCCTACTTCCCGCGCTCTGACTTTAATCTCAGAATTCTAAGTTTTTTCTCAGAGATGAATAAAAATATTTTTTTATTCAGTTGGTGGCCCTTCAGCGCCGTCGTAGTATGTCACTCCCGCCGTGTTTCGTGTTTACTTTTTAAAACGTTTGTGGAAGCTAAGTTAAACTTGATTGTATAATTTAATTATGTGTTCCTGTTTAGGAACACGAAAAGATGTGTTTCTGTGCATATAATCTGTATTAAAATACACTACACAATTATTTTGGTTAGAAATTTAGATTGGCGCCGGTACCCGTTATTGTGCTCTAAATAAGACTTGTTAGGTTGTTTGTATTAATGATTCAATTATGAAATTTCTTAAATTCTTTTCATTAGCCTATTTATGAGAATACTAACTTATAAAATTGTGATTGTGAATTCACAAGGATGTGTTGCATTAGTTTTACTCTACAGGACACCGGAACTTGATGTTCATTAAATTACAATTCTCTACTTAGGCCTAGAGACTTGGACTTCGATTCAAAAGAGGGGTTTTAAAGCTGAAAGAGATGGAAGACAAGACTTGTGATAGGTCTCTTTTGACACAAGAAAAACAATGCCTAATATCATGGGGTCTACCGACTACAATTATTGAGGTAAAAGAAATTTTAAATCGCTTTATGATTAGTCTCAATTCTTAAGTTATAGGTAGGCCTACCAGTTATATGCATCAAAACATGTAAATATAAGTTAGCCGACATATATTTAGTTGGAGTACTAGGTTCTATTCTGCATAAGAGACTTAGTTAAATATTTTAGTATAAAGCTAAGAATATTTTTTGTTAACAGAAATACTCAAAGAAAGGGATAGAAAAAATGTTCCCATGGCAAGTAGAATGCCTCCTATGTGAAGGAGTGTTGTCGGGAAAAAACCTTGTTTACTCAGCTCCAACATCAGCAGGTGAGTTATTTTTAAGGTTGGTATTGTAACATCACATTAAAAAACACCACCTTTGTAATAAACGTAAATTGTAACCTAACAGATCCCACCAAATGTGATTCTTTTGTAAGCATTTAGGCCTACAATACATTATAGGCCTGACAAAAAAGCTATTTAAAGCTCCTTGGCCGAACTGGACACTCACGTCACACTCTTAGGCGCCTTATCACGTCTTTGGCTCTCCAAACTCGCCACCATCTAGTTGCGCACAACCTCCTCCGTCGCCAACGCTTAAACTCTGACACAGCTCCCTCACTATTTCGCTAATACTACGCCATGTTTCATTCTTCGTCCTCCGGCAGGAATGATAATTATTTTTCATTTGTCACTATTTAATCCTCTTGGACGGTTGAAGAACCACTTCTACTAGCCTAACTACATTTGACATTTAGTTAACAAGTAAATGGAGAAATCAGTCTCTTATTGACCAGTACCTCAGATTTTCGATGTTCCATGACCTCAAAAAACTTCTTCGACAACAATATGTAAACGTTTCTGACCCACAAGAAGATGAAGCCCTATCACAAGAGTTGAATACTAACAAAGTGTTGCAACGTTCAAACCAAACTACTAAACCACCGAAAAGATTCAAAGACTTTGTTACAAAATAATGAACTGAGAGCAGTAGGAAACTGGAGGGATAAATATTTCCAAAATTCCCTCGCTACCTCCCCTGTGTGGTGGTTATTTATGTTACTATTATTAAACTGGACTTTTCAACGTGACTTGTGTTTAAAACCACACAAAGTTTCTGGAGGTGGATCAACTCCTCCCATTACGAAGTGAAAAAAACTAATTCTACATTAATCTAAATTGGCCTTTAATTTTTTTATTCATTAAATGTTCTTGATCTTTTTATTGTTGTATGTATGTTGTAAATAGTTGTTTTTCAGCAAGCTGTTTTGTGAGTGGCCACCTTTTGATAGCCAGTTTAGATTAAATGCAGAGCCCCTTTCCACACGAGTCTGCGCATGTACGGAGAAATTAATGAGTCTACTGTTTGTTATATATTTAGTCAATGCTTATAACTAATAATGACAATAATTTCTTAATCATTGACAAATCCAGCAGACTAAGTTATGCAAAACACTGCTATCAGTGGTTAAAAAGAAAATAGGCCTACTTTCTTTGATGTTGTAAAAATAAAAGTTATCATTAAATTTTCATGGGGTGGCTGGTGATAAAGATTGGTTATTTTTATTTTTTTCAGGAAAGACAATGGTTGCAGAGATTATAACCATTCAGACGGTGTTAGAAAGAAAGAAAAAAGTCATTTTCATACTTCCATTTATATCTGTCGTGAGGGAAAAAATGTTGTACTTTCAAGTAAGTGATATGTTTGTTGGTATATTCAATTAAAGCTACAATTTTCAGTGACGTTACAAATTTTAGGGAACTATACTGAAATTATGGACATTTTTTCTATTTTAAGTCATAGCTATATTTTATTTGTTAATAAACGATTTAGGCCTACCTAAAATCGATTTACCTTGAAAATTGTGTTACTTTGTAAGTTGTAAAAATATTTGAAGGTCACCATAGTACAGCAGTGTCTTGGGATCTTTTTCTCTAGTGAGAACTATTTTAACAATACAATTGTTCAACAAAATATTGATGCTGTGTATTTTTAAATTGGTTTTGTTGTTTCATGGTCAAATACTAATTGGGAAGCAGGAGTTGTGTTGATGGCGAATAAAGAAGGGTTTCACTATTCCCAATAGCTTTCCGTTCTCCAAATTCTTGAAAAATCTCTGATTATTTCAACTAGTTTTATTTCTTAAAATTCCAAAGTTTGATCAGCTTTTCTACTGATAAATAATAATGATGATTGACATGGAGCAGATGCCATGAAAAAACATATATACACCCATATTTAATGTACTTTTTTGGTAAAATGTTTTATTTTTGTTTTTGCAAAGTTATTTTTTACTATTACACTAAATTAAGTTGATTGTTTCACTTGCATAGAATCTGCTCGGGAGCAGTGGTGTGCGAGTGGAAGGCTTCATGGGTAGCCATTCTCCTCCTGGAGGTCTGCGGACGGTACATATTGCTGTCTGCACCATCGAGAAAGCTAATAGCCTTATCAACAGGTGATGTTGGTTTAGCTTGCGGTATATGTTAAAATATTCCAATTATGTGTGCAAAGGAAACATTAAGGTCTAGATTCAAGTGGGAAAACTATATATGATTATAAATAAACATCATCATTAGGTTAAATTAATGTATTAGGCCTAAGTGTAAAATGAGATCTCCCTTCAAAGAGCATGAGATGTAAAGCTACTCAGACCAGTTTTTCTGGACATTTTTACCGGTGCCCCGCCAAACATATTCTTCAAGGGGAGGGAGGCCCGGCCAAATATCTTTACCGGGGCCCTGCTCAGAGGGCCTTACTGGGGCCTGTCAAAGCTGGGTACAGCCCTGCGTCTCTGACTTGGGTGCAGGAGGATGGGTTCGATTCCCGGCACATCCACAAAGCTTTTATGGGTCTGAACCGCTTTCTCTTAAAAGTGTTTAAACAAACTAAACTAACTTTGACTTCAATTAAATGCCACTGTATCACTTTGGTGCTACAGACAAACAAAGTATACAAAAAAAGCAGATAACACTCAGTGAAACACAATATCAATATTGAAAAAACTAGATTTACATCAAACTATAAAACATGATTTTTTATTACTTTGCTGTACGATATAGGCTACTGGAAGATCAAGGGCTGGATGCTATTGGCTGTGTGGTGGTTGACGAACTTCATCTTCTAGGAGATCCACACCGCGGCTACCTTCTAGAACTACTGCTTACCAAGATCAAGTACATGTGCCGCAAGTGAGTTTTGCAGTAATACTTTCCTACATATGTTCTCAATCTTAAGTATGTTTATCGATCGACTTATCATGAACTACAAATAACCGTTTCAATAATGCAAAAAAATGGACTGATAGCCTAAAAATCTATGAAGCATTCTCTAATTGTAATATTCAAGATTTTTAATTGTAGTTAAGCAAACATAATGATGCATTTGACATTGAGAGATTTTGAATCTAAATATAAATCTTTTCTCTACAACTAAATAGTATGAGATATGGTGTGCAAATTATTCCAGTATGATGACTAAAAAGGGAAACTAATAGTTGTATATTCTATAATAATTACTCTAAAACACTATAGGCCTATAACAAATAGTTATTGGTAGCCTACCTATTTAATTTAAACATCATCAAATCTCTATCTCATTATAAAATCAAACATTGAATCAAAAACGATATACTATGAACAGGGTATAAATTACAGAATAAAATAGAGTAAAATAGCTACTTATTAAAAATGAACAGAGTAAAAAAATTATATATACCTAATTCAAAACTTTTTAAACAAAACTTTGGTGGACACACACAAGTTCACCGTATTATCAAGAGCCTAGTCAGTCTTCAGCTACGGCAAGATGGCGGATCTTTCGAATAAAATTTATGTTATTTATCAATTTGATGGATTATATTAAGTAGTAAATTAAACACAAGAAATGCATAGGTAGTTTATTCTGTAAAGATAAGTTTGTTCGATTTCATAATTATAAAGTAGTAGGGTGAATTCCCTACGACAGGACTTTTTGATTTAGTAGCGTCGTTTCTATTCACTCATTCCGATCCAATGTGCACCGTAAACCCGTGACTAACCGTTCTAGAAGCACAAGACTCTTGCCCCAGGGCTGTACTGGTGAATAAGTCGACAGTGCACTGTTACATGTTCCGAGACCGCTCAATGTCTTAGATTGCTCGGCCATTGGTCAGGTCTAATGGTCGTCCGCTGTAACAACACTGGTCAACCTAAAGCCCAAATGTATTGGATCCAAACTCTACTCCCAAGTTGTAGTACTTGTCAGGTCATAGCTTTTAGCTGTTACTGTTGAGTTATCCTCACGTAGATACTAGATTTTTATTCATAATACTCTTGTGTCAGATGTGTCAGCCCTTTTAAGCTCAAAGAATTAAACCTTCCATAGAGACAAGACGCTGAATATCCAGGTGGTGGGGATGTCAGCGACTCTGCCGAACGTGGCTGATTTGGCCACTTGGCTGGACGCAGCGCTCTACATAACGCAGTTCCGGCCCATCCCCCTCACCGAGTATCTCAAGATCAACTCTAGTGTGTACGACGCAGCTACGATGGAGCTCAAGTACAACATACAGCCAATTGCGAAATTTAAGGTACTCAAAATGCTTTGTGCTTTTTTAAGCTCCTAGTGTTAACTTGCAGTATTGCAAGTGTTTGTGTTGGATGATTTTAGTCAAAATTTATATGGGATAAGTAGCAACATGGACTAAAAATGGTTTTTTGGATTTACTTTCTTAGTGGATGTGGATGTTCATGTTCCACAAAGATTGACTTCACTGACATCTTTTAGGACAACATACTTCTATTCATATTCTAAAATTATTGATAATATTTCCAAATAAAAAAAAAACTTAAACATTTCTTAACTGATAAAACACTTTATGTATGGTTTCAATGAATTGTAGGTTAGTTTGATTTAGTTTTAAGCCTAGTGACGCCATTCAATGTATGCGACTGTATACCATATGAATAAAGATATTTTTTCATTTCATTTCATACTTGTAAACATTATCTTCTGGCATTGTTGACAAAAAGTAGATTAGACTCTTTAAAATGTAGTACTTTTAAAATAAAAGATAAGCTTGTTGCTCACATCATGCTTTTAAACTTTACCTTCACAGTGTTTTTTGCGTGAAGCTAGGTAGCTGAGTAATGATAATGTTTGCCTTGAAATGAAAAAGTTGACAGTTAAATAATAAGAAAATAAGTATAATATAAGCTGGTTTTGTAGAACTCAAAACAGCAGAAGTTGACTCTTAAGTCAAATGTGTGGATTACCAAATGTAGATAATAGATATTAAACAAGATATAGGATGGAGAGGACACAGCTAACTCACCTGATGAAAGGTTGTAGACGAGTCACGGAACAAATAAATTAAATAGACTTGATATTTCCCCTCTTTCAGAGGCTTCCTAAGCATCCTATGAAAAAAAAACACATGTATTTTGATTTTCACAGTCTGACCCTGGTGATGTTATTCATCTGTGTCTGGAGTCATTGTTGTCCGGACATTCTGTAGTTGTCTTCTGTCCCACCCGAAGCTGGTGTGAGACCTCTGCTCAGCAGATAGCAGCGGAGTTTCGCAGAATAGGTCAGTCTTCAAACTTAATTCCCTACTCTTTGTTTATAGTTCGTTCTTGGTGAAAAGTAATTTTCTATTACAATCCCAAAATGTTAAAAAATTGCTATTTGTGTATTGAGGTGCAAAGTATGTCATTGCCACTTGATACGTAACGTTTTCAAAAAGTACAGTAGAACCCCTCATATCCGGCCACCACGGGACCAAGTCCCTGACCGGATAACGATTTGGCCGGATAAACCAACCTTCAATGAAAATGACAATTCATATCTAATAATAATAGGTAATCAATATATGCATTCAAAAGAATCAAAAGTAGGTATCAATTCTGTTCTGGGATAATTTTTAGAAAAATAAACATGTTTGTAAAAAGAAAAAAAAATATTTGTAGGTTAAAGTCATTAAGTAATGAATGTACAAATATTACGATTCCAGGTAACAAAACCTATTAAATGGAGGTAAAAATGACAATAAATTGTACTATACTTAAAGATCATTAGGACTTAAATGGTACATGCATTTTTACTCAACATTCTTAACCATTTTGTGAAATACAAAAATTAATGTACTTGTACTGTACTGTACTAACCCCACTTTGGAAATAATCAACCAACTGATAAGAGGTTAGGCCTCCTAGCTCAACTGAGTATAGTGACTCAGCAAAAAAATATATAAACAAACAGATAAATAATGAGAACAATTTAGTTTATGACTTCATCAGCCACAAAGACTAGTGCTTGCATCTAAACGTCTGTAAGCTGTGAGAAAAAGATTTTGGTATTGGCTTCCTGGAAGGGGCCGGATAAACAGAGGACCGGTAAAACCAAGGCCGGATATGAGGGGTTCTCCTGTAATGCTTTATGTGTTCAAAAGGGGATTTATCAAAGGCTTGAAGGATTCCTTGATTTCAGAAACTATTAAAGAGATTCCTCCTGTCTTACAATTTTTTAAATTGCAGTCTGGTTATAAAACTCAAATCACGTAGAGGGTGAAAAATTGATTGGAACTATTGTTTGGGGTTGTTTTATCTTCATCATACAATTTATTTCTTGCTGTCTATGCATTTTTACTAAATTTTCATTGGAGGAATTAGAGGAGAAAGTATTAAGCACTTTTAGGGAAAGCGGTCTTAACCCATTTTAAATCTTGACTATGATGGTAACATTTCAGGTTACGAGAAGAGTGAGATGGGCCGAGCAGTGAGAGAACAGCTGGACGGAGCGGCCATCAGTGATGTTTTGGAGCAACTCAAGCGATGTCCCGCGGGTCTTGACACGTCCCTAGGACGAAGTGTGGCATTTGGTGTAGCCTTCCACCACGCAGGTAAAATTAAGAGCCTTGGACGGAGAATCTGAGTAGGAGCACTGAGAAGTAAGAAACAGAGGATACACCTCGTGGTACACTTAAATGATGTTTAGGACAAAGTCCAACACCACTCCCTCGCCATCATGTACTACAATGCTCACGATGCAGGAAGACCCTGTGCCCTATGTGGTATGAATTTCTGCATAGTGCTCGCTGTTCTGACTCTTTCTTGCTCATCAGAAGTATATTTCCAGCACAACATACCAGAGCTGCATGGTTGTCCAATAAGTGTCTATTCTCTGTACCTTACTTCTCTGTGTTTAGCCCCAATTTCCCCAAATTCTACCCTGACAAGAAAAAAATCTATCAACCTGTGTGTTTTGAATATACATTTTCTCAAGATAACACACCAAACGCTTTGTTTCAATTTCAAGGTCTGACGATGGATGAGCGGGACATTGTAGAAGGAGCGTTCCGCAGTTGTGTGCTGAGAGTGTTGGTGGCCACATCTACTTTGTCCTCCGGAGTGAACCTGCCTGCGCGGAGAGTTTTGATACGATGTCCTCCGCGCAACATGGGCTGTGACGTACGCAGCTATCGACAGATGGTGGGGCGAGCCGGCCGCATGGGGAAAGATACTGCCGGTATGAAGAAAATCGTTCTTAGAATAAGCGATGTTTTGACTTTGTCACTTATGGTAGTCTGGATGGCTTCAAAAATTATAAAAAGTAAATTCGTCTTTTTTACTTTATTACTAAGAATCATCTTACAATACAGTAGAGAGTCAAAAATCCAAAAGTCAAAAATCTGAAACATCAAAAATCTGAACTGCTCCTGAGGGTTTTAAAATATTGAATTAGCACAGAAACAACAGATGTTTTACAATTTCGCGGGCGAAACAGTCGGCGCCTGGCAGAGAAATGAGTGAACGCACTGAGCCAGTCTGTCATTTGTTCGTTTCCAATGTATAAGCTCTACATATTTTTTTCAAGAAACAAATTACAGTTATATAACGAAAATACCTAAGTACAAAAGTCATTATTTTTATTTCATTCACTGTATCCTAGAACTGTATTTTTAATACTGTAGGCCTAATGTGTCTATTAAGCATTTCTAGGCTATGTTTGAAAATCCGAACAAATCGGTAATCTGAACTACCTACGGTCCCAATATGTTCGGATTTTTGACTCTATACTGTATGACACTTTGTAAGTTCATAGATTTGATCACAATCTTTTAATTCAATAGGCTACTAAGGGTTTGATGTCTTGCTTTCCTTAGCCTTTAGGGGAGGACGAGAACAGAGACTGCATAACAATGAAGTCTTGACAGCGATATTAAAAATATCTTTATTAGTTTTTTTCGATCAATAACTCTTATCTACAACTGTATTCATAAAATTTACTTCCTAAAATAATTGAAAATTTTGTTCTAAAACTTATTTCAAAGCGGTTGCCGCAAAAATTACTCAGGCTAACGGCTAACCACCTGCACTTGAGCGTACAGTTCCCAGTTCCCATTGCCTAGCTTATTTTCTAATTGATTTGAATTTTTGTTAATATTTTCAGTTAACCCGGGTTTCGGTTTGACTTGGTGTGGTTTAAAGGAGTTTTACTATACTAGATTTTACTATACTACTGAACTCCATGTCATCTATCAGGTTTGTGGTGATAGTCAAATTTAAGAACAAATCTCAAATTTTGCATTTAAATTTAAATTTGTAGTAACTATTGAATGTATCTATATTTGGAAAATAGCAAGGAACACTTGTGGATATCTGTGATGTTCATTAGTTTTATTATAGTCTTTTTGAGTTTGCTAACCTTGTTGGTTTTGCAGGTGAGAGTTTTCTGATCTGTTCTGGGGCGGAGAGACCTGTGGGTGAACAGCTGGTAAAGGCACAGCTGCCCCCAGTAGAGAGCAGTCTAGGGGTAGGGGACTTGTCCTCCAGTCTGAAGAGAGCAGTGTTGGAGGTAAAAGGTTAAGTGTAACATACTCCCTCACAGAGAGAGAAGGTACAGAGGAAATACTCAATAATATGTTTGTGCGGTGTCTAGCACTAATCGCTGGTGTCTACAGCAAAGTCCAACACTGCCCCTTACCCTCGCCCCTATGTACTATAACGCTCACGTTGGAGGAAGAATTTGTGCCCTGTGCGATAGGAATTTCCGCACATTGCTCGCTGCTTGGGCTCTCCCTTGCTCGTCACAAGTATATTTCTGGCGCAACATTTAGAGCTGAAAGCACACGGTAGTCTCTAAGCATGTTTACTCCGTACCTTACTTCTCAGTGACACACATCAGCCTTTTAACTTAAGCTAGAGATCCGATGAGTGAGATTTTTCTCCCTTAAACTGGGTTTTCCTAGGCGCGGAAATGGAGAGCGGAGAGAGGAACGCGGAGAGCGGACTCCACTTGTCTTAGGTAATTTAATGTTACTGTTTTCCTAGAAGCAGAGCGGAACATCATGTTAATCTCTTTTCCGTTCTCCGGGTTCCTCTCTCCGCGCTCCTCTTCCGCGCCTAGGAAAACCCGGCTCTAAGTTATAATGACTTGGATGATGGCTGGAGTTATATAATTAGGAAGCTATATAACTTCCTAGAATTCCTATCTAATACAGTTGAACCTCGTTTGTACGAACCTCGTTAAAACGAATTCCTCGATAAGACGAATTTTTTTTAATCCCCTTGACACTTTCATATAGGTCAATGCTAAAAACACCTCTATACAACGTAGTAATTAAGTTAAAAACCTCCATAAGACGAATTTGTTTGTGACATGGGCTAGGACTGATTAACCTACAACGAATATTCTTAGCACAAAACCTCTACAAGACGAACGTGACCTCTATAAGACGAATTTATCATAATCTTAACCTCCATAGTACGTAGTTTTCAAAACAAACAGAAGCTTGTCTCAACATGAAACCCCCACCCATCCCTCCTCCTTCCTCAATCATTGTTTGGAAAAACCTTGGAGCAAGGAGAAACCTCTATAAGAAGAATAACAGCAGCATTAAACCTCGATAAAACGACCCTCTTTATTAAGAATACCTCTATTGTACGAATATTTCCCGTACCCCTTGAAATTCGTCTTATAGAGGTTCAACTGTAACTAGAAAATGAACTTCCTAAATAAAATCTATTTTTGTTTTACGCATAGACCTAACCACTTACTGACCAGGTTATTGCGAGTGGCGTTGTGAGCACTTCAGAGGACGTAGAGCTCTACACAAACTGTACGTTCTTAGCAAGTTCAGCGACTGAGGATAGTGATAACTCGCTTGTCGACCCGCTAGCGTCTTGTGTGGAGTACTTGCAGACTAATGAGTTCATAAGAGTGTCTGGCAGCTCGCTCAGCCCTACTCCACTAGCCGAGGCGTGTCTCAGCGCGTCCCTGCCCCCTGACCAGGGGCTGAAACTGCTCAAAGAGCTTCACCGAGCTCGGCAGTGCTTCGTGCTGGAAACTGAACTGCATGTGATCTATCAGGTTTGTTATAAGTGGTGATAGTCAAAGTTAAGAACAAATCTCAAATTTTACATTTAAATTTGTTTTTCACTGATATTTTGTTATAGTAAAAGACAGCCATACACACACCATGTTTGGTATTCTAACTCCCAAAATAGGTTTGTAAGATTCAAATTTGAGTTTTTTTAACTGATATTCTCTTTATTTAATACCCTTCATACAAGTAAATCCTAAATTAAATTAAACTTGTCAATTCAACACTCTACACAAATGCTATGATATTTAAAGCTACCTATATAAAGCTACACAATAGACACATTGGACTCAAGATACTAAGAATCAGTCTATGCCTTTTAAATGTTTTGCCATTTCATTTATCAAATTAATTAATTTGAGAGTAATGTTAGCACAAACTGGCAACAAATAGAAAAACTATTCACATCTAAGATTTAAATGTAAGGTGTTAAACGTTTCAATCTATTACAGCATATTTTTGCCCATGTTTTAGATTACTCCTGTATTAAGTGGCAATTACCATCAAATAACAAATTATTCACTCTCACACCACAGCTACGCTAAATGTATTGTGGGCTATGTTGTTCCCATTTCAACCCGTGATAATATTAAGTTTTTTATAAGTTGAATGAGTGGTAGGCCTAAAGTCTGAAAAAACGGGCAAGGATAGATCTTGACGTTATCGTGTAAATCTACAGTTTCAGTAAGTATTTAGCCCTCTTCAGCCCTAGAACAGCCTGAGGGTTGACCCTTATGTATGTTGAAGGTCACACCGTATTCCGTGAGTGATCAGTGGGGACAGCTGGATTGGTTGAGAGTCCTCTCTCTCTGGGAGGATCTGCCTGTCAGTATGAAGAGAGTGGGGGAACTGGTGGGGGTGGAAGAGAGGTTCCTGGTGGGCGCAGTGCGGGGGACTCTTAACATGAAGAACAATGGACAGGTTAGTTAACTTGAACAGTTACTTGATGTCTTTGTCTGTGACTGGATATTCCAGATTGATTGTGTCAGGTTTCTTCTTATTTTCTAGAACTGCATTTCCTCATAATTGAATTTGGAGTAAATAAGTATATATATAAGTTTTTTGTGAATTTATTCTTTTAACGAAAATGATAGTGTTTTGCTGGTTTATCTGAGAAAATTAGAATTCACGGTTTTTTTAATGAACCTTCAAATTCTAATCTGCTAGACTCTAGCCTGGAGCGGTTTTCCACATTACTTCAGGCTAGGTCTACAAGGTGAGAAAAATGGCTTCAAGACATCAGTGATTGACAGGATTTGAACCCGGGACCTCTTGGACTGAAGCCCTGTGCTCTACCACTAGACCAGCTCACTTCCCTGAAAAATATCCAAGGAATTGATATGCGCATAAACCAAACACAACATAGTATTGGAATTTTACTTATCTGATATTTTTCATGAAACTCATATTGTATACCTATATTTTGATATAATGTGTTTTTTCTCAGAGAAAAGATGGAAGGGAAATTCACTTAAAATTTAAACAGCACTATTGTAATACTCTATTCAATTTGTTTAAAATGTGATGGAGTTTAAATGGCTTTAAATGTTAAGCCTAACTGGTACTATTCTTCAATTTACTCTCTGAAAAAAGCCTAAGGATAAATTATTTGTGTTATGTTGCACAAAGTTTTTTTGTAGCCTAATCTTTATGAGTGACGTAATATTTTGTTTCAAGGGATCTATCTCAGACAAAAAATGTTTAAAAACTAGTTATGTTTATTTTTTTGCGGTTTTCTATGTTTTGTTTTGCCACAGAATCTGTCAATACACCGGAGGTTCTACACAGCTCAGGCTCTGCAAGATCTGGTCAATGAAATTCCTCTGCCACAAGTCGCTGTCAAGTTTGCTTGCAAGGTTATATTTTGTCACAGAAGCTGTCAATACACCAAAGGTTCTACACAGCTCTAGCTCTACAAGATCTGGTCAATGAGGTTCCTCTGCCACAAGTTGCCGTCAAGTTTGCTTGCATGTTATTTTTTGTCACAGAAGCTGTCAATACACCGGAGGTTCTACACAGCTCTAGCTCTACAAGATCTGGTCAATGAGGTTCCTCTGCCACAAGTAGCTGTCAAGTTTGCTTGTATGTTATATTTTGTCACAGAAGCTGTCAATACACCGGAGGTTCTACACAGCTCTAGCTCTACAAGATCTGGTCAATGAGGTTCCTCTGCCACAAGTTGCCGTCAAGTTTGCTTGCTCCAAGGGAGTGTTACAGTCACTTCAACAGTCAGCTTCTACATTTGCTGGTCAGTATAAAATTAGACTAAGGTATAAAATGTTTTGTTGCAGCATAGGCAATGGGAGTAATATATACTCAAATTTTGGAATTGGGACTACAGTACCTCACTAATTTATTATTTTACTTTTCCTGTTCAGCCTGCTGAATCCTTGGTTTAGACATACATCTCGAATCATTGGATTGGGTGAATCTTTTACCTAAGTCGTTAGTGTATCCTATGAACATGCAGGTCACCAATGGACGTTTTGCTACTTTTTGTTAAAATAACCTTCCTCTCTATATCCCTTGGAGATTTTATAAAACAACAATATATTGTTGCATAAAACTGAAAGGGTTAACATCCCTTGCGGTCATAGACATCATCACCACCTTCTGTGATCGCAAATAAATACCAAGCAACTCCCAAATTCAGGGAAAAATTATCATCATCTGCATCTCTTACATTTACGGAAACTATCCTGAATATCTCTAGCGTTATAAGAAACATTTTTCATCTCCTGCAATCTTGTCAAAATATTGAACGTTTCCTGTGCCATGGAAACATTATCACTGTCTCCCATGATCGTGGCAAAATATTAAACGTCCCCTATGGTCACGGCAACATTATCACTCTCTTCTGCTATTGGGTGCGATCAATAAAAGTCAGTTAACCAATTAATTTGTAAATTTTATGTTCCTCGGATAATCCAACCGTTCTAACAATAACCAATCGCATAGGGGACGGATTAGAGGGTTGTTGTGTAGTAAAAATAGGATTCAAGTTAAATTTTCCATAGTACCATGATAACAAAAAATAGATTTTCTAGTGCTTCATGTGCATCTTTAAAACAGATAATCACATAGAATCCTCAGGAAAAAGCTACAAAAATGTGATTCTTATTCAAAATATATCACAGTGTGTCAATTTTCAAAATGTATTCATGAATTTGGTTTTAAACCAACTAAAGCAAACATTTTCCTCAGGCATGGTGACTCAGTTCACTCGGCGACTGGGCTGGTCCAACGTGGAGTTGTTGGTGTCACAGTTTGGTGCTCGACTACAGTTTGGTGCTCAACGGGAACTACTAGACCTGCTGCGGCTGGACTGCCTGACTGCCTTGCAGGCTAGAGCACTGTACAACAATGGCATACAGGCCCTGTCTGACCTGGCTACAGCTACTGTGGGCAAAGTGCAGCGAGCCCTGGCTAGGGCCACACCCTTCCTCAGGTGAACTGGAGTATAGAGAATTTGTCATTAGGGTAGATGAGACAAAAATCATATCATAGCTTAGAATGTAGGAATTTTCGGACAGGAATAAAGTTCAGTTGGCTTATCTGAGGAAATTTTAGTCCAAGGGCTGATAGATACATACATACAGTAATAAAAGGTCAAAAAATTTAAATTTGATTTTTTGTATTAATAGGGCTGCATCAGAGAGTAGTTTGAAGAAAAAATTGAGAAAAATCTTGATTTCTAGTGGCTAGGGGACTAAGACTATAATTTTCTTACGTAAGCTAGCTAAACTCCTTATAATGAAATTTCTAGCTTAGCAATTTGGCTCTCTAATGAACTAATAAATTTGGTTAAATATTAAAATTTTTGTACATCTGATTTAGCTTTCCAATTTAATGATGTCTCATCCCACTGTTTAAGAAGAAGGTCAAGTGAACAAAATAAGGATGGTTTTTGGCTCTTGTTTACTTAAACTTCCAAATTAAATGCCTCTTCTTATTAAATAATTGTAATAAAATATCTAAAGTTTTAAAATTAGGCCTAGTTATTAAAATGAAAAATAAAATTTCAATAAAATCTATTAAAGAAAGCAAACGGAAAAAATCTACTTGTGGATTGTGTCCCCTCTGTTTTGAATGATTTTTTTCTATGTAACTCTTATGGCTTAAGCTACAAAAATCTACACTGTTCAAGTGGGTTAGTAACAACAAATCAATATGATCATAATAAATCTAGTAAATTTACTAGTCTTATGTGAAAAGTTTTTACCATCAAGATACATTTCTAAAAGTTCCAACGAAATCTATAAAATGTTTTTTAAAGTTGTGAAACAAGTTTACTTTTATAATTATTAGTAACAGTAGATTTTTATCCTTTATATGATAGTACAATAAGTTGAAGTATTGTTATTTTACGACACAGTGAGCAGGACGGGGAAGGTGAGGAGAGTGACACAGACAAATGTAGGATCTGGTTGGTCGGCCGATGTGCCGTCACCGAGACACAGGCAGCTGAGATACTGGTACACGAGGCTAGGCAATATCTTGAGGTATTATAACAGTGTAAATAAATACAATATTTATTTTTTCCTTCTTCAAGTTACCTTTATAATATAAATCATGTGATATGAAAGAGAGATATAAGAGAGAGTGATAGAAGAGTAGTCTCGATTATCCGACCTAAATCGTCTTTGGCAAGGCGGATTTGCAAAACGGTTGGAAAATACTAAGAAACCACTTGTCTAGCAAATCTTTGATCAAGAAAATTTCTGTGATGGCAAACTTAAAACTGGTTTTAAGTTAGTTTTTCATTTGAAACATCTTGCTTTTTTTTAAGGCATTAGGCATTGATCACAAATAACTACAAATGTGTCGATTCTTGATAGCACTGATTCTTGGTATCGGTATCGAGAATTGATCGTCAAAAGTTGATGCCGATACCGATACCATAGACAAATAGAATAAATATAGACTGTCAAAGGAAGGTTCCGGTGCCCACCGCTAGGAGTGCCGTGTAGTTACGGCGCACACCGCTGCAGGAGAGGAGCGCAGAAGCCGTATGCGACCAGCAGACGTTGCAGCGGTGTGCGCCGTAACTACACGGCAAACCTAGCGGTGGACGCCAGATTTTATGCTAACCGCAGCACAGCTGACGGTCTATATTCATTCTATTTGTCTATGCCGATACCCAAAAAGAAGAAAGACAAACCATAAAGAAACACAATTTATAATATTTTCTTGGTATTTTCCTTAAATTATGAGGTCATGTAATGTAATTTTAGAGGCATCTATAGACTACGGTTGATCCGCCCCTGCTTAATCAAGCTTCTACTGTATTTCTAAAAAGGGCTTTCCTGAATATCATGTAATAATTGAACTCATTTCAAATGTTTAAAATTATTTTGAAACAAGACTAATTAGTTCATTTGACTTTTTGCAGAGAGAATTGGGACTGCAGAGTGCAAATTGGGGAGATTTAAATGCTTCTGAGATCAGCTCTGTTTCTGAAAAATCTCTGACCCAAGTTTTAGATACCCCCTTTAAATGTATTGGGCAAGAAATAAAAATATGTAGTGAAAAAGAAAATGAAAAAGTAATGACAAATAAACTCAATACATCAGTGGGAGAAAATAAAGAGAATGAAATTAATAACTCAACAAAAACAAACAACGATGTTGTATCAAAAACTAATCTTACTAAATGCCCATCAAATATTGATTTTGAAACTAATGGAAAAACAAACACAACAAGCCATGAAACTCAAAACTTAAAACAAGAAAGTAAAGGATCAGAAGATGGAAATTCAAATACTAATGTGGAGACAGTCAGAAGTAATAGTACTCCAATTAATAATAGTTGTACAAGAAAAAGGGGAAGTTTAGATCTGTTTGACTCTCCGGATCAAGGCGACAATCTTGATGACCAACTTAACTGTTCCAAGATAAATACTGTCCGGGGAAATATTCATTTGAAAGATTGCACTACAGTTATCACTCCAAAAATTCTTCCACGAGAAATGAAATCAAAGAAGCCTACGAAGTCAATAGGTGCTTTAGAGCATGATTCATTAATAAGAAAACAAGGGCCGGAAGATATTTTAGTCCGATCAAATGCTGTATCAGATTTAGTAATAGATGAACAGCCTGATAAAAATGAAGCCGTATTTTTAGACTCACCAAAAACAACTGACGTCAATGATGCTTTGTTGGAAAAAATGGATGCAAATCTTGGGGGAGAAAGTCTGTTGGAAATGTCGTCTTTTGTCCCGGAAACATGTGAAGATGAATGTGTCCACCCAGAAAGTGAAGGTCAAAATCTTGTTGATCTGTGGAATACAAATGGAGAAGGTGACTCTTTGATGTTAGGGATATCATCACTTGTTGCTTTAACTGACGACAGGAAAAGAAAACATAGTATTGAAGATGTAAATGTTAGTAAAAAAATTAAAGTTTCAACGCCCAAAAATTGTGACCAAGTAAGTGAGATACCGGTATTGAATGAAGTTAAAGTTTCCAAACATATGAAATCAAAATTACAACTCATTAAAACGTCTACTCCAACCCTTTCACAAAGCCTTGTTGATAGTTCTAGTCCAGGGAGTCCAATAGTTGATAAACAGACTGACACAAGAATTAATAATGATAGTTGTGACGACTTATTTGTGAATTCAAATGAATGTTTGGTGAATGACATAAATATGAATTGTGAAAATAATCTCAGTGATCACAAAAGTGCTTCATTTGAACTTAGGGTATCTGCCGAGTTTTCTGAACATGGATCATTTTCGGAATATAATGCAAACATAGATAGCAACATATTCAATGACTTAGACGACTGTTCAAGTAAAGAGAATAATTCAACAACATCCAGTATTATGGAAAACATTGAAAATAAACAAAATTTCTTCGGTTTAGAGAAGTCAAACTTACAGATTGCAGGAAAAGACAATAATACGTCAATCAAATGTAAAGCAATGAAACAAAATGAAAAGCATGATCAAGAAATATGTTCAGATAAATCTAAATGTGTAAATAATGATGTGAACAACAGTTTATTTGAAGATAGTTTCATGATTGATTCTAAATTAAATGATATCATCAACCTTAGATCAGACACAAAAACAAAAATAAACACACAGGAAAATAACAAAAACTATTCAAAACAAATTGAAATCAGTGAATTTGATATCAACACTCAGATTTGCAACATAATGGATAATGTTGAAACAGGAAATAATTATATAAACATCGTCGGAGAACCCACAAATGGAAAACTTAAGTGGACCGAATCAATGGAAATGAAAGAGATTCAGAATTTGATGTTTGATGATGAAGAAACAATCTTCGGTACTCCAGTATCTCATCAAAAGTCAATTTTGTTTAAGAAGCCTGGTAGAAATAAGACAAGAAGAGAACAACCATTTCATGTGAAAAACAACGAATCCCAAGATGATCCAGCTAAAGTATTATGTACAGAACTTTTCAAACATCCTCGTAAAGGAAAGGATTCAAAAGCAATTAAGACTTCCAGCGTAATACCGGTCTCAAAACAGTCACACGATTGCATTACAATACCTTCCAGTGAGGAAACCATAATTGAGTCTAGTCTAGAGGTGAAACAAACCAAAAACAAACAATCGACTTTTGATGAAAATTGTTCCATAACCGATAGTTTGCTCAAAAAAGCATTTGAAAGTTCATTTAATTTGGAATCCAAAGAAGAGAAAACATCAAATCCAGTGACACCTAAAAAAATCATCGGAGAAAGGTGAGATATACAGTTACAAAATTTAGCGAAATGGAATCTTAATTTTTTTTTAGATAGTTGTTATTGCGTACCCTTTAATATAAACAAATTATTTTGATATTATGTTCAAATGCTGTACTACTCTAGTCTAGTCTACTCTTGTCAATGTGATCCATCCAACAAAAAGTAATATTTAGTTTTTTCTCTATAGACATTGTTACCTTTAATAAACAAAACAAGCAAGACTTAAGTCAATACATCCTCATCAACTATTAACGTTTTGAATCGTCTAATGTGAAAATACTTAATTACCAGTAAAATCCCACAAATCTGAACTGATTGGGACCAAACAATGTTAGGATTTTCCAAAGTTTGGATTACGCAGAACAACAAACTGATATTTACTTTATGAGATGAATTAAGCACACCGTGTTAAGAACTAGGTAAGAAATCAAGTATTTTTGTACTACTATGTAATTCAAACCATACTATAGTCACTCAATGTATGCATACTTTGGATAAGAAAAGCAGTAAGGATTGAGGCCAATTTAGCTTACCAAGAGTACTGTAAGAACATACGATAACTGGTTTTCTTTATTGAATTTGTTTTCCTACTCATGGAATTTTATTATAATCGTTATTCTATGGATCTGTTAGAAATGTTTGTTTAGGAAGATTTCTTTATGTGCAACATCATTATACAATATAACGATTTGTGTAAAACGCCTAACTAAAACTGAATTTTCAGAACTCAGAATGTTGATTCTCAGACTTTAAACGAGACCAAATCCCAAGTTGAGATAGTGACTGTGGACAATGCGAGGTCCAGACGAGAGTTTTCAGCGGAAATACTCAAGCGTAAATGTGTCTCCTTGGTGATTACCACTCAGACTGAAGAGAAGACGGGAAAGATCGGAAAGAGGTTTGTCAACAAGAAGTCAGAACCAAACTACGCCTATTGTTACCAGGGTGTTGCGATCACGTCTGCTGTGATATGTTGCGGCAGTGAAAAGATGTATGTCGTTCCTTTGGACCAGAAGCATGGTGAGTTTAGACATTTCTCTAGACAGTAGTGGATAAGATAACGTGCATGAAACCATTTAAAGAGATTTCCAAACAGATCATCACTTACCATAAAATTATTCTGTGCAAACGTTAGATTTCATAGTACTTAGTTTGGTTTCTTAGCTTTGTGAAGTTTTTGATAAAGATTAAATAGCCTTGTAAATTTATCATCAGGTGTTCTAAACCTCTCAGCTCTCAAAGAGATGTTGGGCCGCAAAGACTTGGTTGTATGTTGCTGGGATGTCAAACGTTCGCTGTTGCTGTTGCTTCAGTGCTGCCAACTGCAGTGTGAGGCTAGACTCAGTGATCCTACGGTCGCCGAGTGGTTGCTGAAACCCCATCAACAAACACCTACCCTCAAACAAATGGTCAGTCATTTTGCTTTACTTTACCACAGTGTAACCTTGATAAGTCATCATTGATAACAAGTGTCATTTTAAAATCACCTAGAATTTATTTTACTCCTAAATACATGTTATTGCAAACCTCGATAAGAAGGAAACTTTCATAAAAAGTCGTATTTAATGATCCCTGTGAGAGTCTTGTTGTTGAGGTGTATACTGTTTTAAATTATCATACGTCTTTTATTTTAAAATTAGTTTCTATACTTTCTATGAAAATTACAAACACTTTTGAGGGAAATGCGTCTAAACCCTTTAGTGGAGGGGAGTTCTTAATACAGAGAAAGTTCTTCTTGCCTAATGACTTATCATTCTGTCTTTTAGATAGGAGGAACTACGACTTTAGATGGGCTCAAAACTATGTGGTTATGGCATTATCACTGTAGGTTCTCTATGGCAGGGATATTAATGTACAGTATCTGTGTTTCAATGTTAACTGTTGGTGGTTGATTGTATTCAGTCTGAGTCAACTTTAGTTGGTGCAGGTTCACATTTTGTCACATGATTTGTTTACATTACACTGGTAGTTGGTGAAGATTTATTTCATAGTAGCAAATAAAAACCCTTATCATCAATCTCAAATGTCATATCAACTTTAAGTTTTGTTTGATCCATTTTTTCTTGTGAATGTTCAGTTGCCAAACATTTCCAGTAGTTCTGATCTGATTCATATTTATGTCAATGTCACTATGCCAGGCTCGCTCGTATGGCGTGTCCGCACCTCAGTGTTCTCTGGAGGCTGGGTTTACCGCGTTGCTTGTGCTGCAACTTTGCTCTCTACTCAGGACAAAACTGAAGCAATGTGGACACTACAAATCATACACAGGCAAGTATCAGAACCATTTTATTTTATTTTGCAAATTTTAGCTCTAAAGAACGACTGAGTCAAAAATGGCAGCTGTTCAAAGATTCAAAATCGCAAATTCAAGAAATTTTGAACGGCTGCCATGCTTAGCTCGGTTGTTCGTTTGAGTTTGGATTTGCGACATTGTTTTTCACTAGTTAAGAAAATAACTTTAATTTGATGTGCATATCAACCCATGTTTGCATATAAGATTTTCGTCTGACTCCTAGCGGGCAATTCCCCTATGAGGAGGTTGGGAATCTCTTAGTAATTTGTAAAATAGATTTTAACTACTGTTATTTATTTTAAGAACAGTAATATTATGGTTATGATTCAATATTTACAGCTTGTCATAACCTGTAAAACACATTTTAAAAGTGTTGACGATGTTTAGATAATCCACAAAACATTCCTATCCTATTAACTTTTTTAAAGAAGCCCTTACAAATAACCTATGTCTACTTCAAAAATAAAAATAAAATATGTAGTTCATTGAAGGGAGTATTTATTGGTTATTCTACAGCAAAACTAAGAACCTCCACTAGACATTCCTTTGGGTATTTAAATTCCAACCTCGTAGTCTTTGGTTTCCTCTGTTTGTTCAAGATCCCGCACTTGATTTCCCTCATCGACCAGTCCTTAGTAAAGGTTACATTTAATCCCTTGGTGTAGTTTGCTGCTAGCCTATCTGGTTTGTTGCTACTGCTAGCCTATCTGGTTTGTTGCTACTGCTAGCCTATCTGGTTTGATGCTAGCCTATCTGGTTTGTTGCTACTGCTAGCCTATCTGCTAGCCTGTCTGGTTTGCTGCTAGCCTATCTGGTTTGCTGCTAGCCTATCTGGTTTGTTGCTACTGCTAGCCTATCTGGTTTGCTGCTAGCATATCTCCTTTTTGTTTCGACTCCTAGAGGGTGTTTCAGTTACCCTAAGTCATGAGAATCTCATCCCATCGTTTTTCGAGCTTGTGATGGGTTCAGGGTCTTATCCTACGCCTGGCTTTAGATGTTTGCAGCCTCCTTCTATTTTCATTTGTGTTTGTCCTTATTCTTTGCTCTGTGGTTTGTCCCCGTCTAGCACCTCTTTTACTTGCTACCAGGAGCCCCACCCCCAGGATGCTGGAGGTGCAGGAGTAGGGAAACTGTCGGAAGGTAGTGGTTCAAGTACTCGTGGAACCAACACCCCGACACCTCCAAGAGGTGGCGGAGGCGGTCCCCCGAATACTTTCTTCACTACCCAGCCTACAGCGATCCCTACACCCACACCTACCAACACCTTACGAATGCGACTCATGATGGCTTACCAATTGACAAAAAAAGAAGACTTACAAAGATAATTGTTGGTGCTGTTAATTGTTTGAGAGTTTTGGATGAAGTGATTTAATGTTTCTATGGAAACATTTATAAAAAAACAACATACAAATGTATTGCACTTAAAACCACTTTAAAATTTTTACTCAATCCTATAGTAAAGTGTTATAGATGTTTAGCATTATACTTTTTAAATTTTCCTCTGATAAGGATAAAAAACATTCATCAATAAAATTGAATTTATGTTTCAACTCTTTACTAAAATTCGCAAGTATAACTTTGAAATTAAATTTGAAACACAATTTTTAATTGTGTTGCAGCACATGTTACAAAAGAAAATGTTAAGGGATTAGTTATTTTATCTCCCAGAATGCAGTCATGTATTTCACAATGTAGATGTTGGAGTGACAACATCATCCAATTTACGTATTACCTGTTTTATTAAGCCATATGTTATGTATCTAGTTTTGTTATGTTAACAAAAGTAAATAAAAGTCATTATTGTGTGAGTGTAATTAAAGAATAGTTGTTTCAATTTTTATAGATTATGATACTTAATTAAGTGAGGAATATGGAAAAAAAATATGAGTAATCACTTGAACTTTTGAGCAGAAATAATTATGACACATTGAAAATGCAGATGGAAGCAAACGAAAGCTCGCCCCGTGAACGAACACTCTACCAAACATTTGTTATGTACAATAAAAAACATGTGATTGGAATGTCTGCCAATTGTTTTGATTTTCTGTTTATATTTTCTTGATATTTCAACCCATAAGACCCATGTTATTTTTTCAAAATTTCAAATTCATTTGTTGTGCTTATTTATGAGTCTATTTTAATTTATAAAGGGACTCTGCACATCTACAGGTAAATATCTTTCATTTGGTACCAACCTCGTGTAATTCGGTCCAGTAGTAAGGCCAGGCTAGCTGTCATAAGTTTTGCAAACGTTTTTTAGTATATAAGATAACCAGTAGTTTGATTCCAAGTTTTGTTGCTATTTTTAATTTTTTTTATATTCATCCGTCCCGAGTTTTTTTTTTTAAATTTTGTTCTACCCTGTATGAATTGAGATGTCTACTACAGCATTCAACAGTCAGTACTACAATCTGTGAAACGCTATTTGTGTAATTTCTTACAAAAAGGTTAGAAACTATTTAATTTTCTTACAACAAATACTCCGGAGACATTTAAATGTAACAGAATACTCTTGACATATCAACTAATAAATACATAGTTCCCTCACTTGACATTATCTACAAGAGATTGGAGTTCTAAAGTAAATAAATTTTAAATTTTATAAATATTGAACTTTTAAATTGCCAACTTTATACAAGTTTGTGGCACGACTCTGACATATTCTGTCCATCCCCAGAAGTAGAGATGCCTACACAGAGGGTGCTGGCAGAGCTGGAGTGGGAGGGAGTGGCGTGGGACAGAGAGTACGCAGAACTGCTCTGGACAGCCACAGAGGAGAAGATGACGGAACTGCAGAACAACTTGTACACTCTGTGTGGCAAGAAGTTCAACCTGCGCTCCCGCACTGACCTGGCTAAGGTAGGCGAGGTCACCGATTTGACATTTAAAGCCATTTTAAGTCACATATGTTTTTTTTAGGGCCACAAAAAGCGATGAAGTTAAAACTATTCTTTTATCCACCAACATTAAAAGGAATAACTGGAAAGGGATAGTTTATGATTGATTTATTCTTTTTATTTACGCAACACCGAATACATACATACAACACATTTATAATGTATTTAGTAAGCGCTCAGTGTTAACTCAGTGAACAACCCAAACCCATGGATTCTGAAATTGATAGAGTTCCGCCAATATAACAGATAAACTTGCACACTGCAAAAAATTCATTATTGCAAAAAGATTCAGACGTACAGTATTTAAGGAAATTGGAAGAAAGGCTGCAGTAAAATTTAAAGAAAATTGTATTATTAGGAGATTTTGATTTAGAAATGTTTGGTCTTCAAACTTAACGTCATTTATAACGTTATTTATTCCTTTCATTAGTAGTCTAATGGGGCCTATTTACATTGTATAGGGAGAAACCTAATTTATTTATTTTTTCTCCAAAGTATTAATAAGACTAAAGAATGTTTTTAACTGTACAGCACAATATATCAAGTAATTGTTGGCAACAAAATGCAAAGAAACTTTTGAGTTAGTTTGATACTTTTACTTTGCTTTTTTTGTGTTGTTTTTATCTCAGTCATATAAAATTCCTACTTAACCACAAAAAGTGAATTATCAACTTAATGATTAGATGTAAATAGTTAAGTTACATCAGTTAAAAAAAAAATAATACTTTCCTTGTCAAGCCCCCTTTTTTACCAGTCAGAGTTAAACAAATTTTTGTTTATTCCAGGCAAAGAAGATGGTAAAGGAAACATCCGAAGATGGACTAGATCATTTTAACAGCATTCTTCGATCTTGGAGGGTTTTGAATTCTTTGAAAACAAGGGTAAAACCTGCTTCATTTATTTACTATCTTCCACAAAATATATTTACTCCTAGTGTTAATGCTAGTCCTAATGCACATTTTAAAATAATGTTACCCTTGAGTTAACTGTTTAATGCTAGTGTGCTCGTAGATTTGATGTGTTTAGTTGGGATATTTTAAAAAGAAATAATGTTAAACGTCCATCAAGTACTTTTACTTTGTGATATGCTTGGGAAATATTCTAACTACATTTCTTAACCGAGTTAAATGAGTTTTATTGTTTGGTAGTAAGATTTTAGTATAGAGTTGTTTGTATCACATTTCCAAAATGTTTAGGTAAGAGCAGATCGTATGCGCTTTAAGCAATCAACATCCCTCTTTTTATCGGCTACAAACTAGAACACATGATTACTATCAAACCAGGTTGTTTGCTATAAGGAAATTAATTTAATCGTTCTTTAAGAGCTATATCAAGACATTAAATTCGTCCCTAAACTATATTTTGATGCCAATTGTACTTATTTTTGGTTTATTTAACAAACTCCTGAATGTATGTATTTATCAATGTTCATCACCTGGTATGAATATGTTGAGCCCAGCCTTCAAGACACTCCTCGAGACATTGTCATCACAACAACTGTAGATGCTATGTTATGTTGACAGAACATGTCAGGTCTGCTGATGTTGGAAGGAGATCGTATCAGGGGATGTTGGGACTCTCACTCTGTGACTGGTCGCATCTCCATGCAAGAGCCCAGCCTTCAACACACACCTCGAGACATTGTCATCACAACAACTGTAGATGCTGTGTTATGTTGACAGAACATGTCAGGTCTGCTGATGTTGGAAGGAGATCGTATCAGAAGATGTTGGGACTCTCACTCTGTGACTGGTCGCATCTCCATGCAGGAGCCTAGCCATCAACACACACCTCGAGTCATTGTCATCACAACAACTGTAGATGCTGTGTTATGTTGACAGAACATGTCAGGTCTGCTGATGTTGGAAGGAGATCGTATCAGAGGATGTTGGGACTCTCACTCTGTGACAGGTCGCGTCTCCATGCAGGAGCCCAGCCTTCAACACACTCCTCGAGACATTGTCATCACAACAACTGTAGATGCTGTGTTATGTTGACAGAACATGTCGGGTCTGCTGATGTTGGAAGGAGATCGTATCAGAAGATGTTGGGACTCTCACTCTGTGACTGGTCGCATCTCCATGCAGGAGCCTAGCCATCAACACACACCTCGAGACATTGTCATCACAACAACTGTAGATGCTGTGTTATGTTGACAGAACATGTCAGGTCTGCTGATGTTGGAGGAGATCGTATCAGGGGATGTTGGGACACTCTCACTCTGTGACAGGTCGCGTCTCCATGCAGGAGCCTAGCCTTCAACACACACCTCGAGACATTGTCATCACAACAACTGTAGATGCTGTGTTATGTTGACAGAACATGTCAGGTCTGCTGATGTTGGAAGGAGATCGTATCAGAGGATGTTGGGACTCTCACTCTGTGACAGGTCGCATCTCCATGCAGGAGCCCAGCCTTCAACACACACCTCGAGACATTGTCATCACAACAACTGTAGATGCTGTGTTATGTTGACAGAACATGTCAGGTCTGCTGATGTTGGAAGGAGATCGTGTCAGAGGATGTTGGGACTCTCACTCTGTGACAGGTCGCATCTCCATGCAGGAGCCCAGCCTTCAACACACACCTCGAGACATTGTCATCACAACAACTGTAGATGCTGTGTTATGTTGACAGAACATGTCAGATCTGCTGATGTTGGAAGGAGATCGTGTCAGAGGATGTTGGGACTCTCACTCTGTGACAGGTCGCATCTCCATGCAGGAGCCCAGCCTTCAACACACACCTCGAGACATTGTCATCACAACAACTGTAGATGCTGTGTTATGTTGACAGAACATGTCAGGTCTGCTGATGTTGGAAGGAGATCGTGTCAGAGGATGTTGGGACTCTCACTCTGTGACAGGTCGCATCTCCATGCAGGAGCCTAGCCTTCAACACACACCTCGAGACATTGTCATCACAACAACTGTAGATGCTGTGTTATGTTGACAGAACATGTCAGGTCTGCTGATGTTGGAAGGAGATCGCATCAGAGGATGTTGGGACTCTCACTCTGTGACAGGTCGCATCTCCATGCAGGAGCCCACCCTTCAACACACAACTCGAGACATTGTCATCACAACAACTGTAGATGCTGTGTGATGTTGACAGAACATGTCAGGTCTGCTGATGTTGGAAGGAGATCGCATCAGAGGATGTTGGGACTCTCACTCTGTGACAGGTCGCATCTCCATGCAGGAGCCCAGCCTTCAACACACACCTCGAGACATTGTCATCACAACAACTGTAGATGCTGTGTTATGTTGACAGAACATGTCAGGTCTGCTGATGTTGGAAGGAGATCGTATCAGAGGATGTTGGGACTCTCACTCTGTGACAGGTCGCATCTCCATGCAGGAGCCCAGCCTTCAACACACACCTCGAGACATTGTCATTGATGATCAGGTCTTCAGTCCACGATCTGCCTTTATAGCCAGCTCAGGTGTGGCAAACCATACTTGTTAATTTGATTATTTTTTCATAAAAACTTTGAATGTCAAGAAATGTGTTGAAAGAACATCTGTTCCGAGGGCAAAATTATCTTCTAGGTCATCTTAGGCAAAGTCTAAGGTGTCTTCAAGCCAGAGAGTGCAAGGACGTGTCAATTGACTTTATAAAAATAACTAGGGTTGTTCAAATTCATACTTGAATATTAGAAACCAAATGTTAAAACTATATCTCATATCAAAGTATTTTTTTTTCAAAATCTTACATAATAACCAGTTGTTGAAATAAAAATATATTCACATCATTATTCACTTTTAAAACTGTTGAATCCAGAATCGCAGTAATGTTCAGATCTGCCGCGATTGAGGCAAGGCCTGGTATTGTTATCTCCTGTAATTGTGATAATATCCTGATAATTTTTCAATTAGATTTTAGTCCCAAAAAAAACCGAATGTTCAACACCCCAGGAAATCCTATATATAAACTAGCTGACCCGGCGAACTTCGTATCGCCTAAGTTATAGGTTTCCCCTAAGACAGACCGATGGAAAGAAAGTACCTTTACGTTTAATTTTCAAGATGATCTCGTTCGCATTGCTCAATCACGTCCTGGTTGAAGTTCGTTCGCTACGCTCACTCACCTTTGGGTTGGAGCTCGTTCGCTACGCTCACTCACCTTTAGGTTGGAGCTCGTTCGCTGCGCTCACTTGCCTTCAGGTTAGCTCGTTCGCTACGCTAACTCGCCTCCAGGTTGAAGTTCGTTCGCTACGCTCACTCACCTTTTGGTTGCAAATTAGCTGTTGTCATAAATGTAAAAGAAATAATAGTGCTGCACCCTGTTGGTAATCCTTGTAACTTTAATGCTATTGAACATCATAGAACAGAACCAACTTGTTTAATTGAAACAGCTGTTAAGATTCATTAATTCCATTTCTCATAAGGTTAACATGGGAAACTCCAGAGCCACTGGGGCGGAGCCCTTTTAAGAATTTCGAAACGGGAAATAGTTTACGTCCGATTCACATACCTACAGAATTTACACACCAAATTTCATAACGATCGGTGAAGTCGTTCCGGAGGAGTTTGCAGACAAACACTGTGACACGAGAATTTTATATATTAGATTTGCGACCTGGAAATGCCTTATACATAGGCGTCCACCTAACATTTTGATCAGGGTGGCCGGAGGGTCTGGGGGTAAGGAATAACCCCCAGTGAAGAGGGGCAGGGAAATGTTTAAAATTTAAGTAGATACAAATGGTTGATTTTACACATTTTTGTACCTGAATTTCCTTTGTCAATTTTTTGTGTTTTGCGTCGTTCTTTACCCATTCATTATCATAGGTTTGTTTATCCACATATTTTGGTCCTTTATTATAATATAGTAATCATATTTATGTTTTTTTTCACATTCTAATTTTTCAATCTATACAGGAGAACTGCATATCTATTTTCTCCCACTCACACTTTGAGACAATTGTTTTTTACATGTAACTTTTATGTCTTTACTCCACGATCTGGAAAAAGTGTTTATCGTGGGGTCTATATGGATGGACGCCCATGTGCCTGTACCAATTCCCTTAAATGTGTTGCATTCAGCCAACACAGACAAACCAGTGTGTAACTTAATAAAATATTTAAGAATCTACTCAAAAATGCTGCCAATCGATCCAAAATTTTTAATCCGAAGGGGCATCATGTGTTCAAATGGCCATAGGCATCAAAGAGGGTTAATGCCTGTCTGTTCCCAGGTAATATCCTGGTGTCAGCTGACTTCAGTCAACTAGAGCTGAGGCTACTCGCACATTTCTCTCAGGACTCGGCTCTACTAGAAGCTTTCAACAAGACAGGAGATGTGTTCACGGCCATTGCAGCCGAGTGGAACAACTTACCAGAGGAACAGGTGAGAGGCCTGTCTAGAAGTTTTGCACCATATCTATCTTTATTTTAAAACGGTAAAATTGTGAACTAAAAATTAATTTGTTTATAAGTTAATCGTGATTTTTAAGGTATTAAACTTTCACTTTGATGTGTGACAATTTCAAACAACAAAGTTTGTGAAACTTGAAAGAAACAAAGTGAAAACTCTGTTATCCAGGGTGTCTACCAACCGGGAAATCCGGGAAAACCGGGAATTGTACTTAATTTTTTAATGGCCATGAAATGTACGGGAATTGTCCTTAAATTTTTAATGGGCCATAATTTTATCAATCGCTAGTTGGTTAGGAGCACATAAAAGGTTTATCAGATGTTTGTTTACATTTTCACAATTTATTACTAGAGTAATAAAAACCCAAATAAAAACCAAATATGCAATAAAAACCCCACTAGCATTCTCAAACCCATTAATATTTTATCACGACAATCAAGTGTCAAATCAAGTACTTCCAAGAACTGTTGACTCAGTAGTAGTTTAGCTCATAAAAGCTGTATCACTTTTATTCCCTTACAACATTTATTTATTACTAGGGTAATCATTATTAGATCCCAAACATATTTTATCATGGAAATAATAGTTTTATAATGGCTGTTAAATTTCACTTCTTACTTGTACTTCAATTTGCCGCTGGCCATTGCCTAGTGCCATAAAACTGTTTATGGTTTCATATCAAACATGTAACTAATCTTAAACATAACTAAGTTAAACCATTTTTTATGGATATTTTATCTTTCAATTGACAAAACCAAAAGCCTAGTTATTTGCATTAAATTTTTATCACTACGTAGGCCTACTTGGTTTCAAATGATGTCATAGCATTTTCTGTATCTTTGTACATTGTTGGCAGTCAGGTTTCATTTTTTTTTATTTCCCATATTTATTTATTGAGTTGTATGCTTTAAGCAATCTAAATCTTATGAACTAGAATGATGATATTGTAGTGACTTTGCTGATATTATAACCTCATTGTTTGTTACTCAGTTTATATAGGCCCTCCTAAATAGTTAGGTCTAGGCCTGGGTATTTTGATTCTTTGAAAGTGCTGTAAAATATACTAAGAAAATGTAATTGAGCCTAAGATAAAGTAATGATTGCTATGTGTCGATATTAACTTTGCAGATGAAAAGACAATAATCTTACTCTGTGCTTACTGGTAGCCGCTTACCATACCGATTTTGTACCTAGAACCGAGTTACAATATATTCATTATGCATTAAAGATTTTTTTTTCAAAAGTAGTCGAGAACCTAACGTTGTGCCAGGGCGAATAATGCCAAATTAATCCGCCTGGATCGGATAAGCTAGATGTTATGATGTTTCCGTGACCGATGGAGATATTTAGGATTTTGTCGCTATTGCAGGAGACAATGATTGCATTTTCTGTTACACTATAAAAGCTGTACCTAAAGTATATGTTTGTTTACTTTCAATAAGTTTCTATTTTGAAATTTAATTCTTGTCTATTATTATTTAGGCCTACTTTTCTCTCTGGAACAACTACGAAGAACAAGATTAATACAGTTTAACAAATCAGGAATATTATTCTGTAATCACACCGACAAAGGTCCTTAAATGTACGGGAATTGTCCATGAATTTTTTATCCAGAATGTAGTAGACACCCTGGTTATCGTGAATGACCGGTTTTTGGGAACCCTTTCATCAACTTATGCAACCCAATTAATCTGTCACAATGCTCGGGCGTCCGCCCTTCGTTTTGTCATAACTCATAGACGTCAGTTCAGCCATATTTAAACTGAATGCACCATTTTCGCACAGAACTTGATTTCATTACGTTGTTGTTTCTGTAAACTTCAGTTGCCAAAAAAACCTATCACTGACCGCACCTCACAACTGGCAGGATTATCAAACGCAGCGGACATCTTAGGTTAAAATTGCAAAAAAACGGGCAGTGTGAGGGTGTTCCTGTTGTCACGGCTGGACGCCGACTGAGTTCCCGAGTGTGCTTGCATCAAAATGTACGAGATCTTCGTGCCCCTGGTGGCGTCAGAACAAAACGTTCCTTACTTTCTGAATAGCCCTCGTATTAGTTAGAGAGTTGAAAATCAGACCAGTTCCATGCAAGTGATGTAGACTTATTAATTAGCAAAAACTTTAAAATCTTCAATTATAGAAATAATAGTGTACTAGTCATGCATCATATTGTGAAAAAGTAGCAGTTTTTTTCACAAAAAAATTAATGGATCGAGTGAAAGTTAAATATTCTACCTTCTATCCAACCAATGAGTAAGATTTACCATTGTCTCAAACTTCAATTTCTGTCTTCTCTTTAAAAACGAAAATCCCACAAATACCACTGTCTTTGAGAAAGACGATCAAAATTCAATCTAGAACCAACAAATCTTTTAGGTGGGAGCAGAACTAAGACACCGTACGAAACAGCTGTGTTACGGCATGATCTACGGTATGGGGATGACCACGCTGGCTGAGGAGATGGGGGTGGAGGAGGGGAAGGCGGAGGAGATGGTGAACAGTTTCCATCAGTCGTACCCTGGACTGCAGACGTATGTGAGTCAGTGTGTAGCGGCTTGTAGAGCCACAGCGTCTTGTCATGTCACTACACTACTGGGGCGACGTCGCTACCTTCCAGACATCAACAGTGCCAATAAGGCTCTTAGAGGTACTGTACTAACAACTAAAATCAGCTGTTCATCATTAACAAAGCTGTGGATATCATCACGCCCTTATATTGTTGTGGATAAAACCAACCTCAGTTGCGTCTTCGGGGATATATTTACATGTCAGAAATTTGATTTGTCATGGTTATCTTATCCAAGGTTTGACTAATGTAGTAGAAGCTGTAATGTTAATTGGTTAAATAAAAGTAGCTGGTGTGCAAGCCTGACATTAGTGATAGGGCTGAGCTTTTTTTTTATCAAACACTTACGTAACTATATAAGAAAATCTGTAAAAATCCTTGTTTTTAAAATGCAACATAATGTTATTATGTTGAGTTAAATATTTTATAATTATAATATGTCAAATATCTCTTGCGGCAACAGAAACGTCATCATCGCCTCTCGCAATAGCGGAAAATCCTGAATATCTCCATTGATCACAAAAATATTATCATCGGTGGCAAAGTGGTGGTCATCATCATCATCATCCTCTGCAATCGCAGAAATGATATCATAGTCATCCACTATTGCAGAAAAATACTGAGCATCTCCAGCGGTAGATATTATTATTTGTAGATATTATCGTCGTCTCCTGCAGTTATGGAAACATCATTAAAGTCTTATTCAATCTCGGCAACATCCTTGACATCTACTGATGTCGTAGGGACAACACCATTGTCCCCCTTGATTAGAGAATGGTTTGAGACGCATCCGCAATAGCGAGAATTTTTTAATGGCACATACTTTGCTGCCACATTTAGTGATCACGATCATAAAAGCTCTGCTAAAGCTTGATTTTTTTACTATAGCTCGATCTCTTCTAGGTGAGGCTTGGCTCTGATCAAAAACCGAGTTGCTAGAACACCTCTAGTTAAAAGTAAGCTTAGGAAGAATATATTTTACATGTAGAGTATATTGTTATTATACACGCTGAGAAGACTAAATAATTAAATAGAAAAATATATTTTAACTGTAATATTTTTTTCAAGGAAAATTTTTTTTATCTCTTTGTTAGTGAAGGATGCTTGCTAAGGACCTTAGCAATTCTATTAAACTATAGTTGTCCTTAACAACTCCTTAATATTATTTGATTTTTTAGTTTGGAAACCCTGTTTGAATTTACTAAAGCTAGTTTTGTTTTTGTATCCTTCCAGATTTTGTTTTACGATCCTTTCTAAATCCAAATCTAAGATTGTATTCTGAATTGATTATCAAGTAATTCTACTTAACTAATATAATATACTCAACTAATTTAAGATAGCCTACCAAATAATAAAATACTTAACTAATAACTAATGTAAGCTAGCCTGTAATATTGTAATATTGTAATATTGTAAAAATAACAACCATGTCACAGCTCAAGCAGAGCGACAGGCAGTAAACACTACTATTCAAGGATCAGCTGCAGACATTGCCAAGACAGCGATGTTGCGAGTGAGACAAGCAGCTCGAGACTGCGGCTTGGTGGCTCGGCTCATCATACATCTGCACGACGAACTCATCTACGAGGTCAGTCGAATAATGTAGTTAAAAGAGAAATTTTCAAGGAAATCAAGTGGATTTATCATCTAAGCTCCAACAGTCAATATGTTTAGAGAAAGAGTAACACGACTGACAATTATCTATGCGAGTATAACTCAAACACAAACTAAAACCATGTCTGACATTTGCTGGGATTGATGACAGTCTGGAAGTCAAGCCAGGACTAGTGTTGGATATCGATAGTCGATATATCGAAAATATTGATGTTTTGAAGTCGATGTTTTTGGCATTGATAGTTGTCTTCCCATAAATTTTTATTATACACTATCGATATTTCACTCCAATATTTTTGTTAGTAGCGTATAAATTAATATATTTACTCTGATATTTATTTTTTACTATCATTTTGTTTTACTAAATATCAATGTTTTTTTTGGATTTTGACTTCGATATTTTCTTGACATCGATGTTTAAAGGCCGATATGACTATCGATACTAATACTATATTGATGTTACTGGTTCGATGTCCCAACGCTAGGACTACTACACACAGGGTTGCCACCCATCCCGATTCCGTTGGGACAGTCCCGACTTTGGACCCTGTTGCCTGTTTTTATTCTGGGGGAGTGGGATTTGTCCTGAATTTTCCCTAACTAAAGGTGGCAACCCTGACTACAACTGGGCTTTTGCTGTCCGGTTCTGTTGGTGCAGTTAGTATTTACGTGTGTGCGATATTTGTCCCTAAAACAATTATCCCGGGATAACACATCTTTTGCCGGATATCACAGGAATTTTTGCTGTAACGCTTGTTTTTATACTGCTTTCATATAAAAACTAACCCCAATTGATGAATTTATTCCAGCATAGTTTTATAGCAAGGTTAAAAGAACTATTTAACCCTTTGCGGTCGAATGGCAAGTATAGGTTGCCGCCTGCCATTTTCCCTACTTCTCAAAAATAGTGACCTACTCACAAAAAAAAAATTAAAAAATATTTGTCTTTGCGGTTGAATGGCGAGTACAGGTCGCCAGGCGCCATTTTCCCGACTGCTCAAATGGCAACCTATACTCACCGAAAAATGAAAAAAAAATTTGACCTCAAAGGGTTAAACACGATACACCTATAAGTTCAATTGAAATCAAACAGGGAAATGTATGCGGGATAAAACGGGATTTTAAAATGTTTTAAATCAGGAGGATAAAACGGAATTTTCGCGACCCGATAAGCAGGATTTTTGTGTTGGTCCTGTGGATACACTGAGTGCGGTGCCATAAGGTATGACGGTATGACCAACCAAACTAAGGTGTTGTCTTCCCGGCCAATAGACAGTGGATTGAGGGTTAAAATCATGTCTTTTGTGACGGCCCCAAAAATTTCCAGACCAATTACAAATCAGCTAGAGAGGTTTTTTTTCTAAACCCTCATGAAACCCTGTCAATACCGTCACAAAAGCTTTGCTTTATTCCAAATATAAAAGGAGGGTCTGTAGTATTGAACTGTTTTAACCTCCCAACTTCTGTGCATCAGTACAGTTGTCTCCACCATGGAATATTCCGGCGACCAAGACTCAGGGCCAATGTTCTCAGCAAATTACTTGCTGAGCCAAGTAACTGCATAACTACAGTTTGTCTAATGCCTAATGCCCCAAGTGATCGTTAGGAAGCAGCACCTTACGGTGAACCAACTGACGTCATAAGGCATATCCGCAACGTTGATTGGCTGATGCCCCTCCACAGCAAACCTAAGTACAAACGGAGAGAACTCAGCTGAAGCTATTCTAAATTCAAAATTTGGTCGATCGCCTTAACTCCACGTCCCCTTTCCCCATAGCCTCCTCAGGAGGCTATGTTTCCCCCTTTATCTAAAATGAAATCAAACACGATGATCTTTAACTTAGCATTGTGAAGCTTTGCCGTGAATTCTATTCCAGAATAAATTTTTATTTAACATAAAGTCATATCTGGTGTGCAACTCATGCATGACCTATATCTTATATGGGACAATGCTTGGTGGGAGGATCACACAAAATAAATATTGTTGACGGTTGGAAGTTGAAAGGAATGTGTGAATCCTTTGCACATTGTACCTTAATACATTTTGTTATTTTATTTCTCATCCTGTGTACTGTATCCACTAAATCATGGTGTGGATAATTTTGTTCAGGCTTACCTCGACAAAGAATACAAATTTGTTTAATTGCATTTCTAGTGTATTCCAATACCTGAAATCTTTCACTTGGCGTATAGATAATAACTAAATTAGACAGACATTTTCCTTCAAAAAGAACTGGTAATATTGGAACTAATACAATTTAAAATAAAAACATCACCAAAATTTTAATTAATTTCAGACACATCACAAAACTGAGTTTTGCGATGTGTCTGATGATGCCAGCATAGCTGGCAAAAGACCTCATAAAATTAAAATTCATTAGGACCTAAATATTGAATGTTGTTATTTTAAATTGTAGACTTTTTTATTTGTAAATATACAATAATAGTTCAATTTTAACCATGTTTGATCAATTTATTTTATTTGCAGGTTGCTCAACCAGATGTAAACGATTTCGTAAGAGTTCTACGCAAGGGAATGGAAGGAGCTGTGACTTTATCTGTCCCTCTTCCTGTGAAGGTCAAGAAAGGTCATTCATGGGGTCAGCTGGAACTTGTAGACTGAATTTGTGATCTTTGTATTTATATGGATGTATATTTTTATTTGTTTATTTTATGTTTATATATTATGTGTAAGTAATGTACAATATTGTAAACAAGGTTATATTAAAATTATGTTTCATTTCATTAATTGGTAAATCTTGAGACCTTGCATAGAGTAAACAATGTGGTGTTTACTGTTTAATGCTTGTTATTTTCCAACTTTTCAACTCTTCTAGTTAAATAAAACTATTTATTTGTGAGCTAACCCTTGGAATAGTTACCAAATATAATTTAAAATTTTCCAACTAAGAGAATAAAAGTAGGTCAACATCAGCGCACTAAAATGTAAGAAACACTAGAGAGTGTGTCCTTCCTACGGGGTTGGCATATAAGTATAAAATGATTATTGCAGTTATACTCGTGCTCTGCGTTTGCAATGGTTTGATTGGCGGAGGACACGGTTTAAGAAAATTTGGTTCTTTAAATTTACGTTATGCTATAGTAACATATCTACCATAGTCATAATGTTCTATCACTGTACCTAAACAATAAAAAAAGTAAATTATAAAACATTTGTATATCACAAATTATTTTATTAAAACATAAACATAACTGTAAACAATCCTACTTTGACAGTTCTCATTGTGTATCACAGCTTTTTGTTGTTGCTTATTTTATCAGTCCTATAGGATTTTCACAACTTTAATATGCCCTATGTGTTTCTCAAGACTATCAAGTACCTATTAGCAAAATGTCAGCTCGGTCAGTCCAGCAGTTTTCACGTGATGGAACTTTAAATTTACACACAAACATCCAAAATTTCAATTTCACATTTATAATGTTAGTAGGATGCATAAAAAATTCTGATTTTTCAAGAGGATGATTTTTTAAATCTACATGCAACTAAAATTAAGGGTTCAACAAAAAGGTAAAAATAAATATGCCTTCCATTTCTAAAAAGTTTTAGATTTCTTTAGCGTAATTAACGTAACAAAATATACAATACATGTACACAAAATTATTTAAGCGGAATGATTACTAAATGGCGAGTATAAAACTAGTTTTATTTACACTAGTAAATAAAACTAGTGTGAGTATAAAACTAGTTTCCATCGACCTCAACTTCACCCTCTTCTTCGTCAAATTCTTCTTCATCTGCTGTCGCTTCCTGATACTGTTGATACTCGGACACCAGGTCGTTCATGTTGGATTCTGCCTCGGTAAACTCCATTTCATCCATACCTTCTCCCGTGTACCAATGGAGGAAAGCTTTGCGTCTGAACATAGCCGTGAACTGTTCTGAAATCCTCTTAAACAGCTCCTGAATGGCCGTTGAGTTTCCAATAAACGTGGCCGACATCTTCAAGCCTCTGGGTGGAATGTCGCACACAGCTGTTTTCACATTGTTGGGAATCCATTCCACAAAGTAGCTGGAGTTCTTGTTTTGGATGTTTAACATTTGTTCGTCCACCTAAAAAAAACAGAATGTTAAAATGTAGCCTAAATGGTATTTTTAGTTAAACCACTGACTGTTTGGTACACAGAATATACACAGAACATATACATTCTATGTATAGTCAATGGTTAAACTTGCTATGTTAAATATCAGTATCAAATATGTTTCTGTACAAGACCTATTACGCCACAAGTATGTCTAAGCTGTACTAAACTTACAATATATGATTTTATGGTACCATCATTTTTTTATTGAGATTGAGAGATTACATAGCATGTACTCTAGAAAATACTTGTATTTTCATATTAATTTTTTTTTATTGTTTTGCATTTATTTAGCCGCAATATGTTTTTATGCCTTGAACACTGTTCCAAGCACATACACAACTTAAAATGTTAAATGAAGTTACATTAAAGGTATTTATGTTTAAGAATATATTAACTAATTGACAGTCATTGTCGAGTAAAACAATAATATTTCATAAGGGTTTATTGCGAATATTTTCAATAACGGATTATTGAAACACAAGTTCTGGTGTCTGGAATCCGTTCCCGTCTTCAGTACAATTTGAGCTATTTTTCAGCACTGCCCAATTTGTGTGTGTTTCCTCACCTGAAGACAGGATCAGATACTAACATTTGAAAAGAGATAAACTTTTCTTTTACCGATGCAAAATATCTGAAGTAATTTTTTAAGCAAAATAAACTCACTAACACCTAACAATACAAATTTGCTACCGTGTGTATTTTATTCAAATTAATCATCTCGCATCACATCTCATCGCACCAATTTACTCTAGAAAATTCTAAGAAAGAATCCATCACCTCTTTCATGGACATGCGGCCTCGGAAGATGGCAGCCACGGTGAGGTATCTGCCATGACGAGGGTCGCAAGCGGCCATCATGTTTTTGGCATCGAACATCTGCTGAGTGAGCTCTGGAACTGTGAGTGATCTGTACTGCACACTGCCACGGGCCGTCAGAGGTGCAAAGCCTGGCATGAAGAAGTGGAGTCGGGGGAACGGTACCATGTTGACCGCCAGCTTACGAAGGTCTGCATTCAACTGACCAGGGAATCTGTGGAGGAAATATTTGCTTAGGACTAGTTGAGTTGATATATTTTAGCTCTAATTTGAAAATATTTTTCATTTATATTCATAACCCATAATATTTTTAAATACAGCTTTCCACAGCTATACATTTCAAACCTAGCTGCTAATAGCAAATATAATATATGTATTGGCTAGACCACGGTTCTGCTGACCCAGACCCCACTAATCCGAACGTCCAGCAAATCCAAACCACTTGTTGGAGAAAAAGTTATTCTTCTGTATTTAAATTTAAAACAGCTCTGTATTTTGGTAAACTAACCAGGGGTCCAGCAGACCTGAAAATCAGGAAACCAATATGGTTCATGTAGACAAAAAAATCTTTAAAATAATTGTACCTCGTATAAGTCATACAAATTTAACAGCTTTTGGCATAGCTTCAATTCATTAAGGGCATTTTGTTGGTTCACTAAAGATCATGGTCTAGTAAGAACGCAATCGTGGGAGATGATCACGGCTGTTGCTGCGATCACGGTAGATATTCTCAGTTATTTCTACAATAACGGTGTAGCTGTGATCGCAAATTTAGGCTACAGTGTAATAAAACTCCATTTGAATTATTTTATGAAATTTTATTGAGTTTCCAGCTTACCCAAACAATTTGGTGATCTGGTTAAAGTTAGTTTGGATTAGCAGGACTTATACTGATATTTAGCATCTTACACTTGGAAGTGAGAGTGATGGGTTCAAGCTCCTGCATATCTCCAAAGTTATGAGTGGTTTGGATTGTTTTTAAAAGGCCTTGCGATTCTTTCATATAAATGACACTAGGAAGGACACTAGCAAAATCCTACACAATTTAAGAGGCCCCTGAACAGCTTATCAACTATCCTAAGGAATCAACTGTTTACCTGAGACAAGTAGTGACCCCACTCATGGTCAGAGAGACGAGATGGTTCAGGTCACCGTAGGTAGGCGTGGACAGTTTGAGGGTGCGGAAGCAGATGTCATACAACGCCTCGTTGTCAATACAGTAAGTCTCGTCAGTGTTCTCAACAAGCTGGTGAACGGAGAGAGTAGCATTGTACGGCTCCACAACAGTGTCTGAAACCTTTCACAAACATATTCATGCAACTACGAAATATTTCTTGTAAGAGAGAAAGATAGTGTGCGTAAATTATTGTTTGGTAAGAGATGAATTTAGTCAAGTTTGAATGAGAAACCATTGTTTTTATGTTTACATAAGGATAAAACCCCCACTTTAAATAATCATGTTATTCACTACAACCATAATTTTTTTAATCTTATCACCCTGTATAAATGCGGCCCACACACAAGAGTAAAATGTTAAACCAACATGTTTTAGAGAGATTCCGAATTGGAGCACGTTGGTACTAAAAACGAAGTTTCACTTAAGTCTAGATGTATAGTCCAAAGTGGACTCTTTCTTACCCATTCAGGTGAGCCCCCTATTCCAAATATGATGAAAACTTAGGCCATATTACCCTATAATCTATCATTTTAGAAATAATTTAATAGCTTTTCTTTGATAAAATTTACAAAATTAAAAACTAGCAAATTAACTTACCTTGGGTGACGGAACAACAGAGTAAGTGTTCATAATCCTGTCAGGATATTCTTCTCGGATTTTGGAAATCAGAAGGGTTCCCATTCCGGAGCCGGTACCACCCCCTAGAGAATGCGTCAGCTGGAACCCCTGTGAGAAAAATAAACTTTGATGTGTTTAAATGACAAACAATGTGTACAAACAACTGCCATAAAAACCAAAAGAGTTTCAGTTAGTAAATTTCATGAGGTTAAGAGCACAGAATTGATGAACTGTGGAGGCCCGGTTTTAGATCCTTCCTGAATGCCACAATCTCTGATCTGAATGATGATCTGATGGGTTTAGAGACCCATCTTATTCCCATACTTACATAGATACATACACTACACCTAGACATTGCTCCAAGTTGCATACAAAAGACAAATGTGTTCTTTGAACTACATGATAGCATTGTTAATGGTTAATATTTTGCTGGTTCTTCAAAATCTTTTATTTGCATCATCCTGTTCACAAAATGGCTGATTTTAAATTAAATTTTAAGTCTGGTGAATGCTTTATCGTTTTGTATGAAGATTTCTGCCATGAGTTACAGTATCTATGTTGATCTTTACTTTCTAAAGTCTTAAAGACTGTTCTGGCCAGCAGGAGTGCTTACGCTTTTATTAAAAACAGAAATTTATGTCAGTTTACATCAGCTGAGATAAAATAAATATAATTAGGTAAAGCTTTGCCATGCTGGTAGAAGCTATCGCCCTTCATGTTTCATCAAATATCACCAATATAAGAATTAAGGACAGTTGTATCCAGTTTTTAACCATCAAACAGTACTTAGAACTTAAGCCTACTTAAGATTTAAACGGTAATTTTGTGCTAAGTCTTAAGTTAACCGGTGAATGATTTTTTATCATACTGCAATTCGGTAATGTTTTTAAGATACTGTAAACAGTACTTAATTAAGAAGCAAATTTATTGACGAGCAAAAAATATGTATACAGTACCAAAAATTATGATAAAAAATTGACATGAGGCCTATAATTTATTTAATAGGCCTGATGTCTTTTCGTGATTTAGTTGTTTAGTTTGGAATAGTTTTTAGTATAGAACAACCTCACTAAAACACATGAATAAAACAATATTACAAAAATCAATCATAAGTACCACATCAGTTAAGGGATTTTTTATTACCAATACCATTAACTTAAATTATAACATACAGTATCAATCAATGATGTAATATAACATCAATGTCAGATAGTAAAAAGAGCAATTACGTTTTGGAAAAATATATCCCAAAAACATTGTGAATTTTAATTGTTTTGACTAATATTAAAACCCTTTAATAGGTACACATTTAAATAAAAAATAATCAATTTGATATTCAGCAAAAAAGAAAGTCGACAAAGAAACAAAATTGGAGTTCAAAACTCTAAACCACCCTGAAATTCAACTGTCAAAACATTAAATAACAGCACTTTCCCTTGTTGAATAAATGAAATACTACTACTACCAACTACAATTGTACATTAGAGGTAGTATTTAACAATTAACCAGTCACAAAAAACTAGGCATGCAAGGCCAGATTGCAGAATGCATTCAATCCAAGGTGCAGCAGTATCATAGTTATTTCTGAACTACAGTAGCAATTATGTAGGCGTTTGATATCCAGCTGTTATATTGTTAAAGCTAGTTTAAACTCGGCCATGAAGTCATCACCACTGCTATCACAAGTGAATGATAAACTCACACATGTTTTTATGCAGTGTGTTGGTGTTACACAAGGAAAATAATTTTGTTTGTAAAGTAACATACATTATCCTTAGTTGGTTTTGTAAAACCAAAAATTTTAATTCATTGATGAAATTACTCCACTTCCTGGTAGTTAAGTTTTCACTGGCTTTAAAATATAGCCTAACTGATATAGAGAAAATTATTAGGCCTACCTACCTAATAAGTAGTGTTAATTTTATTTGTAAAGTAACTCATCTTATAATTAGGTTTTATAGAATGATTAGAGCCTATAGTCCACACATAGTGGACTTTATAAGAAAATATTACTGTAAGTTCTTTAGATCAAAGATATTTTAATTTATTTACTTAGAAACAATATTTTACAGGATAAATAAATAACATGAACTTGTGTAGAACATAATTTAAATTTATGTAGTCTACAGAATATATCTTGGTTAATTTTTAACTTTCCCTTATTGTTTTATATAATATTTATAAATATAGATTAATGTTAAACCCCTTGCCTAGTAATAACTAATTAACAGTTAGTTTTGTGCATTACTTAAATCCATTATGAAGCTTACAAAGATCGGGATACAAATTGTATTTGTAAAAATGCAATTCACGTTTTTAATCACAATTGTACAAAAAAAATAAGAACAATCTAAATTTGAGGTTACAAAAAATCTGAATGTATATGTCCATTCAAATTACTTAGTCACTTCATTAATCATCCAGTCGTCATCATTATTCTTAGTCATCATTACTGATAATCATTGGTAATCTAGCAAGTGTATTTAGTGTAGGTATTTATTGCATGATCACAATGCATGTATGGTTACGATAAGGTTCAACGGTTTATGAAATGTGTAATAAATCAAGGCAGCTCTATTGATCCGATGTTTGCAGGTCTATGTGCTCGGTTGTAAACCTGACACGACATCAGTCAATCTAGGCTATGTACACAATCAGGCTTTCAACTACCCCCTGTTGGCTCCCTGTGCTTCCCTCCACGCAAAATGCCTTTATAAAATTCAATATTGTATTCAGACTTTTTAAATGACCGTTTGACATGAATTAAGTACAAAGACAATAAAATTGTTATTCGCTATGTGGATAAAAAATCATTGGCAGATTCGAAAATACAGCTTATTTATAATTAAAAGATTTTTTTACTAAAATCAACTTTAAAACATTTTGCATTTGGTGTTCATATAACAGAAAGTTATAAAACACTAACTTTTACAGGAGACGTATTTTACTAAAATTAAAATATTCTGTGCTAAGGAAATATCTTTTGAGGACATATCTTGACACTGATAAAATAGCATTGCACAGGGGAGAAGTCAGCTCTCAGTCAAAATGTGAAGTAAAATTACCTACTTCTTACATGGAGGTACAACAATGAACATTTGTACTGACTATATTTTTCACGGTTAAATACTTCCTGCAGCTTTGACAAAACTACCAACCTACACCATTTACAAAATTTTTTCGAGGAAAAAATAATTGAAAGAACACCTTAAACTTTAAAAAATTATTCAGTGAAAATATAAGGTAGGCCTAGATAGTAATTATTCAAAGAACGGATTTTTAATATTTTTATTAAAAATTAGCAAAACTTGTTCATCAACAGATTTTTACAATTCATATAGCCTATGTCATTAGATTTGGATTTAAAAGTAGGTACTAGTACTTAACATGTTGTGTTAAGTTAGATCTAGGCATTAAGACATTATTTTGTAGCCAATTGAGCAACATTTCTAAAAATAGCTCTTTCAGTTTTGCAATTGTGTTTGCATGTTGGTGTGATGATTTGTCTTTTTAGCGAATTTCCCATATAGGAAATAAGCTATTACGGTACTGTAGGTCTCATGGTAAGACCTGGACCCGGGACCGATTTCCTTTCTGTTTTGATGTCCCCAAAGGCCAAAAACACCATCCTTTCAAATTCATATAGATATATATATACCTATTATATATTTATAGGCTATGTATAAATATATCCTACTAATATTATAAATGAGAAAGTTTGGATGTATGGATGTATGTATGAATGGATGTATGGATGTATGTTTGTGACAAGTGAACGCGAAAAATACTGGTCGGATTGGGCTGAAATTTGGCATGATGATAGCTCACATTCCCGATTAACATATAGGCATATTCTTATTTCAAAAATCCTTTCGGGCTCCGCCCCAGTGGCTCTGGAGTTTCCCATGTTAACCTTATGAGAAATGGAATTATTGAATCTTAACAGCTGTTTCAATTAAACAAGTTGGTTCTGTTCTATGATGTTCAATAGCATTAAAGTTACAAGGATTACCAACAGGGTGCAGCACTATTATTTCTTTTACATTTATGACAACAGCTAATTTGCAACCAAAAGGTGAGTGAGCGTAGCGAACGAACTTCAACCTGGAGGCGAGTTAGCGTAGCGAACGAGCTAACCTGAAGGCAAGTGAGCGCAGCGAACGAGCTCCAACCTAAAGGTGAGTGAGCGTAGCGAACAAACTTCAACCAGGACGTGATTGAGCCATGCGAACGAGATAATCTTGAAAATTAAGAAGTTAAACGGGGCAAAGCCCGCGGGTTACAGCTAGTATGTATATATATATATACCTATATATATACATGTGTGTCCGTTATCACGATAACTCAAACAACAATGATCCGATTTTGATTAAAATTCGGAACAAACGCATATACGTTTATTCGAACGAGTTCAAGAACCAGCATGAACGGACCATGGAAACGTGGTTTTATGGGGTAAAAATAGGTTTTTAGTTTTTTTACCCTCAAAACATAAAATTTCCCAATTTCTCTATAGACCATTTTGAAGAGCTTAAAATAAAAATAATTTAGTATAGGCCTAGCGGTATTGAAGTGTTTTTGTATGGTTATGGTTTTGAATAAAATAATAAAATGCAAAGAATTGTAAATTTAAAATTCCCATATTATTTTTATGGAGAATAAGTAAGTGTAGTTTGCTTGTTTATGTAGGTAGGTATATATTTTTATCAAACTTGGCAAATTTATTTCTTTTATATTAAGCTATTAATGTTTTACTAAAAAACACACTTTATTACCCTCCCTGTAGCAGCAAATCTGGGTAATCGTTATACCTACCTAATGTTGGGCCTACGGTATTGAAATAGATTTAATTGAAAATCAAATTAGGCAAATGGAAATTCGTGTAGTCTGCAGGTTTGCTACGGCGGGGTATTTTTCTTTATGACCCATTGTGGTCAAAATGTAATGTTAACGAACAAAATCTATCTAATGTAGGGACCTAGATAAATCTAGTATTTAGTTGAAAAAACAACAGTAAAAAAATTGCAACAACTATAGGCCCAAATATTTTATCCAACCCAATGAAAAATACTATGAATTAAAAATTATGAAATCAATAAGTGATCCACTGTACCCCGTGCGGAACTTTCCTGTTAAAGGGAACATTCATTTATAATCGATGATTTTATTCGATATATCGATTTTTGTTTTCATATAAGATCCATATTCCTTCTGTTTTAATATCTTCAAACACATTTAAGTTAAAAGTTGACAACTGATTTTGTTAAGGCACAAATAATATAACTTATGGATTAAGAAATGAAACTGTTCTAAACTAACCTAACATAACTAACCAAACTTGCTCTCTCTACCACCATTTCAAAATTCCGTCTGAAAACAGAAAAGGCATGTGGGGAATATCAAAAGGAATTTTGAAATGGTACAGCAAGTTTGGTTAGTTATGTTAGGTTAATTTGGAACAGTTTCATTTCAATATACCGTAGGTACTTAACTAATATTTTTTTAAATTGTTTGTTGGAACTAAAAAATATTATGTATTTATCTTAGTTGTCAGCTGATGTTTCAATTTGTTAATATCAATATATCGGGATCCAAAAATAAAATATTGATACATCAAAAGATATCATTGATAATAATGAATGTTCCCTTTAACAGGAAGTATCCCCTGTGCTCCCTATATTTTTTATTTCAGTGGCTTGTGTATGTAAAATATGACATTACAGGGTGGCTAGTGAAATCACATTGAAAAATTCCCTGACAATTCCATGATTTTTTTCAAAATTTCCCTGATCGACAAATTCAAAATTACAATTTTAATACTAACTCTAATTCTTTAAAAGGACTAATTGAATGAACGAAGTGAATTCTCATACTGGTGTAAAATGCATCTCATCAATCTCCAATAACTCGAATATAACTTCGTATATCAAGTTGATGTTTTGCACAAAGGTTCTTTATCATATTATCTCGGTTAAGTTCGTTATTGGAAATTATTTGTTCAGTAATAATTATAAAATCCTAAAAAAACCATTTTAATTTTCCCCCATAAGAATAACATTATGAGCTACCTTCTTCTTCTTGTTTTTTGTTTACATTTTACGAGCAACAATTTTGTTGTGAATTCTATTATTTCTTTCATCCATGGAGTAAACAGTTTTAACATCTGTAGGTATATTATATTAGTCAATGGTTTTATGCACAATAAATCTTTGAATTATAATTATTCAATCAAAATTTATATCGGAGGAAATAAATATGGGATATAAAAATATCCACCGAAATGTATTACAATCGATAAAAATGTTAGAACTTGTTTTTATGGTTGTTAGTTTAGTAGGCCTAGGTTTGAATTAAGTAAGACCACAGTCCTTGGAATGGAATGGAATGCTTGAATTAAAATAATGTGTGCACTTTATCACTTGGGTGGCATGATGGGTTTCTAAAAATAAGTGGTTTTTTAACATTGTCTTGAGCTTTTTATATTAATTAATTTCAATATTATTGTTATAGGGCCAATCAGATTTTTTTAAGATTTTTTTTTTTCAAACATATAGGTTAAGTTACATAGTTTCCCTTTTTCTTATCGTCGCTTCTTTCGGTTGTTTGTTAGTGCTTTCTGTCGGGTGAATTTGTTGTTAATGTTGGCTGTAAAATAAAATAGTTAACATTTTGATACAATCATTTTAATGAATATACCGCAAAAATTACTCTTTGTAGTTAGGGTGTAAGAGTTAATTCACTTTATACCTATCTTTGTGACTGTTGTCAATGGCAAACACTAGATCTAGGATCTAGGTTAGGAACTGAGGGAGCCATGGCCATTGGTTAGAGACCATTAGATACTTAGCAAGGAAGGAACTTAAATAACTGTGTCTGGTTAAGTGTTTCAAAAGTTAATCGTCATTATTGAGATATGATCTTTCAAGTGTTATTTTGAATTTCATATTAGGCCCATAACTTAACGTTATCCGGTAAGTTATAAGCTAGGCCTATTTAACTTGGTTACACTGTCAAGTGTATCTGACAGAGTTTTCCCTATGAAGTAGGGTAGCCTGCAATCAAAGGTAATAGGCCTAACCTACCTTGGCCTTTTCTACAGTCTAATTAATTTAAGTTAAAGGACCTAGGGTAGGCCTAAGTTAATAGATCAATTTATTCTAACCTTTAACTTGTATAAGTTAGCTTATCTGTGTCCTTCAGCCGGGTTTTCCTAGGCGCGGAGTGCGGAAAGGCGATTTGACGTCTTCCGACGTGCTTCTAGGAAAACAGTTAACTTGACATTAACTTAAATGACTGTAAGATGCCTACCTAAGACATGAGGAGGGCTGCACTTTCGTTTACGTCCTACACTCATTCGAATGAAAATATTGATCGATATAAGTTATCGATTATTCCATTCGATATATCAAGTTTGGTAAGTTAACTACGTTAGGCTAACCGAATGAAATACAGTAATCGATATAATCGAATAATTTATATCTTAGGCCTATCAATATTTTTCATTCGAATTAGTGTAGGATGTTTACTAAAGTGCAGCCAGGAGGAGTCTGTGTTTTGCAATCCGTTTCTGTGCCTAACTTAACTTAGGAAACTCCAGGTTAAATAGGCCTAGGGTGAATTAAGTTAGGTAGACCTAACTTATCTGTCTGCAGTCAAGTTTCTATAAAAAGCCTACTACATGCAGGGCAGGCCTTAGTTAGGTTTAAAGCATTAGTAGCTCATCTGAATCTATAAATAGTTTAAACTTATGTAACGAGTGTTCTAAAAGTCAGTTAACCTAAGAATTTCTCATTTAAGTTAAGGTAGTAGTCCCTAGGCATGGGTGGAGTTCCGCTAAAACCTGCGATATTTTATTAAATTAATAATAGGCTATATCAATTATGATTCGGTTCGATGAATTTTAATAACTTAGGTCTCAAGTGATCGGAGAGAAAAAACGTGAGCGAAGAGAATGTTTCGTGACCAAATAACTTATTTAGAGAGATTTGTTGTCATGATTACTTTCCAAAATCAAAAGTTACTCTGTAACAATTTTACCTCTGGGTTTTTTGATAAATACTAGGTTTAAAATACTCACTCACGTGATCAGAGAGAAAAACGTGAGCGAAGAGAATGTTTCGTGACCAAATAACTTATTTAGAGAGATTTGTTGTCATGATTACTTTCCAAAATCAAAAGATAATTTATTTTTGTTTTATAAAATTTACTACCCTATGTAACAATTTAACCTCTGGGTTAAAGTCACTTTGTAGTTCCCCTCTCTCACTCTGTAGTTCCCCTCGCTCACACTAATTCTCCTCGCTCACACCCAGTAAAAGCTCTGTTTATCAAAAAATATTTCTTTTTAAAACCTGTTTTCAATTTCAACGCAAGAACCAATGATCATTACACAGGTTTATTAGTTTTTTTTATGAATTAAATAAAAAAGTAGCTTTTATTCTAAAATTCAACTTCTGTTTTGGTGTATTTGGTAAAAAATGGAGGTTTTTTTGGATCAGCAACTATTACTTTTAATTAAATAACGTTTTTAAAATTTTTAATTGTTAGCTAAAGTTATAAACTTTTACTTAAAACTATAAATTTTACTATTTTTCTTTTTTTTCTTTATTTTTAAGGGGGGGGGAAACGTGAGCTGGGGGAAAAATGTATGACATCCTGAAAGAAAATTGTAAAATTTAACAAAAAATGTTAGAATTAAGCTCAGCCATCTTTGTTTTCTTATTAAGGGATATATTTCTTTTGATTTAATAAATAAATAATTGTAAAAAAAAATAATTTTTTGTTTTTTTTTCCGATCCCCAAATTTGCCTTGAATTTGAGAATGACCCATATGTTATAAGATGAAATATTCGTTTGATATAGCCTATAAGTTTAGGCTATAAAATATCGTAATGTAATCAGTTAATTTCTAGGTGATACAACTCACCTTAATCCATTTATCATGTAGGCCTAGGTCTCTTTCAATATTGGACAATTTATGCCTAACATATTTTTTAAGGATACTCTTTACACTGTGTAGCTTACTTTTTAGTTTATAATAGGCCTAATAACAAAGGTAGCATTTCTAAAAAACATCAATCTTTTGTGTAGGCTATGATTTGTTTTTAAAAAGACATTGGCTACGGTAAGTTAACTTTGATCTTTTTCATGAGTTTATAAAAAGGTGCCTAACATAACTATAAATTGGTTCAATAATAACTTAACTATCGTATCAAATTTGAGTTAATCTTAAGATACCATATGATATAAATAAAAAAATAACAAAAAACATTAAAGAAGCATTTAATTTTTTATCCTTAGTTGTTTTGTTATTAGGTGGCCTCGGCCTATTTGTTTTGTTTCCTTTGGTAAATTATAGTCCTAGACAGTAGTTTAATTTATGAAATATAAACAAAAACCGAACAAGCCATTAATCAATTTTATGTTTAGGCTACATCGGGGAAAAATAAAGAATATTTTTTAATACCTACAAAAATTAATCGGATAAATACCAATATGTAATGTAAAGTATTTTTCCGAAAAAAATACTTCACTGCAATTATTTAGTATGTCATCAATGGGATATGATGTACTTTTTAGATGTTTAATTACAGTTTCTTTCACGCTGAATCCAAAAAAGCAATTGGTTTTTGTCGGTGAGATTCCTAAGTGGCTGTAAAAAGAAGGTTAAAATTACAAATCTGAGGTTTATTTAGCGGTTCGGATGATAATATAAAATCAGAAATCAGAAATATTTATTTGTCATTGGACATTACAAAAATGCATTGACAATTGACATGTGTATATATTATGGCTACAGTCAGGCTAGACATTACAACTAACATGTCCAATATGTTAATTTTTTTGGTGTCAGCTCTGTGGATTACCAACAGTATGGAATGTGATTTAACAATCAATACATTTTGTAAATAAATATGAAAATTTAACAAAGAATAAATTATATGAACCAACAACAAAATACAGATGGCGTGGGCTGGACGGATCCGTATGTGTTATTGTCTGAAAGTTTTGTTGTAATTTGTAATACAAAACCTGAAGAACCCTTCATAGTTCGCTTGCTACAGTAAGTAGTTGTAGCTTAGTAACAACTCCGTTACTAAGCAGAGTAGAGCAATTAATGTTTTTGGTACTGTACAACATTGAAATACATTCAACTTATTTGGCCATGTATCACACACAATTTATTTGTGCATCATAGAATACGTTAGGTTAAAAAAATATATTCATAATTTATTATTAATTTAAAGAAGTGATACTCAGCCCATGATTTTTAATCACTCTTACACATGATTACAGGACCACCGTGAGGGGGGGGCTAATTAAGGGGGCAAATGCCCAGGGGCACGGGCCCTACGATGGACAATTCTTAGTGTCAAACTGACCCCAGTTACTTTTTGCTTCGGGGCTATAACAATTATTACTTTGTGAATTAACAGGTCCAAGGTTTAGATTAACATCCCCAGTCAGAAACATAACAAACACCACTGACGTTATAATTTATGATAGAGAAAAGTAGAGCTCATGCTATTTATATTTGATTTTTGGATAGATATATGCGGCATTAGAATTATTTATAAAAAAGAGCATTACGCCCGTAGTAAAAAAATCGCAGTTAGTCTGGCCACTGCCACCGCACAAACTTGCGGCGCGCCGCGCCGCAGGGGCAGGGTAAGCGGTGAGGGGCCAAAGACAGATTATTATGTACATGGAATTGTCTTCGTTCATTCTCATACGCGACTTCGGAGCGTACTCCTAGTCTTTATCTGAAGAATATCTTATAGGCTATTTGTTATTATGAAAAACATAGGCCATACATAAAATCTATAGATGCAGGCCAGCTTGTATTCAAACTTTGCAGCTTACCTTAACAAAATTAAACTGAGTTTGATAAGATGATACGCATTTTATATCAAAATTTAATTTGTAGCCTACAGACATAACTTATTTCTTAGTTTCCACCCACAAGGCACACGTACGTATTCTCACCAGATCGATCCTTCCTAATCTAACAATTATTAAAATAATTTTAAACCTTTTACAATTTTCCCTGACTTAAATGACAAAATTTCCTGACTTTTCCAGATCTATATAATTAATACGCTACACGAAAGTTTGTCGGTTGAACTCCTCCGCCATTTCTTAACCGATTTTATCCATTGACGTCTCATTGGAAAGAGCGTGTCGCGTAGATTTGCAAACTGGCCTTACATTTTTGAAAAAGTCCCTTGGGCTCTGCCCCAGTGGCTTTGAAAGTTCCCATGTTATCCTTATGAAGAACATAATTGTTTACATTTTGATCAGCTGTATAATTGTATTGCTGTTATTTACTTTTTAATTCAATGAAACACATTGAGTACATTTATTTACTATTTGAGTTTGTGTAAACATAACCCCCAAGACGGATCGTGTTAGTATGGTTGTATCTTAAATTTGTGTATTTATCGTTGTTTTGTGTTGCTATGATGGATTGTGTTAGCATGATTGTAACTTAAATTTGTGCATTTATCGTTGTTTTGTGTAGCTATAATTTGTTTATTATTTGTTGTTTATTTCTTTTAAATGTCTCTGACGCACTGACAACGAAACATAGACAGGAAGCGCAATCGTGATAACGACCGCAGCTACAGAACAGTGGCGCGTAAAAGGCTTTACTCATCACAGTCTGAACCTGAACCTGGACACTATTAGGTTACAAATGCGCCCTAACACTACCCCAAAACGACTTTTCGTTCTCAATTGGCCCTCTATCAATGACCTGTGTTGCCTGGACAGCGAGGCATTTTGAGCAGAGAACCGTCCGGAATTAGGTTTATCAATAACGAAGATAAACAGGGTCTGAGTTACACAACGGTAATATTTGAGTTGATCTTTTAAACTCATTGTAAATATGACTGTTATTCAATCTTAAATAACTCCTGTAATACTTTGTTATTGCTCGAATTCGAGCAACATGTACACTAGTATTTAATATTCCCTGACATTTCCAGGTTTTCCAGGTCACTAGCCACCCTGCATTAAAGTTTTTAAATTGCTGTTATTTTGAAAATTTGATCAATAAAAATTGCAAAAACTTGTTTACTAGCTTACTTAACATCAAGACATAAGAATCAAATTGTCATTAAATTTATTTAGGCTAATCCTGAAAGTTATTAATTTTCAAAATTCAACAAAAAAAGTAGGTAGGGCCTAACACGTTTACTAACCAATTTCTGTGTCTGTAAGAATGAATCACAAGTTCAAAACTGATGCCTTCATCGGTTAGGAAAATATTTTTTTTCTACTCACTTGTAGACAATCGCAGCCTTCTGCCTCTTTCCTGACAACATCCAACACGGAGTCTACCAGCTCGGCTCCCTCTGTATAGTGCCCCTTGGCCCAGTTGTTTCCAGCCCCGCTCTGACCGAACACAAAATTGTCGGGACGAAAGATTTGTCCATACGGACCAGATCTCACAGAGTCCATTGTGCCAGGTTCCAAATCCACCAAAATGGCTCTTGGAACGTAATTTCCTCCGGACGCCTCATTGTAGTAGACGTTTATCCTCTCCAACTGAAGGTCTGAATCTCCTTCATACTTTCCTGTAGGCTGGATCCCATGTTCATCTGAGATAATTTCCCAAAACTGAAAAACAATTTTAAAATGTAATACAGGAATGTTTAAAGATAACTTAAGTTTACTTGATATTTCTGTACAGTTTAAATCATTGCCCAAGCTTATAAATTAACTTAGCAAAGTGGCAAAAATTACAGATTTTTGGGTACCGGTAGGCCAAAACAAAAAATCTCCACCTAACCTAACCCAACCTATGCTAAGGTTAGCAAGTTTGAGCCCTCAGGATAGGTTAACTTTTGTGGTTACACTTCCCTAATATGTAGCCTATCTAATGTAAAAAACAACCGAAAGAAAAATTATTCGATAAGTAAGTACCTATAACTTAAGTTATAAATTAGCCTATTTAAATCGATAAAGGCTAACCAAACCTAACTAACCAAACTATATAAGTTTATCAAATGAACTAGCCGGTAATTATTCCGACGTAGTGACTTACTCGCAAAAGTGAATTTTTTTCCATAATGACCCAAATTTCACGCTGAATCCGAAAATAAAGTTTTTATTTTTCGGAAAATACCGGAAATTACCAAAAAAAGGGAAAAACGGGAAAAATTTTTTTTACTCAAAATACGTCATGTGGGTACTCAAAATATGCGGAATATTGTGTAGATTAAGAATATGCAAGAATTTTTTGGATCCAATATGGATGCATATTCTTAATCTAAGTACACAATATATTCCGCATAATTATTTTGAGTACCTACCCACATGACGTAGGTAACTTATTTTGAGTAAAAAAAAAATTTTCCCGTTTTCCCCTTTTTTCAGTAATTTCCAGCATTTTCCGAAAAATAAAAACGCCATTTTCGGATTCAGCGTGAAATTTAGGTCATTATGGAAAAACAAATTTCACTTTTGCGAGTAGTCACTACGTCGGAATAATTACCAAATAGCCTAATCGATATATCGATTGATATTTTCATTCGGTTTTTTTTTTACAACAGATATGCCTATGGAAGTCTAAGTTACCCATAGGATAACTTATATATGTAAGTTAGCCGAGCCAAAGTATTAAAAAAAATTTCATAAAAAGGTTCAATGATTTTTAACACTTTTTCAGGGTGAACTAAACTTAGGCGTTTGCCCCAAAAGTGCCAGGGGAAAGAAAGTGTTCAAAGTAAATAGACCAACTTAAATAATATAATAGAATACAAATATATTTTTCAAAATTCGTCCCCTAGACTAAAAATGTACATAGCATCATCGATTGTTCTTAACACGTTGGGTGCTGATGACGGGAATTCCCGCAATTGCTTAGCATTGAAATAAATGCAACTTTTATGTTCAAACATGTCGACAGCACAAATAGTGTTAATCACGCACGACCCTCCTTAAGTTAATTTCCTTGAACATCACAAAATACCCAATAATAGAACTTTGTGATCTGCGATTTTAATATCTTCAATAACTTATAAACGTGTTACAATTTTAGTTTATTAGACTAGGCTATAGAAAATAATTCGAACATACTTTTGATCCTATTTGGTTCCCGCATTGTCCAGCTTGAAGGTGAACGATTTCCCTCATGATTTGGATTTATGGTAGTTTTCCTTTGGAGTTTTAGTTACACGTGGTTACACGCAAGAAAAATCTACGACACAAATAATTCAATCAAACACAAAATGGGTCAGTCTCTTTGGGAAACCTTTGAAAGCTTCGACAAATGCGGCAGGTAGGGCAAGGACACTGTTGCACCCAACGCCGACAAGCAAGACAGAGACAGGACAGCCAGATTGGATTGACAGACCGCACGAACGAACTCACGACACGATTCACGAACCAGTGTTGCCACCGCGTTGTTGCGATTTTACCCTAAAGGCGGGCTAAAATTACCCTAAATTACCCTAAATCTACTTTGAGTTACCCTAAAAATTACCCTAAATGTTAATATTTGCGTTTAATGCTATAAAACATTGTTAAAATCATATAAATCTTACATAAGGTGGTTAATTATACTAAATGAAGTTCCAATATCAATCAATTTTACGTCAAATTATTCTCGATTCTAAAACACCACCCGAAAGAAGAACAAAATGCTGATATTGATCAGCTCTATCGACTATCGTATAACGAAAAATATCGAATCAAGAATTATCGTATTTTTTTACTGTATCGACCCATTACTACTGTTTTTGGTCAATCATATCTTTAAAATACAGTACGGTACCACCAAAGCTTAAATCTATACATAGTACAAATTTCTTGACACAATTTGTAAAATAATCCAGTTTAAATCAATTCAATCACATAATTAAATATCAAACCCAGTAACGAATAATATTTCATATTTTATTAGGCCTATAACGTGTTATAGAATCGAATACATTCTAAAATAGATAATTCCCATTAAGATCGATTAGGATAACTTATTATGAAAAATTCATTATAGCAATCGATTTAAACCGGTCGAATCGAATATGGTGGTTTGGCCATAGTATGTAAAGAACGTTTTCCTACAGTTACCTAACAATGTACATGTTCTCTCACTGATTTGAGAAAGCAAAGTGGCCAATTCGCTCATCAGTGAGACAATGTTAACATTGTCTCACTCTAATTACTTTGTCTCACTCCAGATTTGCAACGTGAAGGCACGAAATAGTGAGCGCGTAACATGCAGACAAGGTCGCATGCGCGCGAAATACGTTGGCAGCACTGGCTGTAAATCAGCTGGTCAGCTGTTGTACTGTTGCATTTGTCACTTCGCATTAAATGTTATGTTAAAAGTTCACTTCTGTGTAAAAATAGGTTATGTTTCTTCACCAATTTATGTGTTTTATGGTAACTGTAGGAAAAGTATAATGTGCAACTCGAGTTCAAAGTACAATTGCCTCACTCGAGAAACCATTCCTCACTCGCCTACGGCTCGTGAGTAAGGATTTCTCTCGAGTGAGTCAATTGCTCACTTTTCTCACTAGTTGCACAAATAACTATTTTTGCCAAATTTTTAAGTTTTTTCATTTTTTTAGTAAAATTTCCATTGTTATGCTAACTTTTAGTTTTACCCTAAAATTACCCTAAATCTACCATTACCCTAAACTTTACCCTAAGACCAGTAAATTACCCTAAAAAAGGGTAATTACCCTAAAAGTGGCAACACTGTCACGAACACAACACAACCGGAAGAGAGGCGAGGCCGAGGGATGAGGAGGAGGGAGGGAAAAAGACTGCACCGCGGCGCGAGGCACAGCTGTTTTTGTCTGCATTGCGCGACCACAAAAAAGTGTCCATTAGTCTCAGTCTTTTGAACAATTTATGAAGCTGATCAGCTGGCTTGGAGAGAGACGTCTGACATCGTAGATTAAACGTACTCCTTAAAAGAGATTATATATTGTAGAATAATTCCTATCCTTTTAATAGTGACATTTTAGTAAAAATCTATGATTTTAAATTACTACGATGAATGCAACACTTAAATACAATTATACATTTTTAGGTTTATCCTACTTACGTTTAGGATTAGAATGTTTGCTTTACAATACCACAGTAAGCCCAAAAATATATGAATGCAATACTATACTATACTTTTAATACTATAATTTGAAATGGCGACCATACAAAGTAGGTATTTTAAGCCAAGCATGAATGAAGATGAGTATGGGATGAGTGGCACGATGTTGTAGCCTTGTTAGTGATGACTAAGGCCGACATATTCCTTAGACACAGCTGTTAATTATAGTCCATTATATATCCATTATAATTATAGTGGAATCCGAACCACATTTTTGCTTTGGTATGAACGAATTGGTCTAATAATTATCAGGATAGTACTGCAGATACCGGTAGTCGTAGTACTTACTGGTGCGGACGTTAATCCACACCAGTAAGTATCGCATCCACAGTGCATGCCTATAAATATCCACAATTGGTGACCTACTAGTAGCTGGATTACAGGACGACGCCACCGTCTAAGGCCCCAATAGAAAAATTTTTCTAGTGGGGCCTTGCACCGTCCTAGTCTGTATGTCCGTTCTATAGCAATAACATTTTTAATGATACTGTATTTCCGAGAGAAGCGGATTTGTGTTATTGAAAATAATTAACGATTGATTTATACCAATTCATATCGTAATATTTTATACATTTATTAATGTAATCTAAAACAACCCCCTAATAAAACGTAACCCAACTAGTGCCCTAAACACGTGCAAAGTGCTCGGAAAAACTAACTTAGGTTTGCATGAGAACTGTTATGTTATTATGTCAGAAATTTGTGTACACCGAAATGTTTTCAACTAACAAGTAGTCATTAAAAAATATTACCTGTTTAAGCCCCCCACACACTACCAGACCAGACCTCCAGACCAGACCGTCTGGTCTGGCGTCTGGCACTTGTCTTATCGTGTGTGGGGCTGTCTGCAGACCGATTTTCTCGGACCAGACTGTCTGCGTGTCTGAAGCCCCCCACACACTACCAGACCAGACCTCCAGACCAGACCGTCTGGTCTGGCGTCTGGCACTTGTCTTATCGTGTGTGGGGCTGTCTGCAGACCGATTTTCTCGGACCAGACTGTCTACGTGTCTGATGGTTGAACCCTCAGACCACAGACGGTCTGAGGTTCCCCCACCACTATTTTTGTCTGGTCTGTGAGTGTGTAGCGCTGTCTGTCAGACGGCCGACCATCGTGACAATCTTCATCCATTTGTTGGAGTTCTCACCACGGTCTCTCAATTACGAATTAGGACCGTCTGGTCTGGGAGTGTGTAGAGCCGTCCAAGACGGTCTGGTTGCAGCCAGACGGTCTGGTCTGGAGGTCTGGTCTGGTAGTGTGTGGGGGGCTTTATGGTTGAACCTTCAGACCACAGACGGTCTGAGGTTCCCCCACCACTATTTTTGTCTGGTCTGTGAGTGTGTAGCGCTGTCTGTCAGACGGCCGACCATCGTGACAGTCTTCATCCATTTGTTGGAGTTCTCACCACGGTCTCTCAATTACGAATTAGGACCGTCTGGTCTGGGAGTGTGTAGAGCCGTCCAAGACGGTCTGGTTGCAGCCAGACGGTCTGGTCTGGAGGTCTGGTCTGGTAGTGTGTGGGGGGCTTTACTAAACTAACCTAATGTTATAGTTGAAACAAAAAGATATCATGTTTCAAAAATATGTAAAAAATTTAAAAAGCATAGATTTTTTAATTATAGTTTCCTGAATGGACTATAATATGTTATCTTCCTCCTGCTATGTTATCCTAATGGGACTTCTGACACTTAACAAACCGTGAAACAACCCTATTTGCGACCATGGTGGAAGACTTACGACGTTGCCAATTCTCCAGGCCGCGACCTGGTAGTTAGAGGTGGCCGTGCTTTGGGTCGGCTTCAGCCACTCCACTACCATCAGATCAGGATCAGAGCAGAGAAGAAAAAATTGAAAAGAAAAAGAAATAAAGCCGCCCATGGTGCCCATTTTATCACCAACACAGTGTTGACATTTTTTCGTAGCCATATCGACCAATCGATTGTAAACCGACCGAACAGATCGTTTTCGATAACCAAACCAGTGATCAACGTTGACAACCAACCATCGAGACCGTTTTCTGCTGATGTCCCGCCAAGCCAAGCAAGAGCAAAGCCAAAGCCAATCCTCGCCTCCTAAATTGCACACCTATCATAAAAAATATTTCTTGGGCTAGCCTAAGTTATTATTAGCACATCCAAAATATATGACTTATGATTCTGAATTGTTATGTGTGTATATTCACTTTGCTGTTGGGTGGGATTGTTCAGTTAGTGAGGTCCTACATCTGACACTGTTGTGTATCGAAATATTTATTTAGCACATTTTTGAGTCAAGATGGACTATTTATTATTTATTTTGTATCGAGAGTGACATAGCCTATTGCATTGCTTAAAGGCCAAATAAATAATTGAAGCAAGTTAGGCCTAATTAAATAAACACCGAGATGGTTCATTAGAACGTATAGGCCTATCGTAAACGGTTTTAACTTTAAAACTTTCTATGAACTAATATATAACAATAATGATAGGTAATTATCAGTTTTATCAGGTTCGTTCCAGCCAGCGTGTGAATTATTGAAATATGCAATATATTAATCACCCTTGTGGCTGGAAAATGCTTTAAAATAATAGGCTGCTACTACGAAAAGACAAAAGTAGCCTAGTAATGTGATACAGACTTTCACTTGCTTTATTTTAGCTAGCTTGTGGGTAAGGGTGTAAAAGAGGACTGGTACAACACAATAAATTAAATAGTTCCTTCTCTTGAGTTTCGAGTCAAACTACCCCGTCGTATTTTGCTTCCTACTTGGTGTTTAAGGTCAAAAGATTCTTAGTTGTCAAATCATTATTTTAAAAGGTTAGGTATACCCAAGACGCGTTATTTAAGTTAAATATAAGTTAATAGGGATAAAAGGCAGACTAACATTCCGGCGTTAGTATTAAATTAAATATTAATAATTCATAATTTTTGTTTATTTTCATAAGTCCTTTTAGTGTGTTTTAATCGATAATCGATAGCAAGTGATGGTCGATATGACTACAAACGATATTGAACCGATATTTTGTCAACACTGTGGGGGTGATAAAATGGTCACCGCCGCGCATGGCCGTTGACTGGCGAGCCTTTCAAGACCGGAAAATGCCGCGCTTCTGCGCATGCGCTAGTAACTGGTGGCGTAGCAGCAGCTATTTCAGAAAGTCACGGTCACTACGTACCGTCACTACTCACTAAAGCACGGGTCACACTAGGCTGTTCGCCAGCCGCTGGTGATCAGCAGCTGGCACCAGCATCACCGGCTCACCAATCCAGGCTGAGTCAGCTCAGTGTCAGCTGCGAATTTTGTGGTCACATTAAGCTGACAGTCGCGGCTTCTTTCAATTCGCCGCTGATGCCAGCCTAGTGTGACCCGTGCTTAACTATGTTGTCGTAGTATTTATCTTGACTGCACTGCAACTGCAAGCAACTAGTTCCTCATAATTATTATTCATATCGTTTGTTATTCTTTGTTATGATCAAGCTATGTCTGAGTTGAAGTTGGGGTTAATGTTATTGATAGATTTTGATTGCTGCTGTGTTGCGGAGGTCATTTACTATCGATGATGTGCTTCTTCTTCAATGCGAAGATTCTGAGAAATACGAGTAATGGAAGACATCAATAACACTGGAGTACTTTGTAGTTTATGTGGAAAAGTTTATTTTCCTACAGTCACCCGACAAAGTTGGCTTCCTTGTACTGTTTATAGTACAGAAAGCTGCTAATTGCTGCATATTTTTACTTTGCCGTACGGTTTATACTTTGTCGTACGGTTTATACTTTGCCGCACATCAGGATTCCAACGAAACAACACAAAACAGCGTGGTTCTATTATGCACGTAATCCGTGTACGCTTGGAAATAGGTTGGCAACACGATAATACTATGAGCAGCTGATAGACTATTATAACTAAGATTTAACCTGTCATTTCGTGTTTATACTTTCGGTATTTCTGAACTTTCTGGACTTTTGTTTTAAACGTTTTAAAACATTCCTACGATCTTAATAAAAAAGAAAATACATTTAAAGCATTTTTTTAGCCGCGTAAACCACTTCATATTACAAAAACATACGGAACTATATTCTCAAAACGCGAAGCACATTTCTTGCCGAGGAAAAATAGCGGAGTGATACGGATTGCGGGTAAGTAGTATCCTCTAGGGCACCATTTGTGTTGCCAGCTGAACCTAAAAACGTGTTGTATAGTGTTTGAAAGACTAATTATTTATATGCTTTATAGTGACTGTAGGAAAAATATAATGTGTAACACGAGTGTAAAAGGCCTTTGCTGCACTCGAGATCATTCCGCACTCGCCTGCGGCTCGTGCGTAAACATTGCTCTCGTGTGCAGCAAAGTGCCACTTTCACCACTAGTTACACAAATAACTATTTTAGTTCATGGACGAGAAGTACAGAAGGATTCCAATTAATAAGCCAGCTATGTTCAACAAGGCAAGGCCAATAATGGTTTTATTCACTAGCGCTTTTGAATGGAAACCTAGTTTCTGAAAGCGCTAGTGAATAAAATAAATTATTATGTATTAGCGTTGTTGAACATTTACATTTCATTATAAGCAAGATGCCAATAATTCTCAAAAAGCTTAGACCATTAAAAATGAAATGAGAATTGGGATCTTCTCTTTTGGAAAACATGTTTGGGTACAATTGAAGATACTGTAGATGAATAGATGATAACGGTAGAACGTAGCCCACCCAAGTTACTTAAAATTTATTTTATAAAATAAAAGAGGTGCCAGAGGTTACAGTAAGTAAAGTAACACATACATAAACATAACCTGTAAAATTCTTCATTCAGTTACAGTAATTAAATGGTTTGGAGTTAAGTGCGGGAGAACCGTTCCAGTTTCAAGTAGATTGTTGCAAGAGTTGCAGTGAAGATACTAGTGTGATTTTCTGAAACAGCTGCAGCTGTTACAAGTGCGAATAACGCTTAATTGCGCATGCGCAGACGCGCGGCATTTTCCGGTCTTGAAAGGCTCGCGTTGACTGACACTTGACATAACAACCTAACATAACATACCAATCTTGACACTTAACTTGAAATTAATTAACAGTTAACTCTAAACATCACTTCTTGGTTATATGAGTAAATGCTACATATTGTCATACAAGTCTTTAAGTTATCTTTTAACGCAAGCTGGAGGGTCTTATTGTTAGTTTCATGTTAATTACAAGAGTGTTAGTGTAGTATGTCTAAAAGAGGTTATGTTGTCTACTGTCTACTTGTTGAGACTAATGTAAGTAAAAGAAGCAGTGTTTTCTTATAGTTTGGGAATTTCTGTCAACGGATAACTTAGTAATTCGGGTAGGCCTACACTTCCGTATCTGTTGGCACAAACAACCGAATGCAAATATCGATTGATATATCGATTATTCGATGTATCTTGGTTAGTTAGGTAAGGTTAACCTAACCTAACTAACCAAACGATAAGTACCTATATCGAATTAATAAATTATAGCCTACTCATTCGATTGTTTGTGCCAACAGATATGGAAGTGTACCCAGTAATTAAAATAACCCCGCCGCAGCAAACCTGCCGGAACCAAGCGAATTTCCATTTGTCTGAATTTATTTTTAATTAAATTGATTAAAATAACATTAGGCTTAACGAGTACCTAGGTTTGCTGCTACAAGGAAACTAATAAATTGGGGGTTTTATTAAAATTATAACACTTGGTCAGTTTTATAGATTAGTATAAAATGAATAAATTTGCCAAGTTTTATCAAACTAGGCAAATACATATGTGTTGAGGTAAGTTAACTTAATCTTAGTTCTGGGCATACCAGGTCCGTGAAGTTGGCGTACCCATATTAGCGTATCCACTATTGATCATACCAATCGTTAGTTCATCGTTAGTTCTCGATAGTTCCCAAATTTTTTCGTTAGTTCTCAAAAAATAAAAAAGTTATAGCCGATTATAAGTGGGTACGCTAACTTCACACTTCCGGGTTCTAGCACGCGCCATTTTCTGAGGAGAAATGTTTACATCTATATATCAATCGTTAGTTCTTCGTTAGTCCTCGATAGTTCCCAAATTTTTTCGTTAGTTCTCAAAAAATAAAAAAGTTATGAGGCATACAAAGTGGTTACGCTAACTTCACAACTGTACAATTTCCAGCGGGAACAGTTTTTTTACTATAAATGCCTATATCTATATACCAATCGTTAGTTCTCGATAGTTCTCCAATATTTACGTTAGTTCTGAAAAAATAAAAAAGTTATGAGGCATACAAAGTGGCTAACTTCACAATTGTACAATTTTCAGCGGGCACAGTTTTTTTACTATAAATGCCTATATCTATATACCAATCGTTAGTTCTTCGTTAGTTCTCGATAGTTCTCCAATATTTACGTTAGTTCTCAAAAAATAAAAAAGTTATGAGGCATACAAAGTGGGTACGCTAACTTCACAACTGTACAATTTCCAGCGGGCACAGTTTTTTTACTATAAATGCCTATATCTGTATACCAATCGTTAGTTCTTCGTTAGTTCTCGATAGTTCTCCAATATTTACGTTAGTTCTAAAAAAATAAAAAAGTTACGAGGCATACAAAGTGGGTACGCTAACTTCACAATTGTACAATTTTCAGCGGGCACAGTTTTTTTACTATAGCCTAAATGCCTATATCTATATACCAATCGTTAGTTCTTCGTTAGTTCTCGATAGTTCTCCAATATTTACGTTAGTTCTCAAAAAATAAAAAAGTTACGAGGCATACAAAGTGGGTACGCTAACTTCACAATTATACAATTTCCAGCGGGCACAGTTTTCTGAATAAAAATGCTTATACCTATATACCAATCGTTAGTTATTCGTTAGTTCTCGATAGTTCTCCAATATTTACGTTAGTTCTCAAAAAATTAAAAAGTTATGAGGCATAAAAAGTGAGTACGCTGACTTCACAATTATACAAGTTTCAATCAACTACTGAAGACCAATTAAGTACGTTAAATTTAACATACACATTTCAGAGTGATTTTCAACTTTTCCTAAGCCGTGTCAAACGCCATTCCAAGTTCTTCCGTCAACAAAATAAGCTGTCTCCAGACATGCGCCACTCCCAAAACACGACATATTTGCCGTTCGACGATCTAGCTGATTCAAGATTCAAGATTCAAATAGTCTTTATTCAATATATAACATATATGAAACATACATGTATCTGAATAGAGTCAAAATCTATATACAAATCATACACATTAAAACATAAATCTACACAAATGTCCATTATGAAAACTAAATGGAAATTCAAATGAAATATTTTGTTTTATCTACAAATTCTTGTAATGAATAAAAAGGATTTTTTACTAAGAAATCTTTTAAAAGTTTTTTGAATTTTTTGAAATTTGTTTCCTGCCGGATGTTTATTGGTAAATATTGTAACAATTTCAATCCTGCATAGGTGGTTTTCTTTGTATAATATTCTAATTTATGCTGAGGCAATCTAATTTTTAACCTAGTATTATAGTTATGCCCGGGATTGGAGGGTGTTGTTAGTTCCCTTTGTTTCAAAAAGATTATGGTTTCAAGAATATATAAATTATACACAGTTAAAATGTCCAATTTACGAAAAAGATTCTTCACTGAGATGGTTTTCCGTAATTTCATAATAGTGCGAATTGCTCTTTTTTGCTGTTTAAGTACTCTATCAAGATTTGATTTTGTTGTTCCACCATAGACTGTGATTCCATATGAAATGTGGGATTGAACTAATGAATAATAAATAATTTTTAAAGTTTCCAAATCACAGACTCTGGACATCTGTCTCAGAGCATAGATACCAGAAGATAATTTGTTTACTAAGTGATTGATGTGATCATCCCATGAGAGATTTTCATCAATGATTAAACCAAGAAATTTAGTTAGGCCCACTTGATCTATTCTATCTGATTTTAAGAAAATATTTGGCTTGAATTTGACTTTTGATTGTTTGGTTGAAAATGATATTAGGTTTGTTTTCTTTTTATTTACTAATAGATTTTTTTGATCAAGGAACTCATGGATAAACTGAACTGTTTTATTTAAAGATTTTTCAACATAATCATGTGACTTTCCTGAAAACAGAATATTACAGTCATCAGCATACAGACACATTGATGCATCGGGCCCAGGGATCATCTCCGGCATGCCTCTTATATAGCAAAGAAAGAGCAGAGGGCCTAAGATTGACCCCTGGGGAACCCCGTAACGCAGTATCTGACACTGAGACCTGGATTTTTCAAGGTATCGAGCCCTATCACTCTCGACAATATAATCAACTTCAACAAACTGTTCTCTGCTGTCTAAATATGAAGAAAACCATCTCAGCTCCTTACCACAAACTCCCAACTCCTCCAATTTAGCTAATAACTTGCAGTGTGATACACTGTCAAAAGCCCTACTAAGATCTAGAAATACTCCAATGACATTTTCACCTTTGTCTATTGCATTTATGATGGATTCAATAAATTCAACGGCGGCAGTAATTGTGGATTTACCAGATCGAAACCCATGTTGTTCCCTATCTAGCAAATTGTTTATTTCAAGAAAATTAGAAAATTGGTTATATACGATACGTTCAAAGATTTTTGAAAAAAACTGGTAATAATGAAACAGGGCGATAACATGCTGGATCTGTACTATTGCCACTCTTAAAAATAGGAATTACTTTAGCCAATTTTAATTTAGAAGGAAAAATACCAGAAATAAGAGAAGAATTTATTAAGTGAGTCAATGGTTTACGAATAAAAATTATAGATTTTTTAACAATTGTGATGGGTATCTCATCATACCCTGAGGAAAATTTGTTTTCAAAAGAAAGAACAGTTTTCTCAAGATAATCCTCTGTTATTGTTTGAAATTTAAAGATTTTATTTGGAGCTTTATGTTGAGTATTACAATTTTGTAAAGATTGCTGAGAAACAGAGGGCAAAATTAGTTTTTCCACAGCAGAAGCAAAAAAGGTGTTTAAAATATTGCTCACAGCAATTGGATGTGTTATGATTTTTTCATTTTGAGACATGCTAATGTTGGTGTTAGAATTTTTCTTTGAGTTTAATTTTATTTCTTTTTTAATTATATTCCATGTCATTTTAGTTTTGTTTGTTGCACTTTTTATTTTCCCATTGTAAAATGTTTGTTTTGATTTAAGTATTGATTCTTTTAAGTCATTTTTGCAGATTTTCAACTTTCTATTTAACTCTTTTGTTTTTTGCACTTTGCTTAATTCTTCCAAATCCGTGAGGTGCCTTTTTTTCTCTAATATTTCATTTGACTTCCATACACAATTCCTGGTTCCCTTATCAACACTAACAATCTTTGGAAAATTCAAGTCAAACAAGTACTTAAAAATAGAAATAAAAACATCATATTTTTTATCCACAGGGGACTGAAAAACCTCAAACCAGGTTTCCTCATTTAAGTCGTTTAAGAATACAGATAAGTTATTTTCATTAAATTTTCTACATCTCCTCTTAACTACTTTATTAGTTACACGTTTTTTAACATTTAAAATCTCAAGAAGCTGAGCATCGTGATCGGAAATATGAGTAATAATCCCTGTTACTTTCATCTGTTTGGATTCTAAATTAGTAATAAAATTGTCAATTGCTGTAGAACTTATTTCATTTACCCTTGTTGGAAAATCAACCAGGTAGGACATATTAAACATTGAAATAGTGCTGATAAAATTGTAGTACAAAGAGTCATGTTTTAAAACATTAATATTTATATCTCCTGCTAAAATTATATTTTCATATTTACTTGTTAATATGTCCAGTAAAATTTCCAGCTTATCTAAAAAAATATCATTGTATTTATAATTAGGTGATCTATATAAACAAATTAATACAAAAGAAAAGGCATCTACGGTTACTTCAACCATACAACACTCAAACTCCTTCTCCAATGTTAATTCTTGAGCTCTTTTAATTAATAATTTTTTATTTTTTATAAATTTGCTTGTTAGAATCATGACACCTCCACCTGTGGTTGTTGACCTGGTCCAGTATGAGGATATATTATAATTATTGAAATTTAAGTATTGTATTTCTTCTTCACGCATATTTATTTCTGTCAAAACAACTATATCTGGTTTTATTTCATCAAGGTTAATTTCTAAAATGCCAATGCGTGTCGGTAAATTTTGAACATTTTGATGGAAAATTGAGAGGTTTTGAGTGCTGTATAAATTATAGCTCATGTTATCATCACATTTTTTAACACTTTCTCCAAAAAAGGTTTAATATGTTTGCCACTATCACTCACAACCCCAGAGAGAATCTGCCCCCCATCACTTGACACAGGCGCAGGCCGCTGCAGCTGATCTGGATCCAAAGTTGTATCCACCATTTGCAGCCTATCATTGTCAGCCATACTGTTGTTGTCGTTGTTGCTGCTGCTGCTGCTGATGTTGTTATTGTGGTTGTTGTTGCCTTTGTTGTTGTTGTTGTTGTTGTTGTTGTTGACATTCATGTAATGAGAGCTTTCGTCAGCAATGGTGCGCTTCAAGAGATCCACAAACTCATGATGGTCCTGAGTGTTCCTCCTTGATCCCGCAACATACTTCTTGCAAGTGACAATGATTACAGAGGCTTCAGTCATGTTCTGGAATTTGACAATATTCTTAGCAAAGTGATATGGAGAGATCCTGTCCCTTGAGCACCCTAAAGGGGAACAAACTAGAGCTTTTAGTTTTTGTTTTTGGAACTCCTCTGTAAGTTGTTGAAATGCAGCATTATAGGAACTGTAGTTGTCATCATGGGGCTTGCCAAAATATTTTGACTTTGTGACTAGGCTGAATATCAACGCTCCATTTTTCTCTCTCTGAAGGGTCAAGTTAGTTCTACAGAAGTCTGAGTCAGTTGGTTTCCCAAAAGACTCCTTGAAAGCAACTGCAACACCAGCACTCATATTGTTCTTATGGCTAAGGTCAGATGAGATGCAATGAGCAAAGGCGATGTCCATGTTACTTTTATGCTGCTCTATTACTTCCTTCATATCGGCTTCCAATACTTGTATTTTAATATTGTCACTGATGAAATCTTTCACCACTGATTTAGGTTCTGTGGTCTTACTAGTATTATTAGGGGGAGACTCGTTATCAGATAGAATCTTCAGCCTCTCTAATGCATTAATGACCATGTACGCCACCTTAGTTTTTCCACAATCATTCAAGTGCAAACCATGCCTTGTGTAATGATATCGTTTCAGGTTCCTCAGATCCACAACAAACAGGTTCTTAATCCTTGCACTTAGTTCCATTATATAATTATTTGCTGTCACTAAACATAGATTGTCATTGTGTTCCAGGGGCCTGTCATGTCTAGTTGGTATCGTGCAGAGCAATGTAGGTCTTCTTTTACTAATGTCTAATAACTTTCCTTCCAGCTCTCTGTATATAGTTTCCAGGCTTCCGTTAAGGCTATCATTTGTGCCACCCAAAATAACTACTGGATGTGTTTCATCTTCTGATACTGAGCTTAGTACTTGTAGCATAGTGGTATTTGATCTAACATAACCGTAGGCATTGATTTTAGCTGAACTATAGTTTGCAATCTTACTAGCTATAGTTTTACCTTGGCTATCAGCACATAGAGTTACTTTTATTTTCCTTGTAGAATTTTTGATACGGCTTTTATTGAGTATTTTGTCTTGATGTTTAGGTTTAAGCTTCTTTACTTGTTTTGCATCTGCCTGGTGTTTCTTTGAATTAGGACTCCGCATTGTTTTTTTATGGTATTTTTTCTGAGTTTGACTACTCTTGCCTTCATCATGATGTTCAGATAGTGTTTGAAGAATATCAAACATGTTAGTTGTTGTAAAATAAGAATTACCATTGTTTTGAGATATATGCTTTGTTTTTGATTTTGTTCGAGTCCAAGAGCACATGTTAGGGTCCCTTACATCTTCTTTTCCTGGTTCACTAGAATGAAGTAACTTCTTATCCTTTTTAATCATTAATGTGTGAAGTAGCTCCTTTTTTGATGTTGTTTGGTTGAGGAGAAAATAAGAGATGAGTGAGCGTTTGGTTATCACTTCCTCTCTTGACAGGCTCATATTTTGGATGAAGTGTATATCAATTGATCCAGATGTGATTATATCATGAACCAATGCCTCTACGACCCAGCAGCAAAAAACTCCACAGACAAATCCGTTAGGTTGTTGTGGACCCTTGATTGAAGATAAGCTTGTGTCAACACCTAGATATTCAGTTAGCTTTCCTGTAACCTTCTTAGCAGAGGAGAGATTATGGTCATTAGAAGAGTCAATATGATAAAACCTATTCTTAGGTCTGTCCAAAACTAAAACACTCCAATGAGACCCACTATCTCCTTGGCTTACCTCCTCAGAGTCATTGATTGGCATTATCACAACATTTTTATTTTTTAAACTTAGTGGTTCTAAAAAAAGCAACGCATCTGGTGAATTCTTAATTGCATGAACTATTAGTGGATTTACTATGATACTTGTTGTTTCAATTAAGAATCTCTCATTCACCATGTCCAAGTAAGGTTGAATTGTCCCATCTGAAAGCCAATTGTTACTAAGTAATTCTGAAACAACCAATTTTTTGTGCAATAACAAAGGGCCAATTTTGTTCTCTTTAGAAGAGTTTTCATTGTTAGAACAGTTTCCTGTGAACGAGGTAAGATCAGAGGTAGATGTAGCAGCTTCGGTTTTCGAGGGCTCGCACTGCACAGAACAATCTATCACACTTGGATTAATAGGCTTAGTCTGGTAGTCAGGTACAGGGAATATTTGGTCCGTGTACTCCATTAACCTAGTGTCTGATTCGATTGAATGATCAAGTACACATTTCAGTCGCTTGTCTAGAGTATCAATCTGTTCCTTGAGCTGCATATTTTCCCTTTGTAGTTCTAGTATACACAAATTTGACGATTCTTGTGCATCACAGTAGGGGGTAGGGTTAGGTTCCACTAAAGCAGGGTTGAGAGTGCAATGTTGTGGGGTAGACGTTTCAAAGGAGTTATTTTTTATTTCTATTACTTGAGGTGATTGCTGATTGGCAGATTTGGGAGATACTCATACTACTTGCGAGCGTGGGTACAGTCTGGAGCTGGCTATAGGCATGGAACTTGAATAAAACCTCCTTTTTGCAAATCATTAAACTAAATTTTAATTAATTATTTTAATATAACTAATTTATTATAAGATAAAAATATTTATTCTCGGTATATATTAATAATCCAACACATTTAATTTTAAACGTATTAATAAACTGTTTAAGAACGATGCTGTGAATGTTTGAAAGAATAGTTGAGTGTACGTTTTTGAGAACTATCCAGAGCTAACGAAGAACTAAAGATTGGTATATAGATATGGGCATTTATAGTCAGAAAACTGTGTCCACTGGAAATTCTATAGTTGTGAAGTTAGAGTGCCCACTTTGTATTCCTTATAACCTTTTTGTTTTTAGAGATCTAACATCAATATTAGAAAACTATCGAGAACTAACGATTGGTATATAGATATAAGCATTTTTATTCAGAAAACTGTGCCCGCTGGAAATTGTATAATTGTGAAGTTAGCGTACCCACTTTGTATGCCTCTTAACTTTTTTTATTTTTTGAGAACTAACGTAAATATTGGAGAACTATCGAGAACTAACGAAGAACTAACGATTGGTATATAGATATAGGCATTTATAGTAAATAAACTGTGCCCGCTGGAAATTCTATAATTGTGAAGTTGGCGTACCCACTTTTTATGCTTCGTAACTTTTTTATTTTTTGAGAACTAACGTAAATATTGGAGAACTATCGAGAACTAACGAAGAACTAACGATTGGTGTATAGATATAAGCATTTATAGTCAGAAAACGGTGCCCGCTGGAAATTGTATAGTTGTGAAGTTAGCGTACCCACTTTGTATGCCTCATAACTTTTTTATTTTTTGAGAACTAACGTAAATATTGGAGAACTATCGAGAACTAACGAAGAACTAACGATTGGTATATAGATATAGGCATTTATAGTAAAAAAACTGTGCCCGCTGAAAATTGTACAATTGTGAAGTTAGCCACTTTGTATGCCTCATAACTTTTTTATTTTTTCAGAACTAACGTAAATATTGGAGAACTATCGAGAACTAACGAAGAACTAACGATTGGTATATAGATATAGGCATTTATAGTAAAAAAACTGTTCCCGCTGGAAATTGTACAATTGTGAAGTTAGCGTACCCACTTTGTATGCCTCATAACTTTTTTATTTTTTGAGAACTAACGTAAATATTGGAGAACTATCGAGAACTAACGATTGGTATATAGATATAGGCATTTATAGTAAAAAAACTGTTCCCGCTGGAAATTGTACAATTGTGAAGTTAGCGTACCCACTTTGTATGCCTCATAACTTATTTATTTTTTGAGAACTAACGTAAATATTGGAGAACTATCGAGAACTAACGAAGAACTAACGATTGGTATATAGATATAGGCATTTATAGTAAAAAAACTGTTCCCGCTGGAAATTGTACAATTGTGAAGTTAGCGTACCCACTTTGTATGCCTCATAACTTTTTTATTTTTTGAGAACTAACGAAAAAATTTGGGAACTATCGAGGACTAACGAAGAACTAACGATTGATATATAGATGTAAACATTTCTCCTCAGAAAATGGCGCGTGCTAGAACCCGGAAGTGTGAAGTTAGCGTACCCACTTATAATCGGCTATAACTTTTTTATTTTTTGAGAACTAACGAAAAATTTGGGAACTATCGAGAACTAACGATGAACTAACGATTGGTATGATCAAAAGTGGATACGCTAATATGGGTACGCCAACTTCACGGACCTGGGCATACCCGCTAAATTGGCATCCCTCCCAAGCTATTATTTCTAAGTTTATACTCCTTTTGTAAAAGGCTTAACCAAATTAGTGTAAACTAAAGGTATCCCATTGTCAACACTTAGCCCAAGATTTTTATTCTGATCAACATAAAAATTAGTGTAAGTTTATGTGATGGTATTCCTCTTAAAGGTGCGATTGTTTTTACATATTCTATGAATCATCGGCTGATTCCAAACTCTTTTGCGACTGGTTAAGGTTCCATTACCCAGTTATTGAAACCAATCACAAAATTACTTTTCATCAGCATGGACATGCATATTTTTGGTTTGAAACGTAAAGAAAAGGAAACTAGGTACCTCTAGGTTTTACTGTTATATATGGATGCTCCCTTTACTATTATATACCACATGCTAGGTAGGCTATTTTATTTTAACCTTTTTTGCTTGGAACGTAAAGACAGTACTGTAACTTACCTGTTTAAAATCTCCTCCAAACGATAGTTGTTTTTTCCGCTCATTGGAATTTGTCATAGTACTTAAAAAACGAATATATTTCCTGTACGAACCTATTTCATCTTTATTCCCAGGTTATTAAGAGGTTATTAAGAGTAGGTAGCCGTTGAGGTTATTCCACTTCATACCAAATATTTACTAAACACTGCAATACATTTCAAATTAAAATGTTAGTAAATTTACAAAGAAAGTGTAGAATAAATCTTTAAAAAACATATGTTTTGACATAAAAACAAATCAGAAGTTCACCATTTAATCATGAATTGTTGATTATTTAGTCAATGTGGTTATTTCATGTTAAGTTAAACGTTAAAAATACCAAAACTTCAAAAGTTCCAAAGTAAAATAAATTATTTCAACATTCTATAAAGTAACTAAAAAGTCTTAATTATTATAGGTGAATAACCGTTATCCCTGGTTTTATATAGTACATTACAGAATTGACTGGCAAATGTAATGCAAATGTAATATTATATTGCTTACTGACCTGATGATAAATCACGATCAGCTGTATTGAAGTAAACAAAAATCAGCAGTAGGCCTAAATGGCTTCTAATGCTATTCTTACGGAGAACATTTTATGTAATATCTAATTTGGTGTTAAAATTAGGGGAATTTCACTATTTTTCCCGCTGTCACGGGGTCGAGACCTTTAATTTGAGCCCTCTCCCGTCGTTCGACGCAAAGAATCGGCTTACGTAATTAATACATAGATAGATAGATGTATTCAAACTAAAACTTTTTTAAACAAAAAAGTGTTTTTATTCTGTAGACCATTATGAAAGAAATAGGATGTTAGGATATTTGCTGTGTTAGATTGTATTTTATCTATGTGCAAGAATAATGTGACTCAAAACCATGCATGTTACTGTGTTTTACAGCAATAAAGGATATTTTGTATGGCCTCTCCACAACACAGCACATCAAAGTGAAGAATAACGAACATTACACTAGTTCATTACATTAATAAGTAGGCTAGTAATAGCAATTTATGCTTGCTTTTTTTATTTCAAAGGTATAACCAACCACTTTTAATTGCCATATTTTATTTTAGTGTAGGCCTAACTTGGCAGAAATCGCACCCCTTATTGTTTTGTTAGCTGGGTGGTGTACATATTATCTTTGCTATTCCAGTCTCTAAACACAACCTTTTTCTTGTGTAACATTGTAGAAACAAAATCTGATTAAGTCTATGTTTATTTTTACCCCAATTATGCTGGTTAGCGAACTCGTTTGAATAAATAATGTAGGTTTACACCAAATTTCATCAAAATCGGATAATTTTTGCTCGAGTTATCGTGCTAACGGACACACACACACACACATATATATATATATGTGAATTTGAATGAATGTTGTTTTTGTCCCCTAGGGACCTCAAAACGAAAAAGTAAATCGGTCCCGGGTCAGGTCTTACCAGGAGTTCTACTGTAACAGCTGATTCCCTATATGGGAAATTCGAAAAAAATTAACTAAAACAGTTTCACACCTTGAAGTAGCTAGCTTTTAATATTAGCCTAATGTTATAGTACGTTTTTTAACAATAGCCCATATATTTGTTTCAGGATGAAGACAACTGATCATGTCTATGTGAGTTAATTGCACCAATACTTGGTATACTTGATTGAAAAGGGAAATAAGATCAAACCATGGGTGTTACTGTTCTTCAACAATTTCCAATGACAGAGAGTCGCACAGGACCTCAAACAATCGAGTTCTTGACAAAGAGAGTGTTGGCGTTGGGAGCTGTACAGAATGGCCAGATGTTAGTGGACTGTGAGACGTACATGAGTGTTCCTCAGCTCGGACCGCAACGGACCATACACGTACTGCACAACTCCGAACAGCCAGCATCTGTTTTTTCTTTGCTAGAAACGGGTACAAAAACTATCCCTCTCATTGCAGATCAACTTTTTGATATGCTGATGCTTAAAATATCCCCGTTTTATACATCAAAAAAGCAAACAAAAATAGAATCAAAAGGACCAAGGTTTGAATTGGGCGATTTCTTGATTAAGCTTGGAAGTGTTACTATGTCTCAAAACTTTAAGGGAGTGTTAGTCGAGGTTGAGTACCGGCCCTGTGTAATTCCTGCAAGCTGTTGGGAACTAATGAGAGAGTTTTTGCAAGGTTTTCTAGGCTCTTGTGTTCAGAGTATTCCTCCTCAGTATTTTCAGAACCGCATGAATGAAGTCTATCAACCATTAGACACTATACATCAGTACCTTGATCATTTTACTATGTATAGGAAGACAACTAGTGTTATGTCGTATAATTGAACTATTTTGTGAAAATGTCTAAAACTTGTGTGGAACATCTTTGAGATGGAATAGGCTATTTTGTATCTATACCTGTATATTTAATAAATGTGTCAATTTTACATATACAGCTATTTTTATTTCACCACTGATCAGTAAATTAGGCCTAGTTGATTTGTGTTGAGATTATCAGGTTTTCGACTTTCTACCTTTTATCTAGGCCTACCCTATTATGTAAAAAAACAACTAACACAAACTTGCGTTTCGTTTTAAATCATGGTAGCCTATATTAACTTCATTCCAAGCTAAGCAATTTCATGAGAAGTGTTTTAAAATGTTAAAAAACATAGCCTTTGTAATTTCACATAAAAATTACCGATATCTGTATATCTTTAACTTACGCAATATGTATCTTCTTATATATTATTTTACTATTCCATAAAGCATTTCTTGAGTTTTCAACATCGTATAAAATCATTCTTATAAAGTTGTATGATTCAATCAATGTTAAAAACTAATAAGGCTTTACCTTTATTTAAATCTTTGGTTCAACAGAACTAAAACCTATTAAGCGAATATGTTTGTTATGCAAAGATGTAAAAGTTGTACCTTCAGAGTATAACATGAAAATAATTGATAAACTAATCCTTAGACTTATAGTCACATGCAATTTGTGCAAGTTAGCCGTACTGCTATTCTACTGGGCGCTAAGTCAAATCTAACCTGCGAGCGCTAGTTAGTAGTGACATGAGCAATACTAATAGTGGTACTACTGGTATTTGTTCCGGTTATGGCCAACGGTGGCATGGTAGCAATTGGTAGCTCAGTTCGCTAAGGTGTTCATCTGACGAGTGTAGCATTGTGTGTGGTATTTATTTCTACATGCATGTGTTCAAATCCTGTATATGTGTACAGCTCCATGGTACGCTTACTAATGTGTGTCTTAGCTGGTACGAGGAACTGCCTTATAGTGTTCCGCTTGGGTGGAAGTTAATGGCATTAGTGAGTCTAATAGGGATTGCACACAACACCTGTTTTGCCTCTATGGAAAAGGAGGACATGGATTTTTATTTTGGTTGAATATGGACTTATTGTATTGAAATACATTTATGATATGAGGTATAATTCGACATAATCTACAAAATTTAATCAGTAGAGAAGATAAAAAATATTCCTATGTCAATGGGTTAACTTTTAGCTGTATGACTTGGACATTTAATGGAACTGGCAAAAGGAGTTTTATTGGTATGAGGGTTTTCTGTTTTCACTGATATAACAAAAATGTGGATTACATTACTATCTCAATTTGTCCATCCTTAAAGGGTCTGCAGAATGTGTCATGTCTTGTATGTCAATCAATTATCAGTAGAACCAGTGGAATTGTAGGCCTTGGGATGAAAAGCAGGAATAGTGAATGAAAAAAAGGAGAAATTAAATTAATTAATTTATACTATATTTCATAACATAGTGTTCACCAAATAACAGAATTATTAATATACACAAAATTCTAGATACACTCAATCATGTTACACAACAATTTGTTATGAATAAGAATTTTATAATTTATTAACATAAATGGATTTGCGAAATAAAATAAAAAATAATTCAACACAATAAAATAATTATTCTTTCAAACTATATTACAAATTTATTACCCTAAAAGGTCTTTAACAATCGAGTTCTCCTACAAACTGACATAAGTTTGTTCATCGTCAGAATCATACACATGCGCTGGCGTTATTGCATGATTTACTTTTCGTTCTTTGTAGACTTAAACTCGAGGCTTGTATTGATTGATTCAACTACTTCTAATATTTACAAATCACGACATTTAAAAGAGGATAAAACGTTACTTATAAGATGTTTAGGTTCATTACAATATACAATGAAAGGAATGTGCTCTTGACTTAAGCGTTGTCACATTAAATGACAGCTTATTTTCTTCTAAAATGTTCAGAATACAGATTTCTGCATGAATCCACCACAGCAAAAAAATTGTATAAAAACACGTTAAAAGAAACTGGAATACAACTTAAAAGTCTGTTATGTTAAAACAAAACTTTGCTAAGTACAATAACCTTTTACCTCTTTCACATTTACTAAGCCATTGGTTTTATACTGACAAGGTATAATCTACTCGTTTGTCACTTAGTCAGTTGCCGTGACAGTTATGGTCTTGCCTTTGGGATCATCGAATTGGTCCATGGTTCGGATGTCCATGATCATGGAGACTCCCCAGGTAAAGATGAGTGCCAACAGAAAAGTGACAAATATCCCTGACCAGATGGCCGGTGTGAAGAATGGCACTTCATCCATGGCTTCGCTGAATGTTTTGGACCCTGTTTTGGAGAAGAATGGTTCCACCTAAAACAAATCAAGCACCTTAAGTTTCTCTGCCGATACACAATTTTAAGGGAATTTAAGTGGAAATATACAATGCGTTCCTGCCAAAACATAAAATAGTTATAGTGAAGGTTATCTTGCTGTGTTATGTATAATGTTGTATGCAATACTAGAGACTAAACACATCAAGTGCGAGCCAATCACCGAGGACCGGCTGCCGAACACCCCCAGGCCGGCCTGGTCACCTGAGTCTGACCAGGTCCTGCTGAAATGAAACACTCAGTGTGGCACAACTGAATCCCAGGATTATATTATTTTATGGCTTTTTAGCCATTTTAAATTAACGTGAAGTGCCCTCGTCAAGGCCTCTAATGTTTTAAACTGGCCTTACCAGTATCGCACTGCGCAACTTTGCTGTAGAAATATTAATTACCACACGGAACTTTCATCACACGTCTCTTATTTACATTGTATAGCTTAGGCAACATATTCTGCTTATGTTGATATGTCACTCAAGAATTTAATAAATACATTTACAAAAATTAAGAGCAACCGCACTCGCATTTAGCCTATACGTCACACTAATTAATATTGAAACTAAATAAATCAAAATATTAAGATGGAAAGAATTGCCAGTTGCATTATTTTTATTTATTTTTCGTGAGTAAATCTCCTCAGATTCACAAAAAAATTAAATAGGTATAAACATAGATTTTGCAATTCCGTTAATCCCGGTATTAAAAGACACCAATTACGTGATTTCTAGGTATCAAAAACCGACCGGGATCTCAATGTTTGAAATCGCAGGATTGAGACCCCTACGTGTGTGTTTCTAGTGTTACATAACACCTATACTGTGCGTGTTTCGTCTGCCGATCCCCCGAGGCGGTAAATTTCTACAATTTATTGGCTTTGAATATTAATTGACATTATTTTGTGTTTTTTCTTTCTATACGACTCGATAATATATTTTATAGGTTATTATTTGAGTTTATGTACTTTTTAATAAAGATGGACTCCCCAATACCAAATTGTTATCAGCAGTTCCATGATTCGCTGTTATTGAAATAAACAATGGTTGGGAGGGAGGAAGGTTTATAATTGTAAACATTAGTTATAGTGCTATTTAACATTTTTAGTGTGAAAAACAGTGTTAGTGAGACCAAAATAGAGTATTTTCGTCACAGCGCCCACAAATATCATTGCGCCGACCGGCCCAGTTACTGGCAAATTTGGACGTAATTTTTATTGGGAAAAACTTCTCAAAACCACTATTTCCGACCTAGATCCTCACTTTTGGCAACTAAACATAAGATTTGAAGGGGGAAAAATTCCAGGCCCACTGATATATTTACCACACTCTTATGTGTTATGGTCTGATTTCCCATGAAATGTAATATGTTTTGGTATTTTACCATGATATCTCCTATTAATTTAACATTTATTGCATACAATATTTCTAGAGTGATGAAACTAATATAACCTTAAAAACCGTCAGCCAAAAGTTAACGTACTCCTATTGTAGATCATCCTTATGGACCAGCTTTTATCATGTTTATTGCAGTTTCTGTACTTTTGGACATGATGAGATTTGGACATTGTGCAACAGTCAAATATTATACATTGGACATCGTAAGACAGCTCAAGAATTATACTTCAACACTGACTTATATCATTGGACGTCGTGTAATGCATCCATATTTTGTGCTCCAATTAAGTCTTAGGTCAGTATAGTTCAGGGACATGGACGTAAAATGTTGTGATTTCAATTCTGACTATTACCACAGACATTTAACTAAAAAAGAATAGGCTACCTACTAACCTGAAAGTCTGAAAATTTCAATTCCTTCACACTATCTTTGGTAACATTTCTAAAGGTGACAGTAGATCCGGTGTGGTAGGACATTCCTAGTGGAGCATAAATTTCATTTTTGCTCTTCAGAATCCAGTTCTCATTTTGCCCAATGTTGCTCAACTCGACTGAGCGCAAGTACCAGTAGCCACTGGTTTGATTGTCGAAATTGAATGTGAGACGGTATTCATTACCATATTTGACAAACAGTTTGATACTGTTAGCTTTTGAGTTGTCGCCACTCTGAAAAACACATGGAATGTACATACTGTTATCTGTAAACAACAAGAAATATGAACACTCTAATTCTAGTAGGTACTAGTGGAACTGTTGGTGTAGGCCTATTTGTTATTCATGAGTTAACTAATTATGACTATTAACATTATTAGCTTAATTACACTATCTTGACACTAACATTAACTCATCTGTTTTAAGGCTTGTCGTTTGTTACATGGTACTTACTGAGTACTAAGATTAATGAATTACAGCAGGGTTAATTTCTTTTCTGAAACCATTTCATAGATATAAGTTATGTCATGGTAACAAACAAACAAATATATTTGATGCGAACAACTATTTTAGGCCTAATAAAAAATATAGGTCCGTATGGATACCGGTAGGCCTAGCTACTTTTTCTTTAGACCATATCTGAATAAATAGGTAATAAGGTGACCAGTTCACTTTTAAAGTAAAATCGAACGATAAATTTTGGCCAGCAATATCCATGCTGGTTGTCTGATTTAGAATTTAATTATGGATCGATACGAACAATAGGTAACAAAACATTGACCTTGGCAACTGTCTGCTTCAGTATCAAGTTGATATGCCTACTGCGCATTATCACTAGCCTATAGACAGATTTTCACTAGCCTTTGAATTGTTATTGCTAGCCTTTTATCTGCAGATTTTGTCTTAACCAAAAGCGAAAAAATATCAAATATAGGCCTAAGTATATCATATCTGTAGGCCTATAGGCTACATCATAGATATCAAATATCCAACCGTATTGCTTATCTAGATATTAATTTTTCAGTGACCTTTGTTGAACACCTTTCAAATGACATCCGTGAACCTCTTCTAAAATTCGGGACTTTACAGGGACATCTGTGACCAGTAGAGACACCCTGGGTAAAGATAGGCTTGACCGGGACAGATATGATAACTTTGTCGTCATCAAAAGACAATTTCTCACATAATTTAACTTAAACAGGGTACAGTTCCGCAGAGAACCTGTGATACATTATTGGATGAATAACAATAAATAAGTTATCTAAGTTATGTTTTCAGAATCCAATTCGAACAAAATAAATATCGATAAGTTATATTTATCATTAAGTTAATCATCCGATAATATATCGTCAGTTCTCTGCGGAACTGTACCCCTTAAACAATAAAGAAATGGTCCAATGTTATCCGAAGGTAGGACTTCAATTTAGGTCTACAATAACATTAGACAAACATGTGGCCTAGGACTTATTTATTTAGGCAGAACCTAACAAAGCAGTGTGGTGCATAAACTAAATTATGTTCAGGTGGCCGGCTGAAACAACTTCTATAGCCTATAACTTAGTCACTATGTTATGGCTCATTTCTTGTTTGATTGCACCATTCCTAAGACATTAGGCCTATACCATATACCGGTCTCACGATAGGTACCGGGTATGTAGTCAGGGGGCTTCGGCTCTCATGACAAAGAATAATAATAATAATAATAATATACCATATCCCGATATTCCCAATGAACAATTCTACTAAAAACTAGGCCTATTACAAAATTCACTGATCAATATGAAGTAAACTACTTTGTAGGCTACAATTTTTTTTCCCTTTTTTTTTCTACGCCAGTGACTTTTTCAGTGGAGATTTAGAGAGAGCAGTAATCTTTATAGAACATATAGAGGGATGAAAGTAACCTTAGAACATAATAGAGGGATGAAAGTTTATAACTTGCATGGCTTGCAGCATGTAGTTTTTATTTTTTTTTCATTTTCAGTATGCATGCATTGCTTTGCATGTTTTGTATTGAGTGAGATCCTGCATGTGTTCATTTCAGCTTTTAATATTGTTATAGTCAAGAGTGCAAGAAGAAGTTTGGCATGTTTATTATTTATTATCTGTTTGACATAGACTATTGTTTGTACCGGTATATAACTGAATGGCCAATAAAATCATTTTAATCATTTTACTACAAAATCGGCTTAAAAATATTACAGACACAAGAAAATGCTCTACTCAACTGAAGAACTATCTCCTCAAACGCCCCTACTACAGCCTAAATGAATTCCTCGGATGAACATACGTATTTAACTTAACAGAAAACAATAGAAACAAGAAACTAGAATCAACAATACCAGAAAAACAAATAACGCAGAGGATACGCGTCCGGTAACCAGACGTGGATTAGGCATCCGACAGTTAGGCCTACTGTCATAACCTAAGCTAACCAACCAAACTTGCTGATAAGTAATGAAAAAATGAAGGTTAAATTATATTCATAAAAAAAATTATAAATGCCAAAAATTTTAACAAAAAATGTAGGCTACAGTTAAAAAGAAATGGCATTCAAAGCAAAATCTTTGACAAAGAGTTAAAGTTATCGATGGGATTCGAACCAGGGACCTCTTGCATATCAGCCGAGCACTCTATCCACTACACTACGGCATGCAATGCGCTGTACATTGTATCGTTGTGATAATGGTGTTCCGGGCCCACATCCCGGTGACGTCACAGCCGGACGCCTAATCCACCTCCGGTAACCGGACACGTATCTTCTGTTAACAAGAAAATGAGAAAAAAAGAAAAAGATGATGCCTCCCCCAATCTTGATGACTACGGAAAAGAAGAACAGCAGTGTAAGCAGGAGTATTCAAATGTTTTAAGGCAAGCAGTCTTAACTCATATTGTTTGATAGGTGTCCCGGGATCGAACCTGTCCATTCCGCACCAAAGTTTGTGACCTTAACCACCAGGCCTAGGCTAAAGCAACACATGCAAATTTATCCATCTTTAAACCATAAACTATTAAGTTATTATTATAAAATAATCACCAATAATTTACTTACAATAATTGCAGATGTATTCGGAAAACTGATTTCTTTGCCGTCAATGGACAATTTCGGAACTTTACTGGAATACAACATTGAATTTCCTCGGGCTTCTTGGTAGAGAGTGTATGGTCCGGTAACTGATGTGCTGTTGTCATCAGCACTACGCCTAAGTCTTGTAACTTCTTCTGGTTCCACCCATGATGGCTGTTGGCCTGTCATGATTCCAATCACATGACTGCATTTTGACAGAAGCTGACTGTAAACTTCTGCAATTTTTTCATCGTGTCTCCTGAGCATGTCTGCTCTGTCTTCATCTGGTTTGGCTTCCTGAAGCTTGATGATCAATATTTTACCACATCCATCAGGCAGGTTACTTGTTTCACTGTGGTCTATGGTTTTGAGAGAGTATCCAAATTCAGAGAGTGTATTTGCAGCTTCGATTGGGTTTTGGACTGATGGTAGAAACTCAGTATTCGCGGCATTTTCAATGATGTATTTCAGTCGAGGATAGTAACCATGCCCCTCAGAATCTTGCCAGCTAAAGTCTTCCATAGACAAGCGTTCCTCAGCAAAGAGAGCAATGAGAGGGACAGGTTGTTCCCCATGAACCTTCTTCAGAATGCACTTTTGGAAATCTTCACTGCTTATCCTATGAAACGCAGGAAATGTATTAACTCGCTCACTTTTGCTTGACTCCCACAATAACACGGGTACATTCCCGTACACAAAACTAAACAACGAGAAAATCAAACAAGTTAATACTTTCAAAGAGGCCATTTTAATAAACTGAAGGATAGACAAGACTAGCTAAGCAGAAAGTCAGGCGAAATCACAGGCTGACAAGGGCGAGTCATATGATTTCGATCACATGACTTACCTTGTCGGCTGCAGTTGTGCTGCTACCAACCTAGTTTGGTTGAAACGCCAAAATTCACAAATGATTATGTAAGCTACATCAGTTGTTACACTATGTTTTGCGAACATATTCCTATTACCAGATTACCACAATGTAAAAAAACACTATAATAATACAACTTTTGAAAACAACTAAGTGACCTGTTAACTCATTTACTGTTGTATAATTCAGCCTAAATGAGTTAAATCATTGGCTGTAGGCCCTATCAATTTATTTATCAATCAATTGTGCAAGATAGTAATGCGTAACACCAACACCTATGCGTAAACACATGCTGAATACGAATGCAGGGTGCGTGTTTAATGGGGTGAGAAAGATGACTTGTTTAATTTTGATACTGATAAGGATTGTCTGTTTCCTGAACTTGTACCATTTATTAAAAGCTCTATTTTAAAATTGCAGTTGCAGTTGGGTTCGGTGTCGAATCATCCAAAAGCTAACAATTGTTCTGAAGACTGGACCGGCAACCTTTTAACCAGGTGATTGAACCATAATCACTCCGAGTAAAGCATGCCCAAGGGATCAAAACTAGGGGGGGGGGCAAGAGCGTAATCGTACTTGAAACAGGGGTCGCTGGTGGTGGCCCACAGGGGGGCCTGAGGCAGTCCAGGGGGGGGGGGGGTCCGGGGTCCCCCCAGAACATTTTTAAAAACAATATGCCAAAATTAGCGTTTTTACACTATTTTGAGACATTAACAAACCTAGCTCGGTAATCCAGCGTTTATAAAGTCTTAATTTATAAAGTGGCTTTATGTCCGTCAATGGGGTCCGGTCAGGTTGTTTAGCTTTACAATACACATTAACTATATTTTTTTGTGTCCATCCCAACTTTTCACATCGATTTATAACACCCGAAATATATGGTAAACTATTTTGAAGAATGCCTGATGATAAATTATACCGAAAGAGAAATTTGCTTCGTTACATTATTGTTGAAGGCAAATGAAAACAAAATAATGTCACAAAATACCCCCGCCGCAGCAAACCTGCAGACTAAGCGAATTTCAACTCGTCTGATTACATTTTTACTAAAATATTTCCATAAATAAGACATATTATTCCCTATTTAAATAACATTAGATTTAATGAGTGCATAGGTTTGCTGCTACGGGGAAGGTAAAAAGTGTTTTTTGACCATACGTCAATAGTATAGGATGAAATAAATAAATTTGCCAAATTTTATCAATATATACCCATAAACAAGTAAACTACAACAATTTTCATTTTCTCCATAAGAATAACATGGGAATTTTTAATTACACTATTTTTGAATTTTCTCCGTGACCGTTAGGCATACAACAGCGCTTCAATATACTAAATTATTTCTTTTTTTAAGCTCTACAAAACGGTTTAGAAAGAAATAGCAAAATTTTTTGTTTTTAGGTTCAAAAATGGGAAAACCCCATTTTTACCCCATAAAACCCCCCATAAACCCCCGTTCCCATGGTCCGATTATGCTGGATCGCGAACTCGTTCGAATAAACGTATATAAATTTGAACGGATGGTGTTTTTGGCCTCTAGGGACCTCAAAATGAAAAATTAAATCGGTCTCGGGTCCGGGTCTTACCATGAGTACTATGGTAATAGCTTATTCCCTATATGGGAAATTCGCTAAAAGAGGTTTACCAGGACGTGATTGAGCCATGCGAACGAGCTTATCTTGAAAATGAACGAGCATTTGACATAAAACCACATTAGGACAGGACGACGTCTGCCGGGCCAGCTAGTACATTATATTGCAAGAAATTGGCCTTTTTATTAATACTTTTGTAATTTTTATTTTATTGAAGAATAACCAGAAACGAATGAAAAATTTATATCAATGTTAGATGTTAAATGGCCCCTGTCCCTCTCTGGGTACACCCATGAATGCCTAGTTTCAATAATAAAAACCATCAACGCACTTACTTAGGTGTCACTAGGTCAATTTAACTTCGAACTTATTGAAGAGGCCTTAATTATTTTTTAATTGAAGATTTGGGAATTCCTTTTAAAATACACAGTAAGCTAAAATCTAGTATCACATAGACATTATAGGCTACATTTTGTAATGTTAACAAGGTTCTATTTTAAAACATTTCAGAGGTAAACGCTATTGTAATAAATAAATAATGGTATTCAACTTGCCCCGATGCTTGTACCGAACCCGAGGTAGCATCTAACAACTTTTTTGATATTTTTCTTTTCAACCTAATCTTTCCTCTCAAAGCTATGAAGGTCAAGCCCCATTTTGTAACAAATCCCAACTTGAAACCCCCTGGTACACCCTAGAACTGTCGAAACGGCGTTCTTATTTCCGTATCCTACATGATTTTTATAAGACGTCTACTGGTTCAGAACGGAATGAAAGACTCCATGTCTTGTATCTCACTTAAAAGATATCGTTCTAAAGTATAAGAAGAAAAAAAATCCAATGTGTTAAGGATGAGGTTACCAACACCTGCAAAACAGCATGGGACATTGTTAATTCTCACAGGTCTCCTACACCTATTTTGACTGTACCGAGGTTCCCCTGATGATTCAACAACTATTTCTCCGAAATAAGTTAGATGGTAAAAGTTGTGGCTCCTTTCAGTTTTGCAGACTGCACTGGGGCCCCTGGTGGCCTCCCTCTTGGATGTCTTGGCCGTTTACAGACTAAACCATCGGCATGAGGTAACCGCTAGCTTTATTTTATTATTAAGCTTGTTAGTGGTTTTAAAAGCTCAAATAGCCAGGATGTTTTTGGCACCATCTGCTCTGTTTTGTAGGCTGTTATCGACACAATTGTCCAAGATTTCACGAATATGATAAATATCTGTTTGAGTAACGGCTGTTTCCCATGCACACTCAAGGCTGCACGGGCCATCCCTGTCATGAAGAAAGATGACCCCTCACAGCTGTCTACAGACCTACCTGACTATAGACCTTGTCATACTGTCTGCCCTCTCCAAAGTAATATAGTGTCTCATGGTGGAAGTTCCACCATGATAGAGTCTGTTATGAAGGCATGGGCGTCCAACAATATATGGGCTATATGTTAACAAAACTGTTCAATTTTGGCAGTAAACCCCATTTAAAAAATTGGTATAACAGATTTAGATTAAATTTTAAACGTATCGGGGGAGGGACCCATGGAGACCCATTTCATTGGAGGGAGGCAACTCCGTACTACCTTGATTCTACGGTCCCTCTTTTGAAAAAGTAAGATGGACGCCCATGAATGAAGGTGGAAGCATTGACTATTGGATTATTAAGTAGACGCCCCCAACTGGTCCATCTATATGGACCAATTGTCGCAAATATTTTACCAAAAAAGAATATGATATATTAGTTATGCTGGATGACAAAATAAACTGCTACATTGAAAATGGAGAAATTGGAGAGCAAACGAAAAACATCAACATTATGTTGAAACGCCAACATTTAACAATTGCACATAGGTACATACAACATGCTACAACCTAAACAGTACATCCAAATTTTTGCAGATGGCTCAAAAACTACCCATGGAACTGGTGCTATTCCGATAAAATAAGTTGACAGAGTATATGACTAATCATAGCGCAGAATTATACACTATACAAAGGCATCACATTTTGTGAAAATTCTCTAAAAAATAATGAAATCATTGTTATTTTTTCAGATTCACAATCTGCAATAAAATCTGTCAAAGTTTTAAGCATTCAAATGATGAAGTTGTCGACAAAATGTTATCTGAATTAAACAAAAGCTCGAAGTTCTATGCACTTCATTGGGTTCCAGGACATTCAGACATTGCTATCAATGAAATAGCTGACAGATTAGCGAGAGAAGCTATGTTGTAGACATTCTGTACACATCCCCTTCTCAGACTACAAGAAATAGAGAATTCTACAAATGATGTAATTACAAACTCAACAGGATAGAAATAACGAATAAATGCAAACTTAGATTAGGCCATGCCAGAATGAATAAGTCATCTCAATTCTATAAGAACATGTTCTTTTTCTTTACCCCACTTTGCTTGAAATGCACTAAGGAGAAGATGAATCATTGCAGCATCTATTTCGTGACTGCCCAAATTATAATTATTTCAGAGAAAAACATCTTATAGGAAAAGAAACATAGGTATAGAAAGTATAGAAACAACCTACAAGATGCCCTGAAATCTGGAAATGATCATATTAACAAGGAAATAACCAATTATTTGAAGGAAATAGGAAAAAAAATTTAAAAGAACAAAGAAACAAACACAATTAGAATCACATTTATGTTGTCCAGTCTTGGGTTTCTTAATCCGTGGCTCTCCTCCCCTATTCTGGGTAGTTGAAGGTGTGCCTGATGGGCCCCTGGCAAAGAAGATCACCTATCTCTGCCATCCTAAAGAATCCCTTGAACCTTTAGATAATCCTATCTTTAATACATAATTAGGTACATTAACACAAACTAGAGCAATATCAACATGAAACATTGACTGTGCACATTGATGTTTAATAAAAAATCTGTGTAAACTAACAGAAATAACCTTAACTGCAGGATGAATTGGAAGCAACCACAACTCGGTGTACATCGAGGCTCCCTGGTCTAAACCGAAGCCTGCTAAGCAAACCAGCAGAGGGGAAAAAAGAAAAGATTTTATCTATTATCATGTCAATTGTTTAAATCAGTTTCTTTTCTTTTGAGGTTAACTAACACAACACCTTGTTTGTTTTAGCTTCTTTACCCCATAAATTTGCAGTTAAAACCAATACACCCGAAAAAAACTTTGAAAAGAACAATTTTCCTGCTACTTAGCATAGGTTTTAGCTGGATTTTAAGCAGTTTATCTTTCCTCTAGCACTGTTAGTTCAACAGGCAGTTTGTTTTGGCCAGTCCAATTTTAAGGTTGAGGACATGACTTGCCTGTATTATTAATAGTAAGTTTAAGCTATGTGGACCTACAGAAAATTTTGTTTTGTTTTTGTCCAACCTCACAGAAGTCAAATTTTTGATATATTGTGGTCCCACCAATTAATTAACCTTTAGGCCTACATATTTCAATCCACACTTGCTGCTATTGAATAAAGGATTTGTAGGTACCAGTTATAGTCAAACTTCAAGTAACATAGGCTAGGCTAGGTTACCTAGCTTAGTTCCATAATATGGTTTACAGACCAAATTTTATGAAACTTTGTATAGGCCTGTAATAATTAACTTAATTTGCAGCTTGTGTACCTACCTAACCAAAAAAGCTATTCACAGAATTGTCTTTACAGGTTTCAAGTTGCATTACCTGTAGAGGAAGAGTTCTCAGTGTTGCATCCTATGTTGATTAGGCCTACATTAATCAGGTAGCCTAAATTAAGTGTATTTTATTAAGTAGCTACTTATCGACCTTAGCTCTTTGAGGTCAGACCTTAGTATGCAAATTCAGATAAAGCATTACTGTAACTGTGTAACTTAATGGCTGAACATTGGTTAGCACAAACCATTATAAGCTTAACTTACAGTAAGCTAGTAAATTACAAAATACATTACAAAAGAAAAGGACAGTCCTATTTACCCCATTGGTAAAACTATCGACCTCCAGTCAACGTTCTAAAAAAAAAAAAAATGTTTCCCCAAAATGTTTGTTTTTTAGAGCTGATTCCAAAAATGATATTCATTTTTTGCGGAAACGTCCCGTTTTCCCGGAAAATGGGAAAAACGGGAAAAATCGTTTTTTCAAAAAGTTTAGTTTTAGGGTTAGTTTTTCAAAACCCATGTTGTGGGTAGCCTACTCAAATTGTGCGGAATTTCCTCCTGAACAAGAATACCTATGTAATATTTATTAAGATCGGACCACTATTAAGTAAAATATCACCGGAAAAGCGGCCGCTGGCTACTTATTTAAGTTACCCTGCTACCGCATAGTGGGTGACTCTAAGCCATTGTAGAATGCGGGCTTTATTTTGGGTTAGGATTGGTTAGGTTAAGTTTGGTTAGGTTAGGTTAAGTTTGGTTAGGTTAGGTTAAGTTTGGTTAGGTTAGGTTAGGTTTGGTTAGGTTAGGTTAGGTTGAGTTTGGTTTGGTTAGGTTAGTTTAGGTTAGGTTAGGTTGAGTTAGGTTAGGTTAGGTTAGGTTGAGTTTGGTTTGGTTAGGTTAGTTTAGGTTAGGTTGAGTTTGGTTAGGTTAGGTTAGGCTTAGTTATGTTAGGTAAGTTTAGGTTAGGTTAAGTTTGGTTAGGTTAAGTTTGGTTAGGTTAGGTTAAGTTTGGTTAGGAAGTTTGGTTAGGTTCGTTTACTTAATTACTCATGTTATTGATAAACTAACCTAAATAAACTTATCCTAACCTAAACTAACCTAACATAAATATAACTAACCTAACCTAACCTAACCTAACCAAACTCAACCTAACCTAAACTAACCTAACCAAACCAAACTCAACTTAACTTAACCAAACATAACCTAACTTAACCTAACCTTACCAAACTTAACCTAACCAATCCTAACCCAAAATAAAGCCCGCATTCTACAATGGCTTAGAGTCATCCGCAATGCTAGCGCTATGCGGCAGCAGGGTATATAAGTAGCCAGCGGCCGCTTCTCCGGTGATATTTTACTTAATAGTGGTCCGATCGTAGTAAAAATTACATATTCTTGTTCAGGAGGAAATTCCGCACAATTTGAGTACCCACAACATGGGTATTGGGCAAAAAAATAATTTTCCCGTTTTTCCCATTTTCTGGGAAAACGGGACGTTTCCGCAAAAAATGAATATCATTTTTGGAATCAGCACTAAAAAACAAACATTTTGGAAAAAAATACTTTTTTTTAGGCCTAGAACGTTGACTGGAGGTCGATAAATTTACCATACCGGTGAGGGCAAATATTTATTAACTGTATTTACATTGGGATATGATGTAATTTTTATATGTCAACTTACAGTATTTTTAACGCTGAATCCAAAAATGCAATGAGTTTTTGTCAGAGAGATTCCTAAGTGGCCGTAGTCGCCGTAAAACGAAGGTTAGGATTACGAATCTAAGGATACCAACCTAACCTTTAACTTACCTAATCTAACCTCACTTCAAAGGACTTAATACAGTCTCGAATCCGCATAAAGTCCGACCTATCTTCCTCACATGCCTTTTCTTGACATAAAATGTGATTTAAAAATTAAAAGGTTGGGTTGGGTTAGGTTAGATTAGATTAGATTATGTCCTATAATTTATTAGTTGCTGATACATTAAGTAAATTATGCACTCTGGCACGTTTTAGCTTTTAGACACAATGGGATTATGTACTATGGGATTATGCACTATGGCACGTTCATTAACAGACGTTGAGGCATTTATTAGTCAATGGTTGAGGATTGGAATGAGGACGATGATCATGTCGGCAGTGGCCTAGCTTCTATAACTGTTATTTTACGTGAATAAATTCTATTTTGTTTTATAATTTACTAGCTGTAACCCGCGGGCTTTGCCCCGTTTAGCTTCTTAATTTTCAAGATGATCTCGTTTGCATGGCTTAATCACGTCCTGGTTGAAGTTCGTTCGCTACGCTCACTCACCTTTAGGTTGGAGCTCGTTCGCTGCGCTCACTTGCCTTCAGGTTAGCTCGTTCACTACGCTAACTCGCCTCCAGGTTGAAGTTCGTTCGCTATGCTCACTCACCTTTTGGTTGCAAATTAGCTGTTGTCATAAAATATTTAAAAGAAATAATAGTGCTGCACTCTGTTGGTAATCCTTGTAACTTTAATGCTATTGAACATCATAGAACAGAACCAACTTGTTTAATTGAAACAGCTGTTAAGATTCATTAATTCCATTTCTCATAAGGTCAACATGGGAAACTCCAGAGCCACTGGGGCGGAGCCGATTGGACGGATCACGAAATTGATGGTGTATAGACCTATTCCATGAAATTCTACACGTATGTACCAAGTTTCGTGGCAATCGGTGCAGCGGTGTCTGAGTTTATCACTGCCAAATATATACAGGGTGTTGAAAATGTCTGGAACCAACATTATATCTCGTGAGTGGTTAAAGAAAAATAACTGATATTTTGTGTACGGATATACTATGGTTTTACCTATCTTTTGGTGCCTTATGAAAATGTTTACCACTTATAGGGAACGTCCTGTGGAGGATGCAGTAAAAAGTTTAAATGGAAGCCTATGGTGAATGATACATCATTTTAAAGGCCATTTTTTTCTGAGTAAGGAGCCACAAGTTTAATTTCAAAAGGACCACCGAAGCAAAAATGGCGACTGTTTGAAATTTTAAAAACCCCTTATAGGGAACTTAATATTTAAATTTCAAACAGTCACCATTTTCGCTAGGGTGGTCCTTTTGAGATGAAACTTGTGGCTCCGTACTCAGAAAAGAATGGCCTTTAAAATGATGTATCATTTACCATAGGCTTCCATTAAAACTTTTTACTGTATCCTCCACATAACGTTCCCTATAAGTGGTTTTTTAAATTTCAAACAGTCGCCATTTTCGCTAGGGTGGTCCTTTTGAGATGAAACTTGTGGCTCCCTACTAAGAAAAAAATGGCCTTTAAAATGATGTATCATTTACCATAGGCTTCCATTAAAACCTTTTACTGCATCCTCCACAGGACGTTCCTTATAAGTGGTAAAAATTTTCATAAGGCACCAAAAGATAGGTAAAACCATAGTATATCCGTACACAAAATATCAGTTGTTTTTCTTCAACCACTCACGAGATATAATGTTGGTTCCAGATATTTTCAACACCCTGTATATCTTATCTTACTAATATTATAAATGTGAAAGTTTGTGTGTTTGTTTGTGTGTTTGAAGTTCAATCACGCATAAACCACTGGACGGATTGGGCTGAAATTTGGCATGATGATAGCTTACATTCCCGATTAACATATAGGCATATTCTTATCTCAAAAATTCTTTCGGGCTCCGCCCCAGTGGCTCTGTAATTCCCCATGTTAACCTTATGAGTATTCATATTTAAAGGGAATTAAAGAATTTAGTCAGCTGTTTCAACTAAAAAAGTTGTTTCTATGATATGGAAAAGCATTAAAAAGTTATAAGATTTACCAACAGGGTGCAGCACTATATTTTTTTTGCATTTAGGCCTATGAAAACAGCTAATTTGAACTAAGCAGCAACAAAAATACTGTGATTCGCAATGAGAACTGTCAAAGTAGGATTGTTTACAGTTGTGTTTATGTTTTTCATTTCATGAATAATTTGTGATATTTTGCGAATTGTTGATAATTTATTTTACCTAACCCGCCATGTTAAACTTCCCTATCCCAAGCGTGATGTATACAACTTCCTTACTTCTCGAGTGATGTAAAGTATCAAAAACTCACTCGGTGATGTAATGAAACCCATTTAAATAACATTGAGTGATTAACTTAAAAAATATACCTCTATGGAGCCAACTACGTTCAACGCTTGAAATCAGCTGTGCTCTTGAATTTTATTGTTATGTTTTGAAGAATTTTCCTAACCTAGCTTTTTTTTTGTAAATGAACGTTACTATTAGAAGATGAGTGAAATGGATAATGATTAATATTGTTCGTAACCTCCTGTATATTGTCGGGTCAGGTAAAATCTTGTACGTTACACGTTACCCAAGAGCGTGTTTATATCACTTAAATAAATTTTGCAACTCGCTTCCGCTCGTTGCACAACCTTCACCTTCGTGATGTAAAAACGCTCTAACTACACTTGTAAGGTAAATAGCTATTTCTCTATTGTTTAGGTCAAGTGGTAGAACATTATGGCTATGGTAGATGTGTAATACGGTAATACTAGGCCTATAGAATACTGTAAATTTAAAAAAGCAAATTTTATCAAACTGTGTCCTCCCTTATTGCAAACGCAAAGCTTGAGTATAACTGCACTAAGCATTTTATACTTATATTCCTACCCCGTACGAAGGACGGGTACTCTGCTAGTATATATATATATATATACAAACATCCTCTTTTATACTTATAGATGTTCATGTGATTAATAGTTTATGTATCGTAGTTGATTTATTGTATTTTCTAAACAGTACCAAAGTCCATTTTCTTTTAAAAATCTATTTATTGCATATTGTAACTCTGATTTTGCTCTCATGGCGTCGTACGTGGTTTTGTCTATTTGTATCGAATGTAAATAACTGACAGCTGTTTACACTCCACAAACCTTTCATCCCTTTTAGTGTTAGTCGCCACTAGAACTTGGACTCGTCCATACCACAGATATGTTAATAAATCAACAAAACTTAAGCTTAATATTAATTATTTAACTGTACGGCCACTTAGGATCTCTCCGACCAAAACTGATTGCATTTTTGGATTCAGCGTAAAAAATACTGTAAGTAGACATATCAAAATTACATCATATCCCAGTGTAAGTAGGGTAAATATTTACCCCATTGAGGATGATAACTTAAATAATATGACTGTTAGAGGTTAAAATGTTGTTTTATTATTGTCAGCAAATTGTTAACTTGAGTTAGCCTACCATTTGGATTTTAAGAATGATTCATGTTGGAAATGTTTGAGTTCCCTGATAACTTATCTACTATGTTAAATGTTCTTATGAACATAGAGAAGTTAACAAACAATACGGTAAAAATAGGCCTATTGATCTAGGCCTACCTATGTAAATGGAAATTATGTAAGTTACAAACCTGTAGACTTTACTTACTGTTGGCAATAACAACCGAATGAAAATATTGATTGATATAGGCCTATCCATTATTTCCATATATTGATTATTTCATTTGATATCGTTTGGTTGGTTAGGTTAGGCTAACAACTAAACAAACGATATATCGAATGAAACAATCGAATAATCGATATATCGATCAATATTTTCATTCGGTTGTTATTGCCAACTGTAAGTAAAGTCAACCGTTTGTTTGGGGTAGACTTTTCTTACAGTCAATAATATGGACTTATTCAGTTTTTTCTTTTTAAACACAATTAATACGTCATAAATCTAGATCAAAACTAATAACAATAACACGGGGTGTTTAACCCGTCTGCTAGAGCAATGGTAATGGTGCTGCGGCGAATGTGCGGCGTCTGCTGGAACTACTCACAGAGCAAGTGCGCATACGCACTTCTCTGAGTTCTGCTCGCAACAATGTTGGCAGCTGGACACAGTTTCCATTACCTTTTGAGGGTTGTGAGCTGCAACGGCTGCCAACGCGTTTTGTTTGCCAACACTGCTCAAAACATTTTGCGAGTGTTTCCATTTACCTTTTTACTCCATTATTGTTGTGAGTTTAGCTGACAACAATATTTTGAGCAGAAAATGTTTGATGGAAACGGGGCTTTATGCTGACAACTGGCAACTCTATTTATCATACCAGCCTACTTTTGTTGGGGAAGCATTACAGCGTAGTAGTACCTTTTAAAGGTTTGTGAATGGTCTAAGGATCATGGGTTAATGCTAAACCCTGAAAATTGTTCTGCTATGCACTTTGTCAAAGCAAAAATTTTACACAAATTTTTAGAATCGTTTAAAGAGTTTGTAACTAATCTTATTTTGTTTCGTAGTTATAAGAAGTTTTGTTTAGTTTAGATCCTGACTTGAGTCAATTTGTATAATGGTTTTGTAACTGAAATTTGCTCATGAATGAAAGTTTTATTTATTCATTTATTTTTATTTATTTGATATAGTTCTATATTATCAATAACATTATTATAATGATATTATTACAATAAAAATATCTAAATTTTAACCAATTTAAACTGAATACATTTCAATTGAATATCGTCAAGAACGCCAATGCATCCGGCGATTAATTTAGGCTATTCATATTTATTCTTATCTCAACCTCAAAATATGTTTTTCTTAAAACCTAAAATACAACTTGAATATAATTGTACTCATATTGTACAATGCCTCTCTTGGAAAAATGCATTTGTAAGCTTGCCAAAAACGGGCAATTGAATATCTTTTTTATGTTGAAACCTTTTCCTTTTTCGCAAAACACAAAGGGGTGGCGCCGTAGGTAAGTCCCCCACTTCTATGGTAAACTGCAGACCGTGTATTGTGAAGCAGTAAGGAAGCCCAGGTGGAAGACCAATGTTTGCTCCAAAAGAAGCGAAATACATAGCACTGTTGTGACCTCATATATTGTTCATGCAATGTTGGTTACAACTTACAATCAAGACCCATAAATTAGGATGACATTTTAGTGTTTCAATAATAAGACTTCCATTATGGCAATACAGGGAAGTTTTATTAGTTTCACAAATAAACAGTTTGGCATTACAGTAAGCACATTCCTCGTCCTCGTTAAGATTTCCTAAGTCAAAAAAGTCTGTTGTGACAGCATCTGTCCGTGCACTATATATAATTATCACGTGGTTTCATAACATTTATTTCAATTTTCACAATTTTTTCTCATACAATCTCTCTTGTTAAGTTGAAAATTTGCAAACACTGGATTGTTTCATCTCTGTGGCATTTTATTATAACCCAAATTAAAAATTGAAAACACAACACATAAAAATATCTATGAAAACGTTAAGCACACCATATCCACCATATCTAAAAATAGAATACAATATCCTACTTCCTACTAATATTATAAATGAGAAAGTTTGGATGTATGGATGTATGGATGTATGTTTGTGACAAGTGAACGCATTAACCACTGGACGGATTTTGCTGAAATTCGGCATGATGATAGCTCACATTCCCGATTAACATATAGGCATATTCTTATCTCAAAAATCCTTTCGGGCTCCGCCCCAGTGGCTCTATAGTTCCCCATGTTAACCTTATGAGTATTCATATTAAAAGGGAATTAAATAATTTAGTCAGCTGTTTCAACTAAAAAGTTGGTTCTATGATATGCAAAAGCATTAAAAACTTACAAGGATTACCAACAGGGTGCAGCACTATTATTTTTTTTTAATTTATGACAACAGCTAATTTGCAACCAAAAGGTGAGTGAGCGTAGCGAACTAACTCCATCCTGGAGGCAAGTTAGCGTAGCGAACGAGCTAACCTGAAGGCAAGTGAGCGCAGCGAACGAGCTCCAACCTAAAGGTGAGTGAGCGTAGCGAACGAACTTCAACCAGGACGTGATTGAGCCATGCGATCGAGCTCACTTATGAAGAAAAACGGGGCAAAGCCCGCGGGTACAGCTAGTAATGAAATAAATTGAATAGTCCCTAACACTCAAGATGAAACTGCATGAATAAACTATCCTATTTCATCAGTCAGCATTGTATTTTGAAAGTAAACTAATAAATAAACAGAAAAAGTAAATATTGGAAAAAAAATACAGAAGAGAAAAGGGCAATTTTATGAAGACAGCTGTTTTTTAAAGAAATTAATCATGTTAGGTACCTAAACCAATTAAATTTTGACTTTTTCTTTAAAAATAAACTAGAGGACCCATGCTGCTCCGCAGCGTTAAAATAAATATAATATCCGAGAAATAATAAAATTTAAGATTTTTGATTTATTAATACAGTATCTTGATACTGATTCACACACGATCAATAGCTCAAATCAAAGCTTGCAATTTACTGATTATTTTGAGTATAAAACAAATAAAAACGTATAATAAAAAACACGATCAATATTGGAGATATTAATTTTTAGCCATAGAACCTTACAGAAAAAATTTTTATATTGGTTTTTCTTCCTGCGTTTGCTTGAAACTCGTCCGATTTAAATAACTAATAGCTTAAATGAAATCAGGTATTTCACTGAAGGAATTATGTTTTTGGTCAAATAATACAGTAGGTTAATATATGTCGATGCTTGATGTGAAATCTTTACGTGCATGACTTTAATTTGAGACCTCAATCATGAAAATCGGTCGGGTAGAAGAGCCAATCGAACTCGGCAAAGAAAAGCTTAATTTAACTCCCATAAGAAGTACATGGGGAACAAATTTAGTTTACGTATAAACAGAGTGGGGTTATAGATAAATATATGCCGATGCTTGATGGCAAATCTGTGCGTGCATACCTTCAATTTGAGACCTCAATCATGAAAATCGGTCGGATAGAAGAGACAAACTAACTCGGTAAAGAAAAACCAAGTTTTTTAATATATAAGATGGAAACTTTAAAATCCAATCGAGTGAAGCACATAGAACTGAGCGTGACACAAATTATTCCATGACTTCTACAGAGAATTTTCTTTAATTTTGACAACTACATCATCAAAATCGGTTCATAAATAAAATATTTTTTCCTACAGTCACCGTACAAAGTTGGCTTCCTTGTACTGTTTATAGTACAGAAAGCTGCTAATTGCTGCATATTTATACTTTGTCGTACGGTTTATACTTTGGCGCACATCAGAATTCCAACGAAACAACACAAAACAGTGTGGTTCTATTATGCACGTAATCCGTGTACGCTTGGAAATAGGTTGGCAACACTTTAAGATAATAATACTATGAGCAGCTGTTTGACTATTATAACTACGATTTAACCTTTCATTTTGTGTTTATAGTTGATGTTCTCTTTTCGGTATTTCTGAACTTTCTGGACTTTTCTTTTAAACTTTTTTAAAACATTCCTACGATCTTCATAAACAAGAAAATACCTTTAAAGCATTTTTTAGGCATGGAAACCAGTGCAAATTACAAAAATATACGGAACTATTTTCTCAAGTCGCGGAGCACATTTCTTTCCGAGGAAAAATAGCGGAGTGATACGGACCGGGGAGTACTTTCTCTAGGGCACCTATTTGTGTTGTTTTTATTTTAATTTTATTTTAAATACAGCAAAGTTTTCTCTGCAACAGGTGATTCATATTAAGCGGTGTTCGGATTTGAGGTGTTATTGGTTAGTGGGATTTTTTTCAATATTGAGAATAACAGTAAAGCCCCAAAATCATTATGATATTCTCATGATTGTAGAAATTAAAATATTGTAAATTTATTATTTAACCCATTTTAATTAATAAATGGTTTTAATAAGATATGATCTTTCTCAGAAAAGAAGACAGTTGAGTTCAGACAAAAGAGAGGAGAATATAGTTTAATCACTTTAAAAACTAATTAATTGATATAATCCCTGATGTAATTCTTTGAAGAACCACTCCAAATATCCTACACAAGTTAAATTCAACAATTTGTTTTGTTGAACTAGAATTTGAGTTTCAATAAACATTTTTGTTTTAGGTTGAGACAAAAAAAGAATTAAAGCAACATATTAAATTGATTTAAGAAGTTATTTAATACAAAAGAAGAATAAAGAAGACAAGATAAAAAGGAAAATCCCTCAAGTATATTGTAAAATACCTAATATGCATTGCAAGATTTGACTATGAGGTGATTCAATGTCCAGTGAGAGAGGTAGCATCATGTAACTACTAGCCTCTTAAAAAGGCATACTTTTTAGTTACGTAAGAATCTATGACCTTTTCTAAATAGTTACTAGCTTATGTGATAAGATTTATAGAAATAAAAAGTGCAAGAATAGAAATGTTAACTTGCTTCAAAACTTTTCCTCTTAAGTGTCCAATATGTGTGGAAAGTTGTTCAAGTCAATCCGCAATGAAGGCTCATATATTATATCACACCGGAGAGCGTCCCTTTAAATGTTTGGCATGTGGAAAAACCTTTTTCCAAAAACAACATGTAAAAACACATTTGATGATACATTTTGGGAAAGATCATTATAAGTGCCCAACATGTGGAAAATCCTTTATATCCAAATACTATATGAAGACACACACACTAGTTCATACAGGAGAGAGACCTTACAAGTGCTCTACATGTGGAAAAACCTATATATCTAACACCGCGATGAAGACACATTCATTGGTTCATACGGGAGAGAGACCTTATAAGTGCTCTAAATGTGAAAAATCCTTTACATCCAAAGGTGATATGAAGAAACATTCATTGGTTCATACAGAAGAGAGACCTTACAAGTGCTCTGCATGTGGAAAATCCTATAAATCCAAAAGCGCTATGAAGGTGCATTCATTGTGTCATACAGAAGAGTGCCCTTACAAGTGCTCTATATGTGGAAAATTCTTTACAAAAAAAAGCCATATAAAGAGACATTCATTGGTTCATACAGGAGAGAGACCTTATAATTGTTTTACATGTGGATCATCCTTTACATCCAAAGGCGACATGAAGAGACACTTATTGGTTCATACAGAAGAGAGACCTTACAAGTGCTCTACTTGTGGAAAATCCTATAAATCCAAAGGCGACATGAAGATGCATTCATTGTGTCATACAGAAGAGAGCCCTTACAAGTGCTCTATATGTGGAAAAATCTTTTCAAAAAAAAGCAATATGAAGAGACATTCATTGGTTCATACAGGAGAGAGACCTTACAAGTGTTCTACATGTGGAAAATTCTTTACAACCAAAAGCAATATGAAGAAACATTTATTAGTTCATATGGGAGAGAGACCTTATAATTGTGTTACGTAATATGTGGAGGGCCCGTTAATGACTGTAAATAAGTGTCTTTTTTCATAGATTGTACGCCTATTTTTTTCAATATCTCATTAAACTATTAGCTTTCTTCTAACCTAATCTAACGAATACTAAAATCTACGCATATTGCAAGACAGGTATTTTCCTGTAGACGTGCAGAATCCTACTAATATTATAAATGAGAATGTTTGTGACAAGGAAACGCAAAAAATACTGGTCGGATTAGGCTGAAATTTGGTGTGATGATAGGTCACATTCCCGATTAACATATATATAGCTGCATTCTTATCTCAAAAGCCATTTCGGGCTCCGCCCCAGTGGCTCTGGAGTTTCCCATGTTAAATTAATGAGTAATCATATTTAAAAGGAATAAAAGAATTGGATCAGTTGTTTCAACTACACAAGTTGGTTCAATGATATTAAATACCATTAAAAAGTTATAAGGTTTACCAACAGGGTGCAATACTATATTTTTTTACATTTATGACAACATCTAATTTGAACTAACTTGCAACAAAACTCTGTGGAAAAATAGTAGAATTTCAATAATAAATTACTAATCTTCTATATATATAAAATCCAATGTATGTTTGTATATTTGTATGTTTGTATATGTGTATGTTTGTCCTTTATGGACTCCAAAACCGCTCGACAGATTGTAATGAAACTTTCAGGCATTATTAAGCATTATTCAAGGATGGTTTGTGTGAAGTTTGGTGCAGATCCGTCAATAGGGCTCCGCCCCAGTGGCTCTGGAGTTTCCCATGTTAACCTTATGAGTACACATATTTAAATAGAATTAAAGAATCTTAACAGCTGGTGCAACTAAACAATTTGATTCTGTGATGTTCAATAGCATTAAACAGTTAATAGGTTTACCAACAGGGTGCAGCACTATTTTTATTTTTAATTTATGAGAACAGCTAAATTGCAACCAAAAGGTGAGTGAGCGTAGCGAACGAACTTCAACCTGGAGGCGAGTTAGCGTAGCGAACGAGCTAACCTGAAGGCAAGTGAGCGCAGCGAACGAGCTCCAACCTAAAGGTGAGTGAGCGTAGCGAACGAACTTCAACCAGGACGTGATTGAGCCATGCGAACGAGCTCATCTTGAAAATGAACGAGCATGTGACATAAAACCACAATAGGACAGGACGACGTCTGTCGGGCCAGCTAGTAACGTATATCTATGTGGTTTGGTTCATTGAAATAAAATAATGTTATGAGGTGAGGATTTTAAAAGTAAAAATATTGATTGGTCTCCATGGTTGTAATGAAAACAATCACAACGTTTAAATTTGCTTTGATATTTTAATTCAAACCAGAAAAACTAAAACGTCTCCCGATCGTAACACCCCCCACCACCGCGCCGTGCCGATGGCGTGACGTCAGTCTCTTCTCTTGAGGGAATACCATTACCGCAAGCCATGAGCTTTGGTGGTGTAGTGGACATCGATGTATATAACCTAACCTTAATCCTAACTCTAAGGTTAGGTTATATACATCGATGGTAGTGGATAGCGTGTCGGGCTGATAATCCGAAGGTGCCGGTTCCGCCGGTTTCGAATCTCGCTGGTAGCACTTAATTTTTATCAAAATTTTTTTTCATATCAGCAAGTTAGGTTGGTTTGGTTAGGTTATGACAGTTTAATTTTATAATTATAAAATTGAATTTGAGACATTTATAATTTTATTTTTAGAACAGAACTATTTTTTTTATTATTCAACTTTCATTCAAATTTTTAATTATCAGCAAGTTTGGTTAGGTTATGACAGTTTAATTATATTTAATTTTAATTTAACCTACAAACGATACTTATTAACAGTCACAGTGATAGAGATAACAATTTGCCGTGAACAGTTAGGCTATGCTGATGCGCCGGTATGATTCGAAAGCGTACGGTATGGTGCGGTGGAGGGTGGTGTTACGATCGGGAGAGTCTCGTTAGAAAAACTGCCAAATCGCTTATTTCACAATTTCAGACAGCTGATCCAAAGAAAATAAAAATAATATTTTACACAACTATGTGGTAGACTCAATTAATGTAATCCTTGATCATGGATTATGTTTTTCTAAACTATTTCAATGGTTATAGAAATCTATACTTATTTAATACGCAAGCAGGTTTTTTGTGACAATTACTCCTCCGAAACTACTGAACCGATTTACATGTTCTTGGTGTCATTGGAAAGAGCGTAACGTGAAGTTGTGCAGGAAACCTTCTTTTTAGGGAAATAATTAGAGGGTGAGGCCCTGGGGCCCTTTAAAGTTTCGTATTTTTCCATAAGATTAACATGGGAAACAAATTTTGTTATGAAACTCCAGCTGTTGTCAGAAATTAAAAGTGATAAGAAGAACATATGTTAATTGTAAACAGTCAATAAGTTTGCTAATTTAACAGTTAGTTTGCCACAAACATTTACTTACTCGGTTGAAATGAAATAGTTACTATTTGAATTTGGGTTGGCGTAATTATTACAATGGGGAAAAACGAGAGAGCCTGGATAAATTGATATACTAAAAAGAAAACTGAATTAACACTGTGCTGCATTTCTTAGTAATCATTGACAGAGACGATTTGCAAACTATGGAAACATAGGAAAGTCATAGAACACCACCAATAGTGTGGTGGCTTAGCAAAATGATCGTGACCTGATGGATTAAAGCTGCAGCTTTTGCACATTTCTTCCATACCCTAAATACAAACAATTTATGGGGGGGTGCCCGATTTTTATGTCCGCCATCTTGAAATACGACGCCATCTTTGTTTTCTTTAGAGGAATTGAACTATTCATTGAAAATGGCCTAATATCACCCAAAAGGACATATTTACGCCATTTTGTATACAATATGTTTTGTTCACAATTAAATTTGCTATAAAATGAGATAAAAACCACTTTTATAACTTAAATAGTCTTAAAGATATAAACAGTTAAAGTAGAAAATTCGATATATTCCTCTACGCTACATGTAGTTTTTGCTATACATCACCCAAACGGTCAATGGTACGTTTCTGTTATTATGATATATTTTATTCGTAATTAAATTTGCTACAAAATTAGATGAAAATCTCTAAATTAACTTAAATAGTTCGGAAGATAGAAACCTTTAAAGTTATAAGTTTCTTTAATTTCTGTATGCAATAGGTCCGTGTTTCTTAAAAGTCCCCGCGCTTTGTTTTTTCTGCATCTATTGCGTCAGACGACTGCAACTTCACACATCAATATCGGACCTAAAATAGTATTTTTTTAAAGTACTTCTTGACTTTTTTCCCCCAAGGGGGGTCGGCCCACAAGGAGTAAGTTCAAAATCTTAAATAAAAGCATAGGCCATGATGCATATCAAATTAAAGAGATTTACCTGTAGAACACGTTACCTCAAACTGCACTTTAAAAGGACAAGTGGGTCAAAAGTTATACAATTTTATAGTTTTGCTTATTTATTTAATAATTAACGGTCAACACCAGTTCATCTCATTGTATAACATATAACATACGTAACGGAACTTAACAACAAGGATCATATATAACCAACAATAGTATTAACAAGCAAAACAATTATCAACAACAATAAATGTATAACAAACTTAACAAGAATTGAATAAAAAAGTCATAACATTTAGAAATTCTATCAACATGCATCAATATTTTAATAAATATGAAAGCAAACAAGAAATGCAATAACAAACTGGATCATAGGACCACTCTACTGTATAATGCACCAAGGATTATGAAAAACAAGCAAGCAGCTATTTCCTGAAAGTAATTAAACTTGAGGAGAAAAATTCGAGATTTTTAGAAATACTGTTTCCCAAACGATGTAGTCTTGGTAGCGTGCTGTTATAGGCCTATGTTGTAGAATGACATCCCCTTTCAAACAGGTCCTGGGATCAGGATGGTCTGGAGCAGCGAAAATGTACCCTGCTCAGCAGCTCAGGAGAGTCAGTTCTGCAATGAGAATCTTCCTCAGGAAAACCAGGTCAGCAATACGCCTTCGAGAACTCAAGTGGTTTAGCCGAAGATGCTGTCGAAGATCCTCAAATGGGTACATCCCTGAATGGTCATCCCAGACGAAGTCCTACGATAGTAGTGGAAGCCGGAGTATAGCAGAAACCAATCAGAATCGAGTATTTGATAAGCCACGCCCCTTTTAATGTATTGTATGTATTCAGGTGTATTTCCTCTATCCATAGAGACCGCCCCCGGGCCAATAGGAGGCCGCGTTTGGTAATGGCGGCGTTTTTGGCGGCGGTGTCGTTGATGGTGGCGCGCGCGGTAATTAAGGCGACAGTGAATAACGACTGTTTTTCTAGAGACGCGTGTGGCTGGCTATTATTGATGATGGCGGGTGGTGGTTTTGACGGTTAATGGGTTAGGAGAGTAGGAGGTAATTATTATGTGTTTAATTAAAGTTGCGGTTAGGTGCGCATGCGTAAAGTGTATTGGTAGGTAACTAGTTGAGTTAGTCGTGTTTCTGCTGTAGGTTGGTGAGCACTGGGTCTTTGTTAGCCTCATAAATTGTTGGTTATTGTTGGATACTATATTGGAGAGTATTGTAGTGTGAGCTGTATTGTGTATATAGAATATACATTTTGTTTTTATTGTAGGATATTTTTCAGTGTCTTTATCGGGATTTTAGTGATTTTTATAGTTTTTTGTGTGTTTAGTTGTAGGGTGTGGGATATTGTAGGGTTGTAGAGTATTGAGCGTTTTTTTTGTGTAATCAATTGTAAGTGCTATGGAATATGATTCAGATGATTTGTCTGAGGGTTCGTATGTAGATAGTGTTTTTGATTCTGATGATTTGTCTGAATGTTCACTTGTAGATAGTGCCTTTGATTTTGAAAACGAAGATGAGCTTGTAAACGGTCCTGAATCTAATGTAAATGATGGTCTGGAACCTGTAACCTTAATAAGCACAGACCAAACGTATGTAAATAAGTTTAGAATTTACGGGACTAAAACTGTTTTTAAATTTTCAAACCCTCCTTCTGGCACAAATGAAATCGAATGGATTAGACAAGGATTGGCAAATATTGTTAGAGATATGAAAGATCAGGCTTTTGAAAACGACCGGCTTGGATTTACACTGCAAAGCTTAAACCTAAAATCTAAAGAACCAGGTTATGTAAATTTTCGTCCTGCCAACGAAGTCACTGAGGACATACTCTGGGAGATATTTGGGGGTATTGTTCAGTCAAACTCGGAATCTGTAAAGTCCACAGATACGTTTACAGTTGAGTGCACTAGAATTAATTTGCCTGTAGGGTCTGGACGGGTCCGTTCTGGATTTTTTAATACATTTGAAGAGGAATGTAAGATGCGTCGAGGTATAGTTGTCATAAAAAATAAAGACAACTTGTGTCTACCCCGATCGTTAGTGGTTGGCATTGCTCACGCGACAAAAGATCCCATGTACAAGGCTATAAGACAGGATGATGGAAAAAGACAAACTGTAAGAGCTCAAGAACTGGTTCGTCGAGCGAGAGTCGTCATGTCTGAGGATGGGGCTGGTATCCCCGAATTGGAGAAATTTCAAGATTTGTTAAAAGATTTTAAAATCACAGTCTACAATTATGGTGGCAAAGGGCGGGATGTGTATTTTGAAGGTAATGTGGAAAACCCAAAATTCAAAATAAACTTATTGTTTTTAAATGGACATTATAACGTTATAACAAGCTTAACTGCGGCGTTTGTGTGTACGTATTATTGTGAAGGTTGTCATTCTCCATATGATCACAAGGGCGCACACAGCTGTAGCAACATCTGTCCCAGCTGTCGGACAGTCTCGCCACCATGCACTGAGGAACAGGGAGGGATTGTATGTCCGGAATGCAATTTAAAATTAAAAAATCATGGCTGCTTCATCGCTCACAAAGTTGACTATTGTAAATTGGTAAAAAAATGTATAGATTGTGGAAAACTTGTTCGTCTTAGAGAACGAAGTGTACCGCATGTGTGTGGTGAAGTGTATTGTAATACTTGTGATTGTTATAAAGATCCTAACCACAAGTGCTATATGAGACCAGATACTAGGAAGCCAAAAACGTCAGATTATCTTTTGATATTTTTTGATTTTGAAACGCGCCAAGATGAAACGCTTCCCAACACAGATTCAAAAGTGCATAAAGTAACTTTGTGTGTTTCGCAACAGTTTTGTCATCAGTGTGTCAATGGGGAAAGCTGTGTTACTTGTAACTATCGTACAAAAGTGTTTAACACCAACCCAGTTGAGCATTTTATGGATTATGTTATGAACATTCGTAAAAACTTTAAAAATGTATGTGTGATTGCTCATAATGGGCAAGGTTTTGATTTTCAATTTTTGCTCAAATACATTTTGGAAGAGACTAGGTTCACACCAAAATTGGTTATGAGAGGTACAAAAATCATCCTAATGGAAATGGACAATGTTAGATTTGTCGATTCTTTGAGCTATTTCCCTATGCCTTTGGCCGCACTCCCAAAAGCATTTGACCTCCCGCCGGAAAAAAAGAAGGGTTATTTTCCACATCTTTTCAACACTGTGAACAATCAAAATTATGTAGGACCTATGCCCCCCAGAGAGTTTTACTGTCCCGAAACGATGTTTGCCAAATCGTACAGGGATTTTGACATTTGGTATGGTGAGCAGGTGGAAAGCAACTATTTGTTTGATTTTCGAAAAGAAATCCTCGAGTATTGTATCTCAGATGTGGAAATTTTAGCACAAGCCTGCTTAAAATTTAGATCGATTTTTCTACAAGAATGCAACGTTGATCCTTTTTTTGAAGCTGTCACAATAGCTAGTGCGTGTAACCTAGCTTATCGTCGAATGTTTTTACAACCCAACAAAATAGGTCTTATTCCTAAGAACGGGTATAGACTAAGGAATGTCCAATCAATGGTGGCAATTCAATGGCTATCGTGGGAAGAAGAGAAACGTGGCATTAGAATAGAACATGCGGGTAGAGGTAAAGAGATTGTGGTCAAAGGAATGAAGGTAGACGGGTATGACGGAGAACAGATTTATGAATTCCATGGTTGTTTCTGGCATGGGTGTTTACGATGCTTTCCGTATGATCGTGATGTTCCGCTAAAGGATGACCCGTCAGATAATCTCAACTTACGTTATGAACGTACAAAAGCAAAAATGGAGAAACTCGGAGACAATACAGTGGAAATGTGGGAATGTGAATTTAGGAAAATTAAAAAGACGGAAAATCTGAAACACCTCGACAGGTTACCGATACTCGATCATCTCCCGCTTAATCCGAGACAGGCATTTTTTGGCGGGAGGACTGGAAATGTTAAAACCTACCACAAGTGCAGCGAGGGAGAGACCATACAGTATGTTGATGTTTGTTCTCTCTACCCGTATGTGTGCAAGTACGGTAAATATCCAGTTGGACACCCCACTATATATGTAGGAGATCGGGAGTGTAGACAGAGAGGTATTGATGTCGAAGGACTATTGAAATGTAAAGTTCTACCGCCTCGTGAACTCTATCATCCAGTGCTCCCTACAAAAATGAATAGTAAACTAATGTTTGTTTTATGTGCGACTTGTGGGGAAACGCAAAACCAAGGCGAGTGTAATCACGAGAGCGGAGATAGGGCGTTGACCGGAACTTGGACGATGGATGAAATAAGAAAGGCTGTAGAAAAAGGTTATACTATCCTCGATATGTATGAGCTCTGGGAGTACGAGGTGGCCACATATGAAAAAGGGGGCTTATTTACAGATTTTATAAATAAATTTCTCAAGATGAAGCAGGAAGCTTCGGGATACCCAGAATGGTGTGAGACAGACGAGGATAAGCAAAAATATATCGACGAATATTTCAAGAAGGAGGGTGTCCAACTTGATAAGGATAAAATTTTAAAGAATGGAGGGCTTAGATCGCTGGCCAAATTGATGTTAAACTCATTCTGGGGAAAGTTTGGTCAACGCGAAAACCAGACAAAAGCTATGATTGTTAGGGACGCCAAACGTCTTTTTCAAATGTTAACGAGTCCAGAGATATATGTAATTAGAATACAGATAGTAAGCGAGGAAGTTGTTTTGGTCGGCTGGGAGTATATTGAGGAGATTGGCGAAGCTATGAGAAACACAAACGTAATTATCGCGGGATTCACGACTGCGCAAGCCCGACTTAAGTTGTATGAATATTTAGAAGCTCTGGGAACACAAGTTTTATATTATGACACCGATTCTGTGCTTTTTGTATATCGACGTGGATTGTATAGTGTACCAACAGGTGACTATCTCGGCGAAATGACCAATGAGTTGGTTGAATACGGACCTGGTTCTTATATCGTCGAATTTGTGTCAGGAGGACCAAAAACATATGCTTATCTAGTTTGGTCTACAAATAAACAAGCTCTTGTGTCTGTTTGCAAAATCAAAGGTTTAACATTAAATATGAAAACGTCAAAAAAGATGGGGTTTGAGAGTTTAAAAGAAATGGTTCTCAGTGAGGCTACCAAAACTATTGAGATTGAAGAAAACAGAATACGACGTACAAAAGACAGAGATATCATCACCATTAGCGAAATCAAAAAATTTAAAATCACAGGTCCAAAAAGGAAACATGCTGACAACTATGATACTCTTCCATATGGGTACAAAAAACAAAGACTCACCTAGTATTCTCCTCCTATGCCAGAATCAGTAGACGCATCATCCACTAGAAATATCTCCCATTCATCTCCCCACCAATCAATATCCCCAAACTCACTATCCGAATCACTATCTCCGAAATAATTAAATATAGGATATAATATATAATCTTTAATTAATTCAGTTAGCACTAATGTGAACGCGATCATTTTAGCAACTGATGCGCACATGTCCCCTGGAGCGTTTCTGTTTAGCACATGTTATCCCCACTCTTTAGCTACTTGAGTGTCGTGAAAAAAGTTTAAACCGGGGCTGTACACTTGTGGTTTGTAACTTTTAAATCCAAAATATTTTATCAAACACACGAGCAAAATACGTTTTAAAATAGACGTTGCATAGGTTTCTTCTCTCACAAAATTGAGTGTGTGTGTGTGTGTGTTTGAGATACAGTGGCCCACTATTAGGCAGCATTAGTAAGCCCTGGTAGGTTGGTTGAGATAAATCCTATAGGTACTCGGTTACCACATGGTCGCCACCTACTAAGGCTGATTGAGTAAGACCTTGTAGGAAAAATGAGCTAAATCCTATAGGTACTCCCATGTGTCACTGTGTATGAGGTCCCTGGCGCAGCCGAAAAAAAAGCTCGTAAACCGTTATTAGTGAGATAATAGTGTGATAGTGTGATTGTGAGGGAAGTCTCTCTCTGCGCGTCATACCAGGGGACACGCGTGTTGTAGGTAATTCCCGACAGCCGGGTCGGAAGGGAGGTAAGAGACCTTCAGTCTGCTTACCACAGCATACAGCGAGGTTGGGGCTGTATGGGTATTGAGTTGTTCAGCTCAATACCAGGGGGACGGAGGCGGCAACTAGCTTTGCGGAGGCCGCCACGTAGCTGCAGCGGTGGAGGGGCTGCAGCATTTCTTTGGGGTAAATCAAAAGACGGCGTATTATTTGTGTCATTATAACAATGGATGTTAGACGTGCAATAGCTGAGGAGCTACATAAGCCAGCTAGAAAAAAATTCCCTAGACGTAAAGTCACTCTTAAAGGGTTAAATGATCTGTATCAGGCAGATCTGGTAGAGATGCAACCATATGCAAAATTAAACAAAGGTCACCGTTATATAATGACTATGATTAATTGTTTATCAAAATTTGCGTTTGCTGTTCCACTGAAAGACAAGTCAGGTCCTGAAGTTGCTAAAGCACTTGATCCAATATTGATGAAACATAAGATGAAAAACTTTCAAACCGATCAAGGAACTGAATTTTTTAATAAGCATGTTAGTGCGTTGATGAAAAAATATAATATCAATCACTATTACACGTTTTCTGAGCTAAAAAGCGTTTTTGTTGAAAGATTGAATCGTAGTTTAAAAGAACGAATGTGGCGGGAATTCACCGCGAGAGGGACATATGAATGGTTAAATATACTCCCAAAAATCGTATCTAATTATAACAACACAGTGCATAGTATAATCGGAATGAAGCCAAAAGATGTAAGACAAAAACACGTGAAAACTATATTACAACGAATTTATAAAAATAAGCCAGTATCGAATAAACAAAAGTTTAAATTAGGTGATAGTGTACGGATAAGTAAGCATAAAAAAGTCTTTACCAAAGGTTATCTACCAAACTGGACAAACGAAGTTTTTAAAATTTACGCAATTAAACCAACGAAACCTATAACATATATCCTTCAAGACCACAATGGTGAAATATTAAAGGGGGGTTTTTATACGCAAGAATTGAATAAATCAAAGACTGGGGATGTATATTTAGTCGAAAAGGTGTTGCAACGTAAGGGTGATAAAGTAAAAGTCCGTTGGCTTGGTTTTGATAAAAAAAATGACACGTGGCTCAGTAAAAATGATATTTTACTGTAGACACACGGTCTCAGTCTTCTTTTGGACGTCATTCAAACAACATGTCGCAAAATCTGGTTTTTCCCAAATACATTAGATATTGTTGTGACTTAAAATGTTTTATAACACCAGTATGCCATGTTGATGGATTAGCCTGCCACACGTGTGGGTCGTTTGGCTATTGCAGATGTTGCTGTAAAACGTATTACAATCAACTGAAAACCAAATTGGAGTTGATGAAAAAGAAACAAGATCAGCAGTGGTCTCCCGCCTGAGGTATGTATAAATGTTAACATATGTGCAACATAATTAGTCTTTCTTCAGCAATGCGCGTGGCAGTACAGAAACCGCCTCTGGCAATAAGAAACTATGATGAGTATCTCGGTGAGGGGTCATGTTCTAAAATTAAACACGGACCGTTATTCCCCCCATCAATCCGGGCTATTCTTTCAGGACCTAGCAACTCAGGCAAAACGAATATAGTGTTTAATTTATTATTTGATCCAAACGGTCTAGTTTATAAAAACATTTATATATTTTCTAAATCTCTTTACCAACCAAAGTACAAGTTTTTACCCAAAGCATTACCGAAGGAGATTGGATATTTTGCATATGATGACAATGGGCTAGTATTACACCCAAGCAAAGCTGAACCACATTCAATTATGATATTTGATGATATCTCGTGCGAGAAACACGGTAATATCAAAAATTATTTCACAATGGGTCGACATAACGAAATTGATACTTTTTATTTAGGTCAAACTTATAGTGCAATACCCAAACAGTTGATCAGGGACAATGCGAATTTTGTAATACTTTTCAAACAGGATGATATGAACTTGCGACATATATATAACGATCACATTACCACCGACATGTCATTTGATAGGTTTAAACAGTTGTGTGCGCTAGCGTGGAAAGATAGCCACGGGTTCTTAGTGATTGACAAGACTCGAGATCCCGATAAAGGTAGATATCGTATAGGATTTGACAGTTTTATTGAGGAGTTATAATGGTTAACATCTATGCTTACAACGACCTCAGGGGTTATAATACAAAGCTGCATAATGTCAAATCAAATTTGTGTACCTACTACTATTCGAATAAGAAAAAGTTTTGCGGGAATTATTGTAGTAGAAAAGGGCGTCATGGACACAAATTCAATAGGAGGTGTTGGAGACACAAAGTACCCACACAAAGCGCATTATTACCCCCAGTTATCTTGCTAATGATATCTGCTAGTGAACGTATGTATAACCGTGAAATGTGGATTAAGTTTTTGAATAAATGTGAAGAGAAAAAAGTCCCCCTTGAACTGGTAATCTATCACGAAGATATGACTAACTGTACGGTTAGAGAATCTCATAATATGATTTCAAGATATCGCCCGTTTCCTGATATGTTTGGCAATGTTTTACCATTGCGCAACCGTCACGGTAGCATAAACTTTACACAGATATACCTAAGAATGCTTGAGTATGGTTGCAACATTCCACATGCAGCTAGATGTATAGTATTAACTGAACGGTCTCTACCTATACGATCCCCTCTAACAATATACAGAACTGCAATTGTATCAAAATGCCATATTGATGTGAGTTATAATGTTGCGTATGGTCCAGTACCACCTATACCTTCGGGCTCTCGTGGTAAGCCCTATGCTGGTGTAAATAATCTGTGTCAAGGACTATTTACAACGGAATTTTTAAAGGCTGCGTTACCAACTTTACAACAATATAGCAAACACTTTGGAATAAGCTTTAATAACGGTGTATATACGATAACCAACCGTCAGCTGTTTGATCAATGGCGCGAGTTCACGGGTGCAAATCCTAGTGAATTTTGGCTATTAAATTCGTTTTTGTTACATCACAACAAGATGAAACGACCAATATCATTTTTACAGAGATATATGGAAAAAAGTGACAACACTGAGCGGTATACCGTTGCGGAAATACCACAATGGAGAGACGGATGGAAAAGGACATATGTTTTTCGTGATTGGTCGAAAAATTATATTATTCCACAATTTGATACAGTGTCAAAAAGATACTACCGAGATATCGATATTAATTCTGGTATATCTTTGAGAGAAGTGGTGCGCTACTTGCGTAGCCATAAGAAACGTGCATTATTTTTTCGACAGGTTGAATTACCTTAAGAGTCGCAGTGTGTAGAGCTCATTATCAAAGATGACGCGGAAGAATAAACATCTGACCCTGCAAATAGCAGAGTTAAAAGAAGCTGTTAGACGTAAGTTTAGACAGTTTAAAGATGGTAGTGTAGAGAGTGAAAGATTATTAGAAAAGCAATACAAACCATTAATAAGAGAGCTAAAGAATGTGGAACCCAAAACCGAAGTCAAAGTTGAACAGCTTTCTACAGATGAACCGATGGATTATGAGAGTGATGACGATGATTATATTGGTCGACCATTTAAACCAGAAGCCATATCAACGCCTAGAGCTGAAACTAGTCAGTTGGAAGAGGTTGTTTCGTCTCCATCAGGATTTCAAACCGCATCTAAATACATCGAGGAACAATTTCATAACTCATTGACTAAAAAGTATATGACACAGTTTATAAAAGACGTCGGCGGAAAAAATAGAACTATAGACCATGACTATGGTCCACGGTTGGGTGAAAATGGAAAAACGTTGTTGGTTGGGGATAAGGTGGTAGAGTTTGATACTGACGGCACTATTATTATTAACAACACACGATATCCACCTACTGAGGGAATATACGAACTGTTATTTAAAAGACTACCAAACAGTGATGTGTATACACAAGACGACCTAACTACATATAAGAGTATTTTAATCGCGACAAATGCTCACAAAAAAGGTTATGACTTTCACAATCAAATAAGACGAGACAACAATTTAAAATATAGACACGTGATCAAAGATCTGTTTCCCATTAATAAACAGGGTAGAGGAATATCGTGGAAAAGTACAAAGTCTCGCGATATAGTGCATTGGGATAATCCCAACGAATTAGTAGATAGACTTAAACTGTTGGTGGCATCAGCTGAAACTGGTAACACCTCACATGGTAATGAGATTCTTAATATTGTAGAGGAGCTACACGAAGCCGGATATATAAGGGGAGCAGGTAATAGTAGATTTAAGTCACTTTCACAATGGGTATAGACAAGTTCGGACGTTACACAAAAAAGGAAAAGGCTCTCCCAGGGCCAAAAGGGATCGGCTTTGAATTAACGGAAACGGGGGACTTTAATATTCAGGGTAAAAGATTATGCAATGTTGAAGACCCATACGATAGCCTAGATGCGATCAATTTTAAAACTCATTCAAATTCGTTTTTGAATTGTATGACCAAGCAGAGTGGTCATTTTGATGCTCAAAACTCACGTGTATGCAATATGGCTGCACCAATTGAAATTCATGATGCTGTATCAAAACAATACGTAGATCTGCACACTCCGTTAAAACTTTCTGACGCAACAGCATATTCAATCCATCAATACAGACTGCAGGATGTTGCTTCGCCGAAAGGAGACGGAGATGCTATTAATTTATCATTTCTTAAGGAAAACGCGATAGTTTTAGGTGAAAATAGATTGTTTGATGCAAAACAGAAGGTTATACATAATGTAGCTTCTCCGGTAAGTGACAAAGATGCTGTAAATCTCGAGTACTTTAATAAGAACGCCTTACAAAAAAATAAAAACGGGGCTTTTGACGTTAAAAACACGGTAATCCAAAACTTGGCACCTCCAATCAAAGGCGGAGATGCTGTAAACAAACAATATATGGACAATCGTTTACCAATACAGGGTACACTTGCATGGAATTTTAAGCATAAACGGTTAGGACAGGTTGCTGATCCATCTCACGTTCACGATGTAATTACTTTACAATATCTACAGGATAATTCTATTTTATTCAAAGATAAAAACTGGGATGTTAGAGGTAAACGGTTAACCAATGTAGGGAATCCACAGGGACTGAGCGATGCTGCGACTAAACAATATGTCAAAGAAGTTGTCGCAGAATTAGCATATACACTGTTCAAACAATTGAATAAGGGAAGGGCTAGTTTCCCTAATTTAGAAGATTGGAATACACGGATTGTCCACGGGACATCCAGCTGGGATGATCTATTTAGAACAACCTAACAAGTGTTAGTGGTCAGTCGTAAAATGGCAGTTAAGAGGAAAACATCCCTCAAACGTAGACGGTCCGTCAAAGGAAGAGGTTTGATATCAACCATTTTGAACAAAGCTATTGATTTGGTACCTTTTGAGGCACATTTACCCGGTTATAACTACTGCGGCATTGGTTCAAATCTTAAAAAAAGACTTGCTAGAGGTGATAAAGGTATCAACGGTTTAGACGAAGCGTGCAAGCAGCACGACATTGTGTATTCACAGTATAAAGACAACGAGCATCGACACCAAGCTGATAAGGAGTTGGCAGAACGGGCTTGGCGTAGATTTAAATCATCAGACGCGTCTTTAGGTGAAAAAGCTGCGGCTTGGACGGTTACAACGGCCATGCGAGCTAAAACCAAATTAGGGGGAGGTAAAAAGAAGAGACGAGTGGTAAAACGTAGGGTGTCTACCAAGGGCAAGGGGCTGTATCTAAGACCGTACCCAAAACATGGGGGTGGTAAGAAGAAAACAAAGAAAAGATGTGGTAAAAAAAAAGCTCGATCCCAATAAAGCCGTTGACTAATTATGATTTACTGTATTATGCTAAAGAACTTCGTATACCGCACTTTAGAGGAGTTTATATGAGAGACGATCTACCTAGATCACCAAAACAAAACGAGTCAGCAATTGTAAACTTGGATACTAGTTTTGGCAACGGTACTCACTGGGTATGCTTCAGAAAAATAAAAGACAATGTATATTATTTTGATAGTTTTGGAAACCTAAAACCCCCGCGTGAACTTTTACAGTATTTTGACGGTTGCAACATCTACTATAACTACGAGAGAAAGCAAAATTTCGATTCAGTTGTTTGTGGGCACTTGTGCTTACAGTTTCTCAGCAATGCTTAGCTTGAGTGGTAGAGGTTCTTATATTTCTAGAGACTATTTCCCACCCATTGACATAAGCGAAGGTGAGTGGGAAATCGGTTTAATTGATTTGATGACATTTCACTCTATTCCAAATATTGAAGCTAATAAAAATAACAAGTTTTACTATGGTCAAGGGAAAATGATTGAAATTGACGAAGGAGCTTATGAGATTGAAGATCTAGAAACTGCTTTAAAAACAAAACTAGGAAAAGATGTGGAATTTGAGTTAAAAGCCAATAATAATACGCTAAAATCTGAAATCAAGTGTAGTCGTATTATTGATTTTACAAAAGACAAAACACTCGCTTCATTACTTGGGTTTGACAATAAAATCTTAGAGCCGGGCGTCAAACATATATCGGATAGAACGGTAAGCATTATTAATGTGAACGTAATAAGGATAGTATGCAGTATAGTTCGAGGATCATACAGTAACGGTTCTGAAGATCATATCATTCATGAGTTCTACCCGAATGTAGGTCCAGGGTATAAAATAGTAGAAACACCAAACACAATCATCTATTTACCTTTGAACGTTAAGAGGATAAACAACATAACAGTCACTCTTCAGGACCAACACGGTGAAAAAATTAACCTAAGGAACGAAAACATATCCATTAGGTTACACATCAGAGAGAAAAATGGGTCTCGTATTTAGAGAGATCACAAAATCTATGCCTGTCAGTAAGCGTCAAGACACTGTACGGTTAACATCAACCAATAAGAAGTTTTTACGCTCATTCGGTTTTAAAGTTCAAGATGTTGGATATAGAAAATAGTGCAGAATATAGTGATGTAATCACAGGTATTGAATTTCACACTCACAAGCCGTATGCTTCATCGACGTTTAAAAATAATGATGAAATACGTATACCTATTAGTCAGCAGGATATCATTACCGCACCATTTGACAGTACGTTGCACATAATCGGCAAGCTTAGCGGAAAAAAACAGGATGGGTCTCCCGCAGAGGTTCAGCTTATAAATAACGCGGCAGCATTTCTTTTTGATGATATTAGATACGAGATTGGCGGTGTGGAAGTTGATAGAATAAAAAATGTGGGAATCACAACTACGATTAAAAATCTATTATCGATACAACAAAGTGAATTAGACGTTTTGAAGAATGCTTGTTGGTTAGGTTCTGGGAAAACAGAGAAAACTACAGAGTTTTCATTTAGTGTTCCTCTGCACATGTTATTAGGGTTTGTTGAGGATTACAAACGTGTAGTCGCTAATGTCAGACAAGAATTAATTCTCTTGCGGGCTTCGACTGACGCAAACGCAATATATAGCACAGATGCTACGCAATACACTTTAGAAATTACAGGTCTGTACTGGAGAGTACCACATATTACCGTATCTGACCCTTATCGATTAAAACTACTGAAAATGATTGAAAAAGATACAAAAGTTCATTTACCATTTAGAACCTGGGAATTACACGAGTATCCAGCTCTACCTCAGACTACTTTACAATCCTGGACTGTAAAAACATCCAGCCAGCTGGAGAAGCCGCGTTACGTAATAGTGGGCTTTCAGACGGGTCGTAAAAACAATGTAAAGAAAGATATGTCTTGTTTTGATGACTGCGATCTGAAAAATATTAAAGTTTATTTAAACTCGCAATACTATCCATACGATAATATTCACGGTGATTTAGCTATATTTTATGAAATGTTTTTTCGTTTCTATTCTTCATACTATGGGAAACATAGCTATCCGGCAGTTGACAAAATAAACTACAAAGAAAAAACACCCTTATACGTAATTGACTGTTCAAAACAAAATGATTCTATAAAAGCCGGTCCAGTCGATGTGCGGGTGGAATTTGAAGCTGGTTCAGCCTTTCCAGCAAATACATCGGCATATTGTTTACTCCTACATGACAGCCACATGACATATTCATTGCTCACCGGTACCGTTAATAAAGTAACTGTGTAGAGGGGGAAAGGTAACCGAAGAAGTGGGAGTTTTGTGTTAGTCTACACGATGTCATCACAGGAAGCAGACGTAAGTGCTACTCCTATACCTAAGGGTAAAGAACCTCTAAACCTACTTACCGGTGTGTTTTTGAAAACAGACTATCATTTGGATAGTGATCTAACAAAATGTGTAGTGACGGGTATATTTAAAAATAGAGACAATAGACTCGGTATTCTATTTAAAGGTAGAAAAGGTTGCGTCTATTGGTCTTATGACGCATTTTGTCAGATTGCGACACAATTTAATGACGTCACCCTAGCACTCGATGGTAAAACTCAATACTCGTTCAAAGTGGATACAGGAGAGGATATACGAGTAAACATGGTTTTTGGTCATCAGTACACTTACGTCTCTGATGGTGAACACTCTATCACTCTTAACCGACACGAATGGTGTATGTTTATTAATAACCTCCCTCTGATTTATATTTCTCTGAGGGAACTGTTTTGCCGCGAAGATTTAATTCGATTGTATATTGATCAAGTCCTATCTGATGTAGAAGAGTGTACTGATCAGCTACCTTCGCTAGTAGCCGAACGATTGTCCGGGGAAATTGCGCTATACAAACGGTGGCCTAATGGCGTTTGCAGTGGTTGAATTTCAAGCTTTTCAAGATAACGATAATAGATTTATAATTAAAGAGTTGGCTGTTGTCGGTGGTTCTTTAAATTGTCAAATTATTTTCAAACCACCTTATGGTGTAGCGAGTTTAAACGATAAAATGCGGAGAACTGCCCGGTGGCTAACACGTCATCACGGTATCCGTTGGGATGATGGTTGTATACCATATAACGAAAGTTTAATTACCGCACTCTGTATCCCGTTTAAAGTTATTTATACCAAAGGGAGAGAAAAGGCAGAGTTTTTACGAGGATTCCATCCTAATGTACGTGAGATAGCAGGACCGTCTATTTCTGATTTGTATATAACCAGTGCAGATTGCATAATGGGTTACCATAAAAAGTGTGCTTTGCGTGCAGCCTGCACTCTACAAAGCTACTTAGACTCATCACTTCATAAAAATGGTCAGTATGAGTTGGAAGATGGAGAACGCTTGGTCGTTGTTGTCTCAGGAGAGCAAGGAGCCTGAAGGCGTTCTAACAGACAAGTTTGTCACAAAGTTTAGTAAATTTTTAGACTGGAATATTTTATCATCCCATTATGACTTTTCAATTGATATGCTCAGAATTTACTTTCACAGAGTGAATTGGGCTCCGATTTTAAAGCGTCAAAAATTCCCCGAATATTTTCTTCGGGAAATGGCTGATAGCTTTGAAGGATGTTGGGGTATCGTATGTAAATATCAAAAGTTGTCCGAATCCTTCATCCACGACTATGCAGGGAAGGTGGATTGGGACAATGTAATATTATATCAAGATGTAAGTAGTGATTTTGTAGATAGACATGTAATGTATTTGGACCAAAATGTCCCTTATTAAAAAAAAACAGATTACGGCCTCGAGGTAGGATGTGTATGTGTGTGTTTGTTGGGGTAAGTATGTGCTCGCCCAACAGGCTGGTTTAAAACCCATAAGTCCAGGGGTTGGCACGGAGGTTGACCTAAAAATCTTAAAACACTGCGTAATCCTCCCTGTGTGTGTGTGTGCTTTGGGTGAAATGCTGCTCTCTGATTGGTGGCCGCAAGAGCTGCTTTTCATACTCTTAGCAGGAGGTTAACCTAAAAATTGTAAAACATTGCGTTGTCCTCCCAACTCCACCTCGGGGTCTTAATTTGAAAAAAAAAATAAATAAATAAAATGTCGATCTTAGTAAATAAAATGTCGTAGGCTAAAATGAACGGTACGCCTAGTAAATGGCCTGATGACTTTTACAATGAACAGATCGACACAAAAAACATATAAAAGTAAAATATCCTTTGTCAGTGGCAAAAAGGGTTAATTGAAAGGCTTCACCGAGTAAATAACCCTTTACATTTATCAAAGGACTAAAAAATATGGGAGATAGCATATTTGTTATGGAATGGCTATCACCAAAAGCAGCGATGGTTTGGGGCTGTTTTTTTCCAGAGACTATGACTCTTGGTGAAACTCTGGGTTAACAAAAAAAACGCGCCGTGATCCTACGTCCTAGCCTAACGGCTTAACGTGGTGTGGAAACTGGATCAAATCAAAGGAGGCTAAAATAGCCTGAGGGTCAGACAAAGAGTACAGTAGTGCAAAACACATGTGGACCACCGTCAAGATCCGTATTTAAGACACGTGCTGCACGTGGGGTGCAACATAGTATCACAATCATCAGTTTGCCATGGCTTCAATCAGAGTGTGCAGTTTTGTGATTTTGCTCCTCGCATCCACCTTCGAGTGTACCCCACCTGAACAACCCCAGGTAAGTGTCAGTAGAATAATGACCTCCATCAAGAAGGTTTGCTTCACAAACCCTCCCGCAACTACATTTTACTTTTCAGATTTTGAAGATAGACTATCGCTGACATATATTGATTCATTACACTTCCGTCGGAGAATTATAAAAACAGAAGAAACCGTTAAAAGTGTTTTACTTAACAAACTAAACCATATACACAAATGTTCATCTTTGGATCACTCTCAATGTAATTATTTAAAAAAATAACGTCAGCTCAATCCTTGTCGTCATTTATAGGTTGATCCAGAAATCAATGATGACAGATCAACTCCATCGCCAAGTCTGCTTTGCGAGGAGGTCGTAAATTTCGAAGAAGTAGTCAATTTAACAACTTTAACAACTGCAGATCCAGAGGTGTATGGGGTGCCGGACTATTCGGGGGTAACACCTCTACCACCCTCCAGCGAATGGCTTTCGGCTCACCCCCAACCCTCAACATCATCTGGAGTAACGGTGAGAATTTCACAAGGGCAATTATTCATATATTCTGATCAGTAAAAAAGAAAAGGTTGATTCTTAAAAATATTTAAAACGTTTGTATTTAAATAATTATATTCTTTTGTGTAAGAAAAATAATTCTCTGAAATCGTGTACAGGAGTGTTTTACAGAGTCAAACATCTGCATCAAGATGTGCGGCTTGTCAGCTGGAGCAAAAAACACTCATTGAGGAACGGTTGGAATTTGTTTTTGCAACTGTGTGTAACTTATTGAGTATGGGAGAACATTATAAATGATTGCATTTGTGTATTTTTAACATATATGAGCGAAAATATTGTTTTTTCTGTTATTCGAGGTTCTAATACAAAGGTGTTTTACAGAGGCAAACGTCTACATCACGGTGTGTCAATTGTCAGCTGGAGGCTAATCGACAACGCATTCGTGAAGTTAGATTAGACGAGTTTTTACAGGTAATAATCGATTTTGATCTTATATTGTTAACCACTGTAGACTAGATTGTTTTAACACTCCTCAATATAGAGATTTCTACCAAACACTGTAGCTTCTATACCTAACAAAGTTTAGAATTAACACAACCTTATTAATTTTCTCTGTAGATTTTCTTAATATTTTCAGGACAAAATATTTGTACAATTTCTGCCTTGTTAAAGTATTTATTCTTTTTGCTAGCATTGGAGGGGTAACCAGGCCGGGTACGATCTGGTGGACACCTTAACAGTTGTCCAACAGACAAGAACTGAGCTGCGGGACGTCTTGTGGCTGTCCAATTATTTATTGGAAGACGTCAGCGTGACCTCCAGTTCTGTTGACCTCGTACCTGCTGTCTGGGAAGATATAAGAGGGACTTTAGAGGCGATTTTGGTCGCAGCAGGGGAACGGATGGGCGTCCCACGGAATGGGGGTGGTGATGCCGAGCTGTCACCTGGAAGAATGGTTAACTGTCGCGTTTGTTTGGAAAATTTACCGACCGTATTATTAGGCTGCGGTCATGTTTTATGTGGCCATTGTTCAGAAAGAGTTGTTAGATGTCCTTTTTGCAGGAAAGTAATTTTAGAAAGACGAAATATTTATTATTAAAATTTGCGTGTCAATGTATATATATATGTGTGTGTGTGTGTGTGTGTGTTTGCGCGCGAAAACCATCCCTTCCCCTCAGCTCCTCTGGCACGAGCTTCGACCCACAGCTGCGCCGCTACTTTTGGCGCGTGCTGGAGTGGGGAGAGCACCTTTGGAGCCGATCTACCCATCTACCTCACTCTTGTATCTACCCTCCTACAAGCAACACCACTTCTTACTTCAAACCAAGGTACAGTCTAGCAGTTACTATACAGTAGTAAATTATCTTTACACTTGAGAAATTTAGCAAACACACACTTGCACACACACACACACACACACACAGTGTTTATCTTATTGATGGTCAGCTTTAATAATCATTTTTCATCTAATATTTACCGATCTATTTAATTTATTTTTTATTCTTAACTAGACTTCTGTTTTTTTAATCTACTTTAAACTCAAGAAATACTGTTGGAATAGTATAACCTGTACCACAAAGTCAATAGTTTTTGCATTTTGTTTTTATCCAGTTAATGCTCAGATGATGTTCTACACTTAGTGTTTAGTGAAATTAATTTATTTTTCTCTTCACCCTGATTAAACAAGCATTTTTTAACTCCACCTACACTATCTTGTTAATCTAGTTTTAATCTCGTTATATAAACTCTGTTAGAATAGTGCCCATTCACAAAGCTAATATTTTTCACACATGTGATCATGAGAATAAATGTTTAGTGGATATGCGGAGAATTGAACCCGTCTCTCACGCACCAAAGTTCAAGACACTAACCACTAGGCTAACATGATTCCCAACACACATTGAAAAAAACTACATACCAATTACACACAAACGTTAACACCTAATGTCATTACATATATTACACAACACCCACAAACCCTACCCATGAATTATAGTTTTGCTGTATCTTACAGATAGATCTTCAAACCAAGCTTAACGCATGTGAGGTGGCAGTACAGATCCCAAAAATTCCAATTGCCATTACATATATTACACAACACCCACAAACCCTATCTATGAATTATAGTTTCGCTGTATCTTGCAGATGGATCTACAAACTAAGCTCAATGCCTGTGAGGTCGCTGTACAAATCCCGAAAATCCCCGTCAAAGACATCAAAGAGCCGGCTAAAATCACCGCTGCTAGAAAAGTTCAGACGAAATTCAATCGACCGGCTATTCTGCTAGAAGTCACAACTGCGCAGGGGGAGCAGCGGGTAACATTTCTACCCTCTCGTTTCGTCGAAATTTTGAACACCAAAGACATTAGTGAACTAAATTCATCTCAAATGTATAGCTTAAAATGTACAGGATCTATAGGGTCATCCCCTAATGTGTTAATTTTCAAACAGTAATCATTGTACATAGTTTTATCAAAGTAAAAGTGTGTGTGTGTGTGTCATATTTTTGTGTTTTTATTTCAGCCTATAACTCGCACCCTCAAAATAAGGGAGGGGAGTATTGCATAGTATAATACTACAACCAGTTTCGCTGGACTATAGTATCTATACTATACAATACTCTAACCTGGGGGTGTCCTTCAGACACTCGGACAGTCCCAAACCCTGTCCTAAAGGGTGCGAAACATTTCAGACTAACAAAACGTAACATACACTCATCTAAAAACATATCAAACATAAAATCACAAAACACCATCGCATTACCTGCGCGCACATCACCATCACCGACACCGCCGCCAAAAACGCCGCCATTACCAAACGCGGCCTCCTATTGGCCCGGGGGCGGTCTCTATGGATAGAGGAAATACACCTGAATACATACAATACATTAAAAGGGGCGTGGCTTATCAAATACTCGATTCTGATTGGTTTCTGCTATACTCCGGCTTCCACTACTTACGATTCTAAAAAAAACTGCACTCTTTCGATGTCCTGTGAAAGACCAACTGTATAAATGGAGACCATACAGGAAAAGAATATTCCAACAAGGGGGCACAGCCCAAACAGAGAACCCATTTCTGGATAATCTCAGAATGAAAGGGCTGAGTTTGTTTTCCTTGTTAACCTGTTAACTTAATCATCAGGGTTGAGAGATGATGTAGATGATACTTCAAGGTCGTTGAAAGAGGTGGATCTAACAAGTGACAAGTGCGTTCCCATTTATTGAATAGTTAAAAAGAGAGGTTGTTGAGGTCCTAGTAAATGAAACTATCATGCACTTGAATTCATTCAAAAGCATTCCACTTTGCATAAACTACATTGAAATTTCATTGATGTCCTGCTGGAGCATTTTGATTCTGAGAAGAACTTTCTACATGATTTGCGTTTGGGCAGAGATAAAGTTGTTCGTACAGCCCATTTTTGGAATTTAAATAGAAATTTAGTTTTTACAATTTCATAGTCCCCTATAAGTATAGCATACGCTATAGGAATAGGCTATAGCATACGCTAAATTAAGATATATTAGTCCGTAATATACGGACGTTAGGTTCGAAGGTAGATGTGTTCTTTAAACTACGTAGAACAAAAATTCCAGAACTGACTTTTCTTGAAACCTGCTTAATGTGATCTGAGAAATCAATATGTTTATCTAGTGTCAGTCCCAGAAATCTAACTCTGTTAGTTGGATGAACTGTTGTGTCGTCCAGAAGTAGGCTGAATCCATTCGAGAGTCTCTTTGAAATAAAAAAGTGCAAAAGTTGGGGTTTTTCGGCGTCGACGGAGAGAAAGTTGGAATCAAACCACCCTATTAAGTTACTGTCTTCCCGAAAGGTAGTGAGCTCCAAGCTACCGATGTTGCGGCTGGAAATGGAGAGTGAAGTGTCATCAGAAAATAGCATTGGTTTGGCAGTTGATATGCAAGATGGAAAGGTGTTAATGAAGAGCAGGAATAGGGTAGGTCCTAAAATAGAGCCCTGTGGCACCCCTTTCGAAAATGGTGGTCTTATCAGAGGAATAGGAGTGAATGAATCCGGTTGTCAAGAATCTTTGACAACGTCAGCCATAATGAATATTGAAAATAAAATTGGTCCCAGTAGAGATCCTTTAGGTACACCAGAAGAAGCTTCAAACTTACAAGACTTCGCTCCAGCAAATTTCATTGTTAAAAAGTGATTCCACAAATAGTCCTCAAATCATACGAGTATGATTCAGTGATCTCCGATCCACCAAGCTTTTCCACGAGATAAGTGTGACTTACACGGTCGAAAGCCTTGGATAGGTCCAAATTGACAGAATCGTCTTTATGGTTACGAGAAAAGGCTTGCATAATGTCATCCTGGTACAGAACCAAATTGGTCGAGGTAGATCGCCCTTATGTTGACAGGGCACGATGACATTGTTTAAAGTAAAAGAGAGTCCATGAAGTAGAAATGCTGGAAATATTAGCCAATGCAGGTTGTACCACCACTGGACGATAACTTTTGACAGATGGGTCACATTTCTTGAAAATTGGTAGCACATTACCATTTTTAAGACCCCGAGGGAGCTTTCCAAGCTTCATCAAGATTAGATGAAATGGTGTTGACCGTTAATTAATAAATAAATAAGCAAAACTATAAAATTGTATAACTTTTGACCCACTTGTCCTTTTAAAGTGCAGTTTGTGGTAACGCGTTCTACAGGTAAATCTCTTTAATTTGATATGCATCATGGCCTATGCTTTTATTTAAGATTTTGAACTTACTCCTTGTGGGCCGACCCCCCTAGGGGGAAAAAAGTCAAGAAGTACTTTAAAAAGTACTATTTTAGGTCCAATATTGATGTGTGAAGTTGCAGTCGTCTGACGCAATACGTGCAGAAAAAACAAAGCGCGGGGACTTTTAAGAAACGCGGACCTATTGCATACAGAAATTAAAGAAACTTATAACTTTAAAGGTTTCTATCTTCCGAACTATTTAAGTTAATTTAGAGATTTTCATCTAATTTTGTAGCAAATTTAATTACGAATAAAATATATCGTAATAACAGAAACGTACCATTGACCATTTGGGTGATATATAGCAAAAACTACATGTAGCGTAGAGGAATTTATCAAATTTTCAACTTTAACAGTTTATATCTTCAAGACTATTTAAGTTATCAAAGTGGTTTTTATCTCATTTTATAGCAAATTTAATTGTGAACAAAACATGTTCTATACAAAATGGCGTAAATGTGTCCTTTTGGGTGATATTAGGCCATTTTTAATGAATAGTTCAATTCCTCTCAAGAAAAGAAAGATGGCGTCGTATTTCAAGATTGCGGACCTAAAAATCGGGCACCCCCCCATAACTTGTTTGTATTTAGGGTATGGAAGAAATGTGCAAAAGCTGCAGCTTTAATCCATCAGGTCACGATCCTTGCCGATATTGTCTCTAAGCCACCACACTACAAGGGGAAGAAATAGAAATAATGTGTGTTATAAACACTAAAAAACAAAATCAGCTTTTGAAAAATGATAAGATATTTACAAGAAATGTTGATTATATCGATCTGTTATGTACATATTGAGTATTCCATAATCTTTGAGTCGAATCTTTTATAGTCATAAAGAAATATGACTGTTATTCCTTTTAAAATAACGCCTGTAATACTTAGCAATTGCTCGATTTCGAGCAACAGGGACACTAGTATAAATAAAGGTTCTATATATGTTGCAGTATCAACCCAATCTCTGCTTTAAATTTTTTTTAATGTCTTAAGTCATGAAAATAATGTGATTGATATATTTTCATGGAACCAGTATAAAAATTACAATGTATAGATGCTTTGTATGATTTTTTTAGAATTCTTTTGAATTCAACTAATTAACTTGTGTAACGAGTTATTTTCCCTAGGGGGGTATATTTTTGCTATTTGACGCGCACCGAGTTGAGGTGAGCAAGCGGCGGCGGAGAAGCTAGCGAGCGCCCTTTGACCCGGCTTATCAGTGCCGATAAGCCTGGGATATCCTAGATGTTCAGGATAGCCTAGGACGGACATTCTAGTGGTGGATCTCGTAGAGTGAGGAGAGTAGTGTTGGTGTCCTGTGGAGACGAGTGGCGTGTACGTTGGTGTGACTGGTGAGACTGGTGGACAGTGAGTGTCGGTGTCGAGTTGGGTATTAAGACCCACTACTGGTGAGTGGACGACATTCTTTTGATTTTGGTTAAGGAGCCGATATTATTAGTTTGATAATATTATTATCTGATTTTATTGCGAGGGTTAGAGTTGTAACCGTGCTGGTCAAAGCCTGACGGTAGTTAGGATTTATATTAGTCAGGAATAATATTAAAGTGTATTCCTGACGGTTCTGGGCAGGTGCTAGAGCGCAAATAATATAATTTATTGACTGTAGTAGTTATTATTTTGCGTTGTACCAAGAGTTAGTTATATTACTAATAACTCTGAGGCCCGACAAACCTAGGCTGCACGATTTAGCGTGCGTAGTTGGAAACACGTGGCCAGTAGGCTAGTAGCTAATATTATTAGCCTATTAACAGAAGCCCAGCTAAGTAACATAAAGTTGGTAGTAGCAGTAGCAGTAGTAGGGTTGTTATTGTTTATTCATTTGATTATTTTAATTTAACCTGAACAGCTTGCTTAGTAATCCAACATGTTAGCTTGGTAGCTTGGATAGTGGAGTACCGGCTATCAGATAATATATTTATCTAGTGTTTGGAACGTATTTAATATTTATTTATCTGCTACTAAGCTGCTCAATAATTTAATAGTATTGCAATTGACATATAGTTTTGCTTGTTTAGCTTGGTATTTATTGAGACCAGCTACTAGCGGTGTAGTCACTCTGTCTATAGTATACTTGTATATTATTATATGGTATTAGTATCGAGTGGACTGTTTGATTGTTAGCTTGGGCATTAGAGTTGTGTATTGGATTATAGTGGCCTAGTAGACCCCGCCTGGTGATAACTCGCGTTGCGGGTTTTATTGGCAAGTCGTCGTGTAACTCACCGTGTTTTAGGCACTCTGGGCTTAACTATTGGATAGTTAGGACGAAGCCCGAGTTGCGTAGTCAGCAACGACCCCCTAGGAGAGTGGAGAATCGGCGTAGGCCTGGTAGTGATTATTGCACGTTTGTTTTGGTGACTTGTTTTTGACTTGTTCACAGTGCCCGTGTATGAGCCAGTCCTATACCGGTTAGACCCGGCTATTGGCCTAGTGGTTTCCTTGGTGGTAGGTTAGTTCCGCAGATAATGACCCTAGGGCCATAAATGGGTAGGTTCGTTCCGCATTTGAATCTGGTGGGCCCCTTAAGTAGGTAGGTTATTTCCGCATTTATATTGACAAAGGTGGGTTACACTCCATTAGACAAGGGTAATTAGCCTCACTAAAAGGCGACGTAGAATGAATATTGAACAAATTTAAGTTAAATATCCAAAGATTGGATACGCTTGTATCCGATTCGAAATTCGGAATATTTATGATACAAACTCTACATATTTTAGGTTTAGGATGTAAGAAAATCACCTGTTTCATAAATGTTAACAAAATTGATCTTAGTAATAATACTGATTTGACTATTTAGTAATAATACTGCACAGATACCGTACACACTAGTTATTAGTTGTGATAATAGTTATGTAAAAAATCTATGAACACACAGAATAGCACGCGGTCTAGATGCTTGAATTCTCCAAGTGATTGCAGCCACATACCATCCTCGCGTACTACAAATACTCTCTTCCCCCGAATCCCATATTTTAGGAAATATTTTTTTGGGAATTCCTAGAAATATTACACCGCATTGTTTACTACAGGGAATACAGCAGAGAACATATTTAGTTTGTTGTCAGTATTTACAAGACGTGTTTATTATAACTGTTATTATCCATGCGTATCTATGCGTATCTGTGCGTATCTATGCGTATGTATTTCCATTAGTTGCATACGCTTTTAATAGGGTCTTTTAAACTCATAGAAAATTATGACTACTAGTTTTAATATAGCTTCTGTAGTGCCGGTACTAGACAACTGCTCGATTTCGAGCAACAGGTACACTAGTTTTGTTTTATATTTTTAATTTGCTATAAGATGCTTACAAAGTTTAAAGTTTTTCCTGTGACAGGTTTAGTTTACCAACTGAGCTATTAGCATTTTGTAACATAAGCGTATTTAAGCAGCAGCTGGTGTAATGTGATTTTTTTAGTTTTAAGATTGCGGCTTCGCAATAATGATTGGGATAATAATCTTCAATATAATAATAATCAATAATAATCTTCGCCCTTTAAGATTGGGATCGGTGAAAGAAATATCTGCATCAGCTATGGTAAAAAACTAGAGAAATCGTTACAACTGGAACATGCTACTTCAACTTTAACTCATTCAGAACTTGCTTATTTTTATGGATTATTTCGGTTGACTGGCATTTTTGTACGCTTCACTGATCTTTACAATTTCATGAGATCTATTGTTGAAGCCGTCAAATGCGGAACTGACCTACCAGATTATAACCCACCCTACGGGACCCGGATTAGTGTAGGTAGCAAATGCGGAACCAACCTACCCCCGTTTCCCTGACCTTATCGCAGACCCTGGAATTTTACCCAGCCATTGTAGGCTGAGCTATCCCCGGCAAACGGTTGCGACTGCACGTACTTGTATTATTTTTTCCCAGTGCAGATTAGAGCGTCGCACTTGTGTCATTAATCATTAACGTAACATAACTTACCCTTCATTGACTTGTTTAAATGTAGGTTAATTTAGTAACTGTGTTTTGTTAATACCTATGCTTAAATTAAACTTAAGAGTACCATAAATAACTAAATTGTACGCCGATATTTTTTTTTGTTTTTATTTTTATTTATTTATTTACAGAATGTCATTACATCACAAAATGACAGGACATTTGTCAATTACATTATAATACTTAAAGCTAAATAATAATATTCAATTTAAAACAAAATAATTTTAATACTTAACATCCTACCAATTTCCACTTAAAAATTCATTTAAAGAATAAAATGTTTTGGTTAGCAACCAGTTTTTACATTCTTTTTTAAATTTATTTGGATTGGTAATGTTTTTTAAATTATCAGGAACTAAGTTGTACAGTTTCGGTCCAATATATTGAGGTGATGCTTCAAATAGTGATAATCTATGGCTAGTGGGCTTAAGAGTCTTCATCAGTGGTAGCCATCTTGAATCTTAGTCCCATAAGACTAATGTTAACTTGGTGGCGGTATTACGTCTCTTCCGATTGTTGTAAAGATATAATTTTTATGTCAAATTAAAGGTATGGTAGTCCTCTAGCTAATGTATTGCGTAAATTGTTCATTACGAGGCTAAATTTTGAAATATGAATAAATTAGTGAGCTATAAATCAAATATTTTTTAACTACAAACTAAACCATATTTTCAAAAAATAACTAATACATAAGCTAGAAACGTGCCTTATAATCATAATACTAAATTTTGGAATTTTTATTTCCATAAATAACTGTGTAATTTTGTGACAAGTAATTACGTTGAGTATACTGATCGGAGCGCAGCAGAGTGGCCAAGCGGGGAAACTCGTGAAGGCGGAGTGATACACTGAAGTTTCGGAGAGAAAGGCGCGAGCCCATATAATTTAAAAACTACAAATTATTGGGCAATCGTTTGCTGTATTACCACTTTTTTTATGTATCCGGAACTCTTGGTACTACTTATTAGACGTGATTGATGCTGCTTTAAGCAATCAGATGATTGTGCTTCAAAATACTGTAATGAATATTAATTTTTCTTTCGATTAGGCGGATTGATTTTGAAAGCCACAGGAAGTACTTATGCGAGAATTCTTCTACGTATGTAGTGTATGAGTAAATATAATGATGTAATGTATTGTTTTGCCTTTGTGAAGACTATGATTTAGTAATCCGGAAAGGGGCACACAAACAATGTAAGCCAACGACATAACGGCACAGGGGGCTGTGAACTAAAAAGCGCTTCTTCTACATAGAAACGAATAACAAACAGGAAACTCCAAGTCGTCTGGACCAGTCTTATCCCCTAATGAATTCTGTGTAGCTGAATATATCTTACTGAATATAGTAGTTAGAAGTACTATATCGTGTGTGATAAATAATTTAGAGTGTTTTACATTCGCGAAGATTGTAGTTGTTAGTTTTACGTAGCCTACTGCAGATTTGAACAAATCCCAATATTTTTTTTTTAAACAAGGAGTCTTAACTAATTTCAAGACAGAAAATCAAGTTACACAATACACATCCCACAAAAAAACATCAAAAACTGCAAAATCTAAATGTACACATTGATAATGTGTAATTACTTATGAGATTGAAGATAACGTACTAGTATAACATTTTTAGCTTTAATCGCACCTTGCATTGCTTTGCAAGGCAAGATAGAATCAGATTTATTATACTGACAACTGGACGCCGTGATCGCGGCAATACCATATGCATATATATACAACACTGGATCGCTGACCAGTATAGTTATTATACCCAAATCAGCAGAGTCTGTGAGTGCTATAAAAACAATAAAATTGTCTTCAGCTGTTCCATAAGGATGAGAAATATACTAAGGGAGTATGTTTTATCTATGGTAGTGTTGTGTGTTGCCTTTGTGGAGATTATGATTTAGTGTCCCGAAAAGGGTGGCAACAATGTGATCAAACTAAACAACCGCACATTGGGGCTGTAAACTAGAAAGTGCCTCTTCCTAGAAATGCCTAACAAATAAGGAAACTCCTAGTCTTCAGAACCAGTCCCATCCCCTACTGGAACTCAAACGGCTTAGGCCACTGTTACACTGTTATTACACTGATTTTAATATTTTTATTGGTAGTTGTTTTATGGATGATGTTATCATTCTAGCATTCTTATGGCCTTACCATCTTGTCGCATTATGGTTTTGTTTTAGTTTATTTCGTAGAAAACCCCAAGTAAAATAAAGTTGTAGGCCTATATACAGTACTAGCTGTGTGCCCATCATGAATTTTTAAAGCTTGGCGTTGTTAACGAATAATTTTTTTGTGGACTGTGTATTTATTTACTTATTTATATATTTGCCAACGAATTTACACAAATTTTACAGTTTGATTAGGCCTAAAAACGATTATCATAACATTATAGATGACACTATCAAAACTTTCAAATAATTATTTTGTTTGTAATTTGCTTTGGTGAAAGCGTAACAAAACCCCTAATTCAATTCTGCTATTGTGTGTGTATGTCTGTTGGTAACGCATTAATGTCCTTATTTCTCAGTGTTTCTTGGAAACGATAAGAGCACCTTTGTTAATGAACATTTCAACCCGAATAAAGTGTGCAGTAGTGAGGTTGAGGTAGTTTTTTTAACTACTTTTAACCAGTGTGAAAAGTAACTTTCAATTACAGGCCTACCTTAGGGATATGCCTCATAGATCTATAAAGCAATTCCTTTTATCATTAGATATAAAATATGGACTAACACGAACGGGTGACATTTAATTGCGAAGCATTCGTTTTGGCTTTGAAACTGTCAGATATTCAGTAATTATTTACCTATTTTGCCTGAAGGTCTTGTAGTTAACACTTGATTAACACTCGATGCGCATTTCGCCGCTCAGTGCGGCATCTTCATGGAGTATCTTCTTAAACACTACTGTTACTATGTACATATTTACAAAGTATTTACCAATCACTAACCGGTCACATTCGCGGTCGCGGTTGCCCGGCGGCGACACGAGCGGCGGGGTACATTTCGTTCCGCACTGTTGACGTGATGGACTTGTACTGGATCTGAGTGGTTGACAGTGACAGTGTTATGATCAGGGGGTGTAGTCATTGTTTGTAAGGGATGGTCGCTTTCACTTTTGCGCTGTTGCCATTTTAGTGCGGTGTTGCCAGATCGTTGGGTTTCCTCTATGTTTTGAATGAGGTTAAACAAAATGGAATTATGGTAGTCCTCTTTCTTATTTAGGAGGGTGTCAGGGTTAGTGTTAATTTGCTTATAAATTTCGTAACTTTCTTTGACTATTGCAGTAGATTTGGAGTTGGTTTTGTGGAGGATCTGTAATGACTCAGGATAAATAATTTTGTGGCCATGATTTTCTTTCTCTCCAGTGTTATGTAAAAACACGAAGGACTTCATCCAGAAAATATCTAAAATTAAAATACAAGATAGATACACACTTGCAACAATAGATGTAGACAATATGTACCGAAACATACCAAGAAAAGAAGCCATCGAGATACTCAAAAAAAGACTTACCAACTGTGAAAATTTCGATGAAGAAGAAATAAATGATATTATTAAAATTACAACAACAATAACGGAACAAAACTATTTCTCTTACAATAATAAAACATACTATGACCCCAAAGGTCTTCCGATGGGAGGTCCACTATCAGCCACCTTAGCGGAGCTATTTATGCAAAATTTCGAGGAGCAACATATATTATCAGATAAAAACCCATATTTCAGCAAAATCAAATTTTATGCTCGGTATGTTGATGATGCCTTCATCGTACTAAATGCTAACCAAAGACAGGCAAATAATTTCTTAACACACGTCAACAAAACACACAATAGCATCAAATTTAAAATGGAAACTGAACTAAACCATTCTATAAGCTTTCTTGACATAACAGTCACTAAAACCCAAAACCAAACAGTTAAAATTGGAATTTTCAGGAAACCAACACAAACAGATCTAGTTATACCAGCAGAATCCAACCATCCTTACAACCAAAAAATGGCAGCTTTTAGATCACTAACATATAGACTTCTCAACTACAATCTCGACCAAAAAGAGTATGAAAAAGAAAAGGAAATTATAAAAACAATAGCATCAAATAACGGTTACAATCCAACAATCGTAGAAACTATGATCTGCAAAACACGAAAGAAAATTAAATCCAATACACAAAATGAACCTTCAAATCAGTCAAACCCGGAAAACCAAAATCAGAAATACGTAGCAATCAAATACACCGATAAAACAACAGAAAAAATAGGAAAAATCTTTAATAAAGTAGGCTACACACCAGCATACAAAGTCAAAACCAATCCGGTGCCCATTTACAAACAGGAAGCCAATAAAGATAACCCAGATAACGAAAGAGGAGTTTATAAAATTACATGTGCGTCCCCCTGCAATAAACAATATATCGGCTACACAAACAGAACTTTCAGCAAAAGATTCAAAGAACATAACACTCAACATCATACCAACCCCAGCTCAATAGTAGCTAAACACCTGAAAGAAAATCATGGCCACAAAATTATTTATCCTGAGTCATTACAGATCCTCCACAAAACCAACTCCAAATCTACTGCAATAGTCAAAGAAAGTTACGAAATTTATAAGCAAATTAACACTAACCCTGACACCCTCCTAAATAAGAAAGAGGACTACCATAATTCCATTTTGTTTAACCTCATTCAAAACATAGAGGAAACCCAACGATCTGGCAACACCGCACTAAAATGGCAACAGCGCAAAAGTGAAAGCGACCATCCCTTACAAACAATGACTACACCCCCTGATCATAACACTGTCACTGTCAACCACTCAGATCCAGTACAAGTCCATCACGTCAACAGTGCGGAACGAAATGTACCCCGCCGCTCGTGTCGCCGCCGGGCAACCGCGACCGCGAATGTGACCGGTTAGTGATTGGTAAATACTTTGTAAATATGTACATAGTAACAGTAGTGTTTAAGAAGATACTCCATGAAGATGCCGCACTGAGCGGCGAAATGCGCATCGAGTGTTAATCAAGTGTTAACTACAAGACCTTCAGGCAAAATAGGTAAATAATTACTGTATAATACAGGTCTTGTCACTGGGTTCAAAAAACATTGAATGTCAGATATTGTATTTGCGAAGGTTTATATGTATTCCTATACAGTAATAGTTTTGCCAGCATATCTGGAAAAATGCACACTAAATATGCAAACCAACTCCTGTTCTGAATATAAGGTTTCATCTTACTACAAGATTCCCGTACGCAGAACGGGCAAACAGCTAGTCTTATATAAAGAACAGCAGTTGGTTTGCATATTTTCAGATATGCTGGCGAAACTATCATATATAAACTAATACAGTATCTGACAGTTTCAAGTAAAAAAATCTTAGTAAACATTAGAAGGAAATGTGAAAAAATAACACAATGTTGGGTTTTTGAACGTTTTAAGTTTATTTCCTAAGTAGGCTAGATAGGCCATGTATTCTAGGTAAAAGTACTGGTAACAAGGATTGTCGTCGAAATTTGGTTATGAATAATTGTTTAGTCCTACGAACCCAAGAGATGGGCAATTGGTCTATTGGCTGTATGGTCCAGCGATTGCCGCACATAGTGGTGAGAAGACACATTGGAAAAGCGAGTTGAGCATAATTCGTAAACCTCTGTTACAATCATCCACTGCAGTTGTCACTTTACATTTACACTTTACACAGCCGCCATTGAAGTGCCGTTAATGAGTTAAAAACTTTTTTTGTAAACTAATATTGGTAACGCTAATTTAAAAAAAATGTAAGTTTCCAGGCCATATACGCAACACTGATTCAAGGTATTTTTCCCGGTTATCATAACTCAAGAACAATTTTATACACAAAGACTCTCTATTTTCATGTACGTTTACCCTAAAAATTATTGCACTTACGAATAATTAAATCCGTTATGTAAGGAAACACGGTGTATCTTGATAGGTATTCTAGTTGTTCAAGAGAAGACCGCGTAAAATGGCTCTTTGGCCGTAACAGACAGACAGACAGAAATTGAGATGAGACTTGTTTCGGCTTCTTTAATGTATAAAACGTAAAAATAATTTTATTAAAATTTATGATTCTGACCAATGTACAGACAAAACTCTAATTTTATTTATATAGAAGATAACAATTTGTAAACCAGTTTTACACAAATGTTGGAACTGTTCCATTGTTATAGTGTGTTTAGTCTCTATTCGTTATATTGTTTTATGTTAACTTTTTGTAGGGATTTTTGTCGTTACTAAGAATTTAATCATTCTGATTTTGCTTATTATAATCTTTTAATGCTTTCTGTTCTTTTGTAAGGCCTTATTATACTGTTTTATGTGTTGTTCAAATTATTTTCATAGAGAAACCAATACAAACTAAAATTGTATACACAGTATAAAATTATATCATATTTGTAATCCAGTTCATAAATGTTCGAACACTGTTCCATTGTTATGTCGTGTTTACTCTGTATTTGTTGCAACTAGGTGAAACCCGTCGAAATTGACGGTTACTTTCAAGGCTAATTCATCTAACTGCGATAAATTGAGTGAAATTATACATATTTTGAGCATTTAGCATTGTTTAAAGAGTAATAAGTGTAAAAACAATAATGATATTAATTGCGTTAGTTACCAAATATCAATCATCATAAGATCATTCAATGAATAAAATATTTCCCATATTGTACGTCATCGGAGTTTTTATTAGTATGTTATCTGGAAAGAACCTTTAAATAGTGTTAAAATCGTATTGTGGATGTTTTGTAGTTAAACACTTCCGTATTTCATCAGTGTAGCCTAATGCAGATTAATCTATGATTTTATTTGAAAAAAATATCTGTTTGTTGGGATGACATGTTTTAACTTCAAAGGTATATCAGTTACAGCGTAGGCTAAGTTTGATTTTTCCTTCGTCACGTCGCATATCCATCTGTGCCAATGGATCCTCTAGCACAGTTTTGAGAAATTGGTTGTGGGGTTACTGTTAAAGCTGGAATTCCTTTACATAAGGGATGTCAGTTAATTGTCTCAGCCTTATCAATTACATAAAGTTGTCAATATAATCTCTCTACGGAATGTTAGGTGTAGTGGAATATACTTGAAGTGAAGTTGGCTTTTATTCTTGAACTGTTAGGGGCCTCCTCATTTATATGGGTGTGCGGCTTCATTGGCAAGAAATAATGGAAATGACATAGCAATTTGGCATTTCCAAAAAGCAAAAAAATAAATTGGCTGTTACGTAATTTATTGACGTTTACATGCATTGTTAATCAACGTATCTTATAAAGGATGGTGTGATTTAGTTTAAAAGGAATATGACCTTTCTGTCATGACAGTAGCTGCTTAAATAGTATTTACTAATTGGGCCATTTTTACAGCCAAAATGTTGTGTTATTTTCAATAATGTTACCAACCCAGTGAGCCACGGTCCGTAATATAGGCCACTGCAAATAATTTGTCAAGATAGGTGCTATTTTTAGGCAAGGTTTCTGTGTTTGGATGTTATTAGACACGGTAAGAGTACAATCAAATTCTTCTCTGCAGGTGAATTATCTGTAGGAGAAATATAAGCCGAATCATAATGTCACAATGCGAGTTTGAGCATTGTGGAACTATATGGGTAAGTTACATGGATTTTTTTAGGCTGCTGCTCAGTGTACTTTAAGAATATACATTTTTGAGATAAATTAAATGGTTTTTGTTGCTGAGTAGCGCTAATAGTAAACATGCACAACCCTTTTCGTCTAATAACATTCAATGGCTCTCAAAGAGTTCAAGTTCTTATTTGTACACATATCTATATTATGTTTTCACTAAGCTGAATGAATACAACCTCTCTGAAAAGTCTGCAGTATATTGCAGTTTTCCAGCTTAATGACTTTCTAAGTCATGCACATATCTCTACATAAATATTGTAAAATGTTTATCCAGTTGCTGTAAACTACTATTAATTTAATAAAATGTGGAGACGGCTCAAATGTGCACCGTGCCCTTCTGCACTTGTATTATTTTGTATTGTATTACACAATCAAAGATTTTTCCAATGATTGAAAACATGTATGACAATAATCTCATGAACCTATGATGATCTGTCTAGAATAATATGATAAACTATAGGCAAAAGTGGTGAAAAAGGTAGAAACAAACCCGTAAAATAGATATAAGATAGTTCAATGAGAAATAATTGTAGTTACTGTGATAAAAGGATTTTCCACTGATTTCGTAATGGAACACGTTATATTGCAAAACATGACATGATACAGAAGAAAATTAATTTTAAAATCAGAAAATAAAATTGCAAATACTTCTTTTGGGCAATTTAGTAACTTCCAATAAATGTGTGTTGTTTAAAATACAATTTTAAAATTAACAACCGTTTCATTAAAAAGTATTATCCACATGGCCAAAACGTAAACAAATCTGTGTTGAGCATTGGCCTACTTAAAAGGCTTCTGGGGCAGAGCCCGTAGCAATTTTACTTAGTTTTTCTTTTGATAACTCATCTACTGACCAAGACCTTTCTTTGGACACCTCTATCAAGTTTTTACGCCCAGCTGTTCTCTCAAAATAATAGTTTAATGTGACTGTGGGCCCAATTTTGTACGAAACACACACTGTTGTATGATCTCGAGTAGCCGACCCAGTGTTAGCAACAAGGGGCCAAACACTAGGAATGTAGCGCCAGCGACGTCCCTTTCACTTTCAGCAATTTTACAACCCTCGCCACCCCTACGCATGCAAAGAAAGAGAGACAGTAAAACAGCTGTCCAAGTCGATCGGGTCGACCTAGCCTCTGTCGTCAACTCGCTTTCTTTTTCTTCGCCTACAAGCGTTTGAATAGGGGCGCGGGAGAACTACTTGTGTGATGCGGCACGCGTAATACCGGCAAAAACTTTCAGGTAGTTCTACAGAGCGCCACCAGAATTGGGTCGCAGGGTCGCGTTTGAGTTGCCACTTTGCTATTGAAGACTCTTAATTAGGTTCTTATGTCTAGTGTTATACTTATGGTTTGTGTGACTCTCCCTGAAAATGGACAAATTGTTGAAAACCCAAAATAATGCTTCTAAAATATATAGGTCGTAAAATGTTAAAACCTGAAAAGCCTGAAAGATAGTTTTACATGGACTTCTTCGGGGTACTTTAGCAATAATTCTAAGTGCCTTCTTTTGGAGCCTAAAAATCTTTTTACTATGGCAAGAATTTCCTCACACAAGAATTCCGTATGAGATTAAAGATGAAAAATATGAGTGATAAACTGTTAATTGAGTTTTAGTGTCAGTGACTTGAGAAATTGTTCTGAGAGAAAAAATTGCTGAAGAAAGTTTTTTTCGTAATTTGTTAATGCGAGGAAGCCAGTCAAGATTTTCGTTTATATGAATACCCAAAAAATTGACTGTCTCCTCAGACACTAACTGAGAATTTGGAAAAGTGATTTGTTTTAAACTATTTCTATGATTTGATCGAAAATTAACTACTTGAGTCTTGTCCATGTTCAAGGAGAGCCCATTTACTCTAAACCAGTCACTTAGAGCGGCCAATTCTGTATCTACTGTGTGCTGAAGGGATTCAACATTGGGTCCCTTACATAACATCATTGTGTCATCTGCAAACTGAAAGATATCCATCTTTGACACATTTGGTAGGTCATTTACATACATTAGAAACATACAGGGACCCAATATTGATCCCTGAGGCACACCTACTTCAACTTTTTTCCAATTAGAATATATACAGTATGTCCATATTTTATAATTTTAGTCCTTTGATATCTATCCCTCAAGTATGAAGGAAACCAATTCAGTTCCTTGTTTTTTATTCCATATTTTTCAAGTTTATCTATCAACAAGCTGTGATGAACACATTCAAACGCTCTGGATAGATCACACAGAATTCCTGTTGTCTTCTGAGAGCCGTCTAAGGAACTCGCAACACAGTTTACTAATTTGGTAATTGATTGTTGAGCACTTAAACCTTTTCTAAATCCAAATTGGGAATCATTGAAAATATTGTTATCTTATAAATAAGTTCTTAATTGTAGGTCAACACATTTTTCAAATATTTTAGATATACTTGAGAGCATAGCTACTGGGCGGTAATTTTCTAAAGTGTTTTTATCTTTTTTCTTATGGAGTGATAAAATTTCTGAGTATTTTAGTTTGTCTGGGAAAATGCCGTGTACTAAGGACTGGTTTATAAGGTTACAGAGAGGAGTTTGTATTACACCTATTACATGCTTAAGTGAGAACAATGGAATCTGATCCCACCCTACAGCTTTTGTGTTATTTAAAGAAAAGACAATTTTCCTTAAATCTGAATCAGTAATTAATTTGAATTTAAATGTATTTTTGTACTGCTTTGAATCTATAAACTTCAAAGCCTCTTTCACTTTAGGACTGGACCCTACTGTTGTATGAGTAGATAGAAAAAGGTTGTTGAAATTTTTAGCAAGATGTGTAATTTTTGAGGAATCGTTTTGAACATAATAGGGTAATTCAGATTTTTCCTTTGGTAGTCCAAGTTCCCTCTTAACAATCTGCCATGTTGCTGTAGTCTTATTAAGAGAATTTTTAATGTAATTATCATTATATTTCTTTTTAGAGAGTTTGACTGTTTTTTTTTTAATATTTGCCTGTATTTTTTACATAATCTTGGAAGTCTTTAGACTTGTTCCATCTTGACTCTATATGTAGAAGCCGTTTTCTTTCAGCAGATATTCTTACACCAAGTGTAATCCAGTTTTTGCATTGATGTTTAGCAGAATTAGATTTTGATCGTTTAAGAGGGAAAGCTTCATTAAAATTCTTTGGGATGTAATCTAAAAAACTATTATAATTTGTATTTACTGTTTCAAAAGGGTTAAATGTCCAAGCTGTTTCCATAAGACTATTTTTGAAATGATTTAAATTTTCTGAATTAAATATCCTTCTAAATAAAACATTTTATTTTTTTAGGCCTGAGGGAGGTGGTTTTAAGTCAGCTAGTGATAATATTATTGCTTCATGATCAGATGCACCTGCATTTATAATTTGGGTTTCAGCCTTATCTGATATCAACTTCATATTAGAAAATATGTTGTCAATACAAGTTTTGGAGGTTGGAGTTATTCTTGTAGGATGGAAAAAGTGATATTTTAACCCGTACTGCTTACAAAGATATTGTAAACTTCTTGATCGGTTGTCGTTTTTTAGTAGATCAATATTATGGTCTGAAGCTATTAAAATGTTTTTTGACTTAGATTCATGCGAAAGTTTAGACAAGAGACAGTCAAATTTTTCAAAAAATAGTTATCAATATCCAGATTTGGTATGCGATAGATTGAAATAAATAATGTGTTCCATTCATAAATCTCTGCAAAACTACATTCAAAATTATTTTCTTCATTTAAAAACTTGAGATCATCTCTTGTTTTAAATTCAATTTCTTTAGATAACAAAAGAGCAGAACCTCCTCTAACTTTTCTTTCTCTACAAAAATAGTCTGCCACCTTATAACCACTTAACTTATTTAATACATCAATATTAGACTTATTTAACCAGTGTTCATTCAGAGATATTACTTTTATGTTGCTACAATTCTCAAGTAAAAAACATAGATCTGTACAGTGATTATAAAATCCTTGAATATTTAGATGTAAAAACCAAAAGTTATTATAGTTATTGGTAGTATGCCTTACTTTGTTCCTAAAAGTGGAAATTGGGTCATATTTCAAAAAAAAAGGTGAAACATTTATAAAAGAGCTTAAATTATTAGTAATGTAGTCCAGTTTCTCAGTTGTTGATGTACTGAACCCTTTAAAAGGTGATAAAGGATCACATGACTGTGGTGGGCTGCTGCAGTCTGGAGATGCATCTGGGTTGATCAGGGTGCTTGAATTATTTTCTGCTTCATTTACACACTCACTTACACTGGACTGGCTTTGAACACTCACTACACTTTGGCTCTGGGTGGGACATTCTGGAGATGGTGGTTGTTGGATGATTGAGGTGTTGCTGCTTTTCGGTTTCTTCTAGGGTGTTGTTGCGACAGGAAAAATTGATGAGTGTGAGGCTATTAGCTTTTCCAAAGTCAGCTTCACAAACTCGTTATGGGAAAGTCCTCTCCAAAGTCTTCGTTTAGCCTTTTGGTCAGAAGAAACTATAATGACACGTGCCCCGGTTCGCTGGTGGAAGTTGATAATATTTTTTGCAAAATATTGAGGCTTTATCAAGTCCCGAACACAGCCCATAGCTGAGCAGATTAGGGTGGAAAATTTGTGTACCTCAAAATCTGTTTGAAGCTGGTGGAATGCTTCATCATAGTCTGTCTGCTTCACATGGCTTCCCAGAGTATTGGTCTTTAGTGATCAAGCTGTAGATGGTAGGGCCGTCCTCCGTTCTCTGACGTGATAGTCTACTGTAGATCCGATCAGAAGGCTGTGGATGTCCAAACCTCTCTCTAAATGCCACAGCCACGCCAGCTGTCATGTGTCTCGGATGATGAAAATCTGATGATATTGTATGGGCCAGCGCTACAGATGAATCTTGCTTGCAGTGATTGAACAAGTCCCTCATGTTAGCATCCAGGACTGTTATTCCACTTCCCGAAGGCAGTGGAGGAGATGTCTTGGTAATCCTAGAGTTAGTGGCAGGACCAGTAGATTCACGGGCATTATTTTTGTGTGTTATCGGTGTTACAAGGATGGAATTCAGTGCTGTGGTTCTCATTATCTTTTCACATAAGAGTTGTTTTCCAGGATAGGCTAAATGTACACCATCATTTGAATAACACTTGTTAATGAATAAACTTATATCCACAAACTCACAGTTTTTCAGTTGTCCAGCTAAGTCATTGAAATATAAATTTAAGTTAAAAATGTTGGTGTTTATTGGGTGGTTGAGCGGCAGGTCTTTCCTGAAGGGTATACGGATTAGTAAAAGAGAATTGCATTTAACCTGTAGTAAAACAGATTTGAAGCCATTGAATATTTCTTTGAGGTCTGAATCATACGAATTGTTAGCTCCAATAAAAAGAACCAATATATCAGTAAAACAACTGTTCAAAATATCACTCTTGAGTTGGGAGAACTTTGCATTTGGTTTAGTAACCCCTGTAGTCTGAACTTTCCCGCGACTCTCTGCTTCAATTCTTTCAGCCAAACCCCGGCTGTGACTGTCACCAATGACAGAAACTGTTGGTGTAGTTTTATATTTGTTCTTTATTTGACGTGGAGAAAACTTATTTGTTTGGCTATTCTGTAGTTCTTTACCCAGATGTCTTGATTTTGGTAACGTTGTAGTGGTCTGATCATACGAGGCCGGTGTTTCCATAACCATACTGGGTACTTTTTCAGGGTTTTCTAAAACACTAAAACGATTTACGCTGTTAACATATGATGCTTTAGCTTCCCTTTGTTTCCTTTTATGACTTGTTCTACCATACTTAACATGGGTCCAGGCCCCGTTGTGTGCTGACTTTATCCCAAACTGAGGAGAGGATGTACAGTTAGATGTAACTATTTCTAAGGATTGTGCAGATGTTTTATAAGATTCTAGATAGTTGGTCTGCTTAGTGATGAGCTCCTGCAATTTACTGTCTGGAATTAATGTGTTGTTGATGACATAAGCCATACAAGATCTTTTTACTATCAAGTCTGGTTCAGAAAGATGTAAATTCTGAATGTTGTGTAAATTGATCTTTTTGTTTTTCATAATATCACACACACACATTCATAAACATCTCTGTTACACACACCATATACACACCACAGTCATAACTATTTGACTGCTTTGGTCCTTTTATGTTTGTAAAACATGGTTCATTTTTGTCTTCTTTAATGAAACGTGCCAATTTCTTACTTATTAGCATGGGTTGTGTTAAAATCATCCATAGAGTCATAGTGATAGAAATGGTGGTCCTGCTTAGAGTAAAATAGGACACTCCAGTGAGATCCTACTGCTTGGTCTAGAATTGTCGAATCATTGACTGGTATTATGATAAAATCTTTACTCTCAAGCTTAAGTGGTTCCACAAAGTGTGCAAAATCATCAATGCATTTTATTGCATGGCTTATAACAGGATTAATTGCGATTGCTGCATGATTTAAGAGGAAAGATGAATTTAATACTGTACATCAAAGTATGGTTGAATAGTACCATCAGTCAACCATTTCTTTCCAAATAGTTCGTCAGTTCTTGCTAAGGATATACTACTAATATCAGTCTGAGTTTCAGCTTTTTTTTTTATAGGAATATGTGTCTCCGTTTGTGACTCCTGTGAGTGGGAGATGACAGCTTTATTTTTCACTAATTCAACTACAGATTCTGATTTTGTCAAAATTTTTTGTGATGATTTATCAGGGGTATTTTTGCTAATTTTGTTTTTATTTTGATATTTGTCAATGCTGGCAGATTTAGTTTTGGCCCTGGTTTGTACTCCATTAGGATAACAACTTTATGTATTTACAGATGGATTTGTTTTTATACTAGGACTAACTTTAGGATTTTCAACTCTCAACTTAAATTCCATTTCCTATTTTTTTAACAGTACAAAATATGAGCTTTCTTCAAATAAAACTTTAGAAAATGAACATATATTAATGTTGATAAACAAATCAGAAAAAGGTGTAGTGATAACATAACAATCACATTTTGCTAGAGTCTGAGGTTTCCTTATCTGTTGTTTAACTTCAGGTGAAATGTAAACAAACAACCTGTGTTGAGTCTGAGCTGCTTATCTGCTCCAAAGGTCAGCTCCTGCACTGCCACTAGCTGCTGTCTTATCTCTTGCCTAAATCTTATCTCCAATATTTGCCGAAACTTGAAATTTATTAGTAAAATTCCTCAATATTTTACAACTGGTTTGTAAAAACAAAAAACCGGTTTCCAAATTTTACACAGAAATTAAAACTGGACAGTTAAATACAAAACACCACTCATAAAGCACAAAATTTCCAGGTTAATTTAAAAAAAAAACTGAGGAGCACAAATTAACATGTCAAGTAACATCAGGGGCTTCCCCCACCCTGTTTTAGAATCCGTTGTAGATTTGTAACTATATTTAATAATAAAATGGTAATACCAAATACTCTAAATGTATCTGAACATAGCTTGCAGTTTAGAATTACTTTATTACATTTCGATAAATTTATTATTTGTGTGTTGCTACACCGCTGATTAAATTAAGCCAATAAACAAGGGAAAATGTCATAACTAAGCTGTACACAGTCATGGTGGAAGGAAAATACATAGGTGTGCTATTCCCGTCATTTGCTGATGTCACCTAGATTGCAAACAAAAATCAGCTGATGTATTGCCATATAAGTATATATTTGTTTTGATTTGATTGTTATTGTTTTTATAATTTTTCTAAATGGTAAAATGGTGTTTGCAATCTGAGTGACGTCAGAATATGACGGGAATAGCACACGGGAATGTACACAGTGTTCTTATGTTTCTAAAATCAATGAAATATATGTTGATATGTTTACTTAATCAAATGTAAGTGTATAAATGTAAAGGCAATGGACTGTAGAAATGAATAAAAGAACTGGTTTGTATATTATGTTTTTCGATGATATTTTTGTAGAGTAGAAACTGGAGATGCAATGACACAAAGTCATCAATGGGTTTTGATTATTTAATAAAGAGTCATAGTTTGGTATTAACTATCTTTATAAAAACAAAAGTAAATATTTACAAACACAACATAAACAAATGAATATTAAACATATGTTATTTGTCATCTTCCCCTTGAGCTTGGAGTCCTAATCTTTTTTTTATAAATCTATTATTTCTTCTCTTTATACCCTTGTCTTTAATAGAAACTAAATAAGATCTGGGTTGTAGAAGTTTCTTCTCTATTACTCCTTCATCCCATGTTTTATTGAATACATCTTGAACCCATACTCCCTGCCCTTCAGTAAAGCTATGTGACTTTTGTGCTTTCTGAGTTTCTATCATTTTTTCATAGATGCTGTCCTCAACAAGTTTGGGTTTTAATAGTTCTTCTCTCATTGGAATTTTACTTCTTAAGTGTCTGCTGTTAAGAAGCTGATCTGGAGAAACTTCAAGGTTAGATATTGGGCTGTTTCTGTAGTTTAATAAGTATAACTGCAGATCTTGTTTTGTTTCTTGACATTTTTTTACATTTCTTTCACTATTCCGACAGATTTTTCCACTAATCCATTTGATTGGGGATAGTATGGACTTGTTGTTACGATTGTTAAATTCCATTCCTGAGAAAACTGCTTAAACTCGATTCTGTTGAAAGGCATATTATCAGCAATCAGTGTTCTAGGTATCCCAAATCTAGAAAATACTTCTTTGCTTAGAAATAATAACTGAACTACTTTTTGAACTTATCTTCAGAGCCTCAATCCACCGAGAGTAATAGTACACAATTACTAGATAATAACTTTGTTGAAATTCTGCAATATCAACTGCAATTTTGCTGAATGGAATGTTTGGAATATCATGATTCATCATTGGACTTCTGGTTTTTGATTTCCCAAATTTTTTGACAAATTTTACATGCTGACACTACATTTATTACATCAGAAGTCATACCTGGCCAAAAAAACAATTGTTTCATTTTTTTTTTGATTTTAGAGGATCCTAAATGAGTTTCATGTAGAGTATCTAATACAAACTTTCGCAAACTTTTGGGTACAACTAATCTTTCGCCATAATAAATTAAATCATCATTAACCTGCAGGTCTTGTCTGATATTAAAAAAATGTTTTATCTCACCCTCAAGTACTTTTGGATCCGGCCAACAGTTATGTAGATACTCACTTACCGAGGTCAAAATATTATCTGACTTAGTTTTGGATTGAAAAAGTTTTAGTCTAGGTTCGTCTTCAGTTATTTCGTGAACTTCCACAGTGTGAACGAAATCATCCATTAGAACATCTTTGGGTTCGTTAGTTTTAATTTCACATCTTGACATGAAGTCGGCAATGTACATATATCTTCCTGGTAAGTATTTTACTTTCAGCTGGTAATCAATTAGTTTTAGTTTCAATCTCTTTAGTCTGTTATTTACAATTTTCCCAAGTGGTTTTACTGCTATTGACACAAGTGGTAAGTGATCTGTAAAAACTACTACATCCTGAAGACCATATATATAAGTGTGCAGTTTTTTTACAGCAAAACAAATTGCCAGTTGTTCTTTCTCTATCTGTGCATAGTCTTGCTCAGTATTGTTCATTGATCTGGACCCAAAATGTACAGGCTTACCATTCTGAAGCATACAAAAGCCAATAGCATCCTTTGATGCATCTCATTGGATTTCCACAGGTATATCTGGATCAAAAGGTGCGAGAACTTGAGAATTACAGATAATTGTTTTTAAATCTTCAAGTACTTTTGAATGACTCTGAGTCCAATTCCAAACTACATTCTTTTTTAAAAGTTCTCTTAATGGAGCAGTTAATTCAGACACATTTGGGATGAAACTTCTTAAATAATTTATCATTACGAGCATTCTCTGCAGTTCAGTTTTGTTAGTTGGATTGACTAATTTTTTGATTGAATCTATTTTGTCAGGATCAGGTGACATCCCTTCTTTTGAAAATTTTACCCCTAAGTATTTTACTTCACTTTTACAGTACTGAAACTTGCTTAAGTTAAATTTGATATTGTACTTCCGAGCCCGCTCAAACACTTGTTCAAGAGTTTCATCATTTTCTTCTTTAGATCTGCTTGCTATGCAAAGATCGTCGAAATAAACTGACACCCCTGGTATATCCCCAAAGTATTTACTTAGGCCTACAAGTCTTTGAAACATTTCAGGCATACAAGACAGACCAAAAGGAGCTCTCAGAAATTTATATGTTTCAAATACAGTTGCAAAAGAACAAAGGTTACTTGATTCCTCGTCTAAGCGCACATGATAAAACCCATCCTTTAAATCTAAGATAGAGAAATGAGTTTTGTTGTTTAGCATAGGAGAAATTTCATTCAAAGTTGGAATTGTGAATTTCTCTTGCACAATATTTTTATTTAACTCTATTGGATCAATGCAAATTCTTAAGGACCCATTGGGCTTTTCCACCACAACAACATTACTTACCCAATTTACTGGTTCTTCAACAGGTTGTATGATGCCTCTTTTCACAAGAGAGTCCAAGGTCTCTTTAAACTTATCTTTAATTTTTAGAGGTAGCCTCCTTGCAGTACTAATTGTGGGTTGTGCACCCTCTTTTATTTTGATTTTACATTTATCCGGGAAACAGCCTAATCCTTCAAAAACATCTTTATTTTCCTCAAAGATTTTTAACTTCTCTTTCTCTAGGTCGGTATTACCACCATTTTCATTTCTGACACTGTCAATTCGTTTTAGTAGGTTAAATTTAATACATGTTTCAAGTCCTAAAATAGGTACTGTGTTTTCATTTTTTACAATTAAAAAACTAACTACATCAATCTTTTGATCGGTTTCAATTTGAACATCGATTATACCACAAGGATTAATGGAAAACCCCCCAAATGACTGCAATGTGGTGTTACAAGGCTTCAGTTTACTAGGCAAGTTCAGATTTCTTAAATAGCGAAATGGAACATTGACATCTGCCCCACTGTCAAGTTTGAATTTTATTTCTTTGCCTTCTACCAGAAGAGTCTTATACCAAGCGTTTTTATTTTTTATGCTATCAACCACACAAAGGCTATTAATGTCTGATTCATGATTGTCTTCAACTGACATGCTGTTATCACAAACATTTTGCAAATTATTACATTGTTTTGAACCAAGGAATTTATTATTATTTCGGCAAACACTAGCAAAGTGGTTTGGCTTACCACATTTTTTACAGATTCTTCCTATTGCAGGACACATTCCATGATGGATACCACCACATCTATAACAATTATTAGTTTTGCCTACCTGTCTGTTGTAACCTCCGTGTGACGTGTTATACCCCTGCTGCTGTTGCTGATTAAAACGTATTGCACTCATGCCCTGTCCATCTGTAAATTTAGAATTCACGACCATGTCAACTTCAAAATTGTTTTGATCTGTTTTACCTTTATTATTGACAAGTCGCACATTTTTTTCTGCAAGTTCAGATGCTTTACAGAATTGATTACTCTATCAAAACTTGTATCTTCTCTTAGTAGTTTTTCCTGCAACTCTTTATTATTCACTCCTAGAATTATAAGTGCTCTCAATATTTTTTCTTCCTGTTCTTCAAACTTGCAACATCTTATTAGATTTCTGAGGTCTGCGTAAAACGAGTCAACATTTTCATGAGGTAGTTGTTTCCTTGAAAATAAAAGATGAATGCTCATGGTCATATTTTGTTTTGGTACACAGTGTTTTTCCAATGTCTTCATCACGTTTTCAACAGTTTCAACCACAGACTCATCTTTAATTGAGTTGTACAATTTCAAACCATCTGTCCCCAGTCGATTTTTCAGTCTGGCTAATTGAATTTCCTTACTTTCTTTCGTTGTTTTTGTAGCAATAAATTAAATGTCGATTTCTTCCTTAAACTGTTTAAATTTGTCTGAAATGTTTCCTTCCGATAGGTTCAGTGGATCTGGTTTATTGAACTCCATAACATTTAAACTTTACTTTCTCTTCTTCTATTTAAACTTTACTTTCTATTGATTAAAATCGACTGCGCCATGATTATTTAATAAAGAGTCATAGTTTGGGTATTAACTATCTTTATAGTCTCTTTCACTACAATACCAGAAACAAAATCAATTTATTAAAAAAATCTATTTATTTGGTTAAAAATAGTGGTGCAATAGCAGTAAGTTAATACAAACGTCAACACGCACAGATTCATACCGGTTAGAAACCTACCTTATCTTTTACCGACCCAGAATGAAAACGTATAAACGTAGATTTATATAAAGTAGGTCCAATTACAAATTTCCCTTACACATTTTATCCCTCCTATAGATCAGCTCAATAAAAATAATACATTGTATTATGGCAATAATCAAAGGTTTAATGAAATTACATTAAAAATAACTGATTTTCAAAATTGGACTATGACTTTGTGATTATTACAAAAAATACAAGATATCCCAGTGCAAATTGAACGAATTTGCATATTATATTGTGTAATTTGATTTTTCCTTTTTAAAGTGAAATAAAAACAAATTACAAAAAATGTCAATCTCGTTAATGTTATTTTTAATCGATGGTACTCACACTCACAGTCAGTGGCGGTTCTAGAACCTTGTCAAGGTGGGTGCTACCGGCGGTCAGGGGGGGTCCTTCCCCGGGGAAATTTGGAATTTTTAAAGCCATTTGGTGACTTTGTAAAGCCATTTTAACACCTAAAACTGTGTCCAATTGAACTCTCATTTCACCTGTTGTTTGTCATGAGCAAGTATACATTTACAAAATTAAACTAAGACGATTGAATTTTAAAACACACTGTAGATTACGGCCATATCCTCCTAAAAGACGTTTAGTGACTTTCTAAATTCATTTTTAACGTCTAGAACTGTGTGCAAAACCTCCTTCCTTATTTGTCATGAATAAGTAGACATTTTTAAAACTAACTATGACGGTTGCATTCATAAATCTCAAAACATATTGTAGGCATATATTGTACGGCCATATCCTCCTAGAAGCTGTTTACTGACTTTCTAAAGCCATTATTAATGCCTATATCTGTGTCCAACTGTCCAAAAACCTCCCATTTCACCTGTTTCTGTCTTTGTCATGAGCCATGAAACATAGAAAAAAAGGAAAAAAAACTATGACGAACCTGCATTCATGAATTTCAAAACATAGTCCTACTATAGACTACGAAGCCATATCTCCTAAAAGCCGTTTGGTGACTTTATAAAGCCATTTTTAACGTCTAGAACTGTGCCCAATTGTCCTATAACCGTCCATTTCACCTGTTATATGTCATGCAAGCAAGTAGCTACACGTTTTTTAACATTACGTTTTTCTCCATTTCATAGATCTCTCACAATGAATATGCATAGTATCAAATTCAGTAATAACATTGACAATATAAACTTAAGCACTAGTGTTTATATAGTCAATGGTAATAGGCTACTGGTGCTACCACTGATGGCTGATGCCTGTGTACAGTAAGTTAGAAGCTAGCAGGCAGACAATTTGACAACTAGGAACATGAAATCAGCTGTTTCCTCGTCCTCGCTGTCACGCTCGGCGCTCGCCTTTGCCTCATGGTGGAAGGAACGATGCCTTCGCCCTAGCATGTCAACAGCTGAGTGAGCTGACTGCTGTAAAAATTGTATGGTGCGTACAACCTTTGACTATTAGTCAATGGTACAACTTTCAATAGCGTAATATTGTTTTATTCGTCATGCTATTGTCCCATAAAGCTTATCTATGTGGAACTTAATACTACTCGACCTGCCATCGCTAATTTAGTTTAATAAAAACTACATAGCTATCTGTTTTATGACATTGCGTGTTTTAAGGACGAAATGTATGTTTAAATTTATTTTTCTAGGGTTCAAGGGGGGCTTTAGCCCCTGTAACCCCCCCCCCCTTGGATTGGAACCGCCACTGCTCACAGTGTCCTATACTGTTATAGCACAGACAATATAATCCATTGTCTGTGGTTATAGTATAAAAATTTGGGTCAATTGTTTTAAATGTATCTTTATATACGAGTATGTATGTCTAGTACTGGGAAAAGGATACAATTAACAAACTAATCAGTAATCAGTAAACTAAAGTTTTATTGTAGTGTACTACCAACATTTTTGATACGTATAAGATCACAATTTAAAATCACTAAATTAATATTCGCCACAAAAATACCTTATCAGTAGAATGTATTACAGCAATTTCTGAAAGGAAATTATAGTCAGTAAAGCCAATACATGGAATTTGAGAAAATATTAACAATGAAAAACCTGCTAATTACTCAATTTAGCCTAACTTAAATTTTAATTTAGCTTTAATTTTAATTTATTTACTGTTATCAAAACTGTAAATGAAGTACAAAAGCCTTATTTTAGTAAGAAGGAACTCAATGATAAAGTTTCATATTTCTTACAGCTAAAGTAATATAAATAAATAAATAAGCAGAGTATATGAAATATAGTGTGAACGAGGATGAAATAAATAAATTATGATTGATTACCTTTTCATTAAAATATTATCCAATCAATTTACCATTGGGGTGGGTGTGATACATTATGTAAGGATAGTAAAGGTAATATAGTATAACTTTTAGGTAACATATATCCTTCCTTCCTCAATTCAACAATCCTCCTTCAATCAATTCCTTTCCTTTCAATTATTGCTTAACTCTGACAACAGCAGACACAACTCCCTCAGAGTTGCCTTGTATTTTGTGACTCGAAAAAATCTCCTGTTTACTTTTTCCCACGACAACACTAGCATCGTCTGAGCCTCTTCTGTAAATCTTCTGCTGCACAGGCTTCTCGCGGCTGAGGTCTGGCGCGGGAATGTCGTAAGATTTGGCGGGAACCGCCCCGTCTGGAGCGTTGATGGGTGTCCACTCAGAATTGGACGAATCACGTTTCAGGGACAATTTACCATGGGAATAGTCGAAAAAGTTGTTCGACAATTCTTCTCTTTCGTACTCAGACCTCTGCGATGGGAAGTAATGCACGAAAAGTCCAACGTTATCTGCTGGAAGCTGAGTTTGAATGATGGGGAGTGGTTGTTTATAAAACCTCGCCAATATAGGGACAACTTTACCACCATTGGAATCGTCAAAACCACTAGGTGCAGTGTAGGAGTTGGTGTCCGCGTTGGAATAAGGACTTTGATAGCTCTTCACGGGGGCAAAATGATTATTGGGGATATAGTGATTTTTTACAAGATACTTTGAATAAGATTGTGGGCTTACTTTGTTTGAATAATCACTACTCTTTTCAAAACCGTTAGGGTTATACAAATCTCCAATACTTTCCCTAAACTGTATTTCCTCTTTTTCATCTCGGTTCCTGTACTTTGAGAGCCCTTCATGCTGTGTTTCATGAGATTCTTTCTCAGCTGTCACTGAATAGTCAGGTTTCGCTGATTGTGAAGTGTAGTAGCTCTTTTCGTAATCTTTTTCAGCGCCTTTGGCCTTATCGTGTTTTATATACGTGGTGTATTTGTATACAGCTTCTTCTTGTGGCTCCTTGGCATGAGAGGTTTTGCCGGGTTGGCGGAAGCTGTGGTGGTACAGCTGTTGAGGCTGCTGTGCAGGTCTGCTGCGATGGAATCCCACAGGTCTGGGTGGACCGTAGGTGTACTGAGACAGAGACGGAGCGATGGTCTGAGGGTAGTTGTAATCTGCGTTTACCGCTCGACCTGAGATCCCATCTACAGAAGAAATCACCTGCAATCAAAACAATGTTGTTACAAAACATTTAATGCAGACATTACACTAGGGGCCACGAGAGTCTGCAGTTGGCGGCAGGCAATAGCTAGACTGGACTAGCGCGATGTTGCAACATCACTCGTTCACAAATTTTCGATACTAATTTAAATATACTAAACAATATTTTCAAATCAACTGTATTATTAGATTTGGCAACAACGCATGGTCCTCATTGGCTCCTTCGAAGTCACGTGGTAAAAAGCTCCTCCTCAACTGCAGACTCTCGTGGACCGTACTGACACAATCCAATTGTATTATTGATGCAGAAGAAAGACTTTGAGCTTGTTCAACGTTTGGTCCTAAAAAAGATTAAACAAAATAATTGTTGGTCTATACATTTTCCTAAAGTCGTTATCTTTATTTCGTTGGCACAATAATCAAACACTTAATGAATGTGTAGCAACTATACCTTTACGTTTAAAACACACGTAAATACAAAAACAAAGTGGACCACCAAAGTTATGACAAAAAAATAAAGAAATTTTGTAGTAAAATCCAAGTTCCAAACCATAGATTCTACACCTACATAAACGTTTTATTCTTAAGTAAGCAAATAGTAAATCTACTTATTTATCTATGGTCAAGAGAATTCAATGCATCTCAACAAAATGAACTCTTCTAATTGTCGACACATACGCCAGTTTCCGAAGTTATAGTTCTTTTAGCTTACCCATTTACAAACTACTGGTCAAGTTTATAGATTACTGGTAGCAAATATATTCACACACGATCATAATATACTATCTAAAGTTGTTTATTTTATCTCGTGTGGCACGACTGCGCCTCTGATAATGCCTACGTGATCGTGCTCAGCCACCGAGCCACCTGACGACGATGGTGACTGGCGAACCGTGGCGAGTAAAAGGATGCGATGTATCGATAGTTTATCATATAAAATACCATGTTATACGAACGATAATCCCACCATTTTAGTTTCACGGGTGCTACATTATAAATTATACCCATACTTGACGTTACTAACGAATGGATTACTACGCTGAATCCTACCTCAACGTTACTAACTTAATTTCCATAATGAATGTAGTTCAAGACTAGCTGTGTGCCCGTTCTACGCACGGGGATCTTATTGTAGTCAGTTATTGAAACCTTTTTATTAAGAACAGAATTTGGTTTGCATATTTTCATATATGCTGGCAAAACTATTATATATAAACCTTCGCAAATACAGTATCTGACAGTTTCAAGCCAAAACAAATGCTTCGAAATTAAATGTAACCTGGGTCGTGTTGGTCCATATGTTAAATCCAATGATTAAACTAAAAAATGCTTTATAGATCTATGAGGCATAGCCCTAATGTAGGCCTATAATTGAAAGTTACCTTCCACAATGGTTAAAAGTATTTAAGGTACTACCTCAACCTCCACATTTAACACTTTATTCGTATTGACATTTTCATTATAAAGGTACTTTTGTCCTTTCCGTGAAACACTGAGAAATAAGGACATTAATGCTGTACTAACAGACATACACACAAAAATACAGAACTTAATTAGGGGATTTGCTACGCTTTAAGCATAACAAAGTACTTGTAAAATTAGTATCTGAAATATTTTGTTAATGGCATCAAATTTCATCATAACAATGTATATTTGCTTGGACCGATGATGACCCGAAATGACGGCTTACTATATGAAATGAAGTACTATAGACGATTGGTAATTTATAGTAAATATTACCAAAATAGGCCACGAACTATTGATACATAAACAACGTAAAGCGTTTAAACAATTCGTTATGGTTTTACTAAAATGCGTTATCGTTTCCTTGGCATAAACTAACATTTTGGAATCAAGAAAGAAAAAGCCAAAATTGTACAGTTAAGACATCAATCAAATTGAATACGCCTGTAATAATAAATAAGGTGCAACACCAACGATAACTAATTTGTAAAGTACAGTGATGTGTTGGTACTTAAAAATGATTCTTGCTACTACCAACAGTACCAACGGTTCTAAGGAATAGAACCGGTACCAAAAACCAACGTTCACAGTTGAGAACTATAGTACAGCCGACCAATTATATGAGTTAATCAAGTCCCGAGGTTATTGATCTCTTGGTTTGTTATTTAATAGATTACGTACCTATTCTCTAAACAATGATTGGTAAAGGCTATCTAATAACATTAGAAGGAAATGTGACAAAAATCACAAAACGTTGGGTTTTTGGACGTTTGTAATTTTATTTCTTAAGTAGGTAGGCCGTGTATTCTAGGGAAAAGTACCGGTATCAAGGATCGTCGTCGAACAGTTTGTTATGAATAATTGGGTAGGCGTACGTACCCAAGAGATGGGCTATGGGCCTATTGGCTGTATGGTCCAGCGATTGCATCACACGGTGAGTAGGTACTATTGACTATATATATATAGTCAATGGTAGGAACAGAAAATAACACATTAGAAAAGCGAGTTTAGCATCATCCGTAAACCTCTGTTACAATCACCCACTGCAGTTGTAATTTTTTACTTTACACTTTACACAACCGCCATTGAAGCGCCGTGTCAATGAGTGGAAACCATATTAAGCCATTTGGCGACGATCATTATTAAATTTAAAGTTTCCCAGCCGTATACAACACTGATTCAAGGTCTTCTTTCTGTTATCAAAACTCAAGAACAATTTATACACAAAGAATCTCTGGTTCCTGAACTGGATGATGCCTAGTTATTTAATTTCATTTACACGGTTACACTATTACACTATATTATTGCACTTCCGATTAATTAAATCCGTTATGTAAGAAAAACGTTTTTAATCACTTGGGATTTACATTCAAAACGTGATTGAATAAGGTTGCGGTATTTGTAAACAACATTTGTAAACATATCAGTGACAGCTAGGAAAAATAATCTTGATCCGAACAGCTGATCGTTATTTCATAGATGATTATGCAATAAAAATTGGACGAAAACTTGACATAAATCGCACAAAACTACATTTTTGAACGTTCGTAATATTATTTACCTAACCCGCCATGTTAAACTTCCCTATCCCAAGAGTGATGTATACAACTTTCTTACTTCTCGAGTGATGTAAAGTTGAAAAAAACTCACTCGGTGAGGTAATGAAACCCATTTAAATAACATTGAGTGCTTAACTTAAAAAATATACCTCTATGGAGCTAACGACGTTTAAAGCTAGAAATCAGCTGTGTGCTTGAATGTTATTGTTATGCTTTTTAAGTATTTTCCTAACCTAGCTTTTGTTTGTTAAAGAAAGTTACTGTTAGAAGATGAGTGAAATGGATAATGAAAAATATTGTACGTAACCCCATGTATATTGTCGGGTCAGGTAAAATCTTGTACGTTACACGTTACGCAAGAGCGTGTTTACATCACTTCGGTGAATTATGCAACTCGCTTCCGCTCGTTGCACAACATTCACCTGCGTGATGTAAAAACGCTCTTACTACACTTGTAAGGTAAATAGCTATTACAAAGTAGTGAGGCCATATTTTAATGGCTAAAGACAATCTCGCCAATCCAGTGAATACATTAAAATGACCTGGATCTTGATAGGTACTCTCGTTTTCCAGGAGAAGATAGCGTAAAATGCCATCTTGAGTGTTACAGACAAAGGGAAAGACAGACAGACAGACAGAAATTGAGATAAGACTCGTTTCTGCTTATTTAATGTATAAGACGGTAAAAATAACCTAAAAATATATAATTCTGAACAATGTACAGACAAAACTCTAATTTTATTTATATAGATATATTGTTAAAGGAATGTAGTTAAAGGTTATTTGATATTTTGAAAATTTTCTCAGAGTGTTCAAGGAGAAATACTAGGAAATTCAATTATTAATTAATTATAACATCGAGACTGAAACATATTGTTTAGAATTTTAACATATGGAATAGATTAACTGTATTGATCTTAAACATTAACTAATTATGTCTCACTGTCTCAGGAACAGGCCATGCTGCAGCACGGGCAGCGCAACACTACGTCACAGTGGTGGATAGTAGTTGTACTAAACTCTTACCATTATAAATCTTACAAACGACCAGCTTGTTTATTTACCTGAAACATATGGGAATGGCAATAACTTTATTAATGAAATTTCTAGTGGGGCCTTGCTCAGGCCCGAAAGTAGACATGTTTCTGGTCTGTGACGTCATTTGTTTATGTTTAAGATAGTTTACTGATTCTGTTTTTAAGTCCGTGGCCAAATTTAATCGGTGTCGTACCCCAGGTGTAGTCTGTAGCCCTGCAGGCTTTTATATCGATACAAACACACTCACAGACATTACTTTAAAACTTTTTTGTCCAAAAACTGAGATTTCTACTCAAAACTCAAACTAAACAATGTTGACAAAACCATTACTTTCTCCGCATGTAGAATGTGATAAAATTGAATTCCGTAAATTTGATCACCTGGTGTTCGTTAGAGAGGATCACGTGACGAGGTCCATTGGGTCCCGGATGCACGAGGATGGACGTCACTTGGTCGTTAGAAACCTCTTGGTCCTGGAACATGGTTAGTTTTTTTACATTTAATATCGAACCTTCACATGTAGCTCGGAACTGTTTAAATCATTACTTCAGGATAGTTCTAGATGGTCGTGACATTACCATGGATAAAATACATTGGTGATTGGTGGGATTTAAACCCGGGACCTCGGACACCGAAGCCCTGAGCTTTACCTCTAGACCAGCTCGTTCCCGGAAGATAGGTAATAGAATCATTAGGGGTACTGGGGTACATCTAAATAAAACAATCATTCTACTCAGAAACAGAATAAATAAATTCGTGATTGAGGAAGTCTTTAGTGAATGTTAAAATACCGAAATAGTAAAATCCAACAACGTTTAACAAAACTTTGACCGAGTTCGCAACATGGTCTAGAAACTTGTACCAAATACATTTACCATTTAAGATGGGGACACTACCTATGTGCGTATTTTAACCCAAATATGAGTAAAGGGTGCCTAGTTATTGTTTGTAGCTTTGTCATTGACTAAGACCAGCTTTCATCATCCATGATCATTAATAGCCAGCTGGTGATAACCAAAGACAGCTGTTTCCAGTTTCAAATCATCAAAAATTTTAACTAAAAAAAATTAAAAAAACAATAGCCGAATACAAGCTTCAAAAATGAAGTTCCTGGGAACATAAGTACTAAAGAGGACGATACAGGATCAAAATCTTAAATATTACACAACAACTTTATGAACAATATTAGAAAATATGAGTGTAACATGACTATGGTGATCTTTTTGCGTAAATCAATGGAATACAGAAGAGCTTAAACATGATTTTAGAGAAATTTGTGTTAAAGAAAGAGTAAATGTAAGAATAAGTGGTAAGATAGGGGAAGATCGTGAAAGAAATTGCAAGAAATCGTAAAAAGGACCTATGAAGAAAGTAAACTCATCAACAGAGACTAGTATTTGTTTCCTCAGGCCTTATTAGCTGTGAGAGAGGCTTGTAACTTTTGAAAAGTCAAAAGTATGGTGCTCTCTGGTCGTCACTTCATCGTTGTCAAAAAGGGTCAATGGTTCACTACGAAGAAACGTTGATTTTTTCCAATTTGAATTCATACATTTATTATAAGCTGAGGAAGAGGTGAGGCACTACTATGTCTGCACAAACCAGCACTGCACTCACCGATTTATTGAATAGATCAAGTTAAGCCTACAAATCTTCGTTTGTTCATTTTATGTTATTGTATACTATGAATACATTTTTGTAAGAAGTTTGAATAAAAAAATATTTTCTCATTTATTCTCTAATAAAACTTTCTTTCGCGAGTGCATGTCAAACTTTATTAGTAACATGCCACTTTAATTTAAATTTTTGAACAACATCAATGGTAGTAAATGTTTCCCAGTTCCCAAAACTGGATGCACTGGGTCAAGAAATATCAATGTAACTTTTTAAATAAAAAATTCAACCGATGGTTTTTTAATTGCGACCAATTAATAAGCCAAATGTAATAAAATGAACTATATAAAAATGAATTATGGATAATCATACTCACATTCCTGACAGCATTAGAGGAGGAAGGGTTGAGATTGCTCTGTTTTGCAGCAACAACCGCCAGAAACAGCAGTGCCACGTTGATCTGGAACAAACAAAACCACATGACACGTTGTACTATATAAAATTAAAAATAACCACACCACAGCAAACCTGCAGACTAAGCGAATTTCCAATTGCCTCATTGGATCTTTAAAAAAATCGTTTAGTTAAATACGCCAGATGTATTCCCTATTTAAATTGCATTATGTTAACGACTACTTAGGTTTGATGCTACAAGGAAGGAATACAATGTTTTAAGTGAAATTCTTTTAGCTTGGTATGAAATAAAAATGTTTTTACAAAGTTAAATGAAAATTAGTTGCTTCACCCGTGCTTCACAACTCGATAATGGCGCGGAAGAGCATAGTGTTAGTGTTTTAAAGCTAGTTTAGAAAACAGTAATTGGGTTTAAAATACTATTAATAAAAAACGCAGTTGCATCCCTTCATTTTGTAAAGCTCTTCCAAGTCAAACCACAGGGCAATATTGCCAAAATAATGTATACAGTAATTGATGATTTTTACAGTTTAAATTTAATGTTGTGTGGAAAGAAGTGACTAAATACAATCATTTGATACTTTAAGTTCCCTTTTAGTGGAGGCAAACTAATATTTTTCGGGAAAGTTTCCCATCGAGATCTTTCATTCAAGTAGGATATAGTTGGATGGGTTTCCTCAAAAGTTCACCATCCTTATTACCTTTATACTATTACTATTATTTTATTTATTTATTACTTGGTACAGCACATATGCAATAAATTTACAATACCAAACTGCATAAGCCTTAAAAAAAGACTTGGCCGCAGCATTTCTTTTAATACAATGTTATATTTAGATATCTAGAAATCCTGTAATGGGTTAGGTTAGGTTGGTTGGAACGATTCGTTTCTGTATCGTTACATAAAAATCACATAGGGGCGGTCGTATAGTGGAAAAGGTCCCTAATATCAGATTTTATGAATCTTTGTTTACAACTGTACTATTTTACAGAATAACAGATAAAAAATAGCGTGAAAAAAAATTAAGGTAGTAACTGTGGGTTCATTGAAAGTAGTAGTGTGTGAGTGTGTGCTCTACTCCTACCGGTACTTTGGTAAATCCTTCAATTATTAATTATGATTATGTCAGATGATTGATTAATTATTCGCCAAATTTTGGTTTTATTTATCGTACATTTTTTTTAAATAGCTTTCACTTTTACCTTTGCCTTAATTAAAATTTGTTTACTAGTTTTCCTTTTGTTTTCTTTTTTACTAACGTAGATAAGCCAGTAAAATGCCTGGTACGGTGGCGTTGTCCTGTAATCCAGCTACTTGGAGGTCACGAATTGTGGATACATTGGAGACTTTAACGGCCGGTGTAGAGGAAGCAGCGATACCTCGTGAACGAAGACCGGTAACCCTTGCGAGTCAACGTCTTTGACCATACTTTTGTGAAATCTGTTTTCTTTCGTACATTCTCTGTATGCTGCCTTCTATCACAAAATTCGAAACCTGCATGCACATTTTATGTTCAGCATAGTGAGAAAATTAGAACCGTATTTTTAAACAGAATTTGGAACTATTTCGGATAGGTGGGAATTAACCAACGCATGCAATCTTCTCATCCCATTGTAAATTTTTAAGCTCGTTTATCGTGTCTCCGTTGACACTGATTGCTAATGTCAACGACATTTTGTTTCTATTATTTTTGGGTTGATTTAATGATTTGTGCTTTACTGTTTGACTATACAACTAGGGGACGAGTTATTTTTTATGATTAGATAGTTTTAATTAGCTAAACTAGGCTTAAAATGACTGTAATAACAAGAAACAAATTGTAAAAAGCACGACCTCTACAAGGCATGTACTGTGATTAACGTCCGCACTAGTGAGTACTACGACTATTAGCAGTACTATCCCTATAATTAGACCATTACGTTAATTAAAAAGTAAAAATGTGGCTCGAATTTTTTATCAACTGTAGGTACCTACCTTAGTTGACATTGGCTTTATGGGCTGTGTCTAAGGAATATTTCGGCCTTAGTCATTAAGACTACAAGATCGCGCCACTCATCCTAACCTCATCTCCATTCATACTTGGCTTAAAATTCCTACTTCCGTGTAAGTATTAAAGTATTAAAAGTAATTGGTAAGGTAACAAATACTGTTGAATTTTGATACTACTAGTAGTTAACTTGTAATAAAATACAAGAAAATAAATAAAATAATTCATCCAATTAATTGTTAAATCCGAAGATGAAATTAAATGAATGAAATTATTCTCCGTGATAAAATGCAAATTCTTCTTCATCGAGGCTAACTTTCGGACCTCATGGTCCTTTCTTACAGTTAACTTCTTGTCTGATATTATTTTTATCCATAGTACCAGGAGACCAAGCTTTGCTCGGATTGAGTTTAACAAATTTCTTATATAAGTTAATTAGCTAAATTGAAGATATTTACGGTAATCAAAGTGAACAACATTTAGATGATACAAAGAAAGCATGATACACCTTTATAAATACATAGATAGATCACAATAAATATGTACCCTTTAATTTTAAAATTCATAAATAGGCACAATTTAGCTTTAAGGAATAAACAAATAAATCAACATCTTGCTTCGATCTTGTGTATTAAATAATTATATTTTACTTGACATTGTTCTAACAAAATTTCTCGTTCTTCAATTATCATTTATGTTTTAGTGAACATTATCAAAAACCCTGAAAATAAAACAATCTTTTAGTTCTTTGTCTACTGATGGATTTCTACTGATTTTAAATTGGAATTTACCAAAATTTATAATTTTAATATGTGAATTTAAATAAGAGAAAGCAAGGCATTTATTTAATTTGGAGACTACTACAAAACTTAACTAAATTTAGAAAAAAGAAAAACTTACCCAAAATGGGGTTAAACACTGAATTTAAAACAACTTTACTTATGAAAAACTGACTGTAAAAGAGACAGCAGCACGTGGCAGAGGGCCTTATATAACCTTGGTTTAAACAAATCTGTGCAAGAAACTAACTAAACATCTGATTGGTTGTTGAGCGTTGCTTTGTCTTTTACATGAATGACTGAAGCTAAACTAACAGGAAAATTGGCATCTTATTGTACATATGGTACAATTCTCTCCCCCTGAATTTAAACAGTAAGTACATATTTTATATTTATAAACGATCCATTTAAAAATTTTTGCAAACATTTAAATTATACTAAGTTCAAAATCATTTAAATACAATTTCATAAGTTAAGCATTTTTGATATTTATCATGTTTGAAGTTAAATTAAGAAAGTTAAGTTAAGAAGATAAATTTGTCCAGCAGTAGACTTGGCAACTCTGTAAGAAGTTTGGCAACATAGTTGTCCCTCAGGTTGGCTAGTCCTTATCATGGGTTGAGGTAGGTCGGGCAGGGCTGATAACAGTTTTCTAGTTGCTTGGATGTACCTCTCCCAATAGTGAAACAACAGGTGGGCAGCATGACAGACCGGGCAAGACAAAGACAACAAGGCTCCAACCTCTCCACAGCATCTCAGCATTATCAGATATGTAACAACATTCAAATAATGTAACAGTATTCAAATTATTTAATACAAGTTTTTGGATAAAATCAAATAAACATTTTTCACTATCAAGTTTTGAGTTATTAAAATAAAACATTTGTATCTCATAAAAAGGTGATTCATAAATAATACAATGAACATAAAACATGAAACCAAAAATTCTTCTGATAAAATCAACATTATTAACTTTAACATCAATTCCGTTCAACATTTGTCATTTTAAAACCATTTTATTTCAATCTCTATAAACATTTACATTAATTGTTAACAACACAATTCCTTTTAAAACATGACTATTTTGTTATCAATAAGGGCAATTATCTTTGTGACTTGTTTTAGCATGAGACGAACACATCATTAACCATTCGACCAAGAAATATGAACACAATCTGTGGAATGTCATCGCTGCAATATTTTACTACAATACAACTTTAACATCCTGTGTAGTCAAGAAATTCAACTTGTACCATACACTGTATTATCCCAAGTGAATAGGTGTTTGATTGAAGTGAAGTGAGAAGTGTAGTTCAATGTGAGTGAAGTGTAAAGTTTTTGTTTAGTAAAAGTGCATGCATGCAAAGTGTAAAAGTCCCCCCAAGTGAAAGTGTATCAAGTTGTGAAATGCAGTAAGTGAATAAGCAGTAAGTTATGTGTTTGTGTTAGTGCATAGTATGTAAGTTTTCACAAGGTAAGCGTAGTGTAGTTAGTGACAATACTAGTGCATAGTTTACTTTAAATCTCTCAATGACATTTTTTTTTTTTTTTGACGATTGATTAATTATATAGATAACTTATTCTAAAATACCTCATTTACCATACTCTTATTTACAATTCAGTTTGTTTAATCTTCTGGAAATGCATTTGTTAGCCCATTAGATAAACCATTTGCAAATATACATATATTTTCCTTTTTTTATTACCTGAAAATTGCTAAAACAATCATAACATTATTACACAGATACAAGTTCATCATTATATATCTAGTACTTCTCTGTTAAATCTCTTTCATTTCCTAAACTAACCCTTATTGTTTCTTATTGATATCAAACTTTACTGAACAAAAATGTATTACATAAAAAAATTTACTGAAACAAAATCCAAAGTTATGAGTTGATTAAAATTGATTTAAAATTCACTATTCATGACATTTTCTTTTCATACATCAACAAAACATTTTCTTTTGTTTACTCATGATTTACTAAACAATTTTTATTATTTTTTTTTTTATAAAATAAAATAATCTCAGCTTCTTTATAATATTACAAAGATATAAATCAAAACTTTAAACAATTCTCAAAAGCAAAATTAAAAATATGACCATATTTCTTTAGAATAATTGAAATAAAATTATTACCTTCTTTTACAGTTTAAACTGTGAAATGTGTACTCTTTTTACAACCTCAGAATCTTCGATTTTTTGTACTACACAGCTTACATCAGATATAAACAACAATATCTTGTAGGGTCCATCATATCTTAAAACATGTTTACTCTGTATACTTTTTTCCTTGCTACTGATAGGATAGGTCTTGATATAAACAATTGATCCTTTCTTAAAAGGGTGTTTACTATTATCTTCAGAATACAACTTCCTCTTCTTATTATTTAGTATTGCTTCCTTTGCATTTTCAAAAGCTTTAGTTAATTTTAACTCTAACTCTTGTTTATTTACATTGGAGTCCATGAGCTCATTTATTGACCATGCATTGGTTAATGGATTATTAGGCTTGTAACAAAACACTAATTCAAAGGGAGTAGCTTTAACTGTTTCATTTACTGCACTGTTCATAGCTAATTGGAGTTCACTTAAGTTTGAATCCCACTGATTTTGATTTTTATGGTAGTAAATTTGAAACATAGCTTTAAGATTTCTCAGATAACGTTCACTTTTATTTTGTCTTGGAACCATGGGTATAGTTAATCTATGCAAAATACTTTTGTTAAATAGAAAGTTTTTAAATTCATTACTTGTAAAATACTTGGCGTTATCACTTACGAGTTCTTTACAAACAGAAAAATGTTTAAACACATTATTTTCAAGAGCTCTGATTATACACTTGCTAGTACAATCTTTTAAGGGACAAAGCCATGTATACTTGCTGTAGTCATCCACTACTATTAATAAATAGGTACTAAAGTTCTTTGTTCTGAACAAAGGTCCATACGTATCTATATAAATCTTATCCATGGCGTTTCTTGAAGGAGATGTAACTAAAGGGCCATTGTAGATTCTCTTAGGGGGTTTGCCTTGAGAACAAAGTTGACAGTTTTTTACCCTATTAGCAACTTCAGGAATCAATCCGGGCATATAAAAATATTGACTAATTTTCTTCACGGTTTTAAACACTCCAAAATGACCGCCTACATGTGAGTCATGGAAATACTTATACACCATGTCTAGAAGGATTTTGGGTAGGTAAATTCTCGGTGCTTCTTTGTTAGATTTTTTATACATTAACACTCCTTTATTCATAGAGAAATTGTCTTTACCTTTACCTTCTTTTAGACTAGACACATTTGATATTTCTAAGTCCTGCTTCTGGTACTCTTTTAATTCAAGAAAACTTAAAGGAAAATCTTTTATGTTATTACAAAAGTTGATTTCTTGGTTTTCATGTGAATTATTTAAGTCTTCATTATTTGGCATTTTGTTTTGGTTCAGTTTAAACATATTTACATTTAGACTAGGGACAATATTTACATTATTTACAGAGACATCTGGATCCATGTCTTGCTTATCGAAAACTCTTGATAAGAAATCAGCTATTACATTATCTTGACTTTTAACCAAAACTATTTTGAATGGTAAAGATAATATAGTTCCAACCCAACGTCCGAGTTTACCCAATTTCTTGAAGTGAGTTAAAACAAAAGCTAGAGCGCTATTGTCTGTGATCAAAGTAAATTCCCTTATCTCAAGCATTTTTCTAAATTTAGAAATAGCACAAACCATAGACAAAGCTTCCTTTTCATAGACAGACAAACACTGTTCACTGTCGGAAAATTTTCTTGAATAAAAAGCAACTGGTTTGTTTACACCATCTTGGTTTTGTAAGAGACAAGCGCCACAGGCTCTGTCACTGGCATCGCAATGCAATACAAAAGGTTGATTATAATTTGGTATAGCTAAGATAGGTGGTTCAATAATGCATTGTTTGAGCTTGTCGAAACTATTTTGACAACTTTCATCCCAAATAAACCTTTTATTTTTCTTTTTTAGATCATTGAGTGGACAAGCGATGTCGGCATACTTAGGGATAAACATAGACCAATAGCTAGTCATTCCTAAAAATCGACTTAGACCCTTGATATCTTTCGGGGGTTTAAACTCCTTGATAGCAGTAACTCTGTCTGGGTCGATTTTGATTTGATCTTTACTCACTAAGTATCCTAGGAATTTTATCTCTTTAAACACAAAGTTAGCTTTCTCCGGGTTGACTGTTAGATTGTGATTGTTTAATCTGGTGATAACTTCATTTAAATGTACTAGATGTTCTTCATATGTTTTGGAATAGATAATCAAATCATCTACAAAGTTAATCACAAATTTAAACTTAATGTTTTTCAAAACTTCGTTAAGATAACTGCTAAGCAATGAAGATCCTAAATGCAAACCATACGGAATTCTACAAAATCTCATTTGTGAAAAAGGTGTTACAAAAGCAGTATAGTCTCTACAGTTTTCACTAAGTTTGATTTGGTGGAAACTATTACATAAATCAATTACACTGAAATATTCACTTCCTTGCAAATAATGATAAATGTCATTCATATCCCCGATAGGATAATTTACTCTCTCTATCTTTTTATTTAATTCAGAGTAATTCACCACAAGTCTATATTTATCACTATTAGGTTTTTTCACTAGGAATGTCGGACTGGCATAGCTTGATAAGGAAGGTTCTACAATTCCCTGTTGAACTAAATCATCAATTAAATCCTTCATAATTTGCATTTTATGGGGATTGAGTTGATATGGTCTAAGGTTAACAGGCTCCTTGTCTTTAAGCTTGATTTCATATTCAAAATTTATAGCTTCACCTATTTGATTAGTAAAAACTTTAGGAAAATCTGAGATTAGTTTTGTAATGTCTGTAGTAGCTTTATTGCATCCAATCTTAATTTTACAGTTCTCGTTAGCTACTATTACAGAAACATTTGACACAAACTCTACTTTATAATTAGGTTCAAATGCAAAGTAACATTGATCTTGACTTAAGTTAAGTAACATTTTACTCCTCTTGATGAATTCAGCTCCTAAAATAATGTTGCAAGCTAGATCTTTAGCAATGATAAACTCTAAATTCCAAGAAAACTTGTTTATCTTAATTTTAATTTCACACTTGCCTATTAATTGCATTTTAGTATTAGCTGCTGTTTTACAAAAGATTTCAGGTTCGCATATGTTACTGATAACATGGTACTTACTTAACTTGTTAAACAATCGTTCACTTATTATGTTTACTGAGCTACCTGTGTCAATTAAAGCATTTTCAAATAGATTTGGTTTAAAACATACTTTAACAGTTGGTAGAGTACTATAAAATCCTCCATTTTCCTTTTTTGTAATAGAAATTAATTCATTCTTAAACTTGCACTTAAATTGTTTCTTCTCTTGGACATTTAGATACCTTTTCTTCCTTTTAGAATTAAAAAATACTCTAGTTTTATTCTGGGAGAGCTCTTGTTTTACTTTTGCGAATCCGAGGCTCTCCCCTGAGCCTCGTTTTTTGTAACGAACCTTGAAGACTGATTTGGGACATGACTATTACCATGGACAGAGGGTCTTGGTTTTGTATTTTGGCTGTAGCAATACTTAGCTATGTGACCCAATTTACCACATGCAAAACACTTCCTAGGTGCTGGTACAAAATTTACATGTTTTGTGTGAAATGGTGGGGGCCTATTTGATTTACGCCTAAAATCTTCAAAGCGGACGTTTTGATCATGAATACACAATTGACTCAATTCATCAAATGACTTAGGATCGCTCACAAAAACTAGCCTACTTCTAGTTTCTTGGTTTAACCCAATTTTTATCAACTCGACAAGATCTCTTTCTGAAAATGCAGATTTTAGAAGCTTTGCATTTTCCTTTACTTCTAAAATATAGATATTCAATGGTTCGCCCATCCTTTGAGGACGAGTTACAAGGTCCCTTTTGAGATTTTCTCTTAAACCAATTGGTATAAAATAATCAATCAATTTAGTATGCACTTCATCAATACTTAAGCTACTATTTTTGCTTTCTATGATTTTTGCATACAATGGTCCTGAAGCATAACTCAAGCTAATATCTAAGATCTGAGCATCACTAAATTTTGTTTCATCCTTGACCTTAAGGATTGTATTGATAAAATTCAAAAGTTCCCTAGCGTGTAATCCATCAGTGACTTTAAGATTTTTAAAATGTCTTTCAGCTGGATTAGGCAATTTGGAAAACATGTTTGACATTGTTACATTTGATACTTCTACAGGGGTTACTAAATCTATACTTTTAGTTTCAAACACATCATTTTCATCTTCTAGATTTGACTCACTTATCTTCCTTTCGATTATTTCCTTTTTGCTTTGTCAAACTGGACATTGTTAAAATCCTTTTGGATTTTATCTAACTGTTTAGTTAATTTACTCAACAACTCTTTGTCTTTATCTGGAAGTTTAAATTTACCTGTAGCTTTTGTTCTATAATCATAGTGATCTAATCTTGTTTCAATGCGAGAAATTTCACTTAGATTATGAGTTTCGGTTTCAGTTAGGCTAGCTACTTTAATTTCTAAATTTTCCAATCCGGCTTTGATGAGTTCCAAATTTATATCAGAATCTAATTTTTCACATAAATTTAGATGATTTCTTTCTAGGCCTACTTTTACAACTTCTCTTAGTTTTTTACGTAATGCAAGAACAGTATCACTTTTATTTACACCTATTCCCCTTACTGTTAGTTCATATTCCAGTTCATCTCTTAACAAAAAATCTACTTTCAAAGCCATTTTAAATGAAACTGGTTTGCAAAATAAAATAATTAATTAATCCTCTTCATAATAAAAATAAAAATTTCCTTCTTGTTCCATACATTAATTAATTGGCTATTAATCCTCTTCATTATTTTTAGTATAGTCAGCAGAGTCGCGCATTTATTGTACCCTTTAATTTTAAAATTCATAAATAGGCACAATTTAGCTTTAAGGAATAAACAAATAAATCAACATCTTGCTTCGATCTTGTGTATTAAATAATTATATTTTACTTGACATTGTTCTAACAAAATTTCTCGTTCTTCAATTATCATTTATGTTTTAGTGAACATTATCAAAAACCCTGAAAATAAAACAATCTTTTAGTTCTTTGTCTACTGATGGATTTCTACTGATTTTAAATTGGAATTTACCAAAATTTATAATTTTAATATGTGAATTTAAATAAGAGAAAGCAAGGCATTTATTTAATTTGGAGACTACTACAAAACTTAACTAAATTTAGAAAAAAGAAAAACTTACCCAAAATGGGGTTAAACACTGAATTTAAAACAACTTTACTTATGAAAAACTGACTGTAAAAGAGACAGCAGCACGTGGCAGAGGGCCTTATATAACCTTGGTTTAAACAAATCTGTGCAAGAAACTAACTAAACATCTGATTGGTTGTTGAGCGTTGCTTTGTCTTTTACATGAATGACTGAAGCTAAACTAACAGGAAAATTGGCATCTTATTGTACATATGGTACAATTATAACCTGTATCAGCTGTTTATTAACTACAGCTATACGGTATTGTCGATAACATGGGCACTCTAAAGAGCTGTAAGGCGGAAACTGGATTTTTCCCAGCCTTGTGACCAACTCCAATCGATTTTCGTGGCCAAATACCACATAATAAACAAAAACATTAAAAATCCCTGGACCAAAATAAAAGTTGCCCGTACACGCACTTATTTTAGAGTACTAGGTGAAACCCGTCGAAATCGACGGTTACTTTCAAGGCTCACGTCAATTCATCTAACTGCAATAAATTGGGTGAAATATACATATTTTAAGCATTTAGCATTGTGTTTAAAGAGTAATTAGTGTAAAAACAATAATGAATTGCGTTAGTTGCCAAATTTGGTTGATCATTCAATGATTAAAATATTTCCTATACTGTACGTCATCGGAGTTATTATTAGTATGCCTATGTTATATGGTATCTCTTCCTTTGGGAGAACCTTTAAATAGTATTAAAATCGTATTGGTGGATCTTTTGTAGTTAAACACTTCCGTGATTTCATCAGTGTAATATGATTCCATTTGAAAAGAAAATATTTTTTTTGGAAGACATATTCTAATTTCAAAGGAAGGTGAGGTGAGGTATATCGGTTACAGTGTAAGTTTGATTTTTCCTTCGTCACGTCGCGTCAGTTCATGAGTACTTATGTGAACCCTCTAGCATAGTTTTGAGAAATTGATTGTGGGGTTACTGTTAAAGCTGGAATTCCTTGACATGGGGGATGTCAGTTAGTTGTCTCAGCCTTATCAATAACATAAAGCTGTCAATATAATCTCTCTACGGAATGTTATGTGTAGTGGAATACTTGAAGTGAAGTTGGCTTTTATTCTTGAACTGTTAGGGGCCTCCTAGTTCATATGGTCTTGGCGGCTTCATTGGCAACAAATAATGCAAATGACATAGAAATGGGACATTTCCAAAAAGCAGAAATACTGTAAATTGGCTGTTACATATATATTGACGTTTACATATTGTTAATCAACGTATCTTATAAAGGATTATGTCATCTAGTTTAAAAGGAATATGACCTTTCTGTGATGACAGTAGCTGCAAAAATAATATTTTCTCTTTCTACCATATTTTACAGCCAAAATGTTGTGTTATTTTCAATAATGTTACCAAACCAGTGCGCCAAAGTCCGTAATATAGGCAGGTGCAAATAATTTGTCAAGATGGGTACCATTTCAGGCAAGGTTTCTATGTTTGGATTTTATTAGACACGATAAGATCAGATATTTCTACATAAATATTTGATATGTGTAGAATAATAGGATAAAATGTAGGAAAAAGTGGTGAAAAGGGCATACACCAACCCGTACAATAGATATAAGATAGTTCAATAAGAAATAATTTAAGAATTGCTGTGATAAAAGGATTTTCCACTGATTTCGTGATGGAACGTTATATTGCAAAACATGACATGATAGAGAAGAAAAACTATTTTAAAATCTGAAAATAACATTGCAAATACTTATTTGGTAGAATTAAGTAACTCCCAATAAATATGTTCGGTTTGAAATACAATTGAAAAATGAACAGCTGTTTCATTAAAAAGTATTATCCTCATTGCCAAAATGTAAACAACTCTGTGGAGGGATCTTTAAAGGCTTCTGGGGCAGAGTCCTAAGGGATTTTGCTTAGTTTATCTTTTGATAACTCATCTACAGACCAAGACCTTTCTTTGGACACCCCTACCAAGTTTCTACGCCCAGCCGTTGTTTCAAATTAGTGGGGACAAAGTTTCCAATTAAATATTTAGATTCCCCCATGTTAATCTTATGGGAGAAACTCCAACTTTGATGGCCTGTGGGGCAAAGCCCGAGGATTTTTATTACATGAATTGGTGAAAGGGGGCGTCTACACAAAAAATAATTTATTTTGACACGTCGTTTGTAAAAATCCGTCCATTATTAACGGAGGAGTAGTGTTTTGTAGAAATCGCCTTCACGTATTATATATAAGGATAGGATAAACCTGAAGTTTGCTTTTATCAGCTGTCTAAACACAATACTGATTAATTTCCGTGTAAAAACATTAAACAAAGCCAACCCAAGTTCAGTGCCTCGTAGATCACAACAATGTTTGTTTAACCTTGTGACTAGTTGGCGCCCTCCATTTTCTTCCGTTTCCTCTGAGCGCCCCTCACCTTCTATAGCCGTTGCCGAGGACAGCTCACTGCAGCTTTGTACTGGGTGTTGTGGGAACGTATCAACATGGCATTTAAAAAGCGTGATTTCTCAAATGTGTTTATTTTTTTATTCGATAAATGCGATCAGAGAACATTGGCGTGGTTGTATTTTTTTTTTTTTTTTTAGAATTCCATACTTGATTTTAAATTTTAAGCCATAAGACGAATGTGTAGTTTATTATTACATATTTTTAACGGGTTTCCCTTGTGTCAGTGACGAAGGGTTATAGTATATTTCGCACCTAGGGCCGAAAATGAGGTTTTGCCGGAGATAGTTTTTTAAGTTCGAGATTAAGTCGAGAACTAAAAACGATCAAGAGCTGCAAAACCGTTTCGGTCCGTGGTACGAACGCTATTTTTCACCATACTATATCCTATTACCACTATTCATCACAATAATAATGCACACTGATAGTCAACACAACTACAATTTTAAGGTTATGTGAAGAAATAATTTGAGGAATCAGCAAAAATAATAATAAATAGCTGCTAGGCAGTGGTGACAATAAAACATTCTATTGCAATGCTATGGATACTGATTGTGTATTTAATATGCATTCATGTAAAAAAAATAAGCGGGCAGCTGATTTTGTGGCCCTAGGGAATTAAAAACCTGCTCGGTCATCAATAATGACGATGACAGCTGGCGTGGCCAGCAAAACGCAACTTCCAGCCACCAATTAACGTATGAAACAGCTAAAAACATCATAGTGTGGTGAAAAAAATTTCAAATATTAACATTTTTTGTTTGGAAGAATATATTTTGAAATATTTCTTCAACGAGGTAACGCAAAACAATAGGCCCTAAGCTTCGATTTTCCCATCCAAATAATTTTGAAAGTAAAACTTTTACATAAAATTAACTTCATTTTATTCGAGAGTGAAGTTCATTGGGCCATGGATAAAAATACACACACTATACATTTGTAATATTTATGAATCTGTTTAGACCACTTTAAGCCATGACAATCCTGTGTAGAGTGGGTATTTGTACCACGTGTACTATATTTATTAATCATAAGTTATATCACCAGCTTTTAGCTTATTCAATTAAAATAATTTTTTTAAACTGTTGATGTGTTAACTGTATTTAAGAAATATTAATTAAATAGGTAAGCGAACACTTCTTAAATTGTATTCTGAAATAGGGAAACATGTGATTACCACATACGCCCTTCCGCCAGACGTTGAAATCATATCAACACATTAATAATTTTACATTTGGACGAATGGTCTTCTTGCCTCAACTGAAGTTAATGTTGTAAATATATCTTTATGCTACTTGAATTGATCGCATTTATGATTTATGGTTTCTGGACTATCAAAGGGATAAAATATTTTTGTTTGTTTGATAGATACTTCGATGGTATAGATAAATACTTCGACATCATGGTGCAAACCAAAAATAGGCGATCCCTTCGATCATAGATTAAACATTACCCCTTTCATAGTCCAGACACCAGAAATCCTAAATGTGATCACTTAAAGTGGCATAAAGGTCAACCAAAAAATGACATTTACTTCAGTTCACAACATCAATAAAAATTCAATCATATTTTACCACTGTGTTAATTTTGTACTGTTCAATATGGAGGCAAACCTTAGGAAATGAAAGATTTATTTCCACATGACCTCTATGTAATGTTAACCATATCGATGACCTTTAGCTAGTCGGTCATATGTCACTGGTTATACTACAGCTGACTGGTTTGTCGCTAGAAATACCAGTGGATTTCGCAGAGGCATCTTTCGTAATTGTTGTAAAGGCCTGTTGAGTATACGAGTAGAGAACACGTTGATGTATCGTACAGATGCTCCTTTTGAAGTAGTCAAAAGTAACTGGTTTGAAGAAACAGCGACATAGTATGAACATTTCGGAACCTATAACCTGAACAAGCGTCATTATTTAATAGTTTTGAAGTAAAAAAAAAATAAACGGTATCAGCAGTCCGACATATACTTTCTTCCAATAGCTCGTCAAACAACTGGTGGGAGTAACTATAGTATATTTTATGGATACAATTTCAAAAGTTGAAATAACTTTTCAACCATAAAGAATACAGCAATGGGAGTTGTACCATTTAGTTTAGAATTAAAAGACCATAACATAACAAACTTAAAAAAAAAATCGTTTGGGCCTTTTTTGTGAAAATTCAAAAACATTAAAAACTCCTAGAGATAACATGGATTAATACCCACATATCAAATTTCATGAATCGGAATATATGTAACTATGCATAGCATATCGGTTGTTCGGTATGAAGTAAATAAAACATGTATACCAACATGAGCTTGTTTTATCGTTAAAAAGTGTCTCACTTTACTTGTAATTTGGGTTGCGTGAAAAACATCCTGTATTTTTGAAATGAGTAAAATTACCTTTATAGTAGGTCATGTTTTACCGGACGAAAACATACCAAAAGAGTTTCTTATGCTGGTTCATGAATAGATCAAAGCTACATTAGTATGTTTAGTGATACAAATATTTGTGGATAGAAAAAAAGGATTTTTTATTTCTTGTTTTTTCGACATCAGCTCACTCTAACCTTACACACAGGTCAGAGGCTATGCGTCTGCCTTTACAATAATTTTTTTTTGTCCTAGGACGCTATGCACGAGCCTGGGATTGTTTTTCACATTACTTCAGGCTAGACCTAGGGGTTGCGGCATTATCACTTAGATAAAATCCATTGGTGACTTGGCGGGGATCGAACCCGGGACCTCACGGACTGAAGTCTCGCGCTCTAGCCACTACGCCAGCTCGCTCCCATTTTTAACAATAAATTTACAATAAATAGGATTGAGGATACTTGCGGTATCCAAAGACAACAGTTCAATCTGGTAAACTGACACCTTTGTTTACTGTTGACCTTGAAGTGATCTGGAGGAAGTATTAGCCGAGTGTACGACTCTGGAAGTAACATTTACACACACTAATATCCTCATCAACACGTTGTGATTAGGGCCAAGTTCACCTTTGTCACTGTCCCGTGACCAGTGTCAAGATTATTGTATCAACGTGAAAGTACAACCTAGCAAAGCTTGGAGTGGTGTCTTACCAACGTTTAGGACTATTAAATTTGGAAGAAGAAGAGAGCTGGTCTCTTGGTAGAATGCAGGGCTTCGGTGCCAGAGGTACCGGGTTCAAATCCCACCGATCGCCAATAGGATTTGACTATTTGGTAATGCTGCGGACCTCTAGGACCAGCCTGAAGTTGTGCAAAACAGTTTTGGCTAAAATAATGAAACTAAACTTGGGAGAACATTTGGATCTATAGTTAACAAAACAAATAAACAAATTGCAAGACTTAAGAATTAAAAGGGAATTGTATCAAAATTCGTGATAGGACCTTTGAATATTAATACTACTACATCCAATAGTCAATGATAGGACCAAAACAAATTAAATAACGATCATAGACTTTTTTGAAAATCAGCAAACCATACGTCCAATAAAAATGAAAAAAGTAAATACAAGTGAACTGGTTACAATTTTGACCGTTTCACCATCATGAGCTGACACTTGAATGTCAAGCAATGAAGTGCTTCAAACACTTTCACTCTCGTAAAACTTGAAAATGTGAATTCTATTCAAATGAATAACATATTTTCAAAACTTCAACGTATAACAGTGACAGCCCAAGTATTACACTTCCCTATATCAAGACATTGGCTACGTAATATATGGGCAACGCGTAGAGCTGACCGGCTGACCGGTTTCCCGCGGTTGTTGAGGAGTTTGGCGGGTTTTTGTGTTCCATTGACCGAGTGAAGCAGTGAAGGTGAAGGACTATGAAGATGGGATATCACACGACGCCGTGGGACTTTCACGACATAAACTGAGATTTTATCTTCGGAGGACTCACATTTTGTGCCGGAGACTCTCAAACATCTCCGAGAAGCATTAAATTAAAATAGGTGACTTCCATGGAAAATAATACTTACTGGTCAGTATGCAGTGTGATGGACAAGTGCTAGTATGCTTGAAGTTCAATAGATTCACAGAAATTATCAAACATGTATTGTCAACTTTCTGTACCATCATGTAGTTAATTCATCCTCCAATGCATATTGGAACTTTGTTGAAAAGTTTTAAAGTGATGGGTATCGATATTTAAAAGGCAGTTTAAATATTTACCACCATCAGAAATCAAGATGGACGCCTAAAACACGAAATCGTTTGCCAACACAATAAAAGGGACTCAATATTCGTATGGTTTTAGAATTTCTGCAGTTGCAACAAGGTAAATATTAGTACAAACGATAATAGTTTGCCTTTTTTTATTTAAAGACGTGAACTATATTGGCTGAGATAAGCACCTCTGCTGTAGTAATAAATAAAATACATTATCCGTTCTATAATTTTTTCAGTCACTTGACCACAACTCTGTATCAGCGTATGCTATGGGTATAAGGACGTTACAGATGATTATAAAGTTGTTAGATTCAGGTGTGGAATGTAAGTCCGTCAAAAGTGACTCCATGGCTGACTTCGGGGACCTAATCTTACCTTCTAGCCTAATCGGGAAGATGAACCCTCCCTTCCACCCCCCATCTTCTCAATATTGCAAGCCTACTACCTACCACCATAGAAGGGATCAAATGACTCACCAAGTAAAACAAAAAGTGTTAACCAGATCTATCATCCGTTTTCCGAATGCATCCCAAATCTACGCGTATTTAGCGTATAATCTTTAATCTGAAGCGGACATGATCCTAGAACAGGCTCAGTCCAGTGGAGTTTCGACTCCCTATGGTCTGAAACATCAAAAATCACGATACAACAACAACCTAATCAACACTTACTTTTTCCTACAGTTACCTAACAATGTACATGTTCTCTCATTGATTTGAGAAAGCAAAGTGACCAATTCGCTCATCAGTGAGACTATGTTTACATTGTCTCACTCTAATTACTTTGTCTCACTCCAGATTTGCAACGTGGTGGCACGAAAGTGGCCAATTCGCTATCAGTGAGGCAATTTCAACATTGTCTCACTCCAGATTTGCAACGTGAATGCACGTTTCTTTACCAATTTATTTGTTTTGTGGTAACTGTAGGAAAAATATAATCTAGTTGCACAATAGTTATTTGTGCAACTAGTGAGAAAAGTAAGCAATTGACTCACTCGAGAGAAATCCTTACTCACGAGCCGTAGGCGAGTGAGGAATGGTTTCTCGAGTGAGGCAATTGTACTTTGAACTCGAGTTGCACATTATACTTTTCCTACAGTTACCATAAAACAAATAAATTGGTGAAGAAACATAACCTATTTTTACACAGAAGTGAACTTTTAAGGCACGAAATATTGAGCGCGTAACATGCAGGCAACGTCGTATGCGCGCGAAGTACGTTGGCAGCACTGGCTGTAAATCAGCTGGTCAGCTGTTGTACTGTTGTATTTGTCACTTCACATTAAATGTTATATAACATTTAATGTGAAGTGACAAATACAACAGTACAACAGCTGACCAGCTGATTTACAGCCAGTGCTGCCAACGTACTTCGCGCGCATACGACGTTGCCTGCATGTTACGCGCTCAATATTTCGTGCCTTCACGTTGCAAATCTGGAGTGAGACAAAGTAATTAGAGTGAGACAATGTTAACATTGTCTCACTGGTGAGCGAATTGGCCACTTTGCTTTCTCAAATCAGTGAGATAACATGTACATTGTTAGGTAACTGTAGGAAAATAACTATTTTTAATGCCAATACAAAGAAGTAAGGTATTTTTGCCTCACTAACATTACTTTACTTACATGTGAGGTCAATAAACTTGTATGATATTTTAGCTGCAAGAAAGAACCATGATTTCCTAAGTGCTACGGTGTATTTCCATTCAGACTGAAGTTTTCACTGTTCACTGTTCACTATACTGTTTGAGTTTCTGTAAGAGAACTATTATTTTTTCCTCACTTATCCTTGTTTAGCTGCTCTATCTCTCACTGGGCCACAATTTGTAGTCAAGTCACAACTCACTCTCTCACTCTCTCTTGCCCCGTCTTGGAAGTGATCCATCCGCTCTTTCTCTCGGTGATAATTGTCTTCAACGACACACGATTAACTGCAGTAAAATAATTAACTGTGTGGCACTTTTAGAATCCATCTTCTATTGGAACTTTCTCGTTAGTCGAGTTTCAATTTCGAATGTTTTTAGGGTCAAAAGATTTATTTTGATCCACATAATGTAGAGGTTCAAATTTTTGGTCTCTTCACTACTCATTGATGACGTTTTTGAAATATTTTAAGTAGTAGAACAATCACATAATTATGATAACTAGAGGTCGTCCAGTGGTAAAAAAAGCTCGACCGAAATAAATATAAAAAAATTTACAGACTCTTCTATATTTTTACTCCACGCTCTAAATAATACATGTGATCGGAATTTCATCCATTCGTTTTGATTTTCTGTTTACATTTTGTTGTTACTTCGTCACCAGCATGGCAACCCATAAGGTCCATGTTATTTTTTATATTTTAAATTCATTTTTTGTGCTCTTTTTTAGCCTATTCTAAATTATGAAGGGATTCTGCACATATCCAGGAAAATATCTAGCTAACAGAATGCATAAATTTTCCATAAGTTGCACACAAACTGAGAAAAAAGGTTTTTAAGTAACATGCTTTCCTATTAATATATAGATAGATTGGGCTAAAATAATTTTTCTAAGGTTCTAACTTTATTATTTGGTTGACAAAGTTTATGAACTTTGAAACGCATAAGCCTCATTTGGGTTGAAATTTATTGAGTTTAGATTTTGATTACCCTTTCGGCATTTGTCGTGGTTGGTAACGTCTTATCAATGGTTTACCCTTATAAAATTCTTCTCACAAACTTATTTTCTCTTTTAATTTTGATCATTCTCAGAAACTATTTGCCTTTTTGAAATTTTTCTTCCTAAACACTTTTTTATCCTTTTAATTTCGATCATTCTTTGACACTTTCCCCAAATATACATGTTACTGAAATCGTTTTGAATAATTTAATTGTTTGAAAGCTAATATTTTTAATAGGGGTGACTTAATACTAGTGTGACCAACGTGTGCATTAACATACATTAACATAAAAATACACCCTTATATATTTGTCATCCTTATTGTCCTAGCTCACAAAATTCCTTGGCGTACGTTTAGTCCAGTAATTTAAGTACGTTTATTCACTACATATTCCTTGTTATTTCTCCAACTGAAAAACACATTTCTATATCAGCCCTTCTGTATTTCAACCATAAACTATAAAATGTACCATAAAATAAAAGAATAAAATTACCCAATGTAACCAGGCATGGCATGCAACACACAAAAACACGCTTCATATTCTAAAGAGGATAATATGACCGAAGTTTCTTCCAGAATCCAAAGTTATTTTTAGTCAACTATCCCACACGTTCAATAAAAAGAACTATTTGTTCTAGGCTTTCAGGTGAGAAATTTTACGCCATGAAGACGGTCAACGATTTTTTCTTTCTCCATAGTCCGTGTTGTTGCTACACCAGGAGCCTCTGGCATTTCCAATTATATCCAATGACAGACCCTAAACGGAACCATTTGTCATTAGTGTTTAATTAATGACACGATTAAACCTTTAACCTTTAAACGAAGCTATGTGACATTTTACAATCAGTCAGTAGGTAAGCCTTCTCTCGTATAAGTAGTGATTATATTGAATTAGCCAACAAATTTTGTAATTTAATTCAATTTGATTTAATGGTGTCCATGGTTTCTTGGTTTCTATAAGCTTAGTTTGATCAATGCTTGAATTCATAGACGCGGAAAAAATATCAAACGCAAAAATCTTGAGAAATTACCTATATTTCCTGAGTATTTTGGTGTATAGTTTTGAACAACTTGTTGCGAACTACAAAGAAAATATCATTGTTTTTCATAGTGGGATAGATAGCTCTGTTGAATTTTTCATTTAATGCATTCGATTCGCAATGATTTGTTAATTGTTGTCTATACTAAAATAGACATACTCTCTATATGGAACAGTTGAATTAAATTTGTATTCAAAATAGAACCCCGTTGATTGGGCGTCTCACAGAGAGTGGTATTGGATTTATAATCTAAATTATAATTCTTCCTTTACATTTTGTTACTACTATAGTCAATATGACATAGCATATTCCATAATTTACAACACGGTTTTCTTTTAAACATCAATAAAAACAGTTGGTGCATTCAACTGAAATCAGAAACTAACATCAACGCACTCTGTTTTATTGCAATTTTTATCCAAAAAACCTAATACAGATTAAACATGGATTTGGATGTCTAATTCTAGTAATGGTCAAATAATGTAATGTTATATATCAAATATGCTTGTTTGGTATATAAATGGGAAATTCGCTAAAAGTCCCAACGATGGGGGAAAGCTGGGTCCAGTTTTGATTCATCAAAAGGCTGCTGGCTTTTTTGATCGGAGACAATAATGTTTATTGTTTTGACGATTGGAAACTAACCGCACGTAAACTACGATTTTCCACTTCGCCAATTATTTAACCGTTCCATTACAATCGCCAGCAGGAATGTCGTGGACCTATCAGACGTGTTTTCACAGTTTCAATGGAAGTGTCAGTTTCCAACAGAGTGAAAGGCAATTTAGTGCATTTCCGACGCTTCCTTTCGTTCCACTCCACAACACCGGGGAAGTAGTTACGTCATTGCCAAACAGCTGATAGACAAACTTTTGGTTTACACAGAGTAAACCTGAATGGTTTAAGCCAATGATTTTATATGTAAAAAAACGTTTTAGAGGAATTATTACTCTTGTTGCGATTATTATTTTCACGCATTGCTTTTCGTAAACTAAACACAAATCGTGTCTAATATTTTATGATCCATAAAAGAATACTATGGATAAATAGTATAGTAAATAACATAATGTACGATCATAGGACGTAAACTTCAAAATACAGCTACAGTTACACTTTACCACACTCTGCACAGTAAAAGATTAACAAATACCTCTGACAAACATTATAACAGGTGAATATTATATATTTGTATTTCTATATTTCCTTAAAAAAACGTTGTTTGCCTTCCAATCAAAGTCCTTGTTTTGCAGGATCATAATTTATCAACCGAGATATTATGATTGTTCAAAGTTTTGAACCATCATAATCAATTAAGTCAGTTGTTGATTAATTTAACTGTAGACCGAAATATTACTGGTCTATTAGAGACGAGTGCAAACAAATATCGACATAATTTTCTATGTTTTCTGAAAATGGTATTACAGTCCTAAGAGAATAGAACAATTGACTTGGCACTGCAAGCAGACTGCAGGTGACGCTTAAGTTCTTTGATAGCACCTCAATGTTCAGTGATTATTTTTAGAGACATTTTTCTAGTTTGCTTTTTGTGTTTTGGTTGTTAAGTAAGGGAACAGGTAGTAGATAGTTAATAAATTGTACTATTAATTGGATTAGTTAATAAATAAACCTATATATAAGTAAAAAAACATCGACGCACTCAGCCGTTAGTGGATTTTTCTTAATCTATCTTCTGGTCCATAAAGAATGATAAATCTACATCTTTTACCTTACCAACCTTTCAACATCCTCATTTACGGAAACAATTATGCCATAATTTATTTTTACTTCTGCATTGTTGGCAAAATTCCTTGAAACGATTCTCGAAGAATAACATCGTGATGTCGCCGTCCTGGCGACGCCAGCTGTGAAGTCATATCAGCTGATAGTATTGTTTAGTCACGAAGACATTGCGCAACAGCTGATCGAACAGTTAATTACTGTAATTAGGCCTTGACTCAATGCAACTCTATGTCCTTTTAGTAATTTCAATTCGCTTTGCACACTTATTGATAGCAAGAGGTGATTACCATACCTGGGAGAGAAATTTCTAATCAAATGTCTTCTGTGTGTCCAGCTCAGGATTTCTTGTGACACCAAAAATGTTGTCTATTGAGGAATTTTTGAACAAAAAGTGGAGTGTAAAGTACTTTTTCTAGAGGGCAAGCTTTTTGTAATAATCAAGATGTAAAATGTCCAATCGATCCAAAGTAGTTAAACAACCAAAAAGCTACGGCAACTGAGGTAACTTTCAAAAATACACATACTATTATCATTCTTTACTTAAGCGTTACAAAATCATTATACTAAAATTTTACGTAATTTTTATTTAATTAGACAGAATAATCCCAAGTTCAATTTCTTACAAACGTACGCACTTCATGAGAAAGTCATGATTGGAAAAGCAAACTAAGGGTTTTCTAGGAGTTTATCGTCATTCCATTCTTCTGGAGAAACCTCAAGGATGTTTTCTTCTCAACGACCCCAGAGACTTCGTGACGCCGTTGAAACGTCGTGAATGGTCACACATATAAGTCCACTCGTTACGTCCAATAATGTGATGCAACGTGTAAGAAGATCACATACATAGAGATTTTAGTGTGATATAAATATACTCTGCTTGTAAACACATGAATATACTATGAATTCGTAGTACTATGAATGTACTATGGTTTCGTATGTGCTACAAATCTATTACAGGTGGGTTGAAAAAGAATTCAGCCGTTGTATTTTATACCACTTAACTTTTACGACTTTGTCTAAAACTGCTAAAGCTATTTTTATTAAATCCACGTTTACACCAAAGTTTAAACCCTTTTTGACAATAGTAGTCAACAAAAGTTCTAATCACTTTGTTTTAAGCCTTGGTATGTAAAGCTCAGAAAAAAACCCCAATTTACATTTTCTACCAGACACATAATTTATGAAGATATTTTGACCTTGCACACCAAAAACATATTGTCTCAATTTAAAAAAGTGTACAAAAGCTTTTAGGCTACAACTTAACTTAAACAAAGCAACTACTTTATCCAAAATATATTACAGAGGTGAAGAATGATTTAGATTACATAGAAAATTATTTTCTAGCCACACAACGAGTTTTCATAAAATTATTATTATTTCAAGGAAATTGTACATACACCCCTTTCTACTTACCGGTTACACGTTATTAAAATCTAATTTGAGTGTCCTATTATCATTATTTTGGCTCTTTAGGTTCTGAAGTAACAAGTCTGGTTACTTAATGATTATAGTTGTATCAATGGGGCATTTAGTTTCTAAAAAAATACGCTGGCTTGCTGCAACCGGGGTACTTCTTTTATAACGGTAAACATAAACAGATACACTACGTTACATTACTTGATCGGTGCCACACGCAAGACGACCTCAACATTTGCAGGGCGGCCTTAGCCTATCAACATTAACCGGTCTCACAAAAACAAGAGTCAGCTGTTTCCCAGGTTAGCCAACATCGTAACATCAACATCCGCGCGCGTTTCCCGCTGATTTTAGTGTATTATTATGCGGAATATTATATATTATACAAGTTTCTACTGTTGGAGCAGTTTCGTCCCTGGATAAAACGTAGAAGATTGTTGCTTATGAACGAGTGTCTTCTGAAATGGGGTTTACATTTTCCTATTTAGTATGTCAGAAAGTAAACTTTACTAAACGTTTAAGAAACAAACCATGCACCTTCACCTTCTATTTTATTTCCAGTAATGTTTATATTTACCTTGGTCTTTTTCTGCGTGCTAGTAAAGTCTAAACAGGGAGTTTGTAATAAAAGTCCAGAACCAGAAATATCATTACGATTCAACGGTTAAGTTATACAATAATAAATCGAATAACAATAAATCTAACAACAATAGGGCATAAAAGTCTGTTGATAAGGTTCATAACTAATGTATATTTTAGTTTGTAATTGTATTACTAAAACATTTTCATGAATGGAAACTTTAAAATCGTGACCAACATCAGAGCCAAAATGATAGTCTACTACAATAAAATATTCATGGGGCTAGTTTTTAGGCCGGAATTTCCATTCAAAACACCATTAAAAACAATATCAATCAAAATCTATGAATGATATTGAAAGTTTATATGCATTTTTGTGGATGTAATTTGTGTATGTAATTTCTTATACATGATTGGGGTAAGAATTTAGCTCTTGTCCCATAGATGTGTTTTATTAGGTTAAACCCAAATTTAACTTCATGGGTTTTCAAATGGATTTTAAATACTTTATATGTAAATTATCGAGTTATTCTTAATACCATGTGTGAAATAGTTTTAAAAATCTCAATTAAGTAAACTAATAACTATGGCTATATGTGTTTAATATTAAAAATTGTGTATATTATAAGCTTGATTGTGATCAACCAATAACTCACTACACGTTCTAAAGATGTTCAGTTTTTTTTTTTTAATTCTTTGGCTCAAAATGGAGTTAAAAATTCAATTAAAAAGAAGCAAAATAGTAACTTCATCCAGCACTAACATCTTACTGTGTGTATTAACATAACCGCATTTTATTCATTCCAACGACTTTGAGATGCAAATTATTAAACACCTGTGCTTAGTCAAACTAGATGCCCATGTGGGTAGGTGTGAAGGTTCATAAACCACAGGTTGCAAGCAAACTTGAGGCCGATGGGAGGAGAAATGGCGGCAAAACACCGGCTAGCTTCTCGGACCTGGACATTACATCTACATGACCCCTACAAGTACTCCGGCTACAACCATGCATTATATCTGACGATTGGAGAGAGGACATTGCTATCAAGGGACATCACATGGTAGAATGGCGGGGTTACAAAAGTGAGTAAAATTTATCAATTTTCAAGAAGTCAGGAGTGAAATTACCACTCGCACCCCCACAATTAGGTAACACCCTGACGAAGATTAGGTGGACGTAAAAATCATATGTCACATCTTGCCATCATACCTGAGTAAGTTGAGACGGTAGTAATATTTTTCTCAACAGTTCTCTATAGGATCAATTTAAACTTTGGACCTGAAATCTACTGCAGTGGAACTTCGATAACAAGCCACCCTTGATAACAAGTCTAATTTTCAAATCCCCTTGAATATATTTGACCGTTTATCACATATTATTGCCAAACTCAATAAGAAGTCAACCTTAATAACAAGTCTTATTTAATATTTTGTATTTTATTTTGAATTGTATGTAATCTAAATAATATAATAATCCCCATGAGAGTCTTGATATCGAGGTTCTACATATGTTGTTTGAAATATTGCTTGTATTTTAGTCACAAAATCAGACCATTTTCACTACCACTCAAATGAATGGCTTGTTATCCATAATCTTATAACACCAAACTGTGACGTGGATTAGAACACGATGATTAGTGGTTAGAACACGATGATTAGTGGTTAGAACACGGTGATTTAGTGGTTAGAACACGATGATTTAGTGGTTAGAACACGATGATTTAGTGGTTCGAACACGGTGATTTAGTGTTTAGAACACGGCGATTTAGTGTTTAGAACACGATGATTAGTGGTTAGAACACGGTGATTTAGTGTTTAGAACACGGCGATTTAGTGGTTAGAACACGATGATTAGTGGTTAGAACACGATGATTTAGTGGTTAGAACACGGTGATTTAGTGTTTAGAACACGGCGATTTAGTGGTTAGAACACGATGATTAGTGGTTAGAACACGATGATTAGTGGTTAGAACACGATGATTAGTGGTTAGAACACGAGAACCACTTTTTCTGAAGCTCCGGGTTTAAACCTCACTAAACGCCAATAACATTTAGCTAAACCCTCGAACCCAGTTTTCCAAAGCACGCCTTTAACTTAAGGTCTAACTAATTAATGCAGGTAGTCTCTTAGGCTCAAGAAACTTTTTCTGTATTGGAGATTTTTCTCCACTGAACGCTATACGTCTAAACACATTAGAATAATTTAAAACATGCAGTGCCAATTTCAAAAATCTACTTACTGCATTTCACCCAACTCTTCAATCAGTCAATTTGTAATAGGCGTATTGTAATTCCCTAAAATTTTCTCAATACTCTATTTGTTTAAGTAATTCATCTTTGCTAATTCAATTGCAGTTCCCCAGTGTGATCCGTAGATCCAATTGTTCCGCAACTTAGATGCGGAAAGTAAATCATTGTTGTAGACAACAGACGATTGGTCTCGGAGGTCAGGTTTAGCAGAGCATGGAAATCAATGCAATTGTATACAAGACAGACAAACAGACAGACAACAAAGACGCTATAGATGCAATGTCCGACGATTAAGTAGAAATCCTGGTTGCACATTTTACCTTTCAAGATGCAAACGTTGCCTAAAACCTAAAACTGGGGTGATCTGTTTCGATACATTCCACGGATATTAGAACAGAAACGGTATGGATCATAAACATAAAACTATAACGGCTCGAAAGTAAACATTACTGTATATAAATTTAATTGTCAAAAAAAGTTCCAACCATTTGAAACGGGTATAAGTATAAGATTCAGACCAGTGACGTAATTTGTTTTTGTTTATGATCCATACAGTTCCTGTTCTAATATCAGTGCAACATTCTGGATGAGGAAAAACGTTTTTCCGGGACAAGCTGGTATTGTGGTTTAAGTGCGAGTCTAATATCCTTGCGGCACGGATTCAAATCCCGCCGATCACTAATAGTTTTAGCTTTGTGACATAACCGTGGCACAGTGGTTTGGGACCTATTATAAATTCCGAATTAATTATTTGGATAACAAAAAAATTCTGAAAGGAGAAGGGTGCTCTATCTGTTTTTGAAGAACTCCCTTCACCAATTGTCGTATTTAATTTAATTAATGTATTTAATTCTGACCCTAATTACAGTTCAGAATTGATTATATCGTGTGGCTAGAAAATGATTGCTATAAAAATCAAGCTTGTACTTTACTACAGCTATTCAGTAACAGTGTGTGTGTGTGTGTGTGTGTGTGTGAGTGTAATTGACTGTCTCTTTAAATAATGATATTCATCTCTTTTGGAACACTACCTTTCGAAGATATTTCGTAGATTTGCATTCTAACAAAACGCAATTACTTGTAACAAGTTAGTGTATTAAATTACGAAAATTTGCCTTTCGATCGGAACTATTTTCGATCTATGCATTTCTGAGAAATGTCACTCATCGGTGTAAATGTTGTTGTTTTCTTCTGGGAAAAGCCTTAAAGCTTTTTGAAATTTGCAGGTTTACCAAAGATGATTGGCCTGACCCGAAAATCGGTAGTTCAGTGCATACGGTATAGAAAATACTGTATAGAAAATGCATAACCTAATTTTGTATATATATATATATATATATATATATATATATATATATATATATATATCTCACAAAAAAATAAACGTGTGGGCGTTTGTCAGAGCACTTTACACTTTACTTCGTAAAATTATTAAATTATTGATGATAGATTCATTAAATTAACAACAAACACATATAACCTGTGAATGCTTTACAAATGCATTAATAAATTACACATCTCATTCAAAGCCCTATATAAGAGCATAAAGTATTTTAATATTCGGAGCATTTTTTCTGCTGTTAGAAATTTAAACGGGCGACTGAAACTAGTGTGGTTTCAGTTTTTAATTGATTTTACCCCTCTAAAGCTGCGCAACAGAACACATTCATGATATAAAGCCCACAAACAAAACTAGAGCTCTATAGCCTAGTTTCACAAAACTACATAATTAAAAGAAAACGTCTATTCGTGAGACTAGACGCACTAACTGAAATGATTCTAACCTTTACGAACACTTGGACCTTTCTGCGGAAAGATCACTGATGTCTCGATAAGAAAAGGAGTTATTATGGTTAATATCGGAGGATAAAGCCACATTTTGGTCGTCCCTCATCTATAATAACATCCGATTTCTGATAACTTAATATGCGTTCTACGTTGTCTAGTGATGAAGTTATCTACATGAGGAAGAAGATGAATGTTCCAAAGTTTTCAGCAACAAACAGTGCAAATTGAATAATTTCACACTACTAGTTATACTCACAATTCCGCGGCGATCGTAAAAAAATGTTTAGGAATTGTTTAATTTGATTCATAAATCGTTTCACAAATGATTTCATTTATTAAAGGTCCCAGTGAGTTATAAAATAGTTTCAAGTACTATCATAGATAAGAGTTTGTTCTATAGTTTTAACCATTTAACACACCGTAAAATATGGCTAAATAGGCTTACAAAACGCGTTTACTGCGTTTGTTGTTAAATGCGACATTTCAAACGTTACTAACACGAGGATGTATACAGACTCTAGATTTTATACAGTAATACAGTTTACAATGATAAGTCTACTTGGACTAATTCAAAGTAGATACATCTTTTCACTTTGTTTAAAAGTCTTAAAGGAAGTTTGTTAACACAGTACTTCCAATAATACAGCATTTAATTCCAGTAGCTACCCAATTTTCATATCCAGCAAGATACATTGGAAGTAGTATACTAGTATACTTTACGTGTGTCTAAACTTCGTTTTGCTGACAATTCTTCCTAAAAGAATTTCGTCAAGACAAGTTTTTTTAATTGCAATATCACTCCAGCAGCTATCAAAATGTTTACATTCAGCACTGCTTTTACTATATTATCAAAGCTTTTTCTAACAAGTCTCCCTGAAATTCAGTCAATTTATTCTTCCAAAAATATTCAGTGGCCAACCAACTCTTTAGTGATCTTCTTAGAGGGACCATTGGAATAAGCACATGGTTGAACTATGAACATAAATTAAACTGTGTTTTAACATTTTCCGAAAATTTTCCCAGAAGCCATTTCCTGACCTACTTCAGTTCCGTGATCACGAGCACGACGTCACGCGTTCAAGACACGACATCACGCGACTCCGCGGCCTCCGCTGTCAACTGTCTGCGGAGCAAATTATGGGCTGCTACAGAAACAGCTGATCTTTAGTGGATTGGGAGATAATAGAACATCCTAAACATGCTAAAACCACAGATTAATCATTAAAGGGGCCCTCTTATCCGGACACATTTCAACCGGAGATTTATTAACCGGACTGCACTTTGCTTGACACCACTTTAACCGGACAATTTGTATTAGGACCTCAATTAAGCAGACTGGATCGGCAGAAATGGGGGGATACTGAACGAATTTTTGAGTGGAAAAGATTTGAGACCACGTGTTTTAAGTATTATATATTTCGGGTGATTCAGAGAACGTTGGTTTAATCGGTAACCCCGCTATCCAGACTGGCCTCGTTCCTGAGGAGTCCGGAGAAGAGGGAGTCTACTGTAACATGATTAGAATATGATACTATATTCATATTACTCACTTCCTTGATTGAAAATATGCTCAAGACTGGGCTACTTAACCTTACCCATTGTCAATCTTGTAATATTTTCAAATCACCATAGTTTCAAGGCTTGGGATGCCTCATTATCAAATCGTTCGTAGAAATAGTTCAAAGATTTCAATCGAAAACACTGAGAAAGATTTTACAAGCACCTTGGTTTGTCACAAATAAAGTTATTCATCCAGATACAAAATTACCCTATGTTAGAGAATAAATAAAAAAACGAAGCGAAAAATATCAAAGAAAATTAGAAAGCCATCCAAATTTCCTGGCAGTTAACCTCCTCGATAATAGTGAAGCTACATATAGGCTCAAAAGAGTTAATCCAATATACCTTCCAAATCGTTTTTAGTTAAACTTTTTAAAAGTTTTTTTATGTTAGTGCACTTGATGGAGTCCAACCCATGTTAAAATGGTTATGAAATTTACTTATTGTTCTAGTATAGAATAGATTGTAAATAAATACTTGTTAAAAACAAAAAAAATATTCTCTGGTGAAAAAATGTCCTCGACATAAATACAATTTGACACATCAGCACACGCAGCGATTGGCATCCTTCAGAATAGAATCTTGAATTTGTATTATTTGGCCGACCAATGCATTAAAAGTGTACTGTTTGCGCGTGACTGAAGGTTTTAGGCTACGTGTGCGCTATGTATTTGTGTATTTTTTTAACATTGGTGAAGACTTTAACATTCACTGTATTTAATTTTAAGAGGCTCTTAATCGACACTGCCACAGAGTTGATTGAAACTAACCAAATATATGAAGAATATATTATGTGCCATGTAATAACAGCTATACCAGTGTTATATTAAACTATTGCACCTGTTGCTCGAATTCGAGCAATTGCTAAATATTAAAGGCGTTTTTTTAACGAATAACAGTCACAATTTCCGTTGACTTAAAATAGTCCACTCAAAGATATCAATCACTCCACTCCAGTTATCGAAACCGAAAACGAACTCAATCTGAAAACGAACACTCTTGATTGTATCGTGTGTTTACTATGAACAGCTGTAATTAATACAAATTATTCGTCTCTTTAAGTAAACAAATCTTTTCTTCATAAGAAATACGTTGGGATTTTGATGGCCTGTGGGACAAAGCCCGAAGACTTTTATTACAGGAATTTGTGAAAGGGGGCACACAAAAAATACTTAATTTTGACACCACGTTTGTAAAAATCCATCAATTATTAACGGAGGAGTAGTGTTTCGTAGAAATCGCCTTCACGTATTATATATAAGGATACGTAAAATCATGTAAAATATATTAATCTCCTCAGCAAAGCACAATTAAAGCGATTAGTTTAAAATGAAAACACACGCTATTAGAAGGCTTAAAGTGCATCCTAGTTGCTCTAACCCAGACAAACACCACTCAAAACCTCCACATCATTCTGATTACGCCGAGGAATATTCAAATGTCAATCCGCACGTGTAATTTCATCCGATTTTATATCTGTTGCACAAACCGAGATAATCTCGATCAGCTGACAACTCGCATTGAAGACGTCAGAATTCAAGACACGAAGCACTTTCCCCTGGTGAGAATGCGTTTCTTGCCTTCCATCGACACGCCCGACGGCCCAAGCAAAGGTCACTATGGGCTGCACTCCAGCGGCTATGGACCATCACAATGTCAGATGGGCTGACCTGATTCGGCATCCTTGGCATGAAGACTCCACCCAAACTTCTGGTTTTGTCTTGCCCGAGGTGTGATGCAACATGATTGTTCGTGAGTTCTGGCTCATGGAACTGGCCATTGATGCGTCAGCTAGGTCCCAGTCTAAAATTGGGTATCTTTGAAGTTACTACGTTTGGGGGAGGTTTAATGATTTAGTTTACCATTAAAATAAACAGTTGTAGAGCAAGGGTTTCAATGTAGATTTATTTCTTAATTTTGGCGAAAGCTTTTAATATTGATACTAGACATTCCGTCGATATGTTAAAGCTGTCACCAGTTTGTAAATCAAAATCGTCGTTGTTGATGTGAGCCACCGACAGATTGTGCTGATCTAAATTACTAATTTCAGTTGAATACAACAACTTTTTACCAAGTTAAACTAGTGGAGTAACTTATTGTGAGCTATGGCAACTGTTATGACCCATCAACTATGTCAGGATAAAATGTATCCAATATTCAATGAAAACCATTAATTTACATTGGATATTGACTAAATATCAAAACATTTAAAATGTTAAAATGTATCTTTAGGTTTTACTAGAATTAATTTGAGGTGCTTCAGATAGAATATGAGAACAGCTGGCCATCAATGCAATCCAGATATGTTCTACACCTTGGAACTTTCTGGAGCAACGATTTAGCTTATATTATTTTTTATATAAGACTGATTACATAACACAGATTATGTTAAAATACACAAGAAAGTTTGTTGATTATTTGCCTCAAATGATTTAGGCTGTTTACGTTTTTACTAGTTTTAAACTATGAATAGGATATATGTGAATTTAAGATTAAGTTCTTCAAAGGTTCTAACTATACTGTACATTGTCACGAGCATTCTATTTGGTTTCTGTCACGTCAAAAATGTGAAACCACATGGTCTATCCTAAATCATAAATATGAATCAGATTATCATATAAAAACGAATAGATGGCGTACATATACTAATCACATTTGATTCAGTTAGCCCCACGAAATCATCATTGGAGAGTGCATTCTTCCATGGTCTTATCTTTGAGGCTATTATAATTTACACAATAGAGCACATTTTACAATAAAAACTCTTTAAGAAAATGTCAATCATTTACGAATATAAACAATAATTGTGCCTAATATTTTCAAAAGCTATTTATAAAAACCATTAGACCTAGATCTAAATTCTACAAAAATAGATCCTTTGTGAAGGATTTGTTAAAAGCAGACGACTGAAGAATACAAACTAACTGGTCAGTTTGTTATGGCCCTGGTCGGCTTCCAGGTTAGTGTATTCAGAAACAATGAAGACACTTCCAACCCTGGACACTTCATCAAGACGAGTTCTCTCCTCTTGGACATCTTCCGACTGAATCTCTCCATCTCTGTCAGCCTTATCAGGAGTTGGGCATCTGAATACCTCAGCTATCCTGACAAAGATTACAGAACTCGACTAGATGACTTTGACCCAAACTTAATAGTCACATTTGGAACCTTATAAAAGTAATTAGAAAGTATAATTAGCCTTTTCCTTTAGAATAATATTTAGATTGGGGCTTACTACAATTATGAACATCATCGGTTTGAAAACCTTTATAAAAATATTGTTACCCTGTAGTTCAAACTAGCTTAAGTTTAGCTTGATGGTCTCATTTACTCTCGTAACTTATGTTTTGGTGTGAACTGTGTTTGAACAATGCTAGAAGATACTTGGAAGACTATATACAAACTCACAATAGCTCGAAGATTTTCCGTGAGTAACAAAGGTCATCGCCTCGGCCGGGCGTCAGGCGTGGCCACGATAAAAACAAAAGTGCTGACGAAATTAATCGCTTCTGCATGACTTCCGTGTGTTCAACAATGCAACATTGGGCGATGCTGCGGCGCAACTTCAATACGCTTTGGTATAGCCTCCTCTAGACGGCCAGATCCAGACCTTTTAGTTTCAAATAATCAAACAATTCTTTATAAAATAATCGTAATAGGCTATTATTCTAAGGTACAGGAGATATAAATTATGCTAAGACGTAAAATTGATTGATCCAACAACAAATCAATACATACAACAGTTATAAGTACTCGTACTTGTTTAAATGGATATTTAAACAATATTTTTCCTATCAAAATTCTCTTTGTTAGCTAGTGTTGACAGTGGTCAATACTAGCTCATGTTCTTCGAGTTAACTTTTAATGTTTATTGTTATTTCATTTCATAAGAAAGTATAAAGTATAAAGTATTTGTTCATTGTTCAACTTTTGAACATATTATAAATTAAATAAAGAAAAAAAAGGTTTCATCGCACTATTATGTTTTTAGCTGTTTTACATACGTTAATTGGTGGCTGAAAGTTACGTTTTGCTGGCCATGCCAGCTGTCATCGTTATTTGGGGACCTAGCAGGTTTTAACATCCCTAGAGCCGAAAAAACAGCTGCCCACTTACTTTCTTAAACATGAATGCATATTAAATACACAAACATCCATAGCATTGCAATAGAATTGTTTTATTGTTATCGCTGCCTAGCAACTATTTATTATTATTTTTGCTGATGCCTCAAATTATTTCTTCACATAACCTTAAAGTTGTAGTTGTGTTGTCTATCAGTGTGCGTTATATTGTGGTGAATACTAAATAATGGTTTTACAGCTCTCGATCATAAAAACTATCTCGAGCCAGCAAAACCTCATTTTCGGCTCTAAGTACGAAATATATTATTTCCTACAGTCACCTGACAAAGTGGGCTTCATTGCACTGATTATAGTACAGAAAGTTGCTGCATTTACTTACATTTTCCACACACTTTTTTGCCGCACTCCAGTATTCCAACCAAACAACACAAAGTAGCGTGCTTTTATTGTGCATGTAATCCGTGTACGCTTGAAAATAAGTTGGGGACACTTACTATGACTACGATTAGCTGGTGCAGCGTTTCCAATATCGTTCAATGTTTGTATTTAACCTAACCTAAACACGTGTTGTACAGTGTTGACAGTGTTTGAAAGACAATTTGATGGTAACTGTAGGAAAAATATAATGTGTAACACGAGTGCAAAGTTCCTTTGATGCACTCGAGAAACATGTGTAAACATTTCTCTCAAGTGCAGCAAAGTGCCACTTCGCACACTTGTTACACAAACAACTATATTGTATACACACGACAATTCGTGTTTGTCCGATTGTTAACAAATTAAAATTAACGATTTTATCAAAACAATAGTTGCATCAAACGTAATTATGGTTAATGCATTATCATGGTAACTTATGGACCAATAACTATGCAACTTATGCAACCCTAACCTTATCCGATATATGACACATCAAAGCGTAGTCGGCACAACTATTGACTATAAATAAACCTGTGTTAACTGAAGTCATGCCTATACGCAAAATGTGCACTTCTGTTCTGTTTATGAATAACCATTATTGAAGTTACTTCGAGTTCTTCCAAGTCGTTATTAAACGACGGTTTAACTACAGTGGCTAAAGAGGGAGGGGGTTAGGGGTTTGACCCACCTCAAGAAAATGAAACGTGATTTTTTGTACAGTAAAATTATTTTTTCATCAATTAAAAAAATTGTTTTATATGTCTCTAAATATCCTAAAAACGCAAGTTTACAGGTGTAATGATTAAAAAATCTCTAAACAGATTTGTCTGAAACTATTTGTATCATTATTATATTCTTTACTTACTACAAACATAAAAAATCCTCTACGTATTGTCAAACCCCTGATCTTGACACTATCATATTTTGTTATAGCATCATTATATTATAGCCCAATGATTAATGTCATCTTACAACAATTTACAGGTATCTGAGCTTACAGAATTCCAAAGAAATTCAGGGACCTTCTGCAAAAGACTCCATGAACTATACTGAGTTAACCCTTTCATTACTCCAGAGGGTTTTCCGCAGTGGTGTTTGCTTCTTTTACACTCATAACTTATTGAACTAGAATTTAACCCGTTAATTATTCAGCTAACGCTCATTGTCTCCAGATTTGTTGCAGTGTTAATCCTTTTTTACACTTCCATCCCATTTATGCCTTCCTAGGACTCAACCCGTTAATTATCCAGCTAATAATAAATTTCCCTAGATGTTTAAGCAGTGTGGATCCTTCCCTTCCTTTTACATTTCTAACGACTTTACCAGTTTACCAAAGAACTTAACCCGTTCATTATCTCAGCTAACCCTAAATTAATTCAGATTTTGTCAGCAGAGTGGATCCTATCTTTTACACTTCCAAAACCTTTACCTAAAACTTAATTCAATAATTATTTAGCTAACCCTAATGACTCCACAGTTTGTAATTGTAGATCCTATCTTTGCACTTCTAAAACCATTACTAAGGACTTCACCCGTTACTTATTTTGCTAACCCACAATGACTCCAGAGTTTTTAAGCAGTGTGGATACTTTCTTTTACCCTCCCAACATATTCTCCTAGAGCTCAACCCATTAATTCAAAGGGTTTCCTGTATTCCTGTTATACTACCAACATATTTACCTACATCTCAACCCTTAATAACCCAGCTAACCCCCAATTACTCCACAGGTTATCCCGAAAGATTTCAATTTCTTTTACACTTCCTCCACCTCCATTTCCTTCACTCACCTTGATCATGTCCAGTGTCCAGGGTCCAGGGTCCTAGGTGGTCGATGGTCGATGACGTTCTGTCTCTACTCTCCATCCTCCTCCTCGGTCTGAGCACTCTCCCCTCCCCCCCCCCCTCCAAGGTCATGGTCTCTCCTTATCACTTCGGCGCCGGAGTGTCTGGGTGGAAGGTTTCCTCTCAACAATAGAACTCCCCCATTGTCTGTCATATGACGTTATCACACGTTTTAAATGACGATTCATTTTAGATTTTGACAACTAAACCCCACTTTTATAAAATCATCTATATAGGGAGAAAATAAGCCATTACCATAGGTCTCACGGTTAGACCTAGACCCGGGACCGATTTGCTTTTTCGTTTTGGATACAAATTGTTGTTTATCATTTTTCAACCCCCCAAAAACACAATGTATAATTCATTTAAAACTTATTTTGTACATAGCTTAATAGAACAAATATTTGTTTAAACTGAAACGTAGTAGTACGTCTAATAGTCACTCAAAAAATCCAGAAATCTCGAAATTTAAAATTACACTTTAGTTTACTTATTTAGGGATATATTTTGATCAAATCTGGCAAATTGGTTTTTTATATTAAGTTATAAACATTTCAATAAAAATCACGTACCTTTTATTACCTTCCCTGTAGAAGAAAAACTTTACTCAATAAAATTCATAATATTTAAATAGAAAATAACTTTGACAATTAATTTTAAGGGAATTTAGCAAAAGTCCAACCAGGTGAATTCACTACTTCTGTAGGTTTTATATATTTTATTAAAACCCGTACTCTATGCGTTTTCTTGTTTTTTCCCCTACCTACTTTATTTGTATATCAACCCACACGCTTCCATTTGTTTCTCCCACTTCATCATATTTTAAATCCCACTTTCTCTCTGGCTTTGTTGTCAAAGTACCATTGATTTTATCCCACGCTACAATATTTAAATTCTCTCCTGGTACAGTTTCTTTAAACTCCTTACATGTCACACTTTGTTATTCATAATTTGCCTTATCCTAAGTTGAAACCAATCCTACACTTTTATAACACAATTTTTATTTCACACAATATATATCACATACTTATCACACAATTTCATTCAACATCATACCCCTACTTTACTTTTGTTGTCATTCGAAATTCTTCTTTTCCATAAAATTGTCTGTGTTGCTAAATGGGTATGGCCGATGCTCACTTAAAACTAAAAAAAATATTCAATCCCCTGCAATGGTGATTTTTGACTCAGATGCCATTTTTTGTCATTTGACTCAAATAATTAGGCATTCTAAGATAATGACGACGATAGTAAAAATAACAGAAAATTCCCTTACTGGAAAACTGAACAATCTTACAAGTTTCTGTTTATAATGTCCACACCATCCCATGTTTCATAAACATACTCCATTATATTAATGCAATATTCGTACTGACGATCCAAATGAAATCTGCAAAAAAACAATCAAAGTGGCAGGTGTTCCTGTCGCCCTACGATTACACAATCTGCAGAACAGTTCCACCATGTTTTGCTGGATTGACGTAAAAAGGTTAATCTAATGATTGAAGGAAGGTTTAAAAAAATCAAGAGGTGTTAAAGATAGTCCATCATTAAAAACCTACATTTCCTGACTTTGATTCAATATGGTTCAAAATTGCGTATTGTTTACACAGAAACGACGTAAGAAAAAAAATACCCCCGCCGTAGCAAACCTGCCGACTAAGCGAATTTTAATTTGTTTGAATTGATTTTTAATTAAATCTATTTCAATAACATTAGGTTTACCGAGTACCTAGGATTGATGCTACAAGGAAACTAATAAAATGAGTTTTTTAGTAAAATATTAATAGTTTAGTATAAAATAAAAAATTCCAAGTTTGATCAAAATATATCCATGAACAAGCAAACAACAACAATTTACAATATTCTCCATAAGAATAACATGATAATTTTAAAATTACAATATTTTGAATTTTTTTCCGTTACCAATATCCGTACAAAAACAATTTGATATACTACATCTTTTTTTGTCTAGAGAGAAATTAAGAAATTTTGAACATTGAGGGTCAAAAATGGTGTCTGTGGTTTGACCTATGACACCGCGCTAGGTATCTTGTTCGTGTCACCTACCGCATAGTCTTAGAATGTTTGGAATCACAATTACAGTTTATCTGAGTGGCCTCATCTTTATTTCCTCCAGCCCTTCAGCGCTGCTACTTTATAATCACGAGCGTGGTCAAAATCTGCTTAAACCTTGAACTTTCGTATCCAGGCCGATTGTTGGACAAGGGGCGTGGCTTAGTGGACACGAATAGATTAACTCCTCCATGGACAATGCACTTCAGTACCTATCTAGAATACAGTAAATTTTACGTACTAGAGAACCCCGTAATTGTATTACGGTATCTATGCGTCAAAACTTGTGTCTCGGGAATTCACCAGTTAAAAGGAAAATGTGTCAATAATTAATAATTTAGAAACCGAGGTAGGTACTGGAATATGACATATACTGCAAAGTAAACGCACGTTTGGAAAGTGGATGTTTTTGCCGTCTGCCTCACGTTGCACACGGCAGTGATTGGCAGGAGCAGATTATGTCGCACCGATGACAATATAATCATCTCATGTTTGCATAATGTTGGCCACACTTTCTACCATCGACAGGACGTGATCCATGTCGCATAATACCCATTGCGACACGTTTTATTACTTTTGATACACCGTGGCGGTGTTAACACTTCTTTACTCCGTGTCATGTGTCACTGCGCCAGCAAACGTTGCTCGTCGACTTTGAACAGTGCAAGTAGACTACTTTATCCGTTGTATTATTGTATATGTATAGGTTATCCTGTTTGGGACCTTATCAAAAAGAGGGCCGCCACTCACAATGCGCTGTGGTAGTTAGGTTAGGTTAGTGTTGAATGACAAACATCTTTCTAAACCCCTGAAAAAGGTTACCAATAGAAAAAGACGTCTTTGTAAATTTGATTACAGTATTTAACAAAATTACTGCACAAGCCCACATTGATTTCTGTGAATGTTACCTTGTTTGTCAACATGAAAAACGTTCCAGGGAGTGGATAAACTCCTGTCGTTTTCAAGTTAAAATCTATATATTTATAATAGGCAAGCATCTTTCTTTGAAATATTTTTTCTCAGCTCGTGTGCATCGCAGGGAAAATCTACGCATACTGTTAGAAATATATTTTCCTGTAGATGTGCAGAATCCCTTTTAAAATTAAAATAAGCTAAAAAGCAAAAAAAATGAAAGTTTTATATATGTATATAAAATTAAGGGCCATAGATTTGTCTACGGTGGGGCATTGCGTAAAGAAATATTCAAGATTTTATTTATTAATATTATTTATTGTTTTGAATATCGTTAACAATAATCAAATCCATATAAACTAAATGCATTATTTGTAGGTAAATGAAAACTGAATGATAGGAAGTTATACAATAGCAAAGTAAATTTTGTTCTAATTCCTTAGTGTCATCTATTGTGGTTAGTCATAGTTTGTGTGAACAACTAAAGGGCAGTTAGTGACCAGGGCTTTGGAGAGAACATCTAAAGTTGGTGGGTGTTGATGGTCTTGCTTCAAGTTCTTGATTCTGTGATTGCTCGGTATGTCTTCATGACGAACTGTTAGAGGTGCTTAATATTGGGATCATCAACTGTGGTATTTTACTGAGAGTGGTGCACAGTTAGTTATTACCATCCAAAGCTTTGAGTCTCTCCTCGGTAATGATGTTTTGAAATTTACTTTGCAGTAAAATAAAACTTCTCTCAGGGAGTTGTCGCAACTGGCACGCTATGTGTTGGCCAAATTTGTCATATTGGTCTTCAGTATCTTCACTGGTCAGGTTGGCTAAAGAGTGCAATTTATCCACTACACTTTCAAATCTAGTGGGGGTTTCTGTACTACCCTGCATCTTCAATACCTTCCGTGGTGATTCCATAGAGGTGGATGAACGTTTTGTAGAATGCAACTGTGAATTAGACACAAGGGTGGTGGGACTTGACGGGTGTGTAGGTGGTTCCACTATTTGTGCATTGCTCTTTACCGAAATGTCGTCATTGTCTGTAGATTCATGTCCCTCTTCATCCATAAGTAGCTGCAGGATTTCCTAAAAACAAGAGGCACTTTGGTTAGTTTTAACGCTTAAAAATGTGCAATATATTACAATTAGCAATATTTGTCAATTTCCTACCTAATTTCATTAACCCTTAATTACAGGTACCTGACACAAAGTGCAAGTTGGATGAAATCCAAAAGTGGTTCGAGACTATCCTGCATCTTATTTCCCCGCAGCTGTGGTGATTTGAATGGCTAGCATTTTAGAATTAAATGGTCTCCTGATTTTACATCGATGTTTAAACTACAAGGGAACTACAGTACTGTATTGTGTTCTTTGTTATTGATGGCAGTGCCGATGACAGCACAGTGTTTAAGAACTCTACTTTAAATATAGCAATCAAACAAAACCTCCTGAATTGGCCACAAGATGGACTTTGTGTAGCAGATGACGTGTTTTTTCTGACACCATTGTGTTGAAACCATTTTCAAACAGAGGACTGACAGTATAAAAGCCTCAATTAACGAGTATCCCGAGAAAGACGTGTTGTTGAAAATGCATTTTGTATTTTGGCTAGTAGGTTTCGTGTTTTTATTTAAAAAAAATCCTATACCAGTCAATGTGGACACAACAGAAACTCTAGTGAATTCAGTTTGTGCTATCCACTACTGGATCAGACGTCTTCGTCTTCCAAAACTTATATCCCTTTAGGTTCTGTAGATGAGGGAGGAAGTCTTGAATGTAGAACACAGGAATTTTAACTCCCGGAACTTGGCAGGAAATATCAGATTTGATGGCGCATGCCGCCAGTACTCGTCAAATGATTGTGGTCACGCTGGGCAGGGAGTACCCGCAACGGTACATGGATCAGTACATGGTGAGATTTTCTGTTCCGTGTCAGATGAAGTAGATTGGTATAAAATCGAATCAAATATCTTTACTGTGCACATAAAATCTGTATACAGGGAAACAGTATGTGTTAATTTGTTCGGAAACTTAAAAATCTTTGATAGAGTAGAGAGCTCGTTCTACTAGTAGGCGTTTGACCACTCTCCAAAATTTGTCGGTGTCTTCCTCCACTTTCTTTAAGAGGTTCAGGAAGCACGTTAAAGAACCTGAACCTGACACTACTGTACTGTAAAAGAGTTGCCTTTCAAAGAATTTTCTCCTGTGAGTGTGATTAGTAATTTTTTTAGTGTTCATTCATTCCAACTTTTATGATCTCATGTCAGTAACTGAGCTCATAACTGATTCAGCTTATTATGTGGTTTAATGCTAATAGTCTTTGTCTTGATAAGAATAAAACTCAAAATCTATTGTGTAGTCTTAAAAACATTTCAGTAGAGTCACCGAACGTAACCAATGAAAATTTCATTACAGTTCTAGGAATAAAAATTGATAAATGTTTAAGCTGGTCTCCTCAGATAGATTTTAGTTTGTGCAAGATTGTCCAGAGTAATCTGTTTGCTTAGAAATCTTATGGGTGGTGTACCTGAAACCTACATAGGGGTAGCCTACTTTGCATTTTTCCAATCCATAGTTAGCTACGGCTTGATTCTTTGGGGAAATAGTAGTCACATAAGTGAAGTGTTACTACTCCAGAAGAAGGTAGTAAGAATTATAAACAAAGCTCCAATTGAAGAGCATTACAAGATATTGTTCAGAAGAAATAGAATTTTGACTGTAATAAATCTGTAGGCCTACATATTTATGTGTTTACTTAGGGTTTAAAAAAATATTAATTCCCATGTATATAGGTTTAATATCATTCACACAACACACGTAATCAGTTCCTTTTAGACGTGCCTTATCGTAGGTTAAGTAAATGTAAAAATAGTTACCATGATATTTCATTAAGATTGTTTAATAAGTTCAGCATCAATGCCAAAGAATTAGACCAATGCCGTTTTAAAAAAGAGCTCAGGACTGGTTACTTTTACATCTTTTTTATGACATAGAAGAATATTTTAAGGTTGACGAAGTTAACTTTTAATGTCCTCACATTTCCACATTCTTTTTTATGTGTAAGCCTGTATAAGTATAGCCTATTTTGACTCGTTTTGAGGCTTGTTTTGTTTTCTCTGAAAATAGCTGTTTAGGCTGTTTATGTAATAGCTGAATTTACTTGACTTTTGTCTTCTATTGCATTTCTTGTAAATGTTGAAGGACAACAAAACTTTTCTGATTTCTGCGCGTACCTAGTCATTTGATGAAGGGACATGGTAACACCATGATGGTGTTAATTTGTGTTGATATGATATTTTAGTTGCTAAGTTAACCTAGAAACCCAATTTGTCTCCTCAAAAATGAGTTGTATGGCTACCACCAGAACAGAGCTAAATAATTCGTGATTTCACGACCATCACGGGGTTTTTCACGAGCAAAATAGCTTTATCGATTGTACTGTGTTATGGTCGTGAAAATAAATTTAAATGTTACAATTTTGTTTAATTGCAACACAAATCTCTCTAATACAGTACAATTAATTGAAGGATATAAAAAATTAGATTTTGAACCAAGTTTACATTCACATCAAGTCCTGTGGAATATTGTAAGAATAAGAGAAGTGGAATGAAAACCTAAATAAACAATATAGTGATTCTCGATAATTGAAAATTCCAGACCGTAGTCCCTGACCATGCAGATGGTTTTATATAATATATATATATATATATATACACACACACACGCACACACACATATATATATATATATACGTATATGTTATATTTAATATAACATGTATATGGTGTTATATTAAATATAACATATATATGGTGTTATATATTATCGTTCATGATTTGGATGATCAAAAATATAAAAAAATTGATATATGATAATATTTTAATGTTTTATAGACACAAGAAGGACGCATCTGTAAAAAAACATAATATAAAGGTATATTTCATATATCGGGAACGTTTGTTTGGAGTTATACAAACCTCAAGAGATTTTTTATTTTTGCAATTTTTTTAGAAAGACCAAATTTACCAAAGGCTTAGTGAGCTGTCTATTGCAAAATGACCCTAAAACTAAATGTATTTACAGCAAAAAATAGTTATAAAAATAACGTGCGTTGTGTTTGTGACGGAATTTCGTTCAAGATGGTATATCAATAAACAAAATACCAAATATATTGCGTTAACGTGGAGATTTTATGAAACTTTAAATGTCAATAGATAAAAAAAGAAACCTTTAGATAAAAAAATTATAAAGTGCTTTTCTTGATAACGTGCATTTTTTAATTTTCACTCTATACAGTAATAGATAAGTGAGTGAGTTGAAACCCTGCAATGGAACTAGTAAGCGTAAGGGTAAAACCATAAAACCTATAATTATTTGTAAAAGCCTATAATGAATGTTCACCGAATGAACCAAACGAATGTACCAAATGAAAGATATTTTCCTGTAGATGTGCAGAATCTTTTAATAAATTAAAATAGGCTCAAAATTAAGCACAAAAAATTAGTTTTTTTAATAAAAAATTGACATGGGCCTTATGTATTGCCATGTTGGTGACAACAAGATATAAACAGAAAATCAAAACAAATTTAAGAAATTTCAATCACATGTTTTATTTATAGCGTGGGTTGAAATTATAATGCAGTTTGCACAGTACATACTTGTGGCCGAGTTTTCGACCACCACGGGGCGAGCTCTCGTCTTATATCCCTACTATTATAAAACACTTTTAACACAACACACGTAATCAGTTCCTTTTAGACGTGCCTTATCGTAGGTTAAGTAAATGTAAAAATAGTTACCATGATATTTCATTAAGATTGTTTAATAAGTTCAGCATCAATGCCAAAGAATTAGACCAATGCCGTTTTAAAAAAGAGCTCAGGACTGGTTACTTTTACATCTTTTTTATGACATAGAAGAATATTTTAAGGTTGACGAAGTTAACTTTTAATGTCCTCACATTTCCACATTCTTTTTTATGTGTAAGCCTGTATAAGTATAGCCTATTTTGACTCGTTTTGAGGCTTGTTTTGTTTTCTCTGAAAATAGCTGTTTAGGCTGTTTATGTAATAGCTGAATTTACTTGACTTTTGTCTTCTATTGCATTTCTTGTAAATGTTGAAGGACAACAAAACTTTTCTGATTTCTGCGCGTACCTAGTCATTTGATGAAGGGACATGGTAACACCATGATGGTGTTAATTTGTGTTGATATGATATTTTAGTTGCTAAGTTAACCTAGAAACCCAATTTGTCTCCTCAAAAATGAGTTGTATGGCTACCACCAGAACAGAGCTAAATAATTCGTGATTTCACGACCATCACGGGGTTTTTCACGAGCAAAATAGCTTTATCGATTGTACTGTGTTATGGTCGTGAAAATAAATTTAAATGTTACAATTTTGTTTAATTGCAACACAAATCTCTCTAATACAGTACAATTAATTGAAGGATATAAAAAATTAGATTTTGAACCAAGTTTACATTCACATCAAGTCCTGTGGAATATTGTAAGAATAAGAGAAGTGGAATGAAAACCTAAATAAACAATATAGTGATTCTCGATAATTGAAAATTCCAGACCGTAGTCCCTGACCATGCAGATGGTTTTATATAATATATATATATATATATACACACACACACACGCACACACACATATATATATATATACGTATATGTTATATTTAATATAACATGTATATGGTGTTATATTAAATATAACATATATATGGTGTTATATATTATCGTTCATGATTTGGATGATCAAAAATATAAAAAATTGATATATGATAATATTTTAATGTTTTATAGACACAAGAAGGACGCATCTGTAAAAAAACATAATATAAAGGTATATTTCATATATCGGGAACGTTTGTTTGGAGTTATACAAACCTCAAGAGATTTTTTATTTTTGCAATTTTTTTAGAAAGACCAAATTTACCAAAGGCTTAGTGAGCTGTCTATTGCAAAATGACCCTAAAACTAAATGTATTTACAGCAAAAAATAGTTATAAAAATAACGTGCGTTGTGTTTGTGACGGAATTTCGTTCAAGATGGTATATCAATAAACAAAATACCAAATATATTGCGTTAACGTGGAGATTTTATGAAACTTTAAATGTCAATAGATAAAAAAAGAAACCTTTAGATAAAAAAATTATAAAGTGCTTTTCTTGATAACGTGCATTTTTTAATTTTCACTCTATACAGTAATAGATAAGTGAGTGAGTTGAAACCCTGCAATGGAACTAGTAAGCGTAAGGGTAAAACCATAAAACCTATAATTATTTGTAAAAGCCTATAATGAATGTTCACCGAATGAACCAAACGAATGTACCAAATGAAAGATATTTTCCTGTAGATGTGCAGAATCTTTTAATAAATTAAAATAGGCTCAAAATTAAGCACAAAAAATTAGTTTTTTTAATAAAAAATTAACATGGGCCTTATGTATTGCCATGTTGGTGACAACAAGATATAAACAGAAAATCAAAACAAATTTAAGAAATTTCAATCACATGTTTTATTTATAGCGTGGGTTGAAATTATAATGCAGTTTGCACAGTACATACTTGTGGCCGAGTTTTCGACCACCACGGGGCGAGCTCTCGTCTTATATCCCTACTATTATAAAACACTTTTGCAAAACTAATGAAAGCTAGCCTGACCATACTATTGGACCGAATTATTGCGGTTGGTACCAAATGAAAGATATTTTTCTGTAGATGTGCAGATTCCCTTTTTAATTAAAATAGGCTCAAAAATAAACACACAAAATTAATTTGAAATAATTTAAAAAAAATTACATCGGTTGCCACAGATGGTGACAAAATATAAACAGAAAATCAAAACAAATGGAAAAATTCCAATCACATGTTTTATTTACACTGTACTGTGGGGTGAAAATTAAGAAGTTTGCACAATACATACTTAAATATTAGTTGTTAATTTCAGTAAAGTAAAACTGCAACCAAACAATTTAAAAATAATTTCTAATACCTAACTGTAATGGTTCTGTAATATAACATAGGCCTATTAATCATTATTGTGAGTTGAAATTAGGAATCATGTAAAGATGTAAATTTGTTTTTGTAGAATTATTATATAAGTGTAGTCATGTATGTGTTATTGCCAGTAATGATTCGTCTGTATTATAGTGAATTTACAATTATTGGGAGTTTAGTAATCATATAAATTTGTTTTTGTAGATTCATTAACTGATGTGATACGTTTGGGGTAGACTTCCATAATATCTGTTGGCACAAACAACCGAATGAAAATATCGATCAATATATCGATTTTTCGATATACCGTATCGTTAGGTTAGTTAGGTAAGGTTAATCTAACCAAACGATATATCGAATGAAATAATCGACCAATCGATATTTTCGTTCGGCTGTTTGTGCCAACGGATACGGAAGTCTACCCTGTGTTTGTTATTGGTGTAGTAAAATTAACTAACCAATTTCAAAAAAATAATTCATTTTGGCCTACTTACCATAGTTGATGAGGAATCCCTGCCAGTGACAGCTCCATGCCAGAGTACTTCTGCTGTCGAGAACCACACAAGCTTTGGCTTGTAAATTTTACTTGTACCAGCATCACTTTCTTGAGATTTCTTTATTTTGCTGAGTTCCTTTCTGTATGTGTCTCTTAAACTTTTTACCTTCTTTTTTACCTGCTCAACTGTAGCAGGCATTCCAACATCATCGAGGTTTTGCAGCAACTCACTGTATGCTGCTTCTTTTACGCTCCTATTAAGATAATCCTTTGCAGTAACGTCCCACAAGCACGGATAGTCTTGGAACAAATTTAAAAAATCTATAATTTGTTTCCCCGACCACTTAAGTTCAGCCATTTTTATGATGAAAACAACCCGATAAACAGAATAACTAAATCAAAATAAGCACACATCAACAACGTGTTGAATTGATCATCGTCGCTGCCACGCTTCTAGAGATTGGTGGTCAGACTACGCTGGGCTGGTGTGGTGGCTGGCGCCAGCGAGTGCGAGTGATCACGTGACTGCTATTGATCCGCTGCCTCGTACTACCAAAACCAAAAGTAAAATAATAATGTCCGACTTCGCCGGCCGCTGACAAGACAAATACTCGCCGGCTGGCTGTTGAGTGTTGGCTGGCGGTGGTGGTGCTGTGCAGCTGCGATGTCAGTGAATTGCACAATCACATTCAATTAAATCGACAACAACCAGCACAACCCCGAAACAATGAAACAAACAGAACAACAGAACAGAATCAACCGAACCCTTCGGCTGTCGGCTCGGCTTCGGCTGCTCGGCATCGCAAACTCAAACTGCGAAGATCTTCCACGTGTGGTGCACTTATGAGGACTCAAAGTAAGTTAATGAATTGTTTGAGCTTTGAAATATTTAGTAGATAAATTTCTGATTACACTAAAAAATTATTGAAGTGCATGTTTCTGTCATCCTTACACACAACACAACACACATGGGGTTTTGTTTCGATTTTAGGTTATGTGTCAGTAACCAAAAAATTACCTTGCCTTGGTACCGGCATGGTTTTAGGTTATATCCAGCATCAAAATACTTTAATTGAATCCAAAACCTTAAAAATAAGTAAACCAAATAAGTTACTGAATGTCTTGTCCTATCTTCTGAAAATATTGTAGGCCTATTGCTAATACCGGTATCAATGTTCATGGCTAGGCCTATTTGTTATTTATTTACCTAAAGAGCCGGCCTAACTCGCTTTTTTCAATCAACTTAACTTGCAATTTATTTTTAGGGCTAAAAATGAATTTGAGGATTGAATATATTTACTCAAATATAACCAAAAGCTTATAACTTAACCTAACAAATAACTTACCGTAGGTACCTAGCTCTTTTAAGCCTTTTTCTAATTAACTGCCTAAAGGCAGTTAGCCTATTTCTTGCTGCCGGTTGTGAGTGTTTAAGTGCATGTGCCCCTTTCAAATTCTTCAGCTAGGAATAACTTAGGCTATACCAGCTGCTTCCTTTAAGTTAAGTAATAACCTTTGTACCCTGTTGGTCTTAAAATCAGCTGTAGTTATTCGGCAGCTAGGTAAACCCGCAGGCCTGACGTAATTGCAATGGCTTAAGCTTAGCACTCGTTTTTAGCGAATTTCCCATATAGGGAATAAGCTATTACCGTAGTACTCATGGTAAGACCTGGACCCGGGACCGATTTTTTTTTCGTTTTGAGGTCCCTAGAGGCCAAAAATAGCATCCGTTCAAATTCATATATATATATATATATATTTATATATATATATTTATATATATATATATTTATATATATATGTGTCCGTTAGCGCGATAACTCGAGCAAAAATAATCCGATTTTGATGAAATTTGGTACAAACGTGTAAACCTACGTTTATTCGAACGAGTTCGCGAACCAGCATGATCGGACCATGGGAACGGGGGTTTATGGGGTAAAAATGGGTTTTTCCCATTTTTGACCCAAAAAACTTAAATTTTTGCAATTTCTTTCCAAACTATTTTGTAGAGCTTAAAAAAACAAATAATTTAGTATATTGAAGCGTTATAATGCGCCTAATGGTTACGGAGAAAATTAAAAAAAATTGTAAATTTAAAATTCCCATGTTATTCTTATGGAGGATAAGTAAACTGTTGTAGTTTGCTTATTTATTAACATATTTTGCCCAAATTTGGAAAATGTTTTTATTTCTTACTAACTATTAACATTTTACATAAAAAAAACACTTTAACCCTCCCTGTTGCAGCAAACCTAAGTATGTGTTAAACTGATTTGATTTAAATAGGGAATAAATGTGATATTTTTAAGGAGACATTTGAGTGTAAATCCAATCAGGCAAATGGAAATTCGCTTAGTCTGCAGGTTTGCTGCGGCGGGGGTATTTTTATTTACTATTTTCTTTGACCTAGATTGCCTTTGGTACATATAGGTTACAAAATCTTTCCAACCTAATTTTTGGGCATTAATTTGTTTTAGGTGCTAAACTTAATCGCAAACGGAAAAGGATTTAACCATGGAAAACCTCCAGGATAAGATCTTAAACCTTGTTAGGAGCATTTGTTTAAAAAAGGAAGAAATACAGGCTATAGAAGGTACTTCACCTGATGTTGAATTTTTATTGATGGAATCTCTAAAGTTGGAGGAAAACAAAAGGTAAATCACACTTGCTTAATGAATAGATAGTGTAATATTTAAGATAAGTTTATAATTGAACTAAGTTAGATAGAGTACATGTTGCTCATTCGAGTAATTTGCAAAGTAATAAGTACAGTCTGAGTTATTTTGAAAACGAATAACACAGTCATAATTTCCGATGATTCAAAAAAGTCAACTCAAAGTTTATGTGCCTAATGGAAATACTCAACGTGTCAATACCAGTTTGATATAATCAACGTTTCTTTTAATTATTTTATCTTTTTACAAAAGCTGATAGCCTATAGTTTTTTTGTGTGTTTTCTACAAATGTTTCCCGACTTGCTCATAACGGGTAAGGTTGTCAATGTTTATCCTCGTCATTGATATGTAGGCCTACTTACCTGCATGGTACCACCATAGTCACCAGTATGTCTACAAATTTCAGTCATTTTTTAAATAGCGATAAAATATGTTCACATTGCTACTTAAGAACTACCTGATTTTCTTGCATAACCTGTTCGTCACAATTTTATTTTCTTCAACTGGCATTATTTTGGTTTGTTGCTGTAATAATGTCAATTGTATTTACCCGATATGCAGGTTTAAAAGGCTTGATGTTGTTCAGATCTAGGTTTTGTTTCCCTTAACTGTGAATAATAATTTCTTCAATGAAAGTTTTAGTAAGTTAAAGGGGTTTTAGATGTAATCATATTCTTAAAAAATCACTTGACTTCTGGAAAACGATTGAATGTCCTTGCCGTACCAGTTTCATTAGGCGAGTATTTTCCTATGCAATGATCACACAATCAGTGAAATTAAATGTTTTTAGCACACATTTCATTGAATTGCAGCTTAAATATTTACAGCAATTAAATTATCATAATGTAAACAATTATGTTCTTCATAGATAACATGGGAACTTTTAAAAGCTACTGTGCCAGAGCCCAAGGGACTTTTTGAAAAATTTAAGGTCAGTTTGCAAATCTACGTGACACACTCTTTCCAATGAGACGAATAATAAAAATTGGGAGAGAAATGGCGGAGGAGTTCAGAGGACAAATTTCGTGTTGGCTTAGTAGATAATTAAATAACAATAATGAATAATTAAATAATAATTCAATTTTCAGGTTAACTTAATAGGTAACAAGCTAGATTTTTGTTCACATTTTTTTTATTTCACTTGAAAACAGTTTTAGACTGGTTTTCAAAACTGAGGTACCGGTAGTTTTAAGTTTTGGATTGGACACAACAAATTATATTTCAGTGCTTTTAAGTGTTTTCCTGAATCGAATCAAATGGAATTGTATTACACTACAATGTTAAGTGGCGTGGCCGAAAATGACAGGGGGGGGGGGCAAAAAGCAGCCACAGGCACGGTGTCTGTTCTCAACTATACAGTGGCTGAACACCCAGACCATGGCTGGTCCTTGCTGTGGAAGTGTACTGTTTAAATAACATTTGGTTATATGAGAGCCAGTTACACTAAGTTACGGTGCCTAGTTTCGCATATATGCACGCTTATCTGGGTGCACCTGGGAAGCACATACTCAACCAATAAATCAGTGTGACGATTCTTAAGTTAAATTAAGTTATCTTAGTCAGTAAGGTTTGATTTTACCTTTATAATCACTTTAGTGTAGGCCTAGTTTATTTTCTTCTAGGCTTATATCTTCTTAACTTTGAGACACAGATAGAATAGGGTGAACAGGCACTGTTCTTTTCCTTCTTATTTTCTTTAGCTGAAGAGCTAGCAACAACATGAACTCACTGATTGATGGCATAATTAAATATAGAAAACTGAAGAACTGAACTTTATTGAACATTCCACCGTGTAGCCTAGGTGAACGGCGACATAGCTACCGTCAGTGTCAGGTTTTTTATCTAACAGGGGCAGGCCGAGACCATAAAGCACTTCATCCGAAAAATATAGCAGCCTGTAAACCAAAATATTTTATTTTCTCACAAAATGTTTATTGTCTGTTTTTACATCTGATTAGTAGTAATACTCAAGGAAACAACTTTATAACAAAAATATTTCTAAGCTGCTGGGGAGAAACCATGATGGCTGCTGAGCTGGTGTGTAGAAAAATTGTCAATTAGTACTGGCTACACAAACAGCAGAGGCAAATGATTTCAAAACAATTATGCAATTTACAAACACGAGAAGGCCAGTGATACTGGCTAACTTAGCAGAAAATAATGAATTTAGTCCCACTTTCCAAAAATCTGATTAGTTCAAACTAGTAGGTATATGAAAATCAGCATTAGTGAAAAATCTCAATTGAATGTTCCCAACTCGATAAATATAGCTTGGGCCTAGGGCCTTTATAAAATTGTTAGTCTAGTGACATTGAAGTAGAAGTAATTTACAACTTATTGACTTGCACCAGGTACGGGGAGTGTGTGGATACTCTTCAAGTAGTACTGGATGTCACCTGGGAAGAACTAAACACTGGACATTGGAGTTTGGTGCCTGACTTTCAGCGAGCCATTTACTCCGTCACAAGTCTGCTAAAGGCAAGTGTTTACTTTTTTACTTGCAGTTACTAAGTTTGATTGCGTTAGGCCTATTTCTAAATTGCCCTGTCAGCAGGAAAAGAATGTTTCCTAGTATGTGAAATTTTCAGACAAAGTTAAAGTAAGCTATAGGTAGTTGAGTTAGCAAAAATAGGGTTGAGTGAAGAAAGCCATTAAAATGTTTTTCTGAATCTGGTGTAATACCAACCATATGGTTGAACTTGGCAGCGGGACTGATTGCAGCAACACACGGATCCATGTGCGGCTTTACCATTTATAGAACAAGCTCCAAAACACTAGGATGCCCTCTTCTCATTGTATTTCCTCATGGAGGATAACGTTATAGTATATTGATTGCCATAGCGAATTGCTTTAATTCATTTCTCATTTAATTCATTCACGGATGATTACGTTCAAACTTGTAATGTTCTATAGGCCTACCTTACATAATATGGTAAGTTACTATATTAAAAAATAAATTAACTCTTTTTAATTTAAATCAAACCTCTTCATAATTCAAATTTATTTGCTTGGACCCTCAATTTAACAAATTATCGAGAGTATAAATCAAAAGTAATTAGGTAAGAAGGCAAGGAAACCTGAACCCAGAAGTAGTTTGAACATTGATTTGGATCGTAAACAGTCACTGATGTAACAATTAGCTTTTAGTGGTAATCAGTTTTAACTTACGTTCCAGGTAATAGCACTAGCGCAACAAGCCATAACGTCTTCTGATGATTGTCAGACGTCTTTGCTACAACAGGCTATCAAAACAGCGGACATGGGGTTGTTGCTGGGCATTTCACACAGAGAACAGCTGACTAAAGCTGCAAAAATCTTGTCTGAAGCTGTTACGCAGTGTAAGTACGCGTACCCAAAATCAAGCTAACTATCGTAAAAAAAAAAAAAAACAATTTGAGTAGCATATAGGCCTACACTAATCATTATTAATTACTTAAGATTCTGTAAACGTTATTGGCTATCTATTACAGGTGTTTAGAGAACAGGCCTTATTTGTACTTATGTGATTCTTTCGAGGAATTGCATCACATTTGATTTGGGTCAGTTCTGGTTAGGGCTACGGTATATAATTGATGTTGATTTTTGTCAGAGCTTGAATTCAAATTCTGCATTTGCCCGACGGGTCTAATGTGAAATTGTACTTAGCGTATAATTTTTCAATATAAAGTCTGAGACTCAACTTGCTTTATCTAACTATTTTAGCTAAGTTTTGGTTGAAACTAGTAAATATTTTGTAAGTTGATAAATCTTTTTTTGCCGTTTAGTGCCCTAGAAAAGTGTAAAATAAAATTCACGGAAAGTAATAAAATAGTCTAATAACTGGTGAAAATATATTTGCACTCATGCTGTTAACTCACAAGAAGGTTAGTAGGCCCTACATATTAAAAATTGTGAGTGGTGATCGAGTTTGATTAGATTCAATCATCAGCCCCAGTAGGCAAATGACAAGAATCTCTAATTTAACTCTTGGAGTGTTAGCTTTTATAAAGTCTTAACTCAAAGAGTTTTACATGAAAACAATTTTTGTTCGGTGTGTTTTGTGTTGTATAAAGTTATCACAATCAATGTGTTTCAGTTCAACTTCCTGTAAGCGGTGCAAGAACAAGTAAGGATAGAAACACTCCTGAGCTGAAAGTCCCAGCTGTTGAAATCCCTATACTTCACAGCCCATCACTCGAAACATTTTCATCACAGCATTTTTATCCTCGTAAACCAGTTAAAATTTCAGGTAGGTGTATTTCAGAATAAAACGAATTAAGCCTTTCACTAGTTATCCCATTCCTACAAGAAAAACAAAGAGATCTGTGTTTGTGATATAGGAATGTAAAAAGTAACTTGTAAATACTTTTTGGAAAGTGAAGGCAGACTATAATCAAAGTTATTGATCTCAATATTGATTCTGAATCTTTTGAAATCTTTTTTTGTTTTTTTAATATCAAATCTGATCACGACTCAATAATACAAATAGAATCTATATATTAATAGGCAAGCATGTTTCTTTACCTACATTACACATTTTTGGTTGAGTTTTCGACCACTGGACAACCACAAGTAGCAAATACTAGTTAACAAAGATATTAAATTCTACACCTTTGTCTGTTTCCTTAGTGGAAACCTTAGAAAAAGACGCTTACCACCCCACCCACCCCCAATCCGAGAGTCCATAAATACGGAGCTGTCGAGCAGGTACGATTAGTCAACATTTAGCATTCAGTGCAGACACAGTGCGGCCTTCCTAATCATAAGTGTTTGTTAGGGATGGACGGGACCCAAAAATTTCGGGAAAAAAATATTCCCGATTTTCGGGACGGGATTACATTTGATTCGGGAAGGTTTCGGGACGGGATTTGGTCCGATCGTCGGCGATTTTGCCGCTTCGCGAGTGATGATAACGCCGCTATCGCGAGAGATGTTCCGCGAACGCAGGAGGGGAAGTCATTTCGACGATCGCTGTGTTCAAATTCACATGTTATTCTTATGGAGAAATAGAAAACTCTTGTTGTTTTCTTGTTTATGGATATATTTTTATAAAATTTGGCAAATTTATTTACTTTATCCGGTAGGCTACCATTAAATTTGATCAAAAACCCTTTTACCTTCTCCGTAGCATCAAGTCATTAAAACTAATGATATTTAAATGGGGAGTAAATCAGATATGTTTAAGGACATTAAACAAATCTAATCAGGCAAATGGAAATTTGCTTTGTCTACAGGTTTGCTGAGGCGGGGGTATTTCATTTTAGGCTGGGTCTGTGTACTTATTCATTTTGCACTAAATACTATCTCACTTGTTGACGGGACCATATTCCCTAAATGTCATGAATTACTAATCGTCTATTCTAAAGTTGTTTGAATGATTCCGTAGGTTGTATGACTCACTGGCCAGCACTAAGGCTGTGGGAAGACCTGCAGTACCTACTGACTGTTGCTGGTAGTCGCACAGTGCCTGTGGAGCTAGGCTCTAACTATGCACAGTCAGACTGGTCCCAGCGTCTCATGACTCTCAGAGAGTTTATCAGTCTCTACATCACCAACCCGACAAGTGATAGCAAGGATATCGGCTACCTGGCTCAACATCAACTTTTCGACCAGGTTAGTCCATGCTTTGACATCACTGTGACCTCCGTTCCCATGCTAAAGTTGTATTGAGTTTTATTTCTATTACATATTGTTTTTTAATGCTATTTTTTACAAAGGACAACTTATTTATTTATTTTAAGCCATAGCCTTATTCTATTATGTGCCTCATCAACTCATACGAGGTGTGGCTGTAAAGTAACAGGACTGGCTTTCTTAGAGACAAACTGTATAACTTTCTACTCCACATTCCAGTTTGACGACAGTGGGTCGCTTAGTTAGGCCACAGCTTTAATTCATGTCAGATTAGGTATTTGCAGCTTGGAAAAAATTGTATAACTGAGCAACAGGTTAACGGTCAACCTGACATTTTTTGTGAAGCTCGGTACAGAGACTTATTCTCTCCTACAAGTGTATGGGGATCAATAGGCCTACTTGTCACATTCATTGCACACGGTTCTTGAGTTGGATAAACGGTTCAAAGAAGGGAGAAGATATATAAAAAGACCCACACACTCAGGATTCCTTCAACATCAAAACATAAAAAAATAGGACAAAAAACAATGACAAAACTTAATAATTAGGCAATCTCATCCATCAAGATTCGTTTGGCTGTTCAGACTGCCGAAATTCACAAAGGATGACATTAACAAATATTACAAAACATTTCAAAATGGGAAAAGTGTGTTCTAAAATGGTGCCCATACAGAAGCACTCACGGATGGAATTTTATCTAACACTTTGAAAAACACAAAGAAAGCTTTTTTAAAAAGTTTTGTAGGCTTCAATAATTTATCAATTGTTTATGACAAAAAAACTATCTGACACAAACGAAGGCCTTTGTGGAACTAAGATAAGAACCTTTTTTATTAGTTATTCAAAATTTTTTCGATTGCAGTATTAAATATACACTTATCAAACAATTATAAAGTTACTACAATAGCAGCAAATTACAACAAGCTTCTAGTTCTGAATTTTGTCAAACAGGTACCAGAGTTGAGGAAGGATATATTTGTTCCGGACTACTGCGCCTGCAGTGAAGAGGAGGGTGAAGTGGACATCAACGCTTGGTTTGGACCACCTGGAACTCTATCACCTCTACACCATGACCCAAAACACAACCTACTGTGTCAAGTAAGCTGTTAAATTAGCTGCTACGAGTACAACTTACTTTAGTTTACCGTTTTTGTTGTCCAAGGAGTAGTAAATATTTCTTTTAAGGACTAGAGTTGTTTTGTATTTCTCAACCTTCAGTAGATGGTTCCATGGCCATTATCCCGTGACGGCATCAGACTGGATGTAATGCGTCAATGGAAAAAGACATATTACCGGTTGAAGTGACGTAGTGATTCCTCTCTCCCTCTCCCCATATGTATAATACATTTTACGTTTTTAGGAACCACCACCATCCCCAAGCAGCTGTAGTCCATCTGTTTTACGATCAGAATGCACACATTGCGGGCGTGTATACTGTTTAACACGTTCGCTACTACGCTACAATCGTGTTTGTAAATAAATTATTCTTGTTTCTTTGTATTTTTTATAACCTTTTGTAATGTCGCATATTTGCGACGCCCGGTCTACAGCGAAGACAATAGTGAAAATTATCACAGTTTTCTTAAAATAGACTAAACGTCGCATATATGCGACAGTTCATTTTTTGTGTTTTAAGGTAAAAGTAAGTAAAAAATAATCAGATTATTCAAGAACAGTTTATAACTGAACAAATTTAAAAGCTACATAGGATAATGCAGCATACATACTGCATACATACATACAGTGATGCAGAAAAGTAAAGACTAGTTTTTCCAACTATTATATGACGTCACCAATCATCATATCCACAGACCAAGCGACGCAGTTGTGCGTCAGACATCTCTGTAGACCACTGCAGGGTATTCAGTGTCTTCAAATAGACCACTACAAAGATATAAGCATTTTAATAACATTAGAACCCCGACGCAAATATGCGTCGGCAGTCTATTTTAATGTGGCTAGCCGTCGCATATATGCGACAGCAGTCTATGGGTGGAAACCGGCCGTCGCATATGTGCGTCGCTGGTCCATGTGAATGGAAAATTTCGTACTATTGCAGTACTGCAGGGTGTCTACCAGTCGGGAATTCCGGGAAATTCGGGAAAAAGTCGGGGATTTTGAAAGGTCGGGAAAAGTCGTGAAAAAGTCATGAATTTCGGCCGAATGTCGGGAATAATCTAACCTTTCAAAATTAGGGATGAACGGGTCCCAAAACCTAAAAAAAATGTTCTGGATCTTATATTCCTGATCATTGGGACGGGATTACATTTGAGGGGTGTGGGATGAATCGAAAATGCATTGTAATTACAATTCGTTTTAGTGATGATTAAAATAACCATTTGAATCATGGGCATTCAGTATCCATACGTTATTGAATCTGTATCCATATACGTTATTGAATCAGTATCCATATATGTTTTTGAATCAGTATCCATATGTTATTGAATCCGTATCCGTACGATATTGAATCAGTATCTATATACGTTATTGAACAGTATCCATACGTTATGGAATCAGTATCTATAGGTCTTTACGGTATTGAATCAGTATCCATAAATACGTTTTTGAATCACATATACGTTATTGAATCAGTATCCATATACGGTTTTGAATCAGTATCTAAATACGTTTTTGAATCAGTATCCATATACGTTATTATTGAATCATTATCCAAATACCTTTTTGAATCAGTGTCCATACGTTATTGAATCAGTATCCATATACGTAGTTGACTGTTACATTGATACTGTTACTTTGACTATCAGTATCCATACAACTTATTGACATTATTCAAATTATTGACATTAATTATATAAGTTATTCACTGAGACATAGCTTAGCCATACAAGTTATTGCCATCCAAGTACATGGCATACACTGAGACATAGCTTAGCCATACAAGTTATTGCCATCCAAGTACATGGCATACACTGAGACATAGCTTAGCCATACAAGTTATTGCCATCCAAGTACATGGCATATACTGAGACATAGCTTAGCCATACAAGTTATTGCCATCCAAGTACATGGCATACACTGAGACATAGCTTAGTCATACAAGTTATTGCCATCCAAGTACATGGCATACACTGAGACATTGCTTACCATACAGGTTATTTCCATCCAAGTACATAGCATACACTGAGAAATTGCTTAGCCATACAGGTTATTGCCATCCAAGTACATAGCATACACTGAGACATTGCTTAGCCATACAGGTTATTGCCATCCAAGTACATGGCATACACTGAGACATAGCTTAGCCATACAAGTTAGTACCATCCATGTACATGGCATACACTGAGACATTGCTTACCATACAGGTTATTGCCATCCAAGTACATAGCATACACTGAGACATTGCTTAGCCATACAGGTTATTGCCATCCAAGTACATAGCATACACTGAGACATTCCTTAGCCATACAGGTTATTGCCATCCAAGTACATGGTATACACTGAGACATAGCTTAGCCATACAAGTTATTACCATCTATGTACATGGCATACACTGAGACATTGCTTAGCCATACAGGCTATTGCCATCCAAGTACATAGCATACACTGAGACATTGCTTAGCCATACAGGTTATTGCCATCCAAGTACATGGCATACACTGAGACATTGCTCAGCCATACAGGTTATTGCCATCCAAGTACATAGCATACACTGAGACATTGCTTACCATACAGATGCCATCCAAGTACATAGCATACACTGAGAAACACTGGTTCTTCTAATGTATGATTGAAAACATATATTTCACTCCACTGACAAGTATGAATAGAAAAATTCCATGGCTTTGAATCGAGTTACATCAACATTTTTTTTAAATCGAATCGTTGCTTTGAATTGAAATTTTTTGCTGCTTCACACACCCTTACATTTAATACGGGATTTTCTCGGCATGTGATTCGTTTCGATCGTCAGTGATTTCGCTGCGTCGCGAGTGACAACATATGTTGACGAAGGTACCGTGACCGCGAGATGGAAAAAGGTGTAGTAACATGAAGAAGGGACCGAGTTTTTGGTCGGGATTTATATAAAAATGGTAATGAAAAGTCGGGAAAAAGTCGGGAATTCCATTTGAGAAATCTGGTAGACACCCTGAGTAGCGAACGTGTTAAACGTCCCATTTGAAGAGAGAGTGGAATGCGTAGACCGATATTTCCAGGTAATTATCACAAAGAGTTTGTGCATGTGTTTGTCTGGTTATAATCTATAGGTTTTTAGCATATTCATGTTTTTCAGAACTACAGACTATTTACGCTATGTTACTCTTTCCCCCACTCTGTCTTGTATCCATATCCCCACCACTTAGGGTGGGTATATATGTGAGAGAATATTAGCTAATAACATCATTATGTTGTCATCCTGCAGAAAAGCCATGGACCCCTGCATGAGGAAGATTACCAAACCCATGAAGCCAGTGGCTGGGACCAAAAGATCCATACTTCTGCAGGCTTTGACTGGGGAAATCAAGAAGAAATCTTCAACTTCTATTGAAACTTCTGTCCCCAAGACATGCCAGAGCCTGGATCTTCTTCTTCTCCTGCTGAGACTTTGAAGCCGGTCTACATCATCGCCATCGTCCTCTTCTGCATCATCTGCCATGGAACTGTGCCTAAGGAAATCCACCAAACCAATGAAACCGGTAGCTGGGGTCAAGAAGTCCAAACTCCTCCAAGCGCTGACTGGAGGAACATCAAGTATTTTACCTCTATGCCAACGTCTACGAAGCCTCCGGTGTCTTCTACTTCTACCTCCAAGACTTCTTCTTTGTCTCGGCCTGCATCATCTTCCTTATCACCATCAACAAAGCCTATAAGTCCCCTCTGCCCATGCTCCCTCAATTATATCCTTGTCATCCCCTATTAAAACCCCAGCAAAGCCTTCTCCACCTTGCTGCATTTAGACAAAACCACAATGCTTTTAAAAAGGGATAAAAAAAAGGTGAGCGATGTGAAAAATCCTGCTTTTCCGATGCATGTGTGTAGCCCTCACACTAAGAGGAAAAGTAGGATGGTAACCCACTCACTCAACCTATAATTAAATAAGCAAACCTGTCATTTCAAATTGTCCGTCCTTTGAAGGATCTTGTGTTTCAAATCCAACACCAGGCACCTCATGTTAGTGAAAAACAAAATATGTTCCCTACTTTTGCATCAAAAGTTTGATCTTGAGAAACTTAACATTAATAAAACTTAGGTAGTATTGAATTGTATAAGACACCAAGACAAAAAAGTGTGAATTAATAACGACTTAAATACTTTGTTACCATACATCTTCTGTTTGTATTTAGAGTGCAGATTCTTCAAATAAACATAATTGAATCTTATGGTTTGGTTTCTTTATTAAAACTCCCACTGTCCTAGTTTTAATATGGTAATTTATCTGTTATTCTGGTATGTTACTAAGACTTATTCTGAATATAGCATTCAATAGAATGTGCCATTTATATGACCAATACACTTTTAAAGCATAGTTTGTTAGCGTTATAGCTTGTTTTTACAACAAATTAATAAGGGGAAGGGTTTAAAAAAATCTGAACTAAATATTTTTAGATTCATTCTCCGAACTAAAGGATAATCTTATTCAAGCATTATTACAAAATTGTAATATTTGGCAAACATTGCTTCCACCATTTTTAAGTCATCTGCTTTAACTGGAATCTTTGGCATTTTGAAATGGTCTGGACTAACTTCATTATTTGTCATCAGCGGCTTGATTAAATTTATTCGTCATATCCTTGTCAAATTGTTCTTCTAGTATTACGTAAGCATCTTCTTCGTGGAAGTTTTTTTATAACTTTCATGCATAGTTCCCGCTTCATCATGGGCTCTATGCCAGTTAGATTTATGTGGTCTGCAGAAGTATTGGCTCAAGCATTTCCTAGAGCCGTAGTAAACCATTTCAAGTTTTCTAATGTAATTAATTTACAGCTGTTGGGTTTAATTTTAAAATGTAATCCGATCAAGAAAACTCTTCAAAAGGAATAAACAGACTTAACTTTATAAAGTTTGGGCGGGTCATGGATACAATATTTACAAATGTTCAAAGTTAGGTATCCCCTCATGGGCTCTCAACACAAAATGAATCTGCCACGGTAACTACTGATTTAGAAATTGAAGTATCTTAACATGAAGAAACAGTATCAGGTTGGTCTTTAAGTGTCATTAGTCTAGATATACAAATACTAGTGATGGTCGGATCCAGATATCGGACTACCGGATCCGCTGGATCTGAGCTAGAACCGACGACCAATGGGATCCACAAAAAATCGGATCTTGGGCTGGATCCAGTTTTAATGAATCAAATTTTTTTTATTAAATTTTTTTTCAAATTTTTAAACATCTTACACAAAACGTCCTTTATAAATTACAATTCATACATAAGAACAGGTGTTTTGTAATAGGTAGTTATGTATTTTAAAATAAAATTAATAGTGACTATCTATGTCCATGTACTAGACTATCTGTGTCCATAAACAAGACTATCAGTACCCATGTACAAGACTATGTGTATCCATGTACGAGACTAACTGTGTCCACATACAGGGTGGCTGAAAAGTAACTTATACCCCCCCCCCCCTTAACTTTTAAACCATTTGAGATATTTGAAATCTGTTTGCGGCAACCTTCTTCGATATGAAGTGCTACAATAATTATGGCCAATTTAGAAAATTTGGCCCTTAGTGGGGGTAGGGTCTAGCTCAAAATTTTCAAACGACAAGTATAGTCGAGTTTGGTATCATTTTACATGTCTTGACAAAACATAAAAATTGACATAAAGAAAACCAAAATCGGCCCACTAATAACAAAATGGCGCCCTAAAACGTTTCAAATCCAAATAACCATGAGGGTGGCCAAAAATCAATTTGCACCCCCTTTAACTTTTTAACTATTTGAGATATTTGAAATCAGTTTGCGGCAACTTGTTTGGATATGAAGGGCTACAATAACTATAGTAAGTTTTGAAAATTTTGCCCTTAGGGGTAGCGGCGGTAGGGGGTAGCTGAAAATTTTCTAATAGCAAGTATAGTCGAGTTTGATATCATTTAACAGATCTTGATGAAACATAACAAATAACATAAAGAAAATTGATATCTGAGCATTAATAACAAAATGGTAGTTCAAAATTACTTTTAATGACCATTGTCTTAATCATTTTTAGCTGCCATTTTGTTATTAATGGTCCGATTTCTATTTTCTTTATGTTAATTGTAATGTTTCGTCAAGACCTGCAAAATGATACCAAACTCAACTATACTTGCCATTTAAAAAATTTTGAGTTACCCCTTACCCCCGCTATCCCTAAGGGCAAAATTTTCAAAACTGACCATAATTCCTTCATATCCAAACAAGTTGCCGCAAACCGATTTCAAATATCTCAAATAGTTAAAAAGTTAAAGGGGGTGCAAGTAAATTTTCAGCCACCCTCATGGTTATTTGGATTTGAAACGTTTTAGGGCGCCATTTTGTTATTCATTCTCATCTCATCAGCTGACAACTTTTACTCTGCAAACCAAAGCATAGAAAACGCCATTGAATTGGGTAAGCTATGGTTTGAAAGTAATTTTCTGGAAATAAATCATGATAAAACAGAAAAAATTTGTTTTACTTTGCGTAATCTTGAAGCAGACAATGCAGTTTCTGTCAAATTACTCGGAATATCCATAGACTCTAAACTCACTTGGGAAATACAAACCAATAATATCATTTCAAAATTGTCAAGAGTATGTTGTTTGATAAGAAAACTTAAAAATTGTGTTTCTAAACCAACACTTCTAATTGTTTATCACAGTTTATTTCACTCACACTTGCTGTATGGCAATATACTGTGGGGTAATAGCTCAGGAGCTCACCGGGTCTTTACATGGCAAAAGAAGGCTCTCAGAATTATGTTTGAAATTCCGGATAGGGTTAGTTGCAAAGCATTTTTTGCTGAAAATAAAATCATGACACTCTCTAATATTTTCATTTTTTACAATTTAGTTTCCGTTAAAGAGAATCTGAATAAATTTGTTCCTTGCAACTCAATCCATGGGTATATCACCAGACAGTCAAAAGATTTATATATTCCTCAAGCCAGGCTATCAAAATTTATCAAAAGTTATAAATACTTGCAAATAAAACTATTTAATAAACTTCCAATATATTTTAGAAATCAGGAAAGTATTCATTGTATAGGTCAAAATTATCAGATTGGCTTACAAGTGGTGCTTTTTATTCAGTTGAGGAGTTTTTGCAGAATGTAGATTTTTCAACGCTTAAATGTGAGGCCAAGCAGTCTTGATAATTCTTTGTTCGTATTATGGTCTTTTCCCTGTTAATTTCAAAGTTTTTATTATTACTGATGCTTTATCCTTTTAAGATTCTTTTAACTTTATTTTAACACTAGCTGTAACCCGCGGGCTTTGCCCCGTTTAACTTCTTAATTTTCAAGATGATCTCGTTCGCATGGCTCAATCACGTCCTGGTTGAATTTCGTTCGCTACGCTCACTCACCTTTAGGTTGGAGCTCGTTCGCTACGCTCACTCACCTTTAGGTTGGAGCTCGTTCGCTGCGCTCACTTGCCTTCAGGTTGGCTCGTTCGCTACGCTAACTCGCCTTCAGGTTGAAGTTCGTTCGCTACGCTCACTCACCTTTTGGTTGCAAATTAGCTGTTGTCATAAATGTAAAAGAAATAATAGTGCTGCACCCTGTTGGTAATCCTTGTAACTTTAATGCTATTGAACATCATAGAACAGAACCAACTTGTTTAATTGAAACAGCTGTTAAGATTCATTAATTCCATTTCTCATAAGGTTAACATGGGAAACTCCAGAGCCACTGGGGCGGAGCCCGAGAGTCCGATCTGAATAAAAACAACTTAGTTTTCCTATTTAATGCCTAAAGAATCAGTGTACCAAATTTCAGCCTCCTAGGTAAATGGGAAGTGGGAGAATTAGTGATGAGTGAGTCAGTCAGTGAGGGCTTTGCCTTTTATATATATATAGATTTTCTGAAGAATATTTAATATTTTATATAACATATGTAACAAAACATGTTGACCTTGTCTATTGTAATGTTTATATTACCAAACGACAATACAGATTTATTATTATTATTATTAGTGGGCCGATTTTGGTTTTCTTTATGTCAATTTTTATGTTTTGTCAAGACCTGTAAAATTATACAAAACTCGACTATACTTGCCATATGAAAATTTTGAATTACCCCCTACCCCCACACCCCTAAGGGCAAAATTTTCAAAATTGACCATAATTATTGTAGCCCTTCATATCGAAGAAGGTTGCCGCAAACAGATTTCAAATATCTCAAATGGTTGAAAAGTTAAGGGAGTAACCCTGTATAAGACAATCTGTGACCATATACAAGACTAACTGTGTCCATATAAATACAGTATATATGGAGGAGCGAGCTGGTCTAGTGGTTAGAGCGCGGGACTCCGGTTCTGGGGTCCCGGGTTCAAACCCCGCCAAAATCACCAATGGATTTTATCTAAGTGATATTGCCGTAACCCCTAGGTCTAGCCTGAAGTAATGTGAAAAACAATTCCGGGCTCGTGCCTAGCGTCCCAGGACAAAAAAAAAAAAAAAAAAAAAAAAAAACAAGACTATCTGTATTCATGTACAAGACTAAATTGGACAATCTGTATCCAAAGATAGTCCTGTACATGGATACAGACAGTCTTGTATATGGACACAGATAGTCTTGTATATGGACACAGATAGGTTTTGACATTGCCTACCCATATGAGTTGACGTTGACATACTGTCACATTACCTAGCCATATGCATTTTTGAAATTGCCTAGAAATATGAGTTTTTTAAAAATCCGTCCTTGGAAAAACAGGAAAAAAAATGTATATGGATCCGATTATTTCAAGATCTGAATCTGGTACCAACATTTTCTTGGATCCACCCATCACTAACAAATACATAATAGTGATACAAATACAACAAATACAAATACATAATAGTGATACAAATACAACAAATACAAATACATAATAGTGTAGTGATAGGTAGTAGCTTCATTCCACTTTGCCCGAAAGATTGCTGAGACAAGAACAAGAGACTCCTACCTCAGCATCAATACCAAAATCAAATGTATGTTTGTTTTCTGCTGGTGCCATTTTAGATCTGAATAAATATGCAAAAGGGAGTGTTTTAAATATGCTGTTTCAGCAAAGATTGTTGAAGATAGGCATGGACGAATCAGTTTCTATAAGGAAACAAGTCATAAATATAATTCCTCGGCAGCGCATAATGCATTACTATGCGTTATTATTAGGCTAATGTGTTATTATTGACTTACCTAATTTTTCCCTTTTTGTAATTAGTTGCAAAAGTAATATAATTATGCTTAGAATATTATTTCCCATTTATTTCAATACTCACAACACTTTAACTTAGTACACATAAATTTTTGTGCAAAAATTGTATTAGGCCGAGGCCTATCTTGTCGTTTTGCAGTTTTACAAAAACAGCTATAAAATGAAGGATTTTATATATAAACAAACCAAATAAAGTTGTTTGTGTAACAAATTGAATACTTTATAGATTTGACCAAGAAATAGATTTAAAAAAAAAATGTTCAAGGTTTGCTTTATATATATATATATATATATATACTTACTTTTTCTTTACTTTCCGTGTCCGGAAATCAGACTTCGCTTTTCAAAAAATTAGCTACCGATATGGCTTTGTCATTCGCTTGTAAAAGATCATCTAATGTGCTAGACTGGTCTAGGCGTGGACAGATCAGCAGATGGCCAGGATCCTGAACAGCACCACACACGCACAAGATGTTTTCTTCGTCTGGCGAGAGAGACCCCATTTCTGCATGTTTGTCTTGCATTTTGGTAATTCGACCCTAATTCGATTTAGGGTCTTCCACACCGTGTAATGAAGGCCTCCACCAGGAGCCAGTTCCTCCCTGGCTGGTATGGGAGGGTTAGTCAACAAGGCCTCCCACCTTGCAACCGATTGCTTGTGAGTGATCCATCCAGGACTCGTGTCCGTGATAAAAAGCTCTTTCTGGACCGAAGCCGTCGCTCTGCAGGATGGTGGCCGTGTAATGGGTGACGAGGGTCTGTCTCTTGCTTAGTCCTTTCTGCGTCGGCAGCGACATCACGTCGGATTGATGGAGGGGCAATCCCTACGATAGGATAGATTTTGTGTAGTGGGGTTGGTTTCAAAACACCCAGTTACAATCCAAGCCATGTCATTGACTGCAATGTCAACCTTTTTTTCATGTGTGTGTGTTTTTTTTATGTGCATTCCATACTGGTGCAGCGTACTCCGCAGCTGACACACTGAGGTTCTGAGGACATTAGGGTTAGCACCCCAGCATCAGCTGGTGAGCTTCCTGATGATATTATTCCTCGCTGAGACTTTACCTCTTGTCGCAATACAATGCGCCTTAAATGTCAGTGTGCGGTCCAGTATGACACCAAGATATTTGGGTGTAGGACAATGCTGAAGACGGTCTCCCCGCCACCTCACGGCCTGCTTCTCTATTGTTTAGGTGAAAGGCACAAACTTGGGTCTTAGCTGGGTTTGGCTTGAGGTGATTTGCGTCATAGTACTGGGAAAGTTCATTTAGAGTCATAGTCAAATTCTGTTCCACCTCTTCAAAAATCCATTCTTGTGCCGCCATACATATATATATATATGCATATATGTATTGAAAATTGCTATACAATATTTTTTATTTAAAATTGGTGTCATATGAAAGAAAATTGTATGTAGATTAATTAAAAAAAACTTTAACACCTTTCATTAAGACAGTTGGGAGTGAAAATTTAAAAACGTACGTTTTCAGGAAAAGCACTTTGCAAATTTTTTTCCCCTTTTTTCAAAACTTTTATTATTATTTTTATTTCATTAACATTTTAAGTTTCATAAAATGTCCATGGTAACGCAATATCTTTGGTAGTTTTCTTTTTAAAGAGCATCTTTAGTAGAAAAACACAAAATCCTGTCACGACCATATCGGACGTTTAAATGAATATTAAAAATAGTTAATATTATTTTTATAACTATGTTTTGCTATAAACTAATTTACTTTTATGACCATTATACAATAAAAAGGTCACTGAGCTTTTGGTATATTTGGTCTTTCTAGAAAAAAATTAAAAAAACTCAAAAAAATAGAAAAAAGTCAATAAAATCCTTTTAAGTTTGTATAACTCCGAAAAAACTTACCTGAGACCCGAAAAATCGTTATGTTTGTATAGAGGTGTGCTTCTTTTGTGTATAAAACATTAAAATATGACGATATTTTAATTTTGGAAATTTTTATGATAGAAATCATAAACGTGATGGTCAGGGACAAGTGGTACGGTCGTGAATTGTCTGGAATAATCTAAATCTTTCCAAACAATCCTTCAATTATACTGTTAGTTATAATATAACTATGTGTTTCAATTGAACTAAACTGTTCAATTTACAATTATATTAAAGTTATTGTCACGACCAAACACACTATAATCCATAAGGCTGGATTGGTCGTGAAAAAAACCGCGATGGTCGTGAAACTTTGGTCGTGAAATTACGTGTTATTTGGCTCTGTTCTGGTGGTAGCCCTGCACCTCATGTTCGAGGATACAAAGTGGACTTCTAGGTTGATCTAGCAATTGAAATATCTTATAAACAAAAATTAACACCATGTCTACTTCATCGAATGACTACGTACGGTCATGGACACACCAAAATTACAAAAAACACAATCTTTCCTTTATTAATCTTGTAATTCCTCGTTTCAACTCGAAACGACCGGCACTACAATCCTGACGTACACCCCGAACTAGTCTCTAAAACCAACTGACTCCATCGACGCCAGGCTTGCCACTGCCGTGCTCCAAAGTTGAAAATTTCCCCCAAATGGTCGTGACGCCAAATCGAGGGACAGACTTATTTTGTCATGGTAGTCAGTCTGCAATGACAATAAAATTATAATATGCTCCTTTTTTGTAAGTTTAATAACCATTGACGACATAAAAATATGGCTTTATATATTTCGGTATGAATAATTAGTCTAAAAACAGCGTGAAAGTTGGAAAATGTACCCTAGGGACACGTCATGGTCGTGAATTTCGAGACTTTAAAAATACGAAAAAAATACCCAGAACCTATTTAAAACTAAATAAATGTGTGTAACATGTTGCCCCCGTCCCAAAAAATATTAAAACACATAATAATAAACTACAAATCCAGTATCTACGAAGTAAAAGGCCAGGGACATGAAAACGTACGTTTTTAAATTTTCACTCTTGGACAGATGGAGGTTTTGGAATGGTTACTTGATCACCTACGTCTCTGTAGTAAAGACACAGTAAGAATTAAACGACCACCCAACAAAGAATTTATTTAATTCAATAAAACAAACAACTCACCACACCAATATTAGATACCAGCTGTTACATGTATGTGCAGATTTTAAATCGTCGTTATTCGTTTTCGTTAGTTCATAGATATAGATATTGTGAGGCATTAGAGTAAAATAAAGTAACATATAGTAGACTCCCTCTTATCCGGAAACCTTTTAACCGGACTACACTCAGTAGAAGTGACATCTCTTTATCTGGACAATTTTTATCAGCACATTGGTTTAACTGGACTAGATCGGCAGGAAGTGGGCGGTACTGATAGGACTATTCTTGTGGAAAAGATTTGAGACCAGTTATCATGTGTCTAAATACAATGAACTCATAAATTTAAGTCAAATACTGTATACAGTATGCATTTAAACAGTCAGATTTAACGAATTTTTGGGGACGTTGGTTTAACCGGAAAACTGTTAGTCCGAATAAGAGGGAGTCTACTCTATGTGCTTTTTTTAATTTTATGTGACCTTACCTAGTTGTAATATCACCTATCTACATCACCATGACGACAAACATGACCTACCTATGCCATTTCCGGTATCACATTGTTTCCAGTCTGATGATATCACAGGATAAGAGCCTGATAAAACAAGGTATTTACTCAAGGGAGGTATAGAAGAGCCTTCGATGACGTCAGCTGTCAGATCTCCTCTTGGGGGAACACCATTACCGCAACGATACGGAATTCAGTCATCGGCCTCGGTGGTGTAGTGGATAGCGTGTCGGGCTGATAATCCGAAGGTGCCGGGTTCGAATCTCGCTGGCAGCACTAACTTTTTGTCAACAATTTTTTTTTCACATCAGCAAGTTTGGTTGGTTTGGTTAGGTTATGACAGTTTAACTTTATAATTAAAAAATTTAAAAAATTGAATTTTAGGCATTTATAATTTTATTTTATGAACAAAACTATATTTTAGATTAGTAAACCTTTATTTGATTTGTTTCATTATCAGCACGTTTGGTTAGGTTATGACAGTTTAATTTAATAATTGCACAATTTTAAGATTAATTTTATAATTTTTCCTAATTTTATAATTAACTAGGGCTAATAGTGAAGTAAAAGTTACTACTGTGCTCTCTACTACAATGCTGTTAACGGAGGAATTTTAAACTAAACTATGATGTCACCATCGCCTCATTTGTACTTTCCTTAAGTCAGACCCAAAAAACAAACTTTATTCGCTAATCCAGGAAATAAAATAAACTCAATCAAGAAGTCATTTATATTTAATTACATAAGTTGATTCTTTGTGTCAAAATTGTGGGCGACTGGTAAGTCGTAGAACGACGGAAGAGGCTTAAATAAAAGGTCTCTATCCCATGTCATGAAAAATAGTGAAATTACCAAAGTTCTACTTAGGCTAAGGTTTCCTTTCTTTTGGCATACTATGGTTGCTGGTTGCAGGTGGTGGGCCACAAGAGGGTGGTTCTCTACTCCCCCTCCGACACTGACTGTCTCTACCCTCACGAGGGCCGGCTACTTTCCAACACTGCAAGGGTAGATCCTGAAGCTCCTGATTACAAATTGTACCCAAAGTACAGGAATACTCAAGCTATCACTTGTCAGCTAAATCCAGGTAAAGCAATAATCTCAAAGCTAGATGTGAAACTTTGACATGAATGTTATGGAATACGTGACAATTTCAATTAATTAACCATATGGTTGTATTTGCACGAATGTTTAGCTTAACCACTTTGTAATTACGTCTTTACGATAGCTAGCCACTGAACGGTATTTTGAATTAAATAAAATACGGTAAACCACTGTCTGTCATGAAATATTATGTGTCAATTTGTCTTTCCATTGTAAAGAATCACTGGAGCCTACGCTGAAATTTCACGGAAAGATACCAGTTGGTGTATCACCTAAACCAGGAAATTTCCCTTCCAGTTAATTACGGCATTAAGGACAACCACAAAACAGACTTGTGGTGATAGCGGTTCTGCTCCAGTTTGTAGAGATATCACAAAGGTTCCTTTTACTTACAAACTGTACATTTTATTCAATAATGTACCTTACGTTCTGAATAGCGCTTGTACTGTCATCATGTCTTAAGTTGGCATTATTATAAAAATAAAAGGACTGAATAGAATTCAAACTGAACCCTAATATGTATTTTTTGCAGGAGATATGCTGTATATTCCACCTACTTGGTGGCACCATGTGAGGGCCTTGGACCTCAGTTTTTCCGTCAGTTTCTGGTGGACTTGACATTAAAAATATTCTTTTACTTCGATTTTTGTTGTATTATTTGAATTTATGGTTTCTACTCTATATGATTCCCAATTTAATGTATATAATGTGAATAAATATGAATTTTTCCATGATATGATGTTTTACTTTGGGCTATAGTTACCGCTACCTCAAAACTTACCATTAACTTTTCAGTTACACTAACAATGCGTACCCATTTTAAAATTATGTTTGATGTAGTTTTCAATTTTCTCATATACATTTTATTTTACTCTACCCCACAGATAAACTTAAACACAAAGGAAATAGAATATTTTGACTGCCAAGTGGTAGCTTGCATTTATTTTAATATCATATAGTATTTAATTGATTATTGAAAGTACGTAATTATCAATAAGCATTAAAATTAGTTCTGAACTTGAGCGTATTCCAATCAAAGTGATACAATGCAGTGATAGTGAAGGACGAGTTTAGAATCAAGTGATAGGCCTACAACTTGTGTAGCTAGCAAGGAACATTTATTGAAAACCCAATGAAATATCAAAAAATTCACGAAAACAATATTTTCTCCATATGCTAATTACTGTATGGAAAGAAAATCAAAACTCAGTAGCTATTGAAAGGGATAGCAATGAAATAAATGTTAGGTACATAACATTTTTAGGTGTAATTTATTTTACAAGAACAATACAATTTTTAGTAACACTTAATCTATAAATCACCACTGATTAAGATTAAACTTGTCAATACAAAAATATAGTTGAAACAGGACATATTCACAATATTTACAGTGAAATGTCTATTGTTTGTAAACTTTCAGGTCAAAACTTGTTTAAGGTTTATGATTTACGATAAAACAAAATTAATTACAATAAAAGGAAAGGAATGAATAAGTGAAATTTCCTTACGACTATCATACTATAAATCTGTTTACCGAAACAGAAATTCATCAATATACCTTAAAATAAAATTCAGTTCATTTTTTATAAAAACAGTAGGCCTAGTATCGTCATAGATAAAACATACCCTTGTGTTGCTTAGTCTATGGTATCATCTACAATCCAGCAACCAATACGGTAAAATCAGGTAAGGCTGTGAAGCACAATTTATTACAGGAATTGAATTTCACCTTACTCTGTAATAAATAATCATTTAAAAAGAAAAAAAAATTAATTCTATAGGTATGTTGTTAGGTGTGTCATGCTAATATAGCGGAATATGCTGGTCCGCAATCGCGGAGGGTCCCCGGTCCAAAGGAAGTACATTCTGTAATTTGTTTATAATGGATTTAAAAATCCACATCATTTTCTTATGTATCTTTACCCTGTTGTAAAGCAACTAGTTTGAAATAATACTATGATTGGAATATAGTTTATGACAACAGTTTGTTATAAAAATAATTAATGTAGCCTATAATATGCACCATAGATTTGCTACTTAATTAAGTTTTACTAGTATTCTAGTGGGAAGTTATCGGACACATTATACAAAATTAAACTTAATTACAAATCAAATGTACGTTATTAGTTATTAGGTCCAACAACACTTTTACTTTTAAACAAATTCCAAATTAAATGTTTTCAAGTGTTGAGGCAAGTTGAGTTTTTAATTAAACTGGTGTGCAATCATCAAAAGGAAGTTAATGAATGAAACCTACGGAATTTTAATAACCAAATCACCCTATAATCTCAAAATGACAATAAACTTAACATTAAGATTAATAGATAACTTGTTTTATTTGAACCAGGTAAAACAACACAAACAACAAGAAGCAATGAACATTATATGAATATTTCGTGTAAAAAATTAACCAGTATTTGAATAATCACTCTACAGATAATATACACATATATTTCCTGGCATGACAATTTAAATTGATAATCAAGAGCTTATCGGAAAGGACCAGATCATACAAAATTGATTTTTGTTTGGACGAACAACTATCCGTTGTAGTCAAAATATTTATTTCATTCGTATTGTCTTATTGAAAGTGATTTCTTGGTTTTGGTGCTTCATATTTTGGACTACGGATGAGGAGGCAGAAAATTATTTCAATTTAGTATTACAAACTATTTGGGTTCAAAATCAACATTATAAATAAGCTACTTAACATGCAAATTAGTGCTTCAATAGTATATTACATCTCATCGCAGTATCGTAAACACCTACTTTGGTGAAGGGTGTACAATACTTTTTGCCACATTACCAATCACAAATATACAGGGCGAGTAAACACAACTTAGTTGTACAATACAACACTGTTTAATATACATTATTTATATACAATTTTCTAAAAAAAAAATCTTTTCAATACTTAAGTATTATAGAAGTGCAATGTGCCCGTAAAAAAATATCTATCATATGTAGGTTGAGAGCCTACTGAAGAAATATAATGTCTTTTTGAAGCAGTGCGTTAAGGTGAATTAACCAAACTTCAGCTAATTTTATTGAACCTTTTCTGTTTAGACTTCTGATCTACAACTTACACACAAAGAAGCTACTTAATGTATATTTTAGTGAAAATTATTTTACCCTGGTGACATAACAGCTTGTATCCTCTATGCCGTCACATAGAGGTACAATAATGATAACTGAAGTAAACTTAGTCACAGATTTTTAAATTTTTTGACATTGAATTATTTGACATTGAATTTTTTGACATGAATTGTGTATTGATATCTAAAATTGTAAAATACCATTAAGTCTACTTGAGCAAACAGAAATTTTACTGCTTATTTGACATAATAAAACACTTTAGCCTAAATCGGTTTACTATGATTTTGTGTCTTGTAAATATAAAAAGATAACGAGTGGTCATGGTTACACTAAATTGTAACATTTGAATTTATGTTTTCTTTTCTCCTGTTTAGTGACAGCATTAGTAATATGTGCCTATAAGTGTTCAGCTTCCCATAATTTGATAACATTACCTGCTAGGTTTATTTTTGTAGATTTATTTTTTGTTATTGAATAAAGCATTCTGTTTATATTCAGTATAAATTTCTTAACAAAAATGTTCATGTCTGCCTAAAAGATTTTCATGAAGTAATTGACGAGTCAAAGTGATAAATGTTAAACTTGTAAAATCCGAAGGTAACATGAATATTATACAAAAAAAAATATATACATATATATCTAGACATTGTTGCAAAAATGCTAAACCCTTTACAATCCTAAATCAATAAAATTCTGGTGCAAGCGTTTGGTCAAAGTTGAATAAAATACAATATTTATTTAACAACATTAATTTATAAAACTACTTATAGAAACCGAAATAAAACAATTACACACTTAAGAATTATTTTATCCAAACACACTGACTGTATAGTTCACTGACAAAAGTTTTTGTAAATAATATAAATAGCCAAAAATAAAGAAAAAAATGAAGTTTCACCTGAAGTAGAGGGGTGAAACTTAAGTGAAATCAATCTCGCAAACACAAACCATTTACAATTGAAGGAAGATTTTAAATTATATCCAGGGCGATTATAACGGAAACACTGCTTTACTTAATTTTTATACCATTCTTTTTACCACGCAACATCATATGATTTGATTTGGCGTTATCGGGATAGCGGATTACCAATGCAGTATCTTCCATAGGAAAATTTTGTGGGAACTTCTTCATAGCCAAAGCTGCCATTTTGGACTCGGTATAGTTGACAAATGCACAGAAATTTTGATGCTGTACGATAATTTCACCTTTAATCTTTCCATACCTAAAACAAACACAAATTCCTGTGGTACAGACACCAAATATGATGACAACACATCATGCATAAATTTAAATTAAGATGCAAGAATGATGAGTGCTATATGAATTATGAGCAGTGATACTAGATATTCCAGCTAATTCTTGGTGCAGAATTATTTATTTAAAAACATTGGCTTTTTAAAAACATCTAGTAATAAGCATGTAAATAAGGTCCGAAGGTTTTGAAAGACTGGTCTACTTAGAATAATTTTTGAACGTACAAGTGCTCAACGAACCAGCTGGTTCACACCTCTGAAACATTTAAATACTTCATATGATAAATTATGCTATGAGCCACTTAATCACTAAATTGCACAGTGCTTAAAACGTTGTGTAACTTCATCTGGGATTGTTGATCGTTGTTTTAGCGAATTTCCCTATAGGGAAGTAGCTATTACCGTAGGTGGCACGGTAATACCTAGACCCGGGACCGATTTCCTTTTTCATTTTGATGTCCCCAGAGGCCAAAAACACCATTTGTTCAAATTTTTATATATGTATATATATATATATATATACGTCCGTGAACGCGATAACTTGAGTAATTTTTGTCCGATTTTGATGAAATTTGGTTTAAAGGTGTAAAGCGGGATAAACTTGAATGAGTTCGCGAACCAGCATGATCGGACCATGGGAACGGGGCTTTACGGGGGGTTTTATGGGGTAAAAATTGGTTTTTCTCACTTTTGACCCTCAAAACACAAAATTTCCCAATTTCTCTTTAGACCTTTTTAAAGAGCTTAAAAAAACAAATAATTTAGTATATAAAAGTATTTTTGTTCGGTTATTAGTAACGGAGAAAATTAAAAAAATTGTAAATTTAAAATTCCTATGTTATTCTTAAGGAGAATATTGTTAAATGTTGTAGTTTGCTTGTTTATGGATATATTTTGATCAAACTTGGCAAATTTATTTATTTTGTACTAAGCTATCAATATTTTACTAAAAACCACAATTTATTAGTTTCCTTGTAGCAGCAAACCTAGGTACTCGTTAAACCTAATGTTATTAAAATATATTTAATTGAAAATCAATTCAGACAAATGGAAATTCGCTTAGTCGGCAGGTTTGCTGCGGCGGGGGTATTTTATTTACTTACAGTAGGCTGATCCATGATACTTTCCCTATCAAGAGAAAAAAAAAATATTTGGAGTTGGCTTTGAGCGAATTCCCCAGTCATGGTAAGACAGCTCCAGGACAGATTTACTTTTTGTATGAGGTACCCAGAGGGAAAAAATACCATCCATTCAAATTCTAACTTATTCTTATGAAGAATAAGTCAACTGTATTTTGTTTGTTTATGGGTATAGTTTGATCAAACTTAGCAAATTTATTTCGTACTACGCTATCAACATTTTACTGAAATAACACACTTTATTACCTTCCCTGTAACAGCAAACATAAGTAGACTACTCATTGAACCCAATGTTATTTAAATAGGAAATAAATCTGACAACTTTAAGGAAATATTCAAGTGAAAACCCAACCGGGCTTAGTCAATTTTTTTGCTGTAGCGGAGGTATTTAAATTATCCAAACTCCAGAAAAACTTGTACTGGTGAGAAAACATTTTAGGCAAATCCACTCAGCTGATACACAATAAGTTTGGTACTATTTCCAATAAACACAGATAAAAATAACTCCAACATAAAAAATAAAATAAGAATTTGTTATACTTACTTGCTAAATATGGGTTTAAGTTTCTCCTGTGTTATCTTCTTTGTAACATTACCAACCCAGATGGAGCTGCTATCAAATGGATTGCTAGGGCTGAAAAAAAATCAATTTGTAATAGTATCTTGTTTTATTGTTATCCGCTGATTCTTACTGAACGACTATTGATCAAATAAATCCTTAGCACCATAAATGTTACAAACATCAAATTGAAGCAAATTGATTCTTCACAAAAAAAAAATGTTAGAAAAATTAGGTACAGTCACAGAAGCTAAATTATCCGGGGTAATTGGGGGAGGGAGACCAAGGATAACTGAAAACCACAGTTGATCAAATACAGTGTAAAAAAATACTTACAGCAAAACCCAGAGTACTCATGTGCGAGACAATTGGAAACTGGGAATGGTTTTTAATGATAAGAATAACCAGACAATCAGACATCAAGATTATTAGGCTACAAGTTTTTTTAAAAACTCCACTAGTGAGAGTCAAATATTGAAAAACATAACAAGAATTACTTCGTTTTTACTGAACTACGAAAAGAGTGATTAAAAAAATGAGGGTGTATAGAAAATTTTCTTCATAGAAATTGCAGAATTAACTCATGAAAATGTGTTGTGTATAACATATTGATTTACAAGTTGTAGTACAGTCACAAACATGATCAATTATAAAGTTAAGTAAGTTAGACTTCCCTAGGATATACCTTTAGATGTGACAAATTTGGAAAGTGGTGGTTTTGCCTCAGTCCAAAATAAGCCTGGATGTCACCTGAAGTTGATGTTTCATTTGCGTAATTCAAAACTTGGCAATAATAAAACACATGTGTCTACCGAATTTAGTCAATTTCCAACTACCACCTAGCTGTAAATCATTATATGGTTTAAAACTCGCCGTGCAAGAGCTTTAGTAAGTGACTGTACTTACTCGGTATATGGGTCGTATTCATTGGCCTCTACAACTTTGGCAGCTGCGCCTGATGTTGATGGTTCGTCAATTTCTTCATCAGAATAATAGATGTCATTCTTATTATAAGAATTGGCACCATTCAAACCTCCTATTTCCAAAAACCGCTTTGCTTGCTGAAACGTAAGCATAAAATTAACAAGTTTAAAGCATTTATAAATTTATCTTCCATTTTAAACGTAACCAAGTCAAATTGAGGGGTTTTATTAGGCATAATTACAGGGTATCCACACAGTAGCCTATAATTGTCTAGTAAAAAAAAAAAAAACATGTAAATATACCCCGTGTACTGGGTCAAATAATCAAACTTTATCCCCAATGTCAAAATGTAACTAGAGATAAATTCCACAGTTCCAATGTTAAATTGCACAGATCGTGGATTGAGGGTAGAGAAAGAGTAGTGAACCAATCAGAATAGGAAACCTAGACTTCTGCGCATCCAGTTGGAGTGGGTAGCCGACAAGAATGTATAGTGGTAACTCTTTTAGCCTCAAAACCATAATTTTTTCAAGTTTTGAGGTGTTCACCTATTCCTTCTACCTTACTACTAAATTTTAACACGTTGAATGCGGCCTACTGCTATAGCAGTAGCGCGGCACTGGCACTGCTCGCGGCCTACTGCTAAAACAGTAGTGTCCTCGCCCGCCAAATATTGCGTTTGTCTAAACCCAGCACTTGGCCGGCGCCAATGTGATTGTTGCCAGGCTGTAGCTTAGAATACGAGATTTATTTTAGTGTAGGTTGGTACTAAACATTCCTGTAAAATCCCGTCTGGCAATGCTTTTGTACCGTTTTCGGGGATTTTCTCTATTCGAGCCATATTACAAAGACTGGTTATTGATCCAGGCAGTGCTGCTACCTTTGGGTGTTTCAGTGAACTACGTCCACTTTCGGGATAATGCAGAACAATCACCACTGCTCTTTTGTGATTCGCCTTACTGAGATATTTCAATGCCAATAGAGATCGCTGATTCAGTAGCGTGCCGGGGCTCCGCCCGCAGTTTAGGGAGCGCCATAGTGGAGGTTTTCAGCAGTCAACGTGTTAATCAAAATCGTTCAAACAGTTTTTTGTGAAAATCCAATTTTTTGTTATTATATGGGTTTTTAAGAAAATCACCATTAAAAATAAAAATTTAAAAAAGTGCATAAAAAAACTTAAGATATTACAAATTAGAACCTGCGGACCAAATTTCATAAAAATCTGACTACAGGTATAGTATGTTCTGTACACATCAACACACACAGAATCACTTCAAAAACCACTTTTTGGGTTCATGGGGAACCCAAAACAGATGTTTCCACCCCCAACTAAAAAATGTTGAGGAAAACAATACTTTTTCCATACCACTAATGTTCCTTCATCACAAAAACTAGGCTTGATCTCTTCTTATTGTGGCCTATTGTAATAAACAAATTGAATGTTTTTAAACAGTTAATGCAGTTGCTGTACTTACAGATGTATTGTATTCATTCAGCTGTAGTGCCCGAATAGCATCATGGACAGAGTATTTGCCATTTTTGCATAGCAGCATTATCTGCACTTCTGAAAGTTGGAATTTCGCCTCTTCACATTCGGGGTCTAATTTTAAAATTTCATTTAACACAGTCTCTGCCTCCGTATATTTCTAAAGGAGGAAAACATTAAAATAAATGCAAATAAATAACTAAACTAAATAGTATTTTTGACAATTCTATTGAAAACGTAGACTACTATGAAAGAAAAGATTCATGTTCTATATCTGCATCAGCTAAAAGTAGCAAACAAAATGTGTTAATTGTTATCTTTGGCTACCCAAACTTAGAAAAATATTGAAATTGTGTGATTTTTATATTGTTCTTTCTAAATAGTAGCTAAGTCAATTATTATGTTACCAACGCAAACACAAATTTAATTTTTTAAACATCCAAGGCAGAGGAAATTAAGCTAAGTATTATTTTCTAACTATTAAATTCATGCTCAAGTATTACTTAAATGCTGCATTTTTATTAAAGAGCAGGCCTTCCCTCCTACCCATAACATGTATGTTACCTACCTTAAGTTCTATATAAATTTCTGCCTTCCTAAAATAACCTTTAGAATAGGTTGTAAATTCTCTTGTCATATATTCTGCTTCAGATAATGCTCTGAAAATAAAAGGTAATTATTGAGATATGGTTGCAGTAAAACTAAATACAGGTACAGTAGACCACCTCTTAACCGCCCTCGCATTATCCGATAATCGCATTATCCACCCTTGCTCATAAAATATTACAGTTTGTTTTAACCGACCATGTTTAAAGAGCAATTCAGGTTAACATTACTACTACTTAATTACTAATTAAACAGCACACATCCAAACAACAACTTCATCAAGTTATTTCAAGACAAAAACATTTTGGAAGAAGTGAAATTCGAAGACATCAACCCCAAATCAAGCAAGTGGGTCTTACACATCAGCACCTACACATGAAAGGTACTATAATCAAGTTACTCAAGAAGATCTCATGAAAAGCCAATATCGAGACAAACTGAATGAACACAACTGTAAGTTATTACAAATTTAATATCAATAATAACATTTACCTCAAGAATTCATTGAACAGATAGGTAGCTTGTAAACATTGTATAGTTTAAATTTTACATTCAGCAGTGCCCAAATTCTGTAAATTAAACTCTCCAAATACATCAAAACCACTAAAGCACAATTAATATTAAAAAGTACAAACAAAGAAATTTCACCAATATAATTGTGACAAAGCACCAAACTGACAACTAAGCAGTGACGTCATAGCCAACTCACAGATTGACACATTCTTCACTTCCAACACGACACCTGCTGCCCCGGAGTGTTCGAACTGAGAGTTGCTGACTGCACGCTAAGCAAACTGACCAAGGACACTGCCACTTCAAACAGTGTCTACAACATACTCCCAACCAGTAATACAGTGCAAAGCTGTATTCTTCATCACTATTCATACATTTTTGACAAAGCAAATAAATTTATTCATTTATTTAAACATTTATACACAATCATTTTTTTCTAATTGACAGAAGCAACCAGCCAAAGCTTGTCTAAAAAACTGTACAATCTTTATCACACAACATTTTCAATTTTCAACAGAAGCAACCAGCCAAAGCTTGCCTAAAAAACTGATTACACAATATGTTTAATCTTCAACAGAAGCAACCAGCCAAAGCTTGCCTAAAAAACTGATTACACAATATTTTTAATCTTCAACAGAAGCAACCAGCCAAAGCTTAAGCCAAAAAAGTTCCCAATCTTTATCACACAACATTCTTTAATTTCAACAAAATTCTCAAGACTTTATTTGGACGAAAGCAACTTAACTATGTCAATGAACAAAACAAAAGTTTCAAAATATCCCTGTGGTGAATGCAACATCGGTGTAAAATACTCCAGTATAAAATGTACTGGTCCATGCAACTCCTGGTTTCATGGTGGGTGTGTCAATATCACAGAAAAACAATTGAAAAACCTTTCTAAAGAAGACATTTCCTTATGGAGGTGTAACAATTGTAGTGATCTTTCCCTCACCTCTATAAAGCCAGCGTTACAACTAAAAGAAAGCCAAACTCCCACACCTCCAAATCAAATATCCTCTGAAAGTCAGGGTAACAAAATGGGCGAGGTAGAAAACAAAATTCTAGAACTAGAAAATTCAGAAGATCCCGATTTAGAAACTTCTCTGACACTTGCAGCAGAAAATAAATAGTTCTGTAGTGACAGAACATCCACAGCATTATCTCATAGTTTTCAGATAAACATTCACCTTCAAACTATTGTCTTCTACGTAAATATTAAGTTATCTCCTTTCTAAAATAACACTTTCAAATATTGCTTGGAGATATTTCAATCCAGGCCTAAACGTTTTACATACTGGTGGACAATGCACAAATACACACCGAATGGGTTATTTTTACATTTGAATTAAATAACAATTGATACAGAGATATTTTTTAAAGGCTAAGTAAAGTGCAAGAACAGCATAAGTAAGAGATACAATAGAATACTTGTTTGATCCAAAGATAGAAGAATCAACATTTTGATCCCAAAGTATCATCAATAGGCCTATCATAGTTTTCAGCGTCTTTACAAGTTTCCTCATATATAACTATTTTCCATCCATTTAAATAGTTTCCATTTAATTAGGCATTAGTTAGTTTCCATTTAAATAGGCTATTTTAGAGAATTTTTGGTCAAGAATTATTTGATATGTAGAGTTTAAAAAATCATTCCTAATATTTTAGAAACAAGGAGTTGATGATTTTTGTTGTTCTTTATTTAAAGATGTTGGCAGCCACGTTTGACCTAGCATTTGCCCGTTCACAGAGACTATGGGCGTGGAACGTATCAAAGCAAGGGGTGAACTGTACTGATAAAATGTTTGTATTTGTGACCAGGATCCAAACCGACGACATTGCTGTCTTGGGCCTGAGCTCCGTGACACTACCAACTGAACACCACCACTACCACTCTGTTATGTTTTATCACTTGTTTTGTTGATTGCGGTTGTCATTTTTGCCATCTTGTTGCCGTTTCTCATTTTCGTTTTGTTTATTGACTAATTCATTGTTATTGACTTACCATTGTATAACTAGTAGTAAGCAAGTCTTGTGTGTTATTTCATAAAATTGTTCCAAAATATCAAAATGGAGTTGTCCGTTGGAATGTAAAATAAAATCAAATGAAATAAAAAACACCAACTGAACCACCAACTCACAAATTAAATAATGAAACTGTAAAAAAATCCAAAAATACCATCTAGTTTTGAGTAGGCCTAAATACATAGGCTATAAACTAAAATAGTTCCCTATGACTGACTGCTTTTTAAATTGGTGGATGAGAAAATAAGGTAAAAACTGTTTATGTTAGTTAATTAATTTCAAAGGATTTGGTAACGAAACTGTGACTCAGAATTACACCTTTTTGTTATTGAGACACATTAGGTTTTTTTACGGGGCAATATTTGCAAGATAAATCCTTAAATTTACGGAATATCAAAATGTTAAGTAGGCCTACAATAAGATAATAAAATGAGCAGTTTTACCTTTTATAATCCTGTAAACGAAAGTAGCAATAGCAGCGGTTATTATACAAACGGGCATCTCTAGGGAACTTTGTAATTGCTTTGTCTAAGATGGATACCGCACCCTTGAAATCCCCGAAAACAGCTTTTTGGTAAGCCTGATTGCCCAGCTCCTCCACACTACTCATTGCTGCAAGGTACCTAAAAAAAAATACAATTTAATAAAATATATCTTTCAAGAAAATTTTAATTTATCCATAGGCCATTAAATAATCAAATAAAACATATCCAAGTTTAAAAAGTTATGTTAAAATCTAAGGTTGTGGACTTGGTTGAATACAAATGTTAATTATGCCCTATATTGGTGACAAGGAATTATTTTGGGCACATAAGCCCTAACTTAGGCACACACACAAGATGATCGAATAAACCACAATCAAGAAGTCTAACTATCAACCTATTCATTCAACACCACAGCAACTCAGCAACGATGTTACAAATCTTAACTGACATTGTTTTTTTATTGAGTTGTATAACATTGGAAAGGAAGAGCTTGAGTTTAAAAAAATTATGGGACAATAACATAGCCCATGCGACACAGCGCCAGTGGTAATCAATTTTTTCTAACCTATATAGACCTAATGAAATATTTTTAAACCTTTTAACGAACGCATACAGTACTTTGGCAAAAAGGATCTGTGAAACCCAGGGATGGATTTACAAAAGTCTGCCACCCCCTGGCACTATTTTAACGGCTAACTTATATACAATCTATTAACACTTCCCGGACGGGCGAAATCGTGACATAGAATGGGAAAAAATTATAGGAAAAAATAAAAATTAATTTTTGTTATTTGTGTTTTGTTATACAACTATGCATAAAATAAACACAATGGAACACTTCATACTGTCAAAATAATTTTTTACTCGTTTTTAAATAGCCTATGCGGATATATCCGCTACCCGTCCGCGGATGAGTAGAAAAGCAGCGGATATATCCGCCACTCCGTCTTTGAAGATATGACCATGACAACATTAGTCAACAAATAAAGAACAATATGTAAACAATAAATAAAGACAACGTAGTGTTGAGCGCCAAACATCGAGGGGAGAGCGTAGGAGAGGTGGGTGGCACGCGGGAGAGGGGGAGGAATGGGAGAGGTGTAGGTGCGGGAGAGAGGGGGTAGGTGCGGGAGAGAGGGGGGAGTGCGGGAGAGAGGGGGGAGTGCGGGAGAGAGCGCAGCCATGGAGAGAGCAGGAAAGTGGCACCTTGGTACCGCGAAACATCTGGTTAATGCTCTAGCACCTGCCAGTCTGTCTGAAGAGAAAACTGATATATCCGCTTCCCGTCCGGAACATCAAAAACCATAAGCGGATATATCCGCCACCTGTCCTTTATCGCCAAAGACTTAGGCGGATATATTCGTCACCCGTCCGGGAAGGGTTGAATAACATTAGGTTTACAATGAGTACCTAGGTTTGCTGCTACAAGGAAACTAATAAAGCGTGTTTTTTGGTAAAATATTAATAACTTAGCTTAGTATACAATAAATAAATTTGCCAAGTTTCATCTAAATATATCCATAGACAAGTAAACTACAACATTTTGGAAATATTCTCCATAAGAATAGGCCTAACATAAGAATTTTAAATTAAATTCTTTTTTATTTTCTCCGTTACCAATACCTTTGTTAAAAATTGAGTATGAGAATTTTTGAATTTTGGGATAGGCCTAGTTCCCGCGGTGGCCACTAAGTAGACTATTGAAAGCGTGCGGCCAAGTAGCTGACTGAGATCTAGAGAGAGAGTAGCACGGCCGCGGGAGGCTCATTTCTGCGGCAAAATTCCAGTCTGACTATTCTCGTAAACATTTCGCTTCTTAAAGGGTTTGTATTCATTGGCTATATAATTCATTCTACCAACCACGAACACTGTCCATAACTTAGGACATGGCACCACCATTTTCTTATATCCGAAGCTCATTCATTTTGATGTAACCAATGCATATCAAAATATCTCTAGGCCTTTTTCAATTCAATTAAATTTGTTTAAGTTATTTAGGCCTACGGCAAAAGTCATTTTACAATAAATAGGACCATAGGCCCTACATAAAAAAATGCAAAGCAACTTAATTTACAATTGTAAAAGTACATGCATGCTCACACAAGATTCAATTTAAGCGCTTGAAACATAATAGCCTAAATAAGAAGTACAGTAATTATAAATAGCACATGCATAGCAAATAAAAAATAACTTAGGCTAGGCCTAAATACAAAACCAGAACAATAATTGGCAATTAACCCTTTGAGTGCCAACGTCCGGGGAACCGGACGTTTTTAAAATGAGCCAAAAGTGCCGACGTCCGGCCGACCGGACGTTTTTAGAACGAGCCAAAAGTGCCAACGTCCGGCTGACCGGACGTTTCGTAATGATCGAACAGTTGTCATAACAACCGAATGGATACTCGGATTCTTTTAACCCATATATTAACATTGAGTTGAAAGTTACTAGATGCGATACATCGATTTTCGTTGGTCGAAATATCAAAAATTAGATTTTTACGAAATTTTAACCTAAAAATCGCCAGATCGCGCTCGGCATTTTTAGCGCGATCTTCGGGAAAAATCATCGGCATTTTTTGAGCGTTACTTTTATTTCTCGCCTGGCACTCTAAGGGTTAACTTAGCCCTACTTAGACAAGAATGGTGGTTTTAAATAAGAGCAGAAGTAACATTCGCATTCGGGAGATATGGCCTTATGGTTTAATAAATGACTTATTCAAATTCTTAACCCTAAACTTTTTAACTAAGTTACCAAACAGACCTTATGCAAACAGAAATGTGTGTAACTTATAGCCTAAGTTATTTAGGCCAAGACCTTCCATGATTAAACAGGTGTGTGTAAAATAACTTATCTGAAAGTTTAGGCCTACGCTTCTACTATCTCGGCTACTAATTTATATTTGATAATTAGCACATATCATGGACATATTGTGGGACCTATTTCAAGGTAACTTACTTCAGAGTTTAAAATGTGTAGATAAGTTAGGTCTAAAAGACATAGGCCTAGGCCTAGGCCTCCTAGGCTTATGGTAACTTTCAACACAACAAAACATCAAGTTGGAAAAAAATCTTTAGGGATTCATATGGTTGCAGGTCTATTCCAATATGTGAATGTGAATGCATAGTTACCTAGTCTAAGGATAGTTAGCAGACCTTGAAATAGGGTTTAACCCAAAATGTAACATAAGGGCTGAATGAAAATGGTAATTCTTTAAGGAATTTAATTAAATTCGGGGTTAATATTTACCTGTCTTTTGTCTCTGTTTAATGCTCAAATCCGCTGATACTAGCCTAGTTGAAATGTGTTTGTACCATCTACAAGCTTTTAGAAAATCGTATGTATGCCACCAAACAAAAGAAGTTTTGACAGATCAACTCGACTCGAGACTCGACAGCGCGTCAGACAAAACGACAAAACCAAGGATAACAACGTTCAACGAATCAACGGCAACGGTTCAACCACGGTTCAACGAACAGATCAACCAATCAAATGAACACAACAAAACACAATACCCCCGCCGCAGCAAACCTGCAGACTAAGCGAATTTTAACTTGCCTGATTACATTTTTACTCAAATATTTAAAATAATTAAGACATATTTATTCATAATTTAAATAACTTTAGATTTAATGAGTGCTTAGGGTTGCTGCTACGGGGAAGGTAAAAAGTGTTTTTGACCATAAGTCAATAGTATAAGATGAAATAAATAAATTTGTCAAATTTTATCAATATACATCCATAAACAAGTAAACTACAACAGTTTTCATTTTCTCCATAAGAATAACATAGGAATTTTTAATTACATTATTTTTGAATTTTCTCCGTTACCGTTAGGCATACAACAGCGCTTCAATATACTAAATTATTTATTTTTTTAAGCTCTACAAAACGGTTTGAAAAGAAATTGCGAAATTATTTGTTTTTAGGGTCAAAAATGGGAAAAACCCATTTTTACCCCATAAAACCCTCCATAAACCCCCGTTCCAATGGTCCGATTATGCTGGTTCGCGAACTCGTTCGAATAAACGTAGGTTTACACGTTTGTACCAAATTTCATCAAAATCGGATCATTTTTGCTCGAGTTATCGCGCTAACGGACACATATATATTTATAAATATATATATATATAAATATATATATATAAATATATATATATATGAATTTGAACGGATGGTGTTTTTGGCCTCTAGGGACCTCAAAACGAAAAATTAAATTGGTCCCGGGTCCAGGTCTTACCATGAGTACTACGGTAACAGCTTATTCCCTATATGGGAAATTCGCTAAAAAAGAACCGCAAAACACTCGACAAAACCATTTTTGATTTCCAGTTCCAGATGACCAACATCCAAAATGGTCGAAACCAAAATAATCCCATTTGACCGACATCCCATATATACCACAGCACAAAATATCGATATCGGTTAAATGATATGTCGGTCAAATGGGATTTGAACCATCTATATAAATAAAATTAGAGTTTTGTCTGTACATTGCTTAGAATAATGAACTTTTTGGTTATTTTTACATTTCATAGGTCAGAGAAACCGAATCAAACCTTATCTCAATTTCTGTCTGTCTGTCTGTCTGTCTGTCTGTCTGTCTATCTGTCATTCTCTTGGTAACGCTAAAATACGCACTTTATTACAACTACTCCTCAATAACTATAGCACTGTCCCGCCTGAAACTTATTTTCCAAATACTATACATATATGAGATGGTTTTAGACGTATTTCATCGAATATGAGACAGTTAGATATTTAACAGTAAACCCTTGAAAATCAAGTTTTTGTCGATTTTTGACGTGGAATTTCTGGAAGCCCATGTTAACCTTATGAGAAATGAAATTATTGAATCTTAACAGCTGTTTCAATTAAACAAGTTGGTTCTGTTCTGTGATGTTCAATAGCATTAAAGTTACAAGGATTACCAACAGGGTGCAGCACTAGCACTATTATTTCTTTTACATTTATGACAACAGCTAATTTGCAACCTGGAGGCGAGTGAGCGTAGCGAACGAGCTAACCTGAAGGAAAGTGAGCGCAGCGAACGAGCTCCAACATACAGGTGAGTGAGCGTAGCGAACGAACTTCAACCAGGACGTGATTGAGCCATGCAAACGAGATCAGATAGTAAAAATAAAAGTAAGCCTACCGTTATAGGATCGACCGGCAGACACAGAGGTAATTTAACCTTTTATTGATTGTCATACCGATCCGGAACAACAAAAAACAACATAAAATGAAGCTATGTATAATAGTTTGGCCAGCATATCTTAAAATATGCAAACCAACTGCTGTTCGTTATATAAGAAGGTTTCAACTGAATATTATAAGATCCCCGTGCGTAGAACGGGTACACAGCTAGTCTAGGAATATAATGTGTAATTATCCACGGCCACCTTAAACTCCCTGTGAATCACCTCATACGGCCGTAACTGAAATATCCTCAATGGCCTAATAGTCTAGGCATTTTAGGAAAGTTAGCGGAAAGTTTAGGTACAGTCCTAATAATCACTTTTCTTTATGTTTTTTGGGTCGCTGAACACGAATATGAGGTTTGCTGACAGATATTTTGCCCGGAACATTGGTTATTTTGTGAAAAACCTTAAAATTTGGGCACTTTTTTTGTTTTTTCGGGCAAATCTCGGTAAGAATGGGTTTTTTTAAGAAAATCCTGCTTTGTAAAATTAAAGATGACAAAATTTACTACAAGTTTCCTACATAATGTTTGTTTCTACGACGAACCGTTTCGCCACTAGAGCACACTAAAAAAGGCCAGAAGTACAAAAAAATTAAAAACAATGCTTAATGCTGCCGTTTTACATTACGTTTCCATGGCAACAATCCATGTTACGATAATTTAAACTATTTATTCATGATAACAAACTGAAACACACTTAAAAATACCCCCGCCGCAGCAAACCTGCAGACTAAGCGAATTTCCATTTCCCTGATTGGATTTACACTAAAATGTCTCCTTAGAAATAAGACTTTTATTCCCTATTTCAATAAAAGTTTAACGAGTACTTAGGTTTGCTGCAACAGGGAGGGTAAAAGGTGTTTTTTGCAAAATGTAATAATTTAGTATAAAATGAATGCATTTTCCAAATTTGATCAAAATATGTTCATAAACAAGCAAACTACAACAGTTTACTTAGTCTCCATAAGAATAAAATGGGCATTTTAAATTTACAGATTTTTGGAATTTTCTCCGTAACCATTAGGCGCATAACAACACTTTAATATACTAAACTATTTGTTTTTTTAAGCTCTACAAAATGGTATGGAAAGAAATCGCTAAATTTTAAGTTTATAGGGTCAAAAATAGGAAATAGTTATTTGTGCAACTAGTGAGAAAAGTGAGCAATTGACTCACTCGAGAGAAATCCTTACTCAAGAGCCGTAGGCGAGTGAGGAATGGTTTCTCGAGTGAGGCAATTGTACTTTGAACTCGAGTTGCACATTATACTTTTCCTACAGTTACCATAAAACAAATAAATTGGTGAAGAAACATAACCTATTTTTACACAGAAGTGAACTTTTAATATAACATTTAACGTGAAGTGACAATACAACAGTACAACAGCTGACCAGCTGATTTACAGCCAGTGCTGCCAACGTATTTCGCGCGCATACGACGTTGCCTGCATGTTACCAGTAGTACGTTTTCTGTGATGTTACGCGCTCACTATTTCGTGCCTTCACGTTGCAAATCTGGAGTGAGACAAAGTAATTAGAGTGAGACAATGTTAACATTGTCTCACTGATGAGCGAATTGGCCACTTTGCTTTCTCAAATCAGTGAGAGAACATGTACATTGTTAGGTAACTGTAGGAAAAACCAATTTTTACCCCATAAAACCCCCCATAAATCCCTGTTCCCATAGTCCGATCATGCTGGGCAAAACAAAAAAATGAAAATAAACCCTAACCGTTTTACAAAGGTTTTACATTGGGTTTCCATGGAAACAACCCATGTTACGATAATTTGAACTATTTATTCATGATAATTAACTGAAACACACTTGATAAATCTATGCCAAGATGTATGACTGATGACTGCTGGAACATTTCCCGTTCCCATAAAACCCCCATTTATTTTCTCAGCACAGGGACGTTGCTGGCCACAGGGTTGACTGCTATAGTGATTGAGAAAAAAGAATGAAATACATTAAAAGAGTTGTAGATAACTTTTAACTTTGGTAACGTCAAATTCAGACGAGTAGACCGTGTCCAGCCACTTGCCATAGTAAATAACGCGATGAAAGTAGAGAATTCTTACCCGTAAACCCCAACACATTGTTTCAACGTATCAGCATCGCTAAGAATTCTGATGAAGAACTAAAACACTTCTTGTCCTACGAACTGGGTCCATACTCTTTCTCGTTGTTTGATAATAACGGTTTGCACAAAGAACCAAATCAAATCTTTAAAGGCCTAAAGCCCCTGTCCCCATTGAAAACAAGCACTTCCATGGTCAAGTGCAGTATGTTATTGATGGTGGGTTCCTACTACACAAAAGTTATGTCCAGAGCATCAACCTTTCAACCATAAAAAACCTAGCATTAACCAAGAAAAACTTAATCGAAAACATACTCACTACTCCTTGCCTTTCTATAAAGAAGAAAACTGTAGGCAGCTGAGAATATTCAAAGATAAACTTGGTCCTCAGTTTCTTACCCTTGAAGAAGCCTTAGAAGCGAATGAGGATGTGGAGGAAGATGTTTTTTCTCTCATCTTGGGCCCATAAAAATGGATGGAATGCCAACCTTCAACCCGAAGAGAGTGAATTACATGATCCTACCAACCAACCTATTCATGAGATTATTAAAATTATCAATGAAAGAAATTATAAAGAATAATAAAAAGAAAGATTGTCTCTATTTTCCACAATTTAATCCTAAAAGACGGGTATTTCTTTCAGGTGGAGTTTTGCGGTCAGAAGACACACTAGTTACTTTATTAGTGAATTTCCCCTATAGGGAATAAGCTATTACCTTAGTACTCATGGTAAGACCTGGACCCGGGACCAATTTACTTTTTCGTTTTGAGGCCCCTAGAGAGCAAAAACACCATCCGATCAAATTCATATATGTGTCCGTTAGGGCGAGAACCCGAGCAAAAATCATACGTCTATTCGAACGAGTTCGCGAACCAGCATGATCGGACTATGGAAACAGGGATTTATGGGGTAAAAATTGGGTTTTCCTATTTTTGACCCTATAAACTTAAAATTTAGCGATTTCTTTCCATACCATTTTGTAGAGCTTAAAAAAAACAAATAGTTTAGTATATTAAAGTGTTGTTATGCGTCTAATAGTTACGGAGAAAATTCCAAAAATCTGTAAATTTAAAATGCCCATGTTATTCTTATGGAGACTAAGTAAAATGTTGTAGTTTGCTTGTTTATGAACATATTTTGATCAAATTTTGAAAATGCATTCATTTTATACTAAATTATTACATTTTACAAAAAACACCTTTTTACCCTCCCTGTTGCAGCAAACCTAAGTATTCGTTAAACTTTTATTGAAATAGGGAATACATGTGATATTTCTAAGGAGACATTTTAGTGTAAATCCAATTAAGGAAATGGAAATTCGCTTAGTCTGCAGGTTTGCTGTGGTGGGGATATTTTTAAGTGTGTTTCAGTTTGTTAGCATGAATAAATAGTTAAAATTATCGTAACATGGGTACTTTCCATGGTTAACGTAATGTAAAACGGCAGCATTTAGCATAGTTTTTAATTTTTTTGTACTTCTGGCCTTTTTAGTGTGCTCTAGTGGCGAAACGGTTCGTCGTAGAAACAAACATTATGTAGGAAACTTGTAGTAAATTTTGTCATCTTTAATTTTACAAAGCGGGATTTTCTTTAAAACCCATACTTACCGAAATTTGCCCGAAAAACCAAAAAAAGTGCCCAAATTTTAAGGGTTTTCACAAAATAACCAATGTTCCGGGCAAAATATCTGTCAGCAAACCTCATATTCGTGTTCAGCGACCCAAAAAACATAAAGAAATGTGATGATTAGGACTGTACCTAAACTTTCCGCTAACTGTCATTTATATTCCTAATATGCTTAGCCTATAATAAATCATTGATTTTATGAACAGAACTAGTTTTACGATTAGTATAAACCACTGAGCTATAAAAACATACTCCCTTAGTAGATTTCTCATCCTAATGGAACAGCTGAAGACAATTTTATTGTTAGTTCTGTATACGGTTTATGTAGAGGTCGTGTTTTGTTTACAATTTGTTTCCCGTTAATACAGTCATAAACAATAAATTGTCCCCTAGTTCAGTCAAAGGCGCTACGAAGAATAGTTGATGCTCCGTGGTTTGTTTCGAATCGAACAATCCATGAAGATTTCAGAATACCTACAGTAATTGAAGAAATAACAAGAATTAGCAAGAACTATCAAGAAAAACTCGAAAGCCACCCGAACAATATAGCCGTTAATTTGCTGGACAATAGTGATTTTCCCAACAGACTGAAAATTGTGAAAGTTCTAGAACTCCCATACCGATTTGTATAGTTTTAGTTATGACATGACTATTTAATTTTGCAAGATCTTTCACAGGGAAGATTCTTGGTCAAGACACTTATTTATATTATCCCTTTTACTAATTGCTCAAAGTACTGAACAGATTGTAAAATAAAATTAAGTTAAAAAAAAAAAAAAAGTTATTTAACCAAACATCAAAGCACAAATCAAGAAATTAACCCAAAAATAATAGAAACAAAATTTTGTCGACACTAGCGCCCAGTGTGGCGTACATAAACTAGACATGAAAAACGAGCTTCAACATTTACAATGGGATGAGAAGTCTAGGTTAGTCTATGGTATAAACATTCATTAGATTTTTTTATTATCAGCAAGTTTGGTTAGGTAATGACAGTTTGATTTTATAATAAAAATATTATAAAGCATTAAAGCATTTATAATTTTATTTTATGAACAGAAGAATTTTTTCGATTAGTAAACCTTAATTCAATTTTTCCATCATCCGCAAGTTTGGTTAGGCTATGACAGATTAATTTTACAATTAAAAAAATTATTTAATACCTAACTTTTCTTAATTTTAATAATTAAGTAAAACCATAGATAAATCATGCGTGTTGCTTAGTCTATGGTAAAACTTATGATATCGTGGATCTACAGACCAATAATATGACGTCACGGATTATTCCCGTGAGCCTGTTCGGAACGCGTCCCAGTAACAACGTGATGTAATCTGGATCAGGATTTTTAGGAAGGAAATAGGATTTTTATTTCAATTTTTATCCGAACCGAATCCATCCATTTCTTCTTCTTGTTCTCAATTGAAGTCATAACACTATAACCTGTGACCTATAAAAAGTTGATATAGAAGTGTTTCTAAAGAACATATTGTGGTGATTTTAAATTGAACTAATATTTTAAGAATGGAGCCAGTTTCAAGAATTGTTAAGGAACATGTACCAAATTATCTTTCAAACTTACCCGTTCCAAATTCAATTGGAGGATGGTTTAGGTTAGGAGGTAAGTGGGCTCCAATAGGCCTAATAAGTTAATTAATTTTACGATAAGACTAGCCATACTGTTAGTACGCCTATATATTTACGTTGATAACAGCCTTAGTTGACAAACATTGAGTAGGCCTAGTAAGTTAAGCCAGTCAACTCTAAAGCCTAATAGGCCGTCCTGAAATAAAATATTTCATAATTTCCTTTCTGTGAAGACAAGTTTAGTCTAGATCCAAAGGTAGGCCAAGGTGTGTAGGCTATCTTAAGTCAATTTACTGTATTTATTTGCTACAGTAAACAGCTGTACAGGCCCCTACTCCGTTCCATACCCACTTCACTAACTCCATACAGTGTTTCCACACTACTAAAGGACTAAACAAATAGCCTAATCCCTCTCACTGGGTCCGGAAATCCCATTTAACTGACTATATGGACTGGCAATATGACGATTTTTGTCATAGTCTGTGCTTCGAAAATGCCCATATGACGAAAATCATCATATAGTGTCACTTTCTTTTTCAAACAGCTTTAATTTAAAATCATTCCAAAACCATTGTTTTGATACCATTCGAAAGATGAAATTCTAAACTTTTATTTTCATGTTTCAAGTTAACTTAAACAAATCTTATAGCATTAACATATCAATGTTATTGTCGTTACAATTTGAATAAAAATTTAGGCGCAAGATGATTTTGAGTTTACCGCGTCAATTTATTCTTTAATCTTTAATGAAACGGGTTGTGGTTGGTACCAATAGTAAGATTTTGTTCTGGATTTTATTTTCGTATCAAGAATCGTAGCCTATGTGATTATAATGTCAGACAATTTGGGAAATAAATTAATACCTATTAGAAATCAGCTGTAATTTGAAATGACAAAAATTGTCATTTGGGCAATGACTAATATATCAATAAAGGATTGTGTTAGTGTTATGTATAATTTATAGGCTATTTATCTGTAGCTAGAAATAAAAACATGGCCTACAATTTGAAATAGGTAGGCCTACACAGTTATTGTTCTCTGAAACCTCCTTCCTTTTCTTTACAAAGCGAGTATCTATATGATGTGATAAGTACATCTTATAGTTAGTTTATTAAGTAGGCCTAGTAGTGATAAGTAATTTAGACGACTGCAAATTTTTAAAAAGAACTCTTGTGAAATCACAAAAATGGAAGGGACATTCATCCAAACCATCAGGGCAGTCCTAGGGTTAATCCTGCTTTTGAATCATGTTTTAATCCTGTAAGATTTTTTTGGTTAAATTCTGAGTGTTATCATTGACTATGGATCAGCTGTCGCCAATATTTTACTAAAAAAGAATGTAGTTGTGAGCCAGTCACAGATTGCGCTAGTTTCTAAAACTCTATTTTGTACCTTATTTTTCGTTACTGACATAGTTGCTGGGTCACAACAGTTGCTATACCTAGCTCATAATAAGTCATTCCATCAGTTTTACTTGATAAAAACCATCATGTAATCGGCAGAAATCAGTAATTTAGATCAGCACAATCTGTAGGTGGCTCACATCAACTAAGACAAATTTTACTAAAAACCTGGACTACAACTTTAACATGGGGATGGAATATCTAAAAGGTGTTATATTTAGACGTATCGTGTTTAAATAGTAGCCTAGTTTAAACATTGCTTCTGTCTATTATATTTTTTACAGTAATTTTATTAATTGGGGTTAGTTGTTCGCTAAAATAAAGCATGAAAAATTAAAACAGACGTCATAGCCAAAAATCCCGCATCCCGTTTTCGCGATAATAATCCCGCGTATAGAAACACTGACTCCATACTCCATATTTCATTTTAACTATGAATCAACCAACTGACAGCTGATATATACTGTAAGCTGAAAGACATAAAGGAATGAAGGAATGAAGACGTATACAAACACGTGAAAGAATATTCTGTCACACACCAAGCGACTAAACATGACCGAGATGGACTGCCTCTCTTTTAAAGAGAACAGAAACATGAGCAGCTGCAGGAACCCAATTCAAGTCAACAATCCAATCACTCTACAGTGTCCCATACTATAACCCCTTTTTTAGAAACGAACAGCCTGAAAAAGCAAAAGAAAAATCTGCAAATCTCCAAATAATTCTTTTGTAGCAATAATGCACCAAAATATTAGAGGACTTGCTACAAAGACGAACAGACTACACCATATTCTCAATGACACAAAACCAAGCATTCTAGTCTTGACTGAACACGGACTGAAAAAAACAGAGCTAGAAGCTACAAAAATTCCCGGCTACTCTTTAATTACCCACTTTAGTAGAGAAGAACATAAACTTGGAGGTGTTGCAATATATTCCAAGGAATCCCTTGCTGATACAGTATCAGCTATTAACATATCAAACACATGCCAGGAGTTAATTTTCGAAGCAGCAATGATTCGCATGCAGACAACAAAGAAAAAGGATATCTACATTCTGGGCATCTATAGACCACCAATCGAAAATGTAAGAATTGCCCTTGACCTCCTATCAGACACGCTAGAACTACAAGAAGTACACAAGAAAAACCTCATACTCATCGGTGACATAAATATCGACAGGCTCACCCAAGATTCCAAAAACACCATGCTGGAAGAAGAGTTAACCACACAAAACATCTGGAGATTTCCTCTAGAGGCCACCAGAATAACCCATGACACAGCCACTTCAATAGACTGTATATGCTCAAACATACCATATGCGTATATTACTGGACAAGTTGTGCATACTGGTCTATCTGACCACACTGCGCAGCTGTGCCTGCTGAAAACACACCAAGAAGACACTTCCCAAAGATTTGTAATGAAAAGAAGCCTAAACAACACCAACCTAAACAATCTAAAGGCTCACCTCCATCTACAAAATTGGGAACATGTTTACTCTTCACCGAATCTTGAAACCTCCTACAACAAATTTCATAATATTCTTCAAACAGCACTGGATTATACATGCCCATTAAAGAAAACTAAAATTAGTACAAACAAAAAACATATGAAGTACTACGATCCTGAAGCAAAATACCTTAAAGAGAACTTTTTGAAAGCTCTGCAAAAGTTTGAGTTAACGAACAGAAATGAAGACAAATTAGAAATGATTAATAGAAAAAGGATATACGACATGAAACTAAGAAACCTAAAAATGTTCTCAACAGCTAGCTTCATAGAACAAGCTGACAACAAACCAAAAGCACTATGGCAAGTTATAAACAAGGAAAGGAAAGGAAAATGTGAAGAGAAAACCCTTACAGAATTAGAAATAAATGGCAAACTCACAAACGACACAAAAGAAATGGCCGAACACTTCAACACATTCTTCTCAAATATAGCAGAAAATACCCTTGACCAAAATAGAGCAATCGTTATAGACCCTGAAACAGTGCTGAATGGAGAGGAACCAGTCTGCCCATGTAATGAGAGTAAGAATGAATGAAAAGAACTTTTATTACCTTTAGAAAGGTTTTTAATAACTTGAACAATACTACATTGAATTATAATGGACTTGTTTACAAACACAACAAAACAATAATAAAGAATTGAAGACACATGTTTTTTACTACATTCTTCCTCCCTAATGTTAATGAACGTAATCATTTAAATAATTAGGAGGTCTTCTGCTTCTGAAACTTCTTCTCGGATATGTGTTATGGTTCTCTCCTCTAGAAGCTTCTTGTCTAGGTTGTAAATTCTCGGCAGTAGTATTCATTTCATCTTCTTGGTTCTGTGTTGATGAAGGACTAGGAAAGTATTCAGGTTCAGGTTGAGAAGTGGGTAATAGAATATTTTCATCACTCTCAAAATCGGTTTGCTTTATGTCGGTTTGGTACTCACCAACCGGAGCAAGATGACGTGTAGACACGGTAGTTTCTCTTCCGTCAGGCAACTTTACATGAGCATACTCGGCATTCCCGTGAAGAAGTTGGACCTCTTCAACAAGTGGCTCATACTTGGACGTACGATTGAATCTCTTCAAGTAGACAGGGCCGGAATTGAGAAGCCATGAAGGAGCTGAAACACCATTGTTCCCAGATCTACGTGGATGTAAGAACATACGCTCGTGAGGAGTTTGATTTGTGGCTGTGCAAAGTAATGATCTCACTGAGCTGAGGGCATCCTCTAAAACTGTCTCCCATTGGTTTATTTCTAAGTTAAGTGATTTCAACGCCAGTTCAATTGTTTTCCATAGAATGCCATTACCTTTCAACTTGCCCATTACCTGCTGGATTGTACGCAGTGGTTCTACTAGTTGAGATTCCAAGTGAGTTCAAGTAGCTTTTTAAGTCTTGGCTCAGAAATGATGTTCCTCTGTCCGAATGTATGTAACTAGGAACCCCAAAAGTAGAAAATAATGTTTTTAGTTTCGACTTAACTGTCGACGATGACATGTCTGAACAAGGGAAAGCGAAAGGGAACCGTGAAAACTCGTCTACTATTACTAATAAGTAACGGTTTCGATTTGATGAAGGCAGCGGGCCTTTGAAATCGATATTCAGCCGTTCAAATGCAGAAGTGGCTTTAATCAAAAGTGTTCTCTAGCTGCTGTGACTGAAAAATGTTTCTTTTGTGGTAATCTAAGACATCCTAGGGTCAAATGTCCAGCTAAAAATACAATTTGTCATAACTGTGGTAAACAGGGGCATTTTGCTAAGGTCTGCAGGGCAGGTAAACTACAAACCAAGCAATTGGATAAATCTAAAGAAGTAATGAACTCTATTGACCTAGCAGCTTCGCCCGGTGGGTTAACAAAGAGTACAGTACAAGCCCTAGTTAATGGTAAATCTGTCTCTGCTTTGATAGATACGGGAAGCTCTCTAAGTTTTATAAACAAATCTACTGCTCTTAATTTAGGTATTTCTATAAAACCAGGTAGGGGTACTGTCTCAATGGCTACTACATCAATCACATCCGACATAACAGGTCAATGCAAAGTAAATCTTGTCATTCTTGATCACTTTTACAAGCAAGTTAATCTTTCATTGTTACCAGATCTTTGTGCAGATATAATTGTTGGACATGATATTTTGAAAAACCATGCAAGTATTAAAGTAGTCTTTGGTGGCAACAAGTCACAACTAACCGTATGTAGCGTGGCAGCCTCAACTGTAGAACCAGTATCTTTGTTTTCTAATTTAAAACCGGAATGTAAGCCAATCGCAATCAAGTATCATCGCCATAGCACCGATGATTTAAAGTTTATTGAAAACGAAGTAAGTAAATTGCTTAAAGACGATGTTATAGAGCCTAGTATGTCTCCATGGAGGGCTCAAGCATTAGTAGTTACTACTGAAAATCATAGAAAAAGAATGGTCATTGACTACTCCAGGACTATAAATCGTTTTACATTACTGGACGCTTACCCACTACCTAGAATCGATGATATCGTTAACAAAGTTGCAAATTATGAGTTTTTCAGTACTATCGACTTGAAAAGTGCGTACCACCAAGTAAAGATAAGAAATGAAGAAAAGCACTACACAGCTTTTGAGGCCTGTGGTCAACTCTACCAGTTTAAACGTATCCCGTTTGGGGTCACTAATGGGGTGGCAGCATTCCAACGTGTAATTGACCAAGTCATCCGAACAGAACAGTTACAAGACACTTACGCCTATCTTGATGATGTCACAATCTGTGGAAAAACACAAGAACAACACGATATAAACTTAAAAAAGTTTATCGAAGCTGCATCCAAATACAACCTAACTATTAATAATGAGAAGTCTTCATTTTCACTGCGATCGATCAACTTGTTGGGCTATCATATATCAAACAAAACTATCAAGCCTGACCCCAGTCGCCTATTTCCTTTGAAAAATTTACCTCCACCCAGAGACACCGCATCACTGAGGAGGACCCTTGGTATGTTTTCACATTATGCATCACTTATACCAGATTATGCTACCAAAGTGATTCCACTTGCGCGTACTACATTCCCTTTGTCCAAAGCAGGGCTCCAGTCTTTCGAAACTATAAAAAGTGAAATCATCGGATCTGTAGTAAGCTGCATTGACCCTGAAGCACAGTTCATTGTAGAAACTGATGCATCTGAGAGTACCATTGCTGCTACTTTGACTCAATCGAACCGTCCAGTCGCATTCTTCTCAAGGATACTTTCTCCAGCAGAACAAAGACATTCAAGTGTCGAAAAAGAAGCACAAGCTATTGTGGAAGCACTGCGGAAATGGCGTCACTATTTGGTTGGTAAACATTTCAAGCTGATTACTGACCAGAGGTCGGTTTCTTTTATGTTCGATAACAACCGTCATAGCAAAGTGAAAAATGAAAAGATAATGAGGTGGAAACTGGAATTGTCGTGCTTTCATTATGATATTGTATATAGACCCGGTAAAGATAATATGGCTGCAGATGCCCTGACTAGAGTATGTTCTTCAATCCAAAATCAAGAAAAACTGTTGATTGATTTACATGCGAATCTATGTCATCCAGGTGTGACACGTTTGTACCACTGGGTTCGAAGTAAAAACTTGCCCTACTCGATTGATGAAATCAGACGAATAACAAACTCCTGCAATGTGTGTGCTGCTGTGAAGCCTAGATTCTTCAAACACAAAGGGATTTTGAGTTTATCGGAGTCGGATGGTTGTGGTGTGATGCTGGTAACAAAATTCTGAAATGTTTTGTGCCAATGTGTCCATTCCTTACTTGCAGATGATGAGCTTGGATCTACACTAAACTTGTCTGGCTTTAGGATCGTATCCATTTCACAATATCAAGTTATTAAAATTGTAATGAGAGTAAGAATGAATGAAAAGAACTTTTATTACCTTTAGAAAGGTTTTTAATAACTTGAACAATACTACATTGAATTATAATGGACTTGTTTACAAACACAACAAAACAATAATAAAGAATTGAAGACACATGTTTTTTACTACAGCCCAATACACCTTACCCTAACTTCAACATCCTATAAAGAAGTTAAAACGATAATAACCCTAAAAGCCAAAACATCAAGTGGAATAGATGAGTTTTCCTCTAAGATGATAAAGCACTGCTCTCAAGAACTCATCTCTCCTCTGGTTTATCTTATAAATAAATCATTTAAAGAAGGCAAATTCCCATCCGCCATAAAAGTCAGTAAAATATACCCCAAACATAAAAAAAGGACCAACTGAAAATGCTCAAAACTACAGGCCCATCTCTCTCATCTCCAGTTTCTCTAAAATCATAGAAAAAATTGCTCTGGCTAGATTAATGGCACATCTTAATCATAACAAACTCTTAACTGACAGCCAACATGGCTTTCGGAAGAATAAATCTACATCCTCAGCTATAACAGCACTAATTGAGTACGTCCTAGACCAGATAGAAAACGAACAATACATTTCCGCCATCTTCCTTGATTACAGTAAGGCTTTTGACTGCCTGGGCCACGACCTGATATGCAAGAAACTCGAAAGACTCGGTATAAGAAATTCTGCGCTAGAATGGTTCAAAAGCTACCTAACGGGACGTTCACAAGTCGTGGAACTGAAAAACTCATCAAATGAAGTCACAGAAAGTCTCAAATCTTCAAAAAGCAAGCTGACGAAAGGAGTTCCACAAGGCTCTGCATTAGGCCGGATTCTATTCATCTTATTGACTAATGACTTCCCCAAACAAATTTAGAGTGAAAATGCTGTTGCAATCATGTATGCAGATGACACAACCATTTTGATCAAGGACAACACAGCCCAAAACCTTTACCTTAATTCAAAATCGATCCTAAATAAAACTATCCTCTACTCAAAGAACAATGACTTAGCAATAAACCCCACAAAAACTACAACTCTGAATTTCAGTAAGAAAAAAGACATAGTCCCTCAATTAGAGGATGTAACAATAGAAAACCACACAAAATTTCTCGGTGTTATCCTTGATAACAAACTAACATGGAAAGAGCACATCAACCACTTAAGAAAAAAATCAGTACTGGAATATATGTCGTCAGAAGAATAAACTACATAGGCGGACTCTCTGTGGCCAAAACAGCTTACTTCCCACTGGTAGAGTCGCATCTTAGATATGGCTTGACAGTGTGGGGACGAACTTTAACAAAAAATATGAATCGAATTCTTGTCCTACAAAAGAAAGCCATAAGAGCCCTCGCCAACCTTGTCCCACCACAGACTTGCAGACTAGCATTCGCAAACCTAGGAATCCTCACAGTGGTGTCTCTCTACATACTTGAAACCATAAAGTATGTGAATGAAATAAACCCCCCAAGAAACCAAGACCTGCACCACTACAACACCCGTCATGGCTCCAAATTTGCACTACCAGTTCACCGAACAACTCTTTGGGAGAAAAAACCTTCCTACACCGGCTGCAAGCTGAGGAACCATCTACCTGACTACCTGAGAGACCTGACTGGCAACAAGCTACACCAGGAGTTGAAGAAGTGGCTAATCGCAAGACCCTTCTACTCAATAAAGGAATTTTATGAAACTTAACATGTACAATTCACTATTGTATTGACACTATTGTAATTCTTGACGAATTAACAATAAAGAATATTGTATTGTATAGCTTAATTGAAGTGGTCGGTGACCCAGGAAACCTTCCCCACTTACCGCAAATTTTGTGAACGGACTAATATAGTAGGTAGCTGGTTTCTTTGTATAGACAAGAAAGTGGTTTTCAAAAAGGTTCATGGATCAGCTGGTTTTTATTGGTTATTTATGTTTGTTGTAGGTACACTGTTAATTTTAAATTTGTTCATTGATAGTGTACTCTATTCATAAAATGTGATAAAAAGGCAAAGTCACAGTAACTTACTTTATATTACGACGACAATAACCTCTATGGTTACTCAATGTCACAGTACTGTATATTACGACGACAATAAACTCTATGGTTAGTCAATGTCACAGTACTTTATATTACAACGAGAATAACCTCTATTAGGCAATGTCACAGTACTGTATATTACGACAATAAACTCTATGGTTAGTCAATGTCACAGTACTGTATATTACAACGTGAATAACCTCTATGGTAGGCAATGTCACAGTATATGCCTTAAATAATTCCATTAAAAAAAAATAGGTTTTGGTGGATTCGAGATTCAGATTTGACAGATCCCTACAACATTGATAGGCTAAGTTATTTAAGATCCAAACCACTCAATCAGAAATACTAATTCAATTGTTGATGTTACAGTCAAGGATTGGCTGTCAATGATTCCTCTATTTGCTGTTGTTGGAGGAGCATCGTATGCGACATACAGATTATTTAGACCAAAATCGGTAAATAGAAAAATTAGTATAGTAGTATAAGTAGACTATTCCAAATGTTTGTATGATCAATATACAGGGTGGTCCAATATGGACATCCTCACAGGATATATTTGGAAAGGGAAACGTTAGTAAAAAGTATCATAGAACGTTTCAATGGGCAAAAGATTTTGATATGATTTTTGGGCAGAGTGAAATAAAGCCATACTGAAATGCCGAGAAGGTAAATGGAAAGCCTAAAGTTGTTTCTTATAGCTTAATTTACTTGGTTTAACCCTGTACCATTTATAACTTTTTTAGAAAATTGTATAAAAACATTGAAAATGAGTTATAAAATACACTTTTTGGAGTCTAGCGTAAAATTTGATCTTTTGGTTTTGACTCCTGGCTAAATTACAACCCTAATAAATATTAGATGATTTACAATAGTTACGTTTGTGGGAAATAAATAATGTCACAGCAAATTACACTGCATGGTTTTATAATGGGGTCAATCTATTTGAATTGATCTAATAAAAGGTGTCTTGACCAATTTCAATATTTTAAACATTTTTTTTATATATTGTTCTTTTAAAGTTAAGATATTCAAAACAGGTTTAACATTTTGTTTATAATATCCTGTTTTTTGATATGACAGGATATGATAAGCGATCATTTTTGTGTAGCCAAGCAGACTAATTTAGGCTGTTACAGTCAAATGTAAACAAATTAATGTCACAAATTTGTTAGAAGATATTTTAAGAAAAAAATATTGGAAATTGATCCATCAATTTTGAAATTTCTTTTGGAATAACTTCATTTTGATTACAAATGCCAGTCAATAGACCAATTAACATAAACATTGGCTTTTGGTACGGTAATTAAATAATCTGATGGCAAATTTTATTATCAAAATGAAGGTGTGAAAAGTCACATATTCTAAGGAGACTAACAAGTTAGTGTAGGCTCTACACAGAATCTGTATTTGAATGATTATGGTTATCATGAGGGTCTTGTCTTATCTTTATTATTTAGACATATTATGTAACTATAACAATTTGACATAGCCAGTGTTTTTACCATTTGATTTAAACCATGTATTTTGCTTAAAAAATGTATGTTTGTATAAGATATATAGGATGCCACTCCCTGTAAGTTATGTTATTTTTTCTGTTTTTACATCTAGTATTTCTATCAAAGACTGTTGGGATTGGCTTAAAGATTTAACAAAACAATGTTACGTACTTCTGTTTCTTCTCTAATCTCAGCAAATGTTAACTTAGTACTTGAGTAGAAAATCCAATTCATTGCATTAACCAAAAAATTCAAATGTGAGAAAGTTATGTTGGACTTATATTACACATTGACCGCAATATTTTATTTTGAGTAGGATCGGTAATTCATTGAAAAATTGTTTTGGCGTCATCTTTTCTACAATTTATGGGTTCCGCTGTATATAGATTTTTCACATGTTTATTCCTCTTTATTTTGTTAATTTTTTCTTCAATATTGTAGTTATTACGTTATTCATAATGAAGTTAAAAATTGAGGTGTACACTATCTTTATTAATCTCCAACTATGCTAAAGAATTGTCCTGATATCTTGGACAATTCCTCAATTGATTTCATTACAGTTAATTCCTCATTAACTGTTAACAGTTAACATAGAGTGATGGTTAATTGAGGTAAAACTGATCTCTGTGAGTCCTAAACTCTTTGTTAAGAAATACTAGCATTTTTTACACCTGTAAAAAACCCTGAAAGGGGTGTTTACTAGTTCAATATAAATATTAATCAGTATTTTAATGCCTTACAGAGAAACCATCTGTAATAGCCAAGAGCTTATTCATTTTAATATTTTATGATTTATCAAATATACAATTTGTAATCGTTTAGTTTACCTCTTCCTTGTTGTAGGCCTATTGACGTTGAAGCAACGGGTGTAATCATAATTTTTGTTGCAGCCGGTGAATCCTGACATCAAGAAAACCGACGCCAAAGTAGTCGATAGTTTTAATATTGAAGATCTCGGTGACAAGGCTGCTTTCTGTCGATGTTGGAGGAGCTCAAAGTTCCCGTACTGTGATGGAGCTCACGGAAAATACAACAAAACTCACGGAGACAATGTTGGCCCTCTGATTATCAACAAGAAAAAGTAATCCCCCTTGCTCTCTGTCCTAGGTGCAACAATTTTTATATTAGATGCGAAATAGTATTCATATTCATTTCTATTTAGTCTATTGCAAATGAGGGACATAGAAGTAGAATCATTTAATCAATTGTTTTTGAATGTTCAAAAAATCTTCTACTCTACGAATGCTGCAATTGGACTGTTGATATGATATTGCTATATTAATGCTTGTAAAATATGGTGAAAGGATAATTTTTATGAATTGTTGTTAAATAAATAAATACAAAATGTTTTATAAGAGCTTTTCTCTTGCGAGTTTGTTTTATCCACTAACTATCTTAATCTAGGACAATAACATGCTCAGATTGTGACAAAGCTAATAGTTTTGGATACAGAGACGTCTGCTGTAGGTGTAATACCTTATTACACCACCTTATTTGAACATACTTTTCACTTCCGTGAATTGACTGAAGGAGAAAGTCTCAGGATCAAGAATTGAGGATAAATTTTGTGGCAAGACATTGTGGTTGGTTTTAACATCCTTTTGTTGCCTGATTTTGTCTCTTGGATATAAAATATTAATGAATGTTAGACATTAAACAAATCAATCCGCATGTCTAGAAAAGAAATGGATCATATTAGAAACCCTTGCTGACAGACCGCCACTACCCACCACCACCCACCCACCACTGCTCGAGCGAACACCATTACCGCAACGATACGATGCACAGCCATAGGTCTCGGTGGTGTAGTGGATAGCGCAACGGGCTGATAATTCGAAGGTAGCCGGTTCAAAACTCGGCGGAGGCATTAACTTTTTTACTCAATTTTTTTTCATTATCAGCAATTTTGGTTGGTTTGGTTAGGTTATGATAGTTTAATTTTATAATTAAAAAATTATATAATTGATGTTGAGACATTTATAATTTTATTTTATGAACAGAACTATTTTTGTTATTAGTAAACCTTCATTCGATATTTTCATTATCAGCAAGTTAGGTTAGGTTATGACAGTTAAATTAATTTAAATTTAACCTACAAACGATACGTTTTGACAGTGACAGTGATACAGATAACAATTTCCCACGAACAGTTCGGCTATACTTGGTATAATGCATTCTGCACGGCGCGGTGGTGGTCTGTCGATAACGTCTCGTGATCATATCCAAGGTAATTCAGGCATGTTTGGGTTAGTGAAACCCCATTCTTTGTGTCAATTATTTCTTGTTTTGTAGGTAACTTTGCAGCTGATTGACGGTTTTCCTCAAATTTACTTGTTCATGTTTACTAGTTACAATATGCATTTTGCTTTCATCATAAAAAAAAATATTGATTAAACTGACACATAAAAGTAAAGACTAAGTTACAAAAGCAAAGAGTCAGTAGAGTATACAGAGTACAGTAATCTTTCAAATCTCGTTATCAACAGCTACAGTTTTGGAGGTTTTTTCAAACACCCAAAACTCCACCGCACCACACTCAGTGTGAAGTTGCCAAAAATCAGAAAAACCACAGGATGATGACTTTGCCAAAGATATAGGAGTGTGCGGTGATTATAATTTCAACCCTTCCCGGGCGGGCAAAATCATGACATAGGACGGGAAAAAATTAGAGGAAAAAATAATTTTTTTTTTCATATTTGTGTTTTGTTACACAAGTATACATAAAAGAAACACAGTGCAACACATCATACTGTCAAAATATTTTTTTTTATCCTTTTTAACTATGCGGATATATCCGCTACCCGTCCTCGGGTGAGTAGAAATGCAGCGGATATATCCGCCACCTGTCTTTGAAGATATGACCATGACAACGTTAGGCAATAAATAAAGAACAATATGAATATGTAAACAATAAATAGAGACAATGTAATGTTGAGCGCGAAGGGGGGGGGGGCGTAGGAGTGGTGGTAGGTTCGTGGAAGGGGGTGAGGCGCAGGAGAGGGGTTAGCGCAGTAGAGAGGGGGGAGAGCGCAGTCATGGAAAGAGCAGGATATTGCCTTGGTTCCGCGAAACATCTGGTTACTGCTCAAGCACCTGCCAGTGTGTCTGAATAGAAGGCGGATACCACATAAGGCGGAAGGTTTAACCGCTTCCCGTCCAGAGCATAAAAAACCATATGCGGATATATCCGTCACCCGTCCTTTATCACCAAAGACTTATGCGGATATATCTGTCACCCGTCCGGGAAGGGTTAACAGACCATCGTCAACCTCAAGGACAAAAGTTCTGACAGTGGCCGAGGTCAAGACACCGTTGATGAATTTTTAAACCAGAAAAGGGTATTGTAACTAAAATAGATGATTCCAAAATTAATACTGAAGGTGTTCTATATTTTTTAATTTTTCATAATTTATTAATAGGGTGTCTACCAGTCGATCAAACTATGTTTCAGTGACTTAATTTCGGGGGGGGGGGGGGGGGCAGCATTAAAACACACAATCTCTGGTACTGATAAGACATACTTTTCATGAGATAGTTGGGCATACACAATTTTATACCGTAATGATCTCTAGCTGGTTGCCTACTCCCAAAATATGTTTGCTCTCTGATTCTGCTCTATGAAGATGCAAAACAATAGGCAGGTTTGGGCAAGTTTATTTTAGCTCTAGGCCTTATTTTTAGTGACTTTTCAGATCTTAAAATAAAAATCTGATACTTTTCAGTGACTTCCGTGACCCCCTTGTAAAATCTGTGACCAGGGCCCTGTTAAAGTACGTGGATTTAAAACAACAGTTTTAATTTGACAAGAGGTCGTCCAGTGGTCGAAAACTTGACCAAAAATATGTAATGTAAAAGACTTTTCTATTTTCACCCTACGCTGTAAAAAAACCATGTAATTAGAATTTCTTCAATTTGTTTTGATTTTCTGTATAAGTTATTATTTCATAACCAGCTTGGCATCACAAAAGGTCCATGTTAATTTTGTATTAATTTAAAATTCATTTTCTGTGCTTATTTTAATTTGTGAAGGGATTCTGCACATCTACAGGAAAACAACTTTCCAACAGTGTGCATAGAAGATTTTCTTTTTGATGCAAAGGAGCTGAGAAAAAAGGTTTTAAAGAAACATGCTTGCCTATCAATATATTTGATATTATTAGTATTCTGTTTATTTTAGGCTTTTACCAACGTTATACGTTGTGAATAATTATGTAGCCTACAGCATGGCAAAATCGGGGCTTTGTTAGAGTTTGATATTTTATTTGTCGACTTGTTAAAAATGACATTTAAAATACAACAGATCCGGATTTTTCGTGTATTTCTATGTCAAAATTTAATAGGCTACCATATTTCACAACAAGAGTAGAAAGTGAGGCATTATATTAGAGACCATGTTTGAAGTGCGAGATTTGTCGAGCACTTTAAATGCTTCATGTTGTTAGCCTCGGGATCACTGGTATAGTAATAAATAAATAATGGTATAAAAACCTTATACTGTCAAAGTGATCCTTTGTAGTCCAAATATAGGCTACTGCATATATAGTTGGACTACAAAGGATCACTTTGACAGTACAAGGTATTTAAACCATTATTTATCACTTTAAATGGTTGAGAATATGTATAGACCCACGATCACTCATGTTTTGAACTTTACTTTTCGTTACGCTACAAAGAATAATTTTTTTCTTCATTAAAAAACTCATAGAATTTGTTAGGTTATACCTTCAATTTAAACTTAACATTTACTTTAGTTGTTGTAAATTGAAACAGTTGATAAAACAATAACAAATATTTATTTGTTTACGTCGGCAAAATCCAAAAAAGATAGTAACATTACTTTCGCTTAGTATACATTCTTTTGTGTAGTTTTTTATGTTTCTTTTCTTAGTAGTTTATTAACTTTTTTGTGAACGGAGTATCAATATAATATTTCCACAACTGAATTCCTCACACAACTGGGTAAGAAAATAAAATACACAATTAAACTATTGTTTTTAATGTAATAGAAACATAAATCTATTGGTAATAAACTTTAGGACTAAATCATAATATTTTTAAAATAAACTAAACCATATTTTGATATAAGTTTAATAGAGAACGATAATAAAGAATCACAATATCAAATAAGAACTGAAATATTTGCTTAATTTGTTTGAGTCTATAACTTTCTATACATACCACGTAATTTGAAAAAATGTCCCCCGTCTTCATTCACACGTAATTTTTGTCACTATCACTAACACATTGTACTCAGAGGCACACGTAATTGCACACTTGTCGCAACATCGTAAGTCCAGTGTCCGTTCGTCATAAGTTCTTCTTGATGAACATGCGTCGATGTTTTAGTAGTAATACTTATGTACATAAATAACCAAAGCTACAAAATAGTCAACGCTGCTGTTCCAAATTATTTTCAATGGTCAACATGAAAAGGTCAAAATAAATTTACAACTCGCACAGTTATGAAACAACCAAAAATAATTTCCTTAGTTATCTTACTTCTCAAATGATTATTGCACAACTTATTTCAAAATGACCATTGAAAGAATTTTCAAACAAATTGGAAAACCTATAGCAGTAAGTTTATACAGACATTATTTACATACTAAATTACACTCACTAGATACAAAATACACAGATTATGTTAAAAGTTTGTCGTATCAGTCTTTAGTCATACATACTAGTTGTACATCACCTTTTTATGGATATTGAAATATTGGTAGAAAATATCTTTACATTTTGGTGTTATATGAGAAATAAACATTACAATTTTAGAATATAAGAAAATATTTCATGATTGTTTTCTATATATCACGTTTTGTTTTCAGTATTTTGTGTATTACTTTAGTCGTTTTATGGCTATCCCTTAATAGTTATTGCAGGTAAAAATTTTGATTACAATAGACCCTAATAAAATCATCATATACAATGTAATCAAACTGTGGCAAGCATAACTGACAACTCAACTTAGAGAAGTACATAACAAATTATGTTATTTTGTTTATATCAAATATACGCTAAGTCTTTTTGAAAGGCATAAATATAGTCTGTCATTTTAGTATAGGGATTCTTCAGAACAGATTAATCAAACAATTATTTTATTGTAAAAGATTGTACATTAGAATGAAATTAATACAGCTATCATCTTGTAATGCAACCTTTGTTTAACTGGCCTCAAATTATCTCAGATACTCTATTCCATTCTAAAAAACTTAACTGACCAAATGACTTAATTTGCCTTGAAATCAAATATATAATGTTTGACTTTTAAAAATGAATTAATAAATAAATGAATTATACAATTGAGATAGTCAAAATTTAAACAAAGCCACTAATTATTATTAAACTTGTACAAAATATGAACAATAGTGTTAAATTTTAACATACAATTGTATGAATTACAGTCAGTAACAGTTAGGAAAAGCAATAGTCACAATTCACATTAGAGAATTAGTAAAGCTAATTTTAAACATGTAAAACCTAATATAAATTATAATAAATAACAATGAAATGAATCATAACTTTTGTAACCAATATTTTACTGACATGACTAAAAAAAATCGTAGCACCAGACAGTTTGAATAAATTCTTTATTACACAATGTTTTTCTCAGTTTACGAGTCTGTAACACGTTAAGATACAAATCACCTGCAAACATGTTGTAAATTTTATCAATGGTAATTATTTACACAATTGTAAAAATGATATGAATATTCTTAAATTACAATAATTTAAATTAGCTAAAATTTACATGAGGTAGTCTTAGTATTTTAAGTAGTACTTCAAAAACAAATTATACAACCTGAATAATTGTCTTGTACAAATCCGTAATAAATTTACAAACTATTTTCCTTAGGCCTATCAATGGTTTAACAATTTTCACCTACAATTCAAACAAATCAAGAATTGAACTGTATCAATGTCTTAATGTAGGTTTAGTAAGCGTAACGTAGGATTACTCCTGACGATTAATTTCTAGAGTAATTCCATTATAAGTCGTAAGAATTACAGTCTAATTAAAAAATTCACAGGTAACTCGACACAGCCAAAATGACCGAGAATTTTGGCGCACAAAAGTAGTTGAAACACTTCAGTAAATGTAACGTATAGTAAAGTCTCGTCGTAATTGTGCACACTCACTTGCGAGGGACATTACATTAGAATATAGGTAAAATAATTGCATCATGTTATATATCAGTTAAATTTCTACAGTTTAATTCAACTGTTACTAATCAAAATCTATTAAATTTATAAAAGTAATACTTTTATTTTCAGGAAAAGTTATATCTATCCTGATAAAAAAACAAAAAAAAAAACACATTAATCTTACGGCAAACAAATTACTTTTGAAGACGTTTTAAACTTCAAATGTGACCCATTATTCTAGTGCTAAAATATTGAATAAAAAAAATAAACAATATTTTAAACCAAAAATTTGCACACATCGACCCAGCAAATTTGTAAAATGTTAATTAACCTCGTAATTATTTTACCTACAAACTTACAAGTAAATGTTTGTTACGTTTTGTCAATAAGTAATAACAGTAAGTGAAATAGGTTACAAAATCATTATTATATCTATCAATCTCACACTATTTTTTCTATTTGAATATTCTTAAAAAGTCTATTCTAATAATTTTCTAATAAAAAAGAAAGAATTCTAGTATTTTTACTAATTTTCACTTGCAAACAGAAAAATCCTACTGTTGCCTTAGGAATACCTTCAACTGAAATATCAACTTGGCAATCATTGAGTGAAAACTACCTATTCAAAATTATGAAACTATACTTTCAATTGATTTTTATCTTTATGTTGGATGGACTAAGAATATCCAAACAGAAAAGCATTATCTTATTATTGTTTTACACGTAAAACACATTGATGTTGATTCATCTGAAGCTGAATATTTTTATTCAAATTTCTTCAGAGAAGCAGCGTGGAAGATTTACAGCTTAACCTGAAACAAAATTAATCATCATAATTTATAAACGTGATTAGGTCTATTATATTATAATAATTATTCAGGCGGTTTGAGTGGAAGTGATTCCATCCCCTCCACCTCACTCTTACGTAAAAGCAACAGTCAACAGCTGATCAGCTGATATACAGAGTGAACCAGCTAAAGTGTGACAATAGCTAACTTTTTTAATATGAGAAGGACAGTTAACTTCTTATAGGACACTCCCCTTTAGGGATGTTATAAAAATCCTTATGCAACAACCCTGTATTTTATGATTGTTTTAGAATTCAAATGCAATTTAAAAACCTTTTTATTCTTGACACTTTGTCTAAAGCTCGTTTTAGGAGTTAAGAGTATGTTACACCTAAGAAAAAATTACTTGCGATGTAGGCCTACACTCTGCAAAACCATAAACATCACTCAGGGCCATGTAGACTTCATCAACTTTCTCGGTCACGAAAACCGTCATCATTACTATGCCATGTGTAGCCTAAGGAGCAGACAATTGTCAGTGTCAATGGATAGCTTAACCTTGAAGCTTTGATTGACATTCCTTTGTTTTGCTTCCATTTTATTTTTTGTCAAATGAACTGTGATTTTTCAAAAACAATAATGTGGTAGCCTACTTATTATTAATAATGGGCAGAAATGGTTAAATATACAACAAATTTAAACACATTAGACTAAAAAAAACACAATTTATAAAGTTTACTAGGTATTTTTCATGGACAATGTGGTTATGTTAGTGGAAGCCTATTGTATTGGCGGCACAGTCGGATCAAGCGAGGCGTCAGGCCATCGGAGGTCGGATTAGCGAGGTTCTACTGTACTCATTTTTGTTCTTGACCTCGCAACCCACCTATCCGGAAGGAGTTAGGTTGTCATTCCCTACCTAAGATATTGATTCATGCTGATAGAACCTGATAGTACCTTTTTAAAAGTTGAAGCCGCCCATGGGCACGCTCTGGTCTGTAGCGAAGGTGAACTGTTCACCTTGCTGTGACGGAGCTACTCTGGCGTCCTCGTCCTCGCTGCCAAAGTAATGTTCAATTATATCAAACGCCTTCTGGTAGATGTCCATGTTCTCATGTGATTGTAGGAACTCGATCTTATCCAGTCCTGCAAAACACACAATTAAGGGTTAGACAATGATACAATCAACTCAAGGAGGCCACCATTGGGCTATCGGAAACGGTAAGAGTTAGAGAAAACTTTTGGAATTTATTATGGAACACCCTTATATATTTTATTAAATAAATAAATAAATATTTTATACTAAATATTTCTTATCTTAAATATTTTATGATATTTTTGGAATGTAGATGCAATTTTAAGACTTATTTACATTTAGCATTTTCACTATAAACTTACTCGTTTAGGAGCTACATGATGCAACATGTACACCGGAAGTCATTTTTGTATAGGCTGTAACTCCTAAACGAGTGGGGTTATGAAAAAAATGTCAAGAATAAAAAGGGTTTTAAATTGCATATTCTATCCGAAAACATGATCAAATATGAAAAGGGTGTTCCATAAGAAATTTCAAAGTCCTGCTTCTTATCTCTCCCACAATGTAAACTTCTTTATTCAACACTCTTAATTCCTGGTTATGCCTTATCCTCCATTCACCGTTGTCTAGTATTGGGCCAAAAATTGTTCTTAAAATCTTGTTTTCAAATATACTATTATTTTCCTTCTTTTTGTTGAGCATTCATGGTTCTGAGCCATATTTTGATCTATTCTTGCAAATAAAAAACCCCTAAATTAGCAAATCAGTATAATACAACAAATTGTAGCCACAAATTTCAAAATGTTGAAATACAAACAATACCATATACAATACTAACCATAGCACTCCTCAATGAGAACAGCGTACGGGTTGACAGTTCCAGAGGCCTTGGCATCTTGCTCACCCAGCCTCAAGATATTCTCCAGTCCGTTGAGAGCAACCTGGATGATCTTGGCGTCCATGACAGTCAGCAAATCACACAGCGGACCAATGCAGCCCTGACAACCACACTACATGGAATCAGAACGTACATAACTACCCAAACTGATATTTAGTTTCTAACCCTGAAACTTATAAAAAATCATATAGGATAAAAAAATTCCCGTTGTAGTAATGTCACAAACTAATAAAATCATAAAATACACCTTCAAACAACCAGAAGAATTAGCTGGCTGGTACGCTAATGTTATTAGGATTGTGTGAAAATAGATTTTGGATTCTAAATGAAAACTTCATAATAGGCTAATTAAATATTGAATATTTGAGGGCAATTTACTATATTATTATACCCACCAAAAGTGAACAAAGGTCAAACAGAAGTTACAGATGACATGGGCCTACATTAAATTTGATCTAGGCCTATTTAAGTTAAAATATATCGTTTTAATTCAGCATCACATTAGATTTCAGTGCATTAGTAGAAGCCTAAGTCAGAGGGGTTACAATTCCAGGGCTAAAATTCCACTCTGTAGACAGATCAAATGAGCGTTAGTTCTAAATGAAGGGGGTACAATTCCGGCCTGTCCAGTTTTTTAGATGATGGATTTAACAAAACCACTTGTGCATGCCAATATCAAAGTTTTATGAGGGTGCACAATTCTGACTTGGACATGCCGATTAGGTCGAGAAAATTATACCCGTCATTACCCTGGGTGGAGTACAATTAAGCCTTCCCTCCCCTGAATCGACTATGTTTGTATGAAATAATGTTATAGCATCACGGATATGATAATGCCGTGACCCTCTAGGTATAGCCTGAAGTAATAAATGTGTAAAGTGATTCTGGGCTAGAACCTAAGGTCCTAGAGTGTAAAGGTGGAACATTACCTGGTTGACAAGATAGCGTATCTGTTCTGCAGTTCCGCCTGACGTAGCGTTGGTGATGGCCCACGCAGCTTCCTTGCGAGTTTTGAACTCGGCTGAGCCTAAAATCTCCATCAGGACTGGGAAGATGTTTGCATCTATCACCGCCTACAATCAAATAAAAAATGAGTGTCTAACACGTCCTAGAGCCGCTCTGATCGGTTCCAGGAATGATTATTTGAAGATTACTCTACTACGTTTAATCTCTGATTGCCACCAGTGGGGCTGAGAGTTGCAGAAAACAACAAAACGCAATTGTTCTAGTGTTCTGCAATAACTTTTATTGTAATCTATCATTACAGGTAACCAAAGGGTGTCTACCAAACATCTTTGAATGTCTGGATGGTTTTTGTAAATGGAAAAAAAAGATTTATCAGGATTGACTTTAAGCAATCAGTTCTCCAATGTTTAAGAATCGGTGTACCTGTATCTGCTGACGGTTGCCGGCAGTGATGTTGGAGATGGTCCAGCAAGCCTCTTTGCGAATGGACTCCTTGGTGGACATCAGCAGTTCCAACAGACAAGGCAGCACAGAACAGTTGAGAATCACCTGAGTCTGAACATCGTCACCTGTCACTATGTTGCCTACAGCTCTCAGTGCGGCAGACACCACGTTGTGTTGGTTGTGCCTAGAACAAGTCAATTATTGTACAGTGTGTAAATAGTCGATTGAGGAGGCAGGGGGTGGTACGTTTAATTCTCAACTAGTTAGTGCCATAGCTGGAGAGCTGAGTGTCTAGGCAAAGCACATTTTTTAATAATGTAGGCCTACTCATTAATAATGCTAATTAGTAATGCTTAAGGGTGTTTGGTCAAAAATTTGATGTCTTATTTTTTGTTATTGTTCAATTGTACTAAAAATTAGAGATACAAATATATAAGAAAAAATTTTTTATTTTGAATATTAAGCGAGATATGGAGCTTGAAAGTAGTAAATTTTTAATCTTTGGTACCAGTTCACAGGGAGAATGGGTAATGCGATTCTCACCAAAATTTGCATTCAGGTGTGGAAAAATAAGATAATAATCACTAGCTATTTAAAATTAAAAAATTTAAAAAAAAATTATTTTTTATTTTTTATAAATTTTTTAAAAAATTAAAAAAAAATTTTAAAAAAATTTAAAAATAGCTCTTTGTTTTTGGGAAAAATGTATCTGTATGTTGGAATAAAAAGAAATGTGATATGTTAACTCGTTTGGGCTGTGAATTCGTACCTTTGATGCCTTGCGCTGTCGGAGCACTACTCGTTGAGAGTGTGTACACTAACACCGGGGCTTTAGAATACAACGATAAACGTATTCTTTCAATGTTAAAGGATGTTAATAATTACGTGATGTTAAAGTATTCTAAAGCCCCGGTGTTAGTGTACAAACTCTCAACGAGTAGTGCTCCGACAGCGCAAGGCATCAAAGGTACGAATTCACAGCCCAAACGAGTTAACATATCACATTTTTTTTTATTCCAACATACAGATACATTTTTCCCAAAAACAAAGAGCTATTTTTAAATTTTTTTAAAAATTTTTTTTAATTTTTTAAAAAATTTATAAAAAATAAAAAAAAAATTTTTTTTTAAATTTTTTAATTTTAAATAGCTAGTGATTATTATCTTATTTTTCCACACCTGAATGCAAATTTTGGTGAGAATCGCATTACCCATTCTCCCTGTGAACTGGTACCAAAGATTAAAAATGTACTACTTTCAAGCTCCATATCTCGCTTAATATTCAAAATAAAAAATTTTTTCTTATATATTTGTATCTCTAATTTTTAGTACAATTAAACAATAACAAAAAATCAGACATGAAAATTTGCGACCAAACACCCTTAAATTACTACTTAGGTTTGCTGCAAAAGGAAATAAAGTGTATTTTTAGTAAAATATTAATAGCTTTGTACGAAATAAATAAATTTGCCAAGTTGTATCGAAATATAAAATATAGCCTCTTTATAAACAAGTAAACTACAGCTAAGTTATGTACTTATTCTCCGTGAAATAACATGGGTATTTTGAATTAGAATATTTTTTTAATTTTCTCCGTAACCAATAACAGTACACAAACGCTTCAATATACTAAACTATTTTTATTTAAAGTTCTTCAAAATGGCTTGGAGGGAAGTTAGAATATTTTCTGTTTTGATGGTCAAAAATGAGGAAAACCAATATTTACCCCATAAACCCCGTTCCCATGGTCCAATCATGCTGGTTCGTAAACTCATTGGAATAAACGTATGTTTACACGTTTGTACCAAATTTCATAAAAAAATCGGATGATTTTTGCTCGAGTTATCGTGCTTAACGTAAACATAATATACGGATGGTGTATAACCTTAGGGGACATCAACACGAAAAAGAAATCGGTCCAGGGTCAAGGTCTTACAATGAGACCTACGATAATAGCTTATTTGCTCTATGGAAAATTCACTAAAACACAATTTTAACTATGATACTATTGCTTAAGAAATTTTATGTATTTGTAAACTGAAAGGTTAGTGTTTGAATGTCACCGCATAAAAATTATCTAGATGAGATAGTAAACAAAGGGAATCGTTAATCAAGTTTTGTAGGCTTACATGAGCAACTCCACAAGCCTACGGCACACTCCTGCATCAATGACTGCTTGTATCTTGTCGTTGGGTCCGTCACTGAGGTAGCTGAGAGCCCAGCAGGCGTCCGCCAACACGTCCGCATCAGAGTGGAACAGCAGACGCGACAGGACGGGAAGACAAGGTGAAACCTGTACACAAACGTTTAATGTAGGCCTAAGCCAGTCAACTAGTCTAACCATTACACTATTGTAACATAGAGCTCTAGGGCCAACAGTAAGGATAGCAGGGGTTCCTTACAGTAGGCCTAATGGGAATGAGCCCAAACAGGTACAAAGAAACACAAAACATTAACCTATAAACACAAAATATTGGAATATTTCACTCTACCAGTACTTAAATGGTATCAGTAAATTATCAGTTTGCCACCTTAAAAAACCTATATAACCATAGTGTGGAATAAAATTATACATTATATCGTAAAGGGAAGTCAGCAAAAGGAATATTCACCTTCAGGAAAAGGCCTACTCAAAGAATACTTGCCTTAAGCCCCGTTTCCATCAAACATTTTCTGCTCAAAACATTGTTGTCAGCTAAACTCACAACAAAGTTGGAGTAAAATGTTGAATGGAAACACTAGCATAATGTTTTGAGCAGTGTTGGCCAACAAAAAGTGTTGGCAGCCGTTGCAGCTGACAACATTGTTGTGAGCTGTGCTCAAAAGGTAATGGAAACGGTGTCCAGCTGCCAACACTGCTGTGAGCAGAACTCGCACTTGCTCTGTGTGAGTAGTTCCAGCACATCCACCGCAGCACCATCGCACCTCTAGCCTAGCAGACGGGTTAAACACCAACAACACCACTTGTTTTTGTAAATGGTGTAAACGTAAACATTCTTGTCTCGTGTCGGTGTATCTTGTTGTGTTGGGCTTTTGGACGGTATAGTGAGGCCATGGCGATGTCAAGTCAAGATTGGGGAAAAGACGAAGTGTTAAAGATGATATCTTTGTATGAAAGTGAGACAGTGTTGTGGGATGTGTCTTACAGCAAGCACAAAAAACTAATAAAAGGAGTGATGCCATCCAAGTATCTTAATGTAGCTTCTAACATTTCGCCAGCTGATATGGGACCGCGCTCACCATGTTTAGCGATTAGAGGAGCCACCAAGTTTAGTAATTCTTCAAAGTCAGTTGCCGTCATTCGTACAAAATTTTGGGATCCTGCTCGAAGTCTTAAATCCCTCATAAGGGGGTTGTAGGCACCTTCAACGGCCCTTTTAGAAAAAAAAACTCCTAACCTACCATCGCGGTCGCTTTCTGCGTTTTAAACTAATTAATTGGTGATATGCACCAGCCATTACGACGAAAGCAGCAGCAGCAGCAGTCTCTTCGCTCTCCATGATGAAGGAGCACTGGTGTAGATAGGTGTGTGGGTGTGGATGGTTATGGTAGCATAGATAAAAGGAGTATATGGTAGTGAAATGTGCTCGCAGTAGGTTGGCGGGAAATGTTGACGCGAAATGTTGGCGCGAAATGTTGGCGCGTACTGCTGGAATGGAAACAGCGCGCCAACATTGTTGGGAGCTGTGCTCAAATCAACTTGAACTTAGCTCCCAACATTGTTGGTACAAAATGTTTGATGGAAACGGGGCTTCATGATGACTTTAAAAATAAAAGCATTGAGATAAAGGAAATAATAAATTAAATGCCAAATCTTGTCTGTCTTTTGAATTTCTTAACGAAGAGCACTTTAATTAAGATATGACAATTCTTTCATGCATAGTAATTATGAGCTGTAGATATATCGTATATATGTCCTTTTAAAAGAATAAAAAACAGTTTATTTACGCAGCAAAGCTTAGTACAGTGCTAAAAAATATCGTCAGAAATAGTTAGCTATGTCAGCCTTTCAATTTTGTGACAGAACATAGGAATAAAAGAGATATTTGAATAATAGTTAGCCTACACATGCAAATATTTTAAAAAAGAGTGACTAGCCTATTTTTTAGATTAAGAAATTTAGGTTACCTTGGCAAAGTTGGGTGCTGGGTTTTTGCCACGGCACAGATTAGAAAGAGCCCAAACTGCATTCCGGACCATTGTCAATCTGCTGGATTTGCTGAGCAGCCTACGCACAAACAACAATTAACTTACAGATTTTTGATAAAAATTTAGGTTAGGACACATGTCTTGCATACATTTAGACTTAGACAGCATGCATTAGACTAATAAAAAACAAGTTTTATAGAACGTCTGTTTAACCAGTAAACCTGTTATTCGGTCTGGGTCCCTGAGGAGTTCGGATAAGAGGGAGTCTACTGTAGCTAGCAAAAGGCGGAAGACCAGGGTTTATATTCAATTTAAAAAATAACCATGCTATAAAATGCTGAAGTTGAAGAAACACGCTAAATAAAACAAAATTACTAGGGAATATCACATTTATTGCAATGGTGGTTGTGCCAACTGTTCTTGTGGACCTTGAGAAGGTGCTAAAGCACATTTTACATGATACACATTTTCTCTTTCATGATTTGGAATTTGACATTAGTAGTTAAAAAGAAATGGTAAAAACTGTACGAGAATAAGTAAGTTTAAATACTTTAATACTTTTCAATAAAATGGCAACCACACAAAGTAGAAGAGTGTTGCCGGTCTTGATATTTAAAGAATAGCTAGTACCACTGTAACTTCCATTTGTAAAATCTAATTCTGGAACAATACTAACAGGGCCGTGTTAAGGGTTAGTGGAGCGTTGGGCAAACCCAAAAGCAGTGCCTTCATTTTTTCCTAGTGCGGGCACCCGGTGGGCGCCCCCAAACCTTCAGCCTGAATACTAAGAAAAGAAAATCACACGAGACAAAAGATTTCCAGTCATACAATATAGAAAAACCCAATATTAAGAAGAAAACATCTTCAAAAAATGGAGAGGAAGAGGGGCTTTGATCTATAGAGAAGAGGATTTTCATAGCTGAGTAAAAACATAACCTAAAAAGTAAAACACTTACTGTAGCAATGGTACGAGGATGCCAGAGTCCAAGACATGGTCTCGACACTCAGGACTGTCGCCAGCTATGTTGCCCAACGCCCAGACAGCTTGTTCCTGGACGTCCTCGTACTCGGAGTTGAGCAGCTGCACAAACACAGCAACCGCACCAGCCTCTATCACCATCCGAGTCTGCACACTGGTGCCAGATGCAATATTGGTGAGGGCCCACGCCGCCTCAAACTGTCAAATAAGTTATTTTATTTGTTTTGAAATTTCTGAGCAGACAAAATAAATATTCCCCTGTCAAAATATTATAGGTTTGATAGTTCTAGAATAATTTCTCATCCTGACGATCTAAAATAAAAACAAAATACAGGCCTAAAAACATATTCGTCCCACAAACCTGTAACGTTGCATTGCTGTTGTTTTGCAGGAACTCGACAAAGCGCGGCACGATGCCAGTCTGAATAACCTCGTCGATAGGAGGGTTGGGTTCGCGAGAGAGCAGCTTGCGGAACTTTTGGGTGGCGTCTAACTGGTCGTCCACGCTGGAGCTGTAGAGAGCCTGGACCATGGCTGGAGTGATGACTGGGCTCGACACCAAACCCAGCATGTCCTCCTGTCAAAGTACGATTATATTGAGTTAGGAGAGTGTGATCGATTCTGAAGAGACCGACCATATTTAATAATCCATGAGCTTACCTTAAGGCCTAATCCAATGAAATAAAAACCATTAGTCTATTAATAAGCCCCATGATGGCTTTACTATTCTAAAATTTTGAGCTAGGCCTAATGCACTAAATTGCATTAATTTAATGCAGAGATAGGCCCTAATTACTAGTTACATAGATTTTTAACGAACTAGCTGTGAGAATAGAAAAACAGGACTTTAAGTGCATGCTTAGGACTACTACAGTCCTGAGCAAACACAACGCATCATAATTTAAGCTAAATAGGCTCTGTTACCTGTTACACCTGATGAGCAACAGGCCTACATTTATTAACTCGACTAAAAATATGTAATGTACAGACTTCTCTGTTTTCACCTCACACTGTAAATAAAACATGTAATTGGAATTTCTTACATTTTTTAAAAATATATTTTAACTGTTTATATTTTGTTGCTATTTTGTCGCCAGCATGGCAACCCATAAGACCCATTTTAATTTTTTTTTTATTTCATTTATTGTTCTTACTTTTGAGCCCATTTTAATTTATAAAGGGACTCTGCACACCTACAGGAAAACATCTTTCTAACAGTATGCGTAGATTTTCCCTGCAATTCACACGAGCTGAGAAAAAGGTTTTAAAAAACATGCTAGCCTATTAATATATAGATAATAAAGAACAAATGCATCACACCTTTCATACGCCCGACTAGTTTTATTATTTAAATGTGTTCACACCCATAAATTTTAGTCTTATGTTATGTCCTAGATAACAATTTAAAATGCATAGGAAATAGCAAAATAAACCAGAATCAAGATTTTAAGAATCTCAACAGCTATTTTTACCTGCATTGTGTCCGCCTCATCTGACAACAAAGGAATATTAACATTTCTTCGCTTAGACAGCTGCTGCTCTCTCTTCTGTTTTCGCAACTGAACTCCCTCTTCCTCCCTTCTTCGCCTCAGCTCCTGAGCGTCTAAACCGGTGTTTTTGTATCGATACTTGTGGCTTGGGGCAGACATCTAGAATAACAGACAAAGTGGTTTACTTACTTACTCCCTCGACGTCGTTGACCAGCTCTTGCTGGATAGACATATAAATCTATGTAACATAGATTTATAATTTTGGCGGCAGGTTAGACGCAAATTTTACAAAACTCATCTAGGGAGTACAAAGGCCTTGGTCATGACAAAAACTTCAATCCTTTGGATGCAAACATCTAGCCTATTGCGATTACCGTGACCATGGGAACATATATGAACTAATACAAGAAGTTGTCCCGTGGTCTAAAACTCAACCAAAATATGTATTGTCATGGACAAATAGAATAAATATAGACTGTCAAAGGAAGGTTCCGCGATGTGCAGCTTTGTTCCTCGCTGTATGCTTCCAGCAGACGCTGCAGCGGTGTACGTCGTTACTACACGGCAATCCTAGCCGAGGACGCCAGAACTTATACTAACCACAGCCCAGCTGACAGTCTATATATATTTTATTTGTCTATGGTATTGTGCAAACTTCTCTATTTTCACTCCACGCAGTAAATAAAACATGTGATTGGAATTTCTTCCATTTGTTTTGATTTTCTGTTTATATTTTGTCACCAGCATAAACCCATGACCCATGTTAATTTTATTAAAATTTAAAATTCATTTTTTTGCTTGTTTTTTGGCCCATTTTAATTTATAAAGGGATTCTGCACATCTACAGGTAAATATCTTTCTAACAGTAGGTATGCGTAGAATTTCCCTGCGATGCATACGAGCTTAGAAAAAAGGTTTTACAGAAACATGCTCGTCTAATAATATAGCCTAGGGAGATCACTAGAAAATAAATTTATGCTGAAAATAACGGTACAAAAAGGTTTTTTGCGCTCTCAAGTATTAACAGAACTAAGGACATTTAAGTTTAGAGCACTTTGGAGTCTACACTGCAATCATTTTTAAAATATGTTGCAGTGTCTTATCCAGTGTTTTAATTAGACAAAAAAAGTCTGGAGATAACATAAAAACTAGATAACATAACAACTTTGTTCATTGTAACCTAAACTTTACATTCAATCCAACTTAACTTCAAAACACTTAATACCTCCCATCCTAAAACGCCTAAATTACGCTTCTAAAAGGCTAAAACGCTACTAGGTGTAGGGCCTAATTAGTCAGCCAGCTCATTTATATCTCTAAAATATCATTGACTAATGGTTCACTTTACAAGTGTTTCTACATTCAATGATAATTTTCTATATTTTAATAAACGATAGGCTTTTCTTAAATCTTCCCATCATTTCTCAACTTACTTCCACTTCACCTTCACTTAGTTATGTTAGCAGCGAAGAGACGCCATTGTTGATTGACAGATGTCCAAAATATTATTCAGGCCTATTTAATAAGTTATTTGATCAGCTAGAAATTCACTTGAGTTGAAAATGATGGTTTAATAAGATTCACGAGGTAAATAAAATTTTAGAATAACAATTTGATATTTGCGCGTAGGTAGACCTAAATGAATCCAATTAATAGGCTAGTAGGCTTCTGTTTCTTCAGATGATTGGTCATACCGTTGAAAATAGGCTAGGCAACGTTTCGCGATTGAGCAAACATCCCTAACCACATTTCTTACACTTCACTAATTTGCTGAGAAACTGAGAATACTACTATATTCTAACTAACCTCATCTTCATTCAGGGTGTCTAGTTTATTTCCATTATAAAATTCAAGACTAATTCCAGACTTTTCAAGACTAATTCCAGATTTTTCAAGACTAGTTTCTTCAAAAACTAGTGGGTGTTGATACCAAAATGTATCGATTCTCGATTCTTGATACCGATACCAATTTTTATAGATTAACCAAATTTTCTAAATAATACTACACCAACCCCTGTCTTTGTCATAAAGTAGTATTATGATAATGTGGTGTTTTCAAGTAAAGAAATAATGCAGCAAGAAAAAATTCTAACTAGCAAATTTGGTTTTTGTTATCATGAAATCTTTTGCGTACCGTACTTGAGTGCCTCCGTGTCATGCCTGTTTCTTATGCATAAATTGCCAAGCTAATTTCAAAGGAAAATGCAGCAGTTGATATAAAATGCCATATAAATTCCCATATTAACTTTATCTAAATAATATAAAAGGCAAAGCCCTCACTGACACACTCACTCACTCACTCATCACTAATTTCTAAATATATAAAAGGCAAAGCCCTCACTGACACACTCACTCACTCACTCATCACTAATTCTCCCACTTCCCATTTACCTAGGAGGCTGAAATTCGGTACACCGATTCTTTGGACATTAAATAGGAAAACTAAGTAGTTTTTATTCTGATCGGGCTTTCGGGTTCCGCCCCAGTGGCTCTGGAGTTTCCCATGTTAACCTTATGATTTGTCATATTTAAAAGGAATTAATGAATCTTAACAGCTGTTTCTATTAAACAAGTTGGTTCTGTTCTATGATGTTCAATAGCATTAAAGTTACAAGGATTACCAACAGGGTGCAGCACTATTACTTTTTTATTTTATTTATGACAACAGCTAATTTGCAACCAAAAGGTGAGTGAGCGTAGAGAACAAACTTCAACCTGGAGGCGAGTTAGCGTAGCGAAGGCGCTAACCCGAAGGCAAGTGAGCGCAGCGAACGAACTCCAACCTAAAGGTGAGTGAGCGTAGCGAACGATCTTCAACCAGGACGTGATTGAGCCATGTGAATACTTATGAAGTTAAACGGGGCAAAGCCCGCGGGTACAGCTAGTTTATTCATATTTGCAAGGAATAAAAGAATTTTGTCAGCTGATTCATTTAAATAGGCCTACACAAGTTGGTTCTATGATATTAAATAGCATTAAAAGTTATAAGGTTTAAAGGTTTACTAACAGAGTGCAGCACTAAGTTACCTATTATTTTTGTGCATTTATGACAACATCCAATTAGAACCAACTAGCAACAAAAACCTGTGAAAAATGAGGATTTCGCTTTTTTATTGTAAAGGGGCAGTGGTAGAACATTATGGCTATGGTAGATGTGCTATACTATAGCATACCGTAAATTAAAAGAACCAAATTTTCTGTTAACCCAAAAAATTACTTAACTTAATTAATTAAGGGTCAATCCATATCAAGTGGTCCAGAAATAAATTAATTAGTTGCTTCAAAATTTTTAATTTTTTTTTATCTTTTTATACTTGAAAGTAGGCCTACATATCAGTAGAAGTACAAAAATACAATTATTTTATTTTTATGTTATTTTTCTACTGTATGGCGGCCATTTTTTTGTTAGTCGAATGCCCATCTTCAGCGATTTCAGAGCTTTGCGTTAAATTAAATATTTCTGGTTCTACTAATCCTAGAACATTAAAATAAAAACCAATCTCTTCAGAAAGATCTAAACTTTAACGCAACGATGTTACAAAAACAGATTTTTAACAATTTATTTTTACATAAAGCAATTGACTAGATGTGTTTGTTATTTTTTTATCTGATAGTTACAGGTGTGTAGGCCTACTCCAAATTCTCAAAATTTCAGACTGTGGACTTCCATAGGGATTAAAATAAAATTTTTCTAAATCTTAAAATTTTCAAAATTTCAAAAGTTTGAAGCTTAATATCTCTCTGCTGGGCATGAAAATAAAAATTTTAAATTTGGCTCAGGTATAGTTCTAAGGGTATTATCCTGTAATAATTTTATTTTGTGGACTCAACTGGTTTTAAAGTTATGGAACATTGAAAAGTAGGTAGGTACTCAAATAAATAAGCATTACGTGTAATAGCGTGTAATAGCACTATTATATTATAATGAAGTTCGTTCGCTACGCTCACTCACCTTTAGGTTGGAGCTCGTTCGCTCCGCTCACTTGCCTTCAGGTTAGCTTGTTCGCCACGCTAACTCGCTTCCAGGATGAAGTTCGTTCGCTACGCTCACTCACCTTTTGGTTGCAAATTGGCTGTAGTCATAAATTTAAAAAAATAATAGTGCTGCACCCTGTTGGTAATCCTTGTAACTTTAATGCTATTGAACATCATAGAACAGAACCAATTTGTTTAATTGAAACAGCTGTTAAGAAATTACTTTTAACTATGAAAAATCATAAGGTTAACATGGGAAACTCCAGAGCCACTGGGGCAGAGCCCGAAAGCCCGATCAGAATAAAAACTACTTAGTTTTCCTATTTAATGCCCAAAGAATCGGTGTACCGAATTTCAGCCTCCTAGGTAAATGGGAAGTGGGAGAATTAGTGATGAGTGAGTGAGTGAGTGAGTCAGTCAGTGAGGGCTTTGCCTTTTATATATTTAGATGCAACACTATATAGGCCTATATTGATTTTTTAAATAATGTTATATTTTAATAATAGATTTTGATGTTTTAAGACACTCTACTACTTGATGTCTGCAACTGGTACAAATCTGTGAAAGGATTGTGTTCAGGGAATTGGTAGACGTCCTTTGAATCAAAATTGAAGTTCTATAATACATTTGTTACTACTTCTTCACTGTCTACAGAAAAGTATTGAATACCTTTAAAGTTTTTTTTTTTTAACAAATGTTTAACATATCCTTAGCATTCAAAATTTCAATGGTACATTGTAGACTATTAGCGACTTCGCTCTTTGCAGTGCCTCCTACACCATTGCAGGCATTTTTTCTGTGCGCAGTATAAAAAAAAATCCTGGCAGCTGGTGTTTTAGTACCTGTGACTGAATATTTCAGTAAAAAAAAAACGTTTTATGCTACTGTATAGCCACGGCCACCTTCAAATCCAGGCCCCGGCCTGGTAGAATTTACCTACAGCGTCATAAGTAGTATTGTTTAGCGCCAGACGTCTCAAAATATAACATGGCTGGATTGTGTATTATTAACATTAAATTTTTAACATTTGTAAAAAAAAAACTTTTAAGGTATTCAATACTTTTATGTAGACAGTGAAGAAATAGCAACAAATGTATTATAGAACTTCAATTTTGATTCAAAGGACGTCTACCAATTCCCTGAACACAATCCTTTCACAGCTTTGTACCAGTTGCAGACATCAAGTAGTAGTAGTGTCTTAAAACATCAAAATCTATTATTAAAATATAACATTAGGCTATTTAAAACATCAAAATCTATTATTAAAATATAACATTATTTAAAAAATCAATATATAGTGTCACATCTAAATATATAAAAGGCAAAGCCCTCACTGACTGACTGACTGACTCACTCACTCAAATCACTTATTCTCCCACTTTCCATTTAGGCCTACCTAGGAAGCTGAAATTCGGTACACCGATTCTTTGGGCATTAAATAGGAAAACTAAGTAGTTTTTATTCTGATCGGGCTTTCGGGCTTTGCCCCAGTGGCTCTGGAGTTTCCCATGTTAACCTTATGATTTTTCATAGTTAAAAGTAATTTCTTAACAGCTGTTTCAATTAAACAAATTGGTTCTGTTCTATGATGTTCAATAGCATTAAAGTTACAAGGATTACCAACAGGGTGCAGCACTATTATTTTTTTAAATTTATGACTATACAGCCAATTTGCAACCAAAAGGTAAGTGAGCGTAGCGAACACACTTCAACCTGGAAGCGAGTTAGCGTAGCGAACGAGCTAACCTGAAGGCAAATGAGCAGAGCGAACGAGCTCCAACCTAAAGGTGAGTGAGCGTAGCGAACGAACTTCATTTAAATATAATATTATGCTTCCAACGCTATTACACGTAATGCTTATTTGAGTACCTAACTTACTTTTCAATGTTTCATAACTTTAAAACCAGTTGAGTCCACTAAATAAAATTATTACAGGATAAGTTTAATAGGTAATTATTTGGACGTAGTGACTACTCGCAAAAGTGAATTTTTTTTTTCATAATGACCTAAATTTCACACTGAATCCGAAAATGATGTTTTTATTTTTCGGAAAATACCGGAAATTCCAGAAAAAAGGAAAAACGGGAAACATTTTTTTAACTCAAAATACGTCATGTGGGTAGGCCTACTCAAAATACGCGGAATATTGTGATGATTAAGAATATGCAAGAATTTTTTTTATCCGACGTCAAATAAGCGAGATTTTCACAAAAATGTGCGATGTTATTTTGGATTTTTTGTCCAACTTTTGTCTGTGTTAAAATACCAGCTGATCAGCTGGTCCTGGTCATTATTTTATTATTAATGTTTATGTTAGATTGAGTTAGGTTACGTTAGGTTGAGTTAGGTTAGGTCAGGTTTGGTTAGGTAAGGTTAGGTTAGTTTACTTAGAATACTCATGTTATTGATAAACTAACCCAACCAAACTTAACCTAAACTAACCTAACCTAACCTAACCAAGCCTAACCTAACCGATTATTCAGTTTTTTCGCCCTATCTCCGGTGTTTTTCATCGGATCAAAATTTTTTTTTCTTCTTTTTTTACTTTTTCCCGTTTTTCGGGAATTTCCGGTATTTTCCAAAAAATAAAAACGTCATTTTCGGATTCAGCGTGAAATTTAGGTCATTATGAAAAAAAAAATTCACTTTTGCGAGTAGTCACTACGTCCAAATAATTACCGTTTAATACCCTTACTTAGAACTATAGGCCTACCTAAAACTTTTGGTTTTCACATTACACAAATACAATAAGTTAGCTCAACCTAAGTTAACTAGCAGGTCTGTCTGTGCTTCTCACTATTGCTGAGAGACTAAATACAATTTTTTTTTAACTCAAAACTTGCATTAAACAGATATTTTTCATTTGAATGAGTAGGCTATAGAATGTAAAGTAAAGTGCAGCCACAACAATACTTAGGCAAGGCTAAGTTAACTATTTTTAAGCTAAATAATCAATCTAGGTATATGCCTACTAACTGATTAACATTTGTTCTCACAAACTGGGACCTTCGCTGACTCATAAGTTAGGCTAGGTCTACAGATATTGTCACAACTTTTCAGTGTCTTAGGCCAAAAGAAAAGCAAAAATGTTAAACTTTGATTAACATTTTGGTAATAAAGTAACTATAAGTAATCTATTTACAAAATACTAGGAAGAGGATGTCGACTCTATGGTATCAAGGACTTGTAGAATACCCAGGTCCAGCTGGGCTTTAGGTAGGCCTAGCCTACCACTTTACTTAGGTTTCATAATAACTTAAACCCCTAATAAACCTCGTCGGCATTTAAGTTTATCGGTTGGGATAGTATTTTGTCAGTAGCTTTGGGGTGATATAAAATTGCATTATACCCACACTCACAAATCTGGGTTTGGGGAATATTTAAACCTAGGTTTCCAAAATATTGCATGTATTCAGTATTGTGACACAACCCAGGCTATCTGACTTTCGTTCAAAGGGCATGTCTAAAGTAATAAGAAACACATTAAATATTAACTTTAATGAAACGATATATAGATAACTTGTAAGATATCTTAAAAACTGGCGTAACTTACGTTTAATGAAACCTGCAGATAATACAATATTTTATAGCCCGACAAAAATGTCGTCTTACACCACCATTCAGCATTCAGCTCAGCCAGCAGCAGCCAGTCAGTCAGTCTCAGTCATCGACCATGGAGTTTGCAAAAATTGGATTAGGCCCATCAGTGTTGCCACCTCTTGCAGAGTTAGGGCCTATACAGTAATGAATGCAACTATAAATAATTTACTTCGTTTATAAAATTTAGGCAGTTTTAGGGGAATGAGTATGTTTTATCTATGAAGAAACCTATTTTTTTAGTGTGGCCTTGTCCAGTAGCTAGCTCCTGACGACCCACTTATAGTACCCATGAGACGTAGGAATTGGCTAACTCAGGAACTCGCTAACTCGGTCGTGTGTCGGAACTGGCTAACTCCGGAACTGGCTAACCGTCTCAGTCAGGAATTGGCTAACTCCGGAACCCGCTAACTCGATTTTGTCTCGCGGCGGAATTCGCTAACTCTGGAAGTCGCTAACCCGGCCGCGCCCACTGCACGGAGCGTTGCCAACCTTGTACGACAAAATAATCGTACACTGCCGTATTTCAAAATGTCAGTGTCAATAAAGATACAGTAAATGTTATTGTTTTTTGTTATCAATTCCACTTTTAACAGATAACTAGCCCAAAGTAATTCAAAAGACAATTAAAAAATCATGAAAAAGTGTTTTTTTTATTAAACTGTACAATGGCCAGTTAAATGTTTATGATTTCGATCTTAAATATAAATGCCATCAGTATAAAAGAAAATAATAGGATATGAAAAATATTGAAATTTCAGTTTAATTGGTACTAAATAATCCTCTACGAAACTAAGCTAAAATACACGCAAGTTCTTAAACACGGAAACAGATGTATGTTACATGTTATAAAACCGTTTTTAGATTGTACACCTAAGGAGACGTAGGAATTGGCTAACTCAGGAACTCGCTAACTCGGTCGTGTGTCGGAACTGGCTAACTCCGGAACTGGCTAACCGTCTCAGTCAGGAATTGGCTAACTCCGGAACCCGCTAACTCGATTTTGTCTCGCGGCGGAATTCGCTAACTCTGGAAGTCGCTAACCCGGCCGCGCCCACTGCACGGAGCGTTGCCAACCTTGTACGACAAAATAATCGTACACTGCCGTATTTCAAAATGTCAGTGTCAATAAAGATACAGTAAATGTTATTGTTTTTTGTTATCAATTCCACTTTTAACAGATAACTAGCCCAAAGTAATTCAAAAGACAATTAAAAAATCATGAAAAAGTGTTTTTTTTATTAAACTGTACAATGGCCAGTTAAATGTTTATGATTTCGATCTTAAATATAAATGCCATCAGTATAAAAGAAAATAATAGGATATGAAAAATATTGAAATTTCAGTTTAATTGGTACTAAATAATCCTCTACGAAACTAAGCTAAAATACACGCAAGTTCTTAAACACGGAAACAGATGTATGTTACATGTTATAAAACCGTTTTTAGATTGTACACCTAAGCACCACTAGTAAAAAATAGTAGAAGATATAATATTCATATAATAAAACGTTACACGGTAATTTTAATTCACGATTCTTAATAAACGAATTGACGGATTTTCCTGATTTGAGTGTTGGATTTCCTTTATATTGCTTTCACAATCGATATAAACTATACCAAGCCATTGCTTGGTTCACCGTTCCCCAGTACTGAGCTTCACAATAGACAATAGCTTTGTTTTTGGATAACATTAAGTAATTTTAGCTATGACCACCAATTCATAGAATAGAATTGTAACAAACAAGAACGCCTGCGTCCATTTAGAATCAGCCTAGAGACAAACTCCAGACTTTTAAAAAGTAGGCCTACTGAAAGACGTAATTCAACAAAATTAAGAGGATGACCCCGGGTCTACACTAATAGCCTACGATAAAAAAAATTTTACAAGTTGTATTTATGCATAGACTAACTTTTAATGCAATCCATGAATACATTAGGCCTACCACTTTATAATGTATTGATAAATATTTATTTAAATTCAATAGCTCTATTTAAAAATACATTATCACTACAATGTAATTCTTTAGTGACGTTTAACGTGTAAATTTTATTATGATTTATGATTCAAGGTTACAAGCCTAGTATATAAAATACGAACTCAATAATTTTATTTGCAGAAATTTACAAAATGGTATTTATTCGAATAAAATAAACAAATAGTGGACTACGAAAATAGATATTTCATAACATGTAATAGATCCAAATTAAATGTGCATTTTTATCTTTTTGCATACCAATAAGCTACTATTTAAGTAAGAAACCCACATATAAAACATACTCCCTTATATTAGTACATTTCTCATCCTTATGGATCAGCTGAAGACACTTTTATTGTTAGTTCTGTCCGGTGCACTGTCTTTAGAGGTCGTGTTTTGTTTACAATTGTTTCTTGTTTTTAGTATTTTAAAACCTCGTTTAACCAAATAAAACGTTCTAATCACAACCAATAACACGTCCCCTAGTTATATAACCAAACAGTAATGAACAAATCATGAAGTTAACCATAAAATAATAGAAACACAATTTTGTCGACACTAGCGATCAGTGTCACCGGACATGAACTAGACACGAAAAACGAGCTTCAAAGTTTACAATGGGATGTCAAGTTTACTTGTGTTGGTTAGTCTATGGTAAGACTATAATGCATTTTCCACAATAATAATCATAGGAATAATGTTAAACATACTTCTAAATATATTTATTTTATCGACTACGTTGCTCTTACTCCTAATTAATCGTAGGATACGACATTATGGTACCGATACGATATAGGTACTACACTTTCGGCAACACTGATCAAAAATATTCGTGCTTGGCTCCCATTGGACGGCTCGCGAGGCTTCTGATTGGGAGTTAGCGAGTTCCGCCGAGGGACCGAGTTAGCGACTTCCGTGCGAGGACGGAATTCGCTAACCCGGCTCTAGAGCGGGTTAGCGGGTTCCGGAGTTAGCCAATTCCGAAACCGAACAAGTTAGCGAGTTCCTCTCATCGACCAAATTTGAAGATAGGGCATTTAACATGGGGTTAGCGAGTTCCAGAGTTAGCCAATTCCGCGGACCCGTACCCATCAGTGCAAGGCACACATCAGCCCTTGCAACGCTACAGGAGAGTGCATTTCTGTCGCCCTTTTCGCTGCCTTATACAAGCAGAGAATACCGTGGTATATTCTAACTCGGGATTCCACACAGGGATATTAAAATTAACGTATAATCACAAGATATTTATTATCCTACCCCCGTTGGTTACCAGTTATGAAGGTCCTTATTTAACCTAGTCTTATTTTCAACTTCAAACACAGCACACAATGTCTCGACAACCATTTTAAACTTCAGGAGAATAAGTAGTTAATTTACAGTCGCAAGCGCCACGTCAGCATTCTGACAGAGAACTCATTATTCAGGATATAACTAAAGGAAACTGGGGAAAGTTCAATATTTAACAATAAGAAAAATAAAAATAGCAGCTATGGAAACCTTTTGACATTTTAACTTTAAATTACTCCCTCAAATTTTTAAATTGAAGTAAATATTTATATAAAATGCCACCAATGGATTATCCACCACCCACTTTAAGTGTTTTTATGGGATCTTATGATCCTGTCTATCAAGGTCTTTCCTCTCTATATCAGTCAAAACCTACAAACTACTTTCAAGATTATCGAAATGAGACACTGTCACGGTTTATGGTAACAGTATAACATTAACTTATAAAATGTTTACCCCTAATTTAAATTTCACCATGCTCTAAAAGGTTTTAAACTGTAAGGTAATAAACTGTTGTCTATTTTCCACAGATGCCCACATATCACTGGGGCTTAACCAGAACTCCCTACTCACCTCATCCTGACTTAGTAGGAGCTTACCGCAAGAGCAACTGGAAGAAACTATTGGAAACTCCGTCCATAAAGTTGCGTCTCATAGACGAAGCTAGATCACAAGAAGTAGACGACTTCTATAAGGTTTGTAGTGATTGTTGGACATTTGATATGCTTTTATATATTTTTCAACGAACACAAGTTTTTAAGTTTGACACTCCCTATAATAGTTCAACACGGTCCGTGATGACATGACATGTCGGCAGCGACCAGTGCAAGCTTCGCCAGGGTAAGAAACTAGAGCCTTCTCATAGTTTTCATGCACGCAAACAACTCAATACCTTAGTCCACATGGTGTCCACCAATCAAGGTTCTATGTTCTTAATAAGTAACTTCTTAAGGTAATTTCTATTATGCTCATTTATTCTAATTATCGATCAAGATTGTCAACTACGCAAAACGAGAAAGATTTGTGATTTTGGGCAGATTTTTTGGCTAGTATTCAAACATTCAAATTACCACTCATCAAAATTTACTACGGACAATTGGTTTTTAGGTTGGCTGGACACCAACTAATCTACGTTAATGCAACAAGTTTACATAGAATTTTTAGACTTATGGTTGCATTTAAATAATCCTAAATATATGTATTTTCTGAATTTATCAATTCAATCTACAAATTTGCCATAGGTAGGACAAATAGTTTTGGCTATTCAAACTAGTCATCTTCAGGTTAAATCTCAAGGTCATCATCAGGAATAATAAATTAGCTACAAACATTTTCATGATGACCTTCAAATGAAGTGTTGACATCCAGAACTGAGCCTGAAAATCACTACTTGGTATAGTCAAATCTAACTATTTTGCCCTACAGCAAAATCGTGGGTTGTATAGATTCAGGTATTAACAAAAGTTTGTTAATTAATTTTTACTAATAGATTATATATATAATGTGTTTTTAGACTTGAAACAACACTTGTTGATTGTAAGGTAAAGGCAATTAGTAAACGGGTTGTGTTACTTTTTCAGCTTTGTCAAATGCACAGAGATCAATACATGGATCATTCAGGCAGACTTCACCCACTGAAATACTTCACTGATGTTGACGAGAAATGGAACTGTCCCAATATGACCAAGTGAGAATTGTTTGGATTCTTTTTAGGAATTTACTATTAGCGGTGTTGCCAAAATGTACCCATTTGATACCTGAAGGCCCGCATATCATTTGACTATTGAACTAGGCATTCTATCCACACGTGTTGTGCGTACTGAGCATTTTTATCAAAATGGACATAATTTAATTGAACCAACAACAGAGTCGATGGTGTAAAAGCATAATTTCTGCCGAACACACCAACTTTAACAATGCCAAACTGATAGGACAACTTACTGTAAGCAATATAGCATCTTTTATACACACATTATCTATCTTAGTAACAAACACTGAGGCAGAAAAATGGAAAAATAATTCTCTAGTGAATTTTGTTAGAGGTACATTGAACGTTCTTTTAAAATAAAATAAAATGGCTATAGCTGGTCTACTACTTCAGTATCCTAAACCCAATGATGCTACACAATAGTAAATTAACTAAACTTTCATTTACACCTACAATCTGATTCTTGCTTTAAACCGGGTTTACACGATGCCAGTTGCCTTTGTCAATTGTCATCACTTAATTACGGGATTGTAGGAGACCAATTGTGCTTCTATAGTTCGGCCACTTAGAAAACGACCTGCGCGCTAATGCTAAACCAATGCTGGAGGAGGTCGTTTTCTAAGCGGCCGACCTATAGTTGTCTTCAGTCTACTCCTGGAGACAATAGAATTTCAGGGTAATTGTGAGGGCAGTTGGCAAGGCAATTGTCCAGAAGTGTTTACACAGGGAAAAAATTTCACCAGTCAGTAGTTGTCAGTTGTCTTCGAAGAATTTTGTCTCACCTGGAATAATGTAAACTCGGCTTTAGCCTGGTAGTAAAGTTTAGAACTACAATTAGGCTTTGCGATAAAATTGTTGGATCAAAATGTGTTCACTGTTTCAGTACATACTTGGAGTTCCCCACAAAGTTTGTGGAATACCGAAAGCCCATAGTGTTTCCCAAGACCTACGCTCGGTCGGTGCTGTTACCTTCCTTGCCTCAACGTTCACTTGCAGGAAGATATTCTACTGGGAGTGATAACCTATATAACCGTTAAAATAAGTTCCGGTTTTATCATGAACTTGACCAAAAATATACAATGTATTTTAATAATAGTGTTTTAATTCAGGTAATGAATTATAAGTGAATGAATTACAGTATAACAAGTATGAAATAAATCAGGTAAAATAAAACGCTCAATTTCCACTTAATATTTAATAAAAAAAGTGATTTTAACACAGTTAATAGCACAACAATGAGTTCGTAAGATTGATATTTATAAATGTTTACCGTAATAATACTGAACAGGAAAACGTAACTGTTTGATGTGACTACATGTTGTATACACCTGGGAGGAAAATCTACGCTAAATGATGAAGCCTTAGTTAACAACTGTAACGATTTTTACATCTTACTAACCCTGCAGATTTATAAAAATCAACACTATGAAACTGTCATTAAATCTTTTAGAGGGGTAATTAATGCAATGTTACCAACGTAATGTAAAATGTCAAATCAAATTGAAAAAGTTGCAAGTTATATAATTTAAAATAAATTTTTTGTCAGTCTTAACTTGCTATGAGAAATGAGCTGTTTCCAATGTTAGCATTTTAGGCCAAAACTATCACATAATGAAGTTAAACCAAAGTGAATAGAAGTTGTTGTTTTTTGTGCTTTGAAAAGAATCTGCTAATTACAGTAAAATCTCTAAAGAATTAAAAAAATTGAAAACATTTAAAGTTGGCAATAGTCATAATAGTTGTAAAAGGAGGTAATAATGATCTTCCTATACGAGAATCCGTTCTGAAATATAATATCTGACTTTTTACTACAAACAAAAATAAACCTGAGATTTTACTGCAATAATTTCTCACTTCCATAACTTCTGGCAGACAAAAATGACATGAATAGCAAATACTACTCATTAAAACACACATATGTCTTGTATCATGTAAAAATGTAAAATTGATGCTAATATGTATCTTATAACATTAACAACAACTAGTGGCTAACCAGTGTGCAGAAACTTTTGTAGGGTTGGAATATGAAGTATTAATCTTGACTGGGTAAAAACCTATTAAAATCGATGATGTCCAAACTAAATTTTGATAAAAATTTAATCTTAAGATATTTATATCTTAAACTTATTTTTAACATAACCATAAACCTGGTAGAATCCTCTTACATCTTAATGATAAAAGTTCAGTTTAGGGTTTCAGCTCTTTTAAGCATGATCTGAAGTCTAACCTACAAAATCTTGCTACCAGTAAAACCCTGTTAAAAGTGTCCTTATTCCAATCTTACAAAGTTCCCACACACTGTTTAACATTTGATGTATAATGAGTGATAACCATAAAAATACACTTACTTTACATAATATGTTTATAATAAAGTCACATTTCTTTGAGAGAAAATGTTTAAAGTAACACCAATGTAATTCGCTAATTTATACAATTACTATACCATAGAAGAACTTGAAATGTACACAAGAAAATATACACAAACCAACGAACATGCTTGTAAATAGGATGCTCGAACTGAAAAATACGTTGCTGTGTACAAGTTTTTAATTGTTAATTTGACGAGTTGAAAATTAACATTGCTACCATCAATAACGGTGGGGTACTAGTAAAGTGTAAGAGAATAACAACTGGAATAGAATACAAGTGACTAGAATTTTGGAATAAAATATTTTTACCTAGTTGGAATGAATAGGGGATAGTTTTTTGAAAATAAATTTAAAAAATCGCAAAGCAACAATATTGTTAATTCTAATCATTGAAACTGAACCTCGAGAAATAAATAACTAAGCTCAAATTAGTGAGGGTAAAGAAATTAGTTGATTTCAGTGCTTATGTATTTCAAGATCCGTAGTTACTTGTGGGGAAAAAAATCATATGCTAACTATTACATGAACCATTGTCTTAGTCGTTGTTAAAACCAAAACTAAAATAATAAATCTTGAAGCTCAAATTCTTTAACCTGCAAAGAAGTATGGTACAGAGGGAACAAGCTTATGGGACAACCGTGTACTTTCAGCAATGGTATGTTGGGGTAGAAATATAATTGTAAAAATAGCATAAAATAGCATGGAATATACCCGAATAGCAAGCACTGTGCGGAAATTCCTATTGCACATAGCACAAGGCCTTCCACACCATGAGTGTTGTAGTACATGATGACGAGGGGGCGGCGCAGGACTTTGCTCTAGACACCAACACTAGTGCTAGACACCACTTAAGTGTACAGTAGTCGCAGCTAGTCTGGGCGCGCGGACCCTTGTGTACTAGCGTCTTGAGAATTAGGCTCACTCACCCCCACAGCACAACCCTCAGCCGCTGCACTGACTGCTTGCCGTGTGGGCCAGATGCTTTTGGAAATGAGCAAAAACAGTCCCCTCTACACCCCCCACCATAGCACGGCTGCGCGCCCAGACTAGCTGCGACTACCGTATCATGGAGTGTATCCTCTGTGTTAAACCTTATTTATTGGCCTAAATTTGGTAATCAATTACAGTTTGTTTATATATCTGGCGTCACTAGTTTAGGTGTATAACCGATGACGGAATGCTTATGATATTCAGAGGATGCGTGGGGGTGATTTGTATTAAAAACAGTAATAATATCATAATTTTTTTTTCAATTTTAATTTTCAATTTTTTTTCTAATAGTGCCTAAACATTTTTTAGTTGTTTTAAAAATTTGAATTTGGGTTTTTAAATATCATTAATATTTTATTGTATCAAGCAAACTGTTACATTTAAAAACAAGAGAATATTTCTACCATAAACTACCAAACAAGTGACTACGAATCCAAATACTCGTTCACAATCCAGAATATCTTAAAGTTAGCTACACGGGATACCAATGCACTTGTGTGAGATGTCAGTTATAACAATTTACCAGAAGGCAAAGTTTTTGAGAGTATTAGTCTTACTAATCAACAAACTAGTACATACCAGGTTTAGTATTGTAATTAATAACACTTTAAAATGCAGTAGATATAAATTTAAGTGTGTAAAATTACGTGATACATTTATTCGTGCTAATCAGAAATTTAGGCGTTACTGAATGCGTAGAAAAATAACTATTACATTAGGTATAACAGTTATATGTTAAAATATTTCCAGTGATTCTACACTATTATTTCCTGTTGTTCTAATCTATTACGCTTTCTACTTAAATACATGATACTGTATGCGATAAATGTCACCATAAATTCTAAGACTACATTATTTCTATCGGAAACTGAAGTTGTTACAAGTGCTGATTTCAAGATGGTGGTTCAAGTGTTAAACACAGTTTTAACCTGCTACTGGATCTTAAGATTAAAAGGCTAAATTTCTCGTAGTATTACAATTTTTTACACTAAAACCAACCTAAATTAAAATATTAAATTTCATTTGTGCATATAAGTTGTGTTTTAATTTTCAAAGAAAAACTCCAAATGGTAAAGAGACTCCAAAACAAAAATCATTTAGCGCAACGAAAATATAATAAACAATTGTTTTCTTACTTAAAAATTTCTTCAACCATTGTAAAAAGCTAAGTTTACATCACATGACTAAGTACATGTATTCTTTCCATAATGAATTGCTTTTCATATTTCCACAACGCCAATAAGGGTGCAAACATCAAAATATCTTAAATAAACCAACATTAGAGAACACTCTTCTGACGACACGCATGCATACAATCTTCCTATAGAAAACACCATAACCTCCGCTTAATAATTATAACATTAAACACAAGCTCCGTTTAAAAGGCTAAAAAATAAAAAGGGAAACAAGGAAAGACTGTTTCATAAAATGTCTATGGATATTTGTATTGTATACATAAACTAACAAATACAGTATACTAAAATATCTAAAACTATCGTAACAAATACAAATAAATAGCCCTGTCTACAATTCTTGCTATCATTTCTTCTTACAGGCAATGTACATACTAAATATACACATTTATACAATGATTGCCTCGGTATTTCTCAGACTGATTCCAAGCAAGATTTCATCCTGGAAGAATTTCATTCATTGCAACTTTAACACATATTGCTTTGACTTGGATTCTCAAATCATTAGGTGTTGAAAAATAACGAGTATGATATAGATGGCGTTATCCAATATTTTTGAGGGATTAAAATTTGGTCCCAGTAAAAATTTAAAACAATATTGAAACAGTATGTGATCTATATTGACAAAAATACTTTGGTTCAGAACAAAAACAAATATTTTTGTTTTGATTTGTGTAATAAAACTGAAAGATACAAGAGTAATATAAGATTATAACAATTTTAGTGATGTCAATTTGTAGAACAAAAACAATTTGTAAACAAGATAAAATATAGACAGAATAAAATACCAAATTATCTGTTATGTTATGTTACATTATAAAATTACTGTATGCATACAATTAACTACTCAAACCTTGTACGATGGTTTAAATAGCTAGGTGTCCCGAAAAATAGTTGACCCCTTATCTGCGACAGTGTTTTTGATCATATTTTATTTTAAGAATAAAGAAATGTTCATCTATGAGAGATTAAAAGCTGTGTTGGGTTCAAATTAAAATAATTTAGTTTTTACCAGTAGATAACAGCTGATTAATAAGAACTGATATGACCGGGAAAAAACCAGAGTGATTACAGGGAATTGGGCATAGCATATTGACAAAATAAAAAAAAATAAAATTCAACTGGAATTATAGTTAGAAAATAGATAGTACAAATTATATTTTTGGGGACACCTATGACACAAATTTATCCAATGTGTATGATTTTCTACCAGCAAAAACCACAATTTACTTGAGAAAAACTCACAATAATCAAACTCGTAAAAGATTTGACACTCCAGTTCTCAAAACTTTGGAACCACTCAAAGCGAGTAATCTGTTAGTTCTTGATTTACCTTCAGTTCACACTCCAATATCTACTGCTACCAGGAATGTGATTCAATAAACTAAACACAAGACCAAACCACTTTGAAAGTCTTTTGCTGAAAAATCTTTTATTAGGCCATTGAAAATCACTGACTGTAAATGGGAAGGGGTCAAGATAAAAAATACAGAAGCTATGTAACGATATTGAAAATTACACTATACACGTAGAGTCCGGTGGATTAACAGCAACAAGGGGTAAGAGGGGTAACAGCCAATGGAGTATGTGACCACCTGTGGGAAAAAACGATACATTACAAAATAATAAAATATCATTAGGGTTGTAATCAGAAGAGGGGTGGTTGAGATTCCTTGAGGAGGAGTGGAAAACGCATGTTTTAGACATTTGAGAAGAGAGAATTTCTAGGAAAATTGAGTTGATTGTGAGAAAGAAAAGAATACTGAGACAAAGACAAAGGTGGATAATTGCGTGAAGAGAGGAGTGCAATGGTGGATAATGGAGGAAGAGGTACTGTAAAGGTATAAGAAAAAATGAAGAGGCGTAGTTGACAACCATAGGAATAACCTGAGAGGAAAAGGATGTATTGTATCACATATTTGTGTAATTACAGCTATGCTTCACACAAAAAACTCTGGTTGAAGAATAAAAAATAATGTGATACCGTATACTCTTAATAATTTGAACATGTATCTCGAAAAAGAATCCCCTCTTTTCCTTATCGGATATCCGACCATGGCCCAGGCCCGTCATGGTCAGAAGTGAGGGGTTCAACTGTATCATGATACTGACTGATACTTTCTCCCCTTAGCTTGACAACAACTCTAATAATGGGTAAGCCGTGGAGTAACTAATTATGATATTTTATGACTAAAATCACAAAAGTTGGCACAACTTTTGAATTGTTTGAGTTGTTCCATTTTGTTAAGAGTTTAAAAGACCATAACAAATTGCCATAAAAATCGTTTGAGTAGTTTGGTACAAAATACATTTTTTTGTTAGGCTAAGTTTTTATAAGAAATGTATAGCCTATTAAGAATCAAAATTTAGAGAAAAATTAAAAAACCCTCAGAGAGACCATTGATTAGTACCTACACATTAAATTAATTTAATCAAAATCGAACCACAGGTGTGGTCTGCAGCTCTGTAGATATTCACACACGCAGACATCACTTCAAAAACCATTTTTTTTTTGTTCTGGAGCCAAAGCGCCTGGAGATTCCCACCCTAAATTCAACTTGAAAATCTTGGTGAAAACAATACTTTCTTCATACAGGCTTACTATGTGTATAGGAGGAGAAAGGGAAAAGTGTTTGCAATAATTACCTTAAGTCACACTAGATGTTTGGGTCCATCTGTTTGAAAGCAACTGTTTCCTCAAAAATGTACTGCTTCAGTGTTTCCTTGGGCAAATCATCCAACTCCATGGAAAACCTGAACGGTTCTTCAGCTACAGGCTGAAAAATTCATTTTTAAATATAGTGTCAGTGTGATATATCTTTAATATTAATAATTAGTTTGAATTACATAGTTAGACACACCGTACATTGGACAAATTGATTTTATTTTGTTCACCAAACAATCATAACAAAACTTGATAAACAAGTTCCTTACCTCATCAGCAGGGTCGTAGTACTGCTCCAGGTAGGGATGAGCGAGTGCGTCCTCCACCACAATCCTGTTATGAGGGTTGAAAGTCAACATCTTATCAAGCAGATCCAGCGCCTTGGTGTCGGCGTTGGGGTACAACCGGGTCCACGGCACCTTGGGCTTGAACGGCAGCGACTGCAGGTAGCTCCTCGCCTTCTCATTGATGATGCACTCTAGGTCCTCCTGTGTGGGCGACCCGAGGACTCCCAGGATGTGGTTCAGCTGGTCCAGGTAGTGTTTGCCGGGGAAGATCGGCCGGTTGCTCAACATCTCCGCCAGGATGCAGCCCACACTCCAGATGTCTATTGACTTGGTGTAACCCTGTTGAAAATTAAAAATTGTTTTTTCAATTTGTTTTAAGAGGTTGGTTGTCTCTTTTAACCTTGCTTATGCTCATCCACATCACCTTGGGACTGTGTGAGGACATATCCAGCAAAGCATGGGGTGAGCTGATACAGGACAAGGTTTAACTGTACTGATAAAATTTAGAGATGGGCATTACAACAAGGAATCACTATATCACTGCCATGGCCTCATTGTACGTCACACGCTACCAACCAAGCCACTTACCACTGAGCCACCAACTCACCATCAGTTACATTAATTGAGTACCCATATATTGTAACTTGGAATCACTCGACTCTTGTCAGTAGTTTGAAAAATGCTTAGTTAAAATAATCAGACTTCACCACCTCATACTTATATCTCTTTCATCATTATACTTGCCAGACAAATACATTTTTCGAACCCTTTGGGAAGACAAATCCTAACAGTGATCCCACCACTTGCGTCAAAACCTCACAAAATTGATACCTTCACACTGATTAGTAACTATTTGAACTGAGAAAGCCTGTATATTCCTACTGAAACAGTATTTACTAACCAAAAAAGTAGACTACAGGCACCCTGCTCCTTTATTACGGTTGATCAGGATTGTGTACATCCCCTACTGAAGAAGTATAATGAACTTGAATGCTATCAACTACCTGGAAATATTTTCTTTCTTAAGTTAGTGGTGTGAATTTTTTCTTCCTTGCAATATAGAGACTGTTAGAAAAAATGTATTTTAAGATCTGTGTATTGAAACAACACATGCCACTATATTGTACCTTGGAGTTAAGCATGATCTCCGGAGCTCGGTACCACCTGGTCGCGACGTACTCTGTGAGGAAGCCAGTGTGGTCATGGTCTGGGTCGGCCACTCTGGCTAGGCCAAAGTCACAAATCTGCAAACAATAACAACATTAGAAATCAGGTGATGTCAATAAAACCGAGAAACCACGGTGATCCAAATAAATAAACTGTGGAGATGGCTAGGATATACCTTGGGATGGAATTGGAGAAATGGCTAGTAAGTGAAAAATTATTTTTTAAATGTGTTAACGCATTAAAGTTAAAAGTAGACATAGCAAAAAAAATTGGAATTTGATAATATTACAACTGTCCACAGGATATAAAGTAAATCAATTTTTAGTTCCTAACATTTTTATTTAATGTTTTTGTAATGCTACTATAGTTTGTAACGTCTTCAAAACGAGCCTAAAAAAATAATATAGTGTTTTAATTTGGGGTGGATCAGTTTGTCTCGAACTTAATCTCGAGCCGGCAAAACCTCGTTTTTGGCCCTAGGTACGAACACTATTTTTCACCACACTACTACTATTCACAATAATAATAATGAAAACTGATAGTCAACGCAACTTTAAGGTTATGTGAAGAAGTAATTTCAGGAATCAACAAAAATAATAAACCTGCTCGGTCCCCAAATTACGATGACAGCTGGCATGGCCAGCAAAACGTAACTTTCAGCCACCAATTAACGTATGTAATACAGCCAAAAACATCATAGTGCGGTGAAAATATTTTTCTAACATGTGCTCCAAAATTTTCAAAAAAAATTGTCACATTTTAAAATTTTGCTATACAATTAGAATTCTTAACTTTCTGCAAGCACAATTTTAAAATGAGTTTTTAGGCCCAACCTAGCAAAGAGGTAATATCGTGGAACCTAACTTGTAGTAGGAGAGGACACAGAGAAATAATTTTAAAAAACCGATGAACTGAGAAAAAAGGTGAAAACTAAAGGGAATCAACTAATTAAAAGGAAACAACCAAACAAATTGAGCTAGCTAATCTTAGAAAATTAGAGTCCATGGGGTATGGAAACACAATTAATGGTCATAAAATACAATATTAATATAGAAGTAAAAAAAAAAAAAAAATTGACTGAAGAAAAATGGCATTTAAGTTGAAATCTATCTTATTTCAACAGTATTCAACAGTACTGACTACTGAGACAGAATGTTGTCGATGTATCTTTAAGTCAGGAGGATTTCTGGTGTCTTGTAATAGTAGGCAAACTACCACATTCTCCAAAGGGAACTTTGACATTGGTCTGTTTGGATGGACTATTGCCTTGGTGGTGAGCAAAATCAAAATTTCAGTGATTTTTTCAGAATGGATGGGAATGGGGTTCTCCTATCAGTTCTTGACATCTTGCCTGTGTATTCATTCTCTCTCTGAGGGTATTTTATAGGGTAAAGTCAAGGAAGTCTGGCCAAAAATTTCACACACTAACAAACTGAACTGTGATTCTTTGTGTATTGATGGTGATGGAGAGGAATAGTTGTTTAAAGGATTATTGCATACATTTTCCATCACTGAGGGAAGACAAAAAACCATTAATATGTTTGAACAAAATATTACTAAAATAAAAAAAATTCCAATACACTATAAAATATATGAATAGTGTAGATTGATAACATCATGTTTGAATAACAGGTTACCAACATAACTAGATTTTCAATATCATTATGTTAATGTTACCAAGATAACATATTAGATGTTCATGTCATAAAAAAAATTAACAAACAAAATTCCAATCTTAAAAAATAATGCTAAGAAAACAAAAACTTTAAAATAACATTTTTGAACAAAAATAAATAAATTTAAAATAAAATTTGTGATTGAAATGTCACTAAGAATCACAAATTATAATTCCAACAATAATGTTCGAACCGAATTGAACTGAGACAACAAACCTGATTTCCAATAAAGCTGTGCTCTAAGATTAATGTGGTATCATTAGGGTAAAGTCTACCTGGCGTTCCAGAAAATCGCAGCAATATAAAGGATTATAAAGGTAGAGCGAGGGAGCACCATAAGTCCTGATGATGGCTTTTATTGTCAGTGGTCCTGGCAATGATACCAACGGAATCAATACGTGACCAACCCGTTGTATAAGAACAATTAAATCACAATGTTTGTGGCTGATTCCACTAATAACATTACATTTATCGGAAATCAGTTTAAATACCTAATCCATTAAGCGGTTATCAAGTTTGTTGATCCCTTGGATACAATTTAGCGGGTGGATACAAGTTTTAAACAATGTAAATAATTTTGACGAATAATGACTAAAATTTAAAAAATTTGTACAATACCTTATGGGATTTTTTAATGAACTTTATAATTTTGCTTTTGGTCTATCTTTCTATTTTTCTAAATCACTGTGTTTCATTTTCCACCTAAAATCAATTAATTGCCATGTTAGATATTATAAATGAATTTAATTCAACTGTTCAAAACAGGTTTATTATCGTACAAATTGTATTATTAACAAAAAAAATCAAATTATATAAAACTGTAAATAAAATGTATAACATAAAATTATCATGTCTTACCTAATCTCTTACCTAGTTTTATAAATGCCACTTTCTGTAATAATGTAGCTTAGAAAAAAATTGTTTTGTGCAACATTTTTGAAAAAAAAATCAAAAAACGAAGAAGTATCCGAATTATAGTTAGTAAACAAATCTTAATATTGAAACACAAACTTTAGGAATATAGAGTACAAGACTCTGATAACATGATTTTAAACTTGTTATTGTCAAAAATGCATACATATAATAATAAGAGAGATTAGAAAAGGTATAATGCAAGTATTTACAGCATGTCATATGTGAAGGATAACAGTTCTATAAACATTTTTTGTGGCAAAACAATAGTTACTTGTAACCATAATGACAATCCAAGTCGTATATCCTAAGAGTCCCAATATCTTACAACTTTCTTTCCAAAATCAAGTTTCAGGAAATTGAATTCAAGTTGCGTTCTTGTTTTAGAGATTAAGAAAATTCAATTTGAAGGGTAACACTAGTGTTAAATAGTCTATGGTAACACACACCTTTCAAACGGTGTGGCCGATAAAATGATCGTAGGTTAGGAAAGAACTTGATATCGTAATATTTATTATTGTGATATTTAGTAAAAAAAAAACATTTTTCTATTTATGAAGAAAAAAGAACTAACTCCCAATACAGCTTTAGGCCCTTGGTTGCAGTATCCCATAAATAAATCTGCTGCTTATGAAAAGAGTACTTTTTATATGGGTCTCAAACTGTGTAATAAGTTTCCTTTATCAGTGAAAGAGGTAGAATGTAGAATCATTTAAAAAGTTCCGGTTACACTTACTGTCTTACCAGTTAGACAATTGTTTTTACAGAATTGAGGATTTTTTATCAGTCTGATTGTAGTAGACATAACTTATTGACATTGATATAACTTATTTGTAAACTTTGCTAATAACCTAACTTATTTTACACTTGTTGTTCAATACTGTTAATACTTTATTCTTATTACTATTTATTTATTATTATGTTGCTTTTATTCTATACTAGTACACAATGTATATTTTGACAATTTACCTGCCTGTGTGCAGAAGCACTCCTTAGGCGTTATGTGATGTATTTTAATAAATAAATAAATATATAAAGAGTGTCTGTAGAGAAAGCGCAAGGTACGCCGCGGGGGAGTGATGTCTGGCGAGGCTCGGGCTATGGCCGCAGTTTGCCACCTCTCCGGCACCGGCCGTCTCGCGTGCGCGACAGATATGGACCACCAACTCGCACGGAATACAGGCTGATTGTGGAAAACTTGTCCAGCAGAGTCAGTTGGCAGAGACTAGTCCTCGCTCTCCGCCAAGGGTCCAAGAGGGCTTGGTTCCTCCACTCAGACTGTACCAAAGAGCATTTACTGATGTCATATGTTAGACGTGGTCGGGCCTCTGGCTAGGGATTAGATGGACTACGGACCCCACTCTGAACTCCCTCCCCCCCTATTGTGCTGTGTTTGGTGGTCAATAACATTTTACCAGGCCAAAGGACTTGAAGTACTACATGCGCCAGGCAGAAGTTACATACGCCGATGCTCACAAGGATCGTAGAAATGAAGGAGTTGTGGGAGCGAGATCTTTCCTTGGATCGTGAGCAGGTATATGTCCAAGTCTCGCTCCCGCTCACGATCCAATGAAAGATTTCGCTCCCCAAGCAAAGAGAAGCCAAAGTCGATCACCTGAGAAGAATGGAGACCGATCACCTGAGGTTCAAGACAACTGAGCTTGTTTGTAACTTTTTTATTTGTTTGAGCAAATGAACGACTTACACTTTTCAATTACAGTTTTACAAGTTAGGTTAGGCAAACTTACTCACTCAATAAACTTAATAGTCCATTACAACCAAAAAGTGTTGGTTTTTGTACTAAAAAATATCACCTGCTATTTTATTCCAAGGTAGATTAGGCACCTCATGAAACATAATTGGTCCCTACAGTTGTTAGGCTTAAACTTAGTACACTTCACAACCTTCAACTTTATTTTCTAATATCATCACTAATATTAGGCCAAAACAACAAGTTCCTAGCTCTAATTTCACAAGTTTGTTTACCAACATGACCATTGTGTAAAATTTCTATCATTTGATTTTGCAAATCTTTAGGAACAACAAGAGAATTGTTTTTGTACACTAGACCATCAATAACATGTAAATCATATCTAACATTCCACAACGGTAAAGATAACTCATCTACCAAACTTTTATCTGGCCAACCTATTTTTATGTACATTTTCACAATACTAAGACACCTGTCTTTTTTAGTTTCATCCTTAAATAACTAAAGTTTAGTTTCAGATATTGGCAAATTAGACTTGAACATGTTAACTTGACAAATGATGTCACTATCTAACTCATCTATTTCCTCCAGCAATTACAGGCAAAGGAGCTATTGACAATGTATCTGAAATATACATAAACCTGCCAGGTTTATAAACAACATTTAAGTCATACCTTTCCACCTTCAACATCATTCTTTGTAACCTTAAAGGAACAGATGCTATAGTTTTCTTGAATAAAGTTTCCAAAGGTTTATGGTCACTTTCTACTATACTATAACCCTTCAATAACCCTACAAGGCGTGGCGAAATGCACCAACACAACCTGAGAAACACCATGCAGTACAACCTTCCACAACATCGCACGGCACAGTTTGAAAAGAAACCTTCATACGCAGGAATGAAAATCTACAACAGGCTACCTCCAGATCTAAGAAGCAAGTCAGAAGATGACCTCAAACCAGCTTTGCATCAATGGCTCATTAATCGACCTTTCTATTCCTTAGAAGAATACCATCAACAGGTCTTTGACTAAACAACACCTCAACCAAACATTTAGAAAAAATTGTAAATTGACGCTACTACTATTCTTAATGAATGTGTAAATAAAGATTATTTGTCTATTGTCTATTGTCTATTGTCTATTCTTCCAAAAATGTACTGATGGAAGCGAGAACATCCGAAAACTATTGCTAACATTTCTTTTTCAATTTGACAGTAATTGGATAGAGTAGTGGTTAAGGCACGAGAAGCATAGGCTATAGGCTTATCTCCACACAACAACACCGCTCCTAGCCCTAGATTTGAACAATCAACTGACATTATTAAGTCCATACTAGCATCGTAGTAAGCTAAAACAGGAGGAGATGCCAACAATGACTTTAACTTCACAAAAGCAGATTCCTGCTCGCTATTCCACTGAAAACAGACATCATTCTTCAACATAATTCTCAAAGGATGTGTGACACTAGAATACTCCGCCACAGCAAACCTGCAGATTAAGCGAATTTTCATTTCACTGATTGGATTTACACTGAAATATCTACTTAAAAATATAACATTTATTCCCGATTTAAATAGAATTAGTTTTAACAAGTACTTAGGTTTGCTGCATCAGGGAGGGTAAAACTGTTTTTTTTTGTAAAATGTTAATAGTTAGTAGGAAATAAAAACATTTTTCAAATTTTATCAAAATATGTTCATAAACAAGCAAACTACAACAGTTTACTTATTCTCCATAAGAATAACATGGGAATTTTAAATTTAGAATTTTTTGGAATTTTCTCTGTAACCATTAGGCGCATAATAGCGCTTCAATATACTAAATTATTTGTTTTTTTTAAGCTCTACAAAATGGTTTGGAAAGAAATTGCAAAATTTTATGTTTTTTGGGTCAAAAATGGGAAAAACCCAGAAAAGAAGATTCCCTGAAGTGAAATGAAGTCCCTGAAAAGAACCAAGACAATGGGAAAAAACCAGTTTCTTGCATATCAGGTCGTGGCCCAGGCAGTCAAAAGCCATCTTCCTTGATTACAGTAAGGCTTTTGACTGCCTGGGCCACGACCTGATATGCAAGAAACTCGAAAGACTCGGTATAAGAAACTCTGCGCTAGAATGGTTCAAAAGCTACCTAACGGGACGTTCACAAGTTGTGGAACTGAAAAACTCATCAAATGAAGTCACAGAAAGTTTCAAATCTTCAAAAAGCAAGCTGACGAGAGGAGTTCCACAAGGCTCTGTATTAGGCCCGATTCAATTCATCTTATTGACTAATGACTTCCCCAAACAAATTGAGAGTGAAAATGCTGTTGCAATCATGTATGCAGATGACACAACCATTTTGATCAAGGACAACACAGCCCAAAACCTTTACCTTAATTCAAAATCGATCCTAAATAAACCTATCCTCTACTCAAAGAACAATGACTTAGCAATAAACCCCACAAAAACTACAACTCTGAATTTCAGTAAGAAAAAAGACTCCCTCAATTAGAGGATGTAACAATAGAAAACCACACAAAATTTCTCGGTGTTATCCTTGATAACAAACTAACATGGAAAGAGCACATCAACCACTTAAGCAAAAAAATCAGTACTGGAATATATGTCGTCAGAAGAATAAACTACATAGGCGGACTCTCCGTGGCCAAAACAGCTTACTTCGCACTGGTAGAGTCGCATCTTAGATATGGCTTGACAGTGTGGGGAGGAACTTCAACAAAAAATATGAATCGAATTCTTGTCCTTCAAAAGAAAGCCATAAGAGCCCTCGCCAACCTTGTCCCACCACAGACTTGCAGACTAGCATTCGCAAACCTAGGAATCCTCACAGTGGTGTCTCTCTACATACTTGAATCTATAAAGTATGTGAATGAAATAAACCCCCCAAGAAACCGAGACCTGCACCACTACAACACCCGTCATGGCTCCAAATTTGCACTACCAGTTCACCGAACAACTCTTTGGGAGAAAAAACCTTCCTACACCGGCTGCAAGCTGAGGAACTATCTACCTGACTACCTGAGAGACCTGACTGGCAACAAGCTACACCAGGAGTTGAAGAAGTGGCTAATCGCAAGACCCTTCTACTCAATAAAGGAATTTTATGAAAATTAACATGTACAATTCACTATTGTATTGACACTATTGTAATTCTTGACGAATTAACAATAAAGAATATTGTATTGTATTGTATTGTATTGTATAAAACCCCCCGTAAACCCCCGTTCCCATGGTCCGATCATGCTGGATTGCGAACTCGTTCGAATAAACGTAGGTTTACACGTTTGTACCAAATTTAATCAAAATCGGATCATTTTTGCTCGAGTTCTCGTGCTAACGGACACACACATATATATATATAAATATTAAATATATAAATATATATATATGTATGAATTAGAACCGATAGTGTTTTTGGCCTCTAGAGACCACAAAACGAAAAAAAAATCGGTCCTGCGTCCAGGTCTTACCATGAGTACTACGGTAATAGCTTATTCCCTATATGGGAAATTCGCTAAAAATTAGGAATAAAGTTAGAAAGATAATTGACCATTCCTAAAAACCTTTCTAAGTCTTTGCGATTACTTGGTGTTGGCAATTCCTGTACAGCCTTTACTTTTGTTGGATCGGGCATAAGACCTTTCTCAGAAAAACTATGACCCAAAAATATAACTTCTCTTATACCAAACAAACATTTCTTAGCATTGAACTTAATACCATTCTCTGAGGCTCGTTTCAAAACTTCTTTCAATCTAACATTGTGTGTTTCCATATCTGGTGCACTTATACATATGTCATTAATATAGGTTACAACACCTTCTATACCTTCAAATATCTGTAAAATTGTTGACTGAAAAATATCAGGGGCATTACAAATGCCGTAAGGTAAGATACAAATGCCGTAAGAATCTGTATCTTCCAAAAGGAGTTTCCAACTTTCAGACCAGAATCCTTTTTGTTTATTAAAACTAAACTATTAATGTAAGACTAGATTACTTACGTCAATAGCTCATTGAATTTCATTTCATGTTTCAGTACATGTTTCGACACATTGTCATCCTCAGCTGAGTACTAGTGAAGTTTTTATTCGCCATATGGTTTCGTCAATGTTCAATTAAATAAACACGTAACACAAATACGACACGACACGGAACATAATACATTTACAACACATAAAGCTTTAGACATGCAGGCCTGCTCGAACAAAACACACGGTCACGCTGCGGGTCGGGGACAGACTCAAAAGTCGAGTCTGTCCCCGACCCGCGGCGTGACCGTGTGTTTTGTTCGAGCAGGCCTGCATGTCTAAAGCTTTACGTGTTGTAAATGTATTATGTTCCGTGTCGTGTCGTATTTGTGTTACGTGTTACGTGTTTATTTAATTGAACATTGACGAAACCATATGGCGAATAAAAACTTCACTAGTACTCAGCTGAGGATGACAATGTGTCGAAACATGTACTGAAACATGAAATGAAATTCAATGAGCTATTGACGTAAGTAATCTAGTCTTACAATAATATCTACAGCTCAGGGGCTTAACAATGAATTTAAATAAACTATTAACCCATTCAGTTGGTTCTGTTTCTTTGACAATTATTTCCTTCGTTACCATACTATCTAATTCTTTCTAAAGTTTCCCACTAATTTATCCTTTCCTACTGTAGAGTGTGACACTATTGGCTGTATGGTCCAGCGATTGCATCACACGGTGAGTAGAAACAGAAAATGACAAATTCGAAAAGCGAGTTTAGTATCATCCGTAAACCTCTGTTACAATCACCTACTGCAGTTGTGATTTTTTACTTTACACTTTACACAACCGCCGTCAATGAGTGGAAACCTTGTTTGTATGCTGCTGGCGACGATCATTAATAAATTTAAGTTTCCCAGCCCTATACAACACTGATTCAAGGTCTTCTTTTTGTTTATCAAAACTCAAGAACAATTTTATACACAAAGAATCTCTGGTTCCTGACCTGGATGATGCCTAGTTATTTAATTTCATTTACGGTTATACTATATTATTGCACTTGCGATTAATTAAATCCGTTATGTAAAAAAAAACTTTTTAATCTCACTTGGTTGGGATTTGCTTTCAAAATGTGATCGGAAATGGTTGCGGGATTTGTAAACATATCAGTGACAGCTAGAAAAAATAATCTTGATCCGAACAGCTGTTTGTTATTTCATAGATGATTATGTTGCGTACTAGTTCATCACTTTTCCATATTTTCATTCAAAATTGATTTCAATATATTATAATTTTAATTCCTCTTTGTTCTAAATACAATTTCCTATTTTTCTTTCCCATCCCAATTTCTTGACAGCTGAAAGTTATTTAATTTAATGTTTATTTACATCATATTTTTGATTATTATAAAAAAAACATTGCATTTCTATCTTCAGTACAACCACTACATATCATTTTTATTCTCAATTTATTATAACTCACATACAATTTTCATGGGATTTAAGCAAATATTACTCATTTTAATTTCAACTACATTATACAATCCATATTGTGAACATCATTGTTAAATTCTACAAGGAAGAAAGACATTTTAAAAGTGATATTTTAATCATCAAGACATGAATGAACTTAAACTTAAATACCTCAAGAAACTATGAATCCATCAAGACGGTTCCACCAATGAACATGAAAATAATGAATGATTGACATTCTTGGTGAGTTTCATCAATATTAAGTTTTTTTTTTTGTTTTTGACAAACTTATTTTCAGAAAATGAACAACATTGTATATTAAACTGAAAAACTTGTCTTGTTACTTTTTTCTATAATTATTTATGTAAAATATTTAGCTGACAAATCCCAACAATATCGCAATGAAATTCAAAGAAAATATGACGATTTTCTTTGCAATTTGGAACGTGTGGTTCAAGTTCAGGATGAGGGGAACATTACTGAGGAGCGTTTGGTAGCTGATCAAAACAGTGTATCAGACTTGTTCATAGAGTTGACCTCTTCTATTGATGATATGTTGTCATCTGGCGATGAACAACTTAGCCTTCCTGGTTCGAACGCTGAATTAACTATACAGCATCAGTCATGTTCAGCGCGACTACCAAAACTTGAACTTCCTAAATTTAGTGGGAACTTCGCTGATTGGTCAAACTTCATCAATGTCTTCAATACGACAATTCACAAAAACGACACGTTAAACAAAGTAACTAAGTTTCAATACTTATTAAGTGTTTTGTCATCAGAACCATTGAACCTGATTAAAAACCTTTCACTTACTGAGGCTAACTATGACATTGCCTACGAAATGGTTTTCAAACGTTACCAAAATGACAGACGCTTACGCCTACTTCATCTCAATATTATTCTTGATTTACCAGACATTTCTAGTCGCAATGTTTCTGGAATTCGCACGTTTGTTAACAGCTACAATGAACATATTCAGGCGTTAACTGTAATCGATTGTGACATCAGCAATTCTAACCATCTATTGACGGCTTTGCTACTTCGGAAACTTGATGTGGATTTACGCAAACGTCTTGAAACATTCCGTGACAACAGACAGGCTACAGCTCACACATTGCCCTCTGCAGAAGAAATAGGCTACTTGAATTTCTCACGTCCGAATGTGATCGGCATGAGGATGCAGTTGCTACCACATCGTGTTTTAAAGAATCACGTATCTCTCATGTTCCAGAAAAACAGGTTAACACACGTAAATTTATAACAAGCCCAATATTCAACTCAAAACCCAAACCTCAACAAATTACGTTGCTGTGTGCTGGATGTGATGGCACTGATCATAAAACTTACAACTGTGCCAAATTCTTAAAACTATCACCACAAGACAGATTCCAGGCAGTAAAATCACATCATCATTGTATTTCTTGCTTAGGAAATCACAGTTCTCAAACATGTCAGTCTCAGTCAGTTTGTAAACATTGTAGTAAACGTCACAACACCTTATTGCACTTTCCAACTGAAGAACTGACATTCACAAATAAAGCTGGACAATCCAATTCACACAAACGTAATGAGCAGTTTCGTCCATCCAATCTTAATACAGATGCACAAAATCCAATCACCTTGAATGTCCGTAATCCTCGAACCACCGTTTCACAAGCAGCAATGGTCTTATTGGGAACTTTATTAATTAACATACGTAGTTCCAGTGGACAGGTTCAAACATTTCGTGCGCTTATTGATACAGGAAGCATGGCGTCTCTTATTTCTGAACGTGCTGTCCATTTACTGAATACTCCTCGAAGCAGATGTTTTACTCAAATTGTAGGCATCAGTCAGCAAAGTACGAAAACAAAGGGACAAATTACAGCAAACATTGAAACTTTATCGGGAATTACACTACAGCCGAACCATTCATTTGTTATACTTGATAAGCTTACACTGAACATTCCTCGATGTCCAGTAGCTCCAGAGGTGGTTTCACGCTTGAAACATGAACAATTAGCAGATCCTAATTTTCATCTTCCTAACCGCATTGATGTCATTTTAGGAGCATCTTTGGTACCTCATTTATTCACAGGTCCTGTTACATCACTCGGCAGCACATTGCCATCAATAATTAATACTCCATGTGGTAACATAATTATTGGTACTACTCCATGTACACCTGATACATTGCAATCATGCACATCTCAATCGAGTACTTTAAATATTTGTTTGCATACTACAAGTTTAAATGATATACACGATTCCATTCAAAGATTTTGGCTCTTAGAAGAAATCCCAAATCACAAACAACAATCCCAAGAAGATATTCATTGTGAAAAGTTATTCGCAGACACTCATAGCAGAGACGAACTCGGTAGATACATTGTACGATTACCGTTTAAAGGCTCATCCAAAATGTTAGGTTCGTCCATTGATGCAGCTAAGCAACGTTTAATTGCAATGGAACGTAAGTTTTCACGTAACGAACGTTTTTCTATGCTGTATAAAGATTTTATGCATGAATACTTATCTCTTGATCATATGTCTCTCATAGATGTATCGTCATTAACTCCGCAACATTATTATTTACCTCATCACGGGGTGTTAAAAGAATCTAGTTCAACAACTAAGCTTCGCACTGTATTTGATGCAAGTTGCAAAACTGATTCTGGCCATTCACTCAATGACTTGTTACTGACTGGTCCAGCATTGCAACCTAACATAGCTGACATTCTGACTCAGTTCAGAAGACATCGTATTGCCATGTGCTCAGACATCAAACAAATGTATCGCCAAATTGTGATTCATCCTTCGGATCGTAACTATCAGCTGATTCTATGGCGCGATTCACCAAATAAGCCTATGCAAACATATCAACTTAACACTGTTACATATGGTATGAATTGTTCTCCATATCTAGCTATTAGAACCTTGCACCAGCTAGCTACTGATGAAGGTCACAAGTACCCTCAAGCAGCCTATGCAATAAAACACCATACATATATGGATGATATTATTACTGGCTCAGACACTTTGGAAGAGGCCATACAACTTAAGACTCAACTTACTCAGTTATTGCAATGTGGTCAATTCGAACTTCGCAAGTGGATGTCAAACTCAGAACAGTTGCTTCAAGATCTTCCTGAGTCACATCGCGAAACTCCAAAATTTGTGTCTGAATCCACCTGTCCTCAATTTACTGTATTAGGTCTCCAATGGTCACCTACGTTGGACGTTTTCACTTACGTTACCACTAATCTAGATTCCAACGCAAATCTTACAAAACGACATGTTCTTAGCGCAATCGCTAAAATCTATGACCCGTGTGGATTCTTAACTCCATGCATCATGATAGCCAAGTGTATTATGCAACAAATCTGTACTCTTGGAATCAGTTGGGACAGCATTTTACCTGATTCTATTATCGATCAGTGGAAACGATTCTCCGATGATACTCAATATTTATCAGACATCACCATACCACGTTCTTTAAATCTGCATTCTTTAAAAGGCATTGAGCTTCATGGTTTTGCGGACGCCTCAGAAACAGGATTTGCTTGTTTAATTTATTTCAGATGTGTTCATCTTGATGATTCAGTCACCATAAACTTTGTTATGGCAAAAGGTCGTGTCGCTCCATTACGTCGCACCACAATACCTCGTTTAGAGTTATGTGCAGCTCATTTGCTGTCAAAGTTGACATCACATTGCACATCATTGTTTCCCAACATGTTTAATACAAACAACATCTTCTTGTGGTCTGATTCCACGATTGTCTTAACCTGGATCAAAACCCCAGCTTACCAACTTAAAACTTTTGTCGCCAATCGAGTTGCCACGATTCAAGAATCGCACTCCACTGAAGTGTGGCATCACGTTAACACTAATGACAATCCTGCTGACTGTGGTTCTCGTGGTTTACGAGTCAAACAGCTGGAAGAAAATCATATGTGGTGGTCAGGGCCATCATGGCTTTCACGTCCATCAACAGATTGGCCAAAGCAAGAGCATCCAAAAACTGACTTTAATTCTGAAGTTTTGTCCGAAATTAAAACCAACACCATTGCCTGTGTTTGTAACTACAGGTATCACTGAATGGCAACCACTCAAATTTTATTCATCGTGGACAAAACTAGTGCGTATAATTGCAATTGTTTTACGATTCAAACACAACTGTTTGAATAAACAGAATCGTATCATAGGTTTCATCACAACTGACGAATTGCGCACATCTACATTAAAGATCTTTCACAGAGTCCAATCAGAAGTCTTCGCCACTGAAAAACAGGAACTTCAAGCCAACCATTGTCCTAACAAACTGAAACCACTCCATCCGTTCATTGATGACAATGACATTATTCGTGTCGGAGGGCGTCTTCAGAATTCTGAACTTCCATACCAGTCAAAACATCCGATATTATTACCTAAATCTCACCACATCACAAATATTTACATAGACTACTGGCACATTTGTTAGTGAGTCGGTGGCTCAGTCGGTAGCGTCGCGGACTTCGGGCCCAAGGCAGCGATGTCGTGGGTTCGGATCCTGGTCACTGCCGATAACATTTTATCAGTACAGTTCACCTTTGTACTGTACTGGCTCACTCCTTGCTTTGCTGTTAACGATCCACGCACGGGCGCTTAGTCTATGTGGACGGGCAAATGCAAGGTTAAAAGAGGCCGCCAACCTCTTTAAAAAAAAAAAAAAAAAAAAAAAAAAAACATTACCTACTTGCATGCCGGTCCTTTATTCATCCAATCCATCTTATATCGTTGTGTATGGATCTTAAACGCACGAAACATCATTCGAAAACGGATCCACAACTGTGTCACATGTTTCCGACACAAGCCAACAAACACCATTCCATTAATGGCGTCTTTACCAAAACCCAGAGTCACACCATCTAAACCATTCTTGCATACTGGAACTGATTTCATGGGACCATTTGATACCAAAATAGCCAACATGAGATTTCTTAAAATTACCAAAACCTATGCTTGTTTGTTCATCTGTGTCTACAGAGAGGAAACACGCTTATCGGACGCCCGTGCGCTTTTAACTCTGGTATGTTGAGCTGGAAGTATACTAGTGACTACCAAGGAAGAGCCTAAAAGGCGAGCACTGTACGGAAATTCGTATCAAACAGGGCACAGAGTCCACCATAAGCGTTGTAGTAGATGAGGACAAAGGAGGGTTGGTTGGACTTTGCCCAAGACACAACTTGATGTACAACTAAGTGTTTCATCTGAATCTTAAATCTCTGTGAGTCTACTATTGTTTAATACGTGGTTAGAGCGTGGGACTTCGGTTCCCGAGATCCCGAGTTTAAATCCTGCCAAATCACCAATGGATTTTAACAAAGTGATAATGTGATAATGCCGCAACCCCTGGGTCTAGCCTGAAGTAATGTGAAAAACAATCCCAGGCTCGTGCCTAGCGTCTTCGGGGGAAAAAAAAAAATATATATATATATATACCCCCCGCCGCAGCAAACCTGCAGACTAAGCGAATTTCCATTAATCTGATTGGATTTACATTTACACTAAAATGCCTCCTTAAAAATATCACATTTATTTTCTATTTAAATATAATTAGTTTAACGAGTACTTAGGTTTGCTGCAACAGGGAGGGTAATTTTTTTTGTTAAATGTTAATAGTCTAGTGAGAAATGAATAGATTTTCAAAATTTGATCAAAATATGTTCATAAACAAGCAAACTACAACAGTTGACTTATGCTAAGAATATTCTTAAGAATAACATAAGAATTTTTGGAATTTTCTCTGTAACCATTAGGCACACAATAACACTTCAATGTAGCCTACTAAATTGTTGTATGTTTATTTAAGCTCAACAAAATGGTTTGGAAAGAAATTGTGAAATTTTGCGTTTTTAGGGTCAAAAATGGGAAAAACCTATTTTTACCCAATAAAACCCTCCATAAACCCCCGTTCTCATAGTCCAATCATGCTGGTTCGCGAACTCGTTAGAATAATGTAGCTTTACATGTTATACCAAATTTAATCAAAATCAAAATCATTTTTGCTCGAGTTATCAAATATATATATATGAATTTGAACGGATGGTGTTTTTGGCCTCTAGGGACCTCAAAAACGAAAAAGTAAATTGGTCCCGGATCCATGTCTTACCATGAGTACTACGGTAATAGCTTATTCCCTATGTGGGAAATTCGCTACAACAAACAAGCTATTGTTTAATACGTAGTGATATGATTTACCTTGAGGTCGCAGGTGGTATTGAGCAGCAAGTTGCTGGGTTTGAGATCCCTGTGTAACACGTTGGCCGAGTGGATGTACTTGAGACCTCGCAGGATCTGGTACAAGAAGTAGCAGATGTGGTCGTTGCTTAGCCTCTGCACAACAATAGCACAGGTGTTACCATATATCTTGCATTTGGACAAGAAAATTATACTGAACTACTTGTTTGCGAAATGTTTTACATTGACTGATAAAAGTAAAATAGAACTCAAAAGTACACTTTTTAAACAATGTCTCAAATTGTAAAAAAAAAACCTAAAGATTTGTATTTATTTAAATTCAGAGCGAGAAAACAAAGGAGAACTTAAAGCTACACTTTTTGAAAACATCTATGAGTTAAGAAGAAAATACTACACGTTCACCTTACTTTAGAAGAAGTACTTGACAACTCAAAGGTCTCACTCAAATAAGTCTCACGTTGGTATAAGAAAGAAAACAGAAAAAGAATTTTACTTAGAGCTTAAAAGTTCGGAAAATCAAAATTACATGTTGAAATTTGCTTTAAGCTGGGTTTTCCTAGGCGCGGAATCGGCGAGCGGAGAGAGGAACGCGGAGAGCGGAATTGAAATTAACATGGCATTCCGCTCCGTTTCTAGGAAAACAGTAACATTAAATTGCCTAAGACAAGTGGAGTCCGCTCTCCGCATTCCTCTCTCCGCTCGCCGATTCCGCTCCTAGGAAAACTTGGCTTTAAATAATTTTGAATGAAGTAATTAAAGTAAAAGGTTAATAATCAGTCATTCATTTTCAAACACAATTTTACCATAAAGAATTATTAATCTGGTTTGTGTGTAAGCTCAAAGTAATTATAATTAGATAATGACGGTTTAACGTCACAAAGTGTATTACTCGGCAAAAACCTTACCTGCGTCTTCAAAAGCTTGTATAGATCAGTTTCCATTAGACACTGCACTATGTACACATCTTTCATTTGGTCAATCGTCGGGGCTCGTAAAATATCTCTGATGTCAATTATCTGCAACATATTACCAACTATTAGAGATTTTAAAATACAGTAAGCTTGAATCACCATGAGACACGACATTAAGATGAGTAAAGCTAACCATGATTTGTAATACGTTAATATCTTGATTTTCTTAATCCGGGAAGAGAATATTATTTAAACATAAACAAAAATTGCACCAGTGTAAGCGAATGTTTTTTTTTTCTAATTCACACAACAATACCTATTCCAATACCTTAATAGTATATTGCATCACTAAGGCCTAAAGAGACTCTTGTCATCATGAGCCACGAACACACTACAATAAGTCAATAAGGACCCATATTAAGTATACTTTTTTGCACTGCGCAAATAATTCACAAAAGCTAAATTGCATATATTGTTTACTTTTATAAATTAGCCCCAAACATAGTTTCTGACTATTATTAATATAGTTTTGCTATTTTTTGCTATTGGACCAGCTGTGACCATTGTTTAGATGCAGCATGTGTCCACCAACCAACACAATAATAAATACAAATGACTCTTGAAAATGTTTCAATTAAATCTGACAAAATGTCAAAAGATGTGTCGATGTTATTTTAGTGAAACATAAAGTGACAAGCAACAAACACATTTTACAATGAAAACATTTAACCACACAATAATATTTTTACTAATATTGTAACTATTTTTGTTGGCAAAATAAACAAATTTTAAAACAAGAAATATGTAAAGCTGAATCTTTTTTGGCCTGAGAATAACTACAGGAACTTTAGTCCGACTCAAATATTGAAAACATCCGTTTTTGCTGCAGTACAGTTAAACTTTGATCATCGATTAGGTAGTAACATGAACAGTTTTTGCTCAATTAATAGGAATAAAGCCTTTGTAGGCCTACATATTATTATCGAAAAAAAGTAAATACTTTAAAAGCTTACAAAAGACTTTTGAATTTAGGAACAACACATTGTTTATAAAATTATTCTTTGATATAAAGCTTAAGTGGAAGGATGCACCATTTTCCAATAACACAGATATATAATCATTGAATAAAGCAGGATATTTCATATCTATTCAGTGTAGAATGCAGATAACAAATACAATATTCCCTTATAACTATGCAGTAATCCTCACAGAATACATATTCATAATCTAACACACAATACTTTCATCATTCAAGTCAACACATATTTTCATCAACAATTTTGTTGTGTTTGGAATCATAGAAAAGCAAACCAACTCTTACCAAGAGAGGGTGCAACCGCGCATTTGTTTGCTGTTCAATTTACTTAACCAACCGCAACAACACATTCAACATAATTAATTAATTGTACTGTTGTTAATAAAATATATGTTTTCACTGAGTTTTGATATTGTAAATTAAAGTGAACACAGAAAGTATCAGCAATATAATAGTTTTTGCTTCTCAATTCAAAAACGTGAATATGTTATTTATTTATTTTTTATTGACTGGAGGGGTTCATTCTAATAACAAACAGGAAGAGTGAATTAAAGGTGAGAGCATTTGAACGGTATTTATATCATAGGACAAGTCATATTTGATTTAGAATATTTATTTGATGGCTCTTACTAAATCTATACTTATTTAATACGCAAGCAGTTTTTTTGTGACAATTACTCCTCCGAAACTACTGAACCAATTGACACGTTTTTGGTGTCATTGGAAAGAGTGTAACAACATGAAGTTGTGCAGGAAACTTTCTTTTTAGGGAAATAATTAGAGAGTGAGGCACTAGGACCCTTTAAAGTTTTGTATTTCTCCATAAGATTAACATTGGGAACAAACTTTGTTATGAAACTTCAGCTGTTGTCAGAAATTAAAAATGAGAAGAATAACATATGTAAATTGTAAACAGTCAATAAGTTTGCTAATTTAACAGTTTGCTACAAACATTAACTGACTTGGTTAAAGAAATATTTACTACCGTACTTGAATTGGGGTTGGCGTAAATACAATGGAAAAAAGCGAGAGAGCCTGTATAATTTGATATTTTAAAAATAAAACAGAATCAACACTGTGCTGAATTTCTTAGTAATCATTGAAAGAGCCGATTTGCAAACTATGGAACATAGGAAAGTCTTAAAGTCATCAGAAATTATGACTGTTATTCGTTTTAAAATAACGCATGTAATACTTAGCAATTGCTCGAATTCGAGCAACAGGTACACTAGTAGATAATAATAATACTATTTTAAGTTTAAATTGAAGTACTGTATAAGAAGTCCAACCATTTTCGAAGGTTGGACAAATAAATTGAGGTTAGATCATAAAACAAACAACATTAATAAATAAAAGCTGTTATACAAAACTTGAAGAAATTATCTCTAAGCTTTACAACAGACGGACACTTAAATGTGGTACTTCAAATCTTTTGTAGTAAACAGTTTCACACCCATCGATTGGTTTACAAAACTGTTTACACCACGTAATTATTTTACGAAAATATCTTAAATGATCATAATAACACCCATGAGCATCTATTGCAGTTTGAGTCTATTCTGATTCTGCTGCAAAGACAGATTCATTTATTCAACTTATTTTAAAAACATAAACTAATAGAAATGTGTGAAAAATTTCAATAATTCAAACCTCATAACCTATTGGAATACAAAATATAATAAGCTTTACTAAACAATAACACTGTAAAGTTACTGTTTTGTTAAAAGTTAACACGATAATACAATATGAAAAGAAAAAGAACGGTTTGTTTTGAAATTTACCGAACAATACATTGGGTTTGACAAAAGAGAAGAGATTTTATTCTGAAGGTTATGAATTCAATAATGTTACTGTTTGCAAATGGACACTATAAAATCCTGCTTTTTAGAAGCAAATGGGCAAACGATTCCAGGAAATCGAGTAATGTCTGTTGACTTCATTTCCCCCAAATGTATCCTTCTATGGTTCATTTATTTGATATTTCCAAACAGAGTTGCGTTTTCCATTTGGCGACCAAAAATATTTACACAGTTTTATTATAGTCAAAATGTTATGTTAGAAAATTACTGAGGAGAATTATGAAAAAAAACTCAAGATAACTCATGAAAAAGGAAAAAACTAAATTAAAAAAATTGTGGAAACTTTATTACTGTGAAAAAGAAAGAAACATCTTTGGAACTGTAAAATGTAGGCCTACCATTTACTAAGTTTAGAGAAGTGAAACTTGAGCTCAGGTCGAAAAAAGTCACTTTACGCACTAGTGAAGAAATATAGGCTTCTATTTTAAGGTTTACATATCTTTAAGATACAGTTTCATAGATTAAAACCAGTAACCTTTTCCTGAATTACATAGGCAAATCCCACAATTTCACCACTTATAATTGACTTCATTACCTTTAAAGTTTAACTTCGGTTATGTAAATAATCCAAAAATCCTGAAACTCAGGATTAGGCATGGTTAAAATAAATGATATACTTAATGTGTAACTAAAATCTCGCAACAATTGCAGGCTATTTGATAAAATAATTAACACTAATAGTGCCAAACCTCATTAGAAATACTGGAATTAATGTGACAAGGCAAGCCAAAACAAAAGAGCCACGGTTTGTGGTGTTGAACAAACTAAAATGCAAATTGTATACAAAATAACCTGCAAATTATATGGTATCTGATTTTATGCACAATTAGCAGTCATTTTTTACATTCTAGTCCGTCAAGGAAATTATTTTGATAAACATTTCCATTGAAAATAATTAATGTAATTTTGTGTTTAAAACATTAGGAAAATCATCACACTGATTGGTCATACAATTAATTTCCTTAAAAGGTAGCTTAACTCATGAATAAAAAGTAGTTATAACTTTTATTATTGTCACTACGTTTTTAAGGCATACAGAATTTGTTTAAGAAACCAACTAAGTTTTGAGTATTACAAGTATTATACATCCAAGTATCGTACACTAGGTTAAAAATGTAGACAACATCAATTAATGTTCTTCTCAATTATTTTTCCACACTGGCAATAAGGATGATAATTTTGCATAAATGTAAGACACATTTATGAAATTGTTTTACGTAATTCAAATTTATAGTTTTTAACTGTCCCAACATTTTTAGCACATTGTTTTACCTATTTTGTCCCAATGGTAAAATTTGATTTTCCCTCTTGAATTTGAGTATTTGAGAACGAATCAGGTGGATTCGAAATGAATAAACGCAAAGGAAAACGAATGAATTCAGACAGAAAAGATAGTGTGTGGTTCTGGAAGAAGGGAGGAATTTAATATATGAAGAAATGACACCAGAAGATTCTGAATAAATCAAACAAAAAATATAAATTGAAACGAATGGTGTTTTTGGCCTCTTTAGACATAAAAACTAAATACCCCCGCCGCAGCAAACCTGCAGACTAAGCGAATTTCCATTTCCCTGAATGGATTTACACTAAAATGTCTCCTTAAAAATATCACATTTATTCCCTATTTAAATAGAATCAGTTTAAAACGTACTTAGGTTTGCTGCAACAGGGAGGGTAAAAGTGTTTTTTATGTAAAATGTTAATAGTTAATAAGAAATAAAAACATTTTCCAAATTTGGGCAAAATATGTTTATAAACAAGCAAACTACAACAGTTTACTTATTCTCCATAAGAATAACATGGGAATTTTAAATTTAAAATTTTTTGGAATTTTCTCCGTAACCATTAGGCGCATTATAACGCTTCAATATACTAAATTATTTGTTTTTTTAAGCTCTACAAAATAGTTTCGAAAGAAATTGCAAAATTTTATGTTTTTTGGGTCAAAAATGGGAAAAACCCATTTTTACCCCATAAAAGCCCCCATAAACCCCCGTTCCCATGGTCCGATCATGCTGGTTCGCGAACTCGTTCGAATAAACGTAGGTTTACACGTTTGTACCAAATTTCATCAAAATCGGATCATTTTTGCTCGAGTTATCGCGCTAACGGACAAATATATATATATATAAATATATATATATATATGAATTTGAACGGATGGTGTTTTTGACCTCTAGGGACCTCAAAACGAAAAAAAAAATCGGTCCCGGGTCCAGGTCTTACCATGAGTACTACGGTAATAGCTTATTCCCTATATGGGAAATTCGCTAAAAGTGAGTCTTTCTTGAGTCTAAGTCTTACCGTGCCGCCTATTCTTGTAGCTTATTTCCTAATTGGGAAATTTGCAAAAATGAAATGGAAAGACCAAGTTATATGACCTATAAATATAAATTTGAACGATCTGTGTTTTTGGCTTCTGTTGATATCAAAACGAAAAAGTAAGTCGTTCTTGGGTCTAGGTCTAAACTACGGTTATAGCTTATTCGCTAGATGGTAAGTTTGCTAAAATGAAATGGAAAGACCAAGAATCGCTAGACATCTCTAGAATGGGCTCTACTTTGGAAGAGGGAGGTGATATAAGAGAATGAAGGTGAATTGTTGAGAAATATGTTTATAACAATGTTTTCAAGCTAATAATAATAATAATAATAATAATCCTATATATTGATAGGCAAGCATGTTAATTGAAAACCTTTTTCTCAGATTGTGACGCAAGGAAAATCTACGCATACTGTTAGAAAGATATTTTCCTGTAGATGTGCAGAATCCCTTTATAAATTAAAATAGGCTAAAAAATAAGCACAAAAATGTATTTAAAAAAAATTATCATGGGCCTTATGGGTTGAGATGCTGATGACGAAATAACAACAAAATATAAACAGAAAATCAAAACAAATGGAAGAGATTCCAATCATGTGTTATTTAGAGCGTGGAGTGAAAATAGAGAAGTCTGTACCAACATTACATATTTTTGGTAGAGTTTTTGACTATCAGACGACCTCTAGTAACAATAATACGACAACAATGTGACCTTAATAATTAATTCCTCAACACTGGCTGCAGTGACTGTACATGTATTGTGCAGAACTGTATCCATGGCAACTACAGTATAATCCACTTACACACCTGGTCATAAATCAAAGGTGATTCTTACAGCATTATCTTATCAACTTTACATTTTCCATGCCTCTAAGGAAGGATCACAAAATCGTGATATTTACGATCACCTACAATAAGAAACAATCTTTAAAACAACATATGAGCGCAACTAATTTTTAACCTCTATTTAACTTTATTCGTCAAAATTGAGTTTCTGTTAAGAAGAGTCATTTAAGGTTCTAGTAGAGAATTAGCTATCTATAATATAATATGAGTAAAGTTTGCGCACAATGATTTAAAAAACGGCTCCTGTGAGCAACTTTTATCTTAGTTTTAGGCTAGAAACAATATCAATGCCAGGCTCTGTTCTGGGAAAATTAGTTTTTCATTAAAAATTAATATGAAATTTTAATATTTTTAACATTAGTCTTATGGGCTGTCAAGTATCTATGACAGTTTTACGAAAATGTAAACAAATAGATTGTAACATATGCTAGTAACAAATCATCTACAGTACAGTAGTAAATTACAAAATACAGTACAAAAAAAGGTCTATGAAACTTCTATGAATGGTATTAAACATTGATTATATAATTGCATGTGGATAGTATGATGTATTACAAACCAAAGGGATAATAACAACTGTTCAAAGTAGTTACCGCAAAACATTATAAACTAATATTGAACTAAAAGTCTAAAGGAAAGGCCAAGGACGTTTTGTAGTTTTCGACGATGTGCCGCCAGAATTGGTGCATTATTCCACGATACTGTAATTATAGCTGCGACGTTCCACGATCCCAGTGGCTAACACAATAACGGTCAACAGATAATATGTATTATGAGTTTTCATAATGAAGTTTATTGTATAGATTGCTCGTCCATATGAAAAAGTTTGTTAGGTAAATTTAGAATGTATGAATGTCTACCAAAAACAAATTGACTTTACAACTTAATTAATCGTAGCAAAATGAAAATACTTGTAGGCATATAGGTTTTATTTTTTTACCTCTTGAACAAATCAAACACCTCGAGCAATGCTCGGTCTCCTGGTACTATTACTATTAAATTAATTTTCTAAAATATTACATTAGGAAAAAAAAACAGCAAACAGTTCAAACAAGAAATAAAACAAAGTTAGTGTACTAAAGGGTAACTATGCAAATCACAATGCAGCCAGAACGTGCATTGCATAGGTATGACCAAATATCTGTGTGGTCAGCAAGGCATAGATGTAAGTACTGTTATCAGGTGGTATGAAAGGTTTTCCTGGTTGTAATTTTATTACTTTGCAAAACATTAGGACGGATATAAACTATTCATGAACACTTAAATGAACAGTAATTCACAGCACAATATTAATGCGTTTCATTAAATTAATTTCATGTTCCTGTTTTCCGGTTTAGTTATCATGCCAAGATAGCACTAAATAAAGTTCATTCTATCATAGCCCAAGCAAAATAGGAAAAACGCCTCAGCAAGCGAATAAAGGGTGGACAAAACAGAAATTGACAGTGATTCCTTTCAACATTAAGGTTACCAGTTCAATCCCATGAAGACAATTTACCAACACCTTTTGACACATCTACACTTATACCGTTACACATTTACAAGATAGTTAGGCTTAATATACATAAAATAGTTATTTAACTGGTCGATTATGACCAGTTAAACCACAGAACCCCTAGAAACAGAGAACCCTAAATATATAATTTGGATGCAGCGTTCTAACAACATGTTTTAATAGTTCCTTTATGATCTTTTTACATAGGCTTTTGCAGCCGGTGTCATAAAAATCCATGATGGTGGTTTTTGGCGCAAATAGGCGGAGACTAAGCCTAGCCTCTGAGATGCCACTTTGTAAGGGCGAAATGTCTTGGCAGTTATCAACGCAGTTGACGCCGAAAACCACCACCATGGATATTTAGTTCAGTTAAAAAACTATTTAAACATTACCACCAAATACCAACTTTAATACTTTTAATTTAAATGTCGACCATACAAAGGTAGGTTTAAGCCAAGTATGAATGGAGATGAGTGTAGGTCAGACACCAATTGAAAATGAGAAAAATGTGATCTAGACAATTGTGGTAAAAATAAACTATATCCTTTTACTGACTATTTATGACTAACTACATAATTTGCTACATATGTCAACGTTGAATTACAAATTTTATTGTTTCAGAAGACTATATTTTTTACCTTACGCAGAAAAACGGTATTTACTCTAAATACCTACTATTGTGAGGAGTTTTTAGGACCAGAAATTCTAAAATGAACCTCAAACAATTTTCAGCCACTAGTTAGTTAGTCAATCAAGGTGTAGTTTTGATGAATTGTTTTAGTACTATTGCAGTTAAAATTTCTTGCAGTATTGTTTGTTGTCATTTACCTGTATTTAAGTTCGCTTAAAGTGTAGCGAGTTCTCTAACAGAAAATGTTCTTCTATTCTGACAGACCTATATTTTTTGTAGACCTACAGCCAGCAGATTAGGGTGAGCTTCTAAAAACTAGGTCTTAACAATATAACATAGCTAAGCCATTGGTGTTTGGAGGGATTTTAACTAGCGTCTAAAGAACAGAAGTTATGCGCTTTAACCACTATATAGGGTTTCTAGCTTATACATATTTGTTCAATAGTAACAAAGTAACTTACATTTTCATGCTTAAACCTCGTAAGGATTTTGATTTCTCGCAATGTCCTCTGGCAATATGTCTGATGCTCGAACGGCGAAATCTTTTTGATGGCCACCTTCGTCTTTGTCACATTGTCATATGCTGATCTGAAACAAAAAACAATAATGAGTAATCAACATTATTATTGGCAATTGCAGTTTGTGCAAAAGTATCCTGCAAATATTGATTATATAACAGACTCCAATCTGCAATTCAACCAACACCTAGAATATACTAGAAGCTATACATTACAGATACACTTACATGTAAATTTGCTCAGTATGAGAACATAAAGAAACTAATGTGGTAAATATATATATATATATAAATATAGTACCTACCACAGTTTATTTTTTTTTTTTTTTAGAATACAAAATTATCTGCTTGATTTAAATCAGCTGTTTGTCAGAAGAAAATTAACAACTTTCAATGCAGTACTGTAGCTCTAAGTGATTTTAAACTTTAAGACAGAAACTGCCTGCACTTTATTGTCGACTACACTTTAATATAGTATAATTAAATTTTCTAACACTTCACAGAGCTTCGGTATATGGATTGGTAATACATAAAGGATATTCAGTGAAAGGCAGAGAAAGCAAATAGAACTAAAACACAGAGCAAAACCAAGACATATCAGAGTATCATAGAGTATGCAGAGAGGACGAATCACATTATTCTCATGAGGGTGATGTCGTTGCTGTAATAGTAAATGTGCTTTGCTCCAGCTTAATGCGACACATAAAACATAAACATAAACTGTAATGCTTGTTCTGTTTGCAAGAGATGTCCTCAGTTTAAAATTAAAATGTTATATTCCTTGTGAAAAGAATTTGCTATGTTACTGTACCGCACTTAATGGATTGATAAAATGTTCAATACATCGGTTTTCTTTAGATATTGGGAAAATATTTATATATTTTCTATTTGAATAACAAAAGAATACCAACTAAAAGGTGGTCTAAGAAATAATAGGTCAAAAGAATAATAATCGTGATAGCATATAAATATTTTGTTAATTGAACTTGTTGTTCACCACTGCACATAACATTTTCTTGAGTATAATGATAAAAAAAAAAAAAACATCATGATAGCCTAATTAATTATATAGCCTAATGTAAAATGTTGAGCTAAAATGCACAGTAATTATGATGGCTTAAGTGTGATTTGATTTTTTACAAGTGAACACCTCTGGGTAATCACTTTGTTGACTGAGGTATTTGTATGAATTTCCCTCTAAAAGCAATAATTAATCCAACACAGATGTAAAAAAGTCAAATATCAGCTTAAAAATATTAATATCAGACGGAATATTCATCCTTTGAAATATAAGTAAAAGTAACCTTCATAGGATATTTGTAAAATATACAGCCTTATAACATAGCAAAAGTATATTTTAGGGATAAAGATTCTAAGAATTGTGGTCTTTGGTATATTTAAAATAGGTTTGGTTGTATTTGGGAATTATCAGCTGTTCAAATTAATATTGTTATTTTGGTTGAGAAACATAAACAATTTAATCCCCAAGTTGAAAGGAGACTATTTTTCAAGATTTTAATTTGTATGTTTGTTAGGTAATAGTAGATTTAAATAATTTTCTACCATAGTTTGAAACTAAAAAATGAATGATACAAACAATAGTTTATTCAATATGAAAGCTCATGTTAGTGACTTCCCAGCAACATTTGAAGAGAATCTGGTTTATGTTCTTGTAGAAATACTACTTTTTTTAGGAACAATCTGGATTATTCTAAAGAAAAAAAATTCCAATACGTTGAAAAATTTAACAAAATCTGAAGAAGAAGACTTAATAACCAAATATACTCCAGAGGATTTAGTTCCAGAAATATCATCAACACACCATGCATTGAACCCTCGTGTATTGCAAGGGAAAGTAGGATATAAAGTTGTCATAGATGGGGTGGAAAGGTTGAATTTCGCAACTCACGATTATTTGGGTTTCATGGGCAACGAAGAGTTTGAAAATGAGACAAAGGAGTGCATAAGTGTTTATGGTGTGGGCGCTTGTGGACCTCGAGGTTTCTACGGAACTTCAATTCACCATCTAGAACTCGAACAACAATTGGCACAATTTTTAGGAACTGAAGATTCAATTATGATTTCTTATGGCTTTTCAACAATTGCAAGTACTATACCTGCATACGCCAAAAAGAATGATATAGTATTTGTTGACGAAAAATGCAACTACGCCATTCAGCAAGGCTTAAGAGCATCTAAAAGTGAAATTAAATACTTTAAACACAACGACATGCAGGACCTTGAACGGATTTTAGAAGAAACCAAAAACATAGACCTTTTAAACCTTAGAAAAGCTCGTAAGTCTAGAAGACACATGGTAGTAGAAGGTATTTATTTTAACACAGGAGAAATTTGTGATTTGCCCAACGTAATCAAACTGTGTAAAAAATACAAACTACGAATTTTCATGGACGAAAGTATTTCGTTTGGAGTTTTGGGTAAAACTGGACGTGGGATCACAGAATATTTTGGAATCCCTTTGAACGACGTAGATTTGATTATGGGTAGTTTTGAGTTTGCATTTGCTTCAGTTGGAGGGTTCTGCGCAGGATCTAGATTTCTTGTTGATCATCTACAAGCGGCTGCTCTGGGATACATGTTTTCAGCTTCACTTCCACCTCTATTGGTAAAAGCCAGTTTACTAGCCTTGAACGAGATACAAACCCACCCAGAGAAACTAGAAAAACTACAAACAATATGTAACTGCATGCACGACAAGCTCATTAACTCAACTGTGATAAACAAGTATTTCCACGTCAGTGGAGGGGTGGATAGTCCTGTGCATGTGTTAACATTGAGACGTGATGGCAAACAAGATGATCAGGAGGCAATTATTTTGAACATTTCGGATTTCTGTTTCCAGCGGAACATTGTGATAACTGCAGCTGCTAGATTGCCTGAGAGTGACGTTGCATTGACGAGACCTGGCATACGCATCACAACCAATATCAATCACACAGAATCACTCATCACAAACTTGATACTCATCTTGGAAGAAGCGTGTTATCATACATTCAACTACCGGAATTCACTTTAGTAAAAGAGTTTACATATTATTTACCTTTCGATTTGAGTAAGGTTTTCATTTCAGCATAGAATGTATTTAGAAGATAAGTTTTAATTTAATTGTTACACACTCTTAAGAATAGCCTAATTTGCATTGTTTTCTGATTGAAAGTTGATTTACCCTAATATGGGAGATGATAGTGCTAACTAATGGTTAAAGGGCTAGAAAGTAGACTAATTGTAAAAAATATAGCTTTCAACATTGACTGTACTGTAGTCTATTATTTAGCTTTTACACCTAAAGTATTGAAGTTTACATTAGTTTCATACAACGTTAGGCTGTTTAAGGACATGTTTTACAACGGTTAACTGATCAAAGAGAAATTTAATCCTGTAGCACGTGCCTCTTGCCAATGACATGCTTCATCAGAATCTTAATTTACTGACTAATAATTTTTTACCTTCACATTTTAAGTATTTCAGCCAATCCGTATGTAAAGGATGTTACATTTTCACTAATTAAATGTTAATATTGACTTTAAATATTATTAATTATCCATTTTAAGACTTTTGGTTGGTAAATAAGGTTGGTCTTAATATGGAGTGTAAGTTTGGGTATGTTTCATTGATGAATAAACGAATAAAAAATTATTTTTTCGCGTAACGGATGTTACACAATTGTGAACCTGCCTAAATAATCATGTCATTCCATTGAAAATTCAGTTCATCTACAAATTTTAAATGAAAAATGCTATTATGTAGGCTTACTGAAGTAAGTATAGTATTTATTTGCACTTATTTGTTTTAATAAACATTATCAGGCAATTTTAAAACAATTATTTACTAGTGTAACGGATGTTACTCTTATTTCGTAACGGATGTTACACTTAATTCACATTTGGCTAGTTCTTTCAAAACTAAACTTTTTACATGAAATTCATAATTCTTTTGTCAGATATGCAAATTATTACTTATTTATTGTTAACATTTATCACATATTACAACCTCAAACCATTAATTGTTCTTATATAAAAAGATTACGTTCAAATGCAGCAGCTGGTAATAAGTTAACACAAAGTAGGTTACTAAATTGTTTATTTAAAAATATTGTTTTACCATTGGATTTGTTTTACATAGAACTGACACTCACAATTATTACTTAAAACTATTTACCAGTTATGAATATAATTATTTGAATAAATTGAACTTTACTGTTTGCAGTGGTCTAGTTTACTAGCTGTATTTAATTACGACACTGGAAGAGGTAGAGTAAACTCATAGTAAAGCCTATTTCCTGCTGCTATTATTTTGGGAGATGGCAAAATTTTTACTACTTTCTCCACACCAATGTATTTCTCTCCTTCTTCACCAACTTTAAAGACTCGTCCGTTTTTTCCATGGCTGGTCAGAAATAAAACACTAACTTCCCCATCATCGGTAACAGCTGATTGGCAAACGGCTGCATAAAACAAATTGTTCCTGTGAGTGTGGTATTTTACCAGAACATATTTGTCAGGGATAATTTGACTTTCTTCTACCAACTCCGTCCTCTGAATCTGTTGAATATACATCACAATATCTCACACGAGTCTTCTTCTGTTTTGATTTTTCAGCCTTGATGACTTGATGTTTTTGCATGTGTGATCTGCATGTTACTGCAGCTAGTACATGATCATCATCTAGCTTCTGGAAATGATTGTATTTTCGTATTCCAATTATCTCAACAGATTGTTCCCATCTTTTTTTGAGTAACTTGTCACCGGTTGCATCAACATCTTCTTTTGAGACAAACAGGGTTGTAACCAAGTTGCAATATGTCTGACACGCATTGAAAAAGTCTTGTGGTGTATTTAAGATCACTGATTTTGACTTAACTCGTATCCAAATGTTTCGCTTCAGCTGGCCACCAATAGCATCTACTGCACCCTTGCCATGTCCAGCTGCAAAAGAGCTCCACTGAACATCTGTTAAGTTCAAATCAGAAGCCAGGTAACAGACATTGGACACTGTAAACTTGCTCTTGAATTGGGCTGAGCAATTGTCAGAGAAAACTGAGAGGGTTTTAAGTTCTTCGTACTCAAACTGCTTAAAATCATCAACAACCGCCTTTAAGAAAACCCAGCTACATTCCTTTGAATGTGACATGTCATCACTAACGACAACGTACGATTTTACTCCATGTTCATACCAAATTCATGCGGTAAAAAGTGTTACCTGAGCATGGCACCAATGGGCACTTTGTATCTCATCTTGAGATGTTAGGGCAAAGTTTTCTGCGTAATCAATCTGTATTACTGCTGACCCTTTATCAATGTTGTTTTTCATATGATCAAAATGTTCAGATTGGACATTTTTTACAAAACAGTGAAACTTAAAAGCAGGTAATGTCTCATTTATTTTGTTGAGTACATCTTGAAGAGGCGTTGAATTTTCCATGACTTGATACTTTCCATCCTCTTTCCGCCATGATTTCCACTTTACAGTTACGGAGTAGTCAGTATTTTCATTGAGCGAAGCTCTTATACTACACTCCTGCTTTTTTATTACAAATACTCCTCCTGAACGGCTGAAGCGATCTTCACGAAATTTAACACAGTCATAGTACCCAACCATGGGAAGGTATAAATCTGAAATGGTACAAATCGGACCATAGGAATATTCCCTACATGAATGCAAACTTTTAGAAATTTAACATGGGCCTTATGGGTTAATTGGTTGCCATGACATTATTTGCGAGTAAACAATAAAAAGTAAACAAGAGCCTCGACATATGTTAGTCAACAAATCTACCACATTATAAATACAGTACAAAAGAAAAAATCTGATGAATACTAAAGAGCATATTAGTTAATTGCATGTAATACGAAGTGATTAACAATCAGTCATATATTGAGTGATTAAAATCATGACGTTTATATTTAATTGTATAATCGTTCTGTTCTTTTTAACAACAATGAATAGTCAACTAATTAGACCTAGGCCTATGTAGCGTGGAGAAGGAGAAGTTAAAACGAGGGCATTAAAAAACACTATAACATAATTATACCGACAAAAATCACACTGCCCTTGATTTGCAAGTAAATTTGTAAAAAAATGTACCTGTAGCTAAAAATACAAAATAATTTTACGAAATGAAATCACAACCACTTGGTTTACAGATAAGGTTTACAACTAAATGGTGTAACTTAGACAATAAAATCCCAAAGGATTAACACTAATATTGCTGTGTGCACTTCGAAAAGAATTAATCATTAATTAAATTAGGACTATATGCTCCTCTGTCAAATTCATGAGAAGATGTAACAACGTCGTTTTAAACCAAATATGCCTACTGGTAGGCCTATTGTCTACCACCTCGCTTTACTCTGCGATACTAACTTACAAAATAGTTTTAAACATTGCCATGTAGTAGTCTAAAGTTAGGTTGGAAAAAATATATAGGTTCCAGCTACTAGGAATAATAAGGTTTCAAGTTAAGCAAACTGCTTATTTTGATGTCATTATAAATGTTATGTAACGTACCGGTAAACCAATTCCTAAAGTTTTCACTTATTCTTTGTAGTCTACATTATAGTCGTATTGATAAATTGTATTGCACCAAAGGGAAATTTTGAAAGTGGTTGACAATATATTTCTTACTTTTAACTGCTGAAATAAAACTAGACCTAATTATATTATCGATTAGCCTATCTCAATTATTCGCTGTTAGGAAATTATTACAAACAAAAAGTTAATGTATTTATATAAAAAATGCATTCTTATCACAAAATTAAATTATAAATGTCTCAGATAAAAAAAACTGATTAGTGAAGTTAAGAGAAAATCATATTTTAACAAAATCAGAAGCAAAACTTTAAGGCCGCCGAGGAGATTCGAACCTGGGATCTCAAATAATGCACGTTATTGCCTTTTAATAATTCAGGTATCGCATAGGTTTACCATGATTCATTTGCAGGATATAGAAATTATTGAGCAGAGCGTAGCGAAGCTCTTATCATTGACTTTATAACTTCTCTTATACTACACTCCTACTTTTGATTAATAGCATTGAGCATAATTTACTACAAAATGAATAACCATAAGGGTTGCCAGAATTAGGCTAATGCACCATATTGCGTTTGGATACTGTAAATAACTTTTACAGTATTTTATGTGAGCAAGACGTGCCATTAATGTAGACTTTGAATATGTACTGCAATTCCTATTTGCAGTGTACAAATAGGAATTCCATTAAGGTGAACCAAATATAACACTCATAGTTTCGATACTGCAATTACACAATTCGTTGACATGAACCCGACGCATAATTGACTTTAAATACTGCACATAGACATCCCATATAAGTGAAGCAGAAGTAGGCCTAAGCCTACCATTGACTTCGGATACTGCAATTCGGCATTTTATTTAAGTGAACGAAATAAATGGACCATGATTTAGGATACTGCAAGTAGACTATTCATTTACATGTACCATTGAGTTTGGATACTACAAGTAAACAATCCGTCTACGTGAACCGGACGTACAATTGACTTTAGAATCCTTAAATTGGCATTACATTTATGCGAACCAAATGTATCATTGGCATTGGTTACTGAAAGTAGACATTTAACTTATGAGAACCAGATGAAACATAGAATATGGTTCCTGCAAGTAGACAATTCATTCACTTAATCCTGACTTATGATTGACTTTGGATACCTACTGCAATTAGGCATTCTATTTAAAATGCGAACCAAATATATCATTGACATTGAATTAATATGCTGGCTCCGCTCAATATTGCAAGCAGAAAACTGCATTGTACACCTAGTTTAAAATAGTCTTCACATCAGTCTTACAATTCTCGCAAACATTTGTCATGCAACCTTCACTGTCTGTGTTGCAGCATAGACAATTTGAGGTTATGTTAAACAACAGCCAAAGAATTTAAAACAAAATCTTTGTAAGTGCAGTCAGAAACACCTATTTAAGGCTTGTAACATCCGTTACGTAACGGATGTTACAAGATTTAAACCTCTTATAAAATTGTATTTTTACATAAACATGTAAATATTAGGGTATAGACCAACATGTGCAGACCTTAACCTTACTTTTAGAAACTTTCATTGTTTTTCTTTAGACCATTTATATAAAAAAATAACTTTTTCACGTTTTTGTGTAACGGATGTTACATGCGACCATCTTTTCTAGAACTTTTTAAAAAACTCATAAAGAATCTTGCCTGATCATTCATTTTGGTGTTGTCACTTGAGCATAACCTCAACTGCAAACTGGTCACAGTCTAATGTGGTAGTGAACTATGGTGCCTCCACCAGAGAACTCAAAACTTCAGCATTTTTACAAAGAGTAATCTGGGTCTTCAGTATAGCAACTTCAAATCATCAAAAAAAAAGCAGTAAAAATAAAAATATTCAAATTTACTCTTTTTATTCGTTAAATTTAACTTGTACCTCATAGTAATGCATAATTAGTTTAGTTCTAATATTAAAAATTACTTTTTCCTCAAATTCCTCTCTTACGCGGATTGGCTGATTTCTAATAACCTTTTTTACCTGTTTTCCCAACAAAATTACACTAAAGTTATATAAATTGTTATCAGGAAAAGTTTCAACGTAAACTAAATTTCAAAAGTATGAGTATTTTTGATAAATGCGTTGTACGCTCAGGGTTGGTACTAAATTTGGAAAATAAAATTCCCTGACTTTTCCAGAGGTTTTCCAGATTTTCCCTGACCGTACCAACCCTGTACACTGCATCCCGGTCAAGGTTGAGCTTCTTGGCGCAGAGAATACCCTGGATGTAATGTGACACACAAGTCCAATTGTACTCACCCTCCGTGTGAGTGATTTACTGGCTTAATTTATACTTACATACATTTTTTAAAATTCTTTTGCTAAATTATTTTAAAGCTTAGGATCTAGAGAAGGCACATATGATAATTAAAAAGGCAATTTCCTTCCAGAGCTTCTCCCTCTAATGTCTGATTTATTTCTTGATTGCTCTTTCAAAGTTCCATTGATGTTGATCAACTTATTTTGTAATTGTTTCAATGTGAATTCCAATTAAACAGGTGATCATTCAGTTTAACACGTTGGGTGCTGATGACAGGAATTCCCGCCATTGCTTAACATTGAAATAAATGCAATTTTCATGTTCAAACATGTCAACGGCACTTTAAGTGTTAACAATGTTCAGATTGTAGACGATTTAATTCATAAAATTAAATAGCTTAGTAAAAACATACAACAACGTTTAAAACCCACATAAACAATAAAAGCAAATAAAAGAGATGTGTATTGCTCCAAAGTATTAAATTTCTTTGAAAAAGCACTTGAATAAATTGGTGTTACAAAGTCGTATTAATTAACTAAATCACATCACACACATGGCTGCAGTGTCAGTGTGGAAACTGGTTAAAACTGGCTGAAATAATTGTTTTGTTCACCAGAGCGTCTCAGTGTACAGGGGTTAACAGGTGAGCCTCAAACCACATCCGTGAAATCTAAAATCAAACCAACCGATCCAGTTACTTTTCATTTGTGAATTGTCGCGTAAAAAACAATATTCAGCGAATATAAACATTTAAGACTTTTTGTGTAGTTTTATGCTAGTGGCATTTAGGCCTACACTTTTGTGTAAGGAAATTGTCAAAATTGGTCTTGGTAAACTCAGCTACTGGGCCTAGAATTGGTCCTTTTCAGGATTTTCATCAACAATCAATTATCAATTATTGAGATGGGGACGCCACCTAGGTCCACCTAGGTTAACACAAATATGAGTGAAGGATGAGTGTAGAATGGTGTGTGATGACCTGTGTAGCTTTGTTACTGACTAAGATCAGCGGTTTCATTGGTCAGGATCAATTGAGGTGGACTTGGTATGTATTTTAACACAAATACGAGTGAAGGAGAAGTGTACAATGGTGCGAGATGATCTTTGTAGCTTTTTTACTGACTAAGATCAGCTGTTTCACTAGCCAGGATAATTTATTTAAAGTCCAATGTTCAGGAACAGCTGGGTCCAGTTTTGAACCATCAAAAAGCTACTGACTTTTCTCAGGTTTGATCCGACAATCTTTTGATTGTTAGGCGAGCACTACAACCACTCAGCATGAACCAGTAAACCTTCAGATTTGAAAGCAAGTGCTGTATCTACTTGGCTACATGTTTAATTAGACTTGGTTTTGTCTTAATTGATCAATATAATTACTAAAATGTTAACTATACTAGCAAAGTTCTCTTAAATTATGTCTAAATGATATGCAATTGGTGAATAAATAGTCCTTTGAATAATCAAGTCCCAATACACAGTGATTTTTAAAAATTATGTTTTCCTATAACTAAGTTGGATTTTGAGAAGGATACACTCAACTTCCATAATAGTAGAAAAGTATACTGTAGTAGGTAAGTAATGAGTGTGGTAGAAAGTCAGGGAGAATACCACCATAGTGGATACATGACGGTTTAACTGAAAAATTCAGCATTTTTATTTTTTAAGGGTAAAATTTGAAAGCCCTAATTTTTTTAACTCAACACCCTGTTCCCATGACCCGATCTTGCTGGTTTGTAAACCCATTCATGTGTATTGTGCCCTTTATTTTCGTGTCAAATTTGATTGAAATTGTACCAAAACTACTCGATTTATCAACGGACACATAATTGAATCTAGGCGTTTTAACCTATGAGGACAACAAAATGAAAAATTAATTTTGTCCTAGGTATTAACTACGGTAATAGCTTCTTCCCTATGAAAAAACTCCCCATATGGTAAATTAGTTGAGTTTTTGGGATTGTTTAGAGAAAAATTGTATTGTTTGGCCTTATTAAAACAGTGGAAACATACTGGTAGAAAACTGTCAAAGTATGAAAACCACCTGGGACCAAAATTGATGCAAATACATTTCAAGCTGACAGGCAATTATAACTCAGTTTCAGAGGGATGTTCGGTTTCGTTTCTGTTCAATGTCTTGGATAATATTCTTATTACAGTACTTTGGGAACAATAATCTAGTTGAGTCCGTAAATTGAAATAGAATTTCGTTAGTGAACAAGCCATCAGATACAACTCAAGTCAAAAGGTCAATTTTTCACGACCAAAATATTAGGTTGTAGATTAACAGCAAGTACGGCATTGGGAAACAAAGAATTTTTCAATAATCTATTCTTTACAGGAAATAAATGTTGCAAGTTAAGATATTGTTTACAGTTTGACACTATGTCTTTAATGATCCTATATATTAATAGACAACCATGTTTCTTGAAAACCTTTTTTCTCAGTTTGTGTGCATCACAGGGAAAATCTATGCATACTGTTAGAAAGATATTTTCTTTTAGATGTACAGAATCCCTTTATATATTAAAATATACTCAAAAATAAACACAAAAATGAATTTAAAATAAAAAAAAATAACATGGGCTCTATGGGTTGCCATGCTGGTGACAAAATAACAATGAAATATGAACAGAAAATCAAAACAATTGGAAGAAATTCTAATCAGATGTTTTATTTACAGCGTGGGGTAAAAATAGAGAAGTTTGTACATTACATATTTTTGGTAGAGTTTTTGACCACTGGACGACCTCTAGTTCAAATTAACATAATAATGTTTTAATCCTAACCTACTTACTCATTAAATACGCATTTTCATCTTCTCCTAAGGATATATCACAAGTTATGCAGATTCCTTAATTAATTAAACAGTAAATTAAAAAAAAAACTTATCAAAATACTGTACATATTTTTCCTTGTCATCACATAAGCTTACAATCTCGCATAATATTAATCAGAATTATTTAGCTCTTCCCCGAAGAGGAACCAAGTTCACTTGCTAATTAGATCAAACTAATTAATTATATTCCTTTTCCTAGAATCATGATTTCATTGCTTTGTAAGTATCATAAAACAACAATTAAGCCCTTGAATAAAGTTTTTAATTGTTGACTACCAAGAATTTACTACTCAAATAAGGAAAATGAAAAGTTTGTTTCAGGTAAAAAGAAAGACAAATAAGACAAATTCGTTTGCGCTCTCTTATGTCATCCACTGAGCTCGAAAAGAGAAGTAAATAAATTCACAATTTTCTCACGAAACACTTTCTTTACTATTTTTTGTGTCTGCTATGGGACTGAATCCTCGCCTATTTAAGATTAATAACATACTAGCTGTTACCCACGGGCTGCTCCACCCCGTTTTACTACATTAGTTAAAACTATTGATTGGTTAAGTTAAGATAAAATAAACAAAACAGAATACAGTAATGGTAATACGAACAAATAATAACAGCTGAGGTATTTTTAACATTAGGTAAATGGAAAGTTCCCTTTGGAAAGCAATTACGACCTTATAGGGCAATTTATGAAATAATGGATAATATTGCGCAAGGTTTCTCGTCATGACGAACATTTTAAGTATATGGTTTATGGGGGTGTGACTTGTAGTTTTCTCAAAAGTTCATGGGTACTTTTGGCTTTATATATAGATTCATGCACTTTATAATAAACTTATTTATAAAAGTTTATAAATGATCCTAGACGGTACTCTAAAACAATCGCGTGTACGGGCAAACTTTTTTTTCGTCCGGGTATTTTTGATTTTTTCTTTCCTTAGTATGGGATATTTGGCCACGATAAATCAGTTGGAGTTGGTCTCAAGACCGAAAAAATCCAGTTTCCGTCCTACAGCCCTTGAAACATTGCCTTGAAAGTTCCCATGTTATCGTCAATACCTTTTTATAGCCAAAGTTAATAAAAACAGCTGATACAGGTAACTGTATTTTACTGTCATTATTTTGATTAACGTGTAAACAAAAATAACTGTATTTGTTGGTGTGGACTGTTTGAAAGAATATTTATATTTTAATTTGATTGGTTAATTAGGTACGTGTTAGTGTTAAATGTTTTCAAGGTTAGTTTTCAAAATTAAGAATAAATTGTGGAAGACCTCCGAAGCGAAAATTTAGGGTGGTGCGTTCACAAAGAAAGCTGATTATAAGCGCTTGTAAGTTCCAACTGGCATGAGAAAAGTGTAGCATAATTTACTTAGATGACCAAGTTAACACCAAAAGTATGTTTTTCACTAGATTTCTCAAGTTCTTCCTCAGATAATGGTGATGATTTAGCATCTCGCACACGAGACATATTTCTAATGGGACAAACAAAGGCTTGAATGGAGAGGTGTAAGCGGAGATCACCCATTGTGTAGTTCTAAGGGGCAACATAAGATGTCTGAGATTGATGTCTTCACTCCTACAGACTCTGCCAGCTATAACACAATCCTATCTTCCTTCACCACACGAGCTGGAGATTTCGTATGAAAGAGTAAGGGAGTTAATTAAAATTTCACAGCAATTACCGATAAAGGGATTTCTTGATGCCAGAAAAGTTTATCTTCCTTGTGACCTGCCTATTTGTTAGCAATTTCCCAGATATAGGAAATAGGCTATTACTGTAGGTCTCATGTGAAGACCCGGGACTGATTGAATTTTTAGTTTTGAGGTCCGCAGAGCCCAAAAATATATAGATATGTCCATTAATTGTGATAATTTGAGCAAAAATGATCGTATTTTGATAAAATTTGGCATAAACATGTAAACCTACGTATGTGTATTCGAACGAGTTTGGGAACCAGCATAATCCGACAATGGGAAATAGGGGACAATGGGAATTGATTTTTCCCATTTTTTACCTTAAAAACACATAATTTCACTATCTCTTTCATAACCATTTTGTAGAGCTTAAAAAATAAATAATTTTGTATATTAAAGCGTTGTTGTACGCCAAACAGCTACGGAGATATTTATTAGATTTTAAAAAATTGTAATAAAAAAAAAAATATTCTTATGGAGAATAAATAAACTGTTGAAGTAATTTTTATCAACTTTGGCAATTTTGTTTATTCCATACTAAGCTGTCAACATAAAAAAAAAAAAAACAATACACCTCAATACAATACATTCCTTATAAGTAGCAGCAAACCTAAGTAATCATTAAATTAATATTATTTAAATAAGAAACAAATCTGACAATTTTAGTGGAATATTTTAGTAGAAATCCAATAGGTGAATGGAAATTCGCTTTGCCTGCAGGTTTGCTGCGGTGGGGGTATTTTCTTTTTACCTCTAGAATTTGGCTGTCCACTTGGACCTCACAAGGCCATATAGTCTAACATATCAAGCAAAGCATGAGGTGGGCCTGTAAAGTATATAAACCAACTGCACTGATAAATTTAATATGGAGACAACAGATTCCAGGAGCCCAGGATATCCCTGCCTTGTTTTTACAGTCCATTACGTTACCAACTTAACTCAAATGAAGTTACCAACTCACACGAAGCTATGTTTTGTTTTCTCCATAAGTAGACTTGTACCTCATTGAGCTCGAATCACTAGCGAAAAATCACGTAATGACGTATTCATCACGTATTGAATCACGTATTCAATAAGCTCAAAACCATAATGATTGACAGTTGAAAGTAACGTTATTAACCACAGCATTCAACACATCACGTACATTTTTAATACATTTAAATAACTTGATCACATAATTTATGTTTAAATAAGATGTTTTTCGAACTTAAGCAACAATTATTAGTTTATAGTCAGTTCTAAAATATTCACGTACAAATTTAAATAAAATACTACACATTTTTTTTAATTTTTTTATGGCCTGAACAATCTACATTAACTATTATTTTCAGAGAAAAACATGAACGATTTATACATTAATTACCAATTTTTGGTGAGAGCCTCAGCAATTTACATTATTTGTTTTACACCTCAAACATGTACGGCAGGTTAATTAAACTATGCAGAAAACCTCAACAATCTACATTGATTTATTAATTTTCAGAGGAAATCTCGACAATCAACGCCGATTAATTATTGTTAAAAATTCAACAACCATTACAAAATTCATTTATTTTCAGTGAAAACCCTTTTCTCTGGAATAATTACTCATTTTCTAACACACATATCAACCTACAGACAGGTTTATAAAAGATACACTTTTAAACTTTTAAGTTACAACTCTAACTTTGAAAAATTACCCACCAAATTACAACAAACTACGCCACAGAGCATGAGACTTAATGTTGTAAGTTGTTCCAACATTAAAGAAGCAGGAAACAAACCTAGAAAAGCAATGCAATGTAGTGTCATGCTGGTTGATATTTATGTTGTGAGGAAAACTGCTGTTTAAATGACATAAAAATGCTCATCTCAAAAATATATTTACTTTTTGTTTACCGGAATATTATTTTTATTTTTTGTGTATATTAGTTTGTACATTGTGTAGATTATTATTTTAGGAAAGTTATTTAAATTTAAGTTTTTATTCCTTGAACTTTATAGTTGATGTCAAGTTGTCATGATTTTGTAAAAAATATTTAAAGCTCATTTTAAACTTCAATTCTTAAATATTTTAAAAATTTTCTTGACTTAAGTTTATCCACATTAGTTCGCAAATAGTTATCTTGATAAAAATGTGTACATTTATTTGGAAATCCATAAAACAAATAATGACAAAAAGCATGAACAATTATTTATTCAACAACAGACTTAGGACTTCTTTTATTGGGACAGTACATTTTTCTTTATATTTAATCAATTATTAATTTACACCATAAAATCACTTCTTTCTTTGAAGTTCACTTTTGTTCATTGAACTTTTATATTATTTGAGGAGTTCATTCAACATTTTCTACAATGATTAGTATTATTATTATTTTTATTAAGTTACCGATTGAGTTGGGGAGGCCACCTATGTGTGTATTTTAACCCAAATATGAGGCAAGGATTAATGTACATAAAATAGAGCGAGATGCCTTGAAACAACAAACCATGTTGTCATTAACTGTGGTGGAAAATTTCTGCGATAATAATAACAACATAAAACAATGAGGTAAAAGGGTATATAATTATCATAACAAAAATACATTAGCCTTTTCAAATTTGGACACTTCATACAAACATAAAGCGTCGGATAATAAAAATACCCCCGCCGCAGCAAACCTGCCGACTAAGCAAATTTCCATTTGTCTTAATTGATTTTTAAATAAATATATTTTAATAACATTAGGTTTAACGAGTACCAAGGTTTGCTGCTACAAGGAAACTAATAAAGTGTGTTTTTTTGTAAAATATTGATAGCTTAGTACAAAACAAATATATTTGATCAAAATACAAAATACATCCATAAGCAAGCAAACTACAACATTTGACAATATTCTCCACAAGAATAACATGGGAATTTTAAATTTACAATTTTTTTAATTTTCTCCGTTACTATTAACCGAACAAAAATACTTTTATATACTAAATTAATTGTTTTTTTAAGCTCTTTTCTTTAAAAGGTCTAAAGAGAAATTGGGAAATTTTGTGTTTTTAGGGTCAAAAGTGAGAAAAACCAATTTTTACCCCATAAAACCCCCCGTAAAGCTCCGTTCCCATGGTCCGATTATGCTGGTTCGCGAACTCATTCAAGTTTATCCCGCTTTACACCTTTTAACCAAATTTCATTAAAATCGGACAAAAATTACTCAAGTTATCGCGTTCATGGACATATATATATATATATTAAAAAATTTGAACGAATGGTGTTTTTGGCCTCTGGGGACATCAAAATGAAAAAGTAAATCGGTCCCGGGTCTAGTACCTACGGTAATAGCCACTTCCCTATAGGGAAATTCGCTAAAAAAGAAATAAGATGTTTTTGATAAATACAGGGTGTTGAAAATGTCTGGAACCAACATTATATCTCGTGAGTGGTTAAAGGAAAACAACTGATATTTTGTGTACGGATATACTATGGTTTTATCTATCTTTTAGTGCCTTATGAAAATTTTTACCACTTATAGGGAACGTCCTGTGGAGGATGCAGTAAAAAGTTTTAATGGAAGCCTATGGTAAATGATACATCATTTTAAAGGCCATTTTTTTCTGAGTAAGGAGCCACAAGTTTCATCTCAAAAGGACCACCCTAGCGAAAATGGCGACTGTTTGAAATTTAAAAAACCACTTATAGGGAACGGAATTTTTAAATTTCAAACAGTCGCCATTTTCGCTAGGGTGGTCCTTTTGAGATGAAACTTGTGGCTCCTTACTCAGAAAAAATGACCTTTAAAATGATGTATCATTTACCATAAGCTTCAATTAAAACTTTTTACTGCATCCTCCACAGAACGTTCCCTATAAGTGGTTATTTAAATTTCAAACAGTCGTCATTTTTGCTAGGGTGGTCCTTTTGAGTTGAAACTTGTGGCTCCTTACTCAGAAAAAAATGGCCTTTAAAATGATATATCATTTACCATAGGCTTCCATTTAAACTTATTACTGCATCCTCCACAGGACGTTCCCTATAAGTGGTAAAAATTTGCATAAGGCACCAAAAGATAGGTAAAACCATAGTATATCCGTACACAAAATATCATTTGTTTTTCTTTAACCACTCACCAGATATAATGTTGGTTCCAGACATTTTCAACACCCTGTATAATTTTTTAAGCAATCATATTCAAGTTGTATGCATAACAATTTATTTATTAATTACTTTGTTTTAAAACATGGGAATACCAAACACATAAATAAGTAGAACATATTGTTAAAAGTAATTCAGTATAGTGGAACAGGGAATGCCCCTGAGGTCTAACATATCTTCCTTTGCCTTGAAAGGTTAATATATACAGTACTGATCTATTGGGAAATACATTTATTTATTGGCTCAGTGCTTCCAAGATTTATAAACAATAGTAGAGAGATGTATAATCCCTAATTGGAGAAAAATGTTCATTATTTCTCCTAAATATTACTGAGGTTAAAAAAAAATTTTTTCATCATCATAAAATCTGTTTGTGCTATACAAAAATGAATAAAATAAAAAGTTTAACAAATATATAATAGGAACAATGACACTAACAACTTTTTTTTTTAAGAAAGTAAAAAAAAATCAAACAATAAAATGCACCTAATTAAAAGTTTACCAGGAGACCAAAATTATCACAGATTTTATTTACTTAGTGCATAAAATAAGTGAACTTAAATGAGTTGAAAATTATAAAGTAAATAGTCTCAAGCTGAAATGTCAATGCAAACAGGCAAAGATAAAATAAACATGATATGTTAGTTTCCTCTCAGAAAAAGTACTTCGTTATTTATTCAAGGAGGTTGAATATTCCCACTTTATATTTCTTTTAAAAAACCATCCTCACAAGTTTTAACATTTGCATGGCATTTATTTTTCTTTAAGCAAGTGGGTCATTAACTTGAACAAATCATTAAAATGCTTAAAGTATCTTTTTTATAAAACCCTATTTTTCATTTTTAGAAACCTATACACTCGTATTTAAAATAGATAAAAGACTGATCACTTCCCCGGTAGGATTTAATTCCTTCGCATTTAAAATTTATAAATATTTCTACAGCACACAAATACTGTATTCAATTAAAATAATTTATTTCAAACACAAATATTCATTGTAACGTAGAAAAGTTGTTTTCTAAATTATTTATTTACTAGTTGCTGTACCCGTGCTGTCGCAAAGGGAAGAAAAATCAGTTGCATAATCATTGACATAGATTTAAAATAGGCTGATTGAAAATCCGAATAAAGTAAATTATAAAACATTTCCACAATAACACAAATAATTTATTAAGTTAAAAACATAAACATAACTGTAAACAATCATACTTTGACAGTTGTCATTGTGTATCACAGCTTTTGTTGCTGCTTAGTTTGAATTAGCTTTTGTCATAAATGCAAAAAAAAATAATAGTGCTCCACCCTGTTGATAAACCTTGTAACTTTTTAATGCTATAAATATCATAGAACAAACTTGTGTTGTTGAAACAACTGGCAAAATGCTTTAATTCCTTTTAAATATGAATACTCATAAGAATAACATGGAAACTTTGAACCCTTGTGGGGCATGTAGCCCTATAGGATTTTCACAACTTTAACCCTCCGAGTGTCCCTTGTTTTGGCCTTAATGTCTGCCTATTTTTTGCTCATTTGCAAGGTTTTATTAAAACGGATCTGAGAAGCTTGAAAACAATGTTAATTATACTGTTCAATATACCATTTTGTTTGGAAAATCATGGGCTTCAATATTATACATAAAAAATAAGAAACATTTGTTTCAAAAAAAAATTTTAGGTAAAAAAAATATTTTGAAAAATAAAAAAATAAAATAAGTTCACGCTCAATGAAATTGTATAAATTATAGGCCTATAAATATTTGAAAATAGCCACTTTGTTCTAAATTTTATGAGGATTACAAATATATCATAATATAAGGAAGTAGATTTGCAAATAAATAAGTTATGGGCAAAAAACTGATTTCAGTACATAGTGTTTAGCTAAGAATGCATAGCCTAACCATAGCTAGGAATCTGGCTGATAATTTACATCAATATCACTACCTACTTCTTCAGGATCATCAACCAGCCCTTCAAAATCACTTAAATCTTCTTATAATGCACCAAGTATATCACTACTTTTGATTTTTAACACTAACAATGATTTTTAACAATGATAAACGTAATAAAACACATCAGTCATCGGTGCGAGGTTAACCAAGCTGTTTACAAATACGCACGTCAGCTGTCTGCTACAATATTTTCGGAACTAAAATGAAAAGCGCTTAGTTCTCAGTTCTCAGACCTCCGGAGAAAGCTCTGAATCTGTCAAATAAAACTATACCTAATTCGATCCAGTTCAATCCGATTTTGTCAGTCATAGAGCCTTCGCCGTAAACAGTGTTTGTGAGTCGATGCATCGACACAAAACACTACACAAAGTGTGTTATGTGTCGATGCATCGACAAATAACACTCGGAGGGTTAATATGCTTATATCTCAAGACTACCAAGTACCTCTCTGCAAAATGTCAGCTCAATCGGTCCGGTAGTTTTCACAAGATTGGACTCCAGAGTTACACACAAACATCCATAATATCACATTTATAATATTAGTAAGGTTTGTAAACTATATTCATCAAAGCATACATATGTTTACATACTCTACTATACCATCCCTATTATTTTCAACTAAACACCTATAAACAAACAAATTAAAATTGCTTCAGAGTATACCGTAGTTAGAATGCTTAAAAAATATCAGCGTTACATAGTTTTATCAATATCCTTTCTACTGTGAAATCCATTACATCGTCGTTACTTATTTACAGTTTTGGTTGCTGTAATGGAGATATTGTACAAAGAGAATATTGCAAAAGGCAGCGTTGTGTAAAACAGACGTACACTTTAGGCTGGTCACTACCAATAACACAACCGATTGGTCCATTACAGCAGAGGTTGTCCATGTTACGATACATTCGTGTTCTGACCGCAACATGACCGACGATAATTAATGGCTGCATTTCGCTTAATCTCGCACAGGATTGTTGATGTTTATTTACGCTAAGTCCTTTGAAATTGACTATATAGCATAACAGAATTTGTAATTTGACGGATCAGATGTTTAATAGTTAGCATTCAATGCAGTAATAGTATTATAATTTGACAGCTGTAACTGAAGAAAAGAGAAGTTTTTAAAAATTGGTATAATCCATTTTTTTATCTGCAAGTAACTCTACTACATTGTTTATTATTATAACCATTCAAAATAGCATAATAATAATGACTAAAAGGTAAAAATGTATGATACTATATCAAATTTGTATTACAGAATCTTAATCCCAATGATAACTTATAAATTCACTAAATTCAACACTACAGTACATCAGTTATCAAACTGTAGTGTATATTTAAATGTATTTCCTAAAAACCTTTGTCACAGCAAACTGAGCGAATTCCCAGTTGCTTTGTTGAATTTAAACAGTTGAGTTTACAGAAATAAGTTGGATCAGTTTTATTTACCCCTTTAATCTCAGCGGGGATTTCATTTTGAACAACACATTATTAACAGCACAGTTTTCCCCTGTAGTTTTAAAATTTTTCTAAATCCAAAATTAAGTTCACATACAATTTTATTAGCAAATTTCCCATATAGGGAATATGCTTTACTGTATGTCTCATGGTAGGACCTGGACCCAGGACAGATTTACTTTTTCGTTTTGACATCCCCAGGGGCCAAAAACCCCTTTAAATTTATATATATGTGCGTTAGCACCATAACTCGAGCAAAAATGATCCAATTTCGATGGAATTTGATACAAACGGGTAAACCTACATTCATGAGTTCGTGAACCAGCGTGCTCGGACTATGGGAATGGGGTTTTATGGGGTAAAAATCTATTTTCCTAATTTTTGACTTGAGGGTCAAACAAAAAATGTTCCAGTTTGTCTCTAAGCAGCAAACCTAGATACTTGTTAAAACTAATGTGATTTGAATAGACTTAAGTGAAAATCAAATCAGACAAATTGACATTCACTTAGTCTGCAGGTTTGCTGCGGTGGGGTTGTTTTCCCTCTTTTGGGTCTCCTACCAGTATTGATTTCACTCGCTTTTCTACTACCATTGGTCCAAATGAGTATTCAATGACAATACAACTGCTTATACTCTTTTACACGGATAAATGTATACCATATTCGTCAGGGTGGTCGAGTAATTTAAAGGGCTCACCTTCAATCAATTATTTAGGACAATAATTTCTATTACACAGTTTACAAAAGTGCATAAGCCCTAAATGGTTTTCTGCACTCAAAATATTGTTAGTTTTTTATTGTACAGTTTCAATGATTCGAGCCAGTAACATGCAGTTTTGTGAGTTCTCGAATGTCTCTCAAGGATTTAAAAACAAGTGTTAAAAATATAATGAGAAATATCTCAGTTCAAATCTTAAAATGTTACTGGGTTATTCCACAAAAGTTTGAATCTGGGTCTAGATGCAATTTTTCATTGGGCTAATTAGTGATGCTTCCCCACAGAAGGGTTAGACCACAGTTTGGACTGTTCCTTACCAAAAGCTTTGCATGAAAAACATAACAAAATGAATAGGAATTAATGTGTTACAATTCCCCATACAGAACTAAACTAAACCTCTGCCAATTTCTATAATGGAAACACTATCTATTCTCTTTGATTCAATAGAGCACAGTTGGTGTTCACACAGTTCTGCGACAGTATCTGCACCAGATATTTACATTATCATTGATATTTATTAGATGATAATTGCTTTTAGCAAACCCATTCAATATCCGAATCTATAATTGGCGATAATAAACTGGAACATCTGTTGAGGACAGATGAAAATTTAAATAACAGAGGAAACCGTGAATTGATTTGACAATTGAACCCTTTCAACTCTATTCATTAGTAACTAATTTAAGCCTATTTTTACATTGTATTTTTTTCTCATTTCCTGAAAAAAATCTGTATTGTTTTAAAACAAGTTGTTGAATTGCACATATGGCCAGGATGAGCAAAAAGCATGACAACTTCTGATTTGAGCTGCAACTCACAAAATGTACCTTGCAGAATACTGTAAACTAACCAGCTTATCAATAATCAATCATTAAGATAAGGACGCGGCCTAGGTGTGCATGTGTAATCCACTTGCAGACAAACCGTGCATCATTAAAGACCACAAAACACTGCCTCGTCTGAACAGATCACAACACTAGTCTTCAAAACTTCAGGGCGACTCACGCTTATCTGGATAAAAAATAAAATTCTACATATTTGTGTCAAAATTAATCATTAAATAATTATTTGTCACACAGGTGCAAAAAACAGCTGTTCTAAGACATGCATTGTAGGTCTAAAGTAGCTGTCTCCCTAACGAGTAAAAAGCCTTTTTAGTCCCTAGGGAGTAAAAGTCATCTGTTGTAAACTTTGATTGCAAGCAATTGCAAATGCACGTATGGAAATTATTATTATTTATCAGTTTGTTTCGTAGGTTTATTATTGCATTCTTGTCAATAGTTCGCCATATCGATAGTAAAATGTACACTAACACAATCGTGCTGCTTGTTTGCATAAGCAAAATTGAAATAAGTTGGATGTTGTAATGAGAGGATATTGTTTCATGAAAACTATGTATTTTCGATTTCTACATTAGTTTGTAAATAATTTTTAGAATATGACAAAAAATATAGCTCATTATGCAGGCAAAAAGTGTCTTTTCAAACCTAACTCATTTTCTGACCTCGGCTTTGCCTAAATGTAAAACTTGAGCTCGGGTCGAAAAGAGTCACGTTGCGCCCTAGTGATGAAATATACTTTTGCACCATGAATGAAGGGACGGCGCTGCCGGCTGGTACTCTTAGCTCATAGCCTTTTTAATTGGTGCTTAGCTTATTTAGAGTCTGATAAACTAAGCCTAGGATCTATAGTTTTAGAATATAACGAATCATGCATTTTAGGTGTAAATATAATTTAACATTACATTTTTACCAGACACATTCCAGCTTTAAAAATTATAATGTTAAGTAATACTTTTGTACAGGTTATAAAATTGCAAAACTCAATATTAGGGTTGAATTGGAAGACACCAGAGAGGGTTGTTTGTAGCTGATGGTTCACGGTCTGGTGGGCACAAACAGGATGCGAGAAAACTTTTGATGTGGTAAAAGATAAATGGTTGTGAGTTCTGTGATGGGACAAACTATTAATCCAGCGACCCCGTGGCCTTTAAAACCCATCAGATTCTCATTATTTGAACACTGAATGGCCTTACGAATTGTGTGCATAGAGTAAACAATATAAAAATAGAGACACTATTGTTCGATAATACAGGGAAATTAAGGTATCGGACAATCATGGGACAATGAACACTATCATGTAAACCAAATTAGGATATTTTGGGAGAGCCTAAACATTTTTAAGTGACACCTTATAACAAAGGTCTACAAACAAAGAACGGCAACCTTCATTTCTTCATCTCGTAAAAATTTGGTGGATATTTTTAATCTTGATAAGGACATGATAATTTGTATATATAAATGAAGTACATTCTTTAAAAGTTTTCTAGGTATTTTTACAAGGCCCGAATTTCTTGTATGATGATTCAGATTGGTTTCCAGAGTGAAAGTTTTTTTTAGCTCAGGGTATTTTGTCGCTCTTAGTAACCTTCTCCTTTTAAAGGGTTTCAAGACAGAAGTCAAGTGGTGGAACTCAGGCATATCTATCCTAATTGTGTACCAAATTACAGATATAAAAATAATTGTCAACAAATGTAGGACTAATAAAATGAAAATTTCTTTCTGAGTTTTGGAGGTCTCTAGATTTTGCTATACCATTTCCTCAAACAAATATCTTCAAATATAAATTGATTTTAATCTAAAGAGTCTACCATTTATTTGAGCAAACTTTGTACAGGTAAAACAGCTACCAATGATAGCCAAGTACATTCTATGCTTATGGTATACTGTTGGAAATTATACGGGAAACATAGACATGAATTACACTGTTATATAACTGTTGCAGTTGTTGTTATTGGTGCTATTACACAACAGACCATGAATTTTGTGTTATTGTTCAATATATCATTATATTGTCACATTATTTGAATTTCGCTTGGACTAGGCGAGTTGATTTCACAACAATTATTTATTAAAGAAATATTTAAAACACTTCTACAAAAATGTTAAGAGCTATTAATGGAATATTAAAACACTGAGTGATTTTAAATGCTACTGATTTATTACGAGACAAATTTGTGGTGTATTTTAAAGACCAAAACATTGTTTAACATCTTATCCTTGGTAAAGATGTCCTGTCCGAGCTGTCACAACTTTAACGGCAGGATTACTAACAGTCAATAATTTTGTTAGTGACAGTGAATCTTATAATACAACTTTTCCAAACAAAAAACTTTTTAAACCCTCTCTCCGTTCCGTGAAAAATTTACCATAAGAAAAGTACAAGTGTCTAAGTTTTGTTTTTCTACTTTGGAAAACTCTTTCCAATATTAAATTTAAGTCAGCTAATCTCTTAGTACTTCTACACCTTATATTTGCACATAGATTTAATGGTGAAAATCAAATTATAAACTATCTAAACTTGAAAAAAAACTTTTTTAAATAGAAAAAAAGTAGAACACGACATAAGCTGTTATAATGTGTTAATTTTTTTACATCTAAAAGCTAAGCTGCTTTAAAGTATTATTAATATCACAATTGGCAAACAGAGAAAAGAATAAGTTTCTACTTATATGCAGCCATGATCCTGTATTCCTTTCTGTTTCTTTGTGAATTTCATAAATTTCTGCACTACACTGGGAAGAAAGAGAGAACATATACTGTACTTCATTGATGTTGTACTTTAAAGTTTATGAATGAATATAAAACTACTAATGCACATTCTGGATCATGTAGTATGCCAAATTTTAGTGCTCAAAATGAAAGATGTTTAATTTTTTGAAATCAAAACCAAATTAACTGTATTACTTTTCATAAAGTGTCATTTTGTGTCATCAGCACAGGATAGTGGTTGAATAATTTTAGTGTTTGTCTTTATGCAAGAAGTTACTACAGTCTTAAAAGTTTGTTTGGTTTACATTTTTTTAACCCTTTATCTCTTAAAAGCTGACAGACCAGATGTGGATTTACAGTGTTTTTACCACGGAGAAATTTGGGCAAGAGGTGGTTGAGATTTATGAGTTTTTTTAAATTTTAACACATATTTATTATCCGTACCGGGGGACCATGGCTCGGTATTGTTTATTTTAATTGTGAAAGCATTATACAGGAAACTCACATTTTTACAACTAATTTTAGCTTTTATTATTTAAGTTCCAGTGGAATTTTAATTCGTTATGAATACAGCTATCCAAACTATGTAACATATAAAAAAGTGCAAAAAAAAATTGTAAAATCTACCCTTAAATAAGAGTAAACCATTTAGTTGATGCCAGTGCACTCAAACAGCACCACGAAACCTTCATCACTTATCAACAATGATTTGCTCTATTTTCCCCTAATAATCTTCGATGTAATCTTTGCTCGACAGTTACATTAACTGATGATTATCATTTTGTACTGTATTTTATAACTTGCTAGCAATGGCTTGTTATAAACACATGTTTCAAGTCTTTTGTTTATTTTTGTACTTGTTATTTTGTTCAACCAACATAGCTTGGCAACCCATAAGGCCAATGTTAAATTTGTAAAATTTCAAACGAGTTGTGTATCCAAATACAAATTTCCCTGAGGTAGTGGATGTCACCAATGACGTTTTTAGGGATATACATACCTAATTAAAAAATTAAGTCAAATCTTTCCGCTGGATTTTGAGATATATGTTACAGACAAACAGACATAGCTTGTATTAGAATATAGGATACACATTCATCGTGTTATCATATTTTACCTGTTAAAGGCATTCATTCTCGATAAACAACACTGCATGGGTATGACATCTGTCATGTAAGCTTGGTGGAGTGATACACTGTAAATCACCTTATCAATGTGTCCTTTAATCACGCTTACTCATAGATTGCTTAGTCTTCAGTGACAGAGTGAGAGCAAAGCTGAACTTCAATTGTTCAGCACCTTGGCTTAGCTTTATGCAATTAGATCTTTGTTTTAGAGTTTGTTAAAGACAGATTAATGCTAGAAAATTATACTACAAAACAGTAAATCTATATAATTAATACGCTGCATGAAACTTTGTCGGTTGAACTCCTCCGCCATTTCTTAAGTGATTTTATCCATTGACGTCTCATTGGAAAGAGCGTGTCGCGTAGATTTGCAAACTGGCCTTACATTTTTGAAAAAGTCCCTTGGGCTCAGCCCCAGTGGCTTTGAAAGTTCCCATGTTATCCTTATGAAGAACACAATTGTTTACATTTTGATCAGCTGTATAGGCTAATTTAATTGCTGTTATTTATTTTTCAATTCAATGAAACGCATTGAGTACATTTTATTTACTAATTGAGTTTGTGTAAACACAACCTCTAAGACAGATCGTGTTAGTATGGTTGTATCTTAAATTTGTGTATTTATCGTTGTTTTGTGTCGCTATGACGGATCGTGTTAGCATGATTGTAACTGAAATTTGTGCGTTTATCTTTGTTTTGTGTAGCTATAATTTGTTTTTTGTTGTTTTTTTTTTTCTTTTAAATGCCTCCGACGCGACAACAACAAAACATAGATTGGAGGCGTAATCGTGATAACGACCGCAGCTACAGAACAGTGGCGCGTAATAGGCTTAACTCATCACAGTCATTACCTGACTGACCCTGGACAATCTCAACTATTAGGTTACAAATGCGCCCTAACACTACCCCTAAACAACTTTTCGTTCTCAATTGGCCCTCTCTATCAATGGCCTGTATTGCCTGTACGGAGAGTTATTTTGAGGAGGAGAAAACCGGCTAAAATGCTTTAGGTTTATCAATAACGAAGATAAACATGGTCTGAGTTACACACCGGTAATCTTTGAGTTGACTCTTTTAAGCTCATTGTAAATATGACTGTTATTCGTTTTGAAACTCCTGTAATACTTTGCAATTGCTCGAATGCGAGCAACATGTACACTAGTACTGAGATTATACAGAAAATTCATTTGCGTCACAAATAAATCATGACTTTGCTGGTTTGATCCCACATGTTATTTTTAATTGGGCTTTCATCAATTAATAATGTTTTCTAAAGAAAGGTCGACATTAGGGTTTGGACTGTTCCATCATTAAATGTGAAAAATGCCATTTGTGAGGTAATCGTAAAGAACTTATCTTAGGTAGCTAGAAGAAGTCTTGACAAAATATGCACAACAGTAATGAAGAAACATTAAATCCTCCAAAGTGTGTTTGTTAAATGTATATTCTTAACCCATTTTCATTGGTTGAGAGTCACAATACGTCTTCAACCAGGTAAGTTACAACTTTAATCATACATGTGTAAAATCTTTCCCAAACAGATACAAAACAGTTTATACGTAAGACCAGGTAATTTACAAACATTTCAATCTACTGTAGTTTCCATAAAAAAACTTTTTAACCCCTATTTTTGGTCAAAGATATAATTCCCAGGATCATCCACTTGAGTTAAGCAACATGGATGAATATTTAATCCTCAGTTATTCTAAACAGAACGTTCCTTAACGACTTGCAATAAGTCTGCGACCAGGTAGTTGGGTGTAAATGGTGTACGTGAGTATTAACAAGAACAGTCAGCCGAGCAGATGGGACTGTGGGAACTCTCACATCACAACTAATTACCACTCCAGCCTGAGGGTGTAATCATATTTGACACTACAACCCTCCCTCCAACTAGGGCTGAGATAATTACTTAAAATTGATACTATAAACATGGCCAGGTTACATTTATCAAATTAAAAAACTATTTTTTAACGAATTTCCCATATAGGGAATAAGCTATTACCGTAGTACTCATGGTAAGACCTGGACCCAGGACCGATTTTTTTGTTGTTTAGAGGTCCCTAGAGGCCAAAAACACCATCCGTTCAAAATTCATATATACAGGGTGTCTCAGACCACCCGGCCAGCTTGTATAGCTCCAATATGAAAGCAAATAGAAACCTAATTGCAACTGGAACCCCCTATTTTGACCCCAAGGAATTCAGCTAAATTATTTTCAACCCCAAAAAAACACCACAAAGGGCAGATTTTGGGGGGTGGGGGTAGTTTTTGGGAAATTTTCAAATGTAAAGGGGGGTCGTGTTATACCTCTTTTTAAAGGTCCTTTAGTAATGAGTATTTTAGTGGAAAAGATTGAAATTATCTTCATCCCTATTTACAGGGTGTTCAAAAACGTACAAAAAATAGACCTTTGAACTACTTTTCACTGTAAAGAGGTGGAATTTCGTGGGGAGTTCAAATTTTGATAACACTTTAATTGCTAAATGAGCTTTCAAAAAACTCTGGTTTCAACCCTTTTGCTATCTTTTTACTTATGTTACGCATTTTCAAACTTTTTGAAGTTTCAAGAGCTGTTATCTCAAAAATTTCAAATGGCAACATGGGTTTCATTACAAACCACATTGTAGCCCTTAAAATTTGCTATAATTTTTGTATTTAATGTTTTTTGGTATCTTCATTGGTTAAAGAGATATAACGAAATTAGTGTATTTTAATGTTTTATTAAATGGTATTCAAAGTGTTTGCTGTTGCAAATGTACACCTCTAGGTCTCAATTAAAACAATAATTGTCTAAAAAAATAAAATAGTACTCAGATTGTTGATCTTGGAAGATTGATAAAGGTAAGAACACAACTGCAAATATTCTTAGTTATTTTACAATTCCATGGCTCTAATAGTGCTTTGAATGAATAATTTGTTTGAATCAGCATTAATAGCCTACATACCGATGGACTTCTACAAATGCTTAAATTGCCTTCCATTTTGTTCCATGCAAACCCCAACTCTGTTTATGCACGTAGTACTTCTTCTCCACTATTATGGTACTGTATTGCTATTTTACTACCGCAGGTGCATTCACCTCTCGTACAGATCCAGTAAGTTCCTTATAATTTGTTTTATCTGATCAAACGTGACCAGTTTCACGCACACGCTCATTGATTTCATGATGATTTTTTTTATTTACCAGTAGCATTTATAGACAGTATTCATTCAAAGCACTATTCGAATTTTGTAAATTGTAAAATAACTAAGAATATTTGCAGTTGTATTTTTTCCTTTATTAATCCTCCAAGTTTAACAATCTGGGTAGTATTTTAATTTTTAAACATAATTAGTTTTAATTGAGACATGGACGTGTACATTTACAACAGCAAACACTTTGAATACCATTTAATAAAACATTAAAATACACTAATTTCGCTATATCTCTTACACCAATCAAGATACCAAAAAACATTAAATACAAATATTATAGCAAATTTCAAGGGCTACAATGTGGTTTGTAATGAAACCCATGTTGCCATTTGAAATTTTTGAGATAACAGCTTTTGAAACTTCAAAAAGTTTGAAAATGCGTAACATAAGTAAAAAGATAGCAAAAGGATTAAAATCAGAGTTTTTTGAAAGTTCATTTATTAATTAAAGTGTTATCAAAATTTGAACCCCCCACGAAATTCCACCTCTTTACAGTGAAAAGTAGTTCAAAGGTCTATTTTTTGTACGTTTTTGAACACCCTGTAAATAGGGATGAAGATAATTTAAATCTTTTTCCACTAAAATACTCAGGACTAAAGGACCTTTAAAAAGAGGTATAACACAACCCCCCTTTACATTTGAAAATTTCCCAAAAACCACCCCCACCCCCCAAAATCTGCCCTTTGGGGTGCTTTTTTGGGTTTGAAAATAATTTAGCTGAATTCCTTGGGGTCAAAATAGGGGGTTCCAGTTGCAATTAGGTTTCCATTTGCTTTCATATTGGAGCTATACAAGCCGGCCAGGTGGTCTGAGACACCCTGTATATGTGTCCGTTAGCGCGATAACTCAAGCAAAAATGATCCGATTTTGATGCAATTTGGTACAAACATGTAAACCTACATTTATTCGAACGAGTTCGCGATCCAGCATAATCGGACCATGGGAACAGGGGTTTATGGGGGGTTTTATGGGGTAAAAATGGGTTTTTCCCATTTTTGACCCCAAAAACATAACATTTTAGAATTTCTTTCCCAACCATTTTGTAGAGCTTAAAAAGAGAAATAATTTAGTATATTGAAGCATTGTTGTATGCCTAACAGTCACGGAGAAAATTCAAAAAAATGCAAATTTAAAATTCCCATGTTATTCTTATGGAGAAAATGAAAACTGTTGTAGTTTACTTGTTTATGGATATATGTTGATCAATTTTGGCAAACTTATTTATTTCATCCTATACTATTGTTGTTTGGTCAAAAAACACTGTTTACCTTCCCCGTAGCAGCAAACCTAAGCACTCGTTATATCTAATAATGTTATTTAAGGGTATAAATATGTCTTATTTATGGAAGTATTTTAGTAAATATGTAATCAGACAAGTTGAAATTCGCTTAGTCTGCAGGTTTGCTGCGGCGGGGGTATTTTTTTATTGGGGGGATTAATTACACGTGTGGATTTAGCCAATGTTAAACCCCAAAAATGAAGACCCCTGAAACTAATATAAAAATTTGAATCAACTGGAAAATTAGCTAGGCAGCGGCAAGTGTTTGGGGGGACACGGGATTGGGCAACTGTTAGGAAGATGAAGTTCAGTAAACACAAGTAGATTTAAAGATTACAGAAGTAATTGTAAAAAATAGTATATTTCATCACTAGGGCCTAAAGTGACACTTTTCGATCCAAGCTCAAGTTTTACAATCGAGGCGAAGCCGAGGTTGGAAAATGAGCGAGGGATATATATATATATTTATAAATGTGTCCGTTAGCGTGATAACTCGAGCAAATATTATCCAACTTTGATGAAATTTGGTACAAACGTGTAAACCTACAATTATTTGAACGGACCAGCATGATCGGACTATGGGAACGGGGGGTTTATGGGGGGTTTTAAGGAGTAAAAATTGTTTTTCCCATTTTTGACACTAAAAACAAAAAAATTTGCAAATTCTTTCCAAACCATTTTTTTTTTACCGTTTTGTAGAGCTAAAAAAAAAAAAAAAACAAATAACTTAGTATATTGAAGCGTTATTACATGCGGCTAATGGTTACGGAGAAAATTCTAAAATATTGTAAATTTAAAATTCCCATGCTATTCTTATGGAGAATAAGTAAACTGTTGTAGTTTGCTTTTTTTATGTTCATATTTTGACTAAATTTGGAAAATTCATTTCTTACTAAATTATTAACATAAAAAACCACTATTTTACCCTTGCTGTTGCAGCAAACCTAAGTACTCCTTAAACTAATTCTATTTAAGTAAGGAATAAAAATGATATTTTTAAGGAGACGTTTTAGTGTAAATCCAGTAAGGCAAATTGAAATTCGCTAAGTCTGCAGGTTTGCTGCGGCGGGGGTATTATTATATGGTAATATGCATTATGTTCAAGAAAAATGTGGCTTAAATATTTTAGTCAACAATTTTAAAATTGGGAATTTTAAATATTACCTCAATCATTGTGCAAATACAACTTGCACAATACTAAACCCAAACAAAATTGACATCTATTTATTTTAATTCTTCTATACATTTCTTCGCCATATTTTATGTTAACTATTTCAGCATAAAGATAATTAGAAAACTAAAACTACGGGAAACAGTGTAACAACACATTTGAGAAGACGAAAGTACCGGTAACTTAACTGTCCAGGCAGCATGGTTAATTTAACCTGCTGTCTTATCTCATCTTAAAGTTAAAGTAGAACTTGCGCTGTTACCTTTGACATACATTTTCCATTAGTATACAATTCATTTTAACAAATTAAAACTTCTCAGAATTTAGCTGAGGACAGGAATACGTTTTAATCTTAGATATAATTTTTAAGCACAATATATTTTAGTTTCAGTTTGTGTAATCAGAGCTATATGTTATTCAGCGAGCGTAGTAACATTGTTAAAATGAAGAATAATAGGTATAGCAAGACATAAATTAATCTTTCAGTTATTCTTTGTCCAAACTGTGCTGACAAGATATCATAAATCTGCATATAAAATAATTAATTTGATGTACCTTCCAATTTTTTAAAAATGTTTATGGAATTTTGCAAACAAATTTTTAAATAACGATTTTTAAACAATTTGTGAGTTTTTATTCACTTCTTTTTATCAACGGTTTTAGTGGCCAATATGATGAATTTTTTTCAGGATTTCAAAAAAGTAGCTTAAAGCCTTAAAAAGTTATGATTGTGTTTGTAACACATTCAGACTGACATACGCTAAAGGGACCAAGATAGGGCACATGTTTATGTAAACGTTTTTGCTTATTTTGATCCAAGGAATCACTATGTAAATTATGTGCCCACCTTTTTTAACTCTCTTTATTTTTCATCCTGTAGTTTTTAAGTCACTACAGCAGTATTATTGTTACTTTGCCTTCTTTTATCAGGGGAAACTTATATGATAAGAAGTTATTTAGGCTTTAGTTTTCATATTGAATAGTGGTCAATATTCACAGATAGTGTTTTTTTAGTAAAAGTTTTGTAAAGGTTATTTTCTCAGTACAATTTAGACTGGGTTACCTACCTGTGTTGTTGGTGGAGACAAGGCTTTAAAACTTAAACCAAATAGCTCCTGAAACTTTTATAATAACGAACAGAACAAAAGGGATGCTGAAGCAGGGTTACTGAAATTTTTACTTTGTCAGATAAACAACCCACGAGTCATTTATGTAATCGGTTTATTTTAACAAAACAACATAAATAAATAAAATTATCAAACTTAAAACAACAGAGGCATAAACAAAATTGTTGTTTCGTTACTCAAGGTCTGTATTAGTGTCACATTACATATTTAATTTTAACTTATACCTCCTAAACGAAATTGAGACAAATTTAAATATAAAAATATTTCTGTAACTTGAATTCGGTTGGTTGAAGTTTTTTATTGTATGGTGGTAGAAATGGATGATGCCATCTAAACAATAATAACTATCCGTATTTTTCATTTTTTCTTTAAATGACTCAATGTGAAGCACTGGTACAGATAGTACAAGATAAATAAAATTATAATTTTAATTGTTTAGGAATGTTTTATCAAGGTAAACAATGAATTTATATTTTTAGCTCAATTGGTTACATTAAAGAACGGTGAAGTATGACAAAAAATATAGTTCATTACACAGTCTATGACAATACTATGTCAATGAACTTTAAGCTATAGTGATTTAATATGCTACCTTTTCTAACTAGGGTCGTACTTGGGAGTAAAGAAAAAACTAATTCATAAATTTTATGGAATTATCAAATGCATGTTTGTTTAAATCAATCCAGCCTCAAAATTGACATCACCAACATACAGGATGTTTTCAAGCAATATAAAGCGAGTCAAAGTTTCTCAGACAATTATCTGTGGTTGTAACCAGTTGATCACAAACCGATGCGAAGTTAGCGGAGGGAGAGTCAATAATTCACACGACCCTTGTGTACATACGAGTTAATTAGTTTATGCTTTGAAGTTAGTCAGAAATTGTGGCATACAACATTCACTACAAAATAGCTACACCACAGACGTGAAGGTTTTGGCAAACAAATAAACACTAATCACCTAAATATGTCTTATGAATATATAATTGAATGTATATCAGAATGTTTGTCTGTTATACATTATAAATATAATTTACCCATTCGGTCCCTGCGAAACTTTAGGAAATTCTTGTAAATAATCCAGGGAAGTTTATGTTTTATTCATCTTAATTTTCCATTGAGACTTTCAAAGTTGCATGTTTAGTGTGACAATCATTAAGTTTTTGCTGTTTTCTGTAGCTTAAAAGTATGTACACTTGTAATAAAGCTATTGGTGTAGCTTTAAAAAATAAAATCTACAAAAAATTATTTTTTGATTACTAGAAGGAAAGCAAACCATACTTTAGAGTTACATGGAGCATAGTGTAATTTATTCAAGAGCAGCAAAACACACAAGCTACACTGGACCATGACATGATGTTTGCTGTCAGGGTGCATACAGCCCCAACCCTCCAAACGCTCCCCTCAAAAGCCACCACTTAAGGCAACAACACTAATTAATTCAATTACATCAGTATTGTTATTTCAACTTCTTTCTCTTCCTCGCTCACAGTAATTTTACAACAATTTACATAATTGGTAAAAATCAATTGACCCGAATGATTTAAACTTCTCATCTATGTTGCAGACTTCTGATTAAAACATTTTTTTTATAAAATCAAGGAAATTTAATTTTTGTTTTTAATTGTTTATGTATAATGATAAATTTACAACAACACACACTGCCAGTGAATTTATTAAACTACAAAAATATTTTAACACCTCATGAGATGAAATGTCTAGTTCTCCCTATATCCTACAACGAGGAAATTAAAAATTGTACCAATAAAAAATCGCTAAGGCATGAAATAAAAACATTTCAAACGTTTTTTGAATTCAAGATGTACTAAATCCGGAGATTCACTATTTCAAATCTCCTAGTTCTCATATAAAAACACATGTAATATTACACAATATACTTTTAGTGTTCTTTTTAATGTAACATTTTTTTGTAATCTCAATTTGACAATTTTTTAATTTGAACATGGCAGCTCTTCATGTAACAAATTTGTAGCCTATTTTGAACACCCTGTATTCTTCTTCAAAATAAAAGTACCTCTATTCTGATGAAAATGTCCTATTCTTTGTGTGTTTAGCTTTACTTGATAAACAATATTACAATAACAATTCAAAAATAAAAATTACAAAAAAGATATTTTTTGATAATAGTTAGGCTACATAACTAAAACCATTGACTATACACAGAAAATCTTACAACATTATCCACATAAAGAGTTTATTTTAATTATGTTATTAAAAAACTATATTAAAGTTAACCCTTGGGGTTATTTTAGTAGAAAATATTTTTATTTCATCATTGTACAACAAACGGTTTGTCTGGAATCAACACCTTAGAAAATCCAAGTAATCCACTCTGTATATTTTTTCTGGATTTGTCACATTAATTTAATTAATCCAATCTCCCGCGACGTAAATTGTACGTTAACAAATTATGTATGAAACACACAGAACTTTCAGTTTATCGTTTCCCAGCAGGTTTCAAACAACATAGAGACGTGATTGTCAAAGCACAGAGGAAACAATGGAAAATTGAGTTGAAATTAGTTTTTGAAGCATATTGGCGAAGAATGAATGTTTAGAATTCACTTGTTTACAGCAAACAAGATAAAAACGTTGTGTTTTGTGTTACCTTGTAATCCAAAATAAAAAAAATAAATATGAGATAAGAGGGTTTGAATGTTAATTAGTACAATAAACTTATTAAAACGTAATTTGCAAAACAAATTTCTTTAAGAATAAAGTAAGAATTTTTTATTTAGAATTTTTTAAATTTTCTCCACAGTTAATTAAAAACACTTCCATGCACTAAATTATTGCTTTTTAAAGTAGACTCTTTAGAAGAAGTAGAGAATAAAGACTCTTCAGAATGGTGTAAAGAGAAAATGAACAATTTTATGTTTTGAGGGTCAAATAGGAATAAACACAAATTTAAAAAAATAAAACCCCGTTCCTATGGTTCGATCATGCTGGTTCGTAAACCCTTTTGAATAAATTTAGGTTTACACAAAATTTCATCAAAATAAGATCATCTTTGCTCGAGTTATCATGCTAATATATATACTACGTTCCCATAGTCGCATATATGAATTTGATAGAATGTCGTTTTTGACAACTGGGGACCTCAAAGCGTAAAAGTAAACCATTCCAGGATCTAGGTATTATAAGACCTTAACTGTAATAGCTTATTCCCTATGTAGGAAATTCACTAAAACCACTTCTTTCTATACCTTCAAATGCACTTTATGTAATGAAAGTGTAAGCAGTGCACATTTTACAACAAATACCAGAACGGTAATCACATTGCTACACAACGTGTTAAGCCGTAACAGAGCTCACATCAGGGTTAAGTATGTTTTGCCGTCAGCGCTAAACCTCTAAAGTAACATTCCCTCACAGTTCTCTCCAAACTCTAAATACAAGATTCTTCATGCTCATCGTTCTCTAGTTTCAACAACACATTGTGCTGACTTAATATTTTTACAGATTGGGTACCCTATGCTGGGTATGTATGGGTCTATAGAGATTTGCATGCAATTTGTTTTGATAATGTTTTTTTTTCATCTTGCGACGATTTCAAATTTATCATCGGATGAAACGAAACGTTTTTATGGCACGGCAAACCATTTTAAAGTACTTTGTTGTTGTAAAATACAACCTTAAAACTCAAGAATGATACATCTATAGTTCGGCCGCTTAGAAAACGACCTGCGCGCTAATGCTAAACCAATGCTGGAGGAGGTCGCTTTCTAAGCGGCCGAACTATAGTTTTACTGTCAAAGTTACTGTTTTAAATGTTTGTCTTTAAAAAAATCTTTTTTTTTTTTGTCGAGACATTTGTGATAGATATAATTCCTGATAAAACTGTGGATCTTACTACTAACGTGAAAACTTGTTACTAGAATATGTTTTTATTCTCTTCACTTTTTGTCAGTCTATTTATCTCTAGGACACAATCAAAATATTTACACCATAAAATAAGTAGACTAGTAGTCAAACCTAAAATAGACCAACGGACCAAAAATAATCCAACCGAATGAAACGACAGACTTTATTTCTTACGAGTTACGTTTAACTTGGAATGACACTGGAGGGTATCTACTTTGGCTGGATCCCTGGGGAAGTCTTTGTCCTTGTTCAGATGGTTAGATCACCTCTTGTAGTTTCCTCCAAGGCTTAACTAACATTTAAGCAAAATTTATTTTTCATATACATTGTGTTTTCAAACACAAATAAAGTAATTATAGTTTGTTACATAAGGAAAAAGGAACCCCACACCTGCCAAACTGCAGGCAAAGAAAATTTTCCATTTTACCAATGGGTACTAATAAAATAATTCTTTAAACGGGTCAGATTTACTACTTGTTTAAATAACACTGTGTTTAACAAATACTTAGGGTTTCTGCTACAGGGAGGGTAAAAAGGTGTGCGTTTTAGTGAAATGTGAAAATTTTAGTATGAAATTTACACAAAGTCAGAAATATGATAAAATATATACAATAAACAAGCTAACTACAACAGCTTAGTTATTTTCAATAAGAACACCACGGGCAGTTTTATTTTTTATACCCATGTAACTATAATTGGTTGTAGAGCAATGCTTAAATAAATTCCTTGTTTCTTAAGCTTTTCACAATAGTGTAAATGGTAGTTTTAAAATATTAGGTTCTGCCGTTGTGGGAGTAAAAAATCTGAAAACTAATTTTTGCCCTATAAAACCTTGTTCTCATAGTCAGATCATGCTTGTTTACAGACTTGTTAGAACAAACGTGGGTTTATAAGTTTTTAACTATTTAGTTTTTTTTTATTATTTACTTGTTAAATTATTTAATAAATTTGATTTTTTGGTCAATTGGACAATACAAACTAAATAAAGATAAAATGTGATTCCTTGTTTTTTACGACCACCTTCTGCAGTATGAATGTTTATCAACCAAATAATAGTGCCAAAGGACAGCAAAATTTTGGTTATGAAAATTTGGACTACGGAGAGGTAAAACCTTTTAGTCATAAAAAGAGTCCACAGGGGCTATAAAATAGGACCTTTGTTGTCCTTTATCTTAATAAACCCTAAAGTACTCAGCTGCTTGATATTTTTTTTTCTCTCCATGTAGGCCTATAATAATATGAAAATATCTTTATAACTTTATTGTGTATCAATATTTTAAATTGGTTTTCTTATATGACATGGGCTTTATCTACATTTATTAACTATGAAACTTTTGAAATAAAGATTTTAAACAAAGATCATAATGGTATAATTTAGTTTAACGTGAAAATACACAGGAATTACGACGAATTTTCGACCAACTTACTTTTTAAGAAAATGTATTTTTTCCATCGTATAAAAAAATTTAATAAAACTTTCTTCTGGGAGCAAATGAATATGTTATTAGTTTTGAAAATTTTAACTTTACAGTTTTACGACTAATTTCTTTTCTAATAGTGACTACGGTATTTTGTCTGTAAGTCTTGCCTACTTTGAAATCTGCTAATATTATATTATTTGATTTAAGATCTTGTGAATATTATTATCTTTAACATATTGTTGGAAATAGCATTTTTTATAAAAGTCAGTTTAACCCAACCGTGTTAATACCTGTAAAATACATTTCCATTTAACTATTTACGTTTAACCTTGTAGATTTATCCGTTTAACAATACACCTCAGTTTGTAAAGCAAACTCATGAATAAAGCAATATCTTCTTCATGCAAATGACTTTAAACAATACACAGAGTATGAAACAACATTTCTCCTCGGAGAAAGATTAAATTACTGTTCATAATTTAATTATCACGGCAATATTATTCTGTACGGCAAGGCAATATGCACTAACAATTCTTAATCTTTTAATACTGAATTAACTAATGTTGGTGTTAAAATGCATCTAGTTTTGAAATTGCCCTAAGTTATTCAATAGTAGGATTGGGAACAACTTTTATTTAAGCTTATTAAACTACATAGACCTACATGATTTTGTTGGTGGAAGAAATTTAAAACAGTATATGTTGGCAGAGAGCTTTACTAATAAACGAAAAATATTTTTTATATATTTGATCCACAATGACTCTGTATGGAGAGAATAAATTTCATAAAAATTTATAATTCCTCAGAAGTAAAAAAACTTCTGACGAGTAACTTTAATTTATTTAAATTTATTATTTATTTTTATCTATTTTAATTTTTTTGTTTCCTTAAATCATAGGGAACCAAGCTTTAGTCACTGTAATTTTAAAACATTTTTTACAAGTAAGGGTTTATTTTGTACACATTTATTACAATTTTTTAAATTTTGGAACATCACATGTCTATATTGTTTTATTTTTATGTCTATACAAAAATAATAGGTTTCCGTAACAGTTTGAGACTGCTTTGAACACAACTTGTTTTAAAAGCGTAAACGTGTTTTGAAAGTGTTGTTTTAAATGCAACTATTAACTAAATAAAAAATACAGATATGGTAACTTTTAGAACAAGAGTTCAAGTATCAACATTTTATCATTTGCAAAATACAATAGAGGTTGTTAGGAACATTCTCAAGTTGATGCTATAAATACAACTAGTGTTAAAGACATAATTTCTTTAGAACCCTGTCCAACTTCGGGCCTTAGCCAAAGATAGTTCAGTGAAAATCAAAACACATGATTAAACATCACAATAGTAATTAGCTATTTGAAATTTTCTCTGTAACCATTATAGGCACATAACGCTTTAATATACTAAATAATTTGTTTTTTTAAGCTCTACAAAAAGTTTGGAAACATATTGTTAACTTTTATGTTTTTAGGGTCAAAAATGGGAAAAACCATTTGTACCCCTTAAAACCTTCCATAAATCCCCGTCCCTTTATCATCCTGGATCATGCTGGTTCGTGAACTCGTTTGAATAAAATTTTCCAAATTTCATCAAAATTGGATCACTTTTGCTTCAGTTATCGTGCTAACGGACACAATATAGTATATATGAATTTGAACGGAAAAAGTAAATCAACAAAAAACAAAACAAAAAAAGTAAATCGGTCCCAGGTAATAATAAGGTGGTAATGGTAAATGGGTCTTACCGTGAATGCTACGGTAATAGCTTATTCCCTATATGGGAAATTCGCTAAAACATACAACATACTCTTGTATTTTAAAAGTCTATTAATCCATCGAGCTTATCATTTTACCTCAAAACTATCATACAAATTTATCATAAATATATCACAACAAGAGTCTTTGGATTTACATTGCATCACAGCACGTAAAACAAAAACATAAACTATGAATTGTTGCGAACTCTCTAAAAGCCTTACAAAAACTTCGCCTGGAGCAAACCTTTCAAACAAAGTTGAATTCAATATATGTAAAGTCAGTGAAGTTGAAAGCGTTTCGTCCAAATAGTCTTGACGTGAATTTTAATTGAATTCATCAACTTGTGTTTGTTTTAACTGTTTGGTTCTAACTGCTTGACTTCTGTTGATTTTACTCAAGTAATGTTAGTTTACCTACCTTGATATAAAGCACAAATATTAGTTTCTACCATAGATAAAACTGGTTGGTCTATGTTTCTACTCGAGAGTAAAGTTTGAATGTCTCCACTAGGGAAAATAAAATGGAAATCATACAGCAAACCGTAACTATCTGATGTACGAATTCTTTTCATTATCATTACAAGAAAGTGCTGTTTAGAAAGTGACAGATGCGATTCAAAAAGGTAAATAACATCTTTATTTATTGTGTTGGTGATGCTGATAAAAAAAAGTCTTTCAAAACTACTCAATATACATACATACTGTAAAAATATGTACAATACAGTAAAAATATGTAGAAAAGATGTAACACCGAAAATTGAATTTTTTTTGTCTCAAAATCTACCAAGTCATACCAATTATCTATCATCCGGTAAGATTTGACACCGAATGCTTAAACACTTTGTTAAAAATTATTTAAATAAATAAATAAAAAAACTTCATTAAAACTTTTACTGTGTATAGGACTAAATGTTTAAAGATGGACTTTTAGGCTCTATTTGGAAAAAATGAAAACATTTAAATTAGAAATTTGTAATGCACAAGTAGAAAAGCTTCTAAACAAGCTTTCAACTACACTTTAATGAAATCGAGTTCCAGAAATGCTGGTGTCTTATTTTTACTGCCAAGCAACAGCATTGTTTTGTACTAGACAACCCGATTTTTTGGTGAATGTCCAAAAAGTCCTGTGATTGTGTGGTATCTTCAAGTTTCGCAGCTATTTATTGTAATCAAATTTAGACACAAAAAAAGACTCTGTGATGCTTCATCTTGAACATCAATAATTTAGCAAGAACCAAACAAAACTGTTTAAAAATCTACTCGGTTTTCCTTAAATTTTCCTTTACTGAGTTATTCCTGACAATACAGGTCTGGTTGATTTAGATGTTCTCAAACAATACTTCACAACTATGCGAGATTATTAATTGCATTGCTTACTTTATGACTACGATGATAAGAGAGCAGTTCTTGTCCCGTCCATTCTCAAAGACAAAACGTCCGTTACTTCCTGAATACCTTTTAAATTTTTTTCAACCAGAATGAAGCTGCACGGAAGTTAAAATACATTATGAAATCTCAATAGTAAACGTCAAATAACTTTGAATATAAAATGTAATAAACTGTGTTTTTCTCAGAACGCCTCTTAGCTGATAATGAACGGAAGATGGCTCCCTAGACTCTAAACGTAATGTGCAAGTTTAATGTCACTGGCAAAATATTATCTGTATGTTTAAAAAGTTCTTTTATAACAAGAATTTGAAAAATGGGCTTTGTTTATTTTTCTAACACCTCTTCTGTTTACATGATGGACTTTGTCCTTTTAAAGTGCAGTTTGTGGTAAAACGTTCTACAGGTAAATCTCTTTAATTTGATATGCATCATGGCCTATGCTTTTATTTAAGATTTTCAACTTACTCCTTGTGGGCCGACCCCCCTTGGGGAAAAAAGTCAAGAAGTACATTAAAAAGTACTATTTTAGGCCCAGTATTAATGTGTGAAGTTGCAGTCTTCTGACGCAATACGTGCAGAAAAAAACAAAGCACGGAGACTTTTAAGAAACACGGACCTATTGCATACAGAAATTAAAGAAGCTTATAACTTTAACGGTTTCTATCTTCCGAACTATTTAAGTTAATTTAGAGATTTTCATCTCATTTTGTAGCAAATTTAATTACGAATAAAATTATCATAATAACATATACGTACCGTTAACCGTTTGGGTGATATATAGCAAAATCTACACTTAGCGTAGAGGAATATATCAAATTTTCAACTTTAACAGTTTATATCTTCAAGACTATTTAAGTTATTGAAGTGTTTTTTTTATCTCATTCATAGAAAATTTAATTGTGAACAAAACATGTCATATACAAAATGGCGTTAATATGTCCTTTTGGGTGATATTAGGCCATTTTCAATCAATAGTTCAATTCCTCTAAAGAAAACAAAGATGGCGGATATAAAAATCGGGCACCCCCCCATAAATTGTTTGTATTTAGGGTATGGAAGAAATGTGCAAAAGCTGCAGCTTTAATCCATCAGGTCACCATCATTTTGCTCAGCCACCACACTATAAACATGATCACGCTGTACTGTTATTAATGAACAGGTAAATGAAGTATATTTTCCATAGTCAAATTTACTTATTTATAGCTAAAAAAAATCATGTACGACTGCTACCACAATATGAATTACAACACTTGAAAGAATTAGAAAAACCATAGAACAATACACTTTAGAAGTAGATAAACATAAAAATATTGGTTTTATTCAATATTTTCAACACCTAAAGCCATTTAAATTTCTGTAATAAAACTGTCTATTCCAATTTTACTACGTATCCATCCAGTAAAACGTGTAGACAAATAAATCTCTCCAGTTGAAATAAGAGCATTTCACTCAATGCACACAGTCGATGAAAACATTTCTGTACATAAAACACAAAGAAACTTGAGATGCACTTAGACCCTGGCTGTGATTTGACCCTTTTATTGGAGAACAGCTTTCTTTACTCAATAATAAAACTAAATCAAACAGTATTGTATGACTCCATGAATACAAATGAAAGTAGCATACCGGTACATTATTTCACTTAAATAATACATTTCTGCAATTTCCTTACTATACCAATGGCCATCGAGTTGTATAGCGATAACAAAAGTACTGATGGAAAAACAACACTGTTGGAAATTGAGTTATTTTTATATAGTACAAATTCAATATTAATCAACATAAAATATAATAATTTGTTAGTCTTTGTTTTTATGAACAGATGGTTTATTTTAAACAATTGAGAAGAGTTGTAGTAAGAATTTTAAAAAGTGATCAAGAACATAACAATTTAGTTAAAGAAAAACGTTATGAAATATTTGTTATGTATCAGAATAAAATCAGTTCTTTATTAGATAATATTTTGTAAAAGTTCTTTATTTTACACGAGTTCTAACATAGTGGCGACCGTGACAGGACATTTTTATAGTTAAAATTCAGATTTAGGACTAAGCTTATATTTTACTTTACAATGGATAAGCTGAAGTCATTAAAGACAAAAAGGACTCAACTAAGAAGGACTTTTACAAAGTGTAGTAATGAAATGGATAAATTACTGGCAGAGGATATTAAAGATGAAGCAGCAATTAAAAGTCATCTAAACATGTTGCAAGATAAAGCTGATAGGCTTTTTAAGCTAGATGAAGACATCGAGGAAGCCTTGTTTGAAGATCCTGCGACAAAAGAAGAGGACTTAGAAGCTGAGTTTGATACTACAGAATCTTACAGAGACATGTTATCTTCAATGAGAGCTAAGTATGACCATTTCATTATTCAGGTTGGCCTAAGCCAACAGTCAAGAAGTGAAGTTGGGGATACCGTTCACAGTCTTAAATTAGTATCTAAGAAGGGGTTAAGTCTACCTAAATTACAATTAAACCAGTTTGATGGAGATGTAAAAAATTGGATAGGGTTTTGGGGGCAGTTTAAGAAGGTCCATGAGGATCCTGATCTAGAACCTGAGGATAAGTTCCAATACCTCATCCAATCTTTAAAACCAGGATCATCCCCTAGGGAATTAGTAGAAAGTTTTCCCCCATCTGGAACTAATTATGTAAAGGCCCTAGAACAATTAAAAGCAAGATTTGGTAGGGATGACTTTTTAATAGAAGTATATGTGAGGGAACTGCTCAGTTTAGTGCTCCAACAAGTAACGCTAGGTCCTAATACTAAACTATGCCGACTGTATGACAAACTAGAAACACAGTTAAGGGCACTTGAAACTTTAGGAGTCACTTCAGACAAGTATGCTTCAATGCTGTATCCTCTTGTAGAATCTGCTTTGCCTGAAGAAATATTACGAGCCTGGGAGCGGCATCGTTCAAGTAGGTTACTACACACACCCTCAACTTCTACATCGTCAGATCTAGTAATTTCTAGTAATTTTCTAGAAGAACTTCTTGATTTTCTAAAGGCTGAGGTGGAGAGTGAAGAGAGGCTGGCACTTGCTCGTTCTAGTTTTAAATCTGCCACTCCAGGAGACAACAACAGCAAATGCAGCAGCCCCAGGAAAATGTCAACGGTTCACGAACCTCGTCAGAGTGAACCTACGGTAGCAGCTCTATTGACAACTGGTACAGAGGGTCCTAGAAGGTTGGTGAGTAACTGCACTTATTGTTCTAAAGGAGGGCACAATGCTCAAGATTGTTCCTATTTTCAACAATTGACTTTAGATGGAAGAAAGGAGCATCTGAAAAAGAAAAATTGCTGCTTTGTGTGCTTGAAGCAAGGTCACACAGCAAAAAAGTGCAAGGTATTTGTCAAATGTCTCTTCTGTCGTAAGAGGCATTATGGGATCATGTGTAGGGACTTATATGAAAGTAGATCCACAATTGATGTTGACAAACCAGACTTACAGCAGCAAAGTATAACTAAGCCTAAGTCAGAGGTTCTAAGCAATTTTGAAATTAGTAAAGGAGAAACTCTATTACAGACTCTTTTAGTCAAGGTTGCAGATGAGAAAGGTAAAGAGTATTTGGGAAGAGTACTTTTAGATCCAGGTTCACAGAGGTCCTACATTACTAAAGACTGTGTCACTAAATTAAGTCTAAAAGAAACAGGTAGTGAAGTCATTAATCATAGTTTGTTTGGTGGGGTAAATCTAAAACAAAAATCTCATAAAAATTACCTAGTGACTCTTCAGAATGTAAATAACTCTTTCAAGATATCTATTCCTGTGACAGATCAAGAAACTATTTGCAACCATGTACCTAGGCTTAAGAGTGAAGAGTATTTTGACATCTTGAAAGAAAAGAACATTATTTTAACTGATGTAGGTGAAAATGATGTACCAGATGTAAAGATTTTACTTGGTGCAGATGTATTAGTGGATTTGTATACAGGAACTATCCAGAGGATTGACGACAAATTAGTTGCTAGTGAAACGTACCTTGGATGGACCGTGATGGGGAAACAACCACGCAGTGGAAGTCGTAATACGTCTCTTCTAACTTTATTTTGCCAGAGTAAACCAGAATTCAGAGATCTAGGGAGCTGGGAGACAATCAGAAGAAGGGATCGTATTGGGTTGAAACAGAGAGACTCCATTGATGCAGAAGTGTTTCAACTTTTTAAAGAAAATGTAGCGGTGAACGTTGAAAACAGATATGAAGTCAATTTGTCATCAAGCAAAAGACTAAATACTCCTAACAAATTAAGTGACTGTGTTAGAGAAATTGTTTCAGATCCAGCAGAGTCGACGGTTCATCAATTGCTGCATCGACCAGTGACAAAAGACAGTAGCTTAACTACAAAAATAAAGCCAGTGTTTGATTGGTCTACAAAGAACAAAAGAGGTAATTTTTTAGACAAATGTTTTGCAAGAGGTTCAAATTTCTTAAATTTAATACCATCCCGTGTAATGAAATTCAGGAAGCCGCTGGATTGGAAAACCATGAAACAGAAATTTGAAATCCATCAAATAACTTGGAAGTTCGATCCTCCGAGTGTCCTATGGTGGGGAGATATGTGGAAACAACATGTGAGAAGGATGAAAACATCATCAAAGAGATCAAGATTTAAGAAAAGGTATCATGCAGTGCTTGTATATATTGAAAAAAAAGGAAGAGGATTCATATTTCTTCACTCTATGAAAATAAATTCAAAAGACATGTCAAGGAAACAGGATGTACATATTGAAACAGAAGATAATTCATCAACTCCTACAGAAATAAGAAGAGGGAGGAAGATAAAAATCCCTAGGAAAATGGACTTGTGAACTTGAAACATGTAAATAGTTTTGTTTGAAATTTTGAAGAGGTAAAGCAAAATTCCAAGGTGGGGAGGATGTTGGAAATTGAGTTATTTTTATATAGTACAAATTCAATATTAATCAACATAAAATATAATAATTTGTTAGTCTTTGTTTTTATGAACAGATGGTTTATTTTAAACAATTGAGAAGAGTTGTAGTAAGAATTTTAAAAAGTGATCAAGAACAGAACAATAAAGAGAAAATGTTTTAAATATTGTTATTTATCAGAATTAAATCAGTTCTTCATTAGATAATATTTTGTAAAGTTCTTTATTTCACACGAGTTCTAACAAACACTAATTGTCTGATTTGGGACTTCCATTTTATAATTGCTTTTCTTTCAAATAAATCATATTGTGTTTTTTGACATGAAACTTTTGAAATTTAGTGTTTGCAACTTTAAGACAATTTTAGTGACAGTAAAACAAGTTTTGTTTGATGATCTCTACATAGTTGATTAATGACAAATTATTTTGCAATACATTTCGAATATGTAACAAGATATACGATTACAAATTGTGTTTGAAAATTAATAGGATTGTAATAGTTTAATTTTATGGGGGAAAGTAATTAAAATAAAGTATTGGTATTCCACAACGAGACAATTTCAGTTATAAACTAAGAGAATAGCTACTTCCCTATAGGGAAATTCGCTAAAACAAAAAAAATTGACCTCTATGAGAATAATTATTATTGCAGTACAACATTGTCTGGGTTGATATGAATAACCAGCTCAAACTTAGGAGATATAGTGGATCCTCGATAAGAAGAACCTCGATAACAAGCAACTCTTGATAAAAAGTCCCTTTTAAAATCCCGTTGAATTTATTTTACCACTAATCATATGTTAAATATTATCTAAGGGCCAAGACTTTTCTTTAGACACCTCTACCAAGTTTCTACGCTCAGCCGTTCTCTTAAATTAGCTGTGACAAAAACCACCGTTTTTCCCTCCATTAGAACAACATGGAAATGGAATTTTAAAGACCACTGGGGCAGAGCCCAAAGGGAATTTACATTGTTTCTCTTTTGATTGCTCATCTACAGACCACCATCTTTCTTTAGACACCTCTACCAATTAATTGCACAAGAAAAACATGTAGCATATAACAAATAATAGAAAAAAAAAATAAAAAAAATAAAAAAAATAAAATAAAATAAAATAAAAATAATGTAGCATATAAGTCATAATAATCTCCCTGAGTCTTGTTTTTTTTTTAGGTTCTACTGAATTGCTAAATTAATATTTCAGATAACTATACCAATAGTTAAGCAAATAGTTTTGTATTTTTTTACAAATATTATTACATTGTTCGGATTGTTCCCAATCTATTACTACACGTCACTTGTCAACCAATTCATGAACATAAATGTGGTTCGAAACCGCTACCTTTATCATATTCTAAAACAATAAAATAAACAACTTGATAAATTGGAAATATCTTTGAATACTTTCATTGTTTGATTTCTTTGTGGTTTTACAAACACGTTAAATACATCAAAGAGGCAGTATTCTACCAAAGGGAAAAGAACTGAACAAAACATGAGACCATTCTCTAACCCACAAGCAGACGATTCTTGGGAAACACTCAAATCAATTTGCAACACATACAGTTGTTATTGAAGTGGAAGCTCATAACCTTCAATAGGTATTTCCACTACCTTGTTCTCACTTATTCCACGTGTCAGTTGTTTTTATTAAATTCTGTGTAGAAATAGCTTTACGTGAAACTTATTATAGGTTTTTATCTCGTCAATCATTGAATACTCCTTTAGGACCAGTTTGATGAACACTGTATTTTATTCTTCATAGTATAGTTAGATGATTACTTACATGGTTTTTAATATCTTAATTTAAATCATGTGTGTTATATATATGATACTCTATTTTATCATTTATTTTTTTAGTCTAATAAATTTGATTGTCATAAAAAATTTAATTTCATACCATAAACATTTGTTCATTGTAGTAAATAAGAGTTTAAAATGAAAAATGTACTAGAATTATGCTAATTCTGACAAAAACGTATAGATCAAAGAAAGAAAATGCTGAACTTGTTTGGAAAACAATTTCCTGATAAAAAAACATTCAAAATACTTTTAGAGGGAACGATGTTGCCCCTAAGCAAAATGTGCTCCTTTTGTCTGGTCAGTGCTAGAAAACTGTGGCTCTTAGAAACCATACTTAATCTCTGAGCAATTAATACTTATAATCCCCATAAACCAAAATGCCCAATGCCAACTTAAAAAAGTCAATAAATATATGAAATAAATCAAACTGAAACATAAACATACAAACTGAAAATTAAAACGGTTTTACATGTATTCAATTATAAAGATATTGAACTACCACTAAAACAACAGGCTTAAATTTCATTCCAGTTTTCACTTAACTCAATCTATTTTGGTATGACAGATTATTTTATGAGAGGCCAATAAACAGTAAACAAAACAAATAAACAAAAACAAACTGAATCAAAAGGCTGAATGGCACAAAAGCGCAGAATTTATATAGTTTTCATTCCCCGACAGCAGGAGATGTAACAAACCCAAAAAACCGGATGGCAATAAAGTATAACATTCACCAAACAAAACGGACACTACCAAATATTATTTTCCAGAATTCTATTTGAAATGATACGCATGATGATAAAGGAAAGTTTGTTTGACTTTATTATGAGTGACACTCGCGAATATTATGTAGGCTACCTCAACGACATTCAATAAAGATGAATAGGAATGATTGTGTTATTTTACCTACAATATGTAAACTGACCAAACAAAATAAAAATATTTATAAAAGTAGCCGCAATTAGAAAGTAATACTCCCGCCGCAGCAATCCTGCAGACTAAGCAAATTTCAATATGCCTAATTAGATTTTCACAAAAATATTTCTTCAATATTATTAAATTGCAAATCTTTGTAAAATATGTAAGCTTATCACATTTAAAATTTGCTGTAAAAATAGCAATGTAACCATAGGCGGATTAAGGGGGTTTGGGGAGGTCAATGCCAAGATTTATGCAATTATTTCTTTGTTCATCTAATTGTTAAAAGAATATTTTTCAAAAACAAGAACAAAAATGGTGTTGAAGTTGAACAAATGAAATATTTTGTATTATGGTTAAATAGTAGGATTAGTGTTCCCTGCATGAGTTATTACTTTGCGTCCTAAGCAAATCCCACCCGTTGCGGGAAGTGCAGCGCCGCGCCTTGGCATCAGGCCGACGATAATGCACTGTGGTTGCTGCAGGTGTTTTCCGATCGCCAGTCCTATCATCCCGTCACTGTGTCTCTAACCGCATCCCCACTATACGGAATGGCTTGGCCGCTTGGTATAGTTGTTACAGTTATGCAAACCACATCGCGCCATGCGTCTATGTGTAGAAGTGTCAACAGGCGAGCCTTTAACCACATCTGTGAAATCAAAAACCAAACCAACTGATCCGTTACTTTTTAGCGAACCTATTACCTATTACAGTAGATCTCATGGTAAGACACGAAACCGATTTACATTTTTATGAGGTCACCAGAGACGAAAAACACCATCTGTTCAAAATCGTACATCCATATGCGACAATAGGAATGGGGTTTTATGGTGTAACGGTAATAACAAGGTTTTCCTTTTTTGCTTTTTAGCAATTTTATTCTAGACCATTTCGTAGAGCTAAACAACTAAATAATATAAAAAGCAATGTTCTGGTACAACCGAGGTGTAATCAAATCAATAGTAATCCCAAGGACTCGAAGAGCTATCTGTATTCCCACAAAACCATTCAACAAGGATAACTTGCGAATATACAAACAATATTGTGGTTGAGATGATTGATGTGGAGGAGTGACAGAAGGTCTGATTAAATGACAGTTTACAGTCGCAATATTGGTCTGATGTATCAGCACCAGCCCACTGGCAACAGGTGATTATTGTGATGGCGATGCTATGTTAAACTGTCTTCACTGTCAAATTATGTTTACAAGATCATTGACTTTATATATTGCAAGTAGCCTTCTCCTCCTATCCTACTAATATTATAAATGTGAAAGTATAGATGTTTGTGTATAACTCTGAAGTTCCATCACATGAAAACTACTAGACCGATTGAGCTGACATTTTGCAAAGAGGTACTTTATTCTTGACAAACATAGGCATGTTACAGTTCAGTTGTGAAAATCCTGTAGGGCTATGCCCCACGAGGGTTAAAAGTTTCCATGTTATTCTTATGAGTCACTCATACAGTAGAACCTTGATAACAAGACTCTCATGGGGATTGTAAAATAAGACTTGTTATCAAGGTTGACTCCTTATCGAGGTTTGTAATAACATGTGATTAGGGGTAAAATAATTTTAAGGGGATTTAAAAATTACACTTGTTATCAAGGGCGACTTCTTATCGAGGGTCTTCTTATCAAGGTTCCACTGTATTTAAAAGGAATTAAATAATTTTGCCAGCTGTTTCAACTAGACAAGTTGGTTGATATTTAATAGCATTAAAAAGTTATAATCCAGCACTATTAATTTTTTGCATTTATGACAACAGCTAATTTGAAGCAACAAAAAGCTGTAATATACAATGAGAACCGGTTTTAGTTACACCGTCACACATCTGGCAGAATAAATTAACAAAATATTTTGAAAAAACTAATCAGATAATGTAATAAATTTTACGAGAAAACCATTAATTTCACAAAATATGTAGATAAAACCATTGGTAATACAAATGGTTTTTGTAGCAGCTTTTAAGGACATATTTTTATCATTTATGTTCATTGTTCATAACTTGTGTAGCATGGGTAAAGCTTCTTGAACAGAATACAACTAGTGACCAAGAAAAACACTACAGCACAATTTCTACTTGAGTTCACACAAAGAATAGAAATTATGTATTTAATTCAGCTGCATGTTTCTAAACTGAGCAACAGTTGGTAGATCACAGGCACAAGTCTACAACCAATCATTGGCTTGAATATCGGAAAACAATTTGGCTACTTATGTAGCGCAACCCGACGGAAAACTTCGCTGTTAAACTCAAATTGCGCATCACTTGTTTAGACATTTAACTTTTCTTGAATGTTAAATTATTTTTTAACAAAATTTAACAATCATTGTGTATACATTCCAGAATATAGGATACACTTTAATACAAATAATAAGCTATTCTTTGTTCCTTTGAACATTTTGTAGGTAATACAATAGTAAATTTACCTAGCAACTTCATCTGTACTTTAATTGCGGACAACAGAAACTATTAAATAAAATATAAAACATTTTTAAAGAAATTCTATTTTAATACGTTTGATTCAACAAATAGTTTTCATTAGTGCACAAATCAGTTATGATAATGTAATGAAATAGCGACTAAAAGAAAGACTTTAACTTCAACATATTTTATTTCAATCCTTGAATTCATATTTTACTCATATTTGGGTTAAAATACGCACACAGTGGCGTCCCCATCTTAAATAATTGATAATTGATAATAGTTCCGCAATAGATATTGACACTTAAAGCACATTAAATTAATCATACATGAAACGAATATTTATTTATTCATTGGCTGGGGTCACGTCAAATTCATACTATGTTAATCTTGGAAAAGTTCAACACATTAGACTAACATGAAAATTAAAAGGTAATGTTATAACATTTAAAGACAACAAAAATTAAATATTTTAGAGTGAACAGAACTGGTAACGAAATAGTTGTGTGCTCTCTTTCATGTTTGATAGAAGAAAAACTGAAAACGAACCAAGAAATCTGGCAGATCCTGATGAAAACTAAAGCTCACTGACCTCTGTAGAAAAGAACACTCAGATGAGCCCAACGGCTGGATTTAATCTGATAACTGAGGCGGAACTCCTCACAATCCGCTGTCAATTTTAATGTCTTTTGTTTCCCAATTCTTTTCTTCTCAATTCGCGCTTAAATTCATAATGCTCCTTATGAAAAGCAAATGCTTCAGGTTAAATTTTTTACAAACATCTAGTAAGTATCTTCACACAAAGTAAAATCGCAGAATGTAATGTAGTTTTTTTTTTTTTATAAACCAATGGAAATTTTATTTTATTTTGTTTGGATGGATGCAATAATTTGTTAAACCAAATAAAATTGATAACTTGTTATAAATAACAATCAACTCCAAAATGTGAAAAAAACTAAGGTAAAGATTACAGTTCTTATTTTGGTTGCCACAGAGGCTAACAACATTTACTGTTGAAAGCCTCGATCTCAAAGTTGAAAACTGTGGAGGGGAAGGTTGTCGAGCACTCTGTATTGAAACAAGAATAGTCTTATAGTGTAATTCGATTATCCTTGAGCGATATTGCATTTACAGGAGTGGCATTCTGGTGGTTTTGGGTTGACAGAAAGACAGACACTTAACATGTATGAAAGTAAAAATCACAACAAATTTTGCAATGTCTGTAGTATTACTTGCGAAGTAAAAGAAATACCAATAATCTTTGCTGTACAATGTCAAAAGTCACGTCAAGCAAAACTACAAACGACGACTGTATTACAGCTTGTTTGCCGTATCAAATATATTTAAATAAATGAATAAAAGTTTTATCTTAAGTTCTTTATCTTTTATGTTGAACTTTCGCAACATGACAATTTTAACTATCATAATTGTAATTAGACTAAATTTAAGTGTATAAAGGCTACACAAATTTGGGGTAGACTACATGAAACTAAGTATAGACTACATTCAACTACATATACATCGCAAAAAATTCAGTTAATGAAGACTACATACAGCAAATACCACATATACTATGTTTTTACACCGCATGGAAAAGCTAAAGCGCAAAGTCCAACATACCACTCCAGCGATTGTACGATTACAAATCAACAGTAACAGAGAGTTTTATTTAAACTCTCCCAAATGATCAATTTTCTTCTTTTTTATTGACTAATCATCAGGCAAAAATAAAAACTACATTATCTCCTAACACAGATTCATCTCTAAGTATCCTTTGACACCAAACTCTAAATTAAATCTAGATTTGTCTACGCTGGACAGTTACGAAAACAAAAACCCTCTCTAAATGGACGAAAAGCAATTTCCATTGGAAAGATAATATTCAGTGAGCCTGCCTCACATTGGAATAAAATAAGATAAACATGAAGCCGTCTGCAGGTGATGAACGATCAGCCGGGAAGCTTCTCTTCAAAAGGTGACCTTCCCCCCTCATCACCCGACCCAAAAACTCGCCCCTTTCTCTCATTGAAATATTCTACTATTACCTCTATTCAAAACCAGTCATGAGTAAACTAATTTGTGCAAATTTCCCTGTTTTCCCTACTGCTCTTTGAGGTACCTTAATTATATTTGTCAAAGTTGAGATGGAGATTTTCACAGCGTTCACAAAGCAGTTTGGTCCATAATTTGGTAACTTTAAAGTTTAATAATGTAAGTTTAAGAAATTCCTAGGTAGTGGGGAGAGGTTTATTGAAATTAAAAACACTAATATTCACTGACTTGGAAAAGGATTAATAGCATAATAAGCTGCATTTTTTATTATTGTACAATTTAATAGCATGTAGGAAAAACACAGTGTTCATAACACATTGGCAAAATTATGTATTAGGCCTATGTTAATTTACATAATCTTTATTCATTTGTACAATGGTGGTACAATGAATAGTGACAGTACAAAAATATATTTACAATGAAATGAGAGTAAAATAACAGTAAAAATAATAAAAACAATGACATAAACTCTTCATTTAACAATGAAATACTAACATTAAAATTACTTTCTGCTACCAGGGAGCAGGATAACTCTTAATAATTTTAATCTTATTAATGTCATAGCAGTATGTAAAATATTTGTAACTTGCATTAAAAACGGTTTTCTTAGTAAAACTTAAGCAGGTAACGCTCAATAAACCCTCTTTTCTCTAAGGTCACACCTTGTTTTTTTATTCTTCACTTAAATCTAGATTTTAGCAGTATTCCTAGTATAACTTCGTACATAAATAAATTGACCACAGACTGTGACATTAGTTTTTTTTATTTGTTAAGTATTATTTGGCTAAATCATCCTCAAAAACAGTAATTACATAAAGTACTGACACAAACATAACCAAGCGTAGGACTCAAGATAGTAATATAATACTGTAATATAATATAGTATACTAGCATAATACTGCTGAAGTACTTAAACTCAAAAGATAGTACACATTAGAGTGCTTATCTACAACACAACCTAGTACAGTATTACTCTAAGTCATCTTATATTGGATTATATAGGTCATTAAATGTTAAGCTCGGTTTATCAAATAATATTGTTGTTGTAAGCATCCTTAAGTTTAGATGACATAAAGTGATAACCTTTTAGTATATTTTAAGATCAATAACTATTATAGAATTTCAAACTACTAAAATTAACCTTCTTGTCCTTTTAAATTGAAGTAAGCGCATCTTAAGAGTTCTTGATTCTTCAATATGAGTTTTACAAAATAAAATATCAAACGATGAAAAAAATTTGCTTCAATATCCAAGGTTTTAAAGAATGTTTTTGAACACAGTCACAAATGCTGATAAATCAACGATATTTTTTACAATCTTCAGTTTGAACTGTAATCTACATAGTGAATTAGGCTAATGTTCCTTAACTCAAAGAAAAAAAAGGTTGAGATTTATCAAAAATACACAGCATAAATGTTACAACTGTCGAAGCAAGGTTATTTGTCATCAACCATTGGCCAACCGAGAGACGCAGAATGCATACAAAGGAGGCTTGAACCAATTATCAACAAGCGATGGTCAATAGCAGAAGCTAATCAATCGTCTGATCTCATAGCTGCAGGGAGACAAAAGATAGTTGGTATTCTTTTCTATCTTTCTAGTGTACGTGGGAAATGGGCATTATAAAACCGAATATGTTCAGCTTGTTTTAAATATTTAAATTTTGTATTGTACACAAATAGTAACAAAAAAGACAACACAATGATAAAAAAATACAAAGCAAATGATTCAAAACTGTTTTAAATGTATTTTTTATTTATCATATCAATTTTCCGATAGAAATTTATTAGTGTTGAAGTTGCCTTCGAATTGAACTGTTCACAATAAGAACCATGGAAGACATTAGTTTTAAGTTTCACAGAAAATTAAAAAAAAATCATAATCACTGACAATCTAAAAACTGCAATTTTCATATCATCTTTTTAAATTGTCTCGTATAATTCACATGTATACCTTTTTACTAAAAAAATTAAATTGGCTATTTTTTTAAATGTTAATTAGAAATAGTTTAAACTTGAATATCTATCCAATATGGTCAATGGTAACCAAACCAAACATAGAACAACAAAGAATAAAAATCAATTGACTCATGTCAACTGTATGGTTGTGAAAAGTTTTATATTATTATAATTTATTGAGAAGAGATGATTTAATAATGGCTGTCAAAAATGATCGCACCAGGTCAAGTACAGCCACAAGTGGTTGATGAATTTTTACAAAAACGAGAGAATCGAAAACACTGACGTGTCATTGTATTTGGCTCCGTAACAAATGAGAAAGTTTGTTTCGCTCCATTATATTTTTTCCCTAACTTGATTTCTTTGTTATTTTGTTTTCATTTACAGAGTTTCACGTTATTTATATCTAATGTATTTTTGGACCAGAGTTTTAGTTGTTTTATTTTACAAGTTCTTCAAAGAGTACAAACATTTTGCTCGCATATATTTATTTATATTTATTATTAACATTTGCAATAGACACACTTTTTATCCATCCAATTAAATTTCTATTTTTGCAGTAAAATTATGTTTTTGCATAAACATTGTAGATGACACTTTATTTTACTACAGATTTTAAATATTTATTTACAAATTAAACTTAACCAGGAGATGAGAATAACAAACAAAATAGGCCGTTATTTACACAACAATGGTTTCGAGGAAAAATTGAATACATCAAAGAAACTTGTTTCTAATTCACCATTAATAGTTATAAATAATGTTTTTACATATTTACATAAATATTTAACAACAATAAAGCAAAACATCTTTTTAGATCAAACTACCTGAATAATAAATTTTCATGTTTATGAAATTTACACCATAGACTAATTAATATTCATGTTTATGAAATTTATACCATAGACTAATTAATTAAATTAGTTTAATTCATATTAACTTAAATAACACTAAATCAACTTAAAGCTAAAACTAAATTTCATTTTTTCAAAACTTTAAATTTATCACATTAAATTATTATTATTTTTTTATTAAATGAAATGAATCAGTTTTAAAAACTCATTTTATTACTTCTAGTTTCATCAAATAAGATTGTATATGGTTCCCTATTATTTATTATTTTTTTTAATTCCAGAGTTTAGCATGTTTAAATCCTGGTTTTATTTTATTTAATATTTTTACTGTGGTTTCAATTATTTTATTTTTAATAGATCAAATGTGTACACATACATTGACAGTATCTACAATTTGGTATATGATTTTCTAATTATTCCATCTACACTGGCAAATTATGGATTCAAAATCAATTGAGCTGAACTTGATAACATAAACAAAAGACCTTTGTCCTACTGACCTATTGTTGAGGAACAATAGACTGGCAAATGCTAAAATATACAAGGTGAAAGGGGCATCGCGATGTTAAAGCTATAGCAGTATCACAAGAAATGCCTACGTATAGATTATAGAAGCATAACACCTTGATCCACAAGGTACAGGTTCGAATCCTGTCAGTTACCAATAAACTTGATCAGTGTGCATGATGAAGTGTTTGTTCAATTATCGAGTCAAAAAGTAACTATTTCTAATGGATGAACGATAGAATTATACCCCTAAAAGAGCAGTGTTGATACATGTTTAAAAATAAAAGGCGATGATACGACTACATGTTGTGTATAATTTAGCATGTAGAAATTTAAATTTAATTAAAATATTGTTACCTTTTCTATCTAAAGATACTAAGAAAACAACGTACAACGTAGCTGGTTGATGAAAAAGAGGGAATATAAGAGTTTATGAAGCCCTTGAACGGATTTAGGGGAGCGTTTAATAAAGCTGCAGAACTCTGGGCTTACAGAACATTGAGCTGAGGTCCATTGTATCACTCAGAGGATGTTTACAAATATGTTACACCACAAGAGGTTTAGTGTTTGCAGATATTCTTATTGTGAACTTCTTATTCATATTTAAATATTTACCAGCGTAAACATTGTCAGATTTGATATGAATAAACATATCAAGCATTTTATCGTTAAAAGGCACATAAATAATCATAAAAATCATATTGGTTGATCCTGTACCACTTATTATACACACGTACACTTATTATCATATCTTATTGGTTGATTGTGCTCGCTGATGGCACTACAAGTAGACATTTCATCATATTGTGAAATAAAGAGAATGGTTCATGATAGTTGATATTTTAGTGTATTTACTGTATGTAGGATAAATGTTTCAACAACTTTAATCGTGTAAACCAACCATATTTTCAATATTAGGGTGTATATAACATCCTTAAGACATTAATTTTGTATTAGGCTATCAATTCCTTTATAGATTTTAATTTGTTATTCGTTTCTATTAAATAATTATCTGCTGACTGTAGATAAAGACATCTGGTTTGTGCATAGATCTTTTTAGCAGTAAAACCCCCTTTAACCGCATCACTTAAACTAAAACTAAAACCCAGGGTTAACTGACAACATGGTAAAAAATTATAATAAATCAAATTACTTAGGTAAAGGGAGAGTGAGCAAGCAATTGGCTTTATTTAGCCAGTGGAATGGAATTGAGTAGATGAAAACACAAATCTTATACTGGTAAGTTCAGAAAACAACTCAACTGTAATTGAACAGTAATATAAAGAACCTAAAATGATATTTTTGAGTCTAAATAGTCTTCAAAGCATTGATTAACCAAAGAAATAGATTATGCATAACAGTTTCACGCCTACAATTTCGGGCAATTAGCGTTTTACTTATATATCTCTAAAAGTAAGATTTTGGCAAGTTGGGACTATACATTGATAGGATAGTTCATAACGCTCTGTCAACGGGCAATGCTGTCTTATCGTCCCAAGACTGCCTCCACTGAGCGGCTTATAGAATAAATAAAAGAGAAAGGGAAACAGCCTACTGAGGAAAGTATTGTTGTTAAATATTTTATAAAATGTTGATCGTTGAAGATATTTGCGTACTACATTGTAGTTTATATGGTTTTGCGCTCAGCGTTGATTTTTGCACAAGGGAAACCGGGTATTGTCTTCAAGGTTTATTTTCACGACTTGCTAGACACCCTGGTACTACAAGAAGACGTTTTCTTATATTGTAAAAGATAGAGCGAGTTTTGATAACATATGTGGTTCATGTTGGTTGATATTTGAGTGTGCTGATGTAGAATGCCCTATCTTATTTTGGGTGGATTACAGAATTTGTGCTTTAATCTTCAATAATAACATAGATCAAGAACACTTCATATCTAGTTTTTATTGTGTAAATAGTTTCATAATTGGAAAAATAGTGGAATAAAAATGCACACCACATCAGGCAATACACAAAGATAACAAGTGTATAAGGGATTATGTTGAAGCCTGTGAATTTTAATTCCTAGAAATTTCAATTAATTAAACTACAAGGACACGATACCACAGTAGTGTAAAGGCAAGTATTAACATTAGAAAGATTGATAATATAATATGGACCAAATTTCTATTTCCTAGAATGACTAGATATCAATGATACTTTCTAAAAGCAGATTAATTAATAATACCTATTTATTATGATAGGCCTAGTTTAACTTTATATTTTTATTTCGACCAAGGACACTTTTTCAGGGCCTCACATGTTCTGATACAAAACTATTGGAAATAATTTGTCTACATAGACACAAAAAGAGTTTACAATTGTTTTGCTTAGTTTTCCCGAGTTCGATAAATTTTACTCTATCAAACAGCTGGTTATAAACAATGAAGTTATACATCTTGCAAAACAAATTACGCTTGTTTATCTTCTGGAAAGCCCATTAATCAAAGAAATTGAATGTTATAATTGGTTAATTTCCTTGCCCCACCTGTGAACAGAATGCTAAAAATTTAAACTAGAGTTTTATATTTGGTTGAAAGACAAAAGTGAAAAATTTCTTAATATGCGAGTTTTTTTTAGTACACCTTATACACACAATTAATATGATGGATTACGCGAATATTGAAAAAAACTTGAATAATCTTATGTTATTATTACATCAGAACACATTGCATAAGCAACGATCTGGAAACTAAAACATGCAATATTGATGTAGCAAATTGCGTACGGAGGCTGTAGGCCTGTAACAGAATATACAAGCAGATTTCCGACATAGTTACCAATAATAACTTTGCCTGTTGTGTCCCACGAAGAGGTTTAAACGTTCAATGTATAAAATCCTTTTTTTTATCAATAGGCCTAATATATTCCAACCAACACACAATGAATAATACCATAAAAAGTGCAAGTTGAATAACGTTATTATGGATTATAATAATTACAGGTAACATAAGCCTGCCTTTTATAATGTATATTTTTACACAAACTATTATTTCCCCATATGAAATTTTCCAATGAATTAAACTGATTCCAAATTGATTACGTAAATAAATGCATGTTCATTTTGTTGTAGGCTAAAATTCATTCTTTTTTAGTAATAGCCAGTTGTAGTCGTTTTCCGTTTTTGTTTTTTTTAACTTGGTTAAATTTGGTTAAATATAATTATTAGTTTATGTAAATTATGTTTACATATGTATATTATGGAATTTGTATCTATTACAAACAAAAATTATTAAATACCTACCAATAAAAAAAAAAAATTACGTCATAAAAAATTACAAATAGGCTACCATAGAGTTATCTACAATTTTAGAAAAACGGACACAAAATGTTTAGCTCTAGTGTAAAACCGAGGAAAAATACTGAACTTAGAAAGAAAAAAAGGCTTTGTGAGTAGCTTATTGCCAGGCTCTGTAGTCAACAAAGACACATGGATGTATTGCGGCTAGCATGCTACAGTTGCAGGGGCTACACTTTGTACTGCACTGTTCGTTATATACATGCTGCATTGTACTGTGGAACAGCATTATTTCAGTATATCTCATCAGGTACCCACTATGAACTATTAAGTAGAGACTATGCACTTTTAATAATAAAATTGGAAACACAAATCAAAGGGCACTTTGCAAATTAAAAATCAGTCCCAGGTCTTACAATATAATTTACTGTAATAGTTTATTGCCTATAAGGGGAATTACTTAAAACAATAAAGAACATTCCTGTGGTTCAGTATAACAAAGATAAAAGCTGTATAATCTGATAAATCTGAGACAAAAATTTAATAAATGAACCATAAATTCTAAGTTTGTTATAAACTACTATACTAGAGAAAATAAAACCATGTTAAAAATGTATATTTCTACAAGTAATGGCAGAAGAGATAAACATGAACGTTATAAAGTGAAAGTTGAAATTAATCACTACACAAAATATTATATTTGATGTCATACAATCTAATATGGGAATAGCATCTAATAGACTGTAGACTGTAGTGATTTTTACTTTAAAAAACTGTTTATGATTTCAAAAAACTTATATACTCCAAATTACTGTCACAAACAACCAAAATTAGATTACATAGAACAATCATTAGGCCAGTATTTTTATATGGAGCCGGAACATGGAAACTAAATAAAAAGGAAGAGAGGAAATGAATAACTTAAAAAATAAGATTCCAAGAAAATACTTGTGGCCCAATTTTTGAAGAAGGAGAGTGAAGGAGGAGACACAATAGGGAATTGAGAGAACTCAGCAAATATCCAGATGTGGTTTGTGAATTTAAATTTAGATGGACAGGGTATGTCTTGAAAAGGAAGAAAGATAGCAATCTCATATTTTGGTTATATAGCAATATCTCATATTTTGTACGATTAGCAAAACCACTCGATCATAACCTTCTACTGGTGGTTCATAACCTTCTACTTCAACTGGTGGTTAAGATAAGTTATTCCAGAAAGTCAAGTGGAGTTTAAACTCAGCTAATCTACTTGATTTGCTCTATTAAAAATTTGAGGAAGTTCTCTGAATGAAGAAGGATCAACTAATTAAGGAACCAATTAAGAAGGATTGCCAAAATATAACGAGAAATCTTGAAGGAAGACGACCAAAATGCGTGACCATGGGAGTAGGTAAGTATGCTCAAAAAATGTGAAGAGTTAAAGATGTTGTTTGAAAAAGGGTTCATGTTAGTTCATATTAATTCACATTTTAAACAACCTAACCCAGACAACCTTCATACATAAAACTGCAAGCACATAGTTCCCCACAGCTGTGTTTCTTGTTTGCCATATTTTGGGTATTGTAAGAGAAAAAAAGCATTTATTAAAATATGTTAATCAGTTGAAAATTAACGACAAGGGTTAAAAAAGGTTCATATTTAAAACAACCTTCATACATAAAACTGCAAGTGCATATTTTACCAGGGCTGTGTTTCTCCGGGCAAGTGTTCAGTAAGCCAAGCAATGTTTTCAGTTTATGTCTAGTCCTGCCGTAGGGTTATCGGGTACACATTTTATGACACGGGACGAGCCAGAGCACCGACTACTACATAAATTCTTGTATACGTCGCTTTCTTTCAAAGCTGACATATGGGTTACATGGACCAGTAATATATGCAATGAAACTTGTAAACAATTACAATAGAACAACTTTATGACATAGAAAGCTTTGAATATTTTATGGATTTATGCTAGCATTCATCGCAGTTAATTAGATGAAGTCGTAAAAATCTCAATCAAGCCTGTTGCTAGTTACCTATGCTATGTTTACTGGTTTAAATTGAACAGCCGTTATAAAATATTATTACACTTTTAATTAGCGCACTTGTTAAATGAAAGCACATGTTTATTTATTTTACAGAATGCAAAGTTAGTTAGTTGTGTGTTGTTTTTTTATGAAAATAATGTTGTAGGCCTAATAGTATTTCAAATAAAATACTGTAGCCTAAGTACTTTAACAAAATATTATTTTATTTTTATCACTTATTCGTATCACCGCTATAAAATACCACCGTTTTAAGCGACACCTCCGTGTATTACATATCAAAAGTATCCAACGTATTTGACTTTATTCTAAATAATTATGAAAAAAGGGGAATGGAAATCAAAATTTAAATACTAATTGTTCAGTAATGTAAAATATATTAAAACAATATAACCAAAGCACGCTCCATGCATTGTGATACACAAGACAGCTAGCAGCCATTAGTAACTAATGGTAAAACAACTGTTGACAAATGTTCTACCAAACTGTAAATAAATAAGACAAGTGTGTTTCAGAGAGCATCTTGGAAACTTTTAAAATAATGTACAATAATTGTATTCACGCAAAGCATGAAAAACAATTTAGGCCCACTATAATACATAATTTAAATTATGTATAAAAAAAAACAAGTTTAGAGCCAACGTTAGATTGTTTCTGTTTCTCTTATCAAAATACTGTAAACAAAGGTTTTACAAAAACAGAATTCCCAGAAGTTTCCAAAATAAAAACTCCAAAACAGTTAAAGGCTAAAATAATAATTTTCCAAGACGTTCGTAATATTCAAGAACAGTTGGCTTTAACATACATTTACTAGTACACAGATTAAAATGTTTTCTTAATTCTACCAATTCCTGCTACAACCATTCAAAACTCCTCATAAATTGCAAGCCAGATCCGAAGTAGACAGGATTTAAACCCCCATCTAAAGTGTTGTATTCTAGTCAAGAGAAACGTTTGACCACTCAGTAAACAATCTATTGAAATCAATAGTAATCAATACATTGAATAATCAATTGTTCATTATGCATGGGAACAGTAAACAAATAAAATCCCAAATACCAGTAGTTAGAAATTTGTAAATAGATAGCTGTCACAGCCATGATTTTCCTTTTAACTCTTTGAGCAATTTAGGATAAATGGTGCCTCTACCTTGTAATTAGTACCTAAAGGATAAGAATGAAACTAGTTAAGGGTTTAACAAGCGACAGATTGTAAGCTTGTGAAATAACGATAAGGTATCGCTACTTCTTCTTTTCATTAGACTTTTTTGTCCAAAATTAAACCACTTTACAGATTATTTGAGTATTACCGTTAATTTAAGTTTGCTTTGTTGAAAACATATTGAAATATGTGGATAGTAAAAGAAAAATCTACACATTTAGATCCATACATAGAACACATATTATTGGCTAAATAAGTACTTTGTTTAATTTTGATTAAATTTAATAAAAAAAAGATTTTATAAAAATAATGAAACTAACAAAAATCTTTTTATATGACAGATAAAACGTATGAACAAAATAATCTATAGAAATCACTTTAGTCTATTATCAATATTCGGCCTTAGTCACTTTAAACATTCTAGGTATGGATGAGATAAAATAATAATTTAATTAATTGGTTGTCTTAAACTTATTTGAATGGTGACTGAAATAGTTTCGTTGCTTTTTCAAAAGTGCGGTATGTCAACAAATTGTTGCAAAATTTATTCTTGGGAGAATTAAAACAATATGTTAACTAGGCTACAACTAAATACCCCCGTCGCAGCAAACCTGCAGACTAAACGAATTTCAACTTGTCTGATTACATTTTACTAAAATATTTCAATAAATAAGACATATTATTCCCTATTTAAATAACATTAGATTTAACAAGTGCTTAGGTTTGCTGCTACGAGGAAGGTAAAAAGTGTTTTTTGACCATACATCAATAGTATCTAGGATGAAATAAATAAATTGGCCAAATTTTATCAATATATACCCATAAACAAGTAAACTACAACAATTTTCATTTTCTCCATAAGAATAACATGGTGGGAATTTTTAATTACACTATTTTTGAATTTTCTCCGTGACCGTTAGGCATACAACAGCGCTTCAATATACTAAATTATTTCTTTTTTTAAGCTCTACAAAACGTTTTAGAAAGAAATCGCAAATTTTTTTGTTTTTAGGTTCAAAAATGGGAAAAACCCATTTTTACCCCATAAAACCCCCCATAATCCCCCGTTCCTATGGTCCAATTATGCTGGATCGCGAACCCGTTCGAATGAACGTATGTTTACACGTTTGTACCAAAATTTCATCAAAATCGGATCATTTTTGCTCGAGTTATCGCGCTAACGGACACATATATAAATATATATATATATATATATATATATGAATTTGAACGTATTGTGTTTTTGGCCTCTAGGAACCTCAAAATAAAAATTAGATCGGTCTCGGGTCCAGGTCTTACCATGAGTACTACGGTAATAGCTTATTCCCTATATGGGAAATTCGCTAAAAGCAAGTTTGTAATTATTTTTTTTAATATCTTAGAAAATTGTAAATTTCAACAAACAATAGTTGTTATCCCTATTTCTTCCCAATCATAAAACATCATTCTCATTCGTATTCTTAACACATTCATAAAAGGTTAGCGAAGCAAATTTGATGTATAATTCTGATGTTAAAGTTTCTGATGCCAAATTTATTGCAATATATATTGCATTTTTTTAACAATACGAAATGTCGAGAAACTTATTTTTGTAGTGAAGTTTATTATTTCCAACAATATGTAATTTTTAAAGAAATTTTCATAAGTACAGGCAAAAATTCTTCAACAACACATTCAATCAAACTTTAATCAGGCCTAAAGTTACAGGCTAGATTTTTGTTGGTAATTTTTTTCAAAATCTAACCCCAGGCTTTAATGTTTGTAGTGTGATGTTATCATAAACTAACTCAAACATAGAAAATAAAACATAACAAATAACAAACAAAACAATAAACATAAGAAATATCGGTAAGCTGTATTGGATTGCAATGCATTTATACTTAATTGGTTGATCCTTCTTCATTCAGAGAAATCTTCCTCAATTTTTTAATAGGGCAAACCAAGTAGATTAGCGGAGTTTAAACTCCACTTGACTTTCTGGAATAACTTATCTTAACCACCAGTTGAAGTAGAAGGTTATTAACCACCAGTAGAAGGTTATGATCGAGTGGTTATGCTAATCGTACAAAATATGAGGTATTCTACGATTAATTTAATAAGGTAGATTGTATGATATAATATTGATGCAGGTACATTTGAGAATTCTATTTGAAATAGTTATTTATTTTCCTAAATTTACTAGAATATTTGTTATTTTTTATACAGTTGTATTGTGTAAACACTATTAGCCCCTTTTAATTTCAACTTGTTTTTGTGAACCTGATTCTATAGAATTATTATTTATTAATTTTTTTATGATTTGATATCTGTAACCCATTAAAAAACCCCAACTGAAAATACTTTTCAGTGATTTACTAACATTAACCCCCAATTTCACAATTTCTAAAGGACATTTTCCAAAACATCTAACTTCAAACATAATTAAATTGAAAGTATGAAACATAATAATCAGCAAAGTTGCCAAACACATCAAAACACAAATATAGAGACCACTCAGGTACTTAGTATTGAATCGCAACAGGAGTGCACGGATTAATTGCCCCATGATGAAGGCTGTGTGTTGTGTAGTGGGGTAGTATTAATGAGACGAATCACAAAACCATGGAAACACGACCACTCCACATTCTACAGGTGTATTGAATAACTAGTCGGCTAATTGAGTCACGCCCTTTGACACAAGCGTCTATAGATTCACATGAGGAAAACAATTTGTTGCTATGTAGAGAAAACTTTCCTCTGAATGTCCAATGGACATTTTTAACTGATTGTGGATAACACTTAAGCTTTCATTTTTTAGGTCAACTGTAACCTTTTTTTATTATTTTTACATGTAAAATATCCATGAAATGATTAAGTTTTACCAATATCAGTTGCTGTAAATCCAGTTTAATAAAATTTTTACATTTTTGAAATAATTCTGTCATGAATCGTGGACACCGATTATTGAAATCGTTTTCATACTTTGAACATAGCAGGGGTTGGTGCTAACCACAAATTACTAAACCAGAGAGTAATCAAAAGGCCGCCAGTTCGATCCTGGGAAAAGAGTGTAGCTGTTTAATGGTTTGAAACTGGACCCAGCTGTCCTTGCAATTATTGGGCTTTCAATGAATGGTCCTGCAGTGCTTGATTTGTAAAAAAATAGGTGCCGGAACTGTAAACTATTTAGTGTGATTTGCACCTGTATGTACCTATTTACCAATATGTTTATCTTTACGAAAGAGAGGTACTGGAACTCCGTTCCGCCGTGTTCCCCCACAAATCGAGCACTGGTCCTGACTAATGAAACAGCTGGTCTTAGTCAGTAACAAAGCTACACAAGGCATCACACTCATCCTCCATCCATACTTGGGTTAAAATACGCACATAGATGTATCCCCATCTCAAATTAATATGAATAGTATGAACATCCACCATAACAACCACATCAACTCTGATCGACAGGTTTAGTTCACTATTCAATCCAATTTTATATTTCTGTGCCACTTATTTAAACATGTAAAACTAAGTTTGATTTCACCCCTCCTCTATAGGACCAACCTTTAAAATTTTTAGCAAGACTAATTTTACATAAAATTCCCTCCAACTGTGTTACAATACAGTGCAGTGCAGCCAACATTGGTATCTCACAGAATTTCAGTGGTAATATGAGTGCAGCCAACATTAGTAACGTATCAACAGGTAAGCACCAAGCAGTGCATCCACTTCAGTATTATACCAACATTAAGCAGTGCAGCCGACATTAGCAATATCAAGATGTGACCTCAGGAGAGCGTAAATCACAACCGCAAACCCACAAATCTCCGAACACGCTCTCATGATTTGCATTGTGATACACGAGACAGCTTAGTAGTCTGATACTGAGATATGAGTATCATATAAGATGATTAGATCACAAAACCTTTGCTAACTTTAGTACTAACCGTTTCTTTCATTATATAATATTTGAAAACAATAGACATTAGTGACATTAATCTGATTGAGTGGCAAATTCGGTGGCGTTGTCCAATAATCCAGCTACTAGGAGGTCACGAATTGTGGATATTTATAGAGATGCACTGTGGATGTAATACTCCCGGGTGTGGATTAACGTCTGCACGAGTGAATACTACCTCAGTACTATACTGATAATAAGACCAATTTGTTAATACCAAGGCAAGAATGTGGTTCGGATTCCACTATAAACTGTAGGTCCCTTAGTTGCCATTAGTTGTTTGGGCTAATAATTTAACAGCTGTGTCTAAGGAATATGTCGGCCTTAGTCACTAACAAGACTACAAGATCGCACCACTCACCCTACACTCATCCTCCACTCATATTTGGGTTAGAATATGCATAGTGGTGTTCCCATCTTAAATAATTGATAATTGATAATTGAGTGCTCATCAATGCAAAGCAAGCAAAAAATGTTAATGGATAAATTTATTCTGGACACATATTCAATTTGTTTACAAACTTTTAATTGCTTATGTCTTTAACAATATGAACAACGTTATGTATAGTAAGAAATATTTTACATAAAGTAAAGTATAAGAGTCACCGGACAGTCAAAGTGATAAATTATTTTTGTATCGCAAGTCTGAACAATACTTTTAATAAAATATTATAGAAAATCATACTATACAAAAAAGTTTAACAGAAATTAAATCTTATTATTTATTTCATTTCATGTTCTCCACTCAAGTATTATTTGTCAAAGCAAACAGTTTCAAACCAACGTTGTTTCTTAAACAAAACAATAATTCAAGCACTGACAGTTCCAGCCCATAAATCATAATATAGCTGTAAACTGATTCTGCCAACATGGCATCCGTTTTGTCACGTATTTTATTGCTCTGTGCTGGTATAAGCTAATAATTTAGTATCGAACTAAAAGGCAACTTTAAATATTTGTGTTCATTCCAAAACAGTGGTTCCAGAATGTTTGGTAGTTGAAAATGGTACACAGTACGACTCAAGTTAAAGCAGTAACAATGATAAATATAATTGTGTATTGCTGTAAGCAGTATCAATGTGAACATAATTAAATCCATTGATCCATTGATTTGAAAGGATAAAAATTCCTATTACACACAACACAACCTGGCACTGACTTACAATACTAATAATTGTTCAGTAATCATATGTTTTTTACACACTCCCCATAAATTAGGAACTCCGCTGATTTGCTTGATTTTACGAGTTTCTATGTTAATTTGATAATATTTATAAAAGTAAGTTTTTTAAAATATTGAATTTACACAATTAGTTTTCCTTGTATATAACTGTTAGGATTACTGTGGGGAAACCCCTGATTTAGTTTTTATTTAGAATATGAAATATTTCTTAGTGGTGAAAGTTTGCCAACAGTTCAGACCCCTCAACACAAGATAATGTTTAACAACGTCAACATGTGAGCTGTTAAGACGTGCTCCGACTTATCCAGAGTGATGTATGTGCTGAAATGCCTTCATCAACTTGTAACTTATCAGGTCTTAGAAGGTGTAGAACATCATTCGTCTTTTCTTAGTAAGACAAGTAATACAGTGTTTTTACTTTTGAATTTTAAATTTACAAAGTTTAAGTTTTTTTAAGCATTAAGGAAGTGTTAAGGGGATGTTTATTTTCTTGAAAAATATCATTGGATTGCACAGCCTACTCTCAGTAATGTTATAGATGTTAATTTTGTATGATTAAATAAAAAAGCATAATTTCAAATAAAATTTCATGCTCATTTTAAAGAAAACTCACTGTTTTAAAGAATGATAAAAGATTAACCTGTTGTTATTTTATTTTGTTAAATAAGATTTGATTTTCCTTTTTTCACAATATCTGGCAAAAAATTATGTAACCTATGGTTCATTTATGTTTGTACCCTATAACAAATAAATATTATTCTCATTAATAAATAAAATATTAGTTTTGTATTAATAATTGTAACCCTGGTCAAATGCTAAGGAAAATTAAGTTTTTCCTACATGAATTACCACTGCCAGACCTAAACTTAGAGAAATCGTTCTACATAATGTTTGAGAAATGTTCTGCCTTATTAGGCTTAGCCTATTTTACTCTAGAGCTCTTCCCTGAGCAATAAAAGTTAACATGTTAAACTTGTGAGAATTATCTTAATGGTTCAATTCCAAGGGAACGCTGAAAATATGTTAAAAAGTTTGGTTTTAAATGGTTGAGAAATCTAATTTGTAAAAAATTCAGTAGTTATTACTTTTATTCTTCAAGACAGCTTAAGAAAAATTACCAAATAGGAACTTATTATTTTATTTATTTTTCAGTTTACTTTAAAATACAATGATGACTGATGAAATGGATAGATCACCATTATGGCCAATAAAAAAATTTCACTTGCTAAAAACATGAGAGCTAATCCAAGGGAATCAATATTTGCTGAATATCTTTTACGAATAGGGAATGGCCATGAGAGCTATCATAATGATCTTGGTGATGCATTGATACGTCTTCCACCACAATGTATTGTGAATGAAAATATCATTGACAAAATCTTCAGAGAAGGATTCTCTGAAGATGCTTTAAAAGAGACAAAAAAATCATGCAATACTTTCACCAAAGAATGAACATTGTGACGAAATAAATAATAAAATAGTTGAGCAACTAAATAATGACAGTGGAGTTTACTACTCAGTGGACACATTGATTCAAGAAGAGGGGGGCCAGTTACAATTACCTGGTGAATTTCTTCACACTTTAGCACTAAGAGGTTTACCTCCTCACAAATTATGCCTTTAAAAAGGTGTAATTGTAATTTTACTAAGGAATTTAAAATCCACAAAAAGGACTGGTTAATGGAACCAGATTAATGGGAAAGAGATGAATAACAAAGTCCTAAATCTTGAAATTATTACTGGAAGTTCGGCTGGAAAACGAGTGTTACTGCCCCAATTAAGTTTAGAACTATCAGAAGGAAATTTTCCCCTAAAATTCAAACGTCGACAGTTCCCATGTCAAGTCGCTTTTGCCATGACCATTACAAAAAGTCAAGGACAGACACTTGAAAAAGTTGGTCTTTATATGCCAGAGCTCTGCTTTCAGCATGGGGCATTGTACGTAGCAATGTCAAGATGCCGCGCTTTTGATGATCAAAAAATAATGGTTAAAGAACAACGAAACCAAAGTCATCTGGCTAAAGACGTTAGAGTGTTAACAAAAAACATAGTATGGGAAGATTCTCATTTAACATTTTAAAAGTAAGATGACAATTTTAACTGGTCTGTCAGTCAGTATTCTGTAGGCCTACTCTGTTAGAACCTTTATTAAAACAGTATCGAGCTTAACATTTTTATTTATTGTAATTAAAAGTTTAGCTCTTAAAAGTTTGTTTTATTTTTCGTAGTGATAAGTTAAGAGTTAAAAGGTTATTTAAATTTGTTTAATATATTGAAATATAGTTAAGATTATTAACTGGAAACAACTAGTATATACTAATTTCTAAATCATTGAAAATATTTATGCTACAAAATCTTATTTGATATAATATGTTACACATATTTTTGCAATAAACGTAAAAAATATATGCTAAATATTTGAAGCTAGGCCATAAGATAAAAATAGCTTGTTATGAAATCTGAGACCCATAGGAAGACAGGTGACAGTTAGTACCTGTTTTAACAATGTTTGCCCGCGATATTGAATGTGCAACGTTGCGGCGGCTACGGCAAACAGGGTTGCGTCGTCACGCGATAATGGGATGGGTTACAGTCAAATATCAGCTGAGAAGATAATATTCGGTAAATCTCGAAAAGTTAGCTACATATAACATTATTTTGAAATTTATGTAAAATTGATCGTTTGTACGGTTATTACCATCTTGTCATCATCATCATCATCTTGTCTGATGTAGCCATAGACAGCCAAAAAGGGGAGCTTACCCAAAATGGTTGAGCATCTAACTTATCTAAACAAGGTTACTGTAAAAGTTACTTCTTTTATAATTACTTTAGAACACTTATAGTTTTACTATCGATAAAATGGAAGAATTACCTTATCCAACCACAGTTGCTAGTATGATAACTAGTTTCGTTCCTTAGAACATCGTCAGGTCATTGTATGCAACCACATCTTCAATGTATGTATGTACATTGTGGTATGTCAAAAGATTCTTTAAAAACACTGTCAGAATCACAATTGTAAAAACTAGTCATGTTGATCAAACTATTAAAATTGAATAAAAAGTGATAAAACTGGTTAAAACTGTAAAGGCTGGCCAGCACTCTCTTATCACTGTCACTGACTAAATAAAACTGACTGAATCATGAGGTGTCTTCATCTTCATCTCTCCAGTGCCACCTGTATTTCAGTTTGTTTTGTTCTTCTTATTTGATACTTCTTTGATTTGTAGCTTGTCAATATATGTATCAAATATAATATTTGACTGGAAGGAAGTCTGATCATTTAAAATGTTGAATGGGTCGAGTTTTTTAGCTTTGTAGATGGTGAATTCTTCTTTGACATCAAGTTTAAAACTTTTTGGTAATACTTCAACTATTTCCATGTTCTTATCAATAGATGTGTAGTTGTGTGATTCTGATATTAAATGTTCGGCATAACTGGATAGCTGATTTCATCAATCTCTTTTGAGGATTGATATAAAAAGTAAAAAGTTTTAAACTTGATGTCAAAGAAGAATTCACCATCTACAAAGCTAAAAAACTCGACCTATTCAACATTTTAAATGATCAGACTTCCTTCCAGTCAAATATTATATTTGATACATATATTGACAAGCTACAAATCAAAGAAGTATCAAATAAGAAGAACAAAACAAACTGAAATACAGGTGGCACTGGAGAGATGAAGATGAAGACACCTCATGATTCAGTCAGTTTTATTTAGTCAGTGACAGTGATAAGAGAGTGCTGGCCAGCCTTTACAGTTTTAACCAGTTTTATCACTTTTTATTCAATTTTAATAGTTTGATCAACATGACTAGTTTTTACAATTGTGATTCTGACAGTGTTTTTAAAGAATCTTTTGACATACCACAATGTACATACATACATTGAAGATGTGGTTGCATACAATGACCTGACGATGTTCTAAGGAACGAAACTAGTTGTCATACTAGCAACTGTGGTTGGATAAGATAATTCTTCCATTTTATCAATTATATTTCCAACCAAGGGTCACAATGAATAACAGTTTTACTATCGTCAATAACAATAATGAAGAATGTAGTTTGCATAATCAATGATATCTCCAAAGGATAACCACTCACTTAGTTGCACAAGATGTAAAATTACATTGATTTTAGGAAGTATACAGTTTGTATAAAGTTTGAACACAAAAATTGAAGTCATAACTATGTTACTTTGAAGATCGGTCAATAATTACTTCCACAAGATATCTTAGAGCTTTGAAAGGCCCAGGGGTATGGCTCTGAGTTGACATCAGAACAAAACTAAGACAGAAACCTTAACTTAATAAAGAAAATAATTCGTCTAGGTATCTGAGGGGTTTTAGTAGCCGCCATCTGAAAGTTGCTCGTTTGATTCCAAGTCGATCCTAAAGATACCTAAATTTATTTACATTTGTTTTACCCGTGTAAGAAAGAGTAATTATAAAATAGAAAACAAGGTTACTGTAAAAGTTACTTCTTTTATAATTACTTTAGAACACTTACAGTTGTACTATCGTCAATAACAATGAAGAAGAATGTAGTAATAATCAATATCTCCAAAGGATAACCACTCACTTAGGTGCACAAGAGGTAAAATTACATTGATTTTAAGAAGACTTGGAAGTAAGTGTAAATTTTGTAAAAAGTTTGAACACAAAAATTGAAGTTATAACTATGTTACTTTGAAGATCGGTCAATAATTACTTCCGCTTCCACAAGATAACTTAGAACTTTGAAAGGCCCGGGGGTATAGCTCTGGGTTGACATCAGAACAGAACTAAGACAGAAACCTTAACTTAATAAAGAAAATAATTCGTCTAAGTATCTGAGGGGTTTAGTAACCGCCATCTGAAAGTTGCTCGTTCGATTCCAAGATAGTCCAAGATAAGAGAGAAGACCAGGATTTGAACTATTTCCTTTCAACACAAAACTTTGAAAATGTCAATTGAATTGATAAAAAAAGCTAATAAAAAATTAATAGCAATTTCCCTAAGTTTTACTGAAATTGGATGGATAATGCATAAAGAATGTTTGAAATGCATTTAATTTAGTAACCAAACACAACACATAAAGTTTAAGAGCGTTTTTTTATCAAACCATCTCATACATATATTAAACTAATTTTAAGAACCGTGGTATCATTGGGCTGAGCTTTAAAATAAAGTAGTTCCAGCAAAGATTTTAAAAAGGTTATCCGTTAAAAAAATAAAAATAAAACTTTAGGCCTACATATCACCGTAAGATAACCATAAAAAAAAATTAATTTGCATTTTGCAATTCTGCTTACACAGTACCGGTAAATTTGGTTTATGCGCTATATGACCACATTCTAGAAGCAATAAAATCCTTTTAACAGGATTATGAGACAGAAAATGCTGGCATCCTCTTTGATTATTCTTTCTTTATAGCAACCAGTATGTTTTTAACTCAAGTTATTGGCATGGCCATAACCCTATTTAAAATCCAATAATCTTATACAATGTACTTTGGCTATGTATTGCTAAATTGAAGTCTCTTTCTCTGCGTTTCAGGTTCTCTTACATTTGAGTGTTCTGATGTGGAATAAAAGATTTTCTTATTTTAAGGTCAATTTTACACTGCACTTAAACCATTGCTTATAACACCCTAGTACAAGCAAAAGTTAATAAATTTATTGTTTCATGTTGTTAAAATATCACATTAAAAAATATTGTACTATGCTGATCCGTAAGAATGACGAATCTATAAGAGAATGTATGAAATTGAAAATGTTTATCCTCTGTACAACACTTTTTAGAAATAAAAAAGTTAAATACCTGTTGTACTGTCAGTTTTTAGTCTGTGATCAAGGTTTTGAACCAAAAGGTTCCATTTTCAAGCTGTCTACCAAGTGGTTAAAAAATTGTCTTCGTCCCTGGGTTACTAAGAGTCGTCAAATACATTTAACACCTACAGGAAAAAATTTCACAACAATTCATAACTCATTTTCTGCCAACACCACTCGACCACTTTTCAGTATTTATAACTTGGCCAAATTTTTAATTAGATGTATTTGATGACCCTTCAGAATCCCAGGGTTAAGAGAACCACTTGAAATTGGACCTTTAGGTTCAAAAACCTTGGTTGCAGTCGCAGACTAAAAAAGGATCAATGAAAGTACAACAGGTGTTTAACCATTTTATTTGAAATCTATGAGTTTTTAAGATATGTTTGATATGTTTAAGAATGTATATACAGTACATCTAGTAGCCTACTCTCTTCTAATCATTGTCAATGCAATGAATGCTTCATACTTTATCAAATAAATAATTTCAGCAATTCACAAAAAAAACCAGTATTTTGTTTCAAAATTCAACAAAATTAAGTACCATCCAAAAACCAATATGCATAATGGTAGATACATCAAAAGCCATAACAGTGACAAAGGAGTTAAAATAAATAATCTATTATCTAAAATATACAAAAAAGGATTACAAAACTTTGTTGATCCCTATTTTAGACAAAAGCCAGTTGTCACTACGCCATGGCTCTAAGGGGATCAAACAATCCCTATTATATTGTATGATCGTCCCAAAGCTTATCTACCCCTGCTCGACTCGCAGAATATTCATTACACAGCCTCTTTGCCATTTTACTTTGAGTCATTTTCCATCCTGATTGCTTCAATTTTGTCTGCTCCTAACAAAGGTGAAATGTAGGAAACTCTTACGTAGGGAAAATTTTAAAAATTACAATAAATATGTATATATTCCAATCCTATTTGTACTGAATACAAAGATTCGGGAGTAAAAGTAAATAATTAAATTTACTTCTGCAATGGTATAGAAAGAAACATATTTTGTGTGAAGATTTTTTTTATAAAAACTAAAAAAATAAAAATTCTAGAACATTTTATTGCTATACAAATATTTTAATGACTTGTATCATTGACTATATAACATATAGTCAATGCTTGTATTAATAACAAATATACAAGACAAACAAGATTGAACGTAGTAAATATCAGTTTCTTGCTCAACAAAGACAAAATCAAGTTAAAGATATATTATTTATATTTTGTTTATAAAAACCAATTTCATTTAAAACATGTACGATATGTTTTCTGTTTAAATCTTAAAATGAATACAATTGATTAGAATATGAATGTGAAATGGTGTCAGACAATGAATGGCTTTGTCGAGCTGTAAGAGTAGATGTTTGCTTAACCAGGAAAATTCATAAACAGTAAGTCTACTTTGATTGGATTCATAGCACACACCAGACATAGTATTTTTCCTGCCTGAAAGGAATATGATTGCAGCTCAAGAGCTGCCTCTTTTCCTTAGAGCTCTTCAGTCAAGGAGTATAGAGAAAGCACAAATCAGCATTGGGCACAAAACCAAGAAACCGTTCATGCGATATAGTCAAAATCTCCTGAGCCTACATTTTTAACGCTGGTTTTTCCTCCTTTTGCGTTATTTTTATATATCCCGAATGTAACGTTGTTTATATGTACAGAATATATTTAAATCAGTTACAACTGATAAAATTCAGTTATCTAAGAACTTTTATAAGTAAACACTATCCAGGTATGTAATCTGCTGGTAAAAAGATAACCTAATTTAAAAGAAATTGTAATTTTTAATCAGTTCTTCAAGACAACAACAAACGTACAAATGTTCAACTGAAAAAGAATTCAGGATGAGAGAAGAATAGAGTGAGGTGATCCGACTACAACAAGTTGTTTCTTAACCAGGATCATTTAGCTCAATTAGAATAGACCACAGGATCCATCCTTTCTGAACCTAAAAAGCTACTGACTTTTCTTAGGATCGAACCATCAACCTTCGGATTTGTATGTGAGCACTATTATCACTCAGCTAATCAGCTTATGAATGGTCAGATCATAATTACTTATGACAACTCAGATTATGTAAAAATAGGGCTGGGATTATAGCCTATAATCAAATATTTAAACCCGATGAATGAATATTTGGAAATAAAATTTTTGCTACAATACCACTGCCATGTTTGATTAGTTAGTTCAATTATTACAATTTGCATCACATATTTGCCTAATGGTATGGTTAGTTAATGATATTGATTATCGATGAATAAAGACACCAGCAAGAATCTTAAAAAAAGCGACTTACATGGGGACAACATTTTTAAATAAATTGCCATTGAATTTAAAAACTCATATGGATAAAAAATGTTTCAGGGATAAAGGTAAAGCTTATCTTTTAACAAAGAATTGCCACTCTATAGAAGAGTTTTTTATTTGATTTTTATTCACCTTTTAAATCTGACAAGAATATTAGTTTTAAATCTATCAGTTTGTAATGTATATCTCTTCATATTTGAATTTGTGCATATACTTGCTGTTCTTAATATATAGATTTGTTTCTATTGAGAATGAAGGTTTTTATTTTTTTGTATAAAACCGATATTAATTGTTGATTATATATGTTAAGATTTCTGTAAAACTATTTGTAGCCTATGTATGTATGTAGCTTATGTATTGACTCTATTCATGTATGTACATACAGACCGAATAAAGATTATTGATTCTGATTCTGATTCTGAAGAACGTGAAGGATAAAATTAGACAATTTTATGAAATATTGGATTTTGGTAGAAGTAGAATTTATGGCGGTAAGGATTTTATTTGACAGTTTTCTTTCTCCAAGTCATATTAATCTTCACAGTATGTTGCACTTAAAGAAATCGTGTTTGTTCAGATATTTTATTTGAATGTTGTGTCATCAAACAAAAGAAGTAGCCGACAGTGTAGCCTATATGTCCAAGATTATTGATATCACCGGGACCATCCTGTATTAAAACATATTAAAATTTTTGGAAGCAAAATTATTACTAAAACACATGAAATTATGAAATGTACTGTAATTTATAATTAAATAAGCTGTTACAAGATACAGAGATAAATATTAATTTTCATTTCAATGTATTTTAAACTAACCACTCACAAACAACAACCAACAACATTATCCAATCACGTCATATTTCAATCATAATTTAAGTCTCAAATCCCTTCATTTGATTTGGTTATTGGTTAGCTCGAGTACAACAGGAATAACCCTAATTTCCCATCCCTGATTTCCATGACCGGTAGAAATTGCTGCAACCCTAGTATTGTTGGAATTTCTATCAATCAATTATTTAATTTAAATCACATGAACATTGATAAATCGCTAATCCAGGCAGCTCTTTGTATGTTGTCTGTAACAATATTTTACAAAATGACTGGCAATGTATGACTTGAAAAAATAATTAGGTACTACTTAGTTTGACTGTTTGTACTTTCAGAGCGAAGATTGAAATATTAAAAATTAATTTACTAAAGAATTTTTACTCGTTTCTGGGTCTCATATTAAACTTATCCATCCTGCGATCTTGTCAACAATGCACAAGAGATCATTAAATATACAAGTGGTTTTTAAACATTTTTACCAAGTACGTTACAAAATGTTACAGTTTACGTAAAACTTAACAAGAACTCTTGTTCGTACACAATTTAAACATTGCCTCAAGTGCTTTTAAAACTGTCAAACTTTCGTATCTGTGTACTTAATACAAAAAGAGTTTTCTCAGTAACATCCCTTTTCCACCCATCCTACCTAACCGATTTTTACGATTTAGGTGTCATTTTAAACCTAGTGATCTAGCAGAGGGACGAATGGTAACTAAATAGGTCATTTAATTTAGGGCTTTGCCCGCTAGCATTTGATTTATTACAAGAGTTCACTTTAAGGTCCAGTGATGACTAACTTTCTTAATAACGGTAAATTGTAATTTAATGATGGCTGATCCTTCAGTTGAATGTTTAACCAAAATCAGGTTTTCAACAAGCTCAGTTTATGAAAATACATAATAATAGGCAACTGTAATTAATTGTTAATCGTCGGATTTAGGTAGATAATTATCTTTATGATATACATCTAGTAATCAACAAATTTAATCCATAGTAAATTGATTGTTTTAGTCACCTAATAACTTTTTTAAACATACACTATCTTTGATAGGGTAAATAAATTACACAATTTGTTTTTGCCTAAAAAAACAAGTTTTGGATCCTATTGTTTAATTTCCCAATATTTTTTTCAAACCATGTAAAATATTATATTCTTTATTCGAAGGGGGATATCTACTAAACAACCACATAACTGTATATGTATGGAATTTAAGAGAAAATTAGAGCTGAAAAACTGCAGTTTTTTTTTCATTTTTTATTCATGCCTAAAATAATAGTTATGTTTGATCTAGGTACTTCATTGATCAGATTAAATTCTATGGACTAGCGACATGCTTTGTAAAGTGGAAACAAATAGTTATTTGTGTAACTAGTGGTGAAAGTGGCACTTTGCTGCACACGAGAGCAATGTTTACGCACGAGCCGCAGGCGAGTGTGGAATGATCTCGAGTGCAGCAAAGGCCTTTTTCACTCGTGTTACACATTATATTTTTCCTACAGTCACTATAAAGCATATAAATAATTAGTATTTCAAACACTATGCAACACGTTTTTAGGTTGAGCTGGCAACACAAATGGTGCCCTAGAGAAAGTAGTACCCGCGGTCCATATCACTCCGCTATTTTTCCTCGGCAAGAAATGTGCTCCGCGTTTTGAGAATATAGTTCCGTATGTTTTTGTAATTTGAAGTGCTTTCCGCGCCTAAAAAAAATGCTTAATAGGTATTTTCTTGTTTATTAAGATCGTAGGAAGGTTTTAAAAACGTTTAAAAGAAAAGTCCAGAAAGTTCAGGAATACCGAAACTATAAACACGAAATGACAGGTTAAATCGTAGTTATAATAGTCAATCAGCTGCTCATAGTATAATTATCTTTAAGTGTTGCCAACCTATTTCCAAGCGTACACGGATTACGTGCATAATGGAACCACGCTGTTTTGTGTTGTTTCGTTGGAATCCTGATGTGCGGCAAAGTATAAACCGTACGGCAAAGTATAAACCGTACGGCAAAGTATAAATATGCAGCAATTAGCAGCTTTCTGTACTATAAACAGTACAAGGAAGCCAACTTTGTCGGGTGACTGTAGGAAAAATAAATATTGTTCAATTGTAATAAAAAATGTATTATATGTCACACTCTAACACTGATCATAAAGGCCTGGTATAGGTCGAAATCTATCGCCATTGATACATATTTACCGTCTTTTAAATATTTGCAGTATAAATGTGGATTAACAAGAAGTGTTGGGAGAAATGTATAGCATCAGCAACAAGTAAAATGCAGATCAATAAACTATTTTCTGTACAATTCTTAGAAGGTTTTTTTACACACAAGGATATTACAGTTTTCCAACACGAAGTAGAGTGCCGTGTATTAAGTTGCGTTTCACACCATAATTGATCAAAGCAATGTTGTCAGACCAAAAGTTTGGAAACAAGAACATTAAGAGGCAATGCTAGCTCTTTTGAGAGGGATATATTACACTAAAGGAGTTCATTGGCCGTTCTAACTTAAGCATCTCAACTTACCTAACCACACTGACCGGCGAGATCAATAAATTGTGATTCTCTTTGTTTTTACAAAAAAATATTATATTTATAACACCTTCTTATGTAAGCAGTATCTCTGTAGTTGTCATGGTAAATCTAGGCGTATGAACACAATGACAATACATTTTGAAATTCCTTGGAACTTTGTGTTTTAGGCCTACTAGTAGTCCAGTGAATAAAGGTTTTGAGTCAGAAAAATTTAGTAACAAGCAAGACTATAAATATACTTGTTAATGTAACACAATACAATTAGATGTATGTTTTCCTAACAGTCCCCTAAAATCCTTCTGATGCTTGTCCCACACAGTCAGGAATCACATTGAATGACAGTTTTAAAACTTGTACAGTTATGTTTGCATGTTCAGTTAGTTTTTTTATTTTTTTATTTGTGTTAACATAATAATTACAAGTTACTGGTTTTTTACCTTTTCATTCGGCATATCACATTTGAATTATACCCAGTAATTAAATTAATAAAATAAATAGTAATAAAATGAAATAAAAGTAATAAAATAAATAGTTAATAAAATAAAAAGTAAATAGATTTGGTGGCTTTTTGTTTATAAATTTGAACTACTTAACAAGTGTTTGCATTAGGCGGTATAGTACATCTTCCCGTTGCGATGCACGAGTACATCAGCAAGTATTTTAACTTAGAAGAAGAATTAGCCTAGTTACTCACCATTGGTTACTTGGTTTTGACTAACACTTTCAAATTTGATTGACTCTTATCAATTTAACTTTGAAAAAATGTTGTTTTTAATAGCAACAAATGTAAGAATTTGTGTATGCCAACAACACTATAGATACATCATATAATTATCATTTCTTAGAAGAATCTGTATGAATAAATTCGAAGCAACTGGAAATTCACTTTTACTGCAGATTTGTTACGACTTTTCTCACCTGGATAATTATTATTATATAATCACTGGGCATTACATGATTGGATTGTGAAAACCCCTTGAGTTGACATTGACATTTCCAACTTAAACAATTTGTTTTCTAAAAGATCAAAATGGATCTGGAAAACAAAACAATTATATCATTAATAAAACTTGTTTTTCCTACTTGTTGGAAATGTTGCTTTGTAACAGATAATAACAAATAAAAACAATATCCCCGGACCTATCAATGTACAAGTTTTTCAATAATTATTTTTGTATTTGTGTATTATTGCCTGTAGCATCAATGGAAAGCTATAAAACTATTGCCCATTTTGGTAATCTCGCAAGTGTCTCTGATAAATTTTACTAATAACACATAACAGTATACTTTTTTTATTTTTATTTGTTTACTTTACAATCTGTTCTATAAATATGTTGAACAATAAATAAATGCCATGCAATACAACAAATTCTTCGATAAAACGCTTAACAAAAATCTGAAGGGCAGGTCCAGAATTGATGGCCTCTTAAGTCTGTAAATTGTATCCGTGTTGTTTAGTAAGTTCAACGCTAAATGATTTTGATGAAAGTACAAAAATACAACAAAAAACAGGTGTAATAATATATTTACACTCAAACTGTTTACTTACGAGGTAAATACATATAAAAGATGGTAAGTGGTGATCGATTTCGATTGGACACTCCAATCATCATCAGACCCAATAGGCGAATCTGATGATGATTGGAGTGTCCAATAGAAATCTATCACCACTTACCAATTTTTATACGTATTTACCGTCTCGTGAGTAAACAGAAGTTTAAATATATTATTACAAGTGTGATTTGACGTATTTTTGTACTTTCAGGTATTATAACAACACGTACGATGCTGATCATGCTTGGCATACCTCTGCTGAAGTTGGCGTAGTAATCGAAAGACGTCAATATTACTTACCTGAAAACAAAAACAAAATTAATATACAGTATGAAAAAAAACTTACGAAGTAAAACGGTAAACCTATTCCAGTATAGCCTACTTACCAGAAAAATAGATAAAATGAAGTAAAGAAGCAGCATTTATTCTTAACATCTTACTTTACATTGTTGTTTAGAGTATAAAGGACATTTACTTGGGCCCAGCATTGGTCGTCTTAGACAGGCAATTTTCATGTCAAAGCATTCCTCCGTGCATTCAGCATTCTATGTTCAAAAATGGGTTAGCGAATCTTTTAACGGGTTGTGCAAACCCAAACCATAAATTTTAAGCAGGAAATAAGAATCAAATTCTATAACAACAAAATATAATTATGCTAATTAATTTGATGTCACGGATACACTACTGGATTTCAATTACAACTTAATTAGGTTTTCAATACCTGCTGTAGGTAAATAAAATGAATATTACACATTATTTTTAATTAGTAAAATACTGGACATCACGTAATTATATGGGCAATACGTTGACACCAAAACAAATTGAAAATTAGTTAAACTTATTTAGATTTTCTTTCATAGGAACTAGGTACATCAAGTTATTCCTCAACAATGTGGTACTAATTTTAATTTGTTTATATTAGGTATTGTGTAGGTGGATAGAATAGTTAACATATTGTAAATTATTTAGACAATTTTCAACTAAGAAAGATTGAGTCATGACCTACCTTCTAGCGGCGCCGTACATGTCCGATGCCTATCACGCGTTTTTCGTATTTTTGTGTTGGCCAATTTATGTTTAATGTTTTCGTGTACGTGTATGTGTTATTTTTGTGAACTTTAAACCTTGACGACCATTCCATGGATTAAATCAGTGTATATACGTTTGACCTGAAGATGTGTTTTTACAACATGAAACGGCTGTAGTCAACTAACTACAAACCAGGATCACTTGACGGATACAGGTAATTTAAACCTTTTATTGTTAAAATCAGTGATCCAGAGGCTATACCATAAAAATGAAATAATAAAGATCCTACTGATGGTATATTTTACAGGTAAAATAAGGTATGAGTTTTACTCTGGTGAAAAAATATTTCAATTTTTTCAACTAAAAAATGTATAAGTCAAACATAGTACAATAAAATATTTTACGTGTAACTACAATGTTCATACACATACAATATTGACTACCACATGGTGCATTGACGGTATAATCGCTCAAGGGATTAGAACTAATAATTACGAGCGACAGATAGGTCTACGTCCCAATAGAGGTGATAATCTCTTGCCAATCACATGGTTCAGAGCAGAGGTAGCATTATTGATGTGGCAGATTGTACCTCATATCATCTTTGCCCTTCCATGATGACAGACAGTGAATATCTTGTCTCGTCAGAGATGATAATCTCTTGCCAATCACATGGTTCAAAGCAGAGGTAATATCATTCATGTGGCATATTGTATCTCTATTGTCCTTCCATGACGACAGGCTGTGAATATCTTGTCTCATCAGAGATGATAATCTCTTGCCAATCACATGGTCCAGAGGAGAGGTAGATTTATTGATATGGCAGATTGTGCCTCTTATCATCTTTGTCCTTCCATGATGACAGACAGAGAATATAAACCATGTCCCATCATCGATGATATTCTCTTGACAATTACACGTTTCAGAGCAGAGGTAACATTAGAGATGTGTCAGATAGCTTTTCATATCAGCAATATCTATGTTGACAGCGACTTAGAACTTTTTGACAAGCTTAATCCATTCCAGCTGAGCTTTAACAAAATAATTGGTCACAGGTATGTCCTTATATAGTTTATATTTATTTCAACAATCTAAAAAGGAAATATTTATACAGTATAGTAAATTAGTTCCTACTAATGAATTGTGATTTTATTTAAAAAGCTCTTTCAGGAACTAAGTGGTTTGGTATTATTTATTTATAGGGGGGGGGGGGAAGAAGGAACACCAATAACCCAATTGATGAAAAGGTTAAATATTTAACAAAAAAATTATTTTTGCTTTCATGTTGCCATGTTTTAATTGGAGTAAACCAGAGAGATTACAAACCCGCTAACAAACCTTGACTAATATTTAATGTTTAATTAATATTAAATGTTAATTGGTTCACATGAAATACCAATAACCACAACGAACCCTGACAATAATATCTTGTGTATAAATAACGCTGAAACTATACCGGATAAATGATTCAAATGAGTTTCATTGTATCTCAATACAACCTACAACTTAAGTTTTTTTAAACACATTTCTGAGGAGGTTGAATTTGAGATTTAATTTAATTTAAGAAATCGGTATCTAATTGGCTGTATTTAAGTGGATCAACAATTTGAGTTATAATTATTGTTTTATTTAAACAGAGTTCTCAATTACCAAAACTCAAATTTATATCTCTTTTAATTTATAATTTATATTTTATTAAATACTTTATCTAATTGTATTGTAACATTAATCCTTAGTAAAACTTATTTTTACAACCTTCAAGGAACTTTTTAACGTACTACATTGGAAGTTAAAATAAGTATTTTGAGAGGTATTGAGAGTATGTACCGGCATTTGATAATTACTGTATAAACAATATAATAATTTAATCACAGTTAATAATTAATTATATTATATATGAAACAGTCTGATTCTATTTTTTATCACTTGGTAAATAAATGGTCCTAGCTAGAGAACCACGTCATCTTAGTCCATAGCGAAGCTACTATTTCGTTCAACACTCATTTTCACTTTGGTAAATTGGTGACCTAAGAAACCCTAAGAAGAAGACTTCCTAAAGATGCCACATGAGCTGGCTAAATGCATAGGGTGAATAAACACTGGTAACAAAGAAGGTAATTAACATACAACTAATAAAACTGAACCTAATTTACATCATATTCATTTTTTAACCTAATAAAAATCTTATTTTAAGCCCCTTATGAAAATAAATCAAAATAACATTTTACACAACAATTGATTGATTGTATCAAACTGATATGAAAAGGGATACTATAATTAATTCTATCCTCTAAGGGAAATATGACAGCAATAATTATTTAATATGAGTATTAAAAAATGCATTAGGTATTTGAGTATGTGAGCATTCATTAAATTATCAAATCCTATAGGACTACGTTGCTAACATGGATAATTAATTATAAATCTGTTCAAATCTTGACATCTGCCATTAGCGGCTCATTAATCATTCACCCTTTGCCAAAGTGTTACTGTAATTAAAATCATACATTTATTACCCAGAATCAATTAAAACTGATTAATTCAATAATTAATTACACTATGAATAAGATGCTTTAAAAAAACTGCTGATTTCCAGGCACAAAATTATCAAAAATTTAATTTACATGCATAAAACATTTCACTAATAATTCTAATTAGATTAATGTTTCCGATAAGGAAATATTTTAAGATGTTCTCCATCTCTGTGTGCAGTGCAAGAGAAATCTTATTTGATAATATTAATGTGAAGCAGCCTTGGTGAACTCAAGGGCAGTGACCCATCAAACACAACAGGTAGGCTGTATCATTTGATCATTCTGAAATTCCTCTTATAATAAATACGCCCGCCGCAGCAAACCTGCAAACTAAGAGAATTTCCATTTACCCGGCTGTCCGGGAATTTGAAATTTACAATTTTTGGTCTAGAAATAAATTATAAAATGTTTAGTTTTTAGGGTCAAAAATGGGAAAAATCCATTTTTACCCCATAAAACCCCCCTTCCCAAAGTCCGATTTACTGGTTCGGGAACTCGTTTGAATAAACGTAGGTTTACACGTTTGTACCAAATTTCATCAATATCGGATCATTTTTGTTCGAGTTATCACGCTAACAGACACACACACATATATATACATGAACAGATTGTGTTTTTGGCTTCTAGGGACTTCTAAATGAAAAATTCAATTGGTCCCGGGTCTAGGTCTTACCATGAGACCTACGGTAATAGCTTATTCCCTATATGGGAAATCCGCTAAAAGTAACCTAACTACATTAAGAATGACACAGTTAGAAAAATAAATCCAAGAAGAACAAATCTTGCAAATAAAAAAACATTTTGTGCAATGTTCCAGTAGGCACACAGGGAAGTTGCTTGAGAAACTGTGACTTACGATTTTGGTTCTGGCGAAAAAAGTGTGTGATTTGATGTTTAAAGGTAAATTTGACTCGGGTCATTACAGTGTTATACAACTTTATCATAATCCCCAGGGTGTGAAAAGTACAAAAAGAAAAAGAAAAGGTGGAAACTGTGCGTAAAGAGACAACCAGAACGAAAAAAACGTGGGGAGCCATGGAACTAAAAAGTAAATAACAGTGATGGTGTTAAATGTGCTCTGGAAGTTCCTAAAAAAAAAACGCCTACAAAAAACAAAAAAGCCTACTGTACTCTTTTGAATTGGGGTCGTTAGATTGGATTTGTTACTACTGCAAATCTATGAATTTAGAGTCAGAACAGACTAACAGGGACACGACACAAGTATTTTCTCCTTATGTTGTCACAAGGGGAAGGTAAAATTAGCTCCTTATCGACATTCTGAGTTCATAGAAAATCTTATCAACATGGACTACATAGGCTATAAATAAAATAAAAAAGAAACATATTGAATAATATAAGATCTTACAACTCTGCATTTGCAATGGTGAGTTTATAAGTCTCACTTAGATGAATCATCATTCTGGTAGTATAGGCCTATATAATTTTAAGATCCGGGGCTCCGTTTACCATCGGATTCGTTAATACCCTCTAACATTGAACCAAAGTATGCCCAACTTTATATTATAGCCTATACGACGTATACGCAGCTGTTACTTACAGAATGGGTCAAAGATCCGTGAAATGCGGCCAACTGCTGATGCGTGATTTAAATTACTATCTTTATTCCGCACAACGAATGTAATGAACAAGAAAACAACGAATGTAGGAATATAAAATAACAAATTATCTCCATAGCATAAGTAGCTTATTAGGTTATCAGCATTGTGCAGTTCATACACCATTTATTTTTCAAATGTAACTCGAATTTATTTAAAACATTCATTTGGTTAAACTAATATATTGGTTTGATTAACATAAATTGTTTATACTGGCCCAACTATCCGTTCTACTTCATATAAAAAAGCAGTCCCTAAATAAAATACAAAGATAAACAGTATTTGTTAATTATTAATGTCTTTTATTTTATCTATTTTTTTCAATTTCTAATATTATTATTTCCTGATAGCGGAACGGCACGGGTAGTAGCCTATGTGAGAGGCATTTCATATTTAATGACTATGTTAGTACCTATATTATTTTATTTATTTATATCATTCCATAACTATGAAATTTGTACTGGCAAAGTATTGTAACAATGTATTTACTTACTGAAATAAACATGATTTTGATTCAATTTTATTTGATTTGACAATATTCCCGTGGCAGAGCACGGGCGGCTAACTAGTATATATATAAACCAATGTACGTTTGTTTGTTTGTCCTTTATGGACTCCAAAACCGCTCGACAGATTGTAATGAAACTTTCAGGCATTATTAAGCATTATTCAAGGATGGTTTGTGTGAAGTTTGGTGCAGATCCGTTGATTCTGTGATGTTAAATAGCATTAAAAAGTTAATAGGTTTACCAACAGGGTGAAGCACTATTATTTTTTATAATTTATGACAAAAGCTAATTCGCAACCTAAAGGTGAGTGAGCGTAGCGAACGAACTTAAACCTGGAGGTGAGTTAAGCGTAGCGAACGAGCTAACCTGTAGGCGAGTGAGCGCAGCGAACGAGCTCCAACCTAAAGGTGAGTAAGCGTAGCAAACGAACTTCAACCAGGACGTGATTGAGCCATGGGAACGAGCTCATCTTGAAAATGAACTACTGTAGTATTGACATAAAACCACATTAGGACAGGACGATGTTTGTCGGGCCAGATAGTATTAAATAATTGTTTCTATGGAAACCAATCAAAAAAAAATTTTTACAGCTTAACATGGTAACTTTTGAAACCCAGGGCGGAGGAGGGGAGGTCCTTGGGACATATTAAATCGATAATAAAAGCCTACTCACTTTCATGTTTAACAATTTTTCCTAAGTTTCATGTTGAAGTTGAGCAGATAATTAATCTAATCATTGTGTGGATGCAATAAATAGTTGTCTAAGAAAATAAAACAAAAATATATAAAAGAAGATGTTGACTCAAGTGATTTTAGTACTTAAATTAGGTTTAACTGTTTACAACACTTTTACTCTTATTCCTTTGGCACTTGGGCAGTGAGACAGTAATGTAAGTCATGCATTGGCAAGAGAAATGTTGTAACTTCTCCCCTTCTAAAATAACAACAAACTTAACTGTGTTTATTTTTGTGTTTTCTACCTGCCCAGCTTTACAATGGCATGAAAATTACATTTTATGCTTACTTTATAAAAAAAGGTCAGTTTACTTAAAACATGTGTAGCCCCTGGATTAGTTTACTTGGTTTTATCTATGAAAAAATGTTGTAAATCTTAATACAGTAAGAAGGTTTTTTTTTAATTTTTACTTTTTTATTGTCATAGGTGACTAAGCCACAGTCACATTTACATTCAAATAACAAACAATGGGGTTTAGAAAAAAAGGTTATGATTTAATTTAGTATCTTATGGTCCTTAAAATTTTGAAATTTTTTCCTTTTTTTAAATTTTGATTTTTAATGGGGATTTTCCCATAAAACCCCATAAAATGGAAAAACCAGATTTCCTCAAAAATGGCTCGAACGATTTTCTAAAAAATTTGGTATGTTATAGTCCTTTAAATTCTGAACAATATTGTACAAATCCCATTTTTGTAAATATTACGGTTCAAAAGTTATTGTAACTTATGTTATTTTCCCATAAAAAACCATATAATAACAAAAACAATAAGATTTTTTGAGAAAAGCTGGTTTTGGTCAAAATAATATGTTATGGTCCTTATAATCCTAAAAAAATGGTACAACACCCCATTGCTGTAACAATTACGGTTCAAAAGTTATTGCAACTTTTGTAATTTTTAACTATAAAATATCATATTTACTCTCACCGCTTACCCATGTGATGAAGGTTGTTGACGAGCTTATGGGAGAAAATATGTGTCAGAATGCTGATACCGTTTATTATATAAGGGTTAGATCCTATTGTACCTTGTAAGCGTTAAGATTTGTCTATAGCCTCAGTTTTGATCGTCCAAGCACCTCTATGATCACTAACCAATGAGAGACGCAAGAGGATTGCGTTGTGTTGTTGTGATCAAACGTTTAAATACCACAAGAGACGGCTCAAGAAGGGTCGACGGAACAAAACGTCTTTTGAGTTTTAAACATTTCTTTGTTAGAAAAAGAAGGCAACTGACAATATACTTATTGTGATTTCCTTGAGGAAAAAGGCTTATTTATATAAAAAATAGCAATTTTAGCTGGGAAATATAACAGAAGGTTATTTTGTAGCCGCCTAATGATGGTTCGAGAAATGTTCAATTCATATTCCATTGAAAGCAATCAAAATTTTCATCAGATTCCCTTGAATATTTTTAAATTCTGATATATGTGATAAAGTTATGATAAAATTATCATTATTTAATAAATTATTATAAGAAAAATACTGCTTAAATAAATATTATTAATTAAATGGATGCATTTAATCAATCACATTTAAATCGAAACTATTCAAACTGTTAGTTGGATGGTCATTTAACCACATTGGAAGAGTTTTCCAATATTTATATGATTCTAAATTTGCAGTGCCATTGCCAACTATAAAGCTGCCTACATAAATGAAATCAATGGGTCAAAATTATTCTTCATCTTTTATACATTTATTTTATGAAATATAAGTTAGAAAGATTCTTTTGAATTTTATTCTGACAAAAATATGTATGTTAAGTTTTTATATCCTGAATAAACTCTCAGATAGGTTTAAAGGTAAATGCCCCAACTTAGTTCTATTGTAATCTTTTATTGCCTTATGGTATCAAAACATAATTTAAAGTCAGTTGTTTATTTTTCATTACATCCAACAGAGCTTTATCAAAACTTCCGTCAGTTATGTAATATTTTCTATTTACAAAAAATGCATAAACCTCCGTCTTAAATGATTGATTGAATTAATTTGATTTTTTTTAATTCGTTTCTTTCCCCTACTGTGGGTTTCCAAATTACAAGAAACTTTGAATAGAAAGCTGTAAGAGTTTTTATACCTCAATAGCAACATTTGTGGGTTTTATAAAAAAGTAAATTGAGAGTATTCAATTACAAAGTAAACTTTACAAATGTATATAAACATTTAAAAAAACTTAATCTGTAAATGGATATCTATATGACTATCTATGAAAGGAACGGGTAAGTGCGAAGATGTGTTCAATTATTTTTTTATTTTGAAAATCATTATAATTTATGGAAACAACCCTTGTAGCTTTATTCACCTGATCCAGTTTGAAAAACACTTTCATAAATATTTACAACTTCAGATTGCAACTGTCTTGCTATTATTCATGACAAGGGGTAAATAGAATGTTTTAACATCTGTTCAGGCTACACTTTATAAATATTTAATTCCACTACGACAAAAACAATTTTTGGAAAGAAGGTTTTCAGTAAATGGTGTTGGTAAAGTGAAACAGAAACAATCCATAAGGTTCATTCTGAAATTAGGTGGAATTTTGTATCCCTCAATGTTTTCTACCAAAGCAAGAGTGTAATTAAGAGATCCTAATGTTATTTTGCTAAAATAATTTTACATTTAAGAGAAAAAATCTGCTAAGTACCCCAAATGCAACCACCATGGAATGTCCCCACTCATGTTTTTTACAACAGTGACAAGTGATTTATGGAAAAAAATCATTGAATTACATAACAAATTCTCAATATCTAAATATATAAAAGGCAAAGCCCTCACTGACTGACTGACTCACTCACTCACTCATCACTAATTCTCCCCCTTCCCATTTACCTAGGAGGCTGAAATTTGGTACACCGATTCTTTGGGAATTTTGGGCATTAAATAGAAAAACTAAGTAGTTTTAATTCTGATCGGGCTTTCGGGCTCCGCCCCAGTGGCTCTGGAGTTTCCCATGTTAACCTTATGATTTTTTTTTCTAAAAATAATTTATAAGTGTTTGTTATTAGACTTAAAGAATATATTAAATTTTTTTTAACCCTTGGGCGGAAATTCCACCTTATTTCAGAATGGCTCATAAGCTTCTTATAGTTAATGAACAAACATGACTAAGAGTGTTAATAGCTTAAACTTATTCGTCATAAATTACAGAAAACAGTATCCTCAGCTATGATAAATTTGACTTTAACAAGAAAAATAGAAGCACCTGCTTGTGAAATATTATATTTCATAACAAGAGTAGAAAGTGAGTCATTACATATTTGAGAAATCGAGCACTTTAAATATGGTCGAGAATATGTATAGACCCATTTTCACTTGTGTTATGAAGGTAACTTTTCACTACCTACACTACAAAGACAATTATTTTCGTAATTAAAACAGACATCGGATATTTCTTTATTACAGTTGGGGACATTTCAAAACTCATAGCATTTTTTTAGTTATGCCTTCAATTTAAAGTTTACTTTTTCACTGATTGTACAGTTTTTGTTGGACAATAACAAATCTTTGCTTACGTCGGCAAATTCCAAAAAGATAGTAAACAACTTTCGCATGGTAAGTTAAACATTCTTTTTCTGTAGAAAACAATGTAGGCCTAATGATGAATTTTCGCAGGTGATAAACATGCAACGAAAACAGGTCATTTCACAGTAGTATAGCGAAAATGTATGTTTAGTGTTTCTATCATACAGACAGTAATGTAATATCAGTAATTTAATATAATATGTAATGTAATATCAGACATTAATGTAAGCTAAGTGTATCCATTTGATTATAATAATGTACCTATGCTTACTGCAGCTCAGCTTATCAAAGTAATTACAAACAATACATACCTATTGTATATTATCTATCTGATTTAAACAATGTATGCATCTGATACAGTAATGTATGTTTAGTGTAGCTATGTGATTAAAATAATGTCATCTTAATGAATGTAAATAATTCCAAATTGTATACTTAGTGTAACTATAAAATTACAACAATACTCAGTGTAGAAATCTGATTAAAATGATGTTTGCTTCTGGTTAACTTAAAAATTCCTGTGACAAGTTGTAAAATTGCTCTCAGTTACTACAGTCAAATAAAAAATCTATTTAATCATACACAAAAAATTAACCAGGATGTAATTAAAACTAAATCATACCAAAAGAAATCATCATTGTAAATGTAAACTAGACATTTTATTTACCGATCACCTCTGAAAGAAATGAAACTGACCAGCTGTAAATCGCAACAGGTCCATGGTCACTTTGTTTATACTTCTTGACCTGTCGTAAAATTCTGGTTGCGATGGTTTACAGCCCTAACTGCAAACTCGACAAGTTACTTTTGTGTGCATGTTACTTTTTTTAATACAAACTATCCTATATACCAGCTGTATTTGTTTGTTTGTGTGTAGGTCTGAAGAATTTATTGACAAAAGCCTCTACCTCAAGAAATCCAATATTTCACTACATAACTCATTTGAAAATTAAAAATTGTAACAATGGCCTTATTGGTTGCCAAGTCGCCATATTGTTTTTTACAGGAAAACAAGGTAAAAGTAAACTAAAACCTTGTAACATGTGTTGGTAACATGTGTTTAACAAGCCATTACAGTATAATACCAAATAAGAAAATACAGTACAAAGGGAATAGGCTACTGATGAATTCTTGATAAATCGTAGTTCTATTAAAACTCCTCCTTGCTAAATCTAATTCCAAATTAAATGAAACCATACAAAAATTTTAATTGATTGGGAATCAACAGGAATTTTCTACCCTGGTTTTGGCCAGACTGTAATCAATTGTTGTGGATCTCTTTTAATCTAAATGACCTCTAAGTTCCAACCATTTATTGACAAAAATAATAGCTTATCCAAAAAGCCTACCAATTTTATTTCAGGTAATTGTGGCTTTAATGTAGATCCTAAATGTTTATCAATTTTAAAAAGACACTGTTAATTGTGAAAATAAAAAAATGTACAGTAGTAGGCCAAGTATAATGTTATTTATAATTTTTTTTACCAAAGACACATTTGAAAAAATGTATCAAACACAGTTTTAATGCATAAAGACAAAAAAGCCCCCCAAGAGATAACATAACTCAAGAAAATCCAACCTAGTGTAAGACAAAGCCTATCAATCCTTCATCCTTCCTTAAATCCTTCGTTTGAGATTTTCTGTGTTCGTGTTTGTGTAAAATACAGGGTGTCCCTAAACTCAAACCTTTTAAGGTATCATTCCTGAACTATTACTAAAGACAAACAAAATCACATAAAATTTCCAAAACTCAAAAGTTACCCCTACAACCAACATTTGGTTTTCTTACACCTAACCATTTTTTATTAGATAACGGTGTATTGTAATGAATTGAAATTTTGGACATAGATTAGACCTATTTTAAGAAAAATATTATCGAGCGAAGCTCTAATACTACACTCCTGATTTTGTTTTACCACCAAGGGTGTCTTTCTTAATGAAATTTATTTATTTATTTTTATTATTTTAAACTCAACCACGTTGCAAAGCACAGAAAAAGCTATCCAAACAAACACATCATAACAACATGTCTCAAGAACTAAAAGAAAGTTGTTGACTATGGTGTATTTGTGTCACACAGATAATTACAAGTGCAGCTAGTTATCAGCTGATAAGCTATGATACAAAGTTCTGCCAAAGGCGTGTCAATCCACACAAACACCAATCTCTATGTTATCTTGTGGTGACAAAACTTGAGTCATGGCTATCAGTAAAATAAGAAAATATTCAACGTTAGCCAGCACTGATTTAGAAATCCAATAAGCTGAAACAATTTGATTGTGTGTATAGTCCTATCTACACCTTTGACATTTTTTTTCAGTTTTTTTGTAGAGTAACAGTCAAAACCCTGTACAATTTAAAGTCGACCTGTTGTTGGACACATTAATTGATAGCCCGATGACAAGACATATGGATCTGGAAACGATCTCGCTTAAAATCATAGAGGCATTCAGAATCAGAATCATAGGCAACCACTACAATCTAGACAAATTTATAATTTTATAATTTTACAAAATGATAAAATATGGTTAAAATGTGAATCCCCCCTATATGGAGACTGGTACTGTTTTCATCAAAAATTTTCATATTGAGTTTCAGGTAGAAATATTTGTTTTGGGTCCCTTCTCAACCATAAAAAAATTATTTTCAAGTTACGTCAGTGTGTGTATATGTAGGCTACAGTTCATTGCACGAATGAAAAACGTAACAAAAAGATGCGGAGTGGCAAAAGAGACTAGTGTGCATGTGTGGGTAGAAGGCAGGACAGCTGTCAGGCTCAATTTGTTAAGTACATTTTCTTGCACTGAGGGTGGATATAAAAACCAGTAAAATCCCATTATCTATACCTCCGGAGCGGCGGTAGGAAAAAGTTCAGTTAGGCTATGAAAATGTTTGTTTAAACATCCTCTAGATGGTTTTCACTTGTAATAAACTTTACAGAGCTAAATGCTCTTGTGGTCTGATTTTGATGAAATTTGGTAGGGTGTGAGGTTGGTTCCTAACCCAAGGTCGTCTACAGCGTTAACTGCACCTTTGGGATGTCAGATAGAAAGTCTGGAGCTACGAACTCCAGGACACTTCCGTGATGCGTGACGGCGGTTCCTTCCGGCCGATCCAATACGAGCTCCAGACTTTAGGAACAGTCGGTTACTGCAATTACAGTGTTTTACATAGTCTGATCTCTGTTCTCTGTTGTGCTTGTGTTAAATTTAAATCTTAAACGACAACTTAAAAAACTCAACGTTATTTCCCATAAGGTCTGGGAACAAAGAGTGGAATCCACCACGAATCAACCTTTTCCTACTAATAATATATTTTTGGTTCTTACCGTCTACGCAATCAGGGACGATAATTCACTACGGCCGTTTCGGCTATAACTCCATCGTCAGGTGCGTGGTGGTACACTAAACTATAGTCTTGTTGCACTTAATACGATAAGTCTTCTTTAGATTGCGTCAGGGGTTGAATTAGACATATAAAAACAGGATGGACACGAAAACAAGAAAACATTTAGAGCACGTGGCACAGCTTAAAAACTGACGACCGACTTTTCCTACTGATGTTGTGAATCCAAAACCTCAGTTTTCATAACTTTTAATATTTTAATACCACATTCATAATTACTCCAAAGGTTGACCAAAAACCTTTAAGGTTTGTTGATAAGCTATTGGGAGAAAATACCATATGTTTCACTTTGCTGATACCGTTTATGTAGGCTACTTATTTGAAATATGGTGAAAATAATATAGAGTAGGTCTACATAAGCTACAGTTGAATAAGTGAATTATAAATTTGGACCTGGAAGGATTAAACATTTAAGTAAACACAACGTTTAGGCCTACATGCATCATTTATACCACTGTCACAGAAAAATAAACTACTGTAATAGTTATTAGCCTTGTTCAAGTTTTTTTTATTATTTTTAGTATTATTTTTAACCTACAATTAATTGATTCAATTTATAGATTAGGTCTACCACATACAATAAAACTTTATAGCCTGTATACAAAGTATTCTTCAGTTTTGTAACCCTAAGTGTAATATAAAATATGTTAGATTCTAGTTTAGACTTGGTGTCATCAGTATTCTCACAGCTGCATATCTTATGATTGCACTATCTCTGTTGCTCTAGATAGGTTGTCACTTATCTGTAGAGAGTAATAAAAGACTGTAGAACTGAAGAACTTTATTAGAGGTTATATATATTACAGACAGCATGTGTTCTGGCCTAGCCCGTTATGGCATAACAATCCCTGAACGTTGTAAAAATTATTGTCTTTGCCAACCATAGAAAGATAGGAACTGAAAACAAAAATATGATTAACTTAGAGGCTACTATCAATCTATAAAATGGTGGTGATGTGGTGTGTTCTGTATTTAAACGTAAACAATAATGAGCAGACTTAGCTGAAATTTTACAAAGTGATCAGCTACCCGGCCAACGCTATCGTCTGTAAAACCCATTTGGGGTGTCCAAGCTTATAATGTCTACACAAGCTTACTACATTTTATATGTAAAATAGCTGAACGTATTAAAGTGCGAGGGGTAGCTAATCAAGAACAGGACAGTTGTTTCATATCATTTCAAGCCACAGAGAAATTTCATTACTGTTAGCCTACAGAAATTATGTGACTTCCTATTTAACACAAAATGGATGTCAAATTTTATACAAAACGCTTAAGTTTTAGACTTAAATAAAAAAGTATTTTAAGCTGTTCATAAACTATATAAGTAATAATTTACAACCCAGACCCCAGCCATAACGAGAGGATCGTGGGGATGCGTAATACGATCCCCCGGAAAACCACCCCCCCAGGTGCAACGTGACGCCACGAATTCTGCCAACTAACCAATATGGGAGCTGTGTCAGCAACTGGAATACTAACCCCCCTAGCAAATGTGATGCTATGTAATTGTAATTTTAATTCGAGTAATTCCCTTTGATAACAGAAAAGGCATGCGGGGAATATCATGCGGAATTCTGAAACGTTACAGCAAGTTTGGTTGGTTAGGTTAGGTCAGTTTAGAACAGTATGACAACGAAACTTGAGTGTCCGTGACTGGAAAACTGATTAGATTAGTATCGGTCCCAAAAATTGACCAGGTAAGGTAACAAAACAGAACCTAAGCACAGTTCCTTCAAAATCTCAATAGGCTACGGTACACCATTTAATTACACAATAACCTTTCACCCATGAATATTGAATTTAATAATAAAATCCTCCTACAAAATATATAATTTACTGCAGTCTGAAAATTAACCAAAATTAGCACATAGGCTATGCAAAATGCATGGAGACATTATGAGCACGACGTCTTCTTTGGTTTGCTGATTACAACCCAGCAACTACAACGGAACAAAAGATTCCCTTCATCCAATGAACACATATTAATACCCACATGTTTCAAGATGAATTAATATAACTAGTGCACCTGTTGCTCGAACTTGAGCAATTGCAAAGTATTACAGGCGTTATATATATATTTTAAAACAAATAAACGTAACAATTTCCAATGACTTAAAAGAGTCTAATGTATAAACTAAAAGATAGCCTAATGTATAATCATTAACTTCACTCCAGTTATTGAAACTGGAAACAAACTCACTCTGGAAACAAATGCTCACTCCACTCCAGTTATCGAGACTGAAAATGAACTCACTCTAAAAACAAATGTTTAAGTACAAACAAAATCTTTATTTCATTAAAAACACATTGGGATTTTTATGGCCGGTGGGGCAAAGCCAAGGACTTTTATTCGGAATTGGTGAAAGGGGGCGTCTACAAAAAAAAATATGTGACACATCGCTTGTAAAAATCCGTCCATTATTAACGGAGGAGTAGTGTTTCGTAGAAATCGCCTTCACGTGTTATATATGAGGATGTCCAAAGGCGACTTCCAGACACAATCACTAAAACGCAAATCACAAATGTCACAATTTAAGGTATATGTTTTTAGGAAAAAGCATTTAGCTTGGATTAAATAAATATATAGGATGGAGAGGACACAGCTAACTAACCTGATGAAAGGTTGCAGACGAGTCAAAGAACACATAAAATCATGAAATGTGTTCTTTGACTCGTCTACAACCTTTCATCAGGTGAGTTAGCTGTGTCCTCTCCATCCTATATATTTATTTAAATGTCACAATTAGTGTTTTATAGGTTTCGCCACATTTGTACTTCCAACGCCTTTTGCAATAGCTTAGGCCTACGGATTGCCTTCCTGTCTCCGCTCCACAATGGTAAACATAACCACAGAGGCACAGACCAATAGCAATGCTTCTAATGCTCCAACAAACCACAGCAACAAACACAGCTGAGCCACAACAACTAATGTTTAGGTTGTTATTGATTAAATTTATCAATTTCAGGGAAGTCCGGCTGATTATCCATCCATACCTGGTAATTAGGCCTACTTACAAATTGCCCTTTTCTCCCGATGATTACTGTAACTTAAACCATGTTTGATGTCTCCCCCACCCAAAACCCCAAATTCCCACCAGTCTCCTAGTGAGTTGGGAGTTATTGCTTAAATGAGGTCTCAGTGCCAAAAAGTAATTTAATAAAGTTGAGCTTTTTATGCCTTATAGGCCTAGTTAAAAAGTGATTTTAGAACACTTTAGCAACATCTAAAGGCATCCGAGTCAAATCACCTGGAATTCAAATGCGATTTAAAATTGTTTCTTTTAAATAGACGGTAGCGTAAAGGTTAGGCCTACTTTAGCGCCCCTGACTTCCTGATTGACAGCTAGAATCATAATCATCCACATGGAAACCAAATGGGAATGAGTTTAGGTAAGTTTTCTGTTTTAAGTTTTTAAGCCTAATTTTGTTAACTTAGGATAAGCTTCTTGTGACGTTTTATGTTAGCCTATATGTTTTTTTTATGTTTTATGTTAGCTTAGGCACAGAAAACATATTACTATAACCCAGAATGCCAACCGCGTGGTAAAAAGCATTAAGTGTTTTGAGAGAGCTTTGCCTGTCAATCATAGGCAGCGCCACCAGCGTTGCTATGCTGAGTGCATGGCAACGCTGGTGGCGCTGCCTACGATTGACAGGCAAAGCTCTCTCAAAACACTTAATGCTTTTTACCACGCGGTTGGCATTCTGGGTTATAGTAGTATGTTTTCTGTGGCTTAGGCCTACTTGATTAAATGGTATTTTGGTATTATCCGGAGGCCACTTATTTAAGAGGGATTTTTTTTACTTACCGGAGACCAAAAATACTTAACTACACGTTAAATATAGGTAGGTACTTAGCCTAATTGGAAAGAACATACTTCAATTGACTTAAGTTAACTTAAGTACTGTTCAAATTTGACATGATTACGATTGGCGGCATTTGAGTTCAGCCTCCCAGAAGGCAGCGATGTCAGAGAGGATTGAGTTGGATGCGTCGCTAGCGCTATACTCCGACAAGTAGGCCTAACTAAGATATACAGTGTGCTGCGGCGGTTATGTTAGGTTGGGTTATCATAAATATGTTTGTAGGACTTTCCTTGTTTCGTTATACAAGCAGTGACAGGTGATGTGCGCGCTCCGGTCAACGACCTGACCTTGGCCTACTTGAAGGAAATTTGACATGCAAAAGTATGACTCATTTGGTCAATTTGTTTGATTCATAACAAACAAGGAAAGTCCTAACTTAACTTACAAACATATTTATGATGCGGTAACCCAACCTAACATAACCGCCGCAGTGCGTTGCAATAGGGTGGCTTACGGATAATACTAAAGTACCGATTAAATCAATTACTTAACACCAACCACCATAAAGGGACTAGGCCCAGGCCTATACTTTGATTGTGGATCCCAGGTAAGTTAGGCCTTGGTTATTACTAGTAAATAACTCATAGCCTATTATAAATATAGCCTATCAGGTTCACTGCTAACCAAAGTAAGCTACTGAATGATACTTTTATTATAAAACAGTTTTAAACCAACTTTGCCCAGCTAGGCTAAAAACAGTAACCTAGTGTTGGGCTATGACATTGTATGAACCATAGTTTACATAGAAAAATACCACTTTGTGCCTAAGGTGTAAATTAGCAGGTAAATACTTACACGACCATTCCATAAGCTCCTTCTCCAATGTAAGCTAGATTAGTATATCTGGGTCCGACTTCAAACGTTTGTCCTCTCACTATTTCGGCATTGCTTACACCCGCTTCACCCGCACCAGCCACCTCCGCCGCCATTTTATCAAAACTATCAAATTTTCGGACGTCTCTACGCGATACAATCAAGGGAGTTTCGTTTCGTCAACAGATGTCAGTGTCAGTATTTTGTCCACCTTGCGCATGCTTTTCATTTAAAAACACTGCATAGAGTACGTTTTTGACAGCTGTAACGTAATCGTACTGGGTGGGTTCCATAATATCGACAACCGTAGAAATTGATCGAAACTGAATTATTCCCAGTTTGTCGACACTGGAATATTCCCACTTAACCGACATCCCAAATAACCGACGTCACAAATGATCGACACCACAAATTGTCGACATCCCATATTGTCGACAATGAAATAGTTTCATTTTGTCGACACTGAAATAGTCCCAGTATATCGACAAGCACCCGTTCTTCGGAGCTACTCTTGAAAAGGAGTTGTTCTAATTCATCGTTCAGTTCCTCAACTCACGAGTCGCAATATTTGATTCCGAATTCCGATTTCCGACGGACATTTCTACATTTTATTGACTAAGAAATTTTATGTTGTAAATATTTATCTTGTTTATTTCTTTCCTTGTTTACAAGAAAATAGATGACTCGAGTGTTACAAACTATAGTTTTTAAGGAATAATGTGAAATAAGTTAATTTTTATAGGATAAAAAACTTAATCAACATGATAACTTAATAACATTAGTCCTACCAGACACTAACTTAGGTAAGTCACCAACAAGAACCTAAAGCCTATGTCACATTGGCTACTTAGTAGCTGCTATTTCGCTAGCTGCTAGTAAAGTAGCGTAGTGTGACACAGGCTTAAGATACAGCTTTTTCGTAGGCTAATTCTGGATCATCAAGCAATATTGTAGCAAATGTTTGAATAGGCATTTACCCCTAGGGGGTACAGTTTCTTAACTGGGCTACGCTAATATTGATTGAAACTATCGATTCGATTAGTAAACCTTCATGCGATTTTTTCACCATCAGCAAGTTTGGTTGGTTAGGTTAAGATAGTTTAATTTGATAATAAATATATTAACAAATATCGATTATTAATCAATCTCTATTTTCAATTCGATAGTTTCAATCGATATTAGCATAGCCCAGTTAAGAAACTGTACCCGTCTCTTTCCCACTGACCCAGTGTCAACTTTAAGAATTTGTTTAAGTTATGTAAAAATATTTGGCTGCACTTATATCGCATGAAGGTTTACTAATCGAATCGATAGTTTCAATCTATACTTATTAGCATAGCCCAGCTAACAAACTCTACCCGTATTTTGAATATTTCATTCCTTTAGTTAGGTTAGGTTTTACCCTAACTAACCAAACTTGATATAGGCCTAGGCCTAAGTTTATCAAATGAAATAATCAACATGACTGGGACGGGTGGCGTCGTCCTGTAATCCAGCTACTAGGAGGTCACGAATTGTGGATATTTATAGGCATGCACTGTGGATTCGACACTCCCTGGTGTGGATTAACGTCCGCACGAGTGAGTACTTACTACGACTCTCCCCAGTACTATCCTGATAATTAGACCAATTCGTACTTATAGGCCTATACCAAGGCAATAACTTAATGTGGTTCGGATTCCACTATAAACTGTATGTCCCTTAGTTGCCATTAGCTGTTTGGGCTATTAATTAACAGCTGTGTCTAAGGAATGTCGGTCTTAGTCACTAACAAGACTACAAGATCGCTCCACTCATCCTACACTCATCTCCATTCATACTTGGCTTAAAATACCTACTTTGTATGGTCGCCAAGTAATAAGAAAGAAAGTAGGCCTATTAAAGAAATACATTCATTGGAATGAGTGTAGGACGTAAACTTAAGTGCTGTCAAATATTCTAGAGCTGTTTGTATTTGGTGTAAGACTAGACTTGGATTATATTCATTCATTGCTGATGACTTCATTGTTAGTTTTATAGATGATCCTGGAGCAAAGGCTGTAATTTAACCTGAACCCAAATTGGTCTCTGTTTTAAATATTGTCTTGAACCAATAAGTTAAGAGGACTAACTGTTCTGGACGACATTGCCATCGATATCACTGCAGATGAGAGAGAAAGAGAGACCAGAGTTGTGTACCCTGGAGGCAATTACCATACTGCTGTGATAATGTTCCTTGGTCTAACCATAACTTAAGTGAGGTGAGTCAATATTCTTTCCCCTTTGGGATAGATTCTAGGCTGTTTGTTAACTAAGTAATTCAAAGTCCAAATCGGTATTTTGGTAAGTATTATCCGGAGGCTCACCAAAGGACTTGTGTTTGTTGTGTAGGCTTGTGTTTGGAGGAGTATTATTGGAGGAGCGCTGTACAGATGTACAGCGCTTTGCGGCGGTTAAGTTATGTTAGGTTGGGTTATCTATCATGGAAAGAACATTTTTATGTCCTAGGCCTACTGTCCATATTTGGGTGGGTTTATTCTTAACTGTACAATATCTTTTGTTTGAATTTTTTGCGTTTATAAATTTATTTTATGGACAGAATTTAACCTTCATTCGATTTTTTTCATTATCAGCAAGTTTGGTTGGTTAGGTTAGGTTATGACAGTTAGGGTCCGGTTGCCGGACCCGTATCCTCTGCGTAGATTTTTACGTACTGAATCCAAAGACCACTATTTTTCACTGCAGATGAATATTAGCCTACTGAAACGGAATAAATCACCGCTCAAAATGTTTGAATAGTCAAGGTAGAGTGGATTACATTAACAAGTGGAATGAACTGTGGGTGAAGTAATTTAAGCCTACAGCTGATTGTTTTCAACACCAAGCAATTGGAAGTGACAACTTTATTTAATAAATATGATTCTGTCTTTGCTCATAGGCCTATTGACGTCACATCAATTGGCCCCGATTAATATTAATGGCTGATCATATTTATCGGCGTTCCAATGCTCTAAGTCATAGCCTCCTCTACGTATTTTATAGGCCTGCCTAATAACTACAATTGACTAAATTCTTTACCCTAGGGGAGCGAGCAGAACTTCAGTACCGGGCTCAAATCCTGCCAGATGACCAATGGATTTTATTTATTATTTTTATTATTATTTTTTTGTGAACACCACAGCCCTAGACCTAGGCTGAAGTGTGAAATGTGAATTAAAATTCCGGACTAGTGCCTGTAGCGTCCTAGGACAAAAAATGTGTGTATACAGTTATCACATTCCTTATAAACTAATAACTAGGCGGCCTGTGTGCAAAATTACACATTTTAACATGATAACAGTAATAATAAAAAGGTTGTTTAAGTCAGTCATTCAAAGTTTTCAAAATGAAGCGCATGTGAATTATTTTTCCAACTGTCACCTTACAAAGTGGCCTTTCTTGCACTTATTATAGCACAGAAAGTTGCTAATTGCTGCATTTACTTACTTTTACCGCGTTCTTTTTTTGCCGCACTCCTGTATTCCAACCAAACAACACAAAACAGCGTGGTTTTATTAGACACGTATAATACATACGTACACTTGAAAATAAGTTGGCTACCCATTCAAGATATTACGACTACGATCAACTGGTACAGCTTACCATTTCACCAATGTATGGATTTAACCTAACCTATAAACGTGTTGAACAGAGTTTGAAAGACTAATTATTTATATGTTTTATAATAACTGTAAGAAAAATATAATTTCTAACACAAGTGCAAACTGCCTTTGCTGCACTCGAGATACTTTCCACACTCGCCTACGGCTCGTGCGTTTAAACATTTCTCTCATGTGTAGCAAAGTGCCACTTCGCCCACTAGTTACTATAGTTTTTGGTGGAACATGAGGATAATATATAATCTGTATGCAAATTTATAGTTTTTTATAACAATTTAAATCCAGGCCCCTACTTAAAATTTATTTGGATTACATCTCGAAACATGTTGTTTGGAAATTACTTATAATTAGGCTATAGCTTGCATTTTTGCAAATTGGGAAATAACAATGAATTAATATTTGAAGCAATTTATTTTGTCTAAACCAAATTATTGTTACAAATTCTAATATTTTGTACTAACTTGACCCAGATTTGCTCAAACATTTTCCTATTAGCTGTGTACCTATTTGAATATCGCAAATATAGAAAGGAGTGTACACACTTGTATTATTTGTTAGACTAAAATTATTTGTATAACACTATTTTTTTGCAATATTTCTGTACAGAGCTGAAGCCTACCAGTAAAATGGGGGTGTTGTAATTAATATCCTCCGACACTGGAGGATACAGGGGAGAGGTGTCAGAGGAAGAGGAGTTTTAGGATGGGGCCAGTAAGACTAAGATTGAAGAAAACTAACTTATGGTAAGTTTTGCCATTTACTTAAATTTAATACTTATAAATCCAGGGCCGTGTCCATTGCCCCGAAGCCTATGTCGCATAACCCTCCTGAATTACTAGTATTTAACACATTGCCCGCTTAAGACGTCCTCAACCCTATTAAGAAATAGCGGAGGACGTCCTAAGACGTCCTTGTGTAAGGTTAAGCAAATGGTGTTACAGTTGTCCCCGTTTTCAAACTAGGGAATTGAAACTCTGTCAGCCCTTGGGGGACATATTGAGTATTACGTCATTACCGCCGCTTGCAGATCCGCCGCTCCGGTTGGTGGCACTCGCGGCGGAATTTTTGAATTAATTGGCCGAACAAAAGCAGCCAGTATGAGTCTAGTGTTTGACGGTGAACGTTACTACTTGCTGAGCGTGGTCTGTAAACACAATAGAAATCTGTTTTTGCCGCCACTCCTTAGTTCGGGCGTGCTGCGATTTTTTGCGGATTTTTAAGTTCGCGTTTGTTTTTATGTAAGTTTGCGCTTGTGTTTAGTCGTGTTTGGACTTTTTTATGTATTACGTTCCAAGCAGTGCTGCTATCTGTGGGTGTTTAACGAACTACGTCGACTCTTGTAAAGCAGGACATCGCCGCACGTTCTTTGCTATTCTTCAGACCGAAATTGGAAAGCCAATCACTCGCGGCAATCGGGTTTGTTCGACGCTGAGGGCTGCGCCGCACTGGGTTACGCCCGCCCTTTGACGTGCCGCAGCGAATGTGTTAACCAGCATTTTAACTGGAGAGGTGCCCAAAAATTTGCTTTTGTTTTTTAGGAAATGTAGGCTATATTTTTTTACACCATACAGTAATTATAATTATTTTGAATATGTCATTGTGTTTACATTTGGTTAGTACTGAAACAGCAATAATTTTAAGACAAATGGAAAAGCCCTGTCAACAGAAGCAGTTGAAACAAGTAGAAAAATTCTCATACAACAATTAATTATTTAGTACGAGCGTGGTTCAATAAGACCTTAGAAAAATATATAATAACACAATTTTTTGTGATAAATTTGATTTATTTTGTTATAATCTCCTTTTATTTAGCTCTATACACTTATCTTAAAGTTCCGCAAAACCTCCTTCAAATGCTGTCCAAATAAATAGCACCCTACAAACATGAAAAGCCTTCAAAATACTCTTCTTTTTCAGTGATGACCTCATCATTTGACATAAAACGTTGCCCACCAGGTCAATTTGTTATCTTAAGAAATAAAAAAGGTCATTCAGGGCGTTTGACAAACAAAATTATTCGACGGTTTTCTTTGCCACCCTGTCAAGTGAGTGAGTGTTGGAGGGTGGTGGGAATGGTGTCGTCCCGTTTGCGAACAGTCCCGTTTGCAAACAAATTTTTGGCTGTGGGGTGAGGTACCTGGGAAGGAGTCCCGTTTGCGAACAAGTTTCGTTCTACCCTCAGTCAGGTAGACTCCCGCACGTTAATTGTTGTCTTTCTGCTTGTAGAATACAAAGCTAATATTCAAAGACATTATCAGAATATCTGCTTTTTAGGCCTACTTTTGAATATTGATTGTATAAATATTGGTTATTTCATCGGCAGTAAACAAGTACAATGAATCAATACGAGCAGGGACTATTCTTTTGATTAGATTCATTAACTGTCTGTAACGAATATAAATAAAATGTGACATGTTTATTTATTCTTATATTTGATGGTTCATTGATTATTGATTTTATGAAATAAGTGAGATTGTATATTTGTTGTTGTATCTAACCCTAATTAATTATTAAAAATTTCGCTAATGTGAATAATTGTATTGAAAGATTTTGGTGTAAAAAATAGTGAAATTATAAAGTTCACATTTACTTGAATCATTTTAAAATTTTTGAACAATTAACATGTGTTAAGAGTAGGGTACACACCTTAAAAATTGAAACTTTTTCTCAAGGAGATAATTGACAAACATATATATTTTTGCCATTTTGAGAGAAATATTGTTTACACCATTTGCCTTTTCACAAATTTTTAAATCCTAATTTCATATTACTACCCATGGATTAGTTATGATGTTTTCTAATCCAGAGGTAGCTACTACCTATCTATATTATAACTTTTGACACTTTCTGTAAATTTCACATTCTATTCAATGAATTACTTTTTATGAGCGTTTCATGGTCATGATATGTATATTTTCAACCAAGTTCCTCTTAACTTAACCTACCCTCGACATAAACATTGTTTGATGACGTTAAATTTCCTAATTCTAAGCTGATATACAAATATTTCAATTTAAAAACAACAATAAAATACCCCCACTGCAGCAAACCTGCAGACTAAGCGAATTTCCATTTGACTGATTTGATTTACACTGAAATGTCTACTTACAAATATAACATTTATTCCCGATTTAAATAGAATTAGTTTAACAAGTACTTAGGTTTGCTGCATCAGGGAGGGTAAAACTGTTTTTTTGTAAAACGTTAATAGTTAGTAAAAAATAAAAACATTTTCCAAATTTGATAAAAATATGTTCATAAACAAGCAAACTACAACAGTTTACTTATTCTCCATAAGAATAACATGGGAATTTTAAATTTACAATTTTTTGGAATTTCCTCCGTAACCATAAGGCGCATAATAACGCTTCAATATACTAAGTTATTTGTTTTTTTAAGCTCTACAAAATGGTTTGGAAAGAAATTGCTAATTTTTATGTTTTTTGGGTCAAAAATGGGAAAAACCTATTTTTACCCCATAAAACCCCCCGTAAACCCCCGTTCCCATGGTCCGATCATGCTGGATCGCGAACTCGTTCAAATAATCGTAGGTTTACACGTTTGTGCCAAATTTCATCAAAATCGTTGTCGTTGTTATGGTTTGTTCGTTATGTAGAGGTAAAATATACATTGTGTCTAATGGAGAGTTCTAGGGGATTAAAAAAAATTTGTTTTATTAAGGAATTCGTTATATTGAGGTTCGTTATATCAAGGTTAGACTGTATTAATTTTTGTTCTGTTATATTCCAGGCCTGATGACAGGGTGGATGGCAATGGAGGCATGGAGGTTGGGGGAGAGAAGGCTGAAGAAGTGAAGACAAATCAGTTTAGATTCATTATAATGATTAGTTTAATATTTATTTTGAATACCAGTATACTTTTATTTAAATTTTTTCTCATTTAGATTATTTAATTAAGAAAATTTTATTATTTTTATAAAGATGTTTTCTTAAATTTTTAATATTTGTTTGTACTTCTGCCTGGTAAAAAACAAAACTGTTTATTATGTTTGTTAAAATGATTAGCCTACTTCCACTAATGGACCTTGTCTTGGGTGAAACGAGATATCTTGATATTTAACTAGCAGGGTGCCTGTTCTATCTATGGGCGGGGATCGTATAAGTCAGTTGAATTGAAACCTTCTTATATTTCGATATTTGGTAAATTAATCATTTCCAACTTTATATAGTATAGATCGCTATTTCTGTATTGATGTACTGAAATGAATAAAATTATATGAAATTAAATGTTGTTTTTTTTATATATTCTGATGAAACACTATTGATAAGGCATAACAATATTCTAAAGTTTATAACAGCTGATGTTTGTGTTTTTATTAATGATTTATTGTATTGTGACTTTTGAGTGGTTGAAGGATTTGTGGTGATTTGGTTTTAAGGAGATTGATGTTCCTAATTTTTTAAAGTCTATCTATATCTATCTATCTATATCTATATCTATCTATACTTATTTAATACGCAAGCAGGTTTTTTGTGACAATTACTCCTCCGAAACTACTGAACCGATTGACATGTTTTTGGTGTCATTGGAAAGAGTGTAACGTGAAGTTGTGCAGGAAACTTTCTTTTTAGGGAAATAATTAGAGAGTGAGGCACTGGGGCCCTTTTAAGTTTCATATTTCTCCATAAGATTAACATGGGAAACAAAAATTGTTATGAAACTCCAGCTGTTGTACGAAATTAAAAGTGAGAAGAAGAACATATATTTTAATTGTAAAAAGTCGATAATTTTGCTAATTTAACAGTTTGCTACAAATATTTACTGACTTCGTTGAAATGAAATATTTACTATTTGAGTTTGGGTTAGCGTAAATATTACAGTGGAAAAAAGTGAGAGAGCCTGGATAAATTGATATTAAAAAAAAAAACTGCATTAACACTGTGCTGCATTTTTTAGTAATCGTTGAAAGAGCCAATTTGCAAATCATGGAAACATAGGAAAGTCATAAAACACCACTAAGGAGAAGAATTAGAAATAATGTTTTTTGATTTTTTAATTTCCTAATTGTAGAAAACACTAAAAAACAAGATCAGCTTTTGAAAAATGATAAGATATTTACAAGAAATTTTGATTATATCCATCTGTTATGAACATTTGAGTATTTCCATAATCTTTGAGTCGAATCTTTTAAAGTCATCAGAAATTATGACTATTATTCGTTTTACAATAATGCCTGTAATTCTTGGCAATTGCTCGAATTCGAGCAACAGGGACACTAGTACTTATTTAATACGCAAGCAGGTTTTTTGTGACAATTACTCCTCCGAAACTACTGAACCGATTTACATGTTCTTGGTGTCATTGGAAAGAGCGTAACGTGAAGTTGTGCAGGAAACTTTCTTTTTAGGGAAATAATTAGAGAGTGAGGCCCTGGGGCTCTTTAAAGTTTTGTATTTCTCCATAAGATTAACATGGGAAACAAACATTGTTTTGAAACTCCAGCTGTTGTAGAAATAGCATGAGAAAATTCACAATGTTTACATTTGCTTTGACATTTAAATGTAAACAACCAGAAATTAAAAGTGAGAAGAAGAACATATGTTAATTGTAAACAGGCAATAAGTTTGCTAATTTAACAGTTAGTTTGCCACAAACATTTACTTACTCGGTTGAAATGAAATAGTTACTATTTGGGTTGGCGTAATTATTACAATGGGAAAAAACGAGAGAGTCTGATTAAATTGATATACTAAAAAGAAAACTGAATTAACACTGTGCTGCATTTCTTAGTAATCATTAAAAGAGACGATTTGCAAACTATGGAAACATAGGAAAATCATAGAACACCACCAAGGGGAAGTAATAGAAATAATGTGTGTTATAAACACTAAAAAACAAAATCAGCTTTTGACAAATGATAAGATATTTCCAAGAAATGTTGATTATATCGATCTGTTATGTACATCTTGAGTATTCCATAATCTTTGAGTCGAATCTTTTATAGTCATAAAAAAATATGACTGTTATTCGTTTTAAAATAACGCCTGTAATACTTAGCAATTGCTCGATTTCAAGCAACGATATTGATACCAACTTAATATAGACTAATATAAAGAAGAGTTAAATTTTAAAAAATTGTCATTTAAATCTAATAATTAGTTTTTTTGTTGAAAATGTCAATAATAAATTAAAAGATATATGTAACTAAAGGAGATGAAGGTAAATAATGTATGTCAAAGTTTTATTCGAGGATTTGGTCAGTTTTCCGCATATCAGCCAACACAAGATTTAAAATTAATCAAAACCAAAATGGTGGTATCCACTACTTACCAGATTTAAAAGTCATAACTTAAATGTTTCTAAACGTTGAATTTTGTTTCTAAAAGCGTTGGGGGATGTGTAACTATTATATGCAACAGATGTAAAGATTAAAATGTTTCTGTTCTGTATCCTCTTCCCGTTGCAAAGCACGGGTACAACAGCTAGTAGTCTATAGAATAATATGGAATAGTAATAAATAAATTTTATAAATATTACTCTTGAGCTACTTTACAAAAGAAGATTCTCCACACTTCCAGTTTGTTTAGAAGAATCCTTATAAATAAATCAGCTGATTGAATTACTTAAAATGTGAAGAATATTTGTTGGAGACCGTTCGGGGAAAATCATTAGTTTACTATAAAAGCAGTCTTAGTATTGCAGATATGAATCCATTCCCAGACACTCTGCACTGCTAGCCTTTACTAATTCTTTCACAATTTCCTGTTTCGTGGACATGTTTCCATCCCTTCTCATAGCATTTCAGTATTGCAAATACATTATTCTAACTGCTACAATCTGTTTCCAGTTCCCACACTCCACACTGCTCACCTTTTCTACATAGCATTTTAGGATTGCAGATACCTTAATATAATCGTCATAAACGGTTCCCACACTCCGGACTGCTCACCTAGACTACTTCCTTCACCACTTCCTACGTCGCGGACCTGTTTCCCTCCCTTACCATAGCATTTGAGGATTGAAGATACCTTAATCTAATCGTCATAAACAGTTCCCACACTCCGGACTGCTCGCCTTTACTATTTCCTTCACCACTTCCTAGTCGCTGACCTGTTTCCCTCCCTTTCCATAGCATTTAATGATTGCAGATACCACAATCTAATCGTCATAAACAGATCTCACACTCCACACTGCTACCCTTGACTACAATGTATCGAGTAATCTTCAGTATAATCTTTGCTTAATAGTAACAACTGATGTTTTTCCTTTTTTATTGTATTTTGTAATTGCTAGTACTGTGGATAGACTACTTACAAGTCTTTTGTTTACTTTTTCCTTGTTATTTAATTCAGCCAAGATGGTTACTAAGCAACCCATAAGACTAATGTTAAAAAAATGTGATTTTTCAGTTTCATTTTTCTACGTAGTTAGATTTTTGTTGGCAGTTCTAACAGCAGTAAACTCGTTTTTAGGCCAGTAATAAACTATTTACAACATTTGAAGAAAATCGTCGGAGCCGTTTTTGAGATCTTGGTGCAAGCATACATGTATACATACATACAAGCAAACATTGTTCATATTAGAGTATGTATAGGATAGGATATTGGTAAGAAACCTTGTACCATTATCTTATTTTAGTTTTTATTTTAGCTGTAGTTGTACTGACGTTTTCCAGTAATATAACTGCATTTTCAAAATGCCATTTTGTGGAAATAAAAGTTCTTGATTCTTGATTGCGGTTATAGACGAATCTAAACAGTCAATCAGTTTTGCTGGAAGAACAGAAAATTTCTGGGGTTTAAAGGAGAAATATTGAAAACAGGAGGAGGAGACAATTAATAGGAAATATTATACGTATTAGATGAGTAGAGGAGATGCCTGGTCTCACAGTAAATCCAGGTACACAATCATACTTCGGGAGATGAATAATTTTTGCCAGATATATTAAGCAACTTAAAAAAACCATGAAGATTAATATACACATCATGTTGTCACAGTGGTAACAATCTGTCACCAAGGTAATCTTTAGTAAACCTACCTAAAGTCAGATCAAATAAATACGCGCAAGAAATGTTTACTGCTGGTAACAGCTTTAATTCGGGAAACATTAGTGGAAAACACAAAAAAATAAGGCCGGGTCCAAAAAATGCTAAAATATTTTTACAAGAAGCGCTTATTATTTCAAAGCACTATTAAATATCGTGAGTCAAAGGTAATAGAGTAGGCCTAAACAAACAATAAATCTTCATAAATAAAATTAGAGTTTAGTCTGTACATTGCTCAGAATTATATATTTTTGATTATTTGTACATTTTATACATTAGAGAAGCCGAAACAACTCAAACAAGCCTTATCTCAATTGCTGTCTATCTCTCCAGCACTATACAATGCCCGAGCGGAAATACCATTGATATCATAAAAGCTCACCCAACGATGTGAGCGTGAGCCTCCCAACGGCGTACTGTACTTTTCTGTACTATTCAGTATATTATGTATATTCAGTACTGTACTATTCAAATTGTCTAGGTCTAGTAAGGACCGTTTCCCGACTGTACGCAGGATATGAGCATGTATTGTCATTGACTAGTCAATTGTATTGTATATATTTGTTCCCTCATCTTTTCCTTAAAATACTCACATATGGTGGCGTCGAAATAATAACTCTACTTCAGTAAAGAACAAATTTAATATTACACCCTACAATATGAAATATTTTGTCCAACTGAAAAGAAGAGTGATATAATTTCGAAACCCCTTAATAATTGTACATTTAAAATTCAGCAATACAATTATTATTATCAATTATCAATTACAACATATAATTAAAGCTCCATATAAAGAATTGTGTCAGTAAAAAGGTCAGGATGGGTTTATTCGCCAAATCAATAAAACACGCAGTTAACGTAATCTGTATTGCTTTCATTTAACAATATATAGTAAGTGTACTATTCCTCCTGTAGTTGCCCGATTGCACCTATGGTCAGGGATTAGTACCTACGATTGCACCGACAGCCCTTTTTTGGGGTACCCGTTAATACTAATGTTTGTATACTTTTAATCTTTAAGTACGGTATTTAAATTATCTAACGCGGTAAAACTTTGTTTATTTGTTAAATACCGTAACAAACATTGTCAAGGTTGATTATACATTGCATGAAAAATACATAGAACCTAAATTGCTTCTCGCCAAATACACACCAAGCTTATACACATGTCTGGAAATTCTGCGTCAGCGAACTATAGCCATAGATGAACTAATATTAAAATTAGTACCTATCCTTATTAAAATTGAAGGCCTTTTGGTTGAATAAGGCCTTCATCAGGGAATTTTGGGTAAATCACAGACTCCACATACAGGCGTACGTAAACAGAGAGCTTCTTTCTAATTTTTCTTCTGGTCCAAGAACTATAAGTTGAATGGCCTTTGTGAAAAACGCGTAATATATGAATATAATTTGAGTAAAACTTAAGTGTTAAATAGTCGATGCGGTGTTACGTTAATTCAACTTTACAACTAACCTACCATATAATGTATACCATATACGAGAGAGGTCGTTCAGTGGCCAAAAACTCGACCAAAATAATCTATAAGGTACAGAGTTCTATATTTCCATCCGCACTGTAAATAAAACATGCGATTGGAATTTCTTCCATTTGTTTTGATTTTCTGTTTATATTTCGTTGTTATTTCGTCACCAGCACGGCAAACCATATTATGGCCCATATGCAGTTTTTTACTTTATTTAATTTACAATCAGTTCAACAAGTTGAACAATAAGCAAATGATATAAATAATCTTACTAAATATTATAAACTAGCTGTTTGCCCGTTCTACGTACGGGAATCTTTGAAACCTTATATTCAGAACAGGAGTTGGTTTGCATATTTAGTGTTCATTTTTCCAGATATGCTGGCAAAACTATTACTGTATAGGAATACCTTTAAACCTTCGCAAATACAATATCTGACTTTACACAACTGTCCTTGAAGCACCGTCAATGAGTGGAAATCTTTTTTGTAAGCTTTGGTACGATGATTATAATGACGGTAGGACGATGACGGTAATGGATTGGCTAAGGCTAAATAATGATTTTAAATTCAATTCAGCGAGACTACGCCCCTGATTTCAACTTTCCTCCCGCAGCATGGCTACACTGCTAGGTAAATGCAGTGATGTAGTCAGTATGTTGGAACGAAATTTCCCGTTCGAGCCCGGCTTCCAATGCGATGACAAAACGCTAACTGTTTTGATGATAATTGGAAGTCCGGCTCAAATTATGGGGAAGATTAACTAACTATACTTGTAAAGATAGAAGTTTTAAAAAAAACTATACACATTTAGTGGTCAGTGAAGCTGAAGCACATTCTAACTTTAATTATCAGTTATCGATGATCAATTATTTAAGACGAGGAAGTCACTGTGCGTATTTTAATTTAACCCAAATATGAGTGTAGGAAGTGGCGCGATCTCGTAGTCTTGTCAATTACTAAAATGCCGACTTGTTCCTGTACCTCCATATTTTACTAAGAATTAAGTGGATGCACTGTTTTATGTCATAACTTAAACTCTTTTTTTTAACTTTATTTTATTTTACAATCTGTTCAGTACAACTGTGAACAATTAGTAAAAAGCATAATATAAGTAAATGACTTGACCAAGAATCTCCCCAGTGAAAGATCTTGGAAAAATAAATAGTCATATCATGTAACTAACTCACTTTATTTACCTTTTTTCAAAACATTGAATAACGAAAAAACATATGATTATAATTAACAGAATTTAACAGGTGTTATGGAATAAGCTGTTCTCACAACAGTTCCTAAAGAGACAGCTGTTGATTAATAGCCCATACAGCCAATGGCAACTATGGGACCCACCATTTATAGTGGAATCCACATTTTTCAGTAACTATCCGTCGTTTTAACAACTGTATATCAAATGTGGTAACCCCATGTTGCACGAAATAAAATATGCATGTATTTTATTATTTTGTTGTTTATTTGGGCAATATAAAAGGTAATTATACCACAATATTATAGTCAATATAGGCTTAACATACGTATTTATAAATTTAAATAATTTTATCGTTGACATGTATATAAATGACTGGCGGGTAATTTTCTGTCAAACATGGTAAAACTATGCAGTAGTCTAGGTGGTAGAAAGAAAAAAATTTGTTGTTACACAAAATGTAATACTGTACTATGCAGCAAAATGCGCTTAACCGGTATTACAACTTTTGCAACACTTGCTGCAATGAACATATATGGATCCATATCAAATGGGGCCTAACATCAGGGATGGATTTGTACAACTACTGTATGTACTTTCATGTCCAAGAATTGGTAAACGTTTCTGGTTAACGTTCTAATCTAACGTAATCTCTTATATTTCTAAAACATTTTTTAATGAAACTAAATGTTTCATGCATATTTGTTAGGCTTATTATGGGTTAAACCAATCAAATCTATAATTTATTCGAGTATTTATAATAGAGCGTTAATGGAGTTGTGAAACTTGTAGCATTAATAAAATCGTACTATTTTAGCTTGTAGCATATGTTCCCTATTTCCGATTTTGCCAGCTCTATACTTCCTTGCACTTTTTCAATTTTATTTTAATTTTTATTTAAATTTGCTAGTTATTTTTCATAGTGTTAACGTTATCCGCTGTGGCTTCCTGGTAAAATTATTTTTCTCCTCCTTTTGTAAATGCAACTTGTCTATGTAACAATGTTTCGACTATAGAATATGGATGGACTGATGTACTCGTTCCTCACGCACAGGCTTTGCCTATGTGGGGATCTTCCATTATTTTTAAGAATTATTGTAATTTCTGTAACCATTTAATTTTCATGGATTAAATGATATTTGATTTGATTTTATTTTGATTTGTAATACAAGGAGGCAAGCGTTGATAAATTGAAGACTGTTCTGAGCAAACGGATTCACTGATTATTATTAAATAAACTACTTAGCCAGGAGAAATACCACTAAATATCAATGGATATATTTTGATAAACACATTAGCTAGCTATGTAAATGAATTTAATAGAGTTTTCCATTTTACCATACCATACCCTTTGCCAAAAATGGCTGCTCTGAGTTCTCAATGTGGTTTCTTTAAAAGATCTTGTAAAAAACATTTTGGTGACTGTTCCATATAGGTAATACGCTATTACCATATGCGAAAAAATCTCTCATGGTCTCATGGCAAAAATAATCCGATCTTGATGAAATTTGTACAAACGTGTCGTGAAAACCTACAACAAATGAGTCCGCGAACCAACACATTTGGAATACGTGAATGTGAACGGGAGTTTATGGAGGTACTGTAATAAGAATAAGAGGTAAAGATTTTTACATGAGCATAATGAGTGAATTTCAAAACAAAATGTAAAATGTTAACCAAATGTAAATAGCTTATGGCATGCAGGATAAGGAATTTTGTATATATTAGCGAATTTCCCTATAGGGAAGTAGCTATTACCTTAGGTCTCATGGTAAGACCTAGGCCCGGGACCGATCTACTTTTTCATTTTGATTACCCCAGAGGCCAAAAACACCATTATTATACTGTATTATAGTGTACCTATTACTGTATTACTATATACCTATAGACTGGGACGGGTGGCGACTACGCACTATCCGCAGTACTATCCTGATAATTAGACCAATTCGTATATACCAAAGGAAAAAAGTGGTTCGGATTCCACTACAAATCTGTAGGTCCCTTAGTCGCCATTAGCTGTTTAGGCTATTAATTAACAGCTGTGTCTAAGGAATATGTCGACCTTAGTCACTAACAAGACTACAAGATCGCGCCATTCATCATACACTCATCTCCGATCTCCATTCATACTTGGCTTAAAATACCTTCGTTGTATGGTCGCCATTTCAAAGAAAAGTATAAAGTATATGTAAAAGTGGTTTATTCAAAGTTTCAATATTATATTTAATAAGCTTCGATGGAATGTCATCCCATCCGGCAGCTTAATTGCCGCTTTATAGTTCTCACAACATCGCAGAGTTCTCGCTGACATGTCTCAGGGAGAAAACCTTATCTGTGGCGTAAATGGCGTCATCGACCTCGGCTGGCCCGTCCGTCTTAATTGTACTCGCAAGTTGCGCGCCAACTGAGGCAAAGTAGTTATTGAAATTATTGCTGACAATTTTTATTACGTCAGGTCACAGAAAACAGGTGTAGCTGAGTCACCGTGCGCGCAGAAACCCTCAACTGGGAAATTTTCCTTTCTACTTGGGCGGCCCGCGACCTCATTCACAATGTTCCAGAACTTTCTTGAGTCACCGTTAGCTTAATCAATTTTAGTGTTATATAACCTGTATTTAGCTTTCTTTATCAATTATATTAATATGTTCCGGTATCTAGTAAACCTTGTCCGCAATGCGTGTTGAAAGGATGATGTCGGAGCTGCTTACTTAACTTATCTCGATAGCGTACCGGTATTGACTTTAGGAGCCCATTTTTAGTTATCCATGGTTTTAATTTAGAGGCTTTGGCTGATTTATTTTCAGTATATTTATCTAAAATTTGCCCTATAATCTTATTAAACATTTCTGAAACTTCGTCCACGTCTACCGAATTTAATTCCCATTGTTCCAATTGGATGAATTTAGTTCCACGCCAATGCTTTGCCAATTGATTGTCTTTGAAGTAAAATTTTTTATTTCTATATTTTTCGACCTGGTGCTTTGCAATTCCAGATAGGTTGTAAAATGATCTGTTATTTCTGTCTCCAACACAGCCGAGGAAGCTGTGAAAGATGGTGGCAAAGTTATGAAAAAATGGTCAATGCATGTCTTACTAGCAGGACGTGTTACTTTATCAATGCAAGCAATGAATCCTAAGTCGGACTCGGACAGGATATCGAGGTACCGCTCTTCTTGTGAGTTAAAATTAGTTTGAATAATATCGCAATTCAAATCCCCTGCGTAGACATTTATCTGAGAACTTGTGTTAAGTTCTAACAATTATTGTGTTAAGTTCTAAAAATGATTTCAAGTTGTCGTTAAAAAATCTGTAAATATGTATTCGGACTACGGTATACACAAAGCAGGTTACATGTAGCTCCGGCCCAGTCGAAGGTCAAGGACAAGCTCGTAGCCACGCCACCGATTAGCAGCTCACTGATAACGAGTCATCGATGTAGACAACGATACCGTCACTTTGATTCAGATTGTTATAGCTTCTGAAAGTATTATAACCATGCATAAGATCACCCTGATGATTCAACCATGCTTCCGTTAGAATAATACAATTAAATCTACATTTAATACCTTGTAATAAAACTAGAAATTCGTCAATGTTTTTACCATAACTTCTTATGTTTTGGTGTAATATTTTAAAATCATATATAGCATTACAGTTGTTTGGTTTAAATTATAAGAGTTGAAACAATCAACGTTAGTAACTACATTGCAATGTATGAAGGGGGTGGTTGCTTCGTCCATCAAAGCTAATTTATTTACTAAATTTAATGGGTTATTGCCGTCCGACTAGCTTAAATTGTGTATTTAGTGTCAAAACATCAGCGTTAAGAGGAATTTAAACAATCTGTGTTTAGAGCGACATATAAGAGAGTGTGCCATGAGACAATAATCATCAATTATAAACATAGTAAAAAATGAGAATCGAAAAAGTATTCTATGAGCTAGATTATTAGCTAAAATTTAAAAATTCATTGTTGTTTATTGTCTAACTTAGCTTAGGCACTAAACAAACTTTGGTAAACGCAATCACATGATTATTACAATAAGTGTAAAACAATAGGTCAAGTTAATAGGTAAACGGTTCAAATAAGACATTACGGCAATAACAGCCTGTTTATGAATATTTACAAATGTTTCATACAACAGTTGATCTTTAGATTTTTAAATAAAATAATCGAAATAGATTAACACTTTTAATTAATTTACATTTCCTAACAGGAACTCATATAGCCTATTCTAAGTCATTTGACAAACACTATTTATTTTTCGTTAAACCGTATATCATTCAATTAGTCACTTAAACGAGATTATTGAAGTCATAATAGCTGTAAATGATTAAATTAGGAAGTTTTCCAGTTACTCTCAGTTACCAATGACAAAGGGACAGGATGAATGGTCCAAGATGAACTGACACAATTAAAAGTAGTTGATCAATTTGTAATTAATCCTACTACATCGTTGAGCAAATGCAATGTGTTTTATTAGACAACTAGTTATAATTTTACCATAGAAGATTATGTTTTTCTACTGCAATTTTTACGGTAAGAGATAGAAACGGTAAGAGATAGAAAGAAAACTTAAATACGTAAAATGTTTGTTTAAAAAGGACATTTCACATTATATTTAACTACCTGGCCCGACAGACGTCGTCCTGTCCTAATATGGTTTTATGTCAAATGCTCGTTCATTTTCAATATGAGCTCGTTCGCTGCGCTCACTTGCCTTCAGTTACATTTTTTTATCAGAATTTATTTTTCATCACTCCTTAACGAAAGTAACTATTTTCGATAACAGCTGATATCAATGAAATTAGTCGTTTCCCAAGCTCTAATTTAGGGCGAGGGAAAATCGATCAGCTGATTTCCCCTCGCTCTAATTTTACTTTCCCTCGCTCTCAATTAGTTCTCCATTTATTCACTACGCGCGCCAGTGTTTTGTTACGGTTTAATTTAATGATTTTAATAAGCTGTATGTATTTTTAAAAGTTGTGTTATTCTTTTATTTTGATGTTTAAATAAAATTTATTGAGAAATATACGTAGATTTCTTTTTAGAAGATTTTATTTTATTTTGATGTTCAATCAAATTAATTGAGAAATCAAATTGTTTTAATATACCGAGGTCTGCTATTCTGTGTTTGTGTATTTTTGCGTCGTGATGAAAAGTATCGTTCATAACTCGTACCGAAAGTTATTATCCGGCACTTGCTCCATTATTCCCGTCCTCGGCTTCGCCTCGTACGTGTAATTGGGGTTCCCTGTGTTCGGCTTCGCCTCACACAAAAACTTGGGCGCGCGACGGAAAATGCCACTTTCGGTCCTAGTAATGAAATATACTATTACAATCTGGTCAAACAAATATGAGAACAATAAGTAAAACATTTATCAAAACAATGTCAGGAAGCAAGCACCTGTTCATCAACAAGTCTTGCCAAAAATTGGATCAATCATAAATATTTACAGAAATCTGTAGCTTAGGTCCAGCACATGCACAACACTTTTTAATCTGGTAATGCACTGACTATTGTCCAGCAGATTAGCAGCAAGACTGTTCGGATGATATTCTAATTTGTCTTGATACTTTTTGCTAAGGTCTGTAATTTCTTCTTTCACTGATTTAATTTTGAAGTCATTCCTAATTGTAGTGTTGGATACGAACCAAGGTGCGCCAATTCTTCTCAGTGCCTTAGCCTGAAATCGTTCAAGAATTTCGATGTTGGATTTGCTCGAGGTCCCCCAAAGTTGAATTCCGTATGTCCAAATTGGTTTGATCATAATTTTATACAGTACAATTTTCTTAGCCAATGATAATTTTGAATTCGTACCTAGTTAGTAGCCAATTGAGTTTACAAATGTTTAATTCCATTTGCTGTCTCTTGCACCAGATATGAGATTTCCAATTTAATTTTTTGTCAAGAGTTAGACCTAAATATTTTACACTGTCTGCCTCCGTTAAGGCTACATATTATTAATGGTTACTGGAGGATTGTACTCTGTTCTCAGAGTAAAAACAATATGTTTGGACTTGTTTTCGTTGACTTTTATCCTCCACTTTTTAAGCCAATATTGGAGCTCAGTCAAGGCTTATAAGAGTTATAACAATCAACGTTAGTAATTACATTGCAATGTATGAAGGGGGTGGTTGCTTCCAGAATTGCCTCCAAGGAACAACATGTAATATTTAACAACATAATGTAATATTTTATGTTACATTTGACAACAAATATTCGTAAAAGACAAATGGAATAGAAACCTATTTGATAGCTCTCATTTTTTTATGCATAGATTTGTTTTAAAAAATTAGGTTATCATTACAACAGCTGTTTCCTTAATTTAATTTAATCAAGAAATGACAAACATGGCATAGTAAACAAAATAAAACATTCTTCCATAAGATTAACATGTAAACTGCAAAGGGCCTTAGGACGCTACCCTTAAGGGTTTTTGAAACGGAAACAGGCTATTATGTTATTATAGTACCTAAGGAATATCCCTGTAAATTTTCATGCCAATTGGTTCAGTAGTTTTCTAGTTATAAACGCTGTAACTAACACAACTTTCTTTTATATATTTCTAGTTGGCCCGACAGACGTCGTCCTGTCCTAATGTGGTTTTATGTCAAATGTTCGTTCATTTTCAAGATGAGCATGTTCGCGCATGGCTCAATCACGTCTTGGTTGAAGTTCGTTCGCTACGCTCACTCACCTTTTGGTTGCAAATTAGCTGTTGTCATAAATTGAAAAAAATAATAGTGTTGCACCCTGTTGGTAAACCTATTAATTTCTTAATGCTAATGAACATCATAGAATTAAATTCTTTAGTTGAACCAGCTGTTAAGAATCTTTAATTCCATTTAAATATGAGTACTCATAAGGTTAACATGGGAAACTCCAGAGCCACTGGGGCGGAGCCCTTTTGACGGATCTGCACCAAACTTCACACAAACCATCCTTGAATAATGCTTAATAATAACTGAAAGTTTCATTACAATCTGTCGATCGGTTTCGGAGTCCATAAAGGACAAACAAACATACATTGGATTTTATATATATAGAAGATTTGTTATAGGCCTAGCTTGCTATTTAACAGTTTTGAGTTTTCAGCTTTCTTCTATTCTTCAAATTCGAGATTTTTTTATAATTAGAAAATAACATGGAAAATGCCCTTACTACAAGTTATCTTAAAGAGTAGCTCATGAATAGGCTTGGAAAGAAATTTGGCGCTGTTCCGTTCAGTAGTTAGGGTATTACGGTAGTCAACTTCAAAGTCCTTTTGTAAAACGTTTTGATCCACCCTGTAAATACGGTTAAAGATAATTAAATTTTTTTGCACAAAAATGATCGGGGTGATTAGACCTTTAAATTGATGTATCACACAACCCATGTTTAAATTTGAAAATTTCTCAAAAAGCACCCCTACCCCCCAAATTGGGCCCTTTTGGGACATTTTTCAAAATTAAAAATTATTTTATTGGATTTTGCATGTCCAAATTAGGGGGAAATAAGAACAAACAAGTGTAAAACGCCTTGCCTTTGCACACAACAGATATGGAAAGTTTTCAAATGAACACCTGTATATTTCAAATAAATTTATGATTGAAAACACTTTGGATGGATACCATAATCATCCTCAAGCTAAGTTTGGCCTAGGTAGCAAGTTTTAACTAGGTACCTTCTTACACGAAAAAAAAACAGTATAATGAATCATAATACAAGTGTGACAAAATGTCAAATTATTGTAAAGCCTTCAAACGGCAGAACACATATTATATACACAAGATAGTTGATAATAGCATTGACAAATTTGAAGGAGACTGCAAGCGCCGTGAATAGAAGTCGTTCGGAGTTAAAAAAAGAACGACTCTCATTATACTCAACCGATCTGTTCAGCAAGAGCTGTTCACCTTCAATTTGAATTTCCCGCTCTTTGTCGATCTGTTTTGCTTGTCGACATTTTGCGTGTCGATAAAGTGGGAAAATTTACACAACCGTCCCACATAACAGACATCCCACATAACCGACATCCCACTTTACAGACATCCCATATTACCGACACTGTCGACATTTTGAGTTGTCGACATTATGGGACTATTTCAGTGTCGATCTTTTGGGATGTCGATAAACTGGGACCCCACGATCGTACTCACATCTCTTGAAATTTATCCATAGAGAATGTACTAAAAATACCAAAGCACTTTCATATACAGTATCAGCAATCGGTTTATATTATATCTTTAAATCACTTTTAAACTTTCATACATTTAAGTAGTTTATTTTTAATATTAAGGAATTATTATTATTGAAATTAACAATTAATAAATTTCCGTTATATCACCTGCACCGTATAAAATTCTAAAAATGCGATAGGACATTGTTGTTGTAATTCTGAAAATATTTATTTGTTGTTAATGGATTGATAAATGGTATATGGTGATGTTATATTGTTACATGTTCAGAGTACACATTTTTGCTGTTGAATTTAGACTATTGTATTAATTACGTTGCTGCTGTTGTTGTTAATTTATTTGTAGTATTTATATCACATCTTGCTTTGATTTTTATTGTTATTTCTTGGTAATGTTTCAATGTAATGGGTTTCCCGTTGGAATAAATAAATAAATAAAAATAAATAGATAGGATAGGGTGTCTGTATTGTGTGGAAGTGGACATAGCCACGGCCGCCTTAAACTTCTGGACCCATTTCATAATAAACTACAAGTTACAACTTGTAACTTGTAACTTAGATTTGCATTGGGCGATCAGCTGATTTACTAATATTAGTTTGTACTTTATTATGAAACTAGCTGTGTGCCCGTTCTACGCACGGGGATCTTATCGTAATCAGTTAAAACCTTCTTATATTAAGCACAGCAGTTGGTTTGCATACTTTCAGATATGCTGACAAAACTATTATATAAAAACCTTCGCAAATACAGTATCTGACAGTTTCAAGCCAAAATTAATGCTTCGCAATTAAATTTCACCCGGATCTTGTTGGTCATTATGTTAAATCCAACGATTAAACTAAAAAAATGCTTTATAGATCTATAAGGCATAGCCCTAGGTAGGCCTATAATTGAAAGTTACTTTCCACAATTAATAGTTAAAAGTATTTAAGGTACTGTCCCACCCTAACAATTTAACACTTTATTCGGGTTGATATTTTCATTATCAAGGTGCTCTTAGGTCCTTTCCGTGAAACACTGAGAAATAAGGACAACGTTGCGTTACCAACAGACATACACACAAAAATACAGAACTTAATTAGGGAATTTGCTACGCTTTAGGCATAACAAAGTACATATAAAATTAGTATTTTAAATCTTTGTTAATGTCATAAAATTTTATCATAACAATTTATATTTGCTTAGACCGAAGATGACCCGAAATTCTGTCGAAATGCTAAATGAATCGGCTTGCTTTTTGAAATGAAGTACTATAGACGATTTAGTTTGGTAATTTAATAAAAATTACCAAAATAGGCCACGAACTATTGATACATAAACAACGTTCAAAGCGTTTCAACAATTCATGATGGTTTGCTGAATAAATGTTTTACTAAAATGCGTTATCGTTTTCTTAGCATAAACTAAAATTTTGGAATCCAGACATAAAAAGCAAAACTTAACATCAATTAAATTGAATACGCCTGTAATAAATAAGGTGCAACACCAACGATAACTAATTTGTAAATTAGGCCTACAGTGATGTGTTGGTACGTAAACATGATTCTTGCAGCTACCGACGGTTCTATAGGAAAGAACCAGTACCAAAAACCAACGTTTACAGTAGTTAAGAACTATAGTACATCCGACCAAATTAAATGCATTAATCTAGTCCCAAAGTTATTGATCTCTTGGTTTTGGATTTTCTCGTAAAAAGTTATAACTTTTAATGTAAACTTATCAAGTTTGAAAAAAAACAACCTTATCCAAACAACTTTTTGTTATTCAATAGATTACGTATTCTCTAAACAATGATTAGTAGCCTACATCTATTAACATTAGAAGGAAATGTGTCAAAAATCTCACAATGTTGGATTTTTGGACATTGTAATTTTATTTCTTAAGTAGGTAGGCCATTCTATCTATGGAAAAGTACCGGTATCAAGGATCGTCGTCGAAAAGGTTGTTATGAATAAATAGGTAGGCGTACGTACCCAAGAGATGGGCTATGGGCCTATTGGCTGTATGGTCCAGCGACTGCATCACACGGTGAGTAGAAACAGAAAGTGACACATTGGAAAAGCCAACTAAGCATCATCCGTAAACCTCTGTCACAATCACCCACTGCAGTTGTGATTTTTTACTTTACACTTTACACAACCACCATTGAAGCACCTTCAATGAATGGAAACCTTGTTTGTAAGCTATTGGCGACGATCATTAATAAATTTAAGTTTCCCAGCCCTATACAACACTGATTCAAGGTCTATTTTCTGGTTATCAAAACTCAAGAACAATTTTATACACAAAGAATCCCTGGCTCCTGACCTGGATGATGCTTAGTTATTTAATTTAATTTACGGTTACACTATATTATTCCACTTGCGATTAATCAAATCCTTTATGTAAGAAAAACGTTATTAATCTCACTTGGATGGAATTTGCCTTCAAAACGTGATCGGAAATGGTTGCGGTATTTGTAAACAACATTTGTAAACATATCAGTGACAGCTAGAAAAAATAATCTTGATCCGAACAGCTGTTCGTTATTTCATAGATGATTATATGATCAAAATTGGACGAAAACTTGACAAAAATCGCACAAAACTGCATTTTTGAACGTCCGTAATTTTATTTACAAAGTAGTGAGGCCATATTTTAATGGCTAAAGACACTCTCGCCAATCCAGTGAATATAAAATGACTTGGATCTTGATAGGTACTCTCGTTTTCCTGGAGAAGATTGCGTAAAATGCCATCTTGAGTGTTACAGACAGACAGAAAGACAGACAGAAAGACAGACAGACAGACAGACAGAAATTTTGATCAGTCTTGTTTCGGCTTCTTTAATGTATAAAACGTAAAAATAACCTAAAAGTTTATGATTCTGAGCAATGTACAGACAAAACTCTAATTTTATTTATATAGATTATTTATATAGATGGGCCTCAGGCCGCGGCCTGGTAGAATTGGCAACGCCGCAAGTGGGGTTGTTTAGTGTCAGACGTTCCATAAGATGCAGGACAACATGGCAGACAGGTGACATCAGCTCATAAATTTGCACTTTATTGATTTAAATTTAAATTAATGAACCGCGAACCCATGAATTTTTATATTGAATATAAAACATACAGAATTGAAAACCAAAACAATATGAATTGAAAATCCCCCCCCCTTGAAAACCCCTTAAAAACGGGAAAATCCGTTTAGTATGTTATAGTCCTTGTATCCTACACTCATCTCCATTCATACTTGGCTTAAAATACCTACTTATAGTCGCCATTTCAATGAAAGTATTAGTGTATGTGATTTTCCCACACTGGGTTATTGAAAAGCTAATAGAGGATGAAAGGCAGTGTGTGTCAGATTGCTGATACACTGTACAAAAAGGTTTAAACCTTTTTACAAGTTTTTTTTTTACAACAGTGATTTTCTTGTCTACAAAAGAACGAGTACAGAAACTACAGTACTGTGTAGTCAAGACAATAGATATTAAAAAAATGTCCCAAAGCATGGTGGAAGTCCAAAGTCTCTTTTAACCTGGACAAATGCTTCACCATAAAATAAATTGAATACCTAATCTTTGGTTGCGTAAAGACATAGGTACGCTTCCTAGTAAAATTGTGCATCCTCACACCGTTTCCCATTTAACTGAACGGGGGTCAGAAAATTTTGGTGCAGTATTATATTGAACAGGGAGAGGTAGAGGAAAAATCCATGTTTAATGATAAGTTAAGCTCCCATACCCATGCTCACATGAGTGCTTGCAATAATGCTGCATTGGATAGTGATTTTATTACCTACGTGATAATATCTATGGTTGGTTGGGGAAACCATAAATAATTTATATTACTACAGTATCATAGCTTTTAAGTAACAGTACTATAATATAGTAGTGAAAACATCAGACAATTTTGTTGGCAGTAAAAATGATGAATATAATACGGTATTATTATATTTTTATCATTTTCACGGCCAAAAATTTGTATATATTATTATTGTATTATTGTATATATTATTATATTTATAATTTTCACTGCCAAAACAATTGTCTGATGTTTTCACTTTGAATGAAACTGAACAATCATATTTTTAGTTACTGCATGAGTAAGTGACAAATGAGTGGTACATGATAATTTTCTTTGGGTTTTCAATTTATTTTGTTAAGAACGTAGGCCTATATCCATATGTTTTTGTAGTTGCAGCAGTTGGGGTAACTTAGCACTCAATTCCACGATGTGTGTATGGCATTTTCAGGGACTGAGCTACATTTTGTGTCTTTTGTAGCCCTTCTGGGACTAAATACTTGATTTCTGTTCACCACAACTATTTTGAGTGACAGTATTCTCTGCCTCAACTTTTCTCTTGATTAGGAATATAAAGATATCCTCCCTGAGCTCCACATCAACCAGCAGCAGGGGCTGAACGCTGAACCCTTAGCAAACTTTTGGGACTTGACTCCTCAAGTCAGACGATTATCCTCTCTAAGAGGTTTAGTAGATCAACATCACTGTTGTAGCCTTCATCACTGCTTAGCCACATGGAACATTGATATTTGATAGCTGAAGATGTAGCCTTTAACGTTCAGTCTAAGTAGCATCCATTGTAGACCAGCTCCTTCTTCAGTTTTGGAGCACTCACTCCCCTCAGCTGTGCAAAGCATCTCCTCTGTTGTAGGGCTAACTTTCTTGCCATAAGCTGAAACAATACAAAAACCATTAGTGTTCTTGCATGCATAGGTATTATCTATATAGCCTAAGCTCCTGAGGAAGGTGGACAAGACCTGCATTGAGGCAAATTCTAAACGACGATTATTACTAAAGAACCACTGCTGCCGCGTAATGTTGCCTGGCTGCCTGTCATCGCCCGAGACTGGTCCCAGCAACTTGAAGACGACTCTGCTAAACACGGGACAACACCCACATTGGGGCAGTTGTCATACGACGATTATTAGGTACGGAAGAACGACTGCTGCCGCGCAATGTTGCCTGGCTGCCTGTCATCGCCCGAGACTGGTCCCAGCAACTTGAAGACGACTCTGCTACACACGGGACAACACCCACATTGGGGCAGTTGTCATACGACGATTATTAGGTACGGAAGAACGACTGCTGCCGCGCAATGTTGCCTGGCTGCCTGTCATCGCCCGAGACTGGTCCCAGCAACTTGAAGACGACTCTGCTACACACGGGACAACACCCACATTGGGGCAGTTGTCATACGACGATTATTAGGTACTGAAGAACAACTGCTGCCGCGCAATGTTGCCTGGCTGCCTGTCATCGCCCGAGACTGGTCCCAGCAACTTGAAGACGACTCTGCTACACACGGGACAACACCCACATTGGGGCAGTTGTCATACGACGATTATTAGGTACTGAAGAAAGACTGCTGCCATGTAATGTTGCCTGGTCACAGTTGTCAATACGACGATTATGATGTAGAATTCTGCTCCATGACTAGGGTTTTACAACTAAAATGTTATTCTAAAGCTATGTTTTAAAATACAACAAGTAGGTACTTATCTTTTGTTTCCAAAGTGCTGTGGTTAACTATTAACAATCCTCCAGAGCAGCAATGGGATCTTGCATGGAGTTAGGACCCAGCCTGAGTGTGGTTGTAGGGCTTTTGAAGTGAAGATCTTCTATCAGCTGAGGTCTCCCTTAGTCCTTTAGCAGTCCAATAGTAGAGCCACAATAGTAATCTGAGAGAAAAAATTGTTATAAGGGTTTAAACTTGAATTTTATATGTATATTTTTTTTCTTTATTTGCCAAAATATTTAAATGTAAAATCCCCAAAGCAGAACAACGAGCGACGCTGCGACATTGTCGCGGACACGAAACGCCGAGAAACGCGGGCCTGCGGACACATTTACGGAGTCATAACGACGATCGCGCCGTGGTCGCGATTATTGGACCGACGATCGCACCGTGACCGCGAGTCATAACGACGATCGGGCTGTGACCGCGGAGTCATACCGACAGTCACGCCGTGACCGCGGAGTCATAACGACGATCGCGCCGTGACCGCGAAGTCCTACCGACGATCGCGCCGTTACCGCGGAGTCATACTGACGATCATGCCATGATGGCGAGTCATACCGACGATCACGACGTGACCGCGGAGTCCTACCGACGATCGCGCCGTGACCGCGAGTCATACCGACGATCGCGCCGTGACCGCGGAGTCCTACCGACGATCGCGCCGTGACCGCAGAGTCCTACCGATGATCGCGCCGTGACCGCGGAGTCATACTGACGATCATGCCGTGATGGCGGAGTCATGCTGACGATCGAGCCGTGACCGCGAGTCATGACGACGATCGCACCGTGACCGTGGAGTCTTACCGACGATAACCCCGTGACCGCGGAGTCATACCGACGATCGCGCCGTGACCGTGGAGTCATACCGACGATAACCCCGTGACCGCGGAGTCCTACCGACGATCGCGCCGTGACCGCAGAGTCCTACCGACGATCGTGCCGTGACCGCGGAGTCATACTGACGATCATGCCGTGATGGCGGAGTCATGCTGACGATCGAGCCGTGACCGCGAGTCATACCGACGATCGCGCCGTGACCGCGAGTCATGACGACGATCGCACCGTGACCGTGGAGTCATACCGACGATCGCGCGTTGACCGTGGAGTTATACCGACGATAACCCCGTGACCGCGAGTCATGACGACGATCGCGCCGTGACCGTGAGTTCTACAGACGATCACCCCGTGACCCGCGAGTCACAAGTTTCTATAGGTACCTGTAAATTGTTACCCATTTTTTGGTTTTTATAGATCAGTGCCACAAATGGTAAAAATTGATTTCGTATGTCTTTTTTGGTAACTGCAATACAGTACTTTTTTTATGCACAGAAAAAAATCCTGTCCCATCCCGTCCCGAAAATCGGGAAGGAAATAAAAATCCCGTCCCGTCCCGTCCCGAACTAAAATTTCAATCCCGTCCATCCCTAGAGTGTTTATATAAAGAAACTATAGTACATTTAAAGTTTTACTTCTGAAGACCTTGTTAACACTTGTTAAGGTATGTGTATATATATACGTATTTAAAAAAAAGTAAATTTAAATAACCTGATTATGCCTACCCCTTAATAGTTTTTTGTTTTAAAAGTAGGCTATACAAGTTATTGAAATTTACTTTTTTTATTTAACTATATTACTAGTAGCCCTAAAGAGTGAATATATATATATATATATACCGGTATATAAGTCATTATTTAGCTTTTTAGTTTTAGCGCTTGCGGACACATTTTGAGGTTTTCACAGGCCGTTGCAGACACGTAGGAACCATTCTGCTTTGGGGTGTAAAATGAATACATGCGATACTAATACTGCTGAATAAATGCAAACTTACCAAATGGCAAGGCCAGAGGCTTGGTGTTTAGGATCCATTGGCAGATTACCAGATTGTCCAAGAGTCTTGTTTCAGGGTTTCTGATTTCTGTTGCTTTTTCCAGTAGATATATATATTTGAAGTTTCCACATCCTTGACATCCCCTGTTGTATCTTCTTTTGATTGTTGCTTACACATTTAAGTCAACCAATTTTTTGCTTTCTTTTTCCTGGATTGTGTATTTAATTGATTCTAAATGGTTGTTTCTATGGATACATCTATTATATTATTAAAGTGATACAATCAAATTTTATGTAAACGGTTAAGGTCATTTACCAAATAAAAATATAGGCATATGGCACATCAAAATGAAGCTTAGAGTGTGTAGATATGCCGAAAAGTATTGATATGTACGAATTTCCTAAGGGATCTGCCCCACAGGCTTATTTCCAAAGGGGTTGGAAGCCTGGCATGCTTCCAATGTTTAAATGATTTAATTTAATTTAGTTAATGAAACAGCTGGTCAGTACAATGAACTGGTGTTTGTTTATTTACTGGAATAAGATGTTTGTTTTGCTTTATGTAGATTGAGGAAGGTTATGTTTGGTTTTAAAGTGAGGTTGTATATATTTTGTGAAGTATTGCTTAAAGTTTCATTTTTTAAGTTTATATAGTAAACTACACGTGAAGAGGCTTGACTAAAATTGAAGAAAATGGTAAAACATGTCATTCATGAACATCATTATGAAGCAATATTTGATGTTATTACTACACTAAGGTATGTTGTCATATTCTTAGGGATATATTAACATCAAAAGCAGGGGTTTGTAAGTAAGTAGGTTTATACACTTTTAAATCAGTTTTATTTTCAAACTAAATCATAGAGTTGCTGTATTTTAAAACACACATCAGCACCACTTTAATAGCTCTCTAGGTCACATTTTCTTCCCGTTGCAAAGCACGGGTATAGCAGCTTGTAACTATAAAAGTTGGCATGAGTTTACAAAAACTTAACCTTTGCTTTAGATGTAAATAAAATAATAATTACAAACGTTCTCTTGTCTAGGTTCTTATAATATTTCAATATATCGGTGATTCTCGTGAAAGTGCTTGATTTTAAGTCTTCCTAGTACTAAAGTGGTAAAAAGTGAAAAAAATTAAAAAAATTTTTTTTTTATAATATTGATTTTACATATCATCAAACCAAAGAAAGATTTAAGTATTATTTTAAAAGAATATTTAATTAAAAATATATGAGTGTTAAAATGTCCCCTCTCCTGGTATGTCCCCAACCTAACCTTGTACGATACATTCATTAATAACAATGTAAGATCACTTTTTATTCTAAAACATTTATCAATAATGCATTAATTACTAACCAGGAATTAGCTTAATGTTATAAAAATAAGTGAAGCAATGCTGGCAGAATTAATATAAATGAAAACATTTTGTCTCCTATAGTTTATGTCCCTCTCCTGGTATGTGGGAATTTTCATTTTATTGCAAGAAATGTGAGGGATATTTAATGTTGTTTGGTTTGCACTACTGTCTTCAGCTCTGATGTTGTGAAGTTGATTGTCCATGTGTTAAAAGTTATCAACATTTAGCTGCTATTAATCAAAACTCATCCATTTTAGTCCAGGACCTGACTAGGGTTCTGTGTGCATGTCGTGTATAGAGAATTTTGCTTTTGCATTTCAATATAGGTGTCTTAGGAGGTGTTTTCCACTCGGGTGTCAAGTTCGCACCTGGTACGTTTTCGAGCTATGACGTCATAAAGATGGCGGCTCGGCAATTTTTAAATGCGTATATTTCGCAAACCGTTTAACGGATCGGTATGATTCTTTTTTTGTTTGAAAGATATTTTTACAAACTATCTTTTTTGTATTTACACATTTGTTGTAAACTTAATATTCACCGCACAATATTGAAAAACGTCGTTTTTATTGTTATTATATTTATTGTTTTGCTTATAATTTCTTAACCGCTGATAAAATCAAATACCACCCGTGGCAAAAGTTTCAGATAATTCTATACCCTTTCCAATGATACCAAACAATATGTGATTGGACCTAAAAATAAAGCAAAGAGATTGAATAAACCGTAAAAAAACACTGAAAGTGGTGTACGGTCCGGGAAAGATTTAGTCCTGGACATGACTAGGGTTCTGTGTGCATGTCGTGTATAGAGAATTTTGCTTTTGCATTTCAATATAGGTGTCTTAGGAAGTGTTTTCCACTCGGGTGTCAAGTCCGCGCCTTTTTCGTTTTCGAGCTATGACGTCATCAAAATGGCGGCTTGGGCAATTTTTAAATGCGTATATTTCGCATACCGTTTAACGGATCGGGGTGATTCTTTTTTTGTTTGAAAGATAATTTTACAGGAAATGTTTTTTGTATTTACACTTTTGTTGTCAACTTAATATTTATCTCACAATATTAAAAAACGTGGTTTTTAATGTCATTGTTTTTTAAATTTACCTCATAACTTGTTAAACGCTTATAGAATGAAATAACTACCCATTACAAAAGTTGTAGATAATTTTATGCCCTTTCCAACGATACCAAACAATTAATGTTTGAAACTAAAATTAAAGCCAAGAGATTAAATAAACCGTTAACAAACACTTAACATGTCAGAAAGTCCGGAAAATATTGCGGCTGGAACAATTCTTTAAATGCGTATATTTCGCATACTGGTTAACGAACCGGGATGATTCTTTTTTTGTTTGTAAGATATTTTTTAAGCCTATCATTTTTGTATTTACACCTTTGTTGTTAACCTACTATTTGTCAAAAAGTTATTAGCAAAAGTAAAATAAAAATAACAATTAAATGTACATTTATTAATATTGTGGGATAAATAGTAGGTTAACAACAAAAGTGTGAAGACAAAAAAGATAGGCTTAAAAAATATCTTACAAACAAAAAAAGAATCATCCCGGTTCGTTAACCAGTATGCGAAATATACGCATTTAAAGAATTGTTCCAGCCGCAATATTTTCCGGACTTTCTGACATGTTAAGTGTTTGTTAACGGTTTATTTAATCTCTTGGCTTTAATTTTAGTTTCAAACATTAATTGTTTGGTATCGTTGGAAAGGGCATAAAATTATCTACAACTTTTGTAATGGGTAGTTATTTCATTCTATAAGCGTTTAACAAGTTATGAGGTAAATTTAAAAAACAATGACATTAAAAACCACGTTTTTTAATATTGTGAGATAAATATTAAGTTGACAACAAAAGTGTAAATACAAAAAACATTTCCTGTAAAATTATCTTTCAAACAAAAAAAGAATCACCCCGATCCGTTAAACGGTATGCGAAATATACGCATTTAAAAATTGCCCAAGCCGCCATTTTGATGACGTCATAGCTCGAAAACGAAACAGGCGCGGACTTGACACCCGAGTGGAAAACACTTCCTAAGACACCTATATTGAAATGCAAAAGCAAAATTCTCTATACACGACATGCACACAGAACCCTAGTCATGTCCAGGACTAAATCTTTCCCGGACCGTACACCACTTTCAGTGTTTTTTTACGGTTTATTCAATCTCTTTGCTTTATTTTTAGGTCCAATCACATATTGTTTGGTATCATTGGAAAGGGTATAGAATTATCTGAAACTTTTGCCACGGGTGGTATTTGATTTTATCAGCGGTTAAGAAATTATAAGCAAAACAATAAATATAATAACAATAAAAACGACGTTTTTCAATATTGTGCGGTGAATATTAAGTTTACAACAAATGTGTAAATACAAAAAAGATAGTTTGTAAAAATATCTTTCAAACAAAAAAAGAATCATACCGATCCGTTAAACGGTTTGCGAAATATACGCATTTAAAAATTGCCGAGCCGCCATCTTTATGACGTCATAGCTCGAAAACGTACCAGGTGCGAACTTGACACCCGAGTGGAAAACACTTCCTAAGACACCTATATTGAAATGCAAAAGCAAAATTCTCTATACACGACATGCACACAGAACCCTAGTCAGGTCCTGGACTATTTATAGGTAAGTACATTTTTAATTGTCTCTCTCCTGGACTTATAAAAAATATGTAGACTTGTATAAAAATAATAAATTTTATACCAAAACATGTGTTTTTGGGATAAAAACCAATAACTGATTTCCTAACCTCAAATCATAGGTCTAGTTAAGGCTACAATATAAAAACTGCCATTTTGTCCCTCTCCTGGTAGTCTCTCTCCTGGCTGTTATGGTGCCAGGAGAGAGACATTTGTACCAGGATAGAGACTTAATCAAACAATATAGTTATACCAAAGCTAATTTGCATTAAAATTTTCTTTAGGTTTATTTATTTAGTAATAAAACATGCAGATTTATATCTTGTCCAATAAATAAATAACAAATAATAATTGGGATTAAGTAAATAGGCTAGTTTGTTATTGGAAATATCTTTGAACTCTACGGTTGTATACAAAGAGTACTGACTATTTATTTGATATAACTAATGTTGAGATATCTCTATTAATTATATTTTAATTTTGACCTAGGCCTATTAACTTATTTAAATAAATATGAGTTTAAATAATGTTTGTTAAAAAACAAGGAGCCTTTAAAAGAACTTCAAAATTCAAGATTAAAAAATTTGAATTTCCATAAGATTTAACTTTTTTTGTTACAGAACTCATAATGCCTCCTAGAAAAAAACAATCAGATGCAGAACGTTTAGAAAAGAAACGAGAGGCAGAAAAAAGAAGACAGGAAAGAATAAAATCGGATCCTGATCGATTGGCAAGGGAAAGGGAAAAATGGAAAGCCAAGTACAAAACAAGGAAAGAGAAAGGACAGGTAAAGTTGGTTAAAGACATGACTTCTAGAGAACTAAGAGCAAAAAGAAAAATTTGGAAAGAGAAAAAGAAAAACCAAAGGGAGAAGTCCAAAGATAGTAAAAAAATTGAAGAATACTTGGCAGTTAATTCTCCAGAAAGTTTGATTAGTGACGTACATGTAAATGAAGTATTACCACAAGTTGATGGTCGATCAACCTCTGGCAAAAAGCGGGCAAGAAAAGCTAAAGCAAAAGTGTATAGGGAATTAAATAAATATAAGGAAATGTGTGTAAAAGCACAGAAAAAAGCTATGAAGTACAAGAAGAGATTTGAAAGATTGAAGAATAGAAACTTAGATGTAGAACTAACACCGAATAGTAAAATCAGCAAACTTATGAAGGATAAAAAAATCAAAGATAAAAATATACGTAAAAGATTGCTATTTGGCGAGGTTGTTGGGCAAAGCATAAGAAAACATTACTCAGAGATAAAAACTACAAATGAGAAACAGTTGTTTAGGAAATTCATGACTGACCAAGTGGTCAAAAAATATAAACTTGCCACTATGACAAAAAAAGTGTTCCATTTTGATACCACTTCAGGCAAACAAAGCACAGCAACAAAAGTAAACAAAAGGAACATTATGGAAGCAGGAAAGAGATTGGAAGTAAGGAGATTTTTGGAAAGAGATGATAATTCTACCTTGTCACCAGGAAAAAAAGATACTATCACGAGACAAAAAATTAAAAGACAAATTCGGTATCTGAATGACAGCCTACGATCTCTACACTTAAAATTCACAGAGAGTACTAATACGAAAATGAGTTACCAAGATTTTTGCAAAAAGAAACCATTTTGGGTCATCAAACCTGACATAAGGAAACGAGACACGTGCTTATGTATTAAACATAGTAACATGGCTATGCTTACAAATAGCATGTTTAATAAAAAAATACTTGAGGGTTCTCTTAAAGAAGTTGTCAGCAGCTTGACCTGTTCCCCTAAAGACAACAACTGTTTGATGAGGTTATGCAAAGAATGTAAAAATAACACCGTAAATTATGGGGAATTTCATCCGAAGGATAGTGTAATTTATCAAAAATGGGTGACTGTTGCTGAAAAAAGAACTATTAAAGGAATCGAAAAAGAAGTTAAATTTATCAAAAAAGAATCATTCACGGTTGATGCAGAGACTATTGTCAAAGAATTTGAAAAACATATAATTATTTACATGAAGCACCTATCAGCAATCAGTCATCAGTACCAATTCATGAAGAACATCAAAGAAAACTTAAGGGATGATGAAGTGGTAATCCATATGGATTTTAGCGAAAACTTCGCGTGTAAATACAACACTGAAGTTCAGTCTGTACATTTTGGAGCATCACGCTCTCAAGTGACCATTCACACTGGTGTTGCATATTATTTGAATAATGCTAAAGACTCTGCTATGTTTTCCTTCTCGTCTGTTTCGCCATCACTACGACATGACCCGTCAGCAGTGTGGGCTCATTTAGAGCCAGTGATCCAAGAATGTTTTCTGAAGAATCCTAAATTGAAAGTTTTTCATTTTGTATCAGACTCTCCAACGACTCAGTATCGGAATAGAAAAAACTTTTTTCTGCTACAAAATCTGAACAATCTATTCCCAAAAGTCACAAAAGCTTCATGGAACTTTTCTGAAGCAGGGCATGGGAAGGGTGCCCCTGATGGCATTGGCGCAGTCTTGAAACGCACTGCTGACAGATTAATTAGTGAAGGAGCCGACATCACCTCTGCTGACAATTTTTTTGATGCCCTAGTCAACCAGGATCTTAAAGTAAAGATGTACAAAGTAAGTGAAAACGACATTGAGAAATTTGATAAGATTTTGACAGAAGCTGGAAAAATTAACCCCATCCCCGGAACAATGTCAATTCGTCAAGTAGCTGTGGTTTTTAAGCCTAAACCTTTTGTCAATTTTAGGACACTGGGCTGCAACAAATGTGGCTTGGAATTGGATTGTGACCATTTTAAAATTAATATGAACACTAAAGTGAAAACTGGTAATTTAATACCACTGAAAGCCAAGGTAGGTAGAAAGCCAAACAGAAGAAGGACCCAATCTGGAAAAGTTGAACATTTAACAGGCAAGTTGTTTTTATTTTATTTTAAACAAAAGTCAAGTGTAAACTAAATATGAAAAAATAACACAATTATTACTATATTATTTCAAACTAGGACGCAGATGTGGCTGCTTATTCTAAGGCTGAGTTGGGGTGAATTGTGGGTTTATAATGGGTTGTGATGACTTGAGTAACTTTGTTTATGACCAAGACCAACTGATTCTTTGATCATAATAATTAAATAAAATCATTAATGACAGCTCGACAGCTGTATCCAGAATTAATCCCAAACAAGCTGTTATGCCTTTTTCGGGGATTGATCTGAATGCCTTTGTATTAATTTGAAGGCAAGCACAATAACCATTGAACTACCTAGTCTATGATAATAGGATAAGTATTCTATTATTTTATATCATCCAGTGGACTATATTCATGTATGAAATAAGTAACGTTTATAACATACAACTAGGCAAATATATATTTTTTGTGTTGCAGATAAATCAGTAATACGAGAACCTACCACATCCGGGATAAAAAGACAAAAAAAGCTCACAGTAGAAGAAGTGTACTCTTCACAGACTGAAGATGAAGATGATCCTGGCTACCCCACTTCAAGTACTATAGCTCCTCACAAACCACATGAAGTGGCATTATTCATGAAAAAAAGTGACATAAAAAAAAGCTAGCCTGTGGGACTCACATTCTTGTTGAATATAAAGGGCCCAAATCTAGCAAGTGTAAATCACAAACCCATGTTGGAATTTGTCAGGGTGAACTTAATGGGAATGGGGATATTGAAGTTATGTTCATGAAACCAAGTGACAGTGATTCCTTATTTTATGTTAATCAAACCGATGTGTCACTTGTGAACATCGATCAAATTATTGCTTTGATGCCAATCTCTAAAATTATTATGAAAGGTGATCGAATGTTCTATTCATTCTAATGTGGACATTCAAAAAAGACCTTCTCTATTTAATATTTTATTTTGATTTCTTTTTCATTAATCAAAATAGTTATCAACTATTTTTCTGTCCTAACTATTGTTGTCCTGTGGTTTCAAACTTACTCGTTGTGAATCTAAATTTACAAAATTAAATTGTTGTAACCTAATATTGAGTGTCTTCCTACCTATACCCTAACAGATTAGTAAACTAAGGTATGTTTTGGATTGATTATCAATGAAGATTAAGATATACAGCGAAAATATAAGAAAATGTCACTCTCCTGTCCAAGAAGTCTCTCTCCTGGCCGTCGAAAATCTTAGTATTTTTTTTTTTTTTTGTAAATGACTATAAAAAATGTGTGCTTAACTGTAACATCTGTTTTAATATACTGTTTTGTATCTTCACAATTTTTTTTAATTAGTTGTGTCAAAGTTTTATTTGTAATTTTTGATCCAGTGGAATACCCAACTTTCACGAGAATCACCCATATAATTATTTCCAAATCCACAAACAAATGTTGGATAATGCGTTATCAGTGTTATCACAAAGCAAACAAGTTTAAACATTTAGTTTCAATAGTGTTTCTCTACTTCACTGGAGTACATTGTGTGTGGATGGTTTTGGTTGAAGGTTGCTTCATCAATTGAGGATTATATCAATCCTAGCTTACTTCCAACAGGCAACTTCCAGTGTTACGTGTTGTGTTCTAGTGTTTTTAGCAAGTGAGCGTCTTTGTATTTTTGAGTGAGGAACATGTGTTTGGCTATATTTATTTACTAATCAAAGAAAGTTCTTGTGGAAACCCCTACAGACAAAATCTTCCAACTATTTTAGTATTTGGTACGGACAAATACTAGTCTGATTGAAAGTGTGCTTAAGAAAATTGAAAAACAAACCAGCAATTTCATAAGGGTGTATAAAATAACACTGTGATAACATTTACAATTGTTAAATTTTTTAATGACAAAGTTACATTTAATTTATACATAATTTGCCTCCAGGATTGATCTATTGACATAAAATGAGGTTACTAACCTGTCGTCAATCAATCCTCTATTGTCTTGGATGACTAGTTTCGGGGTTAAAACCCCATTTTCAAATCTCTTCAGTCTTCAAAAGTCAAACATATTTTCTTGCATAAGCCGTCGTCAAAATTACTTCACACATACACATAAACACACACGAAAACATTTATATTTACAAATCATGTACATGCGCGTGAGGCCGGCCAAGGACATGATACATGATTTGTAAATATAAATGTTTTCGTGTGTGTTTATGTGTATGTGTGAAGTAATTTTGACGACGGCTTATGCAAGAAAATATGTTTGACTTTTGAAGACTGAAGAGATTTGAAAATGGGGTTTTAACCCCGAAACTAGTCATCCAAGACAATAGAGGATTGATTGACGACAGGTTAGTAACCTCATTTTATGTTACATTTAATGTTTGAAGATTAATATGCTTATAAGGTTTATTTTACAGGTAAAAACACCGGTATGTAAATGTAAAAAGAAAATGATAGTAAATGATACTGAATCATTCTTGTTGGTTGCAGTTTACAGATCACCAATTTCTAAAGTTCCAATTTTTTTAGACAGGCTAAGTAAGCTCCCATGTAGCACAGATGGTTGGGCCAACGTTGGCCAACTGTGGGACAGTTGGTCGATGGTTGGTTGGAGCTTCCACAACCAACCAACCGTTGTCCAACTGTATATCTCGTAGTTGGGCCAACCAATATTTACAACTGTGGACCAACATTGGTTCATTGTTAATGAAATACATTAATATGCATTGCTGGGTATCATACATCAAGCCAACCGTTGTCCAACCGTTTTTCACTCCGTTAGACCAACAAAAGATACTTTTGTTGGACCAACGATGGTCCATAGTTGAGTTTACACTACTTTCATTCTCTGGGTCTAGCTTTCACAACATAATTATAATAAAATATCTGGTTTTACAATACCTTTATTAGTTCCAAAAGTTTTTGGAACTGATAAAGGTATTGTAAAACCAGATATTTTATATATTACAGTTCCGGGGCTACAACAATGAATTTTAATAATTATAATTGTAACGGTAAAAATTTACCGAGATCAGAAAACGAGCGTTCGTACGAATTCAAATGGCCCGCGCAGAGTCATTAGTTCACCGAGCGGCCACGCACTGCGCTAGCGTCGCGACTCCTATAAAACCTGCGCAGGACACGGGCCAGTCGGACTTGAGTGCTGGGCGAATAGCTAGCAACATCTCCCTGGTAGGGCGAGGGCGGAATAGCCCGGTAATAACCAGTGGTGGAATAACCCTGGAAGCGACGAATACTAGGGTTAGGCTGAGGGCGGAATAGCTCTCGGGCCCGCGGATATAACGAGACGATAGGTCGAGGGCGGAATAGCCCGGTAATTAGCCAGTGGTGAAATAACTCTGGTGTCGTCGAATAGTAGGTGTTAGGCCAGGGCGAAATAGCTCGTGGACCCGCGACAATCGAATCGGTTAATTAATTGTAAGTATAATTGGTTTTAATTCCTAAAGTGAAACACGGTATATCCATTAAGTAGAGGTTTTATTTTTATTTTCGAAGTTAATATTTTAGTTAATTACGACCAGTGTTTCACTCACGGAATTAACGCCTAATTATTAATTTGTTTAAATTAGGGCCTAACCCGGGCAGTGATGAATGTGTCATTCACTGAAAGCTGATGCTTTAACGACCATATCTGAGCCCATATTTTAAAACTTAACTAGTATTATTACTACTAACCCTGGACTAACTCAATTAGTTTAGCTATCCGAGGCCGACAGTACAATTTTGTCCCAGGACGAAATTGCACCGTCACATAATAATGCAAATATTTTTTAAATTAATATTCTTTAACTTATTTCCAACAATTTAAGGGGAAAGAGTAATTAATCATATAACAGTCAATTATAATAGCATTAATAATCTAACGGTAATTAATTAATCTATATTCAAATACCAGTATCCTCTCTAACTCCAAAAAAAAAAAAATAACTACTTATGATGCCTTAACAGAATCATATTATACTGTGTAGTTTCAAAAATGTTTGAAGTATTGCGACCATTGCAACTGTCGGCTACTCTTTCACCACTTGAAAACTCTCTATATCAACAATCACAGATAGCTCAGTGGTAAGGTAAGGTACTTCGGCTGATAAGTCGAAGGACCCGGGATCGAGACCCGTCTGGGCCAAAAAATTTTGTTCTAGCTTTTTTTTCAAAATTTGTTTTTATGAACTATTTAATCAATTTACTCAACTAATAATTATGCTTTTCGTACTAAATCTTTATTATTTTGTGTGAAATAAAACGGTTGGTTGGATATCAGTTGTGTTATGGTTAGTTGGTCATCAGTATTTTTGGATGGTTGGGCCATTGTTGGACAATGGTTGGCTGGAAAACAGTTTAAAGAGGTGACATTTCTACCGTTGGCCAACTGTGTGGCTCCACAATTTACCAACGTTGGCCCAACCATCTGTGCTACATGGGCTATTAGATATTGTACTAGCTAGGAATAAATATGTTATAGTGGCTGGTGACATAAATATTAACACATTAGGAAATGATAGGAATGCCACGGATCTAAACTCCGTTCTAGTTAGACATGGAATGCAATATCTGGTTGATTTTCCCACAAGGGTAGTAGGGCCCTCGGAATCTGCAATAGACAACTTTTTGACAAATATTCCCAAATCTAATCTAAAAATAGAGGGACTGGTTACATATCTATCTGATCATGATGCTCAAATTTTAACCCTTGATAAATTAACCAAAAAAACGTGGAAAAACGAGTCACTGAAGTATTTAGACTATAACCTATCTGATGAAAATCTAATTAATTTCAAAATATCATTACAAAACGAGTCCTGGTTTGAAGTTTTTAATGCAAACTGTGAACAAAAATACGAAACATTTTATAAAATTTTCAAATCACATTTTATCACAGCATTTCCAAAACAAGTAATAAAGAAACAAACTAACAGTAAAGAGTGGTATACTTATTCATTAAAGGAGGAATTCAAAAAAATCGTGGAATCATCAAAATTAGCTAGATTATTAAAAGACGAAAACTTGTCTAACCTCTGTAAAACAAAAATGAAGACTTTTAAAAAATCGGCAAACAAAACTAAAAGATTACACTACGATAAAAAAATAAATAACTCGGATAATGTTATGAAAACAACCTGGAAAATTATAAATAAAGAAGTAGGTAACAAAGAAAATAACTTAGTGAATGACATGACCATTGCGTACAAAGGAACAACTATTGCAGATCCCAGGGCAATATCTAATGTACTAAATTACTACTTTGTAAGTTTATCTGGAAAGAATGGTTCTGTAAACTGTAATAAATTGTTAGATAATCACCAGCCAGTACTAACAAATTGTGTCAAATCTAAAACATTATTTCGATGTGAACCTGTTTCATGTGAGGAAGTAGAAAAACTGATAAACTCTTTAAGTAACAAACCTTCACGTGGGCACGACGAAATTCCCGTTAAAGTAATAAAATATACAAAACAAGAACTAGTTCCAATTTTTACTCATTTAATTAATTCATCTTTTATATCCGGTCATTTTCCAAAATTATTAAAAGTTGCTAAGGTTGTGCCTATTTTCAAAAAGGGGGACCCTCAGTGCGTAGAAAACTATCGACCAATATCACTTTTGCCAGTTATTTCAAAATTATTTGAAAAGGCAATGAAAATTAGGCTAGTGTCTTTTATAGAAAATAACAACCTTCTATTTAGTGGCCAACATGGTTTTCGCTCAGGCAGATCAACAATTACAGCTGCTTCAAGTTTTTTTGAGAGTATAATAAATTCAATTGATAGCCACGAAAATGTTATAGGAATATCAATGGACCTTACGAAGGCTTTTGATAGGGTATGTCACCAAACTCTAATACTCAAACTAGAAGATATGGGAGTAAGAGGTCACATTTTGGCGTGGTTCAAATCATATTTATCGGAAAGAAAGCAATACGTTGAAATCATGTCTAATAAAAATAATTGGCTGGTAAAAAACAGATCAGAAATAAAACTTAATCACTTTGGTGTCCCTCAGGGTTCAATACTAGGCCCTGTTTTATTCCTTTGCTACATTGATAAGATTCCAAATGTTCTGTCGTGTGTACCTTGTGGAAATATGTGTTTATATGCTGATGACATTAACTTAAAAATTACAGGAAAAACAGTAGAACATATCGAAATAGATACCTTTATAGAACTTGCAAATATTAAAAATTATTTACTATCCAACAATCTCAAAATAAACAAAAGTAAAACTTATTTTATATCATTTTCAACTAAGCAATGTAAAAACAAAATAGAACCGTTGATTATTTTGGATTCCAATGAAATCAAACAAGTTGAAAAAATAGATTTTTAGGTTTAAAAGTTGATAAACATCTATCCTGGCAGGACCACGTCGATCATGTTTGCTCAAAGATAAATTCAGGGATATTTGCTTTGAAAAAGATGTCATTTCTATGTAATATCAATACTTTGAAAACAATATATTATTCTCTTGTCCATAGCCACATTTCATACTGTATATCTTTATATGGAGCTACAACTAAGAAAAATCTTAATCGAATCTTAAAATTACAGCAAAGGGCATTAAGAACAATGATGGGACTAAAAAATGATGAATGTGTTAAAATTCATTTCAAAAATTTTTAAAATATTAACTGTGTTTGCCCAATACATTTTTGAAACTGCTCTAATAGCGAAAGAAAGTATATCAGATAACGCACAATTATGCTACAATACAAGAGGAAAAGCCCTAAGAGAAAATAGTCGCAACCATCTTTTATTTTCAAATAAAAAGCCAACCTGTGCCGGAAGAAGATTTTTACGGTTTCTTCCAAATCATTTAAAACCCATTGGCAACTCAATCAAATTTAAAAACAAATTAAAAAATTATCTCATAGAAATCGCTCCCTACTCCATTAAAGAGGTGTTTCCCCAATTAACCTGATTTTATTTTTAGTTTCTTAGTATTATATAAATTGTAATTTTAGCTTATAACTTTATTTACTAGGTTAGGAATCTGACACTATTCAATGTACAATGTACAATTGTTGAATAAAGATATTGAAATGAAATGAAATGAAAATAACCCTAGATGGATCAAATAAATTAGCTATGAATAAGTTTAAATGAATTTTATTTTTACACATCCAATTTAGAATTTTTGTACATATTCTGACGGTAGTTAGTGTTTATTGTGGGACAATTCAAACCCAATCTCAAACATAGCTCCACCAAAGTCGGAAGTGCTCCTAGGATAACAATAAATTCCTAGGCTTGTCTCAATGATTAGCTTAAGACTCTGTCATCAAACAGCTGAAGTTTAAATTCAATCGAATCAGTGTAATTTCACAGGTTTGTCTAACTGAAGGTTCTTCTTGGCAATACAAGAGCTGCTGATCCAAAAATTGGTGATGGAAGAGAAGCTACTCCAATGATCCATTTCCCCTCCTGTTAGACATAAACAAAATTAGTAAAATAATAGTAAAAAGGTTTAAGCTTTGTGTAAACACTCATCCAGCCTACTCTCAAAATATTTTCTAGCACTTCCCTTAAAATCTAGTGACAACCTCAGTATTAATCTTATAATTCAGAGGGGGAGAACTAAAAGAGGGTGTGATCATTTTCAAAACTTCAATGACTAGTAAATACTCATGACCCCAAACTGAAACTGATCCCAATCCCAATACCAATGCTGATCCCAATGACTTAGTGATAATTCACTAACAGTTGCAATTTAACTTGTACTGTAGACTGTCAAAAGTCAATAGTTATTTGTGTAACTGGTGGGCAAAGTGGCACTTTGCTGCACACGAGAGCAATGTTGACGAGAATGACGGAACGATCTCGAGTGCAGCAAAGGCCTTTTGCACTCGTGTTACACATTATATTTTTCCTACAGTCACTATAAAGCATATAAATAATTAGTCTTTCAAACACTATACAACTTGTTTTATGTTCAGCTGGCAACACAAATAGGTGCCCTACAGAAAGTAGTACCCGGTACGTATCACTCCGCTATTTTTCCTCAGCAAGAAATGTGCTCCGTGTTTTGAGAATATAGTTCCGTATGTTTTTGTAATTTGAAGTGGTTTCCGCGCCTAAAAAAAAGCTTTAAAGGTATTTTCTTGTTTATTAAGATCATAGGAATGTTTTAAAAACGTTTAAAAGAAAAGTCCAGAAAGTTCAGAAATACCGAAACTATAAACACAAAATGGCAGGTTAAATCGTAGTTTTAATAGTCAATCAGCTGCTCATAGTATTATTATCTTTAAGTATTGCCAACCTATTTCCAAGCGTACACGGATTACGTGCATAATAGAACCACACTGTTTTGTGTTGTTTCGTCGGAATCCTGATGTGCGGCAAAGTATAAACCTTACGACAAAGTATAAACCGTACGGCAAACTATAAATATGCAGCAAGCAGCTTTCTGTACTATAAACAGTACAAGGAAGCCAACTTTGTCGGGTGACTGTAGGAAAAACATTTTGGACCAGACTATTCACTGACTAGAAACTGCTCAATGGGATCGAACACCTCAACTGAAAATATTTGGGACTCCTCTACCTCAACATGAATCAATTTCCAGTACTATATATATTTTGGTTATTGTTTCATCCATCTAAATGATGGATTAAGTGCCCGGACTATGAATTGTCAGATTATTGAGAGTAGACCATGGTTAGCAGTGTTTTTACCTCTATGTTCCAGCACTCGACTGTGTCCAAAGCACATTCATGTTGTGTGTTCAACCCTCCCATGATGAACATGTATTTACTGTTACCTGAAACATGACCACATTGTTAAAGGGAGTCAATGAGACAGATAACACAGTTATTAATAGAACATTACATACAGCTGACACTCTTATATAGTTCTGGGCTTCTGGACAGCTGAACGAATGTTCCGTGTCCTAAGCAGGGGTTTCCCAGTGTAGCGGCCGGCCCTTTACTGCCTTTCAACTAAGTTCACACCAAAGGGTACTAGGGAACCCAAAAGCAACAAATAATTTTCTTTAATATTACAAGTACGACAAAAAATTTTGCATTGTGGTTTCTGTTTATTTCATACGAAATTACATGCAAATTGGTCAACGTTAACACATTTTATTGTTGCGAAATAAACATAAATTAACGTTAACCGATTTACAAGAAATTTTGTCTAAAATTAACAGGGATTCTTAGATAAACCTCAGTACCTATTGCATTTGTTTCATTTCTATTTATAATATTAAAGGAAAGCACTTACTGGGCTCCCTAGTCCACTTTGGTGTGAACTCAGTCAAGAAACAGGATTACTGGTAAACAATACCCAATTTTGGGAACGGACCCAAACCATCAGCATATGTTGTCCAAAACTTTAGTAGATGTGTATTATAAAATAAAAATAGATTGACAACTCTGAAAGATTGAATTATACAGAAAGAAACTGTTGGAAAAAAATGTTCATTACAAATTAAATTGTCCTGAATTTAGTTTGTCGGAAATATAGAAGGATTAGAATGGCTGGGCTTGTATTCAGAAGAGAGGATGTTGGCTATAACAAGTTACGGTATTAAAAGAAAAACCGTCAGTTAATCGAAAGGCCGATCGTGGATGTTGCCGTAATCGCGGCAGACAATCACTACTCTGTCACATGATAACGGGTGTTGCCGCCGTCACGGGAGACGATTGCTGATGTCATGGAGACTACATCACGGAGTTACGCTAAGGGGTGTTGTCGTGGTTGCGGGAGACAATTCTTCAAGTCGTGAAAACTGCAGGTTATGCTCCTCCCGATATCTGATCATGGCCTGGTCCTGTCATGGTCGGATATGTGGGGTTCTACTGTATCACTGTTTTTGGCAACATGAGGCATTTGTAGTTGAAAATCCAACAATTTACCTTGACTCTCCCGTATAGAGACTGCAGTATGGTTATGTCTAGGTTTTCCCATTGTATCTGCATTACCCCACAGCCTTGATTGCTCGTCCCAAACATCTATCTGCAAAGAAATTGTTTAACATTTTAATTAAATCATTAAAATATAACAGTGTAGCACAATAATGTGTACATATTTGTATACAATACCTTTAATTCACCCTTTAAAATTTTTGGAAATATCTGATTGTGTTCATTCATAAGTTTAGGTCTCATAAGACAAAGAGTAAATTTTTTTTTTATGCAGGATCATATTTGTAAAAAATTGGTTGTGACATAATTTACAAAATAAAATAAAGATTTCAAAGACCATTGACAAGTTAACAATTACAGATTACAAAGTGATTCACCTGTTTCCCGCTGCCTCGAAGGCTGGAATTCTGCAGTCCGATAGCTCCGCCCACGATGTAGATCTTGTTGTTTGTTGGAACCATTACTCCGTAGGCGAGCGTGAACCTCAATGTGGAGCATTCAAACCACCTTACGTCATAAATAAGTTGAGTGAAATGCAACTACTTAAATTTAACTTTTTAGCTTACTTTGTGTTAATTCATACTCATATATTCCTCGTACCTTAAGGAGTCATTTGTAATAGAAACTAGGAATGGAGAAATTTGAATGCTTTCATGCACTATTTTTGTGGACAAGAGCTTAAGAGGTATTAATCTACTTGAAACCTCACATTGCTAAAGAATGGTAGTTGATATGCATTATCCTGTCTTTTTTACACCATAAAATAAATCCATTAAATAGGTAACATTTATACTTGTAAGTTAAAGTTGATTGTGATTTTAATGCTATATTATTTTACTTTTTAAAACATTAGTGTGGGTAATTCAACATTTTACCCACGTTAAGCTATTCCGAGTTTAAAAGTATAACAAAAATTGTAGTAAAAGCAACAATTTTTGTAGGTACAAATGAAAATTAGGGATGTTTTCAACAGTAGAGTATATGGATCATCCTGTGAAACTTATTTAATGTTTTTCGATACAATTTCTTTGGTACAACTATACAGAGTGGAAATAAGTCCAACGACGGTAAAATATTTCAGAAATTAATAAAGATAGAGCTTCAAAACTTGGTACACTGTTGCTGGGCATTAAAATAATTTTTACACAGTAGCCTATTCAGTGATATGCCACCTCCTCAGTAGGGCGCCCGCTAGAAATCGGAAGAAAATCATAAACGTATGCATAGGTCAATATGCACATTGAATTAAAGGTCTTTATTAGTAGAATATAATGCCGCAAACTTTAGCTCAAAAGACCAACTGAGTAAAAAATGGCAGCCGTTCAAAGATAAAAAATGGCAGATTCAAGAAATCTTTGAACGGTTGCCATATTTTACTCATTTGTCTGTTTGGGATGGGGTTTGCGGCGTTGTATTTACCTAACAAAGATCTTAAATTTGATATGCATATCAACCTATACTTACATTTAAGATTTCTTCTGACTCCTAGCAGGCCTTCCCCCTGTTGAGGTAGCGCATCACTGAATAATTTGTAAAATGATTTTAATACCCAGTAACTATGTACCAAGTTTTAATGCTCTATCTTTATTACTTCTTGAAATATTTAGGGCTTTTTTCCACTCTGTATTAGAACTATGTGCTGTATTAAGTGTTACTGACAGGAGGTGTTAAGACATTACAGCAGGAGGTTGTATTCCCATCCCCACCACAGTGTGAGGCTTAACCCATTGGCGCCGACTTACGAGCGTTACTCGTACGGCCGCTGCAGGCCCGGAGGCCGACTTACGATAGCCGCTCGTGTCACCGCTAGGCAGCGCCATTTTTTATTTAGTTATTATTATTTTTCGCCCTTTTTGTTTCTTCTTACTATTATAATGTTTATAAATATCTTGCTTCTTGATTTGCGTATTTACTCATTTATTTTAGCGAATAACAAACAATTTTGTGTTGCCATGGAAACCACATATCACCAAAAATCAGCTGCGGTAAGGTAAACAAACAATTTTAAAAAAAAGTTATTACTTATAAAAGTACACAACTTTTGATGTTTCTACGTAGGGAATCGATCGACCTTTATAATAGTAGTGTTATTTGGTGTCTGGATTAATCTTGGAATTTGTATATCAAGTTTACTTTCAAAATATTGTTCTGAAAATTTTTATTTTTATAATCTTTATATATATATATTTTTTTAGTTTAGAACTTTGACTATCCAATTAACACATTTCTGTAGACAATTTTACTGTGAACAAAATGGTGAAAGAATTATTAATTTATTACCTAAGGTTTTCTTTCTATAGCAGTTAAAGTAAAAGTCTACAAATGCGGTAAAATTAATTGCCGCCAGAGGGTGCTGCAGGTAGCGGATTAATTTCTTCCCCAATGGGTTAAGTAAGGGAGCTTACAATCGAAAATTCACCTCCTGTGGGAACCCGGCTTTAGAGCACAATTAATTGGATATCTATCATTAATTGTGCCCTTGGTGATCTTAAACTTGAGAGTACCATTGTATATCTAAATAATTTTGTGTGCCAGTGCCAGTACTACTCACATATTTTGCTCCCAGTCGTAGTACTCAACTCTGTTGGTTGCTATCTCTGTCCACTCACTACTCGTGGATCTTCTCAGTATTACACCCCCAGCCACCCAAATCTTGCCTCTGAACTCACTAACAACTGCTCCGGCGCGAGGCACGTGCATCGGCGCAACAGAAACCCAACTGTTGGAGCCTGAGTCAAACCTTTCTACCTTCGACATTGCACTATACCAACAACAAACATTTATTGATAAATCAACGATAAGAATAAACAATAGTAAGAATAAAATTTTGTTACCTGTCATGAAACCGGTCTCTCAGTAAAATGCGTATGCAGACAGCAGATGGTGGGCATCTTTGAAATGGACGCCACTTTTAACTACTTTATGCTGTAACAGTTACTTTTTACTGGTTATTTTAATTTTCACAACAAAGCGTCACTTTATTTAGCGGTGTTTTGTCAAAATGGGTGAAAGAAAACATTTGTTTGTTTGTGATTTAAATCAAGGCCAGAAGAAAAAAAGTTGCAATGCCTCTGGGAAGCAGAAATAAATAATCCATTAGGAAAAATAGCTGGTCAGTATCGGCAAACATTAAATTTTTTAACAAATAAATTATTTTTACATTTTTTTATTTATAACAAATAATTAAAATGATTAGTGCTGAGTTAGAGTTAATCTTTGGCACAGCCAAAGAGTGTCAAGGCCATTCTTTGGCAGCTAGGAAAACCCGCATTTATAAAAGAAAAACATACATTTCCTTCTCATTTCTTCCGCCAATAGCGTAGAGTCTGTTGTTGCAGCCGACGAGACCAAAGTTTTGACGAGCCTGAAGCATGTCTTTGATGCGAGTCCAAGTCTTGTAGTGAGGGTCGTACCTCCACACTTTGCGGCTGACGGCTCCTGGCTCAGACTCATGCTTTGATGGATGTCTACCTCCTGATCACAAAGAAATAAAAGGAGGTGCTTGGTAGATAAAAACAACAAAAACAATTAAAAAGTAACTTGGTGAAACTTTATTGCTACGGGTGCTGCAAAAGATGAAGACAGAGACAATTATTTTTTCCTACAGTTACCTCTTAACCTGACAAAGCGGGCTTTCTTGTACTGATTATAGCACGGAAAGTAACTAATTGCTGCATTTACTTACTTTTGCCGCACTTGTTTCCTTTTGCCGCACTCTAGTATTTCAACCAAACAACACAAAAAAGTGTTATTTTTTTAGGTACAGTTGAACCTCTACAAGACGAATTTCAAGGGGTACGGGAAAAATTCGTACTATAGAGGTATTCTTAATAAAGAGGGTCGTTTTATCGAGGTTTAATGCTGCTGTTCTTCTTCTTATAGAGGTTTCTCCTCGCTCCAAGGTTTCTCCAAACAATGACTGAGGAAGGAGGAGGGATGGGTGGGGGTTTCATGTTGAGACAAGCTTCTGTTTGTTTTGAAAACTACGTACTATGGAGGTTAAGATTATGATAAATTCGTCTTATAGAGGTCACGTTCGTCTTGTAGAGGTTTTGTCCCAAGAATATTCGTTGTATAGAGGTTAATCAGTCCTAGCCCATATCACAAACAAATTCGTCTTATGGAGGTTTTTAACTTAATTACTACGTTGTATAGAGGTGTTTTTAGCATTGACCTATATGAAAGTGTCAAGGGGATTTAAAAAAATTCGTCTTATCGAGGAATTTGTTTTATCGAGGTTCGTACAAACGAGGTTCAACTGTACAAGTAATACGTGTATGCTTGAAAATAAGTTTGGCAACAAAACGACTACCATCAGCTGGTGCAGTGTTTCCCATTTTGCTCAACGCTTGGATTTAACCTAACCTAAAACGTGTTGTTAGGTGTTTGAAAGACTAATTATTTCTATGCTTTATAGTAACTGTAGGAAAAATATAATGTGTAACACAAGCGCTTTTGTAACTCGTGAAACTTTCCACACTTGCCTGTGGCTCGTGCCTAAACTCTGTGTGCAGCAAAAAGCCACTTCACACACTAGTTACACAAATAACTTATTGTATTCATAGGATACAAACACACAAGGTATATCTATTTTTAGCTTTTCAACTGTTTCTTCCAATACCGAAATATTTTATAGCCACATGAAAAATTAGTTAATAATAAAGGTAGGAATGGATGGTTTGCCACATCTAAAGGAAAATGTTTAAAGCTTAGAATAAATCTATCTATCGACTTTAGCCATTAAAAACCCCTATAAAGAAGAAGAATCCCAGAATTATTCCCAAAAATTTAACAGAAAATTGGGTTTTCCTGCGGCGAGGAGCCTTGTTGCGGCGTCCGTGAATGCGATCCACGAAGCTATGGTTTTTTTCTCTTGCTATGGCCATGGTTTTTAACCCTTCATTGGTTACACTTTATGTGTTAAACCAGAGGTCTTGTCAAAAAGAGCCACTTCAGGCACCAGCAATGAAATATACTATCTCTTTACAGATATATTTACAGTGACAATAATGTTTGTACAGTGACCATATCTGTAGAAAAGTCATTTCGGGATGGTTCTTGCAGTTACCTGCAATATATATTCTCTCCTGGAAGTAGGTAATGCTGTGATAATGTATTGGCTCCGGCATCACCCCGCACCGCCTCCATTCGTTGTATTCTGGGTGATAGAACAAGATAGAAGATTCCCAAGGATCATTGGCATATGGGGTTTTCCCTCCAAAAAGAAAAACAGTCTCTTTTTCCAAACGTAGAGGAAGTTGATTGTCGACATTCTTCCTAAAAAATTGTATCTTTGGGAATAGTAATTTTTAGTATTTTTCTATGATACAAAATAATGTGGATTGTTAAAATATAAGCAAGTTTAATTTGTTTACCCCTGTGCTTCACTCAAACGATCTCAGCCTCAACAGTACCTAAGAATGTATAAAAGAAACTTAACGTTTGTAATATTTTTTTGTTCAGAAAGGCACATGTAAATTTTCTTTCTCTTCAATTTCAAGGGAAAAAGAAAAAGTGAGTGATAAGTTCATGTGTGAGATTTTAGGTCAGGACCATAAAAGTGGTTCAACAACTCCCAATGTAATATTGTACCTTAATGTCATAAAGAAAATATTAATACTGTATACACAAAATAACATGTTTAATTCTAGCCAAAAATAATTCTAATAATTCTAATTCTAAACTAATTCTAGTAAAAATCCTCTAACAAATCCATTCTTGTGAAATTGTGGATATTTATAGGCATGATCTGTGGATTCGATACTCCCTGGTGTGGAATAACATCCACACTAGTGAGCACACTACAACTATTCGCAGTACTATCCTGATAATTAGACCAATTTGTAAATTACAAAGCAAAATGTGGTAGGGATTCCATTAAGTTATAAGCTGTAGGTCCTTTAGTTGCCATTGGCTTTAAGGGCTATTAACAGTCCTGTCTAAGGAACAACATTATTGTTAGTCTTGTCTTGTGTCTGACTTGGTCAACATGGCCTTAGTCAGTAACAAGACTACAAGATCGCGTCACTCATCTTACACTCCATTAAAGATCTTGGCTTAAAATACCTACCTTTCTATGGTCGCATTTCAGATTAAATTTTTAAATTAAAGTATTAAATTATTTGTGAATGTGTTCCACAATAGTATATTACGTTACTAGTCCTGAAAATAAGTGTTTACCGGACGAGTGTGGTCGTTCCCGTGCGAGACGAAGTCGAGTACGGGATTACCATAAGAGTCCGGTACACACATTTTGGACGAGTTACGTACGATAGTTTACGCCATACTACTTAATTCGTACGAATCCTTATATATTTCAACCAACTAAAGGACTAAACATCACCAGTCATAACCTCTAAGAGAGGTTATGTTTTTGTTTATAACCAATCATTGCCACGCAAATACAGTATAATCAGCTGATTGGTGTCCGGTAAAACTCATTGCAGAACAGTATTACGCAATGAAACCCCATTTGAATAAGCTGGCGGCAAACAGCTGTTTTCTGGACTAAATCCTTGCGTGGGAAGTTCGTCAAAATAATGTAGTGTGGCGTAAAACATTTTTTCGACATGTAGAACTAGAAGGTACTACAACATAAGATACTAAAATCTACACTGAAATATGTTTGCTCACCCTGAAAAGTGTGTGGAAGATCTAATAAGTCTTGATGGGAGAGAAGGATCAGACCTAGCCTGTCTGGGTACATTTTTACTCATTTTCATGTCACAATAAACATCTTTCGAGAGTTTCCTCGATGAATACTGTCGGTAAGCTTTCTGAATTTTTCTAGCCGCATCGTCCATTAAAGCGGAACTGAGTTTCCTTGAAGAGTATTGCCTGTAGGCTTTTTGAATTTTACGTGCAGCATCATCTTTTTCTTTGAAGGACGGTTCATAATGTGTTTTATTGGTGTTTCTCAAGTTGTATTTGTTTTGCAAATAGATAAGCTGGCCTCTATACTCTGAATGGTAAGGGTTGCGATTATCTGGGAATAATGCAGCGTTTTTTCCTTCTCTTTCTGGTAAGTTGTAACAAAACTTCTGCTCCTTGGGTTCCTTCTGCGGCAAACAATCCATGTGTGTGCCGTTAGCCAGTTGTAGCCTGATCTGTAAAATTCAACAAATAAAAACTTTAATCACCTATTTAAATTGGAAAATCAAAAGCTCAGCTAAGGATAAAATACTGTTCTGGCAAAAAATATTTCAAACTAATCCCTTTTAAATTAAAAAAAAGTTTCAATCAAATGTTTTGTTTACCAAACGTGTAGTTACCCTGCCAGCAACAATAGAATATGTGAGTTTATTGTTTTGGTGTATACACAAATATTGTACTACTGCTAGTTTTACTCATGCTTTGCAACGAGATATGTTCATAGACATAACAACGATTCTTTAGAAAACTAATTACAGCAACAGCTCTAATTATCAAGTGAAACAGATTTTCCATAATGCAAATGGAATGGTGCACCAGAGTAGCTTTACTCAGATAATATTGAAAGTGTGAAATAATAAATATAATTTCAGAAACTTAGACACAAAAAAATGTAACCATAAAAGTATCTCATTGTTTTCACAAAGACCAATCAATATCTACTTCCCAACAGTTGTACATCAGAACTTTTAAAGCCCAAGAGGCCGAGTCTTAAGTCGATGTTTAATGGTAATAGACCATTAATGATTCTGGATACACAGTCTTTGTGCACATTTTTTTGATAGTTTGTTCAAGCATTTAAGCTTGATGGAGAGATAATACAGAGACAGACACCTTGTTTTTATCTAGTATATATAGAAACAGAAAGATTAGGTTTTGATTGGACAGATTTAATTTATCGCTCACCTATCCGATGGTAAGCCCGAACCATTTATTCAAAACAAACTATCAAACTGTCCTTTGGACATCCATAGCTTACTCAAATCAAGGTTTGGAAGAGTAATTGAAAGACCAAGAACGGAGGATTTGACTCATTAAACAAGAAAGTGTTGTACACTTCTAAAGCCACATCACCTATATAGTGGTCAGCAATATAGCGATTTTTTGTTTAACTTAGGCATCTTTTCGGAGCCAAAATAAAGGGTAAACCGGTGTGTGAACCTTTTTCAATTTTCAAACACGTTGCCACTAAGGTTTGGATTTTAATGCTTATGGGGCTTGTAATGTCACCATCGTGGTTTGAGGTAAGAATAAGAATAAGAATAAGAATAAGAATAAGAATAAGAATAAGAATAAGAATGCTTTATTGCCGTTACACTGGTTTACATGCATGGCACAGTCAAGGAAATGTCTTAGAACTAAAGGTTTTAACTAAGGTTTAATTTAACATCGTTTATAAAGTCTATTTCTCTATATGGACACAGGTTTAACAGGTAGTTTTTAAGTACTAATTTAAATTTAAAACAATTAAAACATCTTATTCTATTAGGTAACATATTATAATACTGTTTGGATTTTTCAATAAAACTAGTAGCTGTGGTGCTGTATCGACACTGTCTAGATATAAAATTGCAGCGGTTTCGTGTGTTGTAACTGTGTACATTTTCATGTGTGTCTGTTTTACTAAAACTATTTTTTGCAAACACAAGGCAGTCTAAAATATACATTGCTTGTAAAGTTAAAATATTAGCCTCCCTAAATAATGGTTTACAGTGTGTTCTAAAATCAACATTGTACATGATTTTTATTGCTCGTTTTTGCAATGACAAAAGTTTTTTTTTATAATTACTACCTCCCCATACAATTGTTCCATAACTTAGATTAGAATGTATATGTGCATAGTAAATGCATTTCAAGGTATTAAAATCTACACTGTTCTTAAGCATGTTTATTATAAATATTCCTTTGTTAAGTTTTTTAGCCGTATAATCAATATGAACTTTCCACTTTAAGTTAGATTCTATAAAAAACACCTAAAATTTTACACATTTTTTATTATGCCTATTATTAAAACTAATACATAAATCTTTAGTTTTTTCTACATTTAAAAACAATTTATTGGCCTTACACCAGTCTTCGATTAAGCTATCTGCTTTGTATGCCATTACTGTTGAATTTAGCAAATTCTCACTTTGAATTTGTATTGCTAAATCATCTGCAAAAAGATAAGGCTTAACATTGAGGTTTAGAATATTTTTAGGCAAATCATTAATGTAAATGATGAAGCATACTGGGCCCAAAATTGAGCCCTGTGGGACACCATGTAACACCTCTTTATAATCAGAAAAAACACCATTGCAATAAACACTTTGATATCTTTTATACAGATATGATTAAAAAAATGTTAAAGTATTTTCTTCAAACTTATAAAAGGCAAGTTTTTGTAGTAGTAGATCATGGGACACAGTGTCAAAAGCTTTTTTCATATCATAAAATTTCAACGAAACATTATTTTGCATTTCTAACTCATCTAAACAATAAGAAATTAGATTCTGAACTGCATCTTTAGTTCCTCTATTTGCTCTAAAACCAAATTGACTAAAATTAAATAGATCATTTCCTTCAAAATACGATACAACTTGGTCATTTATCAAACTTTCAAAAACTTTACTAATAACAGGAATAATACTGATGGGTCTATAGTTATTTAAATCTAATCTATCACCGGTTTTATGTACAGGAATTACTTTAACACATTTTAAACAATCAGGATATATACCCTCAACAATACAAAGATTAAATAAATAAGTTAGTACTTCAACTATATACACTGCAGCCATTTTCATAATATCTGAGTTTAATCCATAAACATCTAGACATCTACTACTACTTAGCCTATTAATTTTCTCAAATACCTGTTCAACAGAAAATGGTTTTAATTTAAAACTAATATCTGTCATTGTGTCCATACCCCTCAACACATTAATATAGACCTCAGAAGATTTGTTCGATGTAGATAAATTATTAATCAAATTATTTACAGAGTCTAAGAAATGGTTATTTAAAGATTGAGGGTCGAGAGAATTTTTACTTTTGCTTTTTCTATTGACACTAACTTTTTTATTTATTATACTCCACATTTCTTTCGACTTATTCTTTGCTGTAGATATTTTGTTTGAGTTGTAATTTACTTTTGCTTCTTTAATAAGTTTTCTGTATGTTCTTTCAGTTATCTTATATTCCTCTTTGCATGTTTTATTACCTGTCATTTTAAATTCATCCAAAAACTCAATACATTTTTGTTTCAAACACTGCAATTCATTTGTATACCAACGGTTGTCATATTTATCCTCACTACTCTTATCTGCTACCAATTTGATTGGCATTGTAAAATCTAAAACACTTAAAAAAATATTCAAAAACAGGTCAAATTTCTCATTTAATGTTTCTAATGAATAAACACTAAGCCAATTTACTTTACTTAAATTTGAACATAATAAAACACCACTCATTTTATTAATGGGCCGTGAGATCTTAAAACTATTTTGCCCATTCATACACCTGGAATGTAATCTAGTAGATAACATAATTGCATAGTGATCTGATACAAGGGTGGGAACAACACAACCAGTCCTGTTATCTCTGTGAATGTTGGTTGCAATGTTATCAATACAAGTTCCAAGTTTGACAATTTTACCTTTTCTCATATTAGGCCTAGTGATTTCTAATGTAACCAAATGTAGATTAAAAGCATTAAATGTATTAGTTACTTCTTTTCGTTGATTACAGTCAATATCAAGGAAATCCACATTAAAATCACCACATAGAATAATATCAACATTAAGCTTATTTACTAACATTAAACACTCAAACAAAATATTTAAAAATTCCTTAAGATATTTTTCGTTTGGTCTGTAAATACAAATACAAACCAACTTTTGTGATAAAAAATATGCAGTGGATATTTCACAAACATGTTCAGATGATAACTTATTTACATTTTCTAAAGTTTTAACATTATCTATATACTTAGTAAAAATTGCACAGCCTCCTTTTGACATATTAGATCTACAGAAAGAATTAATGTGACTAAAATTATTTATATTTAACATTTTCATTTCATCCTTATTTAACCAGTGTTCTGCTATACATAATACATTTACATCATTAGTATGGAGAAAATGCTCTATAACATCAATTTTATTTCCTATTCCTTGAACATTCCAAAATAAAACATTTAAAACTAACTCTGTCAGTGACCCACCTAGGTTATTTTTGGATTTGTTTTGTTTCTGATGTTTTTTAAATTGTCTTGGCTCATGATGTCTGAAGTGGAGAAGCCGAGGAAGGGTGTGCTGACAATATCTGGTCCATGGACGAGTTGTGGAGTCTGGCACAGGCTGCTGCCTCTGTTGTCAGTCTGGGCCTCACAGATCTCTTCATGCTCCAACTCATTTTCTTTTACTCTGTCTGACGCTGGTGAATGTCTAACTTTGCTGGTTACAAATGTTGATCCGTTTGAAGAATTGTGCAGCTTGATTGTTACATGAAGAGCAATGATGTTCCATAACAGTTCCTTACCTTTTTTATTTAGGTGAAGGCCATGATAGGTAAAACCTTATATTCGCAAAAAAATTCACACTTAATATTCAACACTTTACTGGTCAAACTAAATTTAGACTTTTACTATTTATAGGTTTTTGAATAACCCCAACACAGAGTAGAATTAAAGGATTTATTTGGATAACAATTATTTTTACATGCTACATGCTACTAATCACCAAGCTACATTCTGGAGTAGTGATGGGGCATTCGAATACAGAATTGAATACTTATTCAAATACAACCAAGGTATTCAAAGATTCAAATACTTCTGGCTGTATTCGAATACTGACATTCGGCCGGGTTCAATAATACTTTGAAGTCAAACCAATCTAGTTCGAATAGCCAGAATGAATGAATTCGAATTTGGCCGATGTGTTCCGAGTTCGAATACACTGAATACTAGTGTTATGAATACCTTTATGCTTAATTCACTTCACAACAACAACTTACGTGTACTTACTTTAAATGGGATCTTCACAGTACCCGACTCAGGAGGGATCAATTAATTGTCTCATTAAAATGTTAAATTTGACACTACCAGCATTTATTAATTATTTTATAAAATAATTCAATGAAATAATGAATCACACTGTTTTAAAATTGAAATACACTTCTCACTAAATTTATAATGAATACTTTTGTCTAGTTATTTCACAATATTAAATTATTCATTACCTAATTGAAGGAGAGTGAAAAATAATTGATTTAATTTGGGTTTTAGTTTGTTTGAAATATAACCTATTTATGTTAGAGGATAACTGAACTACATTTATTTTCATTTAAATGTATTTATACATGAATGGCTACACTTGATTTACAAAACTAGACTTGGTAAAATTGAAATTGCCATATTGGTTTATTTACACCATATTGCTATAAAAGTATTCGAATACAAGTATTCAAATAATTGTTTGAATAATTTTAAGTATTCAAATTCGAATTCTCAAAAGTATTCGATTATCCCATCACTATTCTGGAGATCAAACAAAAGAAGGGAAGAAGAAGTCATCCATCAGCTTAGCTTAGAGAAGTCTTTATATAAAATAGTAATATATTATGTATATAATATAAAAATTGTTTTTATCAAATCTAAACGTTAATTAATTCTCCAAAAAATAGACTAACCTTCTGCTGAGTTTCAGGGGGCAGAACAGCTGAAGACAAAAAGTTGTCTTTGTCCACTTTTTCCATTTGTATTTTCATCCGAGACTGTTTCACCTCGAGACGTTGCTTGCTGCGATAGTAGCTCAGATCTCTTACAAACTCTTCATAGCTTTGGTAACACTGAAAATATTAAATATTTGTTAATAATTTACCAGACTATGAAAACTCAGGTACCTCCCTAACGTTAATCCAATAACCAACTAATTATTTACTACTTAACTTATTAAAATTAATACAAGTCTTCATGCACTGTAATTCATACCCAGATAGCACAGAAAGCTTTCAGTAAGTTCGTAATAAACTTTCAAAGGCAACCCAAGATGTTGGCAGCAAGCATGCATTGCATTGCAAACATTTTCATTTGTAACACGCTTGTTTCGAAAGTATAAAAGTAACCCCATCTCAGACTTCCTGAAAAGTTTCGCTGGATGTTTTATGCAAGGTTGCAAGGAATACTTGCAAAACACTTGCAGGGAATGAATGCAGATGACTTGCAAAGATTTATTGCTGCAAACTGCACTGAATGTTTTTCTCAAGCTAGCAAAGAATGCTTTTAAAACACTTGCAAGGAATTAATGAATGCAGATGGCTTGCGAAGTCAACTTGCTGCATTCATGGCCTGAATGTATTTCTCAAATATGGTATATCTCCAGTATGAGTAGCCATAAAATTAACATCGTTCCTTATTGATTTAATGCCTTTTCTTGTAGATCAGCTGAAGATAGTTTTGCCTTTTCCTGTCCAATTTATGTAGGAAAGTATTTTTTTTTTCGTATTTACTTATTTCAGAAATAGTCAAACCAAATAAAACGATTTACTTATAAGAAAAAATCATCTTCTGGTTTTATAACCAAATAGAGTACAAATCATGAAATTGACCCTTAAAGAGAAAAAACATTTTGTCGACATCCCTAACTGTGTCCAGACTTGTTATTCTTATTGTTTGTTCCTGAAGAAGGCTTATGCCGAAATATAGAGCTTATTTAAAAAGTGTGTGATAAGTTTATTTTGGAAAATGTGTCCAGACTAAGTATGGAGAAACTGGAACTTGTCACCTTTCTGGAATCAAACTCCCTTCTTCAGTGGTGTGAAGAAAATGACATCATCTTGAACACTCAAAAAACCCAAATCGTCTAGTTTTCCATTTCTAAGAGGTCAAAACGGTCCCACTATGACTTGAACATTCTCCTCGACGATACCACTATCACCCCTTCTTCAGAAGTAAAATTCCTCGGTCTTGTCCTTGACGAAAACCTCAAATTCCACAGCCAAATCGATCATATCAGCAAGAAAGTATCGGTGGGTATATTCATGCTGAGAGTTCTCAGCCAATCAGCCACCACTGATGTCCTATTATCAGCCTATTATGGGCTTGTTTACCCTCATCTGACTTATGCGGTTCAGATTCAGATTCAGATTCAGATTCTTTATTTGTCACAATACATTTTCCTCCCCAGCACAGCTGGTAAAACAGGTGACATGTCAACATCTTAAAAACTAAAAGCAAAATATACATGATACAATTGTTATGTTGGCAAAAACTTAATCAAATGGCTTAATTTTATATACATATTTACATCATATTACAAAGTGTCACATAAGAAATCATTTACACAATAGTATACTTTGTTTAGCAGCAGGGATTGAACTTCTTTCTTAAACTTATGATCATTATCAATATTTTTTATCCTGTTTGGTAGCTTATTATATAATTTTTTCCCAAAATACTGTGGCAACTTTTCAAAGGAACTTAATCTATGAACAGGAAACTGGAAATTACTTCTGTTCCTAGTCTGATAATTGTGAATGTGTTGATCTTCCATTAACATATTAAAGTTAGATTTGACATAAAACAGACATTTACTAATGTACATAGATGGTAGTGTTAAAATTTTGAGTTCCCTAAAAATAGATTTACAGGATGTTCTAGGTTTAGAATTTGTCATGATTCTAAGATACTTTTTTTGTAATTTAAAAACAGACTTCATACCTGAACTACCTCCCCAAAGTTCAACACCATACTGCATTGAAGAAGCGAACAATGCATGATATACAATCAATCTCGTCTGTAAGTCAGTAATTTTTTGCAGAACAAACATTTGAAAACAAAGGGAATTTAATTTTTTTATCAAAATATCAATATATGTTTTCCAGTTTAGTTTTTCATCAACCTCGAGACCCAAGAACTTTGTTGACTTTACAATAGGAAGGTGATCATCATTTAATATTATTTGATTAAGATTTTGTTCCTGTCTTCGTGTAGTGCTAAAATTGATTACATTAGTTTTGCTACTATTTAATTTAAGACCATTGGCCTTGAACCACACTTGCAAATCTGTTAGGGAATTCTGAATAATTTGCTGTAAATCTAAAATGTTGTTTGATTTAAGAATGGCTGTAGCATCATCTGCATACAGAACAATTTTGAAATCAAAATTTTGTGCTAAATCGTTTATATAGATTAAAAACAGAATAGGACCAAGAATCGAGCCCTGGGGCACGCCCCGCGTTCCTTTCCTCCATTCAGATTTAAAAACCATATCATTTTTTTTTTATAACAGTTCTGTGGTGTCTACCAGATAGGTAACACTTAACCCAAGATAATGCGGAAGAAGAGAAGTTGTAAACTTTTAACTTATCAAGAAGAATATCATGTACCACACAGTCAAAAGCCTTGGATAGATCGCAGAACACACCAGCTGTGGTCTGCGATCCATCCAAGCCCTCCGATACACACCTGATTAAATCTGCTATTGCTAAAACTGTGCTCTTATTTTCTCTAAATCCATATTGTTCCTTGATAAATAAATTATTGTCTTCAAAAAATGATAAGATTTGTTTATTAGCTATTTTTTCAAAAACCTTTGAAAATGCAGGAAGCAAGGACACTGGCCGATAATTGTCAATATCCAATTTACTTCCTTTTTTAAACAATGGTTTTATTTCTGCATATTTAATTTGGTAAGGTAATATTCCAGAAATGAGTGACTGATTTATAATGTTTGTTAATGGTTTTGAAACTTGATTGGCAATCTTTTTCAATAAAAACAAAGGAACCTCATCCCATCCTGAAGATCGCTTGTTCTTCAATGATTTGATTATTTTATTAACATGGTTTTCATCTACTGGACTGAAGTGAAAAACTGGTAAACTTTGACTCCACTCATTATTTTTCATTGCAAATCTAACTGCCATTTCACTTGATGGTGAAATCTCATTCTCTAAACAAATGTCAGTAAATTTATTGTTAAAAATATCAGCTATTTTATTTCCATCTTTTAAACACTTATTTTGGAAAACAATGTCTGAAAAGTTATTTTCTTGAGTTGCCTTTAAACCTAATTCTCCATTAACAACTGACCACACTGCCTTACTTTTATCGTCTGCTTTCTCTATAAAAGAGGTGTTTGCATTTCTTTTTGCCCTAGAACAGACAGCTTTGAAGTTTTTCTTAAAAACTTTACAATACTCTTTAAAGGCATGGTTATCAGATTGTTTTGCTAAGGCTTGCAATTCTCTGTTTCTAACACTTAATTCTCTAATCTCTGAATTTACCCATTTTTTTCTGTTGTTTTTTCGGTGTCCTGCTTTACAAGTTTTTAGTGGAAAATGGTTCTCGAAAATCATCTTAAATCTAGAAAAAAAATCATTAAAATTACATTGAACTGAATTATTTTCACTAAAATTCCAATTTTCCTCATTTAAAGTAGCCACAAACTGATCAATTTTTTTGGCTGAAAAAGACCTACTATAGCTTAGTTTCTTAAAATTAACAGAGTCACCACTAAATTCAATATTACTATCTAATGTAATAAATAAAGCTCTGTGGTCAGATACTCCTAATTCCATATTTAAAGTTTGGTGTTGTTCAACTTTCATATTAATTAATACATTATCTATACAGGTATTAGTTGTAGGTGTTATCCGTGTTGGCTCAAAAAAAGTTTCCTTAAATCCAAATTGCCTAATTATGTTAAGAAACGAATCTTTGTGAGTAGGGTACCTACAGTTATCTAATGTATCAACATTAAAATCTAAAGCGATATAAATTTGTTTTTTTTTTAGTTCTTTTCTTAGCAACAATAGCAAAGCTTCTAATTTACAGAGAAAATTGTTAATATTAGCCCTATCTGGTGTACGATATAATGATATTACAATACTTCTTAGGCTAGGTATTTCTATTGCACAACCCTCAAACACAGCTTCTTCAAAATAAATATTTAAATCATCTCTGTTTAAAAAAGCTAAATTATGCCGAATAAGAATACATGTACCACCATGAGTACCCTGTGATCTACAAAAGTATGTTGCTAGTTTATAATTTACCAATGTATTCAGGAGCTTAACATTAGCTGTATCCAGAAAATGCTCATTTAAGCACACAATATCAATGTTTGTATTTTCTAAAAAAATGTTTAACATATTAATCTTGAATGTTATACCACCCTGTATGTTAAAATGCATCAACCAAACATTTTTATTATCTTTAAAACAAGCAGTATCTAAAGGACTATCGTTATTTTTTCTATTACATTGTTTCAATTTGCATTTACTACGGGTTTTACAAAATTTTCTAAAAAAGGTACATTACTTGTATCAGTTGAAGTGGATTTACCATCAGTTACATTATTTCCTAGTGAATTACATTGAACTGCTAAATTTATTGAAGGCAAAGCATGGGTTGAAAAACCTGAAAAACTTTCCATATGGTGTGTGTCCCTCGCTGCCACTGGAGTAGTTTTTTCCTGTAGCGGGGATGTCGGAGTACAGGTGATAGGTGTGGATGAGGTTGCCGCAGATGAATTGTAGGAGGTCAATAGCATGACTTCATCTTCACTGTCTTCCGCATCCATGAGTGAAGAAGGGGAGATGGAGGTACCCGCGGATTGTGCTAACGGATGGTCTGTTGGTTTTTGCACTTTTAATTTGGTGTTGTGTTCTGTGACGAGTTCTGTGAGTCTGTTCATAAGTTCGAGATGACTAAGTCCGCCTCTTATCACTCTAGTAGACACTTCATTATACATTGTGATGTAAACCGTAGCCTTAGTTTTGGTTTGAAAATCTGTTATATTTTTTGCAAAGTGTTCAGGAAGAATTCCATCCCTAGTACACCCCATAGGAGAACATACTAGTGTTTTTAAACCCCTTTTAATAAAATCTGCAGTGAGTTGTGTAAAAGCTTTGTCATAAACCTCAGTAGATGGTTTTTTGAAGTAGGCTGGCTTCGTGACAAGACCATACACGTACGCTCCATTTTTTACTCTCTGACAAGTGATGTTTTCATCAACAAAGTCCGTATTACAGGGTCTACCGAACTTGCGCCTAAAAACAACAGCCACTCCAGAAGACATATTTTTAGGGTCGTTAAAATCCGAAGATATACAGTGAGCGAAAGCTAAGGATGATTTACCCTTTAGCTGCTCAATTGTGTCATACATGTTGGATTCTATAACATTGATGGCAGTATCGGTGGAAAAAATTGATGTACCACTAGAAGATGTGTCTTTTTCAACCAGAAGATGCGCCACAGTTTTAGCTATGTCTGTTTTCCCTCTCTTGTTAAAATGTAGGCCGTGAGTTGTAAAAAAGTGCCGAGGAAGTATATGTAAAGGGAGCAGTTTTACGTGGTTTTTCTTCACTACTATGTTTTCAATTTCCACATTGACTCTGCTTATCTTTAGGTCCAAGTTCGGTGTATCATGTCTCATCGGTAAGCTTGCTAAAATAAGGTTTGTATGTTCTGTTTTACTAATAAGACTTTGAACATCATTAATAAGCCGACTGATACCCGTTGTTTCCATATTGTTAGTTCCGGCTATAACCATGAGGTAATCTTGTTTGTCCAAACCTTTGGAAAGTTCTTCAAATTCCTCTGTCACCTGGTTAAATTTAGCCCCTGACCTAACAAATGAGCAAACATTTGTAAGGTACCAAATTTTAAGGGGGGTAAAAACGTACTACGAATAAATGAACACCAGAACTTACCCGATTTTTAACCACAATAGCCTACTCCGAGGCCTATGTGTTGGCCATAGCTTGGGCTATGGGCCAAAGAACGTAGGCCTATTTTTATTCACAGTGAAGTACACAAACACATCCACAACTACATATTTATTCATAATAGCACTTCGTTTCGCATAATAAAGTTAAACCGGCCGATTTTACAGATATTTAACGCCGCCAACGACATAACCCCAAACTGGTGTTTATTTGTTGACAGACGACAGACGAAACTAGACCAGCTCAACAAGTAAATTCGATCAGCTGTTGTCTAGTAGTACTTGAGTTCGCCGCTTGAGCGCGTGAGCCTCGAGCGGGCAGGAAAGAAGGATTTTACTCGAAGTCGAAGACAGGATTATTCGTTCACACGCCGTCTACGAAGTAACATCGTCGTTACAAGACTACGCATTCCCGCCGATCGCCGATATTACGAAGGTTAGCTATTCTAATAGTTAGACCATTTCTACGTTTTACTTTATTTTCGTTTAACGCACGCATTCTCGTTTTACAACTATTCTCGTTTCAGAACTCGGTCTTAAACCTCTAAATTCTAATAACTTCGTTTTCGCCGACCTGCATAAAACCCGCCAGTTCCTGCCTGCCAGTGACTAGCGGAGGATTATCTTACGTTTGGTTTTGAATCAATTGACTACGAAATTACGTTTATTCCGTTCGTTTTAACGATTAATTATTATTTAGAATTCAACGTTTTAATACCCCGAGACTTGTCGTCTAAGTTCTAAACCCCGTCTTTGGCGGGTGAAAGAATCAAGTCTTGGGAGCAGGCTGATTTAAACAATCAGCTACGGTACGTAAACTAATACTAAATTTATTTTAAATCATCTCACGTTAAATTATCCGTCCAATTATATTAATTAGGCCCCGACGACTCTGTAGGAATTGCTTTTACATTATATTCGATTTTATATGATTTACCTAGACCTTTAGTTAAATATTTTAAAGTTCATTACGAGTATTTATATCACATTGGCTTAAGCTTGGATACTCGTCGGCCCTACAGAGTCATTCTAAAAGTTAGGCAAAATTCTCCAAAACACTTTTACGTAGGCTGGGATGATATAGCTCCAACCGGGCGTCTGCAGGATTTCCTGAGCGCTTCTAGAGCTCTGAGCCTTCGATTAAATTTAAATAAATTGATCAGTCAAAGCCGTGACAACTTCGTATCGACCCCTGGATTTTTCTCGGCTCCTTCTGAGCACTCCGGGGAAGAAATTCGAGTGTGGCCGGTTCCAGGGGTAGGCCTAGCCTGACTTGGTGAATACTAGTTTATCCCCCCCCCCTAGAATTTTGCGTCACATCTCTGGCGCCCGAACAGGGACTGAGCTTCCTCGGTCTCACGTCCTAGTACCGTCGTTTTGTAGAATTTTGCGTCACATCTCTGGCGCCCGAACATTTGGACTCGATAACACGGTTTTGACTTTGATATTTAAACGAAATTACGAGATAAACAAAATCTACGACGACTTCGACTACTACGACGACCATTACTCGACCCGATACGTTATCGATTAGCCACGTAACGATAGACACGGTGGAAATTCAAACGTCGACGACTACAACTACGACGAAATTTCCGAAATAATGCCTTCGACGATGGAGAGCTCACCGAGATCGCCGATAGACGACCCGCGCGTCGGTTGGATCCACACTTTGAGCAGACAATAATAGCTGAGATGACGAAGTATCAGCTGGGAACTGGGAGTAGCGTCGCCGAGCTTCGCAAACGCTTTTGCGAGTCTTTGAGAAACCCGTTGGGAAGCATCGGTCAGCCGATGAACCCGACGGTGACTACGATATCGTGGACTACCGCTTATGCGGCCCATGATATCCGAATTTGACCGCAGTTGCTGGAACCTCCTTCCGCGTACCAGGAGACGGCCAGCGTGCGATATATACTCGGGACTCCTACCGAACATTCTTCACCCGTTCGACGAACCCTCGAAGTGTTGGTAAAGCTGCCAGCCAACATCCCATCGCGCAGGCAAGATATTCCGTCGCGCATCACGTTTTTCGGTCCAACGACGGAACACGATCACCACATAACGTTCGATAGACGCAATGATTTACCCGACGCCGTACGACCTCCGAGTGGAGCCGTTTGCTCCATTTCATAACGCAATTCACGGGAACCGTCAGCCGCGAACGCGCCCCCCAGAGATGACCGACCCTTCGTCGACGTGGTCATCTCAGGTGAGACGTTCAGCGCCCTCGTCGATACCGGCTCGTCAGTCAGTCTGATTGGAGATCGTACGTCACTTTCGGACGTGCGGCGTCGTACCCGACCAGACTGACGTCAACCAACGAATGGACAACGCAGCGTGTGTTTCGGATCGATACCGAGTAGACGACGATTGCTGGCCAACCTTATTCGCGGGATATCCACGTCCCGGGCCTAAGTGTGGAGGTGGTACTCGGCATTCGGTGTACTGCTGACCTCGCTCTAGTCAGAGTACACACCGTGGTACGAAACCTCCACAACGACGATGTCTCCCCGCCCTTTCCGGTCAAAAACATCAACCACGAAATCAAAATTTTCAAAATTACACGAAAAACAAACACGAAATTTGCAGAATTTCTGGAACGCGAAATACCGCTGTTTGACAACGATTAGAGGTAGTCGGCGTTGACTGAGCAGACGCAGTGGCTCAGGGCAATTGCAACCCCTGTCAAACAGAGGTATCCCAGAAATCCTGTAACGCAATTTATCGCAAATGACGCTTTCCCGAGGCAACCCGTGGCTAACGAGGGCCAAACGGGCCTGGCCACGGTGAGTCACCTCACATCGGAGGTGGCCGACGTGCCTCGTGAACGTTCCAACGTACTAATTCGCCGAGACCGGAAAAGACGACGCATCGAGGCTAACCGCGACGAACGACGGCCAATCGGGCCTTGTCGTGTTGAGTCACCTCACATCGGAGGTGACCGACGTGCCTCGTGGACGACGCCCGACACGACGTAGATTCTTCAAAACCGAAGAGCCGATCGAACAACGCAACGAACTCCGACGCACGCCCCGACGGAGCTGGTGATATCCCTCCCGTTGGTTGATACGATACGATACGAACGATTACGACTAAACAACGACTTCTACACGCACCTCTTCTTCGAGACCATTCCGACCTCGTCCGAACCCCTACGTTTAAGTTTTTTTTTCTTTTTTTTGTGAAGTTGGTAAGGGGTGTAAGGTACCAAATTTTAAGGGGGGTAAAAACATACTACGAATAAATGAACACCAGAACTTACCCGATTTTTAACCACAATAGCCTACTCCGAGGCCTATGTGTTGGCCATAGCTTGGGCTATGGGCCAAAGAACGTAGGCCTATTTTTATTCACAGTGAAGTACACAAACACATCCACAACTACATATTTATTCATAATAGCACTTCGTTTCGCATAATAAAGTTAAACCGGCCGATTTTACAGATATTTAACGCCGCCAACGACATAACCCCAAACTGGTGTTTATTTGTTGACAGACGACAGACGAAACTAGACCAGCTCAACAAGTAAATTCGATCAGCTGTTGTCTAGTAGTACTTGAGTTCGCCGCTTGAGCGCGTGAGCCTCGAGCGGGCAGGAAAGAAGAATTTTACTCGAAGTCGAAGACAGGATTATTCGTTCACACGCCGTCTACAAAGTAACATCGTCGTTACAAGACTACGCATTCCCGCCGATCGCCGATATTACGAAGGTTAGCTATTCTAATAGTTAGACCATTTCTACGTTTTACTTTATTTTCGTTTAACGCACGCATTCTCGTTTTACAACTATTCTCGTTTCAGAACTCGGTCTTAAACCTCTAAATTCTAATAACTTCGTTTTCGCCGACCTGCATAAAACCCGCCAGTTCCTGCCTGCCAGTGACTAGCGGAGGATTATCTTACGTTTGGTTTTGAATCAATTGACTACGAAATTACGTTTATTCCGTTCGTTTTAACGATTAATTATTATTTAGAATTCAACGTTTTAATACCCCGAGACTTGTCGTCTAAGTTCTAAACCCCGTCTTTGGCGGGTGAAAGAATCAAGTCTTGGGAGCAGGCTGATTTAAACAATCAGCTACGGTACGTAAACTAATACTAAATTTATTTTAAATCATCTCACGTTAAATTATCCGTCCAATTATATTAATTAGGCCCCGACGACTCTGTAGGAATTGCTTTTACATTATATTCGATTTTATATGATTTACCTAGACCTTTAGTTAAATATTTTAAAGTTCATTACAAGTATTTATATCACATTGGCTTAAGCTTGGATACTCGTCGGCCCTACAGAGTCATTCTAAAAGTTAGGCAAAATTCTCCAAAACACTTTTACGTAGGCTGGGATGATATAGCTCCAACTGGGCGTCTGCAGGATTTCCTGAGCGCTTCTAGAGCTCTGAGCCTTCGATTAAATTTAAATAAATTGATCAGTCAAAGCCGTGACAACTTCGTATCGACCCCTGGATTTTTCTCGGCTCCTTCTGAGCACTCCGGGGAAGAAATTCGAGTGTGGCCGGTTCCAGGGGTAGGCCTAGCCTGACTTGGTGAATACTAGTTTATTCCCCCCCTAGAATTTTGCGTCACACATTGAAGGGTGCTCTTTGTTCGATTAAACTGCTTAAGTGTTTGCCATGACTGTCTGCTAGAATCACCAGTTTTTTCCGAGATTTATCAACTTTATGCCTTGTTTGAGATTTATTATCTATTTTGCAGTTACTATTTACATGCCCGTGAAATGACTTACTATAAGCTATTTCTTTGTTAGGTACATCTTTGTTAGGTTGTTAGGTTCCTGCTTGGGGGTTCGAAAGTGAGAGGACTGGGTTCTTGTTTAGGCTTCAGAGAAGGGCAATCCGAATTGTGTTTTCTATTTCCAAACAACAATCATGCAGAGATTATTCCAGAGCATTTACAATTTTAACTTTCCCATCTATTTACATTCTCGAAACTCTATCTTTCCATAGGAAAAATACTCTCTTTTTCCCTTCTGTGACAAAATTCCAAGTATCCATTGCGCAATACTTTAAATTTACTAATTCCCCGGCATTCCACTTCTTTCTTTCAAAGAAACTTTCATTTCAATTCCGTAAAACTATTTAATAGTCTTCTACCTCAACTGAAGGCCGAACAAGATCTGAAAAAGTTTAGAACACGTCTAAAGTCCATGTTGTTAGAAAGATCATTTTACAGCGTCCAGCGCCCGTGAATACCTACTTTAGTGGTCATTCGCAATGTCATGTGCACATGTTTAGTTTATTTAGATATATAGTTTTATTTTCAGTAAGGAATTTATGTTTATTAGGATGTACTAAATTGATTTTTTCTTGTTTTGACTTGGCTAATGAAAGTTATTGTCAGTTTGGCCCAATAAATGACTTATTGACTTACTATTATTATTGACACTAGCGCTAAACGTCATAACAGGGACCACACATAAAAAACCGGCTAAATTCAAGCCTAATACTAAAAATACCCCCACCGCAGCAAACCTGCAGACTTAGCGAATTTCCATTTGCCTCATTGGATTTACACTAAAATGTCTCCTTAAATATATCACATTTATTCCCTATTTAAATATAATTAGTTTAACGAGTACTTAGGTTTGCTGCAACAGGGAGGGTAAAAAAGTGTTTTTTAATGTAAAATGTTAATAGGTACTGTACAGGGAGCGGCAGAAATATCTGACGGTTTTCAAGCGAGTACAGTCCGGCAGCCGTGTGGAGGGGGGTGGTGGGGAGCGGCTCATTCTCAAGGCCAAGTGACCCCATTTCAGTCGCCATGGAGCAGTGGACCGGTATACATCGCGCGTTTGTTGTTGAGGCGTATTTTAAAAGTGGCGATTCTGTTGTTGATACGCAACGTAAGTTTCGTAGGCATTTTAATGTGGCTCGTGGGAACCTATCCCATCCCGAAACACCATCTAATTGTGGGTGGATACCTTTAGATCCACAGGATCGACTGCAAAACGTAGGCCTACAGGCCGTCCAAGGTCAGTGATGACGCAGGAGAACATGGAGCGAGTGCGACAAGCTGTTCTAACGAGCCCGCATCACCCGGCGCGTAGACAAGCTGCTGCTCTTGGCATGTCTGATCGCTCTATTCGACGAATTTTGCACTCAGACCTTCACTTTCACCCATATAAAATAGCAATCATCCAAAAACTTCAGCCTCACGACCACGCTAATCGTTAAATATTTTCAGAGCAGCCCGGGCGATGCGGGCTCGTTAGCTCAGCTTGTCGCACTCGCCCCACGTTCTCCGGCGTCCTCACTGACCTTGGACGGCCTGTAGGCCTACGTTTTGCAGTCGATCCTGTGGATCTAAAGGTATCCACCCACAATTAGATGGTGTTTCGGGATGGGATAGGTTCCCCACGAGCCACATTAAAATGCCTACGAAACTTACGTTGCGTATCAACAACAGAATCGCCACTTTTAAAATACGCCTCAACGACAAACGCGCGATGTATACCGGTCCACTGCTCCATGGCGACTGAAATGGGGTCACTTGGCCTTGAGAATGAGCCGCTCCCCACCACCCCCCTCCACACGGCTGCCGGACTGTACTCGCTTGAAAACCGTCAGATATTTCTGCCGCTCCCTGTAGTTTAGTAAGAAATTAATGTATTTTCCAAATTTGATAAAAATATGTTCATAAATAAGCAAACTACAACAGTTGACTTATTCTCCATAAGAATAACATGGGAATTTTAAAATTAGAATTTTTTTGAATTTTCTCCGTAACCCTTAGGCGCATAATAACGCTTCAATATACTAAATTATTTGTTTCTTTAAACTCTACATAATGATTTGGAAAGTAATTGTGAAATTTTGTGTTTTTAAGGTCTAAAATGGGAAAAACCTATTTTTACCCCATAAAACCCCCCATAAACCCCCGTTCCCATAGTCCAATCATGCTGGTTCGCGAACTCATTCAAGTTTATCCTGCTTTACACCTTTAAACCAAATTTCATCAAAATCAAACAAAAATTACTCAAGTTATCGCGTTCACGGACACATATATATATATATATATATAAAATATATAACATACATATATAAAAATTTTTACGAATGGTATTTTTGGCCTCTGGGGACATCAAAATGAAAAAGTAAATCGGTCCTGGGTCTAGGTCTTACCATGCCACCTACGGTAATAGCTTACTTCCCTATTAGGGAAATTCGCTAATACACTAGAACATTACTGCAAATACTAAGTTATGGTAGCAGCATGGAGTTACTTTATGGTAAGTTAACATTAGTGTTAGTGACAAGTCAACTTTACCCTCTCCGTTCCAGCCCAGTTGCGTGGTGCTGGGTCTTCTAAATCAAACTTTTGTTTATAGATTTCTATACTTTCTGAAGATTCATTTGTATGACACATTTTTAACATTTTTATTCTGAAAAAAATCACAGAGCATTAAGTTATTATTTTTTATTGACTCCAATCCAACAGTAAAAATACTATAGGATAAAAAATTGGCAGTAAAACTATTGTCAATACAAATATAGGTACTTTATTCACAAATATACATGCATGGCGTTTACATCATATAAGATAGATAACTAATCATACATTATTCATATTTTTTTTTCATTTTGCTTAGTTAAATTGAATATTTTACCAAGAAAAATTCCTTACTGTATAGCCTCAACTGTAAATAGTTAAGCTCCAACTAGGCTCTCCCTTTAATTGTCAGCATTAGAAATTAATAATTTTCAATTATTTACGTTTGAAAATTTAGGTTACTGCTCTTAAAAAAAGGTTCGTAAGCATAAAACAGATTAAATGTAAAATTAAAAAGCATCTCAAAAACATTTTCATGGATTATAGAGGAAAATGTCAAACAAAGTGGGAAAAACTAAATATTAAAGAAAATGAAAAAAAACCCAAGAGGAATGAATAAATAAAGAAAAGCGATGGTAAAAATGATGAATTACAAAACAATATTGCTTTACCAGTGTAAGTGTATTCACATGTTGGCCTGTTAAAACATTCTAACTATCTTGTAAATACTATACAGTTCTATAAATAATAACTTACGAGAGTCCGTCATCCACCATTCTTCCAACATCTGGGATGTTAATAATAGGTTGGAACTCAGGACTGCCCTTGTGCTTTCGAATTGACAGAAGCACTTTTGGACTCATCAGGCCAAATCTGAAATGATATCAGTATAAGTAAGTATGACACGTTTCTAGTCCTGAAAGTAGGTGTTTATTGGACGAGTGTGGTCATTCCCATCAAGTGCGAGATTTCCATACGAGTCCGGTAAACAGATTTTGGACAAGAGACGTACAATATTTTACGTCATACTATTCAAAGCTTAACAATAAAAAATGTGTACACATCCTTATATATTACCACTTCAGGACTAACAATCACTACTCATAACCTCTAAGAGAGGTAATGTTATTGATTATAACCACTCATTGCCAAATATAATCAGCTGGTTGGTGTCCGGTAAAAACTTATTATACAGTACAGTGGTACCTAATTAAACCTATTTGATTAAGCTGGTGGCAACAGCTGTTTTCTAGACTAAATCCTGGGTGGGGAAGTTCGTTAAAACAGTGTAGTGTGGCGTAAAAGTATTAAAAGAGTTCTAAAAGAGTGTTGTTATATATGGTGAAATCAATCATTTTTAGGATAATTTATTTGCAGGATCAGATACGTAAGATATATGAGGGCTGATTTAATCTATTTCATGCCTGGTAGTGGTAGTTAAGGTATTAAAGGTAAGCTGTAAATGACTAAGTACTTCCTTCTTATTTTTCAGGTAGACTTAACGTTTGCTTCATTTGGTGGTTATACCAGAGGAACAAGCTTTAGTAAAAAAAGCATTATTTATAATATTGTTAGTTTCATTATTTTACCACAATAGAGTAAATATACTGAACAACAAATAATTAGTAGACAAAAAACATACAATACATTCCTGAAGATAAATACTCCTTAATTATTGTGTTCAGCTTTAATAATAAATCAATAAGGGAGCTTGTTTAGAATTAGAATATAACATATTGACGTTTCGATTAAACATTTTGATAACACAATTGTCAAATGTTGGTAGCATAGTTATTGTTTGGTAACATAATTATACTAATTTTTAATTTCAACAACTATTTTCGGACATTGATGTCATTTATAAAATGATTGTAAAACCTCACTTCTTGCACAGTAATAATTTAAGTAAACAAATGTAAGCAATTATGTTCATCACTTATAGAAATTCAACATTTTGTAAGAAACAAATATATTACATGATTTAACTTAGTTTTGTTGGTTTTGCTAAATATAATTGCAAAACAAACCACAAGAACAATTATGAAACAAAAAAACCATAACTTAAAACAATTGAAGAAACAATAACAGAATGGATCATCTAATGTCACAATGAAAAAAACACTAACCTAACACAGGCCATAATCTCTATAGCGTAAACCTTGCGGTGTTCCCAGTCATGTAACAGCCAACGCACTCCAGACATGAACACTTCTTCCTCGCTGAAAATACCAAAAAAAGAACCTCACAAACCATATGCAAACTAAAAGTATTTACTTTATCTCAACAATTTAAGATGTCAATTGTCAATCTACTATAAAAATTACACCAGTGAGATAAAACTTAAAATAGTTTTAAAGTAATACGAGAACCAATATATTTTTTGGCAAGGCTTGAGTTTAAAAAGATGTCAGATTGAAAAGCTTGTACGGGGACGGCTTTTTAGGTAAGGGCCGGTTTTGGGTTTACATTATACGTCCGTTCTATTTCTCTCGTACACCGCAAAAGGCTCCTCGCCACTTACTGGCATCCTTTGTGAACAGAACTACACAATTGCAGCTCTTCAACTGTCATAGTACGATTTGCTGTGAGTTTTTAAAATGTCTTAAACCACATATCTTTTACCGTGTCGGAGGTATGGTCAAGATAAGTTTTTTGATTACAAGAAAAGAAACATACTGTATATCCGATGCTGACATTCATCAACATAGGCTAGGGAATTTCAAAATGGCTGTGAAAATGTCCATTTCGGATTAATTGTGTTTTTTGTGGGTACCCAGACTTCTCACAGAAGACCACAAAGGAAAAAGAATTCCACAGCCATTTTTACACTCCATAACCCATTTCTGAAAATGGTATGATACCAGATATGGTACTGTATGCTTATCCATTTTAACCCACAAAGTAAACAAATGGAAAAAGAATAAAATAGAGACAAAGTATGAACAAAATACCCCCGTCGCAGCAAACCTGCATACTAAGCGAATTTCCATTTACCCGGCTTGATTTCTACTAAAATATTCCCTATAAATTTTTAGATTTATTTCCTATTTAAATAACATTAATTTTAGTGAGTAGTTAGGTTTGCTGCTACGGGGAAGATGTTGAGGTGTGTTTTTTTTTCAATTGAAATATTGATAGCTTAGTATGAAATAAGCCAAATCGCCAAATTTGATTAAAATATATCCATAAACAAGCAAACTAGAACAGTTTTATTTATTCTCCATAAGAATAACATGGGAATTCTAAATTTACATTTTTTTAAATTTTCTCCGTAGTCAATGAACATTCAAAAAAACTTCAATATACTAAATTATTTGTTTTTTTTAGCTCTTCAAATTGGTCTAGAGAGAAATTTAGAAATTTAAAGTTTTTAGGGTCAAAAATGAGAAAAACCCATTTTTACCCCATAAAACCCCCCATAAACCCCTGATCCCATGGTCCGATTATGCTGGTTCGCGAACTCGTTCGAATAAATGTAGGTTTACACGTTTGTACCAAATTTCATCAAAATCGGATCAATTTTGCTCGAGTTATCGCGCTAACAGACACATATATAAATATATATATATATATATATATGAATTTGAACGGATGGTGTTTTTGGCCTCTGGGGACCTCAAAACGAAAAAGTAAATCGGTCCCGGGTCTAGGTCTTACCATGAGACCTACGGTAATAGCTTATTCCCTATATGGGAAATTCGCTAAAAAAAAAAAATATTTAAATCAAATGAGAAAGAAAATAGATTCAAAACAAAAATAAAATCAAAGTTTTACCAGTGAACGCAGATGTAGTTGGATTGCAGAAACGTGCAGACTTCCTTTGAGTTAAACTCTATGAACTCTTTAGAGCTTACAAGCGTCAAAAAGAACCTTTGCACACGAGGCACCATCAACTCCATCACGGCTTTGTTGTTCATTTTACGAGCCTCCAAGTACAGCAGAAATGCCTTGTCTTCGCAAAATATCTCCATATTGTCTATGAATGACCAACACTGCTCTTCCAACTCTGAAATTGACAAATAATTGGATTATTGTGTTCTATGATCCTGTCTAATGAAACAGCTGATCTTGGTCAGTAAAAGAGCTACACAGATCATCTCACTTCCCACCAGGGTTGCCACCCGTCCCGATTTTGGTCCGGGGGGAGGGGGGCCATGTCCCGATTTTTCGCTAACCCAAGGTGGCAACCCTACTTCCCACACTTCATTCTACACTTTTCCTTCGCTCATATTTTGGTTAAAATATGCACCAATGTGGCGTCTTCATCTCAATTGGTTATATAATAAGAGTATATTTTTTATTGGTACAGTAAAGATAATCTCTCTCAAGTTTAGGAGTTTTTCAATTAATAATTTAAATTTTATATAGGCCTACTACAAGATAAAAACAATGAAGTCACTGAGGTGAGAAGTTAATTTACTTTAACTTTGATCTGTATAACTCAGAGGATGTATAAGAACTGATATTAAATTTATAGTCAGAATAGTCAGAATAGTCATTTATTCAGTCTAAAAAGTAGTACCGTACAGCCAACATGTCAGAAAATTAAAAGCTCAGATCTAATACACAGACGATATAAACATAATTAACGAAGATAACGATACCTATGTTCTTTCTAAGTTAACATAGGCTGTACTTGGCTACCAAGTGCTGGTCTGGATCTTTTTGTAATGCTGACCGCATTCAAGAAATTATAATTTTTAATTTGCTGGCGAACTCTTCAAAATGTAGCACTGAAGTACAAAACAGTGTACACAACACAAAACACATAGAAACATAAACCTGAAGATTGAAGATGGAATCTGTCGTCTGAAGTTACAGTAATGACAAAGAAATTACTAAACAAATCAAACTGACTGCTGCGACAGAATGTAAAAAAAAATACTTCCAGTCAGGAGCCAAACTAATTAGTGCAAAAAAATTGTGTACTCTGTTAAAAGAAGGAAGGGAAACAAAACTTGACCAACAAAAATACAAGATCGAGGTTTTTATAAATAATATCATCTTGGAATGTAGTGTTGTTAAAGAAGTTGATTTACCTTTGATCCCAAGATATTGAGCAGCCTTGAACATTTTCAGTATGTTGTCTCTCCGCAGAAGTTTGTAACTATCGGTGTTTGGATGAAGCATCCACTGGTAAATGAGTGGAAACGTCTCACTGGATACGGACTGTAGAAAAACATCATTTAAAAAACTTAAATAGCCCCGTTCAGCAACCGTACAGACTACGCAAATTTCCGTTTGCCTAATATTTCCTAAAACAGTTCAGATTCAGTCTTCTTTTTAACGCCCACAAAATTATTTAAAAGATTATGCGAATTTTTATGTTTTGAGTGACACAGAAAAGTACGGGGGAAACACTCAATGGTGCACTTAAGTGGTGTCTATCACAAGTAGTGTTGGTGTCTAGGGCAAAGTCGCCAAAGTCCAACACCGCCTCCTCGCTCTCACGTACTACAATGTTGACGATGGAGGAAGGCCCTGTGCGATAGGAGTTTCCACACAATGCTCACCTGCTTGGGCTATACTTCGCTCACCACAAGTATGTTTCCGGTCTAACATACCAGACCCGAAAGCGCACGGTAGTCCCATAAGCCTGTTTCTTCTGTACCTTACTTCTCCTGGGTTTTGAAGGTCAAAAATGGGAAAAAATTGTTCCTATAGTTAAGTTATCGAGCCAACAGACACACACACACACATACACACACATGTATATATACAGGCCTTTATGAATTTGGACAAACAGTGTTTTTGGCTTATGAGGTCATTAATAAAAAAGTTCACCAGTCCTGAATCTAGGTCTTACAATGCCACCTTCGGCAAATAGGGGAAATTCACAAAAAATATTTAGATGTTATGGTATAATTAGATGATTAGTTAAATAATTAGATGATGTGTGTTATAATGATAATCAAAATGTTAAGATGTCATGGTGTGTGTGGGACTTATTTAAATTAAATAAAACATACAGAACCCTTCCCGAATAAAGCAATGTTAGTAATTTCACTTATCAGCAATCACCTCAGAGAGCTCAATTTGAGAGGAAGTTTTGGAGGCAAAGAATGAACTGTAACTTTGTAAAACAATCCTGTGACACTTGAATACTTTGCTTCCTGTCTTCACTTGAATATCAGGGTTTCTGGAATATATGTTTCAGTTTAGTACAATTTGGTAGCAAAAGTAAAAGTAAAGGTTTATTTTCTTATGAAAACATACGACAAAAATTAAATTTTGCTGTCCATCAGTCGATGCTTACAAACTAGCATTCACTTTCATTATGGCTAAACGTTCTAGGAACAATAGACAACAACTTAGCACTTTATCTCTTGTAGCTTCAAGGAGCCAGGCTTTTAGTTTTAATAACATATTAATGCAATCAAAAAGCTGGCAGATCGACCCTGAGAAAAATTATCCTGACTAATGAAACAATTCATCTTAGTCAGTAAAAAAGCTACACAGATCATCTCACTCCATTATACACTCATCACTCATGTTTGGGCTAAAACACGCACATAAGTGGTGTCCATCTCAATTATTGATAATAACATTATTAGATTAGCTTAAATTACTGTATATATTAGTACTAACTATTTAAAAATAAATAATTTTAAAAAAAGATGAGGGAAAACTCATTGTTTTTGAAAATAAAATGTTAAGACAGATTTTGGTTCGGTGAATGATGATGTAGAATTAGGCATAAGGAAGAAATACAAAATTTATACAGAGACTACAATTATGATATTACAGCACATGCGAGAGTTAGACGGCTAAGGTGGACTGGACATGTCTGGAGAAGGGATACAGGAACACTATTGAAGGAAGTAGGAGAAGGGCAGCCAAGCGGGAGAAGTCAACCTGGAAGGCCTAAAAGAAGATGGTGGGACAGCGTGATAACAAACATCGCAAGAGCAGGAGTGGAAGTAGATGAGGCATACGACCGGGAAAGATGGCGAGCAATTGTTGGTAAGGTCAAAACCCGATGGCCATGGGAGTGAGTAAGGAAGAATTTATAAATAATTGTGCAGGGTGTTTATAAAAGAATGGATTTTATCGGTCGGTGCTCAGGGACTATTCAAGATAATTCTATGATTTAAACGTCAAATTGAAGAGAAAATAACTTTTTAAATAAGTTTTTCTCATACTTTGTGTTACAATTCAAAATAATTTATGAAATTCAGATTTTCATCAATCTTATTTGAGCGTAAAACTGGCTAAGTCTGTACGCCTAGGTCAATCGGGAGGTTTATCTGATGTCTTAACTAAATCTTTTTAGGCACAAAGATTCAATCTTTTACAGATAACATCATAAAGTGTTGATTTAGGTATGTTCAACTGAAGACTTCGTCGGGCAATCCATTTTTTGGGGTTTCTGATGCAGAATAGTTGAATTTCTTCGACTATGTCAACGCTTGTTTTTAGCCGGCCGGGTGAATGTCTGTTCAAAACAATACGGTACCACAAAAATCATTAAACCAGCGTCAAATTTCTTTATCATCAAATGGATTTAAATTTAGTTGAAGTAGGCAATCGATATAAACTCTGTGAACCACAGATTACACTCTGTGCCTTCTGCTGCGCCGTAAACATTTCACTGGCAACTGGCGTCAGGCGTGTGAGACACAATTGTGGCCTACCACCCTGCACCTGTTTTGCGCATGCCAAGGTCAGAGTTGCTACACGGGAAAAAATTAGTTATTTTAGCTTCAATTTGACGTATAAAACGTTTAGTTACCTTGAATAGTATCCAAGCAATTACCATTTTAAATCCCGGCTTTCTTTTATGTACACCCTGTATTTACAATATTTTGTGGAATACTCACATCATATTCAAAATATTATGAAATAAAATCTCTTTTAGATCTGATTTCTTTGGCAGTGTGAAGTCATTCCAATCAATACAGTTGTCTATCACATAGCCCATCCTGCAAAATTAAATCCTCTCTAAATAGGACAAACTATATGATTAAATCTGCATAAACTACCTTAATATTTTAATATTACCATTGATTTTGGAAACTTAATAAAGTTAATTATCTGATTTATATAAGGATTAGCTGTAGTCAACTTTTACCTTAGTTTGCTTTACGATAAAAAGTTCACTAGTTGAATTCTAAGAGTACATCAAAAGGAAAAGTCATTATCTTTTTGGTGATTGAAAACTGGCCCCACTTCTTGATTATTGGGCTTTTAATAATTCATTTAGACACTCATCCTTCATATTTAGGTTAAAATACAGTCAATTGAGCACTAACCTTAATTGGTAATAACAATTGATATACCTTACACTAAACCCTATCAGCTAATCAATTAGTTTTCATCTAAAGGATCTGGGGGTCAAGGGGTTGCTCTGGGAAACTCTAGAGCCTTTTGTAGCAAAGATATGATAGATTGCAGCACATTTCTTTCCCTACGATGTCATCAATACCTCAAACTCAAACTCAAACTCAAATATCTTATATATTTTCTTAATTTACTAAATATATTTGACAGTCGTTACAAACTGCATAATAGCGTCAACAAAATTTCTCTTACAAATAAAAACAATATTTCTTATGGATAAAATCTAAAAACTAAAAATCATTGATTTCTTAAAAAGTCTTCTACACTATAACAACAGCGTGAAGAAAGAAAACTCTTAACCCCTTTGCAAAATTTGTCCACACTATTTTCCATTTTCAGGGGAGCGGGCCAAATCACCAAATCAGTTTATAAAAGTTATAAACGGTATTTTATATTTAGCTGCATTAAAACCGATGATGTTTCCAAACACTTACTTAGCTAAGCTGAGTTCGGACACTTGGGGTCCTCGGTCGGAATCACTCGTGTCAAAGTCACTATAAGCCAAACCTCCAGTACCCACGGCTGTATACAGGCAAGTGGTTGTCTGATAAACAAAAATATAATGATTTTTGTAAAATAATTATTAGATTCTAATTGTCCTTCAAAGTGATTAAGAGTACGTATTAAATACAGGAAATCAAACTTATACCTTACTTATTTAAGTGGGTTTAATTGTTGTAACTAATTTGTAATCAAATCATATTCTTTTAAATCAATTTAAATAGTTTCCAAATAGGGAATTGGCATAGATGCCTCTATAGCATTACCTTCTGAAAGCAAGTCTTGATCCAATGTTTTTCCTTTGTCAAGAACATACAGTGGAACCTCGATAAGAAAACCCTCGATAACAAGAGCATCAAGTAACATGTTATTTCAAACCTCGAAAAGAAGTTAATCTTGATAACAAGTCTTATTTTACCTTTCTCATGAAAAACTTCTTATTGAGGTTCTACTGTAGTTCATTTGGAAAAACATGCAACTTGACCTGTCTGAGAGAAAGAATTAAATTTGCGGCATCCACCCCTACACTGGAAGTTTGTAGTTGTACATCAGTGGACTACAATAGACCTTAATCTGTCAGTATAGTGCCATAGTGACAACATGGATATAAAAATTAGTGATGGATCATACTGCAAGAATCCATTAAAAACATAAACTTAAAGGACAAAAATAATTTTTAACTATCTGTCAAAATAGACCAAAATTTCTTCCTTGAATCAGATAATATTGTAAGACTAGACAGGGGTATAGGAAAACCTATTTTTTGTCAACAAAGTAGTCTGGGGTCCAGAAGAATGGAAGTTTTGATAAACTCACTTTCACCAAGAATTAACTTAAAACAAGGAATTACTGTCAACTTTACTTTTACTTTTGGAACTTAACAAATAAAATAAAGGTGTATCAGGTTACCCAATTGTCCACAAATGGTTTCTTGTCCTTTTCCAGTTCTTTGTGATTTGCCATTTCGGACTCAGTAATGTTCAAGCTAACGCTGGCAGGGTCGGCTGCCACGATGCTCAGATCTTTCGATTCATACACAATCTGTGAGGTACAGAAAATGTATAATAAAACGCATTTTTAGGATTTGTTTTTCTCTCAACTGAACCACAAACCACAATGCCCATAACCACATGTATTTTTAGTATTTAAGGTTTGAAATTCTACTACGGCTACAGATTATGAAGGTCATACAATATTGAGGACCGATTTATATTGTGGTACATTCTGTGTCGAGAGATGACTGTTGGCAAAGGATTTAAATCTGGTTTAGCAAAAGTTATGTACTTTTCATTAATAGAAAGAAAAGATTAATCTAACTAAAGGCATACTATTTTTTCAATACATATTTCATAGAAATAAGAAATAATATAAATAGTGTCATTGAAATATATGTAATGAATTATTGAGAATCTCGAGTTACCTGACTAGGCTTCAACTTGAAGTTTCCGCTCGGAGTTGTTTTGAACGGAAACATCTGATGATCCGAGGAGCCCCCTTCTCCTGCAGCTGCCCTAGCCGCTTGTCTGCGTAGAGTACAAATACATGCAATACACACAATAAATGCAATACCGTACTTTCTAGGGGTAGCTGTGTTTTGACTCTTTGAGCTGCTAAGGTTGATAAATCGGACACAAGAGTAAAATAGTTCAACACTAACTGGAGAGAGACGCAAAATTGTTATGGATGTAACATAGAGCACAATGGCCTAGGTTTTTAAGATCAACTCAAACCATACTCAGTTGAAAATTCTCTTAGTGACAGTGAAATATTCTAACTTTTGTGTATAGCAGTGGCGAATCCAGGTTTGGGTTGAGGGGAGGGGGCGAGATTAGAGGTGAAGCACATCATCATTGTATTCCTTGGTCACGACAAAAACCTGAATAACCCCCACAGTATCTAACACAATCAACGTCTTACGTGATCGCAGCGAAATTATAAACATCTCCCGTGGTCGAGTTGAAATAATCGTCATTGTATTACCACTGAGTATCCCCGTGGTAATAGAAACTTCATCATCGTCCTTGACGATCCCGGCAAATTCTGATAATTTCCCACGGCTGAGTGCACATCATCGTCTCTCATGGTCATGGCAAAACCCTGAATAGCCCCTGCAGTAACGGAAACATCATAATCGTCTTCACCGATCGTGGCAAGATGTTGATATTACATGTTGTAAAAAAATGTATGCCCGGGAGGGGGGGGGGCGAAGGGGCGACACCCCCCTCCCCCCTCAGGATCCGCCACTGGTGTATAGTTAAGTGTTTTGTGTTTCTTGTGCCACAATGGACTCTTCACGGAGTCTAAACCACTCATCTATCCAGATATATATGGTTTTAGCTTCCTCTGGGTTTAAAATTAATGAAAATTAAGACTAACCAATAGTATTTTCTTATTATGATACTGATATCCCGTTGTCATTTATAAATATAGATCTTCCCAGGAGGGTGATAATACCTCTGATAGCATTTTACGTATAGTCTGTTGGCAATACTGTAAACAAATAATAAAATACATCTCCAAACAGTTTTTGATATATTTGTATCTACTGTATCCGGCTAACTACTAACTGTTTCTGATTGGGCCTGATTAAATACATATGTAAGGCTTGAAAATGTTTAAGGTATACATGTATTTATATCAAAAAGTGTTAAAAGACAAATTGTATTTTAACCATATAACAGGTATATGTAAACTAACAATATTTTTTTGTCTAAAAAGTGTTACCTACAAATTAACTTTGTCCTCGACACTTCTATGTGTGATATCTCCACCTCCTCTAATACGATGCTCCCACTGTAAAACAACACTTTCAAATTCATAAACATCATTCAAATGTAATAAATACTTGATTATTTAATCAGTTTTTACCATAAAAACATGTATTTTTAACGGTTTAGGGTAACTACATTTAGGGTACTAAACCCCTAAGGTTGTAATCTACCTTACCACCGTGCGCTAATGCAAGGGTTTAGGATCTTCATCATTGTCAGGTTAGTTCTAAACCTATTGAAGATATATTTATGTTAATTTATTAATTTTATATTTTGTAGGCTTGTACGTTTGTAATTTTGTGCTAATTGTAGAAATTAAGTGCGGAGGGACTGGTAAATACCTCAAAATAAGCCTTTTCTAAAGCATTTTACTCGTGAGAATTAATTTTTTTATGGAAATTAAAACCAGAGAGTCATAGATTTGAATTTAAGGATTAAGAAACCTTCTTTAGATTAAATAAATTTTAAAATTTAACTGGGTAGGTAACTCGAGAGGACTTAAAACGTCTGCAAGCGCTTCTTGTGGCGCTGTTCAATGGTGCAACATAGCTAATGAAGCCCAAGCTGAGATTTCCGAGCTGAGGTAGAGCGCACCCTTAAAACTCCCTAAGTTGCATGTTATTCTGATGAAAATTACTTGTACCTATACAATATCATATTATGTTATTAGTAAGAAAAAATGTATAAAATTCAGATTTTAGCTAAATTTTTTTTAAGGAAACAAAATTTTAGTATTTTTAATTATGTTGTGTATTTGGCCACATTGTCTGCATAGCAAATACTTAAAACAAAATGTGAACAGAAAAAAATACTTGCATCCACTTTTGTAGGCCTAAAACTGGGTTTTCCAGTAAGGTTCTTCTTTTTGGTGGGTACACATGGTCGTTTTTTCTTTTCTCCAGTCACTAAATAATGATTATGTAATTAGTTACATGAAAACATAAAACATTAGGTACTGATAATAAATTACAGTGGAACCTTGATAACATATTACACTCTAACAAGTCACCCTTGGTAACAAGTGTGTCATTTTCAAATCCCCTTGAATTTTTTTTCCCTTTAACACGTTCGCTACTGCAATAGTACGAAATTTTTCATTCACATGGACCAGCGACGCACATATGCGACGGCCGGTTTCTATCCATAGACCGTCGTCGCATATATGCAACGGCTAGTCACATTAAAATAGACTGCCGTCGCATATTTGCGTCGGGGTTCTAGTGTTATTAAACTGCTTAAATATCTTTGTAACGGTCTATTTGAGAAACTGAATTCCCTGCAGTGGTCTACAGAGATGTCTGACACACAAATGCGTCGCTTAGTCTGTGGATATGATGATTGGTGACGTCATATGATAGTTGGAAAAACTGGTCTTTACTTTTCTGCACCACTTTATGTATGTATGCAGTATGTATGCTGCATTATCCTTTGTAGATTTTATATTTGTTCAGTTATAAACTGTTCTTGAATAATCTGTTTTTATTTTACTTACTTTCACCTCAAAGCACAAAAAAATTTTGGTCTATTTTCTATTTTTATATATTTCTATATTTATATATTTTCTATATTTCTATTTCTATTTTTAAATTTTTGGTCTAGTTTGGTCTATTTCAAGAAAACTATGATTATTTTTACTATTGTCTTCGCTGTAGACCGGGCGTCGCAAATATGCAACATTACAAAAGGTTATAAAAATACAAAAAAACTAGAATAAATTATTTACTAACACGATTGAAGAGTATTACGAAGTAAATGATCACTGTTTTACAGGTTTTCGCGCGTGGTCTGTGTGTACTGTTAACCAATTGACAGCCGGTCAATGTGTAAGATTCAAATGTATACCTCGGTTCGCATATATGCGACGCTCAGTAGCGAACGTGTTAATCACATGTTATTGCACACCTTTATAAGAAGTCAACCTTGACAACAAATGACAGACTTGTTATCGTGGTTCTACTGTATTATTAAAACTTATTCTATTGGTTAAATATAAGGATAATTTGGTTAATATATCTGGGCATGTTCAAAACCTTAAATGTCACTAGTTTTTTTTTAATTACAGTTCATGCATGATAATGCATTTAGACCAGTGCTACTTATTATTTCCTAGGTATATCCATGGTTCTTTGGGGGAGGGGGGGGAGGAGGAGGTTCAGATCTGTCTTTGAAATTCAAATCAATATTTTTAACAAGATTCTATTTTAGACTTTTTATATGAAAGCTTTAAAAACTTTATGTTTCATGTGTTTGTTTAGCATTTTTATCACAGCACTTAAACATTAAATATATTCAAGAATGACTTAAAACATTGACACCGACTGTTCTTCTTTTTCTCTTCTTTTCTTTTGTGTGTATAAAATAAAGCATATAACTACGGATGAGTGTATTTATTCCGCTTAACTACATAGAATAACAAAGTCATCATTTACGGAGGTTGTCAAAGTGATTTAAAAAATTTTTAAAGATAAATTAAGAAAAAAAAACATTACACAGTTTATAAGTTAATGTTTAACACATTCAGTAATGGATGGTGATAGACCATACATACAGAGGAGTCTAATGGATGGGAAGGAATGTGTTAAAACCAAAAGAAGTAGTTATATACTTACAATTACGTTTTAAACTTTTTGATTCCAGGTATTGTGATAGGCTTGCACGAGGTCTCAAAAGGATGTTTTTACAATATTCCCTGTTAGAAGCTCCAGACAAAGCGCTAAAGCATAAATGAACAGGATTAGTAATTTGCTAATGTTATTTGACAATATACCCCACAAAGCAATAATGTATGTCAATATTTATCAAGAGTGGGGTGTTATATATTGGGTCAATTAGTATGGGGGGGAAGGCTCCCAGCAACACTGATAGTCACAGTCACACCACATGGCGCTAGTAGAATTAAATTTACTCCACTCTTACTCTTACTCCCATGGCCATTTGTACCCCAAGTGGTACTTGGCATCACCAACACACTGCCTCCTCGGTCCTATCTCTTGCGGTTTCTTCATTGACTTCCATCCTGGCCATATCTTTCTTTACTTCATCCGTCCAGCGTTTCTTCAGTCTCCCTTGTGGTCTTCTCCCCAGTGGATCACTTTTCCATATTTTATAATGTGCTAGTTTCCGCTCTTCTAATGATGTGGCCCGTCCAGCGAAGCCTCCTGCTTTTAGTCTCTGCAATTAATTATATCAGGCTTCTTGAACAGGTCTCTTAGTTCCTGATTATGTTAAATTCTCCATACGTCTCCTTCTTTAGTAAGGCCAAAGATGTTGCGCAGGACTTTATTTACAAAAGTAATTAGTTTATTCTCTGTGTCTTTATCCATAACCAAGGTTTCAGCTCCATAAAGAAGGACAGGTCTTAGGATAGTTTTGTAGATTTTAAGTTTAGTGTGATGAGACAACAATCTTGACAATGAACAATGAGATATTAATAATCTTGATGATAATAATTTGTTTAGAGCATACACACTTCTACTGGCTAGGTTTATCCTGTGAGCAGACAATAACACCTAAATTTACTCTAACAGCAATTTATTATCCAGATGATTGTACAAAATAACAAACGCAACATGCATGAGTGCATGCCGCTCCACTCTAATCAACACAATCTATACTTACTGTAGTGATAGATAATCTACCACTTGATTATGTATCGATAGACATACCACAATCCATACCATTATAATATTACGTCATTTAAAAATAATACCTGTAGTCCATGTTTGCTTATTAATCTCTTTGTTATAAATACTCAGCTTGGTTCTTGTTAGCTAGCTTTGACTTTTTTCTCTTCCACGACACCAAGGAGGAACTCAACTGATGATGCTCTGGATGCAGACTTACCACTTTTCAGCTCATTTCGCTGTCAGGGGTCTTTAAAGGTGGGTCTTTTTCTTTTGACTCATACAGCGGCTCTTCTGATTTGATTATGCTGCATATCTTTGTTTTCCACAAACCCTTTTCTTTATAAGCAGCCCTTATTTATGCCTCTGTCCTACCCGCAGGCTGTTTGAGGGGGGAGGGTGGCCATGAAAGGTGTACCAGAGAAACCACAGGATTACAAAAGGAGACGGAGAAGGAGGTGGTCCTCCAGATACTTGTTCCAAAAGCAAACTTACGACCAACCCTACAAGCCCCACACATAACAACACAGCAAGGACACGACTCATTCCAGGGCCGCCCCGAGGGCAGGGCGAGCGGGGCGATCACTCTGGGTGCCGCAGCTAGGGGGCGCCGCGGCTTTGGAAGGTAAAAAATTTAACAACGTTATCGGCAAACCGCAAACAAATATTTTAGCGGAAACTCGCAAACATGTAATCAATGACAATGACTATAAAAAAAGGGCAATCTATAGCTTTTGTTTTATTCATAAAATAAATACCGTTATTTAATATACAACTCGTACTATTACTACTTTTACGTCTGGCATGTGACTTAAAAATTGGCAATACTGCGAGTCCAAGATACTCACTGCGTATTCGCGACGCCCCACATCACACTTGCTTGTTTCTAACCTCAAAGCTCAACAAACTCATGTCAACTCATAGTCGCTTTGTGATGTCCGTTGTCAGTCGTAGCATAGATAAAACATAGTACCGGTATGTTTTATCTATGGTCGTAGATTCAATGTTTTTAATAGCCTAATTTAGTCCAGTTTAGTTGTTACATTTATAAAGAATACTATGCAAAACGTTCGATATCGATATATCGGATGACGGTTGAAGACGCAAACCCCCCAAATACCTTTTTTGGGGAGGGGCGAAAATTTAAATCTCGCCCCGGGCGTCTATTACCCTAGGGGCGGCCCTGACTCATTCCTATCACTTATTTACGTCTCAAAACGTAGAATTAGTAACAAAATTTTGTTTGGTTTGATTGGAAGAGAAAAATGTATTACATAGGTATCTCATCACTATAATATTTTGGATAGCTTTTAGGATTAATTTATAGTAACCTTATTTTTTTACCATGATCCAACATTTTTTAACCCAAACTGGTTGATAGTACACAATAAACAACTTTATCCAATCACTGAAGAAAACTTAAAAAAAATTAATCCAGTTTTAAAAAGTAGGCTGTGCATCATCGGCTTCTATAGGAAAAATTGGCTAAATACAGTTGGAATAATGTGACATATTTTGTGCTTTTTTACGGATTATATTTAGTACCTTTTATCATGAACATCCATGCATGTCAACGAATTTGCCACAGTGCTGTCAGATATTTCAGAAAAGGTCTGTAAAAAACAAAAACAAAACTTTAGAATTAGGAAAACTGGTAATACGTTCCTTAATACGTTAATACGTTCAACTTTTGACCACGAATACAACTAAATATCCAGATTAATGGTGGTTCTCTACCCGAAACAAATTTCAAATCAGCAACTAGCCTATGCCACTTTTTGTATCTGGTTATTTTGTAATAGCTTTAACTTCAATGAAAAGAAATTTTAAAAGTGAAAAAAAAACTACTAATGTGTATTTATTTTTATTGGAGAATTTCAGTGTTATCTTTGAATTGATATATCTAAAGTTAAAGTTATACTGGCTAAATTTTCACATTTAAGGTGTTGTTTTTAGGGGCACATAGCCAACTAAAAGTTAAGGAATAGTTATTAATTTGTCCATTAATAAAAAAGTTGCATGCTAAACCAATTTGTTTAAGACATCCTAAAAAATAATAAAATTTCAAAAAAATTTATATTCATCGATTTTCTTTGATTCATCGATATACCTACTTATGATTCCCAAGTTGCAGAACATAATGAGTTACCCACGTTTTTAGCAATTTTTTGTAAGGTTGTACCATAATATAAAGTTGTCATTGGTAGCTACCAATAACAACTTTATACTATGGTACAACCTTACAAAAAATTGCTAAAAACGTGTGTAACTCATTATGTTCTGCAACTTGGGAATCATAAGATTAAAAATTGCCTTGGTCAAAATGGTTATGCTCTTGTGTCTAATATACCAGACATAAGAAAATGTAGTATAAATGCCAATATAGGCTATATGTGTTCATAACGTGTAGTAAAAAATATCCTTAATATAACTAAAATCCTTTGAGCTCCAGACTTCTGAAAGCGTTAAAAAGGTAATGAGAAGTAGAATTAAAATTATAAATGTAAGATACAAATTACACACTCACATCTAAATCTTTTGGAGTTTTCATTTCTATTGTGCAGTATAAACTAATATTAATTCAAATAACTTTGGGATTGTTTAAATTGATAACTATTAATAAAAAACTAAGTTAATACCATCAAAATAAATACAAAATGAAAGCAATAGTAAAATGCTGGAATAACAATACACTTAACATATGATAATACATTCACTATAGAGTAAAAAGTGGTTTTGAAGGATACTTTATTATGGAATATATTTATATACCTATATATAAGTGTTTCCTTTTCAGGTTTTAAATTTTACAATGCCCTACCTGATAGAAATTGGAATATGTCGTCAAAAAATAAGTTTAGAAAAGTGTTAAAGAATTGGCTTTGACAAAACTGTTCAATAGTTTTGAAAATTTATTAAGGCCATGAAGTTAGGTCAAGTGCATGGAACCTGACAAAACTACTCCGGTTACTCTATGCTGGAACCAATGAATAAGGTATCAGTATTCTTTGATTTATTTTGATATTTTCATGAATCACTGTTTGGACTTGCTGCTGTATTTTGGTTTATTTCGGCATATTTAGTTTTACTTTTTATTATACATTCACAACATAGCATATTGTAACAACTTAATGGCCAGATACTGACTGAGCCACTGACTCATTAAAAAAAAACTTTGGTCACAGATTGGACTTATAGTATACAAAACTGTATTTTGGGCTCAAAAACATACCTACAGCATTGAGGTTAGGATATTTGTGGCTGAGCTGCATTATTGAAGAAATTATGAATAATATTCTTTGCTAACTTTAAAAGTCAGCAAACAAAAATACTCTTCATTTACATAAACTATACAATAAACTAACCTAAATTTTGTTTTGTTCAGTAACATAGATTAACCAATCAACATAAGTAGACTTCTCCATTGTAAATTTTATAGTTAGTTTTTCATGTTTAGCTCATGTTGGTGACACTGATTGCTAGTGTTGATGAGAATTAGTTTCTATTATTTTAGGGTTAATATTTAATGATTTGTGCTTTACTGTTTTGTTTTATTACCAGGGGACGAGTTATTTTTTATGATTAGATTGTTTTATTTGGTTAAACAAGGTTTTAAATTACTGAAATTACAAGAAACAAATTGTAAACAAAACACAACCTCTATATAGTGCACCGGAAGGAACTAACAATAAAATTGTCTTCAGCTAATACATAAGAAGAGATATCTATTAAGGGGGTATGTTTTATCTATAGTTGTAATCTTGGATGAGGAATAGTACTAATAGTAGTGAGCAAAATAATAGTTTAACCATAGACTAACCAACACAAGTAAAGGGAGTGTGTTTTATAACTTTGTCATCAAAGTGAACAAACGTGAAACGTTCAGCTGTTTTGCAAAATAATTTAAGTGGATAAAATGCCACTTCTATTATAGCATCTTGTTTTTCAGGTCAGGAAACAAAGAGAACCTCTTTAGCGAAAGAGGGGGGGGGGGGGGGCGAGACGTCACTCTTCTCTTGAGGGAACACCATTACCTCATCAATATGAGGTTAAGCCATCAGTGTTCGTGGCGTAGTGGTTAGTGTGTACTCATCTGGTGTCCATAATAAATTCAGATCGAATCCCCTGGTGACATTAACTTTTTTCAACGATTTCGCTTAGAATGCGATTACTTCTTAAATGTACATCTTTTGTTAAAATTTGGTGTACCACTCCACTACGCACCTGACGATGGAGTTATCTCTGAAACAGCCGTAGTGAAGTATCACCCCTGATTGCGTAGACGGTAAGCACCATATAGTATATTATTATTATAAAAAGTCTTTGCCTCATAAACTTGATTCTGTTACAAACTTACAGCAGGTAAAATATGTGATATTGACTTTGTCAATAAAAATACAAACAAAGTTAATTTAGGTTCTATAAGGTTATCTAAGGTTATGTAGATTGAGCCATTTTAACACCAAGAAACGAAGATTACTTAAAATTAAACCTGAAAGTACAAATTATATGTCAAATAACACTTGTCCAAATTTTGTATACAATTTGATAGAGCCCATAGGGTTTATAACTCTTAGGAAGAGCCAATAGAATTTACCTTCTCCGCCCTATATTTTCACGTGTTAAACATTAGGTGGCTGCAAGCCAGGCAAATTCCTTTGAACAATTTAATACTGTTCAAACATGGAATTTGCACACACCTCGGATTAAAAACTGTCACGTAAATCCAAACACAACTTCGAATCTGGAAATTTAGCAGGATAGAAACAAAATACAGCAATTGTTTACATAATTGGTTTTAATATTTGAAACACAATAACAATAATTATACAAATGTTAATTACAACGACATTAGTGGGTTATTTATTACAAGTATATACTCGTATGTACAGGATTTACACTGTAAAGCAGCCTGATTGTAAAGGCTCTAGTCCTGTGTTCAGTGTTTATTGAGCAAAACGGCCGAAGGACCGAACTGAACACCCGGACACCTAAGTAATCAGATAAGCAAAAACAGGGACACATATCACATACATTTACAACACATTTACAATTACAATAATTCGTTTTTCAAACAAATACTGCATAGATAGAATAAGTAGATAGAGCACACATATTTTTAAAATACCACAAATAACAGTGTGAAATTATGATTTAACACAAACAATACTGAAGAAATAAGTGATAAACTTAAGTATACATTATTGTCTACTTGGTTTAACTTAGTAGTATAAGTAGAATATAATTTGGTTGACTTTTTTCTAATGAAACATTTTTATAGTATAGGTACACAAAAGTTATGGATAAGTAGTAACATTCACAGACTAAAGTCAATGAAATTAAGTAGTAAATTAAGTAGAATAGTACACCAACAAATACTGAACTTTCTAAATAAAATTACATGAGCAGGATATTTATAAAAAATTTTGCCTTCTCAAAGATTTTTTTTGTCAAAATTCTTAAGAAACAACATAATTGTATTGTAATAAGAGGAAAATTACTTTGACTTTGAACACAATGAGTAGATTAAGTAAGTAACAATTTTAATGACGACAGTTGTTGTAAACTGTGCTTTAAAATATTTGATTATTCAATCCCTAATGACTTGTATGCCTTTGAAATAAAATAACAATACAATACAATACAATAACAAACTTTTCAGTGATTTCAGTGGCCATTGGACATCCTGATAAACAAATATTGGTAGTAATACAATAAATAAGTTTTTCATTAAGGCTTAAATGCACTGAAAACAAAGTTCTAAAACTCTTCAAGAATACTATGACAGTTTACATAGTAAGGCTGAAGTATCATTTTTATTTATAGACTACTATTGATATTATAGTAACATTTAAATATTGGTGTTGTGCAATCCAAATACATTCCTCTTTCCCATTGCATAAACTTTCATATAAACTGTGATAGAATCCTTACCCAACAACATTGCTTTTAACAATAGTATACGTGAGAATTTTTAAACAACAAGTTTCTTAGTGTTATGTATAGAAGACTCATGAGCTTAAGTTGCGGAAAACTCTTCACGTAGAACATTGCTTGATTGCAATTGGTATTCATACGTTTACAAATATTATGCCAAGTTTATGAGTCTTTTTTGTACAATTTATTTGATTAAGTTTCACGTTCTGTTGAATATATTTGTGTTTTACGTCATTCCACATCTTGACCTTGCACAAATTAACTAATCACTTTACAAGAGTCTTAAACATATATTCAGTGAGATTCTTGACGAACATAAAAATTTAACTCTTAAAGCAGTTCTCAAATTGATTCAAATCTGTAAATTGCAATCCAAACAATATTTTTGCAAAGTCAATTTTGACAATAGATAGTTTAACAAGAATTATTTTTTTGCATGATTCTGGTTTGTTCAAACAGTTTTTTCCGTTCAGCCACCATTCCCTTGATTGAGCACAGGGGGGGAGACGGAAAGTTCTGTCCGCAAGTCATCGGATTCCGCTTAGTCTCTGGAACAACATACAAATGTCATGAGTTTATTGACTATTTGAAACGTAGTTTTGTAACCATAACCAACAGTCAAAACACTTATTTTTATTCAAACTATACTTGCGTACGGACATAAAGTAAATTGCATTACATTTCTGAAAATATATAAACCAGCGTTTCCCATATCAGGAGAACATGTTAATAGTAAAATCAGTTCATAGGACAGTTATACAACAAAGAGGTCAGCTTTTGAAGAATATGGCATGAAATGGTTTTTTTATTGGTTGGGTGATCTATGATTTACTAAAAAGCAATTTTACTTTATAGCAAATTTCCCATGTATGGCATAAGCTATTTTATCCTTCTTTTTTTACGATTGGTCACCAGCAGTCTGCAAACAAAATTATTTAACAGTAACTTTGAATACATCCTAAATGGATACTATTGGCTGCTACAAGGGAAAAACCCTGAAACACACAGTTTTTTTCCAATCTTGATTTACCTGCACGAAGAAGAGGCGAGGGATCCTGATTGGTCGGCTCGTTCACAGAGGACTCTGACGAGCACTGCTGATCTGTAGAAAAAAGAGAATTGTTAAACAACCTCAAAGATTTCCATTAAACTGCCAAGTCGTCTGCTGGAATAATAGCGTTCTCAACATTTAAATCCCCACGTAAACTTAATGATAAAATTTACACTTTATTTTCGGTCATATTTGAATATATTTTGCGACATTTATAAGGGTCAGGGAACTTAGAGCAGGCGGAATTGCGTTATCACAGCAAACTTCAAAGACAAATTGTGCCAGTACACATATGTGGATGGCGGTTACGACACTGCGGAAGTCAACAGCCACCGGACGGATCTGATTATAATAATCACGATGGTTCCATACCAAATGATTTAACAGGAAGGTTTGTTAAAATATCTACAAAAACATTTGGAGAACATAAATATGGGATTAATTCAAAAATTATACCTATCATTGCAATTAAAAAAAAACTATTTAAAATAAGGCTGTTAAAAACCCAAAAATTCCCTATATTTCATTGCAGGAGGTTATCACGATATTGAAGCAAACTCGATACATGGTAAATGATTGTGATTTTGCTATGCGACACTAGAATCTGCATTGAATCTAACTTCAAAACAAGAGGAAAGGAATTGTTAAAGTATTATGGAATCAAGAATCAAAATTGGCTAATTTATATTTATAACGTGTAATTTACAGCTTAAATTAAGGTTTTATCATTGAAAGAAATTCATGGTTCACGGTTTTAAGGTTTGAATGAGAACCCTATTATTTCATTGATACACTTACAGCTTGGGTGATTGTTACAAATTTGTCATTAGCTAAAACTATAAGATATTTTCAAACTATTTACATCTAAAGTACTTTTTTAGTAAGTAATACAATGGTTCAAGCTGATTCAAGCAGGGTTAAATACAATTAATTAACTGGTAAAAGAGAGTTGTGTGAATGGTACCTGGGTGAGGTTGGCATTGCCGTCGGTGCAGTAGTGCCAACGCTGCTGCTATGGTGTCAGGCCGGCCACCACGCCAACACTAAACATGCGACTCATGCACTACAGGCCACAAGCTCTGTCTGCCAGCCCTGACAGTCTTACCAACCCCAGTTGTAACTTTTCCCTACTGTTTTACCTTTGAATATTTACACAAGTTTTTCCCCGTGAGTAAATTAGTGTTTGATGAAATGTTAGTTGTTTGTGTATACCAAAGTAGTAGTAAGCGTCTCTGAATTTGTATTGATAGTGACGGCATCAAAAAATATGAATGGTTTGAACCACTTTCACAAAATTGTACAATTAAACTCGGTAGAAAATGTCTATGTCGCTTACAAAAACGAAAATATATTTTTTTTTACATGAGAGTTAAGAATTGGTTGAGTTCTGAGAAGTGCATGAAAGTAAAAGAAGGAGAAATTGAATTGAATATAAAATTCTTGGTTCTAGCAAATTCCAAGTTTTGCAATCTGCAAAGGAAAATCAAGTTGCCGTTATTTCAATTTAAATTTTCGACCACAGTGGCCGTTTGTGTTATCTAAATTTTAGATCTCACAACATATGTAATGCATCAAATTTGCTTATCATAGTAAATGAACTCAACCTCACGCCAACAATTTTCTTTGAGTATATTATTTCTTATTTAAGTTTTTCTATTGTATGTGTGTGGCCTTTAAACATATGTACCTACAAAAGCTTTGTGGCAACAATTGAGTTATTCTATGAAAGTGTGTGTGGGTATTTAAATGAAGACCAAAACCATTAATTGGTTGGGAGAAAGCATTAAAGGAATCTACTCAAATATAAGCCAAAAAGTTGTGTTTACTTTGTAAAGCTGTTTAGAAGTTATTGTAATTATTAAGCACTACAGGACTGGCAGATTAATGAAAAGGTGACTAAAATTAAGCACTCAATAAAAATAATTCAAAAACACAAAATTCCAAGCTGTTTTAAAAGAATCAATCATAATCCAGAGTTTTAAGTGATGGTACAAAACAAACTGTTTATTTTCTGTTTGCATTATCAAAACAGCTGTTAATGTCAACAATGGAAACAGTATGATTGTAAGTTTCTTTTAAGTGGTTATGTTTTGTTTTGTTTTGGCTACTCGGTTAACTGTGACAAACTTGCTTATAGAATGGCTACAACAAAGCAAGAAAAGGCTAATGGTGCGTCAGCAATTGCTTGAACTGAAGCTAATGTGACCGTTGAACAACATTTTTTTTTTTAATAATCCTGCTTGTTAAACAGTCAAACGTATCCATTTTGAGCAAACAAAACGCCTTCTATCGCTTTGTAGTAGCCCTTTTATAAGCAAACCTGTCACAGTTAGCCAAATAGCTCAGACAAAACATCAGACATCAAAACAAACGGTAAACACGTTCTTTCCATTGTTGGCATTACTAGGGGTTTTAACCAAGACACACTAAAAATCCATGGTTTAATTTTGCACCATTTTTAAAAATACCCTGGATAATTAATGGTAATTGTATAAAGCATTACACTGCAATACAGATAGTTATTCATAATTTTAAAAATCAACTCAAGCTTTGGAATAAGTTAGTAAAACAAACGAAAAATAAAATAAAATACAACAACACAAGCAAAAATTAACTATAAATCAAAGCTAAAAAAAACCACAAAAAGTAATATAAATGACTACTAACTCACTAAATACTAATACAATTTTTTACCATGCAATTTTTCAAATATTCTAATCAAAAACTAATCTGTCCAACAATTTGTCAAGAGACAAAAAAAAACAAATATTTGAAAACCAGAAATTAGCAATAAGAGATTACTAAAAAAATTAATTCAAATCAGTAAACAATAGTGTATTCAGCAGATATATTTATTGTACACTTGCACTTGTAAACATAATTAACTTAATGAATATATTTAAAAAATCCAAATTCTACCTAAAAACAAAACCTAACACAGAACGAGCAATAAGATTAAGGATTAGGCTTATATTTGAATAAATATCATGGCGAGGTTAAGTGAAACTTTGGCTAACAACATGCAGAACATGACTTACAGGTGTGAGGGACTTTTCTTTGTCTTCAAACTTCATAAACTCTGCAGAACAGTCACTGGCCTCTGATACTAGGTGAGCTCGCAACTGTTTGTTTCTGAAACGGTAAATAATACATATTTTAATATATAATTAGTATTTGTAGTAATAAAAGAAAAGGTGAAACGAAAGTAGTTTGATATTTTAATCCTCCGTTTCACTTTTACATGAAATGAAAAGGTGAAAATACATATTTTACTGTAAGGTGATCCTCCTAACCTCAATTTAAGATAAGAATCCCAACCTTCCCACTCATCTAGTTTCTAAAAAAAATATTTCCAAACTGTGTTATGTGATTTTGAAAACAAGAATGAAAAACTAAAAGCTTGAAAATACAAACACGAGGCACTACAGTAGACTCTCTATTATTCGGAATCCTCAACACTGCAAGGAAATTGTAACATTACCACACTTGTAAACAGTATGCAAAATAACTCATTTCCAATTTATCCATTCTTAATTCCCGCTCGCTAAATCAGCTGATATCACTTTTAGAGTTTCTATAAAACATTAATATCTGGAGAGCTAATAACATAACCTAAAAAAAGCCTTTTATTCGTATATCTATTAGCCCTCGGACTCTAATTTTCTCAGATAAGCTCGCGTAGCTCTACCCCTATTCAAAATTATTCCAAACCAAACAAAAATGCTCAAAATGCTGCTCTTGGCTTTCTTGTAAAATATAATCTACGAGTGAGGATGTTTATTCTACATTATTATTATTTTATTATTATTTATTATTTTTTTAACTCACCTAGAGTCCAGCTGCATGATGTGTTGCTGAGCCTGAGCAAGTTGTTCATTAGCAGCTCTCAGCTGTTCCTCCAGCCGTGAAGACTCCACACACTTCACAGAGTATTTTTCTGACAGCGACAGAATCTCCTGCTTTATCTCTTCCATCTCTTGCCTGCCAAAACACCATAACTAATGTAAAATTTCTTATATTGTACTCCTTTTACATTGTAAGACATTTGGCAAGTTCCATTGTGCAGTACTTTGGACATCAGAACACATTAAAATTTGTGTATATTCTTTATGTGAAGGTATCCTTCTATGTGAAGGTATCCTTGTATCCTTCTCCATATTAATTTTTACTTCTAAGATCTTAGATAAAAATACAATTGATTTTTATTGCCTTTTTCCAAATTATTACAACAACCATCAATCACTACTTTAATTTAAGGAAACAAATTAAAATTGCTTATTTTTTTTATTCTTAAAACTATACCACTAAACAGTAATTTGTATTTTATTAGTTTCTCTGCTGGATTACTCACTCGTGCTCTCTGTGAAGTGCGCCGATGTCCTGACTAGCTCTCATGTTGTTGAGAAACTCTTGTTTGAACTTGGCCACTTCTCTTTGAACCTGTTAATCAAAGAAACAATTATGATCATCAATTTAACAACAAATGTAAGATACAAAACTTTAAGAAGGGTAAAAAAGTCTTATACAAAATTCAAATGGCGTTCGGTGTTACCTCTGCCTCGTGAGCCTTGCGCATGGCGTCCAGTGCGGCCAGTGTAGCCTGAGTCTCCTCCGCCAGAGCAATCTCCTTCTCTCTCCTCAGCTGCTCTGCCTCCTGCCGATGTTTCTCCTCCAGCTCAGCAATCATCCTGCGATGAGAGTTCTCCATCCCTATCAGCCCCTTCTCACACAGCGCCTGTCGCACACAAAATGTCACAAAAAGTTTTAGAAAGACAAATTTCTCAAACTAGCTTTCTAGTTTCATTTAAGTGGTTCTTCACAGTCTGTGTGGTAATACAATTTCATAACACTGATTATTCAATATGTCCTCTTAATATGGGACTTCTTCCGGGAAAATCTTTAATTTGAATAATCAACACATCAGGGGGTCAACACATCACTACACTCCTACACGTATCCCAAAAACCTTTTTCCTAAACAATATTTCCCAAAAGAAATTCCGATTAACAAAATAAACAGGGCAAGCTATTTCCCATAAACTATTTTTTTAGTTAACCAAAGGTTCAAATTTAAAGGCTATGGTTCAAAGAAATCTACAGCAATAGCTATTTTCACACTTTTTTTCATTATGTTTGATTTAAAAATAATCATCCGTTGTTATCTGAACTTTGTGGGCTGAGGAAGGGTTGGTTTGACATGGGATGAGTTTTATGGTATGCACTTAAAAGGAGGTTTACTGTGCCTACTCACCCTGAGGTGTTCGATCTCCGCCTGGTACCTCTGGCGGATGTTCTCCTCCCCCTGCAGGTCCCGGTCAAGTGTGGAGCTCAGAGTCTTGTGGTAGGCAGCTCTCAAGTTCTCCATCTGTTGGGAATACTCACTATCCAGAGTGCCGAGTCTGCGCTCCAGCTTACGGGCTCGCTCCTTCAGCATGGCCTGCTCTGCCTCGTGTCGTTGCATCTGTCCAACACAACAGAAAATGTTACGGTTAACGTAAAAGTGGGTAGCGAATTTGGGAAGTTGTGGTGTTCACAACCCAGCAACAGCTTATAAACCAGTTTGAAACCAAAGGTAAGAATAACTCCTGGAAATTCTAGGGGGACAAAGAGGGCTGAAAAAATGTACAGTGCTGAAGAATTCAGTACCTATGCTTCACAACGGGAGTTTTATGGCAACTAGTGACACCTTTAAACTGCTCTTAAGCATCATGTTGCAATCATAGTCTTATGCTGAAGATTATAACCTTTAAATATTGTAAAAGTAAATAGAAAAACATAGACGCAAAAAAATCACAAACAATTATCAGTTGATTTTGTGAGATGCAAACGTTAAGTCTGCGACCTACAGCAATTCGTGGCATTTGTTTTCAATTCAAAAGTAATTATACAAGAAAAATGGAATTTGTTTGTAAGTTAGACAAACAATACAATTTACTTACCAAATTAATTCTTTCTTGCTCCAACTCTGCCTTTAGTTGAGCTATTTCTTCTTCTTGATGCATTCTTAGTTCTCGGATGTCCTCTTCAAACTGGATTTCTCGCCTAGAAAATAAAATCAGTAACTTACAATCTAAAAATTTGCTTTGATGACAAGCACTATTACAAAAGATGAAGATAAAAGCCATTATACTTACTAAACAATATAAAATTACTTGTTTAAATTTAAATTTTAAAACTGAGTGCAGGAAAAGCATCCATCTAAGGCACAAATGATGAGTAGGAAATGGAAAAAATGTTAAACATTTTTATGCTGATACTAATACCAGTCACAATAAAGGTCAAGATATTTCGGATTCCTCTTTTTTAATATTACTTCTAGTATTGTGATTAAATACAAACAATTGCAACCGTGAAAATGTCTTAGACTTCCACAAACACTAACCTTTATGACCAATAGCTTTAATGATAAGTCTTATTTGCATGTCATATTCATTAGTTCTAGTGAGGATAAAAATTACCTTCCAAAAAAAAAAACGAAGTATTTACCTTTTAATTTGCTGCTGCAAATATTCACATCTCTGACACTCCTGTCCGCTGAGTACCAGTTGTCGTAGTTGGTAGACCTGATCTCTCAGTTGGCAGCACTGATCACACAGGTTGGTACTCGTGGCAGTAAGAGGCTCCAGGGTGTCCAACTGCAACTTCTCTGTTGTTCCTCTCCTCTTCAGTTCAGCTTCCACCAAACAATCTCTCAGCAACGCCATCTCTCTCGCCAACAATTGCACATGTTCCTTTAACTTTTCCTCGTTCGTACTTTCGTTATTTTGTTCGACTTTGAGTTCTTCTACGTATTTCAAATACAAATTTTGTACCTCAGCTAAGACAGTGTTTTCATCAAACGCGACATCCGAGGGAGCAACAATCTCCAACGGATCTACATCCATTTCTTGCAGCAAAGAAACCCTAGAATCTAATAAAGCTTTGTGAGCAATAATATCGATAAACCTTTGCAAGAGCGACCTCGATTTCTCTTCGTCTTCTTGAGCTGTTTTAACTGGTGATGTGTTCTGTGATTTTAACCTATATACATTTTCCCTGTATTTATCGAATAACCTACTGACAGCGACTTCCAACTCTCTTTGCAAATGCTCTTTGGTAGTTTGCGACCACTGTTCCAAGGTCGTTCTATCTTGAACTAATGGTAAAAACCTACTTTCTTTCTCTTCTTCCACTATGTTTTGGTACGTTCTTGAGCACTGGTTCATGACTTGAGTGATCTCCGTTTGGATAAGCTCTTCGTTAACTGCTTCCTGAGCCAAAGACCAAGCCGCTTTTATCTTGCTCTCCCCTTCACAAGACTGGTCGCCAAGATTTTCAACAGCAAAAGCTGCTGCTAATTGATCGACAACTTGATCAACAAACACACTCACTTTTTGATCAAGATTTTTCTTTTTCTTATTGATTTCTATAACTGCTAAACTCTCACTTGCTTTTTTCTTCTCCTTCTGTTTTCTAGGTTTTGTGTTTTCTATTTTTTGATTCAACAGGTGTCGCGTCAAGGCCTTGGAGAGATAATCCAACGAAGTCTCAATGTTAGGTTTTCCCCCTGACAGCTTCACGTCCAGCTCCATCATGAACCTCTCCACATTCGCAATGTCTCCTTTTACCGATCCCGCCACAGCGTCATGCAGTCTTCCGACAAGAACCGATTCAAAAGCAAGTTTCTCTGCCAAAAGACTAACTTTCGCTTCATTGGTCCATTGCCCAGACACGATTAACGAATCCCGTTTCTTCGATAGACCTTTCAATTTATTCCTCAAAAGAGTCTCCATTTTCTTGATTTCGCTTGAAATATGCAATTGAACGTGTTGTTCTTTTCCATCGACTTCATCACACGGTTCTGTTCCGTTCATTGCTTCATGAGGTAGTTGTGACTTTTGTTCTGTTTCGTCTAACGACGTGATCGATTCACTGCTGGGGAGAGGGGACGGAGATGAAGGACAAATCACAATTTCTCTGGCAGCTTTTGCTACTTTGGACTCCAAGTTTGATAGCCTGATGAGGACTTTCATGGGTTCAGAACACGTGGCACTGTCCAGTGACTTCCTCCTTAGTCTAGCTGCGGCTCTGCTGTTGTCATGACTGGGGGAAGGAGGTGGAAGAGATTTCACTGGAGAAGGACTCTTGGAAGATGATGTTCCCTCTAAAGTCAATGCTGAAACCTTGATTTCCAGTTCTGCTAATTTGTCTTCCAATTCTTTACAAATGGTGAAAGATTCTCTTCCCTTCAATGACAGAGACCTTCTCTTTTCACGAGTCTCAGACTTTGACAATTTTTGCTTCAGGGTACGAATCTAGAAATAAAATAACAAAGTTAAATTTACACAAATAAAATTTACGTGTAGAAGTTCGAATGGTTTGAATAATTTTCAGGTAGATAATGAAACCATTTGTTGTTTAACTTTAATTTGTTAATATTCAAGCATGATTTGCTATTTTTAATTTACAGAAGATAAGGCAGGAAGATAGTTGTACTACTACACTACCTAAAGTCTAACCTTTAGACAAAATTCTACATGACTAATTAGTTAACAGAATTTCCTGACTAATTTTCAAACAATTTTGGTTTATTTTAACACAATACCAACTTACTTTTACACCTATTAAATTTCAGAACATAGCCTACATGAGGAATAAAAACTCAAATATACTAGGAAGCTAGCTTATCAAAATTGACAGATATTTACCAAGTCAAAGACATCTAAAGCTAAAGGTTGAATAGTTCAAGTAACTAATTTTAACTAGGACAGTAACTAAAGATGACCAATAACAACAAGATTGTGTAACAGTTGTATCCCAAAGGAAACTAGTGGAAAGTAACCTCCACGGAAGCTCTAGTACATCTATCTACAGTACCTAGCTTTATTCACTTGTTCCGTCTTAGTGTTTTTGAACACAACAAACCTGCTTCTCAGCGGAGCACAGTTTCATCACCAGATCTTCTATCCTAGCAGCCATGAGGTTGGTTTGAGCGTCAGCCTGGGTCTGTCTAGCTTTGAGGTCTTGTCTTGCGTTGATCAAAGACAACTCCAAAACATCGCTCTGCGCTTGCGACTCTCGCAACTCTCTCTTCATCAGTCGGATTTCCGAGACTGCTTTCTCAAACCTGGCACGAAGGTCTGAATATTCCTCAATCACCCTGGAACAATTAACAGTATTAGCTCAGAGCTGTTAGAGAGGGACATTCAGTTACGATTTATATAGCATTGAAAAATATGTCAAACTTCTGGGATTCCGTTTACACTTAACTGTTTCTCAAGATATTATTTTACTTTTCTTCTTTGATCCTAAAATAAATTTTCAACTTAGAATGCTCTTAAATTCAAATCTGTGACTTCTAAGATGACAAACACCCTGTTATTTCAAGATGAGCTCTCTACCCACCTCTCCTTGTCGAGGTCACATAAGTCTCCGTCCAGCTGTATGTTTGTGAGGTCGCTGAGGCTGTCTACGCTGCGTGACCGAGACGTCGAGTGAGTTGGACCTCCCGGTCGTCCGTCAAGCTCGCGCAGTCGCCGGTACAGTTGGTCGTTCTCTTCTATCCCGGCCGCCAGACGGTTGGTTACCGACCCTAGCTCGTCTCTCAGTTGACGAGTAAGGTCGTCAGTCGACGACAACTCTTCCCTCAACCTCTGTACCAGCTGATAAACAACGAATAGTTAGTTTAAAAGGTTAAATTTCATAAAAACAATATATACTAACTTTTGGTATGAAAAAATCTATTAACAAAACAACACTTTCGTAACATTTTTACCATAAAAGTAAAATGTATTCAGTCCATCCATAAATTGTCTGGTAAAGATTTTACAATATTTCAGACATAACATCAATGAACTTTATTTACTGTACCTTAGCACTGTCCGCTAGTTCCACACACAGCTGGGAGTACCTCTGATTGGCCAACTGTAGCTCACATTGGGCGTCAGTCAGGTCCCTGTCCCAGTGGGCCTTGTCATCCACATAGCTACAAATGAGAAAACAACAAATCATTAGGGAAACAAAGGAATGATATATTATGGTTTAGAAGATATGTTTTTGTCAAAATTTTCAAGTTTGCGTTTTGGTTGCTCGCACACCTCTAATTTACTTGCATAACTCTTAACAACGGATACATTGACCTTTAAAGCGTATGGGTTAAAAGGTGATTAAGCAAATACTGTGATATTAGATAGTTAAATAAAGATTACTCACCGTTTCTTAAGACTGTCGAGTTCTGCAGCGTCTCTCGCTCTTTGTTTGTTGGCGTCCTCCACCCTTTGGATCAAATCTTCAACCTGAAAAATTTCTGCATTAGTGTTTTGTGAAGGGTATACATGTTGCGATATAAGTAGAAATACACCTAATATGGTACTATCGTACAGCTTCTTCAGCAAGCAACAGCCTAAGAGATAGTTCAAGTTATAAAATAACATGCAACACAACGTTCTTGCATTAATTTACATTAAAATAAAATTAAAAAACCCCCCTTTACAAAGCTAAGTCCACGGAGAAGAGCTGTTGGAGTTAAGCTTTGCTTAAACTGGGCTACTAGGAACAGGGAAGTGTTATCATAGGGCAACCATTGGCCAAGTGGAAATACTACAACAGAGATTGAGTTGATTAGAAAATATAAAAAATATGGATGAGGAAAAAATGCTTGAACACAAAAGGAAACTGATGTAAGTAGCCCAATAGAAACTATAAAATTATTAAAAACCCACTACCTAAAATATTAAAATCTGTTATAAAACATCAGAGGACGATCCAGAACTGAAGGGGAAAAACCTAGCACATTCAAACTTGAGGTCTGCAAGCCAGACTTTTATACAGTACTTTGGTTCGGGTTGAGCCAGCTAAATATTATTGTCCTCGGGTCTCAGGCTAAAATCAGTACGCTTCGGAAAGTATTGATTTTTTTAAATATGATTGTACTGCTACAAACAATTTTTAATAACATTTTATAGGAGCTCTCCAATATCGGGATGAACTTGAGAATATCTAGTCACGACAAAAGCAACACCATCTACCAAAGTCATGTCAAAACCTTGAACATCCTCTGCGATCACGGTGAAATCTAGAATGTCATCATCATCTCTACTTAGTACACAGAAAAATTTTTAAATTTTGATCTTTCACTGACGCCCAACCGGAAAATATCAGGGTTAAGCAAACCCCTAATTCAAACAGCAGTTTAACAATATTAATACCTGTTTCTCAAGAGCGGAGACGTCCACTTTGCGCTGACGCAGCCTCAATAGTTCCTCCTCAGCACTGCTCAGCTGCCTCAGCACAGCAGTCAACTGTCGCTTGACCTCCTGCAGCTCACAACTTTGGCTTTGTACCTTGTCTAGCAACAACTTGCCTTCTCCAGCACCAACCTACACAAGTCATTGCAGTCGTTATACTTCCTTCTCTAAAAGTTAGCCTTTGTTTCATCCCCAGACAGAGGTTAATTGGAAAGGTTAACATTCTGTATGAAATTCATTGCTAACAAAATGTAAATTGTAAAAAAACAACAATGATAAGAAGTTACACTCACATTGACACTGACACTGTCGGTGACATCAGCTTCTGACTCCTGCATCTGACCACAACACGCCAGGACAAAGTCCTCCTGAGGCACCGAGTCCAGAGTTGACCTTCGTGAGCTCGGGGGTGATGACCTTGACCTCTTGCTGCTGTACGTCCTCGACCTCAGGCCACCCCTGGAACAAGATTATGACAAAGTTACCGAAAGGGTAAAAGTTTTTTGTTAGGAAAAACCATAGTCACCTAATGTGTGATCATTAATCTTGTTCTTAGAGTAAATCTTTAAAGACAAAGGACTGAATGGGAAAGAGTCCAAACTTGCATAAGAAACACAAAACTGTGTCTTATACACAAACATTAGAATTGTAGAGAGAGTTTTCTTCAGGACTGTAGGTAGGTAAAACGCTTTCTCCTTCAATTACAGTAGATGTTTTCCCATAAGCATCAGACCCTTTTTATTGATGAGTCGAAATTTCTTCAATGGCCTTCCAACTCTTCTCTTTCTATCAATTATTCAATTATTCTCTCAAGCCAGATTTTAACCATTCTTCCGAGACCAAACCACAAAATGACACAATGCTCACCTCGCCCTCTCCTTGACTTTGGATATCGGTGTGCGGTTGAGAGGGGGGGATGGAGGTAGAGTATCGCCCCACTCCCCGCTCTCTCTCCGTCCCTCTGATGCCGTCCGATACTCGTCGTCCGAGGAGAATATGATGGATCTGCCAGTGAGTGGTGTCGGTGGAGCAACCATCTCTCTGTCCCTCTCCAGCCTGTAAAATCATGCCAGATGAAACAAAATGTTGTGAGTGGTTTTAATTTTAAGGACAAAATTGAAAATTGTTTAACCACAATAGCTGATAATTGTGGAAAAGCCGTAGGCCAGGAATTTGAATTGTAGAATAAGGGGATTGCTGTTACCTTACCTTAGAAAACGTACATAAGAGACATAAGGCCATAGAACACACATAAAACGTAGAATATTCCTTCCTCGTGGGGACTTAGTCAAGTGTGTCTCGTATGATCTATGGCCTACCTGCACTTCGTCTAAGGTTCAATAGCTGCTATTCCTTTATTCTAGATTTATACTTAATGCTGGTCCAACATTTGACTACAGTTTATTTACTGGGAGGGAAGAAGAGAAGGAAGTGAATGGTTTTCTGAACCAAATTTACTTGTATTGAATATTTTAATCTTGGTATATTCAGCTAAAACATGATCTTAACTGCATTGTATATACTATTGCTACTGTTTTAGTCTCGTCAAGATTGTCAGAGAGAGATATTTTCCAACATGTCAACCAAATTGAACACAGATGTGTAATATTCAGGTACTGACTGTAAGGGTGTGGGTTCTATCTTGGAGTCGAGTCCCGCAGCTCGTCGTATCGCTTGCATCCAATTGGCTCGTATACCAGCTGTGACAGCGGACAGTACGTAGCTGCGCTCGTCCCATGTCTGTCAAACAACAACCACAATCAAACATATTACATCTGTAGCTGTTAAACCAGACATTGTTGGTTTGAGATTGACCACCTGCAGTATCTTATCACAGTGGTCATCCTGGTTTGCTCTTATGTATTGGAACGGTATTTTATAATGTTTTCAAACTATTATTTATTTTGTTTTTGACTGGGTTGGTGGCGTCGTCCTGTAATGCAGCTACTAGAAGGTCACAAATTGTGGATATTTATAGAGGATACACTGTGGATGTGATACTCCCTGGTGTGGATTAACTTCCGCACTAGTGAGTACTATGACTATCCGCAGTACTATCCTGATAATTAGACCAATTTGTTAATACCAAGGCAAGAATGTGGTTCGGTTTCCACTATAAACTGTAGGTTCCTTAGTTGCCATTAGCTGTTTGGGCTATTAATTAACAGCTGTGACTAAGGAATATGTCGGCCTTAGTCACTAACAAGACTACAATATTGCGCCACTCATCCTACACTCATCCTTCACTCATATTTGGGTTAAAACACGCACATAGTGGAATCCCCATCTTAAATTATTGATAATTGACGTTTAATTAGTTACATTATTGACTGTTGCTAATACATGTACAATGTCAATGGTAAATTAACATTGCTATTCTATTCTTTTTGCTAAGGTATTGAGGTAGTTACCGTCGTCTGGAAGCCGTAGTTGCGAGCCACCTGTACGTCGGTGACTGCGCTGACCCCACTCAGGTCGATGACTCCGTCCAGGATACCTTGATCCTCGGCCGATGGGTCTCTGTAGTACAAAAGCGCAGCGCCTCGAAGCACGAACCAGTGCTTGTTCCACTCCTATGGCACAAAAAATATTGAACTATGAACGAATTGGTTTTTAAAATGGTTAAAACATTGTAATATACCGGACACACTTGTTAGTTATTGTTGGCGATATCGGATTAGGAACCAAGATAGTGATACATGGGGTTTTGCATCCCCAGGCTAAAACTTGCATGCTGGAATTATAACAATTACAAAACTACAAATAATTACTGTAATCCTCTATATAATTAAGCAAGCATGTTTCTTGAAAACAATTTTTCTCATCTTGTGTGCATTGCTGGGAAAATCTACCCGTACTGTTAGAACAATATTTTCCTAAAGATGTGCAGAATCCCTTTATAAATAAAAATAAAAATAAAATAAGCAAAAAAAGTTAATTTAAATTTTTGTTAAAACTATCATGGGCTTTATGAGTTTTCATGCTGGTGACAAATAACAACGTAATATAAACAGAAAATAAAATAAAATGGAAGAAATTCTAATCACATGTTTTATTTACAGCATGGGGTGAAAATAGAAAAGTCTGTACATTACTTATTTTTGGTCGTGTTTTTGACCACTAGACAACCTCTAGTATTGCAAACTCAATGCGTTCCCAACAACGGAAAGAAAACAATTGAAATAAAAAACAATTAAAATTAATCTGTATTTTTCAAAACCTTTTGACATTTTAAATAATTTGACCTTTTTTTCCTATTCTTCGTATGAAGAAAGAAAACTGTCCTTGTGCAGCCTAATGATGGTGTCACACAGACACCGAAACTAGTGCTAACAACAAAATTGGATTGCTTAACAGCAGGTATTTAAACCTTTTCTAGTATTATTTGGCAATCCGGAGGCTAACAACTACAATGAACTTTTGTAATGCATAATCTAATTCATTTAATGGTAAAAGAGCCTCAACTTGCCTGCTATTTCAGAATGCAACACTCCAACCACTACGCTCACGAAGCAAACATAACCTTTTTGAGCAGAATAACCACTTTACCTTATCATTCCCTTGCTTCATCAGCCACCCTTTCTTGATATTGAGCAAATCTTCTGCTGGTAACTCGACCCTGAGCTCTGAACTGGGAGAGTATCTCAGTGACGTCAAGTCCAATCCACAGCCATCCGGATCTCCTCTCACCTAGGACAAATTATAAGATTATTAAGTTATATTTGTAGGGATAAACATACAGCCGGTTAAGAGACTTTTATAGAAAAGGATACAGTTTAGCTTACTTACCTAATGAAATTAGAGTTCTACATTTTATTTATAATGTAAATGGGTACAAAAAGAGTGTAAATTCATGAAAAGTACCAGTAATCATCAATACACTTCCCAAAGAAGTTCTATACACCTTAGTCATGATGTTAGTCATTTTGTAGTGGGACAATTTTGTAATTTACAATTTACTTGAATTGAATTCCTCAGGTTATGAGCTAGCTGAACTCTATCCATATTTGACTCTTTGAGAACATCTTGTGGTTCAATACAGCCTACGGCCTATACAGTCCTTTGGGTTAGTCAGAAATACATTGATTGTAAACTAAATTGATAACCACTTTAGAGAGACCACATTTTCTTCTGACAATGACAAATATACAACCAGGGTAGATGGAAAGGTCAGTATACACTGTGGATGACTAGGTGAAATAAATTTAACACATTCACTGCCAGGTGACACAAGGTCTTTCTCACAGAATGTGATGGCTGATAGGTAACGTGTTAAAAATCAGCGAATATATCCGCCAATCGTAGGATGAAAGTAATTTGTTACTAAAAAGACCCACCTGCTTTGGCGTGGTGGTATCACTGTCCCTGGTAGGCTCATGGCTGGAGGGGGGAGGGGGAGTGACAGCCGGGGATGTCAGTCGTCGATGTCTCGGCCGAGTCAGAGAGTCCGCAATGTCCTTCAGCTTGCACTCGCTCTCAAACTCTTCCAGCAGCAGACGACGGGATACCTCAGGGTGTTCTACAATCAAACAGAGAAGGCAATTGAAACATAAGCATGTGAAAAAAGTCAATGTCCAACATCAAGTGAGGAATCATGGCAACTGACAAAACCATGAGAGATTTACATAGAAGAAGAATAGAAAGAAGATGAAGTATCATGCTTATCTTAACCTTAACATGTACCATAAAACTTTTCTAAACATATATGAAGCTTTCAACAAACTACACATTGATGATCCAGCAAGCCTAAAAATCTTACTTTTTTACATTTACTACTTAGACAGAGTGTTAAAATAAACATATAGGTGTACACAACTAAACAAATAAGACTTTACAAACAAAGAGACATCCAACTGAATGGCTTAATTTCTTTCAGGACCCGTCAAAAGCAATGTGTCAAGTACAAGTCATGGTTTCATCAAACAATGATAGAAAAGAGTGAGTCTTTACACTCAAACTGTTCTAAATCCCATAAGACGTAGATTTTGGGAATCATCCAGTAATCCTATGGTTGAAAACGGCAGATAAGTCGACAGAAACATCACATTTTGTAAATATACAAATTCATTTCTTTTAAGATTTACTTACAGTCATAGTCTTCCTCCATGGCCTCTACACGTGGTTTTTAGTGCAAATTTATTAATTGTCTAAGGAATCTTTGTACTGTACATTACCTGAGGGTGGGGGAGGTTTCTTGTCTCGCCACGTCGGCAACATCTTGGTGAGATCTTCCGAGTAGCTCCGACCACTCTTGAGACCCCGTTTCTCCCTGTTCTGCACCCGACGGGTCCTCCCCTTCTCCTCGGGTCGTACAACTTTGTCCCGAGTCGGGGGAGACCCCATGTACACTGCACACAACACACACAACACTATCACTACCATGCATTGCACACTACTACACAGTACACAAACATGCACAACCATCATTGACTTTACATACTGAAGTAGAAATACCGTCCATGTGGACCTGCTGTATTTACAGCTTTAAATACAGCTGATTTTACTCTGAGATAACATAGTTTAGTTATACTCTTGTAGGGTGAGATGATTTAAGTCGTATTTTATCCCTTTTTTCATATTTTTTTATGTCCCACCTCCTAAGATGCTAGGTTTTAGCCCAAACCCACATCACACATTAATCAAGGCCTAGAGAATTGTGGCATTATCACATAGATAAAATCCATTGGTGATTGGCATGATTTCAACCCAGGACCTCGGAGATAAAAACCCCACATGCAACCTCAAGACCAGCTCGGACTACAAATTTTTAGAGTTGAAAGGGACAGATGCTAAAATTGACAATGAGATAAATGCTACTCAGTATGACAGAAATTGGTATAAAGGAAGAAAACAATATCTTAGTAGTTAGCATCTACTAAATTGTTAAAATCTACTTAGTAGTTAACATCTTAACTTGAATGCTGGTAGTGATTTGTGTTCTTTTTATTCCAAAACTGACAACAACTTTCAGATGGAGATGAAATGTCTATGTCACAATAGTGTATCTATAGTCAATCTATAGTTGGATGCATCTAGGATTAAGACACAAAGGTTCTTAGTTTTTATGTACACTCAAAATAAATTATCTCTTTAAAAATATTGTCACCCTAAACCTTGAAATAAAAAAAAACACACTCTTCCATGGCCTTATACCACTTCAAGAAGAAATGCATCTTTTCTCTAATATCCTCTATAAAGATTCTCACAAAGAAGTATTGAATAAGGTGCCATGAGTAAAGTTGCCAGCAATACCAAAATTAGTAAAAAACAAAAAAAGTAAGAAAAAAGTAGGTAAATCCAAACAGTTGTTTGATAAATTTTAAAGCCAAAATAATGTATAATATAACATTTATAAATTTAAGTAATTTATAAAATTTTTTTACAATGAGTAATTTTTACTTTCACAATTTTTGGCAATAAACTTTTGGATCTAAAATATAAATTAACAAAAATATTTTAACAGAACAACTCTTGAAATGAAAATATTATTTTTGTTACGTTAATGAATTAATAAAACCATGCCAAACTAAAGAATCAAATATAAATCTCGCTTCACTTTAGGATATGACCAAACAAGGTAACTGAAAATACAGGTAAGTATCGAGTGCAGTAGGCCACTTAGCGTCAAACATTATTATAAACCAGTCAAGCATCAGGGCCTTTTGAATAATTAATGTAGCCGAGTGGCAAATTATCATCTTAACCATGTCCAGATAGGTCAACTACCATGTTGGACATTCGTTGATTTCAAAAAACCAAAATCCATCTGTGTTTTCAGTTCGACCTAGAGGGTGTCGTTGTTCCCATGAAAAATCTGCGGCTTTCCCAGTGACTTTTGGCAAGAAGAATCCTCTGTAGTGTGGTAGTTTATGTTTAGTACGAAAGGTTCTTTAATTAAAACGTTTTTATTAGCTTGCTTTCTTGTCCGGTACAAATTTTGTAATCAATGAGTGACATAAATTTTAATAGTGTATTAATGTAATTAATGTTTTTTTTTTGTTTTTTTGTGATTCATTGCTGCTTATTATTTTAGCAAGTAAAAATAAATAATCATTTAAACAACTTTTTTTGTCCTTTTACAGTCCAACCTCAGTATAACGAATCTGAAGGGACCGAACTGAATATTCGTTATATCAAGGATTTCGGTAAAACGAGGTTCGTTATATAGAGGTTATGTTTGTAGGAATTTCGCTAAGTCGAGGTTCAGAACCAGCGTCGGTCAATATAGGTCGGGATTAGACAAAACACAATTAAAGTAGCATATGCTACAACTTTACACTACAGTGTTTACATTGTACAGTAGAACCTAAATTATCTGGCATAAAAAAAAGGGGAGGGATCTTGAATATTGCGCAATCATGATAATGGCATTGACCTTGGTACAGGTTAAAAACTGTAAGTTTAAAATCACAGCTTGTTCTAACCCTCCTAAAACCTAGCCAAACACTGTATTGCGTAGTCATAAACAAAATTTATGACAGATTTAAAGAACAAAAGAAAACAGTAGTAGAAAGTTTTGTAAGCTACTGCTCGTGATAGGCCGGTAGGCTACTTACAGTACAGTACTGATTTATCACAACAGAGGAATGTCAATAATAATCATTAAATATAGCATTGGTGTTGCTAGTTGAAACAAATCATATTGAAAACAATAAATTATTAGATAAGTCATTATAAAAGTGTATAATCATAGCCAACTTAAAGATAATAAAAATACTCGAAAAATGAATGTTAAAATAACGATGTTGCTATTCTTTCTCTTTGGTTTTGTTTTTATATTCTTTCTTAGGTTTCTCTTTATCCAAAAATTTTACAATTCACCATAGTTACTTATCGCCCAATCACAGCTTACTAAACATTACGTCGTCATCAGTCCTCAGGGAATGAAATCAGTTCTCAGTTGCAACATAGCACGCGCAGCGACAGCAGACAGAGAGATGTGTAAAACCAAAACGGAGCAGACGAATGTTAGCGCAAGCTATAACGTCACCTTTCATTTCATTTGATAAAGAAACAGATTTTTCAAAAACAATAATGGGGTGGGGGATTTGTTATATCGAGGGAAAGACGTAGACAATTCGTTATGCAGAGGTTAAATTCGCAATGTAGAGGTTCTGACAATGATAAATTCGCTATATTGAGGTGTCTTATTTTAGCCGTAATCACGAAAAATTCGTTAAATCAAGGTTGTTGTTATGGTTTGTTCGTTATGTAGAGGTAAAATATACATTATGTGTTATGGAGAGTTCTAGGGGATTAAAAAAAAATTTGTTATATCAAGGAATTCGTTGTTTCGAGGTTCGTTATATCAAGGTTAGACTGTACTTCTATGGATGTCTTAACGTAAAACTAGTTGTTAATTTCTATTAAATTTGTTTTAGACCGTTCCCCACCAAAAAAACGTTAAAAATGGCAACTGCATGATATGAGAATAAAAAACTTTTAATGTACTTTGAAACCCTAATAAAAGTAGGTCCTTTAGTAACAACACCAGGTTACATAGTTAGTTTAATAAGGTAAATATTAATAATAAGGTTTAAATTAGTTTAATAAACTAGCAAAATAGCAACATCCACATTCAGAAGAGTTTTAGGGTTTTTTTCACCCACCTTTTCTAGTGTCCACAGACGGTTGTACGGGGGTTTCTATGGGGGTTGAAGGGGTCGGAGGTAGATCTCTAGTGGGAAACACATCCTCTTCTTCCCATAAAGATCCTTGCACTCGCCTTCCACCATAGTCGCTTGACACTGAGCTGGACACATCTGGAAAAGCAGGTAACAATAAAACAAATTGAAAGACGTACCATTCAAAATCATTTGTCGAAAACATTTAGTCCAAATACATTTATATCAGTTGTTTGATGTAAACTACTTTAAAATATTGAATACTTAAACAAGCGTCTGTTTACAGGGTGGTGCTATTTCCCTAGTGAAGTAAATATAAATCCTAGTAACTACTAGATTTTAATTAACACACCCTTTAAAGCGTGAGTGAAACTTTTTGGATTTAAGGAGGTATAGCTTGTTGTCACATAAGGATTTATTTTAGTTTGGTGTATAATATCACTACTGAATTTCAATACACTTAAAACATATGTAAGGGTTAAGAGGAACTTTAATTTTCAATATTGTTTTAGTGGTGTTTATCAATCCAATGCTACAAAAACCTTTTGCTCCCATATTCATTGTTGATGCGAATCCTGATATTCCTTCAAATTATATGTATAGCACAATAAATAAAATAAATATTTTTTTCTTTGTCAAATAAATCATTAGTAAAAAAGTTGTAATTTTCCGAACCCTGCTCAGAAATGCAAACTATTAGAAGTGCCAGACTGCACTTTACAATAATGAATGTCACACTATTACATTTTTTTAAATTTGGATTCATAAAAATGTTTAAAACCATAAAAGACGAATCTTTAATAATAAAAGGCAAGTTCACACAACTCGTTTGACGTCAACCACTTGAGTTTATGTCTACACTGACCCCACTTGCGGCTGGCGAGCGGCCAGAATACAGAAGTAGGCCTATCATAAGGGACAGATGGTGACCTAGATGCACTTGGATACCAACTGATAATTAGCATGTGTTAGCACTCCAATTAATACAACTACTTTTGGGTGGCCTATATGATATATCACACAGTTTTGTAACTTTTAATGAAAGTGATTAAAACAGTAGGTAGGTGGTGAATTCAAACACAAAACTTAAACGCAAAACTTTAAAAATTTATTTTTTTAATTCCAGAAAAACTCTTAGACACTCTTACCTATTCCACAAAAGTTCCAGTTATGTGAAATTTAAATTACAGTGTTTAAAACGGTAAGCAGGTGGTGAATTAAAATTATTATTGCAAAACTTTCAATATTTGTTTTTAAATTCCTGAAGTCTTGGAAACCCATTCTATACTATTATTGAGTGCAATGAGCTTCCATATGGGTGACTTTAACTGCGATTCAAACAATCTATCCAAACCATTACAAAATTAGGTGTTTATCTGTCAATCTATTAAACAAAAACCACAGACCATAGCTGATAGTGCTGATACTTGGCTCATAGATAATCTATATTCCCAGAATTACCAGGGGACGATTTCCCCTTTGATATTTTCCCTGAAAAATACAAAAATATATACGTCTAATAACACTTGCAATAATATTTACACTTATACTGTTGACTTACAAGACGGTAATATGTATTTACCATCTTGTAAGTCAACAGTATAAGTGTAAATATATTATTGCAAGTGTTATTAGACGTATATATTTTTGTATTTTTCAGGTAATTTAATAACACGTACGATGCTGATCAAGAAGTTATTTGATATTTTGTCAAAATTCGTCATTTGTCAAACCAATGCTTTACCCCTTGTGGCTTTAAAATAAAGGGTTGAGGTTTTGGGAAAAAATAATGATCGTTGTCTATGGTAATAGTAAGAAAATTACAACATTTACATTTGTGTTGTTTCTGTGTTTAAATTTCCATAAAGTTATTAATTATATTCCACCAATGTTTTGTTTTCTGTTTTGTTATTGACCTGTATTTTGTTAACTATAAAAAATTGTAATGAGTTATTTGTCTGTTAATACTTTACTGCACTCAAAAAAGTATTCCGCCCTTGAATACGGCTCAAGCATAAATGTTTTGCTTGAATGTAGCAAATTACTACTTTGCGTACGAGTTACACTAAATATAATCTACAATAGCTTCAAGGAAATAATTTTAAATTGTTTGTCAAACTCCCGTTTGCAAAGCACAGGTAAAGCTGCTAGTTTAAAATAAACACATGACATGCTAAACCTCTCTTTGCCATGGTCAACATTTGGCCAAACTCACCTCTGACTGGAGGCGTTTGTAGGATTGCCGGAGTTGAACTTGACGTCTGGCTTCCAGGAAATGTTGCGTTTCTCTTTGGTCTTCCCTGGAAAATAATACCAATTTTACAATTCAATTTGAATAACAAGGCATCAATATTTTTGCTGAATGCTCTCAACAGTGCAAAACGATCACTTGATTACGTAACTTCATGTTATACAATGTACAGTTCATTGTACAGGTGGTATTGGTTTATAATTTTGCCAGAGCGTTGATGTTAAATTTTATACTTAATAATTCAATAGTAGTTTTCATCACTACGGAGCGAAAGTAGCTCTTTTTGGTAATACGATTAAGTACCGGTACCAAAAAGACTCTTTTGCTCTGTGTGATGAACAACTATTTTCATCATACTGTGGAAATAAACTTGTAATCGTTACAAAATTAGACCAAATGATTTGAGATTATACAAAGTCGTCATAAATGTTTACATTTTTGTTTTTTACAATCATAACCTTAAATATTGTGTACTTAGCAGCGTTTTCATGATGAAAGATAACATTTTTAGGTTGACGAACCAAAACATTTACCGTATGTTTTTTATATTCCCTATTTGTAGTTACCCAAAAACGATGATTTTGAGGACTATTTAGAAAACTAAAACTGCTGCTTTCCCGACAGTATGCTGAAAAAATATTTACTGAAAACAACAAAACACAAAAAATGTTTACTGCAAGCCGCCATGCTAGTTTAGTTTGGTTGTAATTACACCATTACACCATATATAAAGTATAGTTATGAATGTAATCCGAATAAAGTTAATTTCAATGCAATGCAAATAAAAATATACGATTCACTTGTAACTTTTTTACTTTTGAACTGTTAATTTTCATTTCTATATTACTGCTTGTTCCTAGATAGACAGTTAATAATCAACACAGGTAGGAATGCAGTTTCGGGCCCGAGGCCGTCACATATCATAGGCAGCCTCTTCAATCACAACGATTAACCATTAGCACAGCTGAATATCAATCCGTTGCAAGTCTCAACTCGTTAGCGGTCCTGAATTTCCTCCGGGTCTTGTAACGACGGTAATTTGTAAGATTCAGACTATTTTCGTAGCTAATGGCCGCTGAAGATTATCTGCTGGCTGCTGTTAACAGATAAGTAAATTCGGGCTACTGATGGCATGCAAATGGATTGTTGACTGGACGCTAATAAAGGACTAGCTGTCCGGAGCGCCGTGTAATCAATGAGAAGTCATCCTGGAAGATTGTTTGTAACTGTCCTATTTCTCTGGTATACTCAAAACATACATTACTCAGAATACTTAACTGTTCACTCGCGATTGTAATTTTCTATGTGGTAAGCATAGTGTTTTTTCTAATTTTTTACTAAATATCAAAATGTAAATTACAGTTTACGGACACACCTGTTGTAGAGATGATTCCAGAAGTCCTTGAAAGAGTATAAATCTTTAAATTCCATTTTGTAGCCCCTGAACTGCTTAGTATAAACTAAATTAAAACATACCTCGTCTTGCAGTTCAAATAAATAGTGTCTTTTTCAATCCACTACATGTTTCGCCATGTTGGCATTTTCAAGTGGTATACACAGAAACATTGAGACTTGAAACATTATAATATCCGAATTGGACTCGTCAAATTGTAGAAATTTACAAATAAACACAAAACTGTACATAAATTTGACACGTACGTACGAAACATTATTATGTAGGCCTACAACACATTGCAACCCGATCACTGCACTGACTGAGACAGAACTGCAAGACGAGGTATGTTTTAATTTAGTTTATAAATCTTTGTCATGTGTAGGCCTAGTAAAGAAATAAACCAGAAATTGTTCACCTAGTTCAAACTAGAGGTGATCCCAGATATTATCAAGTTTGGTGGTAGCAAATTGGGTTTTAATGTAAAATAGTGTTGTTTTTAGGAAGTGCTGTTTGAAGTATAATTTTCAAACACAATTTTGCAACAGATGGGGTATTAACTTAAAACTACGGAGGTAATTGACTATCAAGCAATGGTAAGAAAGTGATTGTTCTTTGACTAAATTAAATTGAAGTAAAACACTTTGGTTTAGTAAGATGGCGCTACATGCCACATAGTAGGTGAAACAATTTGTCTGTTCAGAGAAACATTTCATAACACATTATCTCATATAAAAGGTAATACTATCAGGCCACCGATCATTTGGCACATGGACAAAACTCTTTCCAAGGATATGGCCACAGATTCTGGACTACTTGGAAGTCAGCATCCATCGTGTTATTGTCAGAATACGTCCCCAGCTGTAGGAAAATGTGTTTGAAAATTGCAATCCCAGACTACGGACCTACAAGAATGCCATGGTGATGTCTAAAATAGCGATTAAACACTGTTGGCATAACACTGATTTAAATAAATACATTACCATGGTTATACATGTTATTTTCCATTCTTTTGATTCATTTTAACAATAATTGCACCAGTAAAAAAATAAACACTCTAGATTTATGAAGGTAAAGGTATTTTACCTAGAGCCAGGAGCAAAAGACTGACATCACCTACATCAGTGTGCTGGTAGAAAAAAGAATCAAGCAACAAAGAAGGAATCAACATCAGGGAAAGCAAGCAGCCACGAAGTGGAAACACTCGACTTATAGCAAAGATTGTCCGAAAGAAGCACTATTTATGACAAAGAAAGATGTAAGATGAAGGAATTTCTCCAACAGAAGTGGAACTGAGTGAAGATAAACTTCTTGAGAAGCAAGGAATCAGCGTTGCATTTTGCTAGAATGTGCTAAAGAATATGAAAGGAGAAGCATGAAGTAGAAAATGTAGGCAGACAGGTTGCAGTTTAAAAAGGAAATAAATAGGAAAATGAAATGAAAACAAGTAAGAAGATTGAGACAAATCCAATGATCCTAGTAAACTTACAGTGGGTGAGGAGAGAGGCGTGTTGGGTGGGCAAAGAATGTGCCTGGAAAGACAAAGATTGAAGTTGACAGCAGGTAGAGGGTTCCAAAGTTTTTCAAAAAAGCGGCCTGGTGAATAAGTCACTCGATGAACGAGGGACCGCTGGGCTTCGGCCAAACACCTTCCATCAGTCGTACTCTACCTCCAATACCTTTCTTAGGTAATATAACCTGTGACTGGTCTTACCTTGGACCTGGGGAAGACTGAGAGCACCTCATTCCACCAGCGTGCCTCCTCCCTGCAGGTGCCCTTGACAAAGTGTACGTTGTCAGGTGCCGTGATGGCCAGACTGTAGGCGTTGCCAGTCACATCTTCTGCGTCTGCTACTTCCAGCACCTTGTTCATGTCTATGCTGGCCTGAGGCACAGTCTCCGGCTGCAACATAAAACATAAAACAAATTAAAGAAGGCAGCATCACAAAAGAAAAATAGTAAAATCAAAATTAAGAAATATCACTGAAGGCAGAAAATTGGTCTTGAGGCCTGAAGCAGGACAGTGGGACACATTCCAAAGGTATACGAGGAAGTTGGGCCTTAATTAGGCAGCTGCTGCAGATCGAACCTAAAGGAGAGGCTGTGTTGATAAGCCGAATTACCATCTGGGATACAGGTGGTCACTTTGGTAAGTAATGGTACATCACGCAAAAAGGTTGAAAAGTAGATGTGTTTACAAGCCGACCACGGTATTTCAAAACAATGTTGCTAAAAACTTCATGAGAGAGTAATGTTTGAAATTCGTTTCATCACAATGCCTTAAAAAATATAGAGAAAGTCAAACAAACATATGCCTACATACAATCACAGCACTGGTAAAATGTCCTGAGGGTGACTTTTTTACTAACTCAAAATAATTGTCACAACGGCAGTTAAATCCGAAAAAACAGAGAATCACAATACGATTCTTTATACAGTATCTTCACATAATAAACCAAAGGTAAGGTAGGTGACTAAGGTGATGGAAAGCAAATGGGTTTTATAATGAAACTACAATTAATAAAATCTTATTCACGATGGATGGCTCAATGGACATAAATAAATCTCAGTCGGCCTTGAAATCATAAACAGCTAGTTAGCTATTGTTATCAGCGCTCCTGAAGGTGATTATCATAAACAAGCCAGACCCACTCACGTCCTTGCAGCACTGCGAACTGCACAGTGTAGAGACAACCGACTTGTAACCACTTAACCAGTAATCTCAAACTATTAGAAAAATGTGACTTACGAACGATCACCTCCAAATACTAAAAGAGAATAACAAACTCTTTTAGCAAAAACAACAGTCGTTTGCCGAAAGATTGACTAGGAAAACTTACAGTAAACCACAAACTATTGGCCACAAACCGAACCCAAACTCTAGGCTGAAAATACAGCTGAATTACGACCGTCCAACTACTAAAACTGGCAGTAAACCACAAACTATTGGCCACAAACCGAACCCAAACTCTAGGCTGAAAATACAGCTGAATTACGACCGTCCAACTACTAAAACTGGCAGTAAACCACAAACTATTGGCCACAAACCGAACCCAAACTCTAGGCTGAAAATACAGCTGAATTACGACCGTCCAACTACTAAAACTGGCAGTAAACCACAAACTATTGGCCACAAACCGAACCCAAACTCTAGGCTGAAAATACAGCTGAATTACGACCGTCCAACTACTAAAACTGGCAGTAAACCACAAACCCAAGCTCTAGCCTGAAAAACAGCTGAATAACGACCACCCAGCTCCTAAAACTGACAGTAAACCACAAACCCAAGCTCTAGCCTGAAAAACAGCTGAATAACGACCGCCCAGCTCCTAAAACTGGCAGTAAACCACAAACCCAAACTCTAGCTTGAAAAACAGCTGAATTACGACCGTCCAACTCCTAAAACTGACAGTAAACCACAAACCCAAACTCTAGCCAGAAAAACAGCTAAATTATGACCACTCACCTCCTAAAACTGACACTAAACCACAAACACTTGGCCACAAACCCAAACTGTAGCCTGAAAAACAGCTGAATTACGACCACCCAACTTCTAAAACTGGCAGTAAACCACAAACACTTGGCCACAAACCCAAACTGTAGCCTGAAAAACAGCTGAATTACGACCACCCAACTCCTAAAACTGGCAGTAAACCACACACACTTGGCCACAAACCCAAACTGTAGCCTGAAAAACAGCTGAATACGACCGCCCAACTTCTAAAACTGGCAGTAAACCACACACGCTTGGTCACAAACCCAAACTGTAGCCTGAAAAACAGCTGAATTACGACCGCCCAACTCCTAAAACTGGCAGTAAACCACTAAAACTTGGCCACAAACCTAAACTCTAAACCAAAAAACAGCTGAATTACGACCGCTCATCTCCTAAAACTGGCAGTAAACCACAAACACTTGGCCACAAACCCAAACTCTAAACCGAAAAACAGCTGAATTGCAACCGCCCAACTTCAAAAACTGACAATAAACCACAAACTATCTAGGCCACAAACCCAAACACATGCTAAAAAAACGCAAAAATTCTGACAGACCATCTCAGAAAACTTTAGAACCCCTGAATACAAAAACAAATTATTGACCGAAAAACAACTGAATCCTGACCACCAACCTCCAGATACTATCTAGTAGACGATACCTGGCCACCGTCCAGCTGCCCTACGGCCGCGTCGTTTCGCCATCTTTACAAACGCGCTTCCGCGTTTATAACTAACGCCGCCGTTTACGTGTAATAGTGCGGATTTATCGTCGCAATCTCGCCCGATCAATTCAATCGTTGTGAGTAAAATTGATAAAGGAAACAATAAACAATGGCGCAGTCCGCTGCAAGGTGTCGGGTGGGCCGGTGCACTTGACACTGCGCCAGTAACGTAGCAGGTCAGACAGATGTCACGTCGACCCTGCGGAGAGTCCAGATAACATCTCCAGATCAGTCGCTAATTGCGCTGCCATCTGGTGCCACTTGACCGCTACCAGGAGTGTGCCGGATCCGAAACGCCGAAACTGATCCGCCGTTGCAAAAGAGTACATGCGACGAGGTCAATAAAACACGCGTCTGTTCGATGACAATATGAGAAAACAGCAAGAGATGTACTGTCGTATCGTACTGTCTGGTGAGTTTCTTTATCTTAAGTTCACAAATTGCTATATAATAACCACAGACAAGGGAATGCGATCTCCCAGTGAATAGCAAGGTTTTCAAATTCAACAGTACATTAAATTAGAAGAGCCTACCGGCACCGCCCCTCTTGGCCATTCGTGAATTGTTTTTTTATCAGCAATGCCCAGTAGAGGGATTTATCTTTACTTTCCGTGTACAGTTTTTACTCTGTGGCCTACCGTACATTATAGTACAAGTAAACATTGAAATGGTTTGTTCCATAGAGACGTTGGGAAGAGATATTATAAGGTAAACTGGTATCATACGGTTAAACAATCATCCGTAAGAGTTCAAATTAACAAATTCCATTTGCTCCTATGGGAGCTTCTTCAAATGTGAATAGTTTACAACCGTTTTTTGTCACAATTCTACTTTGAAAACTACAACTGCAACGGAATGCTTAATGAATATTTAGCCGGCGTCGCGGAGAAGCGAAGAAACGATGATCTAAAAAGGAAAGCAAGAGTTGTAAAATGGCGGATCTGGGTCCGTGGTGCTGTAACATGTTATTATCCTGCCTAGGCGTTGTCAGAGGTATGCGTGTGAGTGAGCGTGTGCGTGTGTGAGAACTTGCACGTGTTCAGGTCCTGCAGGCGATGGTCGAAACCTCCACAGATCTGTAAACATTCATGAGATCCGAGATCTAGTTGGCGACGAAGGTAATCTTGTTCGGATCGTTCAATTCCGGAGAGTCGGGTCTTGCAGATTATTCATTCCGCTCCACACGTTTACATTCACTTCATGGTGTAGTGTGATTACCCTGTGATAAATCAACATACACGTAGTCTACTGCAAACTGCTAGACGTCCTCGAACCCACCAACTTTTCATTCTGCAATTACTTTATTACAATTCTGAAGAAGGCTTAGGTTCGAATATCGCCAATCGCTATTCGATTTTACCAATTAACGGTAGTGTTTTGAGCCCACTTAAACTGTGGATCCACCTAACTGGGACAAGTTTAGGTCACTTGGCAGACACAACTTTCTTTGGACTAAGCAGCCGTGTTTACGAGTAGTTTGTGCGTGTACTTTGCTGTACTTACTTGTTTTTATTTGACGGGCTTCAGCAGAATATTCTACAACAGAATGGAATACGGCACTCTAAGCCGAAAATGCAACTTAATAGATTGCCTTGATCAGGTATTTACACCCTTTTCACTACTGTAAATTCACTCATAAAAATGCTGATACTCAATTCTATGATCAATCGTGCCCGACAATCTATCAAGCTCAGGGCACAGCCAATATTGGGCGTAATCGCGGGCCAGCGACGTCTTCTTCGTCGCATAATTTGCATGGTGAGATAGAGACCATTGTTTGTCTACCTAAGAAAAGAATTAGAGTTCGTGCGGGGAGGGGCGGGACGCGGCGCGGTGGGAAATTATAATTTGTAATGGTGGCTCGACTGGGCTGTCATTAGACCTGTGTCGCTGGCCTCGCAACAACACATCGGGGAAAAAAGTGATTCTTCGGCCAGACCGCAGGGACGACGGTGGAAACGAAGCGTCTGCTGCAGAGAGAGGTTCTCAGATATATAACTATACTGTAGACCAGACATACAGCAAGATGACTATACTACAGACCATGCATACAGTAAGATGACTATACTGTAGACAAGGCGTACAGCAAGATGACTATATTATAGACCAAGTATAAAGCAGGATGACTACTATAGACCAGAATTCAACATAAGGATCAGTTGCTATTAAATTACAATTCACATGTAAAATCGTAATAAAGAAAGTTGTTCTGCATAACTGGATCTTTGAAAGTGGTCAAAGTTAACAAAAATAACACTTGGGGACGAAGCCATAAAGGATATGTCATTTTCAGCTACTGCATCATTCATCCCTCCGCTAGATCATAAGCTTTAAGTCTTAGGCACTGTAGTTATCATAGATGAAGTATTTATTCCATCACATGTTAACTCATTACTACTACTTTACCAAAGCCAAAATCTTTAAAATGAAACATAATCCAGATTTCCTAAGTTCAATACTTCTTGGAAGCCTTGCTCCTATGTAAGCAATGTTCCTCCACAGTTTCTGTCGATGCAGCAATGATTCTATCAGGAAATCATAAAAGATTCTGAACCCAAAACTATTTATAATGCGAATGTCAGAGTTGTTCAGCTGTAAGTTGTTACTTACCGGAATTGAGGAAAATGCTATTGCAAAAATTCTCCAAAAGCTTAAAATACATATCGAACAAATGTTATCCACAAACCTTCACTCATCCCCGGCACGAGTTGGCGGTTCAACGCCCCCGCAATTAATTCCAAATCCCCACTGAAGATGCCCCTAATGAAATTTGAAAGTCCGCGAAAATTAATCGATTATCGCAGGCCCGCCCTTCCTATCGACCTTGCTCGATGGTTTATGACTTTCGAAAATAATTAAAACCTCAAGGATGCCAATATATCTGCGTCCGAACGGGAAACGGATAAATAACGACTTCTTTGTTTTTGGTGGCCGCTTATGGTAAAGGGGCGGGGCGGTGAACTAATCAATTGACTCGCTATATAACGTGAAGTTCTGTGACTACGGCCTAAAGTATATGACGTTGAAGTGGCGTAGTACGACGTCAAGGCGATACGGTTTTATTTCATCCCAACAAAACCTAGTTGGACGTGACGTCATTCGATGTAGAAAGACGTTATACGATAACAACGTACGAGGGTTAATGGTGATCTATGTTTGGTTTATGTCCGATAAAACACCCATTTTCACACAGCAATATCAGACTGCCATTAAGTAGATAGTTTAACGTAAAACCTGTAGCAGTGCCGTTGATGTACTCTTGAAAACGACATTTGTTTGACTTGCTAATGAAAACAACGTTTTTAAACGTGCGAAATAAATTCTAGAACACAACGAAGGATTTTGCTAGTGAAGTTATCACATGTTTGCAAATTGCACGTCTTTGCACTTGACGTACATCGCGATTTTGCGCAACTCAACAAATAATGGCGTGTCTCACCAGTAAATTTGCAGTCTGCGGGATTGAAGCAATTTGCGCAAGATCAATCAAGATCTCCAGGCAAGTGCGATGTGATGCGGAAATCTCGGATAAATTGGGTAAATAATCAAAGACTGGCACCGTTAAAATTGTACACCGTAGCCAGAACTATCAGCCGGCGAGATGGGATCATCTCATAACTCCAAGATTTCATAACTCCAAGTGATCATAACTCCAAAGTTTCATAAGTCCAAGAGATCATAACTCCAAATTATATTTAATCCAAAGTTTCAAAACTACAAGTACCCGAAAAGGGATAATTTCATTACTCCAAGAAAAATATAAGTGCAAGTGATCATTACTCCAAAGTTTCATAAGTCCAAGATATCATAACTCCAAAGTTTCATAAGTCCAAGTAAAAATTAAAGCAGAGTGTCATAACTCCAAAAGTTGAGTCGAGTCTCATATCTCCAAGTGGAATGTGTGTGTAGTACAGTCAGCGCCACAAGTTCCTGCACTGTCCGCTCCGCTGTAATACTGTCAGCAGCCTTTGCCGCATCATTGTATCCATATACCTACCGTCGCCTGTCAAACGATTATGTAATTTTGTTATATACTTACAGATTAATCAATTGATATACTTCTTACTTCTATGCTAAAGGTACTTTAACCTTTAACTACTCGCGCGAGTTTTACTAACGTATGTACTCGCGTGGGGTGTTTTTGACACCCCGTTATTACATATTTGTTATAATTAATTGTATTAACACTAATAATTGGTAAATAACATTTTTTGTTGTTATTTAAGTTTATTAAAACGTTTTTATTAGCTCGCTTTCTCGTCCGGTACAAATTTTGCAATCAATTTTATACTAACTTCCCGATGAGCTAGAGACTTGAAACTTGAAACATAGCCCACAAATGGAAGACAATGCAATATAATATCATTTAATTTTCATATTTCCCTTGGGCTACGCCCCATGGGCTTGTTTTTATTTTACTGTATACTGTTTCCAATATGAAAGAGTTATTTATTTTGTTATACTATTATGATTTTATGAAATGTGACACAAATAAGGTCAAATTTTGTAATGTAAATAATATATTTCTTTTACCAACTGCAGTTTGTGTGTGTATTTGGTCAAGTTTTGCATATAAACCATTTGTTGTATTAAAAAATCTAACAAAAAACCACTAAGTGGTAACACTTCCCCCGCCAAGTCAGCAACCCAAAAAAGACAATAAATCACCACTTTTCCGCCAAGTAAAACAATGTAATGTATGTAAGTTTGGCAACTTGGCGGCAGACTTTTGCTTGTTTTTTTTTCATTAAAGTTACGTTGGTGGATAATTTCACAAATCAACTTCTCTAATTAATTAGTCCAACTAAGTATAATAATTTCGAGGTAATCAGTAAATATAAAACCATCACTATTATGATTTTATGAAATGTGACACAAATAAGGTCAAATTTTGTAAAATAAGCTCTCATCTAGCTATGTACTATTGGGAGAGATACTTGCTCAATGAAACTAATTTTATGGTATTTTTTAAAGTGATCAAGCAAAAGTCTGCCGCCAAGTGGCCAAACTTACATACATTACATTGTTTTACTTGGCGGAAAAGTGGTGATTTATTGTCTTTTTTGGGTTGCTGACTTGGCGGGGGAAGAGTTACCACTTAGTGGTTTTTTGTTAGATTGTATTTATTTTTGTAGAAAATTAACAGTTAAAATAAAAATCCTCTTTTCTCTTATATATAGACCAGGGCACAACTACACATAAAATGCATTGGTGTTACATAAGTGTTCCGATAATTAAACCCGTATATCTAAAGACTAGTGTAAATTGAGCCCTTATTAGAGAAGTAAAAATGTAATCAAACAGATTAGGTTTGTTAGAAATAGCATAAGGCAAAACAAATATGAAAAACTCATTTTTATCCTAAATTTACATATCACTTTTTACATTCACTTTTTTGCTTGTTTAACATACGTAGACGGATTTTCCCGATTGTTTTATTTGTTTTAGTGTATCAAAACATAAAACTAACCTTATTTAGTTAAATACATTTTGGCAATATTATGAAGAAACAATGTTAAAACTAACCTTAGTACTAGTACTAAGTTTCAAGTTCCTAGGTTTCATATGTTTTGATAAGTAGTATTAAACTGTTAAAAATGACGAGCTGCTGTACCAGTCCACCACATGATGTGCTGTACCATCGGTACACTGCATTTTTCAATGGAAAGTATCGGGGAATATCACTGCTCTAAGTAATTTTATATAGTAAGTAGCTCAAATCATTCGGTATACCTGAAAAAAATACTTTATAAAAGTTTAAAATAATTTTTCAGCTGATCCTATGAATTTCTCTAACATTTTAAATTAATTGAGATTTAATCGCAGCTGATCCTTCTTTTGTTTTGATTTTAATCCCATGTTATTTAAATGGGCCAAAATCGTACTTTGAGGGCTTGCCAAGGGTTTATGGGTCAACGCACCGACTTGTGACCCTCAAAAGGCACATCTACACGCTAAGGGCTTTCAAACAACATAAAAAACATTAAAATTGAGCCAGTGGTTTGGGCTGTAGGTCCGTCAACATTTAAGGAGAAGAAGGAGAACACGGAAAATTTGTGAATTTTCAAACTAGTTTTTCTTGGCTCAAACACAACCTTTTTTTAAATTCTTTTTTTTATTTTGCCAAGAATGATTGCCCCTATCCAGTGGATGAACAATTATTTTAATAGCTTTTGTTTCTTCAGAGCTATAGACGAGTAAAAAAGCCACTTTGTCACGTCATGTATATATACACTGCAGCAGCTGTGTACCGCTGGGGGACTTGGCGGGGCAGAACGCTGCCGCGTTCCTTAATATGTATTTTGTCATTGAACTGTTTGATATTGAATAACTAGCATATGTACCCGGAAAATATATAATTTTTAAAAGATTATTATATGTCTGTGAATGGTAAAGGTATTATTTTTCCCTAAAATGTACTACTAAAAAAACAGTTTTTAGGGGGGGGATCGTAATACACACAAGTTTTGTGCAAACAAATTTATTTATATGTCAAAAACACTTGTTTGTTATCGAAATAAATGTAAATAAAAAATGTCCTTTCATTACTTTTAGAGTCTTTCGCAAAAAGAACAACATTACCTTATACAGGAACTTGTACTTTTTACGAAACGTTAACACTCACGTGGGGAGTTGAAAACACCCTATACTTTGTAATACACATGTATTACCAAGTGAACACTAGAGATCGCACGGGGACTTTGGATGAGAAACGTTCCTGTGTTTCACAGTTTTAACTTTACATTTCAGGTAATTTACACTAAGTGTACAATGCAGTTGTCTGCTTGCAACATTGAGCAGATAGCAGACATAATAATCAAATAATTTCTAAAGTCAATGTTACATATGTTTCTCGTAAATGAAATGTATACTTGCAGTATCCAATCTCATTAGTATATATTTTGTTTCAAATGAATGCAATGTCTAATTTCGTTATTCAAAGTCAATTACAAGAGTCTGGTTCAATTAAATGTATTGTCTACCTCAAAGTATATATGTGTCATCTGGTTCTCATAAATTAAATGTCTATTTGCAGTAGCAATATCCTAAATCAATAGTACGCCAGCTTCACAAAAATGAGAAATTTACTTGCAGTATCCAATGTCAATGGTCCATTTGGTTCACATAAATAAGATGCCTATTTGCAGCATTCAAAGTCAATGATACGTCGGGTTCACTTAAACGAATTGTTTACTTGAAGTATACAAACTCAATGGTACATATCGTTCACATAAATAAATTGTCTACTTGCAGGATCCAAAGAAATGGTTAATTTGATTCCCATAAACGGAGTGCCGATTCGCAGTATATTAAGTAAATGTTACGTCTGGTTCACGTCAATGGAATGTCTACTTGCAGCATCTAAACTCAGTGGTATCTTCGGTTCATATTAATGGAAGTCCTAATTATTGCAGTACCTATTCAAAGTCTGCATTATTTAATTGTAAGTCTAGTTCACTGAAATGGAAAGCCTACTTGGAATTGCAAGTTAAATGGAAATATAACTCAATGGTAGGCTTATATTTGGTTAAAATGTAGTGGATATTTAGATTATTTAAAGTCTAAGGTGTTTCAGCCTTATTCTGGCGACCATAATTATTGGTTGTTTTCATTTTGTAGTAAATTATGCTCAATGATATTAATCTTATTGTTCTTCCCTTTTTCTGTGTCCTATACGGTAATGTACTTTTTAAACGATTCTTTGACTAACATATGTGGCAACTCTTGTTTATCTTTTTAGTGTTATCTCGCAAATAAAGTCATAGCAACCAATGAACCCATAAGGCCCATGTTAAATTAAAAAAAAAATAAATTCACGTAGGGAAAAGCCCTGTGGTCCAATTTGTACCATTTAAGATTTATACAATACCATGGTTGGTTACTATGATCGTGCTAAATTTCGTGTAGATCGCTTCAGCCGTTCAGGAGGTATTTGTAAAACAAAAAGAGGAGAGTAGTATAAGAGCTTCGCTTTGCGCCGTTCAATTACTAATGGTTGTTAATCCTCTATATATCGAAAACGGCTAATACGATTTCCTTCTAATTTGATAAATCATTTATATCTGGCCTAAAAACGTGTTTACTGCAGTTAAAACTGCTAGCAAAAAACTAACTACGCAACAAAATTGAATTGAAAGTCTATAATTTTTAACATTGGCCTCATTGGTTTCCAAGTAACCATGACCATAGACTAATAGAACTATTTTAAGTTGTAGTGTGTTGTTATGTCCACCAAGGTTTTACGAGCAAATTAACGAATGCAGTGCAAAGGGGAAAACACCAGTTGTTACTATTGAGCAAAGATTACACTGAAGATTACTCAATGTAGGGATTCAATGGAAATAAACTAATACCACTACCCTGTCATGGCTTGGTTCCCAGGTACTACTACATAAAACCAGGGATACCGTCACCTCTAATTGAGACTTTTAACGAAATTCCCATAATAAGGAATAATCTATAATATTATACAATAATATATATATATATATATATATATATATATATATATATATAATATAATATCTATAATATATCTACCTATAATATTCAGCAAATATGCACATTCTAAGCTCAAGTTTGATGTGCTGTATGCCTATATTTTTATTTGGTAAACTGCCATAACCGTTTACATTTAATTTGATTGTATTTATATGCAATATTTATATTTTAATTTATATTTATATTTATATTAATATTTTTTTTATTATATTTATATTTATAGGCCTTTTTTACTTAAATTTACATTTTTTAAACGGGCAGTTCAGAAGACGGGGCACGGAAGCCACGTCATGTTGGTAACATTGACAATTCGAAGTAAGCGGCAGGCAGGTTGCCAGTATGGATACTAAAAAAGTCCCACACGCCCCTGCTCGCCCCTCTACGCAACTCTCCATCAATTCCAGAACATGAAAGGATCCATAATGTCATATGGGTTCAAGTTATGACCAAATGTTACAGGACCACTTTTGTTAGCTGTATTGTTCTACACCTTTTAAATTTCTTACTCTTCTCTAGAGTCATTATTAAAAGAATTAATAAATACTAGTGTACATGTTGCTCGAATTCGAGCAATAGGAAAATATTACAGAAGATATTTCAAAACGAATAACAGTCATATTTACAACGAATTTAAAAGAGTCAACTCAAAGATTACCGGTGTGTAACTCAGACTATGTTTATCTTCGTTATTGATAAACCTAAAGCATTCGGGCCGGTTTTCTCCTTCTCAAAATGCCTCGCTGTACAGGCAACACAGGTCATTTATAGAGGGCCAATTGAGAACGAAAAGTCGTTTTGGGGTAGTGTTAGGGGGCATTTGTAACCTAATAGTTGAGATTGTCCAGGGTCAGGTGCTGACTGTGATGAGTTAAGCCTAGGTTCTGGCGCACACCGCTGGGATCGCCACGGTAGTTACAGCGTACGCGCTACGTAAACTACAGCGGTGTGCGCCCGAACTTATGGTAACCATGGTAACCGCAGCACGGCTGACAGTCTATATTTAATTCTTTTTGTCTATGCTAATACTCGCCACTGTTCTGTGAGCTGCGGTCGTTATCACGATTACGCCTCCTGTCTATATGTGTTGTTGTTGTCACGTCGGAGGCATATAAAAGAAAAAAAAAACAACAAATAAACAAATGATAGCTACACAAAACAACGATAAATGTTACAATCGTACTAACACGATCCGTCATAGCTACACAAAACAACGATAAATAAATACACAAATTTAAGATACTGTACAACCATACTAACAAAATCCGTCTTGGGGGTTATGTTTACACAAACTCAAATAGTAAATAAATGTACTCAATGCGTTTCGAATTGAAAAATAAATAACAGCAATTAAATTACAGCTGATCAAAATGTAAACAATTATGTTCTTCATAAGGATAACATGGGAACTTTAAAAGCCACTGGGGTAGAGACCAAGGGTCTTTTTCAAAAATGTAAGACCAGTTTGCAAATCTACGCAACCCGCTCTTTCCAATGAGACGTAAATGGATAAAATCGGTTAAGAAATGGAAGAGGAGTTCAACCGACAAAGTTTCATGTAGCGTATTAATTATATAGATTTTCGTAATGAGCGACATTTCCTACCTGTAGGCTAAACGAAACGTGATACGTATATCTATATAATTAATACGCGAACACGAAGTTTGTCGGTTGAACTCCTCCGTCATTTCTTAACCGATTTTATCCATTGACGTATCATTGGAAAGAGCGTGTCGCGTAATTTGCAAACTGGCCTTGAACTGGATTTGAAAAAGTCCCTTATGGCTCAACCCCAGTGGCTTTGAAGGTTCCCATGTTATCCTTATGAAGATCATAATTGTTTAAATTTTGATCAGCTGTATAATTTAATTGCTGTCAATATTTAAACTGCATTTCAAAGAAAAGCGTCCTACAAAAATTAAATCTTTGAAAAATATATCATTGAAAGAACCCATTTGCAAATTATTGAAACATTAAAAGTCATAGAACGCCCCCTAGTAGAAGAAATAGAGATAATATTTTTTTAAAGAATTAACTATCGTCATTAGCCTGTATAATGAAGAACACCTACAAGATTCAGATTCCTACAAACTATGAACGAGGATGTTAGCCGAAGTGCTACAAATTTTATTAGGAAACATGGACTTAACTTTGTAATCATTGCAGAGGAAAGCCCTCTAAAGCCAAATAAATCTGGTACGTCAATGACATTAATCTATGTTTTCATAAAAGTCAAGCAATTTTAATAATAGCCTATGAAAATATCCAAGAGCCCCTTACCAACATTTTACTGAAGGCTTTTAATTATTATTCATATGCTAAGGGAAACAAAAATCATCTGAACAACAGAAGGTCTTTAACTTTGCATTTTTCAGGTAAATATAATTAACGTTATTGCAACTAAATAAAAAATACACCAATTGAACAAATAAAATTGTGACAGACAATTTGATGAAAAATAAGTACGACAACGAATTTAACACAAACAAAAAACTAACATTTGGATTATGAGTTAAAATTCTGGTGACGCAATAACAACGATAAATATACAGAAAATCAAAACAAATTGAAGATTGGTACACAATCATTAGTCCCCTGTCAAATGTACATATACAGGCTCCCGTGTGCTCCTTCATGAGGCAGGTGTGGGAGTAGTCTTAATCTCTTCGTTTGGCCTTGGAGAAATACAATTTCGATGGTGGCACTCTTGAAAATTGTGCGTTTAAACGCCGAATGGTAAAAAACAAAATGGCCGCCATCGCAAACTTGTTTTCTTACTTATATCAGTAACCGTTAGGGTTACAAAAGAATGGTTGATACCAAAATGTAGCTATTTTAAATCTGCACAAAAAATATAATTACAGTTTTTATGTAGGATCAACCATTATTTCATAAAACATAATTTTATATTTTTCATAAATAAAATTAATCAGGGTGGATGTAATGTCCCAGGACAGTTAAATATTTCAAAAAGTAATAAAGGGTGTTTCAGTAAAGCGTTGTGGACTGTGCAGATTCAGATTCTATGTGCAAAAATAAGTCAAAAATGTTGTATAAATTTGTTTTGATTTCGGCTTAGTTTAGCCGTAATCCACCATTTTGAATTTTTTGAAAATAACTCATAACTCAATAGCCCTTGAAGATATTTTTATGAAACTTGGTATAAACTTTAAGTCTAAAACTATTAACATTCTCCGAAAAAATCTTTGATTAGGCTCATCGAATTTCAAAATGGCGGCCATTAAAAGTTTTTAAAGTCAAATTCCATGAAAACCAGCAATCTATATAATTAATACGCTACAAGAAACTTTGTCGGTTGAACTCCTCCGCCATTTCTTAACCGATTTTATCCATTGACGTCTCATTGGAAATAGCGTGTCATGTAGATTTGCAAACTGGCCTTAAATTTTTGAAAATGTCCCTTGGGCTCTACCCCAGTGGTTTTTAAAGTTCCCATGTTATCCTTATGAAGAACATAATTGTTTACATTTTGATCAGCTGTATAATTTAATTGCCGTTATTTATTTTTTAATTCAATTTAACGCATTGGGTAGGTGCATTTTTTTCCTTTATTCATTTAAGTATAATTGTACAGGAATAGGTCAGATCTTACAAAATAAAATGTTTTACATTGAACCAAAAATAAGACAGAATATTTATTTTATTTGTTCTCTTAAAACTCTTCAAGAGAATAAGGGTCAATTTAATACTGTTTCAGACAATTTTTAAACTTTTTTGTATCATTTTCAGTTAGAAGTGCTTTTGGAAGATGAGACATAAATTTATTTCCTGTGAATTTTGTTTTCTTTTTATTAAATTCTAGATTGTGTCTATCAATTTGAAATTAAAAACGAGTATTATAATTATGATTAATTTTGTTTTATGCCTGAGTTTTTGTAATATTGTTTGCATAAATAATAGTTTCCATGATATATAGTCCATGAACAGTTAGTATTCCAAGATCGGTAAAAATATGTTTTACTGAAACTTTCCTTTTCAAATTAAACATTGCCCTAATTGCCCTTTTCTGGTACGATAAAATCCGTTTTAAGTTTTTTTTTATGTAGGCTAGTTGCTCCATATATATTGATTCCATAAGCTAAATTCGGATGAACTAAGGCATAATATATTGATATTAATGTTTTTAAGCTGCAAACCTTATACATTTGTCTTAAAGCAGATACTCCTGAAAACAGTTTTTTTGATAACATGATCAACATGTTTGTCCCAGGTTAGATTTTTATCAATTATTAAACCAAGAGATTTTGTATGTTCTACCTGCTGTAACTTAAAATCTTCTAAAATTATGTCTGGATTTAATTTGTTTTTGTTTTGTTTTGTAGGAAATGATACAAAATTAGATTTTTCAGGATTTAAAAGAAGGTTTTTCCTATCTAAGATTGTTTTTATGATGGAGAGACTGACCAATAGTGCGTGGAACAAGCAACATATTACCTAGTTAAAACAAAACTTTGAAACACAATATGTAAAGTCCTTTTTATTACAAATCGAACGACACTTTATTTGCGAAAATCGGATAATAAATAAAAAAAGTCATGTAACTTTTATAATGTTTTTGTCACTAGTTTCTATGGAATTTAACTTTGTGGTGTTAAAATGACTGCCATTTTGATAATTAGCATTAATAACAAAAGTTACATAACTTTTTTATTTATTATCCGATTTTCGCAAATAAAGTGTCATTCGATTTGGAATAAAAAGGACTTTAAATAATGTGTTGCAAAACTTTATTTTAATAGCTGGTTTTCATGGAATTTGACTTTAAACATTTTAAATGGCGGCCATTTTGTTTTTTACCCACAGCGTTCAAACGCACAATTTTCAAGAGTGCCACCATCGAAATTGTATTTCTCAAAGGTTAAACGAAGAGATTAAGACTACTCCCACACCTGCCTCATCAAGGAGCACACGGGTGTACATTTGACAGTGGACTACATCACATGTTTGATTTTCAGCGTGGGATGAATATAGATAAGTTCATATTTTATTTGGATTGTGGTCGAGTTTTGACCACTGGACGACATCAATTCTTATATTAAAGTACTTAACTCATTAAGGTACTTCAATAATACCTAAATGATAAATACCTTCTATTTAACTCAAATAAAACAATCTGGTATTAGGTATAGATGTATTTACTCAAAAACCTATTTCTATGATAATTTAGTCACGAAATCCAAATGTTTAGACCTATCTATAGATTATATCCGCTTGTTTGGATCATACAAGTCTAGATAGTATTTTTAAAATTTTAAATATGGTATTTTTTTATTAAACCCATTATGCACTACAGACATTTTGCGTACAATTTACTTTGCTAACATACACTCTCATATTTGTTACGGAATAAAGATTTATGAGGGAACAAGTAATTGTAACTATAATCAAATTTTATATTTACAAATGAATGCTACAAGATGAAACCTTAACCTGGATTAATACTGTTTAGATTTTTTCCGAAAATAGGAGATGAAAAATAGTGGAAAAAAGGCACTACGACTTATTTGCGTTGTGCACCACGAATATTATGTAGAAAAAATTTCGAAATTTCGTACATACAGCTTAAGAAGTTAAGACTAAATATTTTTCATAGTTTAGAAATTTTAAAACGTGAACTTATACTGTATTTCCTTAATATTGTTGTTGGAAGACGGCAATTGCTAAAATACTGTGCGCGTAAACTAATTCATTCACCTCATGGTGGTCATCTAAGTCGATTATTTGACAAACTAAAAGTCTTACGAAAAAATGTTTGGAACAAAAATTGAAGAACATCTTATTATCTATACTTTTCTCGCTGAAAGTTTTCATCTGACCAAAAAATAAAAAAAATCCTCGCTCACTTACTTTTTCATGTTTACATTGAACAACCTTTTCATATTTTCCATTATTAAACATTAATCATCTGCACGAACTAAATTGTATTTATATAGTATTAAACATCAGTTTACGCAGAATTTAAATATGTAAATTTCATCCTCTCACTATTTGTATTACAATTTAGACGAACGTGCAAAGCGACAGGGAACGCACCACTTCGAATAATCTCGCCAACATCGGAAACTCTCTTCCAGCATGTGTGTGTGTAATGGGTGCGTGTGTGTGCGTACGTTATCGCTTCCTGCACAGACTGTACCCATTGTCACTTGGAGTTATGAAACTTGGTGTTATGAACCCTTGGAGTTTTGAAACTTGGACTTGTGGTCCTTGCAAATCTGTACGTTTGGAGTTATGAAATTTTGTATTTTAATTTACTTGGTTTTATTTTAACTTGGACTTATGAATCTTGGAGTTATGAACGCTTGGAGTTATGAAACTTGGTCTTATGATATTTTGGTTTTAATTTACTTGGACATAATTTTACTTGGAGTTATGAAATGTTGTATTTAAAAGTACTTGGAGTTATGAAAACTTGGAGTTATGAACCTCACCCGGCGAGATTACGGTTGTTTTGAGTGGTGTAGCGTATCAATGTTTACAAAAACTAATTAATAGTTCAATATAAACGCGCATTTGGAAATCGTTAAATCAGTTCATAAAATTAACTCCAGGAAGCAACGCCTAAGCGAATTGTTTATACAAGAACGGACATGGAACAAATAGACCAATTATACGATTCGTCTAAGAGCATCACGGTTAGGAAAAAATGAAGAGATCGTTTTTACAGCCAGTGAACTGACGAAGTTAACAAGCAAGAAACAGCGGAGCCACAGTTGACTTGTGACCATCGTCCTGAAACATTGCCTTGGATCTGATGTTGAATATCTACGCAAAAAGCTAAGAAACGCCGAAATCAATTCAATTGTGACCATCGTCCTGAAACATTGCCTTGGATCTGATGTTGAATATCTACGCAAAAAGCTAAGAAACACCGGAATCAATTCAATTGTGACCATCGTCCTGAAACATTGCCTTGGATCTGATGTTGCATATCTACGCAAAAATCCAAGAAACACCGAAATCAATTCAATTGTGACAATCGTCCTGAAACATTGCCTTGGATCTGATGATGAATATCTACGCAAAAAGCAAAGAAACACCGAAATCAATTCAATTGTGACTATTGTCTTAAGACATTGCCTTGGATCTGATGTTGAATATCTACGCAAAAAGCTAAGAAACACCGGAATCAATTCAATTGTGACCATCGTCCTGAAACATTGCCTTGGATCTGATGTTGCATATCTACGCAAAAATCCAAGAAACACCGAAATCAATTCAATTGTGACAATCGTCCTGAAACATTGCCTTGGATCTGATGTTGAATATCTACGCAAAAATCCAAGAAACGCCGCAATCAATTCAATTGTGACCATCGTCCTGAAACATTGCCTTGGATCTGATGTTGAATATCTACGCAAAAATCCAAGAAACACCGCAATCAATTCAATTGTGACCATCGTCCTGAAACATTTCCTTGGATCTGATGTTGAATATCTACGCAAAAAGCAAAGAAACACCGAAATCAATTCAATTGTGACCATCGTCCTGAAACATTGCCTTGGATCTGATGTTGAATATCTACGCAAAAAGCAAAGAAACACCGAAATCAATTCAATTGTGACTATTGTCTTAAGACATTGCCTTGGATCTGATGTTGAATATCTACGCAAAAAGCCAAGGAATACAGGACCAATTGAACGTTGCTATTGCCCTGGATTTTTTCCTACTACAAATCGGGTTGTCAACGAATACGAAACACCTGATTCATAGTTGAGTTGAGATCATCATCGTGAAGCCACCGGAATGAATTGAATTGGGGCGATATTCATGAAACCCTCCCTTGAAGTTGATGTTAAACATAGCATCGTCAACAATTATAAAACAGCTGAAACACATTTGGGTTTCAACGATCATCGTGAAACTGACCATTGGAATTGGTGTTGATTGTTTAAATACACCAAAACTGAAGATGCAAACAAGTGTAAACAACCCAGTGTAACCCTTGATTTGTGATCATCGTTCTGAAAAGAGTTCTTGAACTTCTACATAAGTGAGTATGGCAACAATCAAGAAACAGCAGCACCTACTGACTTGCGACCATCAATCCTCTCGGAGCGGATTTCAAAGAGCTTCACTCTAACCACACTGTGAGGATGAATGTGATTCATCAGACAGACAATCCTGTGTTTATCTAACCAATGACACAATTAGCGGAGTGAAAGTACGTCTGCAGATCGCGACTTGTCTATATAGAGAAGTTGAATCGAAAGCCGACCACCTCGTCCGTGTGTGCTTTGTTTTGCGCAAGTGAGTCGATTGCGCGACAAGAACTGTGAGATAGAATGCTGATCATTATTTGAAAGGGTTTTTTTTTCAAGTACTACCAAAATACGCATCAAGTCGACAACAAGTCGCCAGAATTATTTGTTATTTTAAAATACAAACTTGCTTCAATAATTGTGTTACCAAATGTTGGAAGCATTTTCATATCCTTAGTTCCTTCAGATTCCTTAGCATCTACCACCAAAAAACGCATTAAGTCTGCAAGAAACTTAAATCACCAGTAAGCTTCGTCATTTTAAAGTACAAATATCCTTCAATTGCATTCGCAAATGTTTGAAGCATCTTCAGATCTAGTCCCATCAACATTGAGGGTGGATGATGGAAACAGCTAGTTAGACGAGTTTTCTTCTAGGATGGATTACGTTTGATTGATTGTTGTACAAATACTTTAGCAAAACAAACGAAGGATCTGTAAGGTCAAACTTGAGCGAGTATTTACTAAAGATTAATCCACAATTCTATTGATACAACGACTAAAATCACGTTGAGATCTTTGAAAGCACGCATCACAGCCCAAAAAAGCCTTGTAGGATAGAAAATCAGATAAACAAATCCAACCTACAATACTTGTCAGACCTTTCCGAATTTAAGGGCAACAGAGAATGCCACACTCATAAACAGAGCCTCCTTTGTGTTTTATTGTGCACAAATGTGAAGCCTCATTATTTTGGGACTCGACAACACGGCCAACCAGTTCTCTTTCCGTTTGGTTATCCGCGGTTGTTTATAAGGTGAATAATTCTCTTCTTCTCGATTTAGGCAAAACCAGCTAGTATACAACGCTCTTTTACATATAGATGTGAACCGACATCGGCTTTTGTCTTATTGATTGCTGCTCTGCAACTATTTTGGAATAACTCCTTTCCTGTGTTTTCTTTCAACGTTTTTTGCCCATTCCAACTCCATGGATTTGCTAGCTTCGTATCCCCCTTTTTGTATTCTGTTCATTTAGACTCTTTTTCATTGAGCCTCTTCGTATCATCGAAATGTGTCTGCCTCTTTTTATTATCACCGATTCTTGACACCTTTTCTGTGAATCAATCCCTCATTCTTTTTTTCCTAATACACAGTAAAATGCATATGCGTCACAATTCTACGTCCATACAGTACTTTCATCGTTCAGTTTAGCCTGTTTCATTATTCTTTACTATACGAGGTGTCTCATCTCATTTAAGTTCCCTGTCCATTTTCTTTGCCGCTCATTAGGGCACTTCTACTGTAAGTTAATATTGTCTCATTCCTTTTACCAAACACACAGTAACTTACAGCATTTATGTCAACTTCTGCTCCATACTTTTCATATTCATGAAATAATCTTTTATGACACGTATACACTCTATGACAGAATATTTGTGTATCGTCATACTAACGTAATCATAGTTAATTAATCCTGAAATTTTAAAGCCACCGGACTTATTCACTACCTTCGTTTCACCCACACACGGGAAGAATGAGCGTGCACCTAGTTTAAAGCCCAGTCGCCAGCACAGTTGGGTCCACTTTCAAACCATCAGAAAGCAGCAGAAATTGTTTTTCAGAATCGAAGTGACGAGCTGTACTGTTATTCAACTTACCGTCTTTAATTAGGAATACTTAAAAGCTGCATCGAAAATAATCATAGGGTGAAATAGTACACATAAACGGTGCAAATATAGGCCAAGGTCACTGATATGCGACAGATAACAATGGTGATAGAATCGTAAACGTTGCACACTGCAATGCAGCGGCAACCAACAATCATCGATTACGAAACCACAAGATCGACAGTATCGTGATCTACTTACAATAGATCTGTCAGACGCGGGGGTGGAACTTTGACAGAAGTCCCGTGTTGTTGTGTTATGTAACAATGCGTGTGTGTGTGTGTGTGTGTGTACGGCCACCGACCCGTGCCTAGGTATTGGTAGAAAGCTGCGGGCTGCGGTACATTCCACTCGTGGCACACTAACACCTTGGACGGCCGCAGAATATTGTGGCCATTTCGTGATACAATATCAAATAGTTTCCTGTTCATCCAGAATCTTAAAGTGCTGGGAATAAACTATAGAATACTCTGATACACCGCAAAATCGTGTGGCGGTTTTCCAACACAGTAGGTCTATGGTATATTACTTTTTAAGAGGAAGGCGGCCTCTTTTCCTTGCATTTGCCCACCCACATAGGCCACAGAGGTCTGTGCGTGTAACGTATCCAGCAAATCAAAGGGTGAGCCAGTACAATACAAGGGTGAACTTCAATGACTACTAAAATAGTATTCATTGACTTGATTGATAAACTATAATGGCAGGTACTAGGATCCTAGACCCAGGACTTTTTTGGTGCCAAAGTCCTTGGTGCTACCCATTGGGCCACCAACCCATCTCATTGTATTGAATCGTACACTCGTAGCGAGTCTTTTGACTAACTTGGCACTCGATTATGTCATCAGATACCTAATTATTTTAGCGAGGTTAAATGAAAAGGCCACAATATAAACGACGCTAAGATACGAAGCTTTACAACCAGCTACCTTTGCTCGAGGAGCTTGCACCATTCCCGCTAAGCTACTCTGTTTAGTATTAACTTTTCAATTAAATTATCGATCATCTCCAAGGACTGTACAACGATTTCGAAGCAGGTAAAACGGATCGAGCACGTTGATGAACAACGTGTTATCTTCTTTGGACCCCTTAGTTCAAAATGTGGCATGGCTGCCAACATTTGCAAGACATCTTGCATACCACTCTCATGGCTTAAAAACGTAACATCGATCAAAAATACGTTTAAAATAATAAGGCTTTATGACAGAAAACTAGGGAAAAAAGTTATTCCGTAGTTTGGTCAAAACGTGGCGGTAAAGTGGATCTGCAGAAGCCACCTCAGTGCCGATCGATCCCCTGAAACCCTCCATAACTCTTAAGCTGATAATCCTGGCACTCTATTAGAGATCGGAAATGCATTTATATGGCATCCCCGGTGACCAATACATGAAACTACGAGCAAGAAATATTTTTTTTAGGATACAAAGTGTGATGCATTTCGGCTAAATCACAGTGAAATGAATCTAAGAATACCCCCGCCCTTGAAAACCTGCCGACTAAGCGAATTTCCATCTGCCTGAATTGATTTTCAATTACATTTTTTTTAATAACATTAGGTTTAACGAGTACCTTGGTTTGCTGCTACAGGGAAACAAATAAAGTGTGTTATATGGTAACTTTTGCACATCATCATGGATTTGTAAAGAGGATTTGGAAGACTTTATTTCAAACTAACCTTTTTAGGGGCCCTTTTCAAAGTTTAGAAAAACTTGGATGTAAATTTGTAAAAATGCGTCACAAGAACACATCTTGTTACTTCGTTGTAAAGACTTAGGCTAGGACAAGATAAATTAAATTAAATTAATTTTGGAGGATTTAGATGACATTTTCAAATGTGAAATTCCGGATGATTTTTTCAAAGGACTTTTGGACTTAACAGAAGAGGACATCGAGGGAATCATGAAGGCATATTTAAACCCTTCCAAGAAGTTTCAGGTTGCTTACTGTGTGAAAATGTGATTTAATGTTCATCAGAGTTGTTGGGCATACATAACTTCTATTTAAATGACTCAAACACTCTCTATATCAAAATATTAATCATATGATCACTTACGTGTTCGTCGAGAGCGTAGCTCAGTTCTCCGTCGTCGTACAGCACAAACCACCGTCGCTGCCATCTCTGTAACAATACGAAATATTGTAACTAAAATATCTACAATTCGTAACCTTCTGTTGAAAAACAGTACAAACAAACAACAAGCAGAGGGGTTGGTATCGTTACAATATACAGGGTTATAGTCAATACAAATACATATTAGTGTATGATAAAACTTCAATGGTAATTTTTGAAAACAGAACATAATCCTATTGTATATAGATATAATCTTATAATTACATAATTAACTTTCCATCCTGTAATGCAGGATAAAGATAAATTCAATTTCTATGGTAAATACCTAGTCATTAAACTATGTCTACATACATCAGCTTATGGCAAGGCAAAAATAAATTCAATCCATGTTGATTTAAGCCCATTAGAGTAAAGAATATAGTTCTGCCTGTGTCGTTACTTTTCCAAGGATAACTCAATGAATAAGTGAAAGACTTGAAGTGCTGCCAAAGATATTTAATATAAGAGGTATTTATTGTTATGTATTTATAATAGACATTTTATAAAGGTAATACAATTATGCATATTTACACTAGTGTAAGTAAGAGAACTTCTTAAGGAATTCCAATACCTTCTTAAAGGATAGCATTTATTTGAGGGACTTTGGGCTTTTATGAAAGGGGAACCTTTAAAAAGGTCTTGTATTCCTTGTCACACGATTACTTTGGAAGGTATTATAGGATTCATTGAGGAGTATTCAGAACTTTTAACGACTTAGAAAAAGGAAACTGTGTGCGTAATAGACTTTACAAGGGAATTTAATTGTACTGAGCTATTTCCCATGGAATATGGGAAATATGCATGTCGAATGAGAATTTTAAAGGACTTTAAGGAAAATTCCCAAAGGAGTCATTTTTGACATATTTTTAATAGCTTTAATACAGAAAAGGTATGAAGATGTTTAAATAGGAACGTCAATGAAAGACGGTTTCAAAAAAGTAATTACAAAGGAGTCAAAATGGTATGAAAAATAAAACTTATTTAAATATAACTTTTAGACGATTTACAGTGAACAGTAGGATTTGGATGACCAGTAGACACTCGGACAACCCAAGAACCGCCACAATCTCCGAGTGACGTCAAATCAAGAATGCGTGTCGTGAAATTACAAAAACCGTCGACAATTTGCTCGCGCCGGGGAAATGAATGGGCGCAAATAAGACGTTTCGCGTCCGACTGCGCATGTCGCAAGATAGGACAAACAATGCCAGGAAGCGAGCCGGGAATGAGCCAATGTAAGCGAGGGCGAGTGAATCCACCGAATCGACTGGTTCAGTGACGAATCATAGAGTCATGCGAGTGTCAATCTAATACAAGTTTGTGTTAAACATAATGTTTTAACTCTGAAAACGTTGAGATTCGTTTGACCGATGGCTGGATACTGCGAGACTTGTAATTTCTATGTTCCGTTTACAGGCGGAGGAAAAAACATGCATCTATGAAGGGTTACCTCCCGCTATCTCCGAGTCCCAGCACCTCTGTGTCCCGCCACCTCCGAATTTCAGAGTGACCCCTATAATCCTCAGTTACTACCTGCGTTAAGACTTTCCGTCCTAACCTAACCTAACTTAACCTAACCCAACCTAACCTAACTTAACCTAACCTAACCTAATTTAACCCACGGGTTAAATTTTCATCAAATCTTCCACCCACGGGGCTTCGCAGCCGTGGATGCAATGACAGCTACCAACGCAGGCAATGACGGGATTATAAGGGTCACTCAAGAATTCGGAGGTGGCGGGACAGATTTGGGTTCGGAGGTGGCGGAACGCGGAGATAGCGGGAGCACACGCTATGAAGATGTGACTACTGTCGGTGTTTGAACGGAATTGAGAAAAAAATTGAACTGAAAAATTATTACACAAATATTGATTATGAACCCAGCAAACATAATGAACTAGTCATATCCATAGAATGCAATTGGGATACGCACTTTCGACGACGAAAAGTTTTGAGATGGGAATTCGGAAGAGAATATTGATTGGTTATCAATGGAAACCAAAAGAAAAACTACAACGTATACGCCTATTAGGTCATAATGTATGCATACACAAATTGCATTTACTTTGTTTACATTTCGATACAGCTGTTAATTTCACTTAGACAGCTGATTGGGTTAAACTTTAGACATTCCTTCCCCATGTTCCCCATGTGAGGTTGTCGCTAGTTTTTGAGGACGTGAAAAGAGCAGATTGCGATGATGCAGTCGAATATGCGGACTTTTAACCAAGTCAAGGCTACAGCTGTAGCATCTTGTATGTCGCGTAAACTATCTCAGAAACAAAACATAAGGTAGGTAATAGATAGACTTTTAGACATTATCCCACTCTGTGATTGGTTCACACAGAACTATGTTATTTTTACATTTAAAAAATACGACAGCTGGTTCATATTTATGGGATACTACAGTATCCAAAAGTCAATAACTAAACAATAGAAAATTTAACATAATTTCTACAACTGACTTTTGTTACTAGTTTCTACAAACTAGTTGAATGTGTAACTATATTTTCTAGGGTACCCTACTTAAAACACCACATTATTCTCTTGTACGTCCTCGTCTCTAAGTAAAGCCCTTCTACGTTACTTAAAACACCACATTATTCTCTTCTACGTCCTCGTCTCTAAGTAAAGCCATTCTACGTTACTTAAAACACCACATTATTCTCTTCTACGTCCTCGTCCCTAAGCAAGGCCCGAGTAAAATCTAGTTATAAATCATTCCATGAATTCTACTATTGTGAAACAAATGTTTTATAACCAGTCAAACAACCTACATAAACATAGTTTACAGAATGTTCACTAAATTGTACATTTAAATAATGTCTATCCTCTGCTACGATCAAACCAAGTAGGTGAGAATCGTTTATTAACACGTATCTCGATCGAACCGATTCTCACGGAAGCTTTGAACGTTTTGAAGCGGCTTCATGATCATAAACGGAACAATAAACGAGACTATAACGTTAAAATGTGCAGATAAGGTGAAACCAGGCTAAGAGCAAATGAGCTACAAACGGAGAGACGTAAAACCGGAACTCAACACTGGATCTGCACACCTTTTATAGCGTTGGATATTACAGATTTACAGCTATAGCGGATTGAAAATAATTAGTCAACCGGAAATTTTTTACCTACGATAACTTGATATAAAAGCCTTTTTAATTAAATTTGTAGAATTGAAAACAGATTCACTTTACCGCATTGATTACTTACTTTGTCACATTGTTTACTTTACCGCATTGTTTACATACTTTACCTCATGGTTTATTTACTTTACCGCATTGTTTACATACTTTACCGCATTGTTTACTTGCTTTACCGCATTGTTTACTTACTTTATAGCACTATATCAAGAGAAAATAACTAAAATCGCAATGCTTCGAACACCAACTTATCAGCTGGTAACCAATTAAATTGTTGACCTGCCAACTTAAACAACCAGCATAATTTCTCAGGATCGAAGCAATGATAGACGTTACTGTTATGTTAATAATCAGAGTAAATAATCATCGTTGCCGACCAAAGATCTACTCTTCATCTTGTTCATCAACTACTATATTGTTTTCCTAAATAGTGTAGTCAAGAGTGACAAGTCTATTGTGTTTTTACGATTCAGCTACAAAACACCTCAAGACTGTCTCGCCGTGTACCTGACGTGACGCGGAGGCGGTGTCGACGTTGCGTCGTCGGGGGAGGCGCCATTACAAAACAATCCCACGATTTTTGGCGGGAACCCCGTAATTTGGCGCGAGTGGCGAGTGCGGCTCAACAGTGCCCGGGTCACGTCCGTAATACGCAGCCGTCAGCCAAACTATGGGTGCGTTGTTATGAGTTACTTCACCGCACAAAATCATACGGGAAATGACACGAACTCAACAATAATAAGGGGGAAAAAAGTATCCAAACACAGAAGGTATTGGGCAAGACTTTAGGCAAGTGGGCAATCTCATTTGTATACCATATGTAACATAAAATAAAATAAAAATAAAATACTAACACTAAAATCTATAGAATTTGATTTTGTAACGGATAAAATAAATCATATAAAACATCGTGTCACCATTATACGACAAAGAAGCACACAGGAATTATGATCAGCTCACCCCTTTGTTTACATTGTCAGTTCCATGACCATATACAGACTTGTAGCCGAAAAAAATAAAGGATAAAAAGGCCGCAAGTCACTAAAAACAAGTAAAAGTCTCTTAACCAAGTTAGTTTTCATCGTCTAAACTGTGTTGTCAAGCTAACGCAAATAATGAATTCACTCGTTAAAAATTGAGTTTATCACTGAATTGTTCAAACCGCCAACTTTCTTCCATTCTTGAATCTCCATACAAGAGTTACACGTATATGGCAGTGCGTACCGTAAAGGCTGGCGAAAGTCAGACTGGACCTTTCTATCGAGAAAGCGCGCGTACCTCAGGTGCAGCACGTTTACTTTCTGCGTCGTCGTTTCCGCGTGTCATTGCCATTGCGCATGCGCCGGGCCCGAGTGTCCGTGCGTTGTCAAAGCGCAAGCGCAATGAGTGGACTTTTACTAGCCTTCGCGATCGAGCTTAGATCATGCCAACAACGTGTTGGAATGTGAATCGCGTTAGAGAAACCTGCGGGCATCGCTGCAAGCTAATACCGCCTCGACAAATCGATCCCCAGACTTCAGGTTATGATTGAAAGTCTTTATTGGAAGGGAAGGCATGCATCATTGAACTATAAGGAGTTTGGCGTTCGGCAATATCAAATTCATGCGTATTTACAATGAGGCATAGGTACTACAGTTGGCTCGTTTCTTCACTGTTTTCGTTTTCATTTATAAGTTTACCGTATCTCTTAAAAAAACTAAATTTGTTATTGACAGTAGAAAGTAGTCGGATTACTGTTATATAACTCAGTTAGAACCATAAACTACAGTGTCTAGTCTATAAAATTAATTCCTCTTCTAAATAAATAAAAAAAAGTTAAAACAGGAACTCATTTGTATTAATAATTTTTACTTACCGAATTACACTTTTGACACACATAAAATGTTAAACAGCAAAGAAAATAGCAAAATTTTTGTGAAAACTAGAAAATAATGTTGGAGTATGTTAAAAGCAGTCCCATAATCTACGGATGGGTCTATACAATTTAAGGTGAATAAACTTACACATACTAAAACAAAATACTTAATTTGTGTCGAGTAGTGAGAAAAACGAAACCTGACTAAACTACACCATTTCAAAATCACACGATAATGATAACGATGATGTCAAAAGTAGTAACGATTAGTAAAAGTGAATCCAACTGCTGAAAGGATGACGACGATTCTAGTAAATATAAGTCAATTACAACATGCAATATTTGTCATAATAGTAAAATTCTGCGAGATGTCAAATCTCGGTAGAGTAGTGTGAGTCAGTGTATCTCGTTAGCTGTGTGTGTGTATGTGTGTGTCGGAGTGAGAGGTGATCGGATTGGTAGGATCAGTTACAAGGCCCCACATGTCACGCGGCGGCATCACATGTTCCACTGTTCAGTGTACACCCTTGGCACATTACACCACCCACACACACACACTGTAGTACATATACAACTTAAACTTGTCGCTAGGCCAGCCACTACTGACTCATGCAATCAAGTGCGACAACACGTGATCATGACCGTCAATAATACTTTTAATGAGGTATGCACATCAGCGATCTTAACAACCAACCATGTAGGCTCTTCGTGCTCTTCGTGTGTTGAAATTCGCAGCCGATGTCAAAATGCAGATATCCTTTTTGGCATCAACCGCCACAACAAGATGTTTGGCCATTTGAAGTGACTGATGGTCATTGAAGGTGTAAAATGCGATAAATGCGATTAAAACGAAATTGGTTTGATTTCTTTCTCGTGATTGATCAAGAAGTAATTTTAATCATCTTAGTAGAATAGATGTTCAAGATAATATTCTGTTAAACAATTCAATAAATGGGTTTAGCTACAAGAGTTCAAACCCCAATTACCATCCAAATCCAATGAATAAAATTCAACCAAACCCACTATGAAAAAAATCACTTTCACTTTACAAAACCAGACGCCTAAACAATAAGGGGAGAGTCGGAAGTACAATGAAATAAGAAAGAATGAATAACGATTCAATAAATAATTGGCAATCCCATAAGTCTCTGAGAGCGGGAGGCGGGACAGACGGCCAGAACAATCGTACTTTCCTCGATAGCCGGGCAATTAGGGCGAGAGTACCGCCATCTATAGGACGGCGCAACATAACCGCTTTATTAAGCGATCGCCGTGAAAGCAGCGCATGCGCGCCACTCGCACTACGCACCGCACGACGCACAACGCATGCGCGCCACTCGCACTACGCACCGCACGACGCACAACACATGCGCGCTGTCGACAAGTTAGGCCTCTCGCCCACTATACGATTTCGGTCGTACGATATTCTTATCGTATGTGTGGTCCTCGCCCACTTTACGACACTTTGTCGGATAAATGACCAGTTGCTCGGTAGCCCTGGAAGAGTGAGGTGTGGGTGTGTTGCAAAATATATCAAAACAGTGGTTCTGTATCAAATAGTAAAACAATTATTCCGTTACGTGTTGTTGCAATGTGGCTGCTGTGGCGTAGATTAAGCGCTAGTGGCCAATTTAGGCCTACATCATTAAAGAAACATTTATTTTTATGTGTAAATTATTTTTTAAGTTAATGTATTTAAAGACATTTTCAAATTATATTAGTCTATGCCTTTTACAAGTTTTTAAATTTACCATAACTATCATAGGGTTTTGGGATAGTCTGGTAAAAAGTATGTACCTATGTTAAAATTTTTTGGATTAGTTTTTAAATATTAATGATTTAATTTTATTAATATAATGTACAAAAAATTATATTTATAGGTTTTAGTGAAACTTTTTTACAAAATATAACTAATAATTAAGATTATAAAATAATAAATAATAGCCAAAACCGCATTTTTTCAATAATTATTTTGGTATATTTACTCATAAGTGATGCAGTATTTAAACATAATATAAAGAAAAATATGAACAAATTGTAAAAAATAAATAGGAAGTAAAATATTACGCAAAATAATGGTTGAAAAATAAAACCAAGTGATATATCAAACATTATAATAAAAAAGTATGAATGAATTGTAAGAAATATTTATTCACCATAAGAAATACGGAAAGTGATATAACAACTATAATAATGACGAAGTATGAGTTAATTGTAAAAAGTATATATAAGACTACTGGGGAGAACGCACGACATACGATAAAAATCGTATAGTGGGCGAGCGCCCATTTGATCATACACGCCACTGCGAGTAAAACGGTCGTACGACAGTCGTGTATCACAGTGGCAGTGGACGACTGCTCCACGACAGTTTGTCGTAGTCGTGAGATTATCGTACAGTGGGCGAGCTCTCATAAGGTCCAATGGTTCACTGTGGAAATGTTGTCGTTCCGACACAGTGTCGTACGACCGAAATCGTATAGTGGGCGAGGGGCCTTACACATATGCTCAGCGACATGAAGCAATCAATACAAAACCAACAAAATTCAAAACCTATTTGGCTAATGAACTACAAGCGGAAATGTCTTGATAACAATCAAGGTAGCACAAACCGCCATAGTTTGATGCAAATGCAAGTATTGCGGATTCATTTGACCAGTTTAGAAGTGCAACTGAGTAATCTGTCGTGATGTGATCGTGACTTTTTAGAGAGTGCTGAGATTATCGTGGCTATTCTAGGGCTTCAGCCTTATTCTTCCGTTTGACCCTTTCTTGTTTTCTTTAATATACAATATGCAAGAATAAATCAGCTATCATGGCTGGCAGCTAACATATTTTATAAAAATTAAACAAAAATTTCAGATTTGAAGCTTAAAATTAAATCTACAGCATTCAAAAAATGCCTAGCGTCATCATATGTATACTAAAAACAAAACAATGGTTCAATGTACGTACGGGTCTTTCCAACGCCAGTTTCATCAATGATCCCGAAAATATCCCTTTAAGACCTTAAAAGGAACGATGATCAAAAAGGAACCCTTCCGAGACTTTTTCAACAGGCAATTTAAACTCTAATTTTTAATCAAACATCCAATCGGATACAATGTATATGGCCGGAACGTGATGGAGGGAGGGGTGGCGATCGGTTGATGCCGTTCTCACGGTCGTTGTGCGATGTGCGATACAGGGTGTGACGCAACAAACACTTTCACTTGCACTCTCTCTGTGCAAGCCAATCATATTAACACCATCATCGATCTACGATGGCCTTGAAGAACACGCCTTTACAAAGAAATGTCAAGCAAAATTTGTTGAAGCTTAAATTCAAATAATTATTAGTTGGAATATACGGCGAGCTCAAATGGGAAAGATTGAAAGAAGAATGGAGAACTCATTACACGATAAAAAAACCTAAAAAAACTCTGAATTCCTCCTAGAGGGGACAGTGTATTCTGCAAAGTTCAGAATATCTTTGTAAAAGGTATCAGGGAATATGCCTCCACCTCCTTCCAACTCATAGCTTACAGTTTTGTTCTGCCCAACAGAAATGGGATTGTTATAAAACAACGCAAATGACTTTCCTTCACACGATTTCCACCACCATCACTTTCAAAAGCTGTATAGAGATAAACAAGAGGTTATCAGATTATACTAAAAGCAGAAAAGGATTAGATTCACAGGAAAAATCCGGATGATCTCTTGACTTGAGGAAATAATTAGTTTCGTGGTCCTATTTAAATAATCAATTGAAGGAATTTGGACATATGTCCACAAACTGCTGAATTTTAACCGTGAGGTGCGTAATTTTTCGCTGCGGAACGACGCTGGTTTAATGGGGTTCCCCTGTGTTCTGTTCCATTGACATGCGTTCACGCGTCCGGAATTTACGATTCCGCATGGCGGACAAATCATACTGGTCTTTGAGCAGTGGCAGTGCGGAATCAGCCAGCGGAGAGAAGCCAACAATTATTGTGACCGTTCAGTTATTGCAATTTCATTATGTCTTGTGTGGTAAAAAGAGGAGTAAATGGACGTTTTTCATCGACCGAAGAGGAGAGACTTGTCGAGTTGATGTCTCAACATGATGTGCTGTGGAAGTTGAGTGACCCGGAGTACAAAAACAACGAAAAAATGCGTAATTTGGAGTAGAATTGGAGAAAAACTTGGGAAAACAGGTAATCTGTTTATCTGTGTATGAGTTGACACAAATAAAGATAAAAGATCGACATCATAATCAAAACTCGTTGCTAGTTTGGACAGAACTGAATTTCCACAACGTTATTTCCGCAGTCTGTGGAACCATAGCTTTATTCGAGTAATTATATTACATAAGATTTAGCAGGCCAGAAACACGATTCGCTGGATACACTCTTGGCCTACATTGGTTCATTGGTACAAAGATGTTCAAATGAACTTGTCAGCCAAACGAAAATCTCTTTGGCCACTCTGACACACGTGGTCATCTCCCACACAGCAGAGACAGCGTGGGTAACTAGGATGGTGTGAGAATGTGGGTTACAAGTTACACAACACAGAGTATGTAACTGACTACACGCCTCCATTGACACCGACACCGACATTGGGAACTGTGTCAGGAGCGACCATTGTACAAGAGATACTATCTTCTGGGTCACAATGCACTGACTCACTGATGCGTCCGAGCCAGACATGCAACCTACGACTGTTCTGCAAACGAGAAGAGATCACGCACTGGAGATGCAAACTGGCAGAAACTATCAAGCAATAGACATGCAGCCTACGAATGTTCTACAAACGAGAAGAGATCACGCACTGGAGATGCAAACTGGCAGAAACTATCAAGCAATAGACATGCAGCCTACGAATGTTCTACAAACGAGAAGAGATCACGCACTGGAGATGCAAACTGGCAGAAACTATCAAGCAATAGACATGCAACCTACGACTGTTCTACAAACGAGAAGAAGAGATCATGCACTAGAGACGCAAACTGGCAGAAACTATCAAGCAATAGACATGCAACCTACGACTGTTCTGCAAACTAGAAGAAGAGATCATGCACTAGAGACGCAAACTGGCAGAAACTATCAAGCAATAGACATGCAACCTACGACTGTTCTAAAAACGAGAAGAAGAGATCACGCACTAGAGATGCAAACTGGCAGAAACTATCAAGCACTAGACATGCAACCTGCGACTGTTCTACAAACGAGAAGAAGAGATTACGCACTAGAGATGCAAACAGGCAGAAATTATCAAGCCATAGACATGCAACCTACGACTGTTCTGCAAACGAGAAGAAGAGATCATGCACTAGAGACGCAAACTGACAGAAATTATCAAGCAATAGACATGCAACCTACGACTGTTCTGCAAACTAGAAGAAGAGATCACGCACTGGAGATGCAAACTGGCAGAAGTTATCAAACAATAGACATGCAACCTACGAACGTGAAGAAGAGATCAAGCACTAGAGATCCAAACTGGCAGAAATTATCAAGCAATAGACATGCAACCTGAGACTGTTCAGCAAACTTAAAGAAGAGATCACGCACTAGAGATGCAAACTGGTAGAAATTATACGCACGCGGCTGTTCTACAAGCAAGATATTCACATACCTACATGCAGCCAATGACTGCTCTACAAACGAGATCACGCGATTAACGTGCATTCTATGACTGACTGTTCTCGAAACTGGCAGAACCTATCACATACTGACAAGCATCATACGATTGCTCACAGAGCAGAGTGCAATTGCAGAATATTGTAACCTCTGGTGATGCTGTGGATCCAACTAAAGTGGAATTTGTCTGGTGATACGTGTAACCGTCAGTCCAGTAAATTCCCTGTGCAAGCCTAAATGTTTGATGCTCATCTACATCAATTCTATCAATTCTTATGATTAAATGAGAATCTAATTCTTCTATAGAGATTCCTCAGACCTCTTCATAGTGTACAGCAATAGTACAGCGGAGTGCTAGACCAACAGAAAAGGAAAATCGTCAACAAGATGATGCAATCGTCATGATAGCAAAAGATCCCTCATCCAAGTAATCTTCAACTCACCTTAAAACACCAGTTGCAATTTAAAGGCAACAGAATCAATGCACTTATCACCACCAAGTTCTTATCCATTTGCAAAGACTCAGAAGACAATACGATACTGTTTGTATTGTTTGTAATATTGTATTGTATGATGATTAGTTACTGTAAAATCTTGTTGTGTCTGTTGTTTTTGTTTAGCTTTATTTGGATCAGTCGCACGCCGGTAGATGCAGCAGGCGGAAGTGGGCATGGGGAGTGGCAGCGGAAATACGGGGACATGCTTCTCATCACCTACCACTATGAGACCACCGTCACGCACGGGAGCTGCCCAGCGGGACTAATTGTGGGATATCTACCCCGAATGTGGGATATTTTGGATGGCTCTGGGGCAAAAAATGGTAGAGTAATCTACGAAATCCGTTTTTAAGACAATTTACAAATCCAGTTTTAGAGATTTTTAACAAACTAAATTAACACTGCTGAACAGACAAGAAAAACAAGCATTCATCTCGAAGACTTCAATGTATCCTTATTTCTCCAAAAAAGTAAGGCGTTACCAGTGTCAACTTCCAAGAGAGAATATAATAGAATGACAACTAATTTAAATTGGGATAGAGAAAATAATACAATGAAAACTACGTTAATTGGCATTTTTTCTCCAAAGTTTGGGGTGTGTTTTTAGTGGTAGCGAACAGTAAACTGAAATCTCACGTTGTTTTAAAGCGCCTTAAACCAAAGAAACGAAACTCTACAGTACTTACTTTCGTTCGATTGAGGGGGTTCGTAAAGTCCCATCCTGGAGCCACAAAAAGGTATCCACACTTTGCTATTTTCCGCGTGGCCTGAAAACAGAAAAAAGGTATGAATTAATGTCACAGATAAACAACATTTCAACATGAAGGATGGTATATGTTTGTGTGTACTATGAAAACAATATAAATAAACATTTTCCTCATTTACCGTTAACTATCTACATTTGGGTGCAATCTTTCCCCTGTGGGTTCAGCAGGACAACTTTTCTGATTTCTTAGAAATGCAACAAGGATTATATGAACGCCATAGAATGTCCAGCAGTCCAGCAAATTACCAGTGTCACAATCCACAGTTTATGACCCGCAAATCGCATCTTCATAGGTAATGTTTCGCGCTTGCAGCAAATTGACATCATTGGCTAGACTGAGACCAATTGCGCTTGATAGCAAGGACTCAACGTCGCAATGAATTGTGACAATTAACACCGAAGAGATTATGAATTATTATATCTAATGAAACTCTTAGCAACCCGGAGGTATCGCGACCAGCGGACCAGCGGACCTACCCGTCAGGTCGGATCCACACCGCATTGTTGACAAGAAACTGTTCTGCTCTGGTTAAGCGGAAAACCGCGACGGATTCGATAGAGGCAGCGCCACGTAGAAGCCAGCGTGTCTCAGCGTTCGTTACTGCAGCGTGCTCCCAGGAGGCTTATCCCAATAAGGAAGACCCCAAGTAATGCTGGAAGGTCACGATCTGTCATCTCGTGAGAGAAATGAACAAGATCCCCAAGTAAAATAGTCTTAAACGGAAATTCCTTATTTATGACTGACATTGAAATTGGCGGCCAACCTATAACCAACAATTGTTGGTACTTCCGCCTATGACTCTACCAATAAACTACCATAAGGTTAACAGTTTTCAAATAAAATAGTTTAGTGTATTATAAAATCACAATCATGATTTACCAGAACACTCGGGTGATTCGAACCAATAAAAGTTCAACATGAATTTGTCGGTACAGCTGGACAATCTAATTTATGCTACAAGTGAATCCTGATCGTAGAATCAAGAATCTCATCATGTAAAATTACTTAAACTCAAGAAATACATTTCATTACAAAAAATCTAAGATGCTTTAATTGAAATTGTTCTTTGATGTAAGAAAGGTACACAGATTACGAAGCTATTTCAAGTATACGGGAGGAACTCAAACCCAAGACATATTAATCGGCCATTATATTAGTCGCGAGCTAGGTTCACTTTCACACGCACCTGCGGCATACGCACGCGCCAACTCCGTCTACGGCAGCAAAGGGCAGCGTGCTGACCACCGCCAAACGCGGCACGACCGCCTCGACTTTCCCTCCAAAACATACAGTCAGCGGACTAACTGGATGCTGGGCACGCACGTGAATTATAGCAGTGACAATATTTAACCATCTACCATTCTAAACAAAATAATTTACAACGGTTCAAAGTTACCGAATATTTAACAACTTGTGTTACAATACTGCAGACATGGGAAGATGAGCTTTTAATACTTGTTTTTGTTTTTTATAAATTTTATTTTTGTTTCTTGTTATAAAAAAGTCGGTTGTATGCATATTTTGACGCTCTGTGATACTTCATATCAAGTCATGTTTCTTATTCTTATTCTTACTATTGACCACGGCTAAAAAGCCGAACAAAAGGGTACAATTATGTTCTCTTAAATGAGTAATTCAAACTGTTAAAGAAATATAACTCACTCCTGAATGCGAAACTATTGAATTGAATTTTTAATGTTCCTAGGATTGAATAGGCGTTCCCCAAGGCTCTGCTCTGGGACCATAGCTTTTTCTCGTCTTTATATATATAATGATCTTAAAGAGAATGTTGGGTAAAAGAACGAGAGTTACGTACGCTCCTAGCACCTAGGAAACAGTTTTTTCACCCTACAACGGCCAAAAGAAAGGAGAAGTCCGCTAATTACTGAACCCAATCAACCGTGAAACCCAAGAACGGACGTCGCGGTCTGCCGGAAGTGATAAGACCACCGCACCGTTGACGATGACGACGACGACGACGATGATGACGATGATGATTATGGTTATAGTAGAAAGTGACCATATCCGCGCGCATGTGCACTAGGCTGCCAAATTGGGACGTTCACTTCATGCTTGGCGAGGCATCGCTGTTTCTCCAGAAGTCTTTTTTCCAACTCCTTTCCAGGGAAAGTCACTTAATTAATTGAAACGATTCATTAGCTTAACTGGACTGATTGGGTGAAGCTAATTTTGTCAGTCGACGTAGCGGGTTGTGGAATAATTTCACTAGTTATGAGTGATATGATGAAATGATATCAATGAAGTCTGCATTCTACTCCTATCACATCATCTAATGCTAATTGAACTACTTGCAAGGATTCCGTTTCTAATGGCTACCTGTTTATCTTCAACTAAGATATTAGGTTAGGGTGTAGCGAATAAGATGAATGTTTCAATAATTATAGAATTTTGAAAGTAACCATCTTAAAACTTAACTTTCAATGTTGAGGATAAGCAGGGATTTCAAACTGGCCAATACCAATCATCAATAAGTTAATGTCCCATCTTAATCACAATCGCCGTAAGTGCTATTAGTAAAGACTATAACGAGTATCCTAAAAACAGTTTTATCTCTAAACAAGCTCATGAAATCACATGATAGTTAACCACACGGCTCAGTCCGTCACAGCTCACAGCACTGACGAATCATACAACGACTTTAGACAGCAGAACACCTGGGTTCAATTTGAATCTTCATATAAAAACTAGCTACATATGGTATCTAATTTTGTCTGTAGAGAAAGAGGAAGAAGAAGGGAGAAGCGGTTTCTCCGATCTTAATGTTAAGAAGGAGGCACCACTTAAGACGCTGCCCCTAAACTACCAAGATTTGTAACATGTTTTACAATTTAAGATTTCAGAGTATATTTGAGGACAAAATAATGATTTTATAGGACATAGTGTATAATTAAGTGTAAGTAATTCAAATCAGATGTGCCTAACATGCGGGGTGGGCCCCGACTTCAAGACCGATAATTCGACTTCAAGACCGTTCTAGTGATCTTCAACACCTCACGGAGACCGGTGGACACGAATTTCAATACTATGCTTACCGTCAACAATCTTCAAAAACGAATAGAACAAGTATTTTAGAAGGGTTAAGCATATTGGACAACCTAACAGCTCCTTTAAAATCACAGCGTCTAGTTAGAAGCTGGGTTAGGTTTGAAAATTAACTTTCTTTGCCGCTGGGGGTAGCATTTCTTTCAACAGGATACTGTCTCCACCTAAAGAGTTGTCAAAGTATCCATGTTCATGAATTAGTAGACTTTTGGCCTTTTCTTAAAATTATGAATCGTCTCATTCGTGTCCAGGCAAGATGACGTGCAGAAGGCTGTGTTACTTTTCAGTAGTGTTTGTGCCATTGTTCAGGGCGTAACCACCGGCCCTAAAAGGAGATGGTCAAGAGTTCGGAGGCCGATGAACACTTTGCAGAGGACACTGATGGAAGAGTTGACGATGTAAGGTGTAAAGAGGAAGCGACTGGCAAAGTTTTGTGGAAACAATGGGGGTCCTAATCCTATCCAAGAAGATTCTACTTCATTAAGAATGAGCAAGAGGGAGATGACATCTACACGAGCATAACAAGGGTAGACAACCGAGTTTCACCCATAACAGTTTTCCTACACAAGCTATTCCACATCTTGCCTAGCTACACGGCCAGTTATTAATATTAAGCATGCGCAATGGAATGCGTTACGTGGGTACTCACGAGCCTAGCCCTAGCCTACTTGTGCGCGGCCACGCGCTCGCACGTCGGAATGTAACTAGCATTATGTATAAGTGACTGCGCCTATTCGTTGTGCGTTCTTTACTGGAACGCCGGAAATGAATACATATGTGAGCCCTGAGCCGCGTTTGGGTGAAAGGCCTAGAGACTATTGTCTCTGCTGAACGTTAGCCTACTTTTGTCGTTTCCCAATACCGAGTTGGTGGGCAATAAATTTGTTCAAATAGCCAGTGTGATGAAGTGGTTTACGACTAACTGTTTCGGACGCGTATACGATAATCGATTAACTGTACGCAGGTCAAAAGAGCTAAGCAATAAACTGGACAACTGCCACGAGTCATTAAAGGCAGTGCCCAATTACATGATGCAAAGTTAGGTTCGTAGACTATGATACTTGATGTGACGCTCTGTTGATGGCTAAATTCAACTATGTTAATGTTCATTCTAAACCAATGTAAATCTTTTGTAGGATGTGTAATTCTGTCCATAGTGAATGAAACCAACCTGCTCTACTAGGTTAAAAAAAATTGTCTAATACATCGGGGATTAGCATACCCCTTCCTGACTTTTACTGTCGTATAGTTCATTGCCAAAGAAGGCATCACAAGTGGCCAAATTCGTTTTCTAATGGCCAGATTTTAATTGCCAGTACAGCGGGTTTTGCCGGAGGGGTGACCCTCAGCGACGCGAGCGAGTCCGCAGTTTTATATATAGTCTGGTGCAGAAGTATGTTCCTTGTTCCTACTACCCCAGACCTAGCATCTAGTGCTAGGACACTGCGCCAAAATCACAGAAATAGAGGTCGAGGGTCTAGGTCGTCTTCATTAACCCCTGTATATGTGATTTTGGTGCTGTGTCACTAGATACTAGGCCTGGGGTGGTAGGGACAAAGAACATACTGTACCAGACTGTATTTTAACCTGCGGCTTCGTGTCAAAGTTCCAAACCCTCGCTCGCGTCCCTAATAAGGGTCAACCCCTTAGAATGGAAATTAAAATCTGGCCGTGTCAGAGAACCAACACGACCTCACAAGTAGTGTGTTTGGGCTTTGCACCTGATCCCTTAGTTATTTATTTACAGCGAACTGCTGGTCAAAGTGATCAATGTCCAGTTCAACCTCGGCAGGTACACTGGTAGGACCGCAACATCGCAATGCCGCATTGTAGCTCGCCTTGCCAAACCCACGCCCAGCCTTCCTTCCGACTTCCTGGTACTCACTGTACCTCCTACTTATCCCACACACCTTACCAAATTACACTGTCAGCTCTCTTTCGGCACTTGTTATTGTATATAATAACTGATAATCTCAACCTGACAGACGTCCAGAGTCGTAGTTACTGCAAGGTTGTCTAATTGTCGACACTTCGTGTTTCAATGTTGGCAATGCCTTATATGGATCTAAGAGTATAAATAATTGCTTAATCGTTCTGTTGCTACGCTGATGCAACATTGACGTGGGTCTTGCGGAAATAGTTGTACCAATCTATAAATTAATGGTTTTAATTAGTCTGTAAGTGACTTATTTAATACGGTAATTACAAGAGATAAGTTGCGTACCTCGTTGACGCCAACCACTGTTGATGATTGACAAATGATTTGGCTTCATCGTAACAGTATACTTAAAACGATTCATAGCATTAACAGTTGGTCGTGACAATGTATTGGCGACGGTTGTTAACGGAAATTGACAGTTGGTCGTAACAGTGGATCTAGCAGTTTAGCACGGATTTGATAGTTGATCGTAGTGTTAGATTGAAGAGTATTAACAGAACATGACAGTTGGTCGTAACATTAGATCCAACACGATTTGACAGTTGATCGTAGAGTTAGTTAGATTGACGAATATTGTTAACAGAACTCTTGACAATTGGTCTAGCATCAGGTTGACAATTCATAATACCCCCGCCGCAGCAAACCTGCAGACTAAGCGAATTTCCATATACACAGCTGGAATTCCACTAAATTGTTCACTTAAAATTGTCAGATTTATTTCCTATTTAAACATCATTAATATTAATGAGTACTTAGGTTTGCTGCTACAGGGAAGAAAATAGGGGGGTTTTATTGAAATATTAATAGCTCAGTATGAAGCAAACAAAATTTCAAAATTTCATTAATGTATGTCCATACACAAGCAAGCTACAACACTGTATTTATTCTCCATAAGAATAACATGGTAATTTTAAATTTACATTATTTTGCGATTTTTCCGTAACCCTGAGGCATGCAACAATGCTTCAATATACTAAATTATTTGTTTTTTTTGAGCTCTACAAAATGGTTTAGAAAGAAATTGCAAAATTTTATGTTTTCATGGTGAAAAATTAGAAAAACCCATTTTTACCCCATAAAACCCCCCATAAACCCCTGTTCCCATAGTCCGATCATGCTGGTTCGCGAACTCGTTCGAATAAATGTAGGTTTACACGTTTATACCAAATTTCATCAAAATCGGATCATTTTTGCTCGAGTTATCGCGCTAACGGACACATATATAAATATATATATATATATAAATATATAAATATATATAAATATATATATATATATGAATTTGAACGGATGGTGTTTTTGGCCTCTGGGGACCTCAAAACGAAAAACTAAATCGGTCCCGGGTCCAGGTCTTACCACGAGACCTACGGTAATAGCTTATTCCCTATATGGGAAATTCGCTAAAAGGACTTTACAAATTGGTCCAAACAGTGGATTTATGTAATTTAAAACAGGGGTTAGTAGATCGACGATGGACAGTATTTGACGGATTAACGACAAGAGTAAGCACTACGAGTGCAAGTATTAAAAACAAATCGTTTTGCAAGTTGAAACATTTTCCAGCAAAATTCTGTCACCACGAAGCCAGACCCCTAGCAAATCTCCTAAACATTTCCCAGCAAAACTCTGTCACCACAAAGCCAGACCCCTAGCAAATCTCCTAAACATTTTCCAGCAAAGCTCTGTCACCACAAAGCCAGACCCCTAGCAAATCTCCTAAACATTTCCCAGCAAAACTCTGTCACCACAAAGCCAGACCCCTAGCAAATCTCCTAAACATTTTCCAGCAAAGCTCTGTCACCACAAAGCCAGACCCCTAGCAAATCTCCTAAACATTTCACAGCAAAACTCTGTCACCACAAAGCCAGACCCCTAGCAAATCTCCTAAACATTTGCCAGCAAAGCTCTGTCACCACAAAGCCAGACCCCTAGCAAATCTCCTAAACATTTGCCAGCAAAACTCTGTCACCACAAAGCTAGACCCCTAGCAAATCTCCTAAAGATTTTCCAGCAAAGCTCTGTCACCACAAAGCCAGACCCCTAGCAAATCTCCTAAACATTTGCCAGCAAAGCTCTGTCACCACAAAGCCAGACCCCTAGCAAATCTCCTAAACATTTGCCAGCAAAACTCTGTCACCACAAAGCTAGACCCCTAGCAAATCTCCTAAACATTTGCCAGCAAAACTCTGTAATCACAAAGCCAGACCCCTAGCAAACCTCCTAAACATTTCCCAGCAAAACTCTGTCACCACAAAGCCAGACCCCTAGCAAATCTCCTAAACATTTCCCAGCAAAACTCTGTCACCACAAAGCCAGACCCCTAGCAAACCTCCTAAACATTTCCCAGCAAAATTCTGTCATCACAAAGCCAGACCCCTAGCAAATCTCCTAAACATTTCCCAGCAAAATTCTGTCATCACAAAGCCAGACCCCTAGCAAATCTCCTAAACATTTCCCAGCAAAACTCTGTCACCACAAAGCCAGACCCCTAGCAAATCTCCTAAACATTTCACAGCAAAACTCTGTCATCACAAAGCCAGACCCCTAGCAAATCTCCTAAACATTTCCCAGCAAAACTCTGTCACCACAAAGCTAGACCCCTAGCAAATCTCCTATACATTTGCCAGCAAAACTCTGTCATCACAAAGCCAGACCCCTAGCAAACCTCCTAAACATTTCCCAGCAAAACTCTGTCACCACAAAGCCAGACCCCTAGCAAATCTCCTAAACATTTTCCTGCAGAACTCTGTCACCACAAAGCCAGACCCCTAGCAAATCTCCTAAACATTTTCCTGCAAAACTCTGTCACCACAAACCAGACCCCTAGCAAATCTGCTAAACATTTCCCAGCAAAACTCTGTCACCACAAAGCCAGACCCCTAGCAAATCTCCTAAACATTTTCCAGCAAAGCTCTGTCACCACAAAGCCAGACACCTAGCAAATCTCCTAAACATTTTCCTGCAAAACTCTGTCACCACAATGCCAGACCCCTAGCAAATCTGCTAAACATTTTCCTGCAAAACTCTGTCACCACAAACCAGACCCCTAGCAAATCTGCTATACATTACCCAGCAAAACTCTGTCACCACAAAGCCAGACCCCTAGCAAATCTCCTAAACATTTTCCAGCAAAGCTCTGTCACCACAAAGCCAGACCCCTAGCAAATCTCCTAAACATTTTCCAGCAAAGCTCTGTCACCACAAAGCCAGACCCCTAGCAAATCTCCTAAACATTTCTCAGCAAAACTCTGTCACCACAAAGCCAGACCCCTAGCAAATCTCCTAAACATTTCTCAGCAAAACTGTCACCACAAAGTCAGACCCCTAGCAAATCTCCCAGATTAATTAGGCGCTGTGCTGGTGAGGTGACCCAATTGAAGGACGATCAGCCAGGTTTCCTCCACGGTCTGATTGCCGCATGAAAGTGTGAGCTACCGTTGATTGTTGCTCGTACATTAATTACACCGTGTGCTACATGCAGATCATCACATCCCCGTGGACTTTCACCTGTCCGAGTCAACAGGTGAACAGTCATACAGTTTAATTTGTCGATTTTAATTTAAGCTATTAATTGATCAAACAGAAATTTTTAAAGGATCCATCATTCATTGGTCCTAAATAATCAGAAGGCTCCCGGTATGAACCTTGGTAAAGTAAGGGAATCTTGATTAAGTTCTTCTCGATCTTTGATTTAATTTATGATCCTGGCTTAAGAAAAGGTTCGTCTTTAGAGATGAGATACACAGGTCGTCTAGCTTCCCTCTTCCTCCATTTTCAACTTACCCATTGTAGATTTGTAGTTGTGATGAAACTATACTCTCATTCAGAATTGTCGTTGAATTTAAGAGAAAAAACTTACAGTTCATTTGAACGGTTAACAATTGAGTCCCTGTCAACTGTGCAAAAACCCTGTTTTCAAATGACTGTGCGAGTTAAGCAAAATACTCCGTATCAAAGGGTACTTAATTCAATATGCGCAGATTTTTATGAATTTAAAAGAACTTCTCACTTCATATAACAAACCTACTTTGCATGAGCGCCCATTCCATCTAACCTTTCCATAAGGGGGCCCGGGGCTGGAGTTATGGAATAATCCCAAGAGGGGGGACTGGGAAATATTTCTTAAATTTAGGTACAAATTGTTGTTTTTACGTACTTTTGTACCTAAATTTGCTTTGTCAATTTATTTTTTCGTCGTTAATTTAAAATTAACAAAAATCTGGTTCGCTTTAAGGGTTTCAAAGGGGGGGGGGGGCTCGGGCCCACTAGCAAATATTGATGGACGCCCATGCTACTTTATATAATGCACAAATTTATTTCAATTACTGTTTATGTCAATAATTGATTTTCTTCTTCGTTCCAAGAGTAATTTAACTTAAACCAATGTTTAAGTCACCATGGTGGTCTTATCAGTGTAATGTACCTGGTGTTTGTATGTTTGTTTCCCTGATTGCACGTACAGTTTGTGGGTGTGTGAGAAAGGTCGAGGCCATCCCCAGGTAATCTACTGGGAGTAGGACAGGTGCGTCTCATCATATAACAAGATAAATCTAGTAAAATTGTATATTTATCTGAGAGAGCCACAGACAATACACGATACAGAGCGCTCTGTATCGTGACGCTGAAGCGACAAAATTGATAAACTGTTTTATTTTGTAGTTATGAGATTAACATCTATCTATCTATATATTAATAGGCAAGCATGTTTCTCTAAAACCTTTTTTCTCAGCTTGTGGGCATCGCAGGAAAAATCTTCGTATACTGTTAGAAAGATATTTTTCTGTAGGTGTGCAGAATCCCTTTAAAAATTAAAATAGGCTCAGAAAGAAGCACAAGAAATGAATTTGAAATTTGAAAAAAATTAACATTGGCTTTATGGGTTTCCATGCTGGTGACGAAATAACAACGAAATATAAACAGAAAATCAAAACAAATTGAAGAAACTCCAATCACATGTTTTATTTACAGTGTGGGGTGAAAATAGAGAAGTCTCTTCATTACAAATTTTTGGTCGAGTTTCGACCACTGGACGACCTCTAGTTAGAATAAATAGACATATCGTCACTTTAGAATCTTTAGACGCTCAATCCAACATTATGCTATAAATAAAACTCCAACGAATGTTCCAAATGCTCGTCTAACAATTCGTCTATTCCTTCTTTTCTACATATCGATGTGCAGTTATTCTTTTATAAAATACCTGACAATATTAATACACATGTATGATTACATATTGGACATTTTAAAACAATTTCGATGGTTTCTTTGTATACATTTATTGGTGAAAATCTACGAATCTGCCACAAAGGTGCTTAACATCTCACCGTATACTGTAATATCGAGTGCGGGTAAATTTACATGTAAAATCTCTCGATTACATTCTGCACAGCCTGTGTTCTTAGTTCAAACACTGCATATGTCCAAAATACCAACCCAATGCGGCAAAATGTCGTTCCAAATTGACCGAACCCGCCCGTTCACCGAAAATCCAAATATCAACACCCGTCCAGGGTAACGGTATAAAACAATTTCCTGTGGCAATCAGCAGTTTCATCACACGGGCGGCGTTGTGCTCAGTAATGACAGTCCGGTTGTAAAAATCGGTCACAGAGCCTACAGCTAACCTAAATTCGCGTAATGGCGGACCTCTAATACCGCCACCCATTAGACGACACAATAGGCATATCTGGGCCTGTTGGGAAACAGTAACAGTTACAAGTAACAGGTGCTGTAGCTGCTTGGGAGTGCGACTATCCGTTCCGACCTAGTAACGACGACCTTCCCGTGATGCCGGCTCATTAGTATTGAATCGAAATGATTGATCGCAAACCGAAATGAATCGCGATGTCAGGAGAAATCGACAGGTTTCTGTTACACGCTTAGTGACTCACGACTTGAAACATTTGTTTGCTGCTGATGGTGAAGATTGCTGAAAACCGGATACTGTCATAGCAGTGCCGTACACACTATACTGCTTTGGGTATGGCAGAAAGCTTTAGCAACGTTGGCGGTCAATTCTGCACCAAGTTCTTTAATCTTTGTGATTCAATAGTTCGAGTCCTCTGATTGAGCGGTTTTGATCAATGTGTTTTTTTTAAGATATGTAAATTATTTTCCATTTCCAGCTAGGTCCATTTAACAAAATCGTAGTCTTCAGCCTTCAGGGCATACTGCCCCATCGTTATGGTCACTTGAGCTAACGTTACGGCCTAATTTTAGACGTTCATCTCGTTCTAATATTTCCTACATCAGTAACTGCTTTGAAAATATCCATCTGTAACGAGGCTGATATGTCAGTTTAAACTATCAGTAATATGATATAGTTTTACTCCAAAATCCACATTTCAAATAAATGTGAGTCTTTATTTTTTAGTATGTTTTGTTTACTTTTGAATTCACCCCTCTAGACGTTAGTTATTTCCAACGTCTGCGATTTATTCCAAGTTTTCTTTCAAAGTTCTAGTTTCCTTATAGGTTTTTTAGGGGTTTTCTTGAAAAAAGAAGGAAAAAACGGGGTCAGATTCTAAATCCCAAATATTTGCTTTACGAATCGTGGTGGAAATATGTGCAATAATTGTTTGAACTGCATACGCTAACCATCACAAACTTGGCTTCTAAAATATTGTTGACAAGTCCTTTCGAATATAAACTGCTTTCCTGCTGTGTCTCGATTAACCCATGTCTTTAGGGCATACAGTAATGTCTTTTAAAAGGCAACGTCCTTGTTGAAGGAGTGTGAAGGGTAGGAAGACCCTTCAAGCTCGTCCAGTCGCGGATGGGAATCGCTCGGGGTTGAGGCCATTATGTCCATTCGTCTTGCATAACCACAAATCCTATTTTCCAGTGGATTAATTTCAGAAATTGAAGGGGGTGCCTATCCCGCTTTGTAGGGGTCACCTAATCTGACATCTGACATGGATTGTGTCTTTGATGTACCACTAGTGTTCTCATCCAGCTGTTAGATTCAAGATATGACAAGTCTGCTAAAAATTTGGTAAACTACAACAATATTATTGGTATTTCTAGGGAACATTCACACCGTCAAACTGTACACTGAAAGTTACTCAACGCAGATTCGAGAAATTGAGTCCTTGAACGGTGCGAGTCGTGTATCAAAATTCAATAGTGAGAAGAGAAAGTGTTAGAAACAACCAACAATCGATAGCTAACTTGCGTATCAGCGATACTTCGATAGATCGAAGGAGGTTTTAGAGATAAGTGGCTTTCTATACGAGGTAGAATAGTGCCAATAACAATTGATTCTAATCTGTACATTGAACAAATTGATTAAATGAAATCTAAAATGAATTGCGACCTTATATTGAGCCCTTCTACCCCTATGTTGTCATGTTTGATATGGAAATTTGTTTGCAATTAGCTAACGATTTCTACGTACAGTGATTGTGCTGCAGATATTCTCTACCTATATCTCTACTTATCTGTATTCTATAGAAGGTTGAACTGATGTGTAACCCGTTTCGCAAACCTTATTTGTAGATATGCGATTGATTCAAGTGTCACTTGTGTTTACTAGGCCATTGCTAGGTGCGGCGAGGCGGCCTTGGCGTTGTTATCATTCATTATCAACTGTACGCAGCTAGCGACTAGAGACTAGCGAGCAACTATTGATCAGTTGGAGACAAGGCTGTAGCATCTTCTAGAAACTACCAGCAATAGGTTAGAGACCAGGTTGTCGCATCTAAAGACTAGAGGCTAGCAACTAGCCATTATGAACTTGCAACTAGCGACTAGATACTACTGATTAACCATATTCTAGACTCTAGAGACTAGCGCCTATCGATCGGTGACTAGAGATTTAAGACCATTAACTAATGACTAGCAACAAAATAAAATAGACTTGCTATTGGTGGCTAGAGACCAGATTGTAGCATCTAAAGACTAGCAACTAGAGAACAGAGACTATCTTAGTAGAGGCCGGTAGTTAAGGACCAAAGCCCCGAGTCCAGCAACTATCGACTATAGACCTGCAACTAGCTGCTAAAGACTAGCAACTAACCACTAGAGACTAGAGACTCGCTACAACCAAGCCCAGCAAGAGGTTAGAGACCAGGTTGTCGCATCTAAAGACTAGAGACTAGCAAGCAACTATTGATCAGAAGTTAGAGACAAGGCTGTAGCATTTTCTAGAAACTACCAGCAAGAGGTTAGAGATCAGGTTGTCGCATCTAAAGACTAGAGGCTAGCAACTAGCGACTATAGACCTGCAACTAGCGACTAGAGACTACTGATTAACCAGATTCTAACCTCTATACTCTAGAGACTAGCATCTATCTATGGGTGACTAGAGATTTAAGGCCAGAGACCAGTAACTAATGACTAGCAACAAGCGAAAATAGACTTGCGGTTAGAGACCAGATTGTAGCATCTACAGACTAGTAACTAGATACTAGAGACTATCTTAGTAGAGGCCGGTAGCTTAAGGACCAAAGCCCCGAGTCCAGCAACTATCGACTTTATCTGCAACTAGCTACTATAGACTAGCAATTAACCACTAGAGCCCAGCAAGAGGTTAGAGACCAGGTCATCGCATCTAAAGACTAGAGACTAGCAAGCAACTATTGATCAGAAGTTAAAGATAAGGCTGTAGCGTCTTCTAGAAACTACCAGCAAGAGGTTAGAGACCAGGTTGTCGCATCTAAAGACTAGAGGCTAGCAACTAGCGACTATAGACTTGCAACTAGCTACTAGAGACTAGCAACTAACCACTAGAGACTAGAGACTCGCAGCAAGCTGATGATACAGACCAGAGTTTAGCTACTAGAGATCAGAGCCTAGCGACAAGCTTTACTAAATATCCAGAGGCTAGCTACTACAGACCAAATACTGCGGCGACTTTTGACTAGAGACTAAGACTAGTGCAATCATTCCTCCAATATCCGGCCAAAGATCGGTTTCACCTCTCACTGTCTCACTCGCACTCACACGCACAACAGGAATTCTATAATTGCCCCTCAGTTCAAGTCTATTTCGAAACTCCCTTTTTCAGTAATGGTATGTCATAAAATCTGCACATGCTTGGATACGCATCATTTGTTTGAAATATTTTCGTTCCTAGAGTTCTTTCTAAGAGATTTTCAAAATAGTTGGTTATAAAGATCCTTAGACATTTTAGGGTAGGATGAATTAATTAAAGTATTTAAAGCTAGGGGAGTTTAAACTTTAAACATTTACAAATTTCAACACACTATTATTGATCACAATCCTTTAAAAGCACTGTGGAAATTCCTCTGAGACAATGAGTTCTCAAGAAGATTATCAACAGAACTTGACAGTTAGTTGGTCGTAACATTAGATTTAACACGATTTGACAGTTGATCGTAGAGTAAGCTAGATCGACGACTATTGTTAACAGAACTTGACAATTGGTCGTAACAGTGGATTTAGCGGTTTAGCACGGATTTGATAGTTGATCGTAGTGTTCGATTGAAGAAGATTATCAACAGAACTTGACAGTTGGTTGGTCGTAACAGTGGATCTATTATAACACGATTTGACAGTTGAGCGTAGAGTTAGTTAGATTGACGACTATTTTTAACAGAACTCTTGACAATTGGTCGTAGTGTTAGATTGACGACGATTGTGACCAGAACTTGACTTAACCTTAACCTTATGTAAGAAGTCATTTATCTTATATCAACTCATTTTCAATCAAAGACTTCATCATTTTACAGCATTTAAAAGAACGTAATTACATTTCAGGTCAAATATATGCTTCCAGTCATTTTAAAAGCACGAAACTTAATCTACCACATAGTAAATGCTTACATTACTACCGAGTCTCTGTGCAAAATTCACATCTATAATTACTTCTTCGCCAATCAACAAATCAACAACCTCTCTCCTAGTCAGGCGATTGGAGATTGCAGATTGAAAAACGAATCGAAAATCCAACGTGCCATTTCTAATTTGCATATCTCCGCGATCGTCGGTATTTAAAGAGAAAGCTCGGATGTGCAAGACACTGTTATTAACGTTATTCCCACAGTTTTGTTCAACTAGTTCCCAAGATATCAATACTCTACTGCATAGTGTTGTGAGATATGGCAAGGAAAGTTCCAGCCTCCTGTGAACTGTTGTAGTTAAATGTATCGATCTGTATCTCGGTATCGGCTGATCTGTACGTGAGAAGGCCTGTGGTAACGAATGCTGTGTGTTTTTTCTGCTTTGAATAGTACTGGGAATTGTGTGTGAATCTGGATACGATACAAGTGAGAATGGTGTAATTTTAGCGTATTTCCCATATTCGGAATAAGCTATTACCGCAGGTCTCATAGTAAGACCTAGACCCAGGACAGATTTACTTGTTCGTTTTAAGGTCCCCAGAGGCCAAAAACACCATCCGTTTGAATTCACATGTGTCCGTTAGCGCGACAACTCGAGCAAAAATGATCCGATTTTGATGAAATTTGGTACAAACGTGTAAACCTACATTTATTCGAAAGGGTTCGCGAACCAGCATAATCGGACCATGGGAACGGGGGTTTATGGGGGGTTTTGTGGGGTAAAGACAATGAACAAAAAGGGTCCACAAAAATAGCAATGAGTTTAGTGACAAAGGTGTCAAAAGTACAAACATTTGTTTTACAATGGTAACAAAATAGGAGAGGAATTTTACAAAAACAGACGGATTTTACGAATGAACTGGCGATGGGGTTTGTAGAGAGGAATTTTTTGATCGCTGGTTTTGTAGTCCGTGCTAAAACCAAGCGACCGTCCTGGAGAGCCAAGCCACGTCTGGACGACTCATTCCAGACTCACGTAGGCAATTTCATTCCCAACATGACACAACGTAAAATATAATGAGTTCCCCAGACATGAACGTCAGTTTAAACTAAGAGCTTGTACAAATTATCTAGAGGTTTTATAACAAACGTCAACAAAATAGTATACAACATTCCTCTAGAACTAATTTTGATTAAGGAAACCATCAAAAACACTTATTACCCAGCGATTCCGAGCCATAATTCCAAATACAGTTAAAACGTATAAACAATAAGGGATTTTCTCCGTAACATGCCTCTTTCAGCTGTCCTACTTAACCAATTTTTCACGATTGAGGTGTCATTTTAAAGCTAATGATTCAGCGCACCTGCAAATGGTAACGAAAAATGTCATTTCCTTATGAGCTTCGCTGTGCACCCTTGCGTTTCAATTATTTCTAGAGTTCATTTTCAAATATCTAGTGTGGATTATTAACTTTCCTTTATGGTTTAAATATTAATTGTAATCCAACAACTGATTCATTAATTGAATGTTTAACCACAATCAGATTGTAAACAAGAAACAGATGCAACAGTTTATGAAGATGGATCACCAATCTAGAAATAATATCTATCTATCTATATATTAATAGGCAAGCATGTTTCTTTAAAACCTTTTTTCTCAGCTCGTGTGCATCGTAGGGAAAATCTACGCATACCGTTAGAAAGCTATTTTCCTGTAGGTGTGCAGAATCCCTTTATAAATTAAAATAGGCTCAAAGATAAGCACAAAAAATGAGTTTAAAAATTTGAAAAATTAACATGGATCATATGGGTTGCCATGCTGGTGACGAAATAACAACGAAATATAAACAGAAAATCAAAACAAATGGAAGAAACTCCAATCACATGTTTTATTTACAGTGTGGGGTGAAAATAGAGAAATCTGTACATTACATATTTTTGGTCGAGTTTCGACCACTGGACGACCTCTAGTCTATATATTAATAGGCAAGCATGTTTCTTTAAAACCTTTTTTCTCAGCTCGTGTGAATCGTAGGGAAAATCTACGCATACCGTTGGAAAGCTATTTTCCTGTAGGTGTGCAGAATCCCTTTATAAATTTAAATAGGCTCAAAGATAAGCACAAAAAATGAGTTTAAAAATTTGAAAAAATTAACATGGATCTTATGCGTTGCTATGCTGGTTACGAAATAACAACGAAATATAAACAGAAAATCAAAACAAATGGAGGAAACTCCAATCACATGTTTTATTTACAGTGTGGGGTGAAAATAGATAAGTGAGTACATTACATATTTTTGGTCGAGTTTCGACCACTGGACGACCTCTCGTATATATAAATAGGCCGGCCAAAATATTTTTTGAGTAAACTGTCCCAGAAAGCAGCACATTCGGCAAACGTATTTCACAGTCCTGTAGTTGACTATTTTAGCCTCCGCTACATGCTCTACAGTAACCATCTAATGAAGTAACAAGTCATGGAACCCTTGACAGCTGGAACCTGTCAACATCTTGTCCAAATTAAATTCCCAACAAAAACTCTCTTTCGCCGATCCTGATACATAGATTAATTCCATCAACAAACGCGAAACGTTTCTTTATTGCATTTCTTTAACACTGAAAATCACTATAAAATAAGCATCACTAAGCATCAAATAAGTATCACTGAAATAAGCATTGTACCACGTTAATAATTTTAGATGATAACAATTTCAATTAAGACATACATATTCATATTTACGATAGTGAAATATTTCCAAATAAACAACCGACTGTACTAGTAATATATTCCCGAGTTATGTCAAAACTTGACTTTCCCAAGCGATTGTTATACCTAGTGTTATGCTACGTTAATGCTTCCAAGTCCACAACTTTAACGAGGAGTACAGTAAGAGCTAGAAATACTTCTCAGCTGTGCAATTCGATTCGACGTCCGAGGGGCCTTCTTCAAAGTGGCGCTGACTGTACCTACTCGGAAACATGACGATTTGGTAAAGCTGGTCGTAAAAACTGGGTGCTTTGAATTATGAATGATGTTCGTTCGTTTTCTATAGCTTGGATTCATAGTGTATTGAATTATATATTCGAATTTAAGTTTTGATAATCACTAGGGAAAATACATCCACCTCAGCGAACCTACTAAGCGAATTTCAATTTGTCTGATTGGATTTTTTCCCAGAAATATTTCAATAAACAATACTTACCTATTCCACATTTAAATAACATTAGATTTAACAAGTCCTGAAGAGTCGGCAGGACCACCGGCCATCGTGGATTTTCTGCCCTTTTCTGACAATACCGGCAATGTTAATATTTGAAGCATGTTACTGCATTGGCATTGTTTATTCAGATAAAAAGTTGCAAAATATCTCATTTTCCAGCTATTGAAACGGCGGATATGATTTTCTATCTACTTTTAACTTTAATTGTTAGTATTTTTCGTCAAACTACATTAATATTGACTTAAACTGTGATTTTTTTCAACCTCTAAAAAAGTTTTAAACATTCGAAAATCAATTCACACAGAAAATATATTTAAGAATCACATAAAATGTTCTGCTTGGTAATCAAGCTTACGGTACATGGTTAATATGCTTCAACGTGTGAACGCATGTTTTTGCTGATCGGCACTAGGACAACCTCTGGCTGTTTAGCCTGGCATCTGACGGTCAACAAGAATGCAAAATTATTTACTCCTGCAGATTGTTTGTTTTTAAGCTCTACTTGATGGATGTACTTAAAATTGGAAATTTCCATGTTTAAGGGGAAAATATGCAAAAACCAATTTTTGTAAATTTTAAACTACCGGAAATAAAAGTACTTCGTAACGTAACTTGACATGATGAGTTGATACGCTAGATACGCTGGCCAGATGGTGGCCGGGGCGGCAGGTTAGGTTAATGGCGTAGACAAACACACGTATAACGTAGCCCGTATTCCGTCCCGTTACACAAAGTAGGACCTTCACTGGACTGCCAACTGCCAACTCGACGTATCTCGGCTAATTGTAACAACTGGCCAGATTGGATAAGTCTGCTTCGACCACTACACGGAATTACGTGCCGAGCTTTCCCGGAGTCTATCTACTGGGAGAGTGGAGAGGTTAGCTTTATAGGTGGCACCGAATCTTGATTGATGCGCCAAAGCTTTTCAGGGACTACTGGGAGATTTGAGAGGTTAGCTTTATAGGTGGCACCGAATCTTGATTGATGCGCCAGAGCTTTTCAGGGACTACTGGGAGATTTGAGAGGTTAGCTTTATAGGTGGCAACGAATCTTGATTGATGCGCCAGAGCTTTTCAGGGACTACTGGGAGATTTGAGAGGTTAGCTTTATAGGTGGCACCGAATCTTGATTGATGCGCATGAGCTTTTCTGGGACTACTGGGAGATTTAAAAGGTTAGCTTTATAGGTGGCACCGAATCTTGATTGATGCGCATGAGCTTTTCTGGGACTACTGGGAGATTGGAGAGGTTAGCTTTATAGGTGGCACCGAATCTTGATTGATGCGCATGAGCCTTTTACAGTATCATACAAAATCAAGGAAAGAGGAACTGAATTAACTGCAACCAACAACCAAAAACTACTAAGGAAAACAAACATGTTAATAAACGAATTTTTAAGCGAAACTAACGAAAGAAAGGATAATTTGGGTAAGGTATGATAGTAGTAAAAAATATTTTCTCCTTTGGTTCACATTTCATAATTTATTTAGCAAGTGTTTTGTGTCATAGGATGTCAATTACACTACATCAAAAATTATTTACTGAACAAACTGACGTAAGAAAGGCATTTGGAATAATGTATGGTAGTAGTGGAAAATGATTTATTCTTTAATACCTCATACAGTAGTTGATATAGCAAGTGTTATGTCTTGTAAGACCTCAATTCCACTATCACACATTTAAACGTAACTTCCAACATAACTATTGTGAAACGCCATTCGTCGCCCACTCATCGTCACATCGGTCACCGCGTCCTCTCATTGTCGGTGACAGCAGCCACTAGACACTGCTTACACAACAGTACAACAATACACCTGTGTGACCGCAGCATTCAAATGCACACTACTTGCACGTGACTAGACACAGTAAACTACCAGACAATACCAGCCAAACACGAGCGACTCGTGGCAAGTTGCCCTTCTGTGTTACGTTCGACAACTTGACAACCAGTTGAAAGTTTACACAAGAATGAGTAATTGCATTCCCTACTTCAAAAAGGTTCACTTTTGCAAGTGTCAACCCCTAAGTTTTGTGTTACAGGTTTCGTGTGAGATGGTTTAAACTTATTAGAAAGCTTACAAACGTGGATTATCTGCAATCCCGACATTAATACGGTTTACTTCCGCTTAGAATCAAAACCTTCAGTTTGAGTACATATTTTGTGGGAGAAGATACTAAACTCATTGAAAGTTTACAAAAGTATGTAAATAACTTACCTCATAACCTCAAGAAGGTTAACTTTCGCATAGTGTCAAAACCTAACGGTTTGATGCTACAGATTTAGTGAGGGAAAATAGTTATAAAACCCATTACAGTTTGCAAAAGTATATAGCTAACTCCAGTACGAACTTTAACTAAAATCGACTAAAATTTTCCAAGGTCGATGTCAAAACCTAGTTTAGTAAAACAGGATTTTGTGGGAGAAGATATAAAACTCATTGAATGTTAACAAAAGTATATAACTAACTACCTGTAATCCGAACTTCAAGACTAAATTTCCCATAGTCAATGTAAAAACCTAATAGTTTGGTGCAACAGGTTTTGTTTGAGAATAAGTACAAATAGGATGTTATTTAATAAAAGGTACTTTCCTGTTAAAGGGAACATTCATTATTATCGATCTGATTTCTTTCGATATATCGATATTTTTGTTTTCCTTTACGATCCATACCTTCTGTTTTAATATATTGAAACAAATTTAAATTAGAAATTGACAACTGATCTTGTTTAGGCAAAAATAGTATAGTATGTGGACCCAGAAATAAGTAAAACTATTCTAAACTAACCTAACATACGAACCAAACTTGCTGGACTTGCTGTATCGTATCATTTTAAAATGTCGTTTGATAACAGAAAAGGCATATGAGTAATGTGAAATGTTTTTGGTTAGGTAAATCCCCATAATGAAACGGGATTTGGAAATTTTACAGCAAGTTTGTTTGGTTAGGTAATACTGAATAATATTTACTTATCGTAGTTGTCAGCTGACATCTCGTTCATTAATATCGGTATATCGGATAAAAAATAGAATATCGATGCATCGGAACGAAATCATCGATAATAATGAATGTTCCCTTTAACAGGAAAGTACCGGATAAAAATATGTCAAGGGATTCTAGATATTGGTAGATTAATCTTATTTGGACAAAAAACTTATTACCTTAAAATGAAGAATAATCAGACGTACTATCAACCTATGAGTTATAAAACTATCAGTAATCGCCTCTTAAACTTTAAACCATTCAGCATCAAACTCAAATTCATATTCATTATTTTAAGTTTTATCAATAAATAATTATTAAGAGTTTGCGAATGATATTTCAAGTAATGCCAAGAGGGAGAAATTAAGGGAAACAGCATCATAAGTAGCTACTTCTGATACAGCAAAACTAGTTCCTGTTTTAACCTAGGTGCATATTTACTGGTCCCCTATCATTTCCACGGACTCTTTTCCAACAATGTTGAACTATGTTACCTGTTAAAACTCTTCCCTTTTCGTAATATTAATTGACAGGAATTCCTGGCACATACAAGTCATCGTAGGTAAACGATATTTACGAGAAATGGTTAGCTATGGTTCCATATCAAATAAAAAATATATTATGTCGATTCTCTTACACGGTGATCTTTGGTTTCGACCCCCAATTGGCCTATTGACGGCCCCCCATTATTTAGTCCCGTCAATGTTGCAACGCTCTAAGTGTAGAGTGTAGAGTGTAGGTGTTGTGTGCGGACCCCGGACAGTTCCCCTGATACCTGCTTCCTGTGTCCTTGACGTTCTAATTATGCACCATTGTTGCTGACGTCACCACAACCTTCCCCTTGCGAGTCCGGCATCCAATGCTGTCAGTACAACAATGTACAAAGAAGTCTATTGTAGGGATGGTATTGCAATGACGAAATGTACCCCGGTCAAAATCCGGCCAATCCAATTCTTTAAGACGTCACCCACTTGTATGCGTACTTTTCGCTGGATATACAAGAATGGTGAGTTTAAAAAGTAGTGATATCATCTGTGTATCTCTGGACCAGCTGTTTCTTATCGAAAACCATATTAAAAGCCCAATTATCAAAAGAACAGTTGGTTTCAGTGTTTTTCAAAAAACTACTGACTTCTCAGGATTAAACCGACAACGTTTTGATTACGTAAGTAAAACTAAACCACTCAGCAACATAAGCAATTAGCTGCCATAAAGTCCTTTTTTGCACGTTGAGCCAGGGGATTTATTAGGATAATTTCATTTGGATTAACTAGTGTATTTTAAATAGAGTTTTCCTATGTATTTGGGAATAAGTAAAATGAAATAACCATCCTAACCTAACCTGAGCCATCTAGTGTTGTAATGGCTAGAGTGGGGTTAACAGAATATTTAATTCAGCGATCCCAAATCAATATTAATTATTGATAATTGATCAAGATGGCCATTACCTATCTCTGGGCTTCTTATTTCATCCACCCCATTGCAACACGTTGCCAAATTTACCTTCATAAGGTACTTACAATAAGAATGAGCCTATTGATGTGGTAGTCAAATTGTTGACTAATTAGATTGCTTATCTCAACAAAACATTCTAGGACTACAGTGGTTTATCAAACGAGACTCTGAATACTCGTCAAAATATAAAGTTACATATTATTTTTGTACTTTTGTCTTTGTTTACGCTATTCCACGTATTCACTCTACTTCGTATCGGCTTCTGTTAGTTTGTCATTCATCGTTGAATAGCCAAGACTTACTATAACGATGAGCCTCGTTTTGCTCGGTGCCGATTTAGAAGGCTAATATGATGTACAGTCACGACACATTATAATGACGTGAAAGGCAAGGTACAGTCAAGGTCGATATTGGAGTTGAGATGTTGCGTGAGCCAGACTTGAGATCTACCATCTCTCAGACTGCCAATTTGCCTACGTCTTCGAACTTCTCACGGTAGTGTTGCGCAAAATCTATACAAGAGATAGTGTGTTAGACAACTTGGAAGTTTCTTGAATTGACATCTCTCACTGGTGGGTATATTGCTGACTTCTCACGGTTTGGCAATTTTGGACAAAATCTATGTAAAATATATTGTTTTTTAAATACTTGTTAATACTTTTCTTTGAAATGGCAACCGTACGAAAGTAGGTATTTAAGGCCAAGTATGAATGGAGATGAGTGTAGCATGAGTGGCGCGATCTTGTAGTCTTGTTACTGACTAAGGCCAACATGTTTCTTAGACACAGTTGTTAATTAATAAGCCCATACAGCCAATGACAACTACGGGGCCTACAGTTTACAGTGGAATCTGAACCACATTTTTGCCTTGTAATTAACGAATTGGTCTAATTATCAGGATAGTACTGTCGATAGTCGTAGTACTCACAAGTGCGGAAGAGAGCATTGCATCCACAGTGCGTGCATATAAATATCCACAATTCGTGAACTCCTAATAGCTGGATTACAGGACGACACCACACCCAGTCCACCCTAGTAATTATTAGACACCTTCAAAGTATCTTTAATACTAATATCCTACACTGGTGGGTATAGTGCTCCTTTAGTAATTTGCCTGATTCAATTTGGAGAAAGGAAGGCATACCAATTACAATACAAACAACAAAGACAGTTACCAATTCAAAACACTGATTTATACAACACTTTTTTTTAAATCACCAAAATTAAAAAAAAACAACCAAAACTCAACTATGGCATTACAAAGGTTCCTCACAAAAATCAATGACGCCATCACCAACTTAATTCCAGAAAATATTCGTATCGCACACCTCTCTGTAATTACTTTAATTGAATCCAAGTGTTACAATGAAGCGGCCGACAATCGCAGCAATAAATCAAACTAATAATAAATCAATCCGGGACTGTATCTACTGTGCAATTAAACGGGGGTCACAGGTTAGATGCGCGATAGGTCGTTAATTTATACCACAATACAATACCGTCGATACGATGGTCGATACTCGCTAATGAGAAAAGGTGTCGCTTCCCGTGTCGTGCTGCATAATCAGTAATCGGTAACTAGGTACATCGACATAAATATTCGGTTGAAAACCCGGTAAATATTCGGTCGCAGAACCATAACTTACATGTATTTAAACTAAGATTAACGACCTCCCTGTTAGAAATAAATAAAATAACCATGCGAAATTATATATAAGTCCGTAAAAAGTGGCGTTGGGTTTTTATGTTCTTGACCTAAAAAAATTGCAAAATCGCCAACTAATAAGGAAATTTGAAGTATTTTTAATGTGTACACCAGCCTACAACTTCAAATCAAGAAATCATATTATTTCGGAAAACGGAGAAACTGGCTACCTCTGTACCTAATCCGCATATAGAAGTTTGGTTAGGTTAAATATGGCCCCTGAATTTACGACCAGCGGCCGGGACCCCTACACTATTATTTCACCCCAAGAACCGAAACATCCTTTATTTTCAATAAAAATCCCTATCTGGAAAAACTGCTGTGTTATTGATATTATTGGTAAACGTTAAAGTCATCCCATAATCATAGCATCCCACATCCATAAAATGCTCCCTTCGATTACAGGACATTACTTCCTCTCGATTGGTTGAAAATAAGAAATTTCCGCGAAAGATAGTCATAAAAACCACACAGCCATTTAAATCGGATTGCATGTCACACATCCGTGACATATCTAAAAGATTATTTTACTTCCTTCATAATGGTTGATTAATACGAAAGTTCAAAATGAGTAAGTGAAAACTGTTTATTTTCAAATAAAACATTGAACACAATAATTCTGCGGTCTTATATTATCCCTTTATCCCATTTTACTAACCAAAGATATATTCCATCGGTTCAATAACAGCCTAAGGATGAAAGTCTCGTTCCTGTACACTGGTCTTTTTCCTTTATCATCCCTTAATCCAATTTTAGCCCACTGGCCAAATAGGCCTATCACATGATGTAAATAAAAGTCTTTCAAGATTAGACCAATGTTAAGTATTTTGTATCCTCCCCCTATCCAATTTCATCCCGCAGAAGACTCCAACTACCCCATTACAGATGGAAATCTCGCAACTGTAGACGAATCGTATTTTATCGTCCCTCATTCTTCAATTTAATTTCATCCCTCAGTCAAACAGAAATATCCCAAATTAGGGATTGGATTTTCTTGTGTAGACAAAACTTGTATCTTTTATCGTCCCATTTCATCCCTCACTCTACCAAACATTTCCCAAATTAAACATGATAATTTCACAATATGAAAGCAATAGTTTATTTCTAATAAATCCAATTTTATCCCACATTCTACAAAAAAATCCCAAATTATGCATGAAAATCTCACAATTGTGTATTCTTTCATAAACCCTCAATCTCATTTTATCCCTAACTCTACCAAAAATGTCTTAAATTAAACATGACAATTTCGCAATTGTAGAGCAATAGTGTATTTCTCGTGAATCCAATACAAAAATATACCCAAATCATACCTGGAAATCTCACAATTGTATACTCTTTCATAAACCTTCAATCTCATTTTAACCCTCATCCTACCAACAATTTACCAAATAAAACATTATAATTTCGCACGTGTAGAGCAATAGTGTATTTTTCATGAATCCAATTTTATCCCCATTCTACAAAAAAATACCAAAATCATACGGTACCTGAAAATCTCACAATCGTATACTTTTTCATAAACCTTCAATCTCATGTTAACCCTCATTCTACCAACAATTTACCAAATAATCATGATAATTTCGCAATTGTAGAGCAATAGTGTATTCCTTATGAATCCAATTTTATTTCACATTCTACGAAAGAATTCCCAAATTATACTTGAAAATCTCGAAATCGTATATTCTTTCATACCCCCAATCTAATTTTATCTCTCACTCTAAAAAAAATTTCCCAAATTAAACATGATAATTTCGCAATTGTAGAGCAATAGTGTATTTCTCATGAATCCAATTTTATCCCCGTTCTACAAAAAATACCCAAATCATACGGTACCTGAAAATCTCACATTCGTATACTCTTTCATAAACCCTCAATCCCATTTTATCCCTCATTCTACCAAAGATTTTCCAAATTAATCATGACAATCTCGCAATTTTTTATCAATCGTGTATCTTTTATAACCCATCAATCTCATTTTATCGCGCATTCTACCAAATATTTCCCCAAATCATACATGACGGTCTCCCAATTGTATAACTATATTGTGTATCTTTCATAATCTTTCATCCTCATTTTATCCCTCATTCACCAACATTTTTCTAAGAAATTATACATGCAAATCTCGCAATTTTAAATTTTGATCAATCAATTGTGTATATTCACTATCTCTAAATCCCGTGTTATCCCGCAACAAAAATATCCCTTAGAGATATAAATCGCTTTCTCATCCATCTCATTTTACCCCTCAACCAGAATCATCCCATATTAGGGATGCAGCCACTGTCTGTAGCAGCTAGCAGCGGCCTTATAGGTAATTTACTGCTCATTGTTCACTCTCATATTACTTTACCGTGGTAATGTCTAGTTAGTGTTAACTACAGTATCAGATAACGCCGCGATGCAAGTGTTAACTGCTCACTTTACATTTATTGCCTATCAGACATACAAGTGTCAAGCCGTAAGACCTCGAAGATGTATGCGCGTTTATACCCAAGGTATTGTAAACCCCGCACCGACTGATTGGTCGCAGACACTGTTGGCAGTGACAACGTGTTTCTGATCATGAGAAGTTCAATATTTTAATTGATGCACGTTCGAAATAAATCCACAAAGATGGCAAATGGTTAACGCTTTGACAAATTATCTGTGTCGATTCATTCAAATCGAATTATTATCAATTGAGATGGGGACGCCACCTAGGTGCGTATTTTAACCCAAACATATGAGTGAAGGACGAGTGTGGAATGGAGTGAGATCTGTGCAGTTTTGTTACTGACTAAGATCAGCAAATTAAATTTGCCAGGAAATTAACTTAAAGCCCAATATTCAGGGACAGCTGGAGAACTGGGTACATTTTCGAACCATCAAAAAGCTATTGATTTAAGTCAGGATCGATCCGGTTATCTTTTGATTGATCAGGCGAGCACTGCTCCGATCAGTTACACAGCATAAAATAATCATATAGCACAAACCGATTGACAGAAACACTGGGTGTGTCGTGACGAATCTATTGAGAAAAATACAGATAGTAGAAAGCACTTTGCGGAAAAAACAATTGTTCAGAAAGTGCTTTAAGCACATAATGTGTAACAACAACTTTGACTTAACCACTTTATTAAGACATCAATTCACTTTCTTTATGAATACAAAGTCAGTATAGAGTAAAGCGAGATGACCTGTGTTGCTTCGGTAGTTAGTTTTTAGTTAGGACCATAATAGCCCAAAGGTAATGACGAATGGGTCCAGTTTCGAAATAAAAAGCTACTAGATTCCTTCAGAACCGAGCCGGCAACCTAATCACTATATGAGCTCAGCCATTCAGCTACCCAACTAAATTTCATCAGTAAAAGAATTTTTCATCCACCAAAATTTTAAAAACATCTCTTCTAAAAAAGAAATGCAAATTCGCATTATAATGTTACCTTTTAAAAACTATCGTGTTATCTATTGATTATCTGGAGACTGCAATAACATCATAGAAACCTTGGTAGTTGTACGGATTTGAACTTTGTGTTCTAGAACCGAAGGAGCTAACACACGATACTTAATCTTCATGATGGGCGTCGTTAGAATGAATTTGTCGCACAATCGCAAACTTGGCTTGTAGTTTTCGCCGGTTATAAATCGCCTGCAGAGACATTTGGCACTGTTAGACGACGTTTGTGCGAGCCGCAGTCCGCTGTTGCATCGTCCTGACATTGTGCCAACGAACGTGGCCTCTCTGGCCTCTCCCGCTGACAATACGGAAATAAACTCTCTGCACGTGTGTTTGTTTTAATATTTCTGGATTTTACTGCTAATGTTGTTTGCGAGTGGGTTGATTGTGTTTGGAGATTCCTCGAGGAGATTCAGATGTTTGTGGTAAACAAACGATTGTTGCGATGATATAATGTGGAGTCGTAAAAAGTATGCGGTCATTTCAGAAAATAGAAACTAGCCAACACCATTGACTATTGGAAGTAAAAGCCAAACCCCTCAAAATCTGTGAAAACTACTTGAAGATAGATACTAATGACACAGTGCATTGATAATATTTACTCACTGCCACTGCACTTCGTTCCACACAACATAATGCGAACACTCACCTAAAACAAACATAAATGTCAATATTTAATACACAAATTACATTAAAACTAATATAAAGTTGGTTTGATAGAGCGTTAAAACTACATAATTTCTCTAACTAAGAGAATGTTGCAACGGATGCTTTACGCTTTGGTAAATAAAAATAAATACTGGAGAGCAAACAATATTTTGTAAATATACTTTTTTATTTCTCAACAAACTCTTAAATACCTCTTTTACCTCTTAAAAACAGAAAAATAGGAAAAATGTGTTGAAAATTTATAGTAATAACGTTGAATTGTCTTCCAACGTTGACTGTTCATGTACATATTCCATTACCCAAAACTGAACCCAGGTATACAATAAAATGTATGCAAGTGAATTTAGCAACAGATAGTGCGCTGAAATCAGTAACTTATTACTGTCTACTAATTTTTAATCACGCTAAACTTATACAGTAGTATGTTTTATGTCACATAGTCTACAATAGGTATCAAACACTTACATAAACGGTATCAGCAAACTGACACATACTTTCTCCCATTAGCTTGTCAACAACCCCTATAATGGTTAAGCGTTGGGTGTAACTTTGGTATTTTAGGGTATAATTACAATAACTGTTGAACCGTAATTTTTAAGACATTTGGAGTTGTACCATTTTGTTTAGAGTAAAAATGACCATAGCATAGTAAATTTTAATTAAAATCATTCGAGAAGTTTTAGTAGAAGACCAATTTTCCCTTATTTTATGGGGTTTTATGAAAAAAATATCCATTAAAAATTTAAGTTTCCAAAAAATGTGAAAAACGCTGATCATCCTAATGATGATAAAGACTATTAGAGGGAATACTGTCTCCATGCTGAAAGAAAATTATAAGAAACGAGAGCTCGCCCCGTGGTCGAAAACTCGACCAAAATTATGTATTGTAATTGTGCAAACTTTTCTATTTTCACCCCACGCTGTAAATAAAACATATAGGATTAAAATGTCTTCAATTTGTTTTGATTTTCTGTTTATATTCTGTTGTTATGTCGTCACCAACATGGCAACCCATAAGGCCCATGTTATTTTTTTTTTACTTTAAATTCATTTTTCGTGCTTATTTGTGAGCCTATTTTAATATATAAAGGGATTCTGCACATCTACAGGAAAATATCTTTCATTTGGTACCAACCGCGTGTAATTCGGTCCAGTAGTATGGTCAGGCTAGCTGTCATAAGTTTTACAAAAGTTTTTAAGTATCCTATGTAAGATAGCAGATTAATTTCGTCCACAATTGCGCTCTTGTGCATCGATTGTTGCGCTAGTCTGCCAAGAGCCTTGAACTGTACTCATACACAGGTGCCCCTTTCGCCTTATGACAACATAACCACTGGGAACCGGTCACTCAATTACTTCAAAGGTCAATCCAGTAATGCTGCGCACAATGGATTTACTATATTTCAATATTTACGTAATTTTGCTGACAATAAAAAATATTTGATAAAATACAATAAAAACAAGTGAAAGAAAATTAATTTAGATATACTACTGGACCGGTGGTAGAGATTGAGTAGTTTTTGCCAAGAATGATCAAAGTACTCCATTTTATTGGATCTAAAATTAAACAATGTGTAGCGGTCTAGAAGTTTTTTTTTCTTTATGAATTATGAAACTGTTGAGAAAAATGTCTACGGTAGGCTAATAGACGTATCACCCATCTTAAAATCCATTGCAACTTCTCCAGGGTTTCCAAAGCACATTATAAGCATTTCCAATCCGTCTCGAAGCACGAATACACTACTAATAATTAATAAATTATTTCAAAAAAATAATCTTGCCACTAAAGGTAATTTACTCTTTCTATGCTATCTTTTGATACTAGATTTCGATATTGAAGTGAATCATGCCACTTAAAACTATACATCGATAATTAAATACAACATAATATTTAAGTAACGTGATTGGTTTTATTCTTTGGAATTGGATTACAGCATTGAAAATCGTTTGAACAATGAAAGGTCGACAACTCGAGAGATTTCCGGGACAATATGATCAATGACTAATACAATTGACTATTGGATAGTCAAAGCTATTACTCAACAGATTACACGCCTGTAACAAATGGTTTTGTTGACACAGATGAAACATCCTCCAAATGATTTCTAACACTAGCTCTGTCAATTAAATTGCGACAAACAATCGTAGGATTTCCATTTATACCTGTACGAGAAGACTACTCACTTCAAATGGAACCATTAACAAACTATAACTGGAGCATCTTTTAAACAACTTCCATGATTTCTCTTCAATTTCTTTCTGTTGGTTATAACGTTTTTTTTTTCTTGACGGATGTAAGTTGACGTAAACAAACTACGGCTTAGCGATTTCCAACTCTGACCCCTGTCTATCTACATGAGACAGACGTTGCATTTCCTTTGCTCACTGTTGGCTATGACACTTGCCTTCTCAACGGACACAAGTTGATGAAGAACTTCCTATTCCAAAACCAACCACTTCAAATAACTCTAAATGCGAAAAAATTTTGAATTTCTATTGCTCTCATCTTGCCATAAAACCTTAGACTGATGCAACTTCATGTAAATGGAACAACCAGACAATTTACTAAGTTAATGGTAATTTAATCTTACAAAAGACAAACAAATGTAGAATTTCCATTCCTCCCGTCGACCATGACACTTTCATTCTCGATGAATGTTGACGTACAACTTCCTAATTATTTCCGCAGCTGACCCTATCAATCTGCGTGCGACAAACGTAGAATTTCCATTTCTCACTGCTGGCCATGACACTTTCTTTCTCGACGGATGTAATGACAATCATCATCTCTTGATATTTCCCCCACGCTTTCCCCGCAGACCGGCTAACTAACAGCTAATGCGCACTTTGCGGTCTATTCCCCCACTCACGGCTGGGTTTCTCTTCAGCGATGCGCCGATGTGCGAACGAGAATGTCATTTTCGTTTTACACGCACTTGCAGCAATCTAAACTAGCTCAACTGGATGGGTGGTTAATAATAGAGTGATTCGAATTTGAGTGGCTTCGCAGTTAGAAACGAGTGGAAAATTGCAAATCTAACTAACTCAACGGAACTGAATGTTCCATATCGTGTCGAATCGAAGTGTAGGAAAGAACATGAACTTGATCTGGAGTCGCCACTCCACGACTACCGAGTCCATTCAAATGGTCTTCAAAGTTATAAGTCAACAAAAGGGAAGACCAAGACCAGACCAAGACTTTGATATATAGAAGTCCGCGGGTTGCGCTTATCCCGTCAAAACAAAGTTAGCATTTCAAGTCGGGTCGCCGGAATTGTACCCCCCTGGAATTGTACCCCCCGGCGATCGTTGACGTCATTTTGACGTCACGCCTAGAGGGGGTACAATTCCACCCCGTACACTTTGATTTTAACGAAATCTAATCTATTTAATGTGGGCAAGTGATCAGTGAACCGGATAATTATATTAGATATTAAAAAGAGCAGATGTACGGCCCGGAATTGTACCCCCCTGGAATTGTACCCCCCGGAATTGTACCCCCTGCCAACATAAAAATATTTACGTACGGGGTGGAATTGTACCCCCCGGAATTGTACCCCCCTCTTGGACAGCTAGATTGGCTTGTGTACGGGCTGGAATTGTACCCCCCACCCACTCGATAATCTTAATTGGTATTATGAAAATGAAGTAGTAGAGAATGCCTTCTACAGTGACATGTTGGATTTTCAAACCTGTACAGAATATAGTGATTGTACCAAGGAACTATAATTGTGAAGAGATTATCCAAAAATCTGGCTTCGCCACTTTACTTCGCCTCAGGCAATATGCATATTTTATTAATTTTCTTTAAACAACTTGAATGCATTATTGCTTAGTTTGTTTTTACTGTAATACTTTTTATACACTATTATCTAATAACATAAAACCTGATCATAAAATTTAACTTTTAATCTCCTTCAATTTTTGAAAATACACAAGACGAAGCCACAATCACAGTACACATCATAGGTCAACGCTTTTTCTAAGAGGCTATTAATCAAACAACAATGCAGGCCCGAAGATGTAGGGATTATTGTAAGAGCCATGACCTTCGGTAAGGATTCTTCGTAGACCAACAAATCGCTCACAAGTAAGTGAGTGACAGGGTTTCCGGTCATCTCAGAACCGATTTGGTCTCAAAAATGCACTGAATTCCCGCACTGCGTACTAATTACACAATGATTTTATAATAAACCTTAATTATTGTAATATTCAATGATTACCTTAAAGCAGTTAGTTACAACATTTTTACAATATAAATTCTGCTCAACACTAACTCTAAACGGATTACATTTAACGGAAGAACTAGGGATATTCAAATGAAAATCAAACAATAATTCATTTTCCAAATAAAATGAGCATGTTTTTTTGCGACCAGGGTGATCGAAAAAACTAAGTACTAAAATTGAACTTTAATGACTAGGGAAATACCTGGGACTTTTGTGCCCAAACAAAATGAATACCGGTACTTTGTGCGAAAAGAGAAATTTACATTTTATAATATCCACTAAAGCAATCTGTAACGAGTCGCCGTTAGTTACTTATCACGTATTGTTTTTGTGTCTCTTAAATCGCGTTTTCGGTAAATTACCACGTTGTATCCGAGATCGCAAGAGATGATAACAAACAGCGTTGCCGTAATAGTGGGAGATGACGACAAATTTGCTGTGATCGTTTGGGATAACTGCGATGTTCTTGTGATCGCAGGATATACCTGTTGCCTTCCTTATAGTGACTTAATAAAAGGCCAAGCAATATGAATAAACGTTTGCGAAATTAACGCTGAGCTTGATTCCCTCATGGACAAAGCTTCTAAATAATTTTATAACCCAAGCTGATTGATTTTTTTAAAACGATACAAGCAGTGCAAATCCTAACAAACTTTGTTTTTAAGAGGAGTCGCAAGCAGCGAATTTCGGCTTGGTTATATAAATTTGAAATACTTACCTTTTGATTACTGCTCATAGGCCTAATAAGCTAAACTAGTTTGTATACAATAACTACGCTATAAGAATGGAATGGTTATTTGTTCACGTCACTTTTCTTCGTTCTTTTTCAACGTAATTTAATATGACCGTGAAAAGAAGTTAATGTATTTCATTTTTGACAAAATACCTGTTGTAAAGTTTAATTCGGGACCACGTAAGTTTGCAGATGGTGCCAGTCAATCACAAGACAAGGCTAGAGCGACTTTGCCACATCGTCCATTGACAACACTAATTAAAATGTACTAAGCAATATTATAAAATCATCTGGTATTATTAGATTTGGCAACACCGCACGGTTCTCATTGGTCCATTCAAAACCATATGGTAAATAGGCTCCTCCCTCAACTGCAAACTTACGTGGTCCCGAATGTAGGTATCTGGTACAAAGTAGTTCACAGTTTGTCAAAGTTTTAACCTTTGTGAATTTAAGCTAACCCATGAACAGTTAGTACTTGGGAAGGTTAAGAAAATATTAATGAATAACGTACAACTATAGTTGTACGCTTGCAGTTGTCTGCTTGCAATATTGAGCGGAGCCAGCATATTAATTCAATGTCAATGATATATTTGGTTCGCATTTTAAATAGAATGCCTATTTGCAGTAGGTATCCAAAGTCAATCATAAGTCAGGATTAAGTGAATGAATTGTCTACTTGCAGGAACCATATTCTATGTTTCATCTGGTTCTCAAGTTAAATGTCTACTTGCAGTATCCAACTCTAATGATATATTTGGTTGGCATAAATGGAATGCCTATTTACAGATTCTTAAGTCAATGGTACGTCCGGTTCACGTAGACGGATTGTTTACTTGTACTGTAGTATCCAAACTCAATGGTACATGTAAACGAATAGTCTACTTGCAGTATCCTAAATCAATGGTCCATTTATTTCGTTCACTTAAATAAAATGCCAAATTGCAGTATCCGAAGTCAATGGTAGGCTTAGGTGACTGCTTCACTTATATGGGATGTCTATGTGCAGTATTCAAAGTCAATGATACGTCGGGTTCATGCACAGCCGCCTTTAACTCCAGGCCGCCTTCGAAGTGGCAACGTCGCAAGTGGTGTTATAACAGCTGTTTTGTTTGGAAGCAGCTAATGGTATTTTTGTATTTACAAAAGATTGGTTACTGGACTATGACAATATTGAATCCGCTTAAAATGCACAGATATAGATTTTTAATTCATATTGTTTAACCAAATAACGTCATGATTTTAATCACTCAATATAGAACTAATTGTTAATCAATTCGTATTAGGTACATACAATTAACTAATACTAGTGTACATGTTGCTCGAATTCGAGCAATTGCAAAGTATTACAGGAGTTATTTCAAAACGAATAACAGTCATATTTACAATGAGTTTAAAAGAGTCAACTCAAAGATTACTGGTGTGTAACTCAGACCATGTTTATCTTCGTTATTGATAAACCCAAAGCAAATCAAATCAAATCAAATCATTTATTGTCCATAAACATATATATACAATGCATAGACAAAAGTCACCAATGTCAAAATAAAAGAAAAAAGAATACAATTTCAATGTATAAAACAATATTACCTCTTAGTGTACAAACCTGGGCTCAACTTAGATCACTCAAAATGTAGTTTTCCAAATTGTTATGCCGAATCGGTTAGATCTGAAATTTTTGATGAATACGGTATTTTTTTAACTAGCCAATTCTTCAGAGCAATTTTGAATTTAGTGCCTTCTAATTCCTTTATATTGTTTGGTAGGAGGTTGAAATAAATTGACCCCATCACAAAAGGACTTCGGCCAGTTTTGTTGAAATTCCTCCTCACACGGTGAAAATCATCCTTTCGTCTCGTGTCGTACCTGTGGATTTGACTATTTTTATTTGTGTGCTTTACATCATTTTTCACAAGCATAATTAATTGATAAATGTATAGTCCATACAAAGTGAGGAGATTTAAATTAACAAAAATATCCTTACAAGACCTTTTGTACCATACTTTGGCTATCAGTCTGATTGCTCTTTTCTGGAGAACAAAAATTGTATGTAAATTACAGTCGGGAGAACTTCCCCAGAAAATAAGGCCATATGACAAGAAAGGAAATATGACACCAAAATAAATTCTTTTTAACGTATCTGTATCTAAATAAAAAGATATTCTTCTGAGGAGGCTGATTCCACTTAAAAGTCTAGATCTTACATGAGACATATGATTCTTAAAAGTTAAGGTCTGATCTATATATAGTCCCAAAAACTTACAGCACTTTACTTTACTTTACTTTCAAAGATCACATCATCTTTAACTAAATCTATCAGAGGAATGCCCGTACTACTCAATCCGAAAACTACAATTTCTGTCTTATCTAGGTTGACTTTGAAATTAATATTTTCAAAATATGAGCTGGCTTTATGTACAAATTCTGCCATGCCCTGCTTGAGTTCATCAAAAGACTGAGCCCAGCATACACCTGACGTGTCGTCAGCATACATACTAATTTCAACCTTATTGATAGCAGGAAAATTACTAACATAGATATTATACAGATAAGGGCCCAAAATGGACCCTTGTGGGACTCCTGAAACGGCAACATGTTTTTGTTCTGACATGACATTGTCCAATGACCAACCATTGTCATAAAAAATCTCTGTATACTGAATACGATTGGTTAAAAAGCTGCTAATCAACAAGCATTCCGGCCTGTTTTCTCCTTCTCAAAATGCCTCGCTGTATAGGCAACACAGGTCATTGATAGAGGGCCAATTGAGAACGAAAGTCGTTCTGGGGTAGTGTTAGGGCGCAATTGTAACCTAATAGTTGAGATTGTCCAGGGTCATCAGATTTTTTCTTTTGTACTGTATTTATAATGTGGTAGATTTGTTGACTAACATATGTCGAGGCTCTTGTTTACTTTTTAGTGTTGACTAGCAAATAATGTCATGGCAACCAATTAACCCATAAGGCCCATGTTAAATTTCTAAAAGTTTGCATTCATGTAGTTAAAAGTCCTATTGTCCGATTTGTACCATTTCAGATTTATACCTTCCCATGGTTGGGTACTATGACTGTGTTAAATTTCGTGAAGATCGCTTCAGCCGTTCAGGAGGAGTATTTGTAAAACAAAAGCAGGAGCGTAGTATAAAGAGCTTCGCTCGCTCCGCTCAAAGAAGTCTGTTAGGCCTCTCGCACGTTACTCTGAATGGCCTTAATTTGCAGTTTCTTAGAATATCCTTTTACAACAAGCAATTCATTAGGTGTCGGATAACAGTGCTTCAGTTCACATTCGTGTGATTCCCCTCTAATATCCAACATAACTATTGTTTTGATTTTTGTTGGTAATCATATTAGACAAGCTCCTCGGTTAAATGAGGGGGGGGGTACAATTCCAGGGGGTACAATTCCGGGCCGTACATCTTCTTCTGCGGTGACCAGGGGGTACAATTCCAGGGGGGGTACAATTCCGGTCCTATAAGAAGGGCTAGACTGACGGGGGGTACAATTCCAGGGGGGTACAATTCCAACCCGGACACTGGTCAAATAAAAGTGAGTTCTAACTGAGGGGGTACAATTCCAGGGGGGTACAATTCCGGTCCGTACAGTTTTTTAGATGCCAGTGGATTTAATCAAACCACTCGTGCATAACAATATCAAAGTTTTATGAGGGGGGTACAATTCCAGCCCGTACACGCCGTTTTGGTCGAGAAAATGAGACGTCATCGTGACGTCACAAACCAGCAGGGGGTACAATTCCAGGGGGGTACAATTCCGCCACCCCTTCAAGTCACATGTCTTTTACTGAAGGAACCCCCCAATATCTTTATTTGGAAAAGTCAAGTCTGTTCAAGATTAAATTAAGTTGAATCTAATGGAGCTGCCAAAGTTAGCAGTTTACCAGACAAAATATCAAGAACTTGATTCGGATAAGTCAACTGTTTATTACCTCGTCTAAAGGTTAGCATTTAAATCAAAATATATTTTGCCAAATGAGAGACTACTCTAAAGCCTTGATTTGTGTACGTACGACTGTTGTACGAAAACCTTGTTTAATCGAATGGAACTTCATAAGTCAACCGTTTCACTGAATTAAAATGCCAGACCTTGATTTTCAGAAGCCTGCTGTTAATGAATATCTCGATAAACGAAGTTAGCAGTTCAAGTTGTCTTTAACTAAAGGTGAGTCTATGACCATGATTTGAGAAAGCTCATAGTTCATCAAATCGATAAAGCTTCAAAAGTCAGCCGTTTTACTTGAGGTATGACCAAGACCTTGACTTGGAGAAGCCTGCTGTTCATGAATATCTCGTTTAAACGGAGTTAGCAGTTCAAGTTTCAATGTCTTTAACTAAATAAATGAGAGTCTATGACCTTGATTTGAGAAAGTTCATCGTTTATCAAATTGAATAAAGCTTCAAAAGTCATCCGTTTTACTTGAGGAAAGACCAAGACCTTGATTTGGAGAAGCGTACTGTTCATGAATATCTCGTATGAACGAAGTTAGCAGTACAAGTAACATGTCTCTCTTACTAAAAGAGAGACCAATACCATATTATCATAAAGCTCACTGTTCAAGACTATCTCATAAAATCGAATGGAGCTCCAACATTCAGCCGTTTTACCAGGAAAGTCCAAGACCTTGATGTGGAAAAGTCCAGTTTTTACGATTATCTGAAGGGAACAGTAGAGCACCTGTCACCCAACAGTCAAGGATCAAGGACTGCTCGGTCACACTTCCATGATTCATATAGCACGGTTATTGTACAAGCCGTATCGCTGCCGATCGTAAACCGACTGACCAGGTGAATGCTTCATAATCGACCAATAACGTGTTAAATAGGTTCGTTATTCTTGGTCTTATTGTGGTAATGTAACATTCTTAGCGTTCTTTCAGGGAAACCCCTCTTGAATTTTATACTAGCCTTTGCTATTACATCATGTCAGCACTTCAGTTTAGATTTTGGCCTTACAAGAAACCTTGAAGATCACAATGATTGAAATTGCGCGAAGGAACCTGGAGATTCAAGACTCCAACAATTCCTCAACAAGTCTCCAAAGGTAAATCTTGACATAGAGCCACTTCTATAACAAGTTGTTTTCGGAGTATCCCACGAGTCAACTAAAAGGCAAACAAACCCTTGGTACACAATCCCAACCAGGGGGTAGGGAAGGGACCAGTACAGTAGTATGTATGATGTACAGGGATTGCACTGTTAAAGGAAATACTTATGCAAACATATCCCAAGAAGGAAAAAAAATCAAAACAGTAGGCCTAGTATGATCTAACTTCTCGCTTGAATCCTAAACAGCCTAGCTTTGCCAACAATGTTTGCAATTTTGCATCATGATTGTAAACCCGTGTTTGTTCCCAATAGGATGTAATATTGCAATTCGTTTAGAAAATTAGTCAAGTTGCCGCATTGTTTCGTAATTCCATTGTCCGGAAAACCTGGTTTAATCCCGAGAGAAAAATCGTAATTGTTTGACAGTTACTGGGCAAAGACAATAGAACATTTTATCTGTTCTTTCGAAATATTTGTACTACTAAGTACCATGAAAAGCACTAATAAAGATAACGCAAAAGAATTGTTGAAGTTATACAAAGATACTACGTTCAATCCTGGCAAAGCGAGGTCTTAAGATCTCCTCGATAAAGAATACTTTTCATTCGTTTTTCGCTATCTATGAACACCATCAATAATGCACAAACGACTCTTTTAGGGGCGAGCTAGTCTAGTGGTAGAGCACGGGACTTCGGCACCCGAGGTCCCGGGTTCAACTCCCGCCAAACACTAATGGATTTATCCATGTAATAATGCCGCAATCCTCTGACCTGAAGTAATGTGTAAAACAGATCCGGGCTAGATCTAGCGTCCTAGGATGTTAAGGTGGGACATAAGAAACGTACTCTAAGTACGAGTACTTCGTTCTAGTGCAAACCCGCGTAACATTGAGAATCTGCTCACGTTCCTGGGAAGGACGAAGGATTTTTTTCACTACATCGGAGTGTCTCACGGCCTTGACCGGGGGTCGAGTATCGTGCGGCCACGGACCTTGGTTAAAAATGTCAGCACGCTGCTTTTGGCCCCCCTCCATCCCGGACCCCCTGAATTAGCATAACCTCCGAGTGGATTCACCGCGCTAGTGAGCTCGATACAGATCTGAAGCTCCTATTTGAGAAGTTGCTCCAGATTCAGCTTTTCTAACAGTAGGATCTAAATGATTCGAACAAGTTGTCTTCTTCACTTTTACATTCAGTATTCAGTGACGATAATCCCATACGGTTTTATCAAACTAGAATCAAGATAGATGCAGGGTCAAACATCGTACAAGATTCGTTGATTATAGTATTCAGCGTAACAACGAAGTACCTTGTCACCTTAGCGAAGAAAATTCAGGTAACAAAACATTTACTATCGATAAAGTACGGAGAATGTATTACCCGTGCTAAATTTGAGCTGGTTTTGGGATAAAACATAGACATTAAAGAGCCACCGACGAGTGTGCTGCAATAGAATACAGATTTATGTCTAAATACAGACTTTTTACATTCTAAACTGAGAAATACCAACCAATTTTGAACAAAAGCCTATTATCGTCGTCAAAAGATAAAATAGAACTTCCAACATAAGGGGGGTCCAATTAATTATCATCTTAGTTACCACAATATCAGCTCATCAACCAATTTCAAGTAGCTTGCGTTTTATTGACAAATTTACCTAACCTCATAACGAGTCTTAAGTCGATTCATCCGATTTTAAGTCGGTTCATGGGATGTATTGCATAAGAAACTGTTGAAACGAGCCGAGATGTTTCACATTTCTTGGAAGACCTCAGAGTAGATCCCGCGGATGTTCCGCGAACTCCACGCCTCTCTACTACAAACACCTGGTTTATACTTTCGTCACACGGACTATGATACACCTGTCCCAAATAATATAGTCTCTGGTTATCTTCCCTTATAACTCCACGGGATATTTCTGGTCCTATCAATGCAAAATACAGATAAATAAATGTTTTATTTAATTTTTTTGGTGGATATAGTTACACAGCAAGGAAAAAGTAGTTAATTAGCAAATAGTCAATGGTATTAGGTATATACTGTACCAACTAGAGTCACTATTTAACAGATCATAACAGTAAATGTTTGTTCAATTTAGCCTTACGATGACTCCTATGTGCTTTGCCAAAGTTAGCTTTACAACATTTCCAATATTTATTGACAATCCGGAGGTTATAACAGGTATCGGATACCAATAAAGTTGTGAAATGTGTAAAGAGATATCTTGTGCGATGAAGAATGTCCGACGTCCATTATTTGGAATCAAGATCATGCACACTACACCCAACTGTCATTGAGCATTGGGCCTTAACTTGAAACAATAAAAAGTGTTGGATCCTTGTTAAGAAAATGAGGATGATGTCAGTTATGCTACACAAGGATTTCACCCAATCCACACTCATCATCCATATTAGGGTTGAAAACTGAAATATGCCTACGCTTTTTAGAATCTCTCTCTCTTACTTGGTGATAAGCAAAAGTACTTAACGATTATAGGTAGTACAAACGCAACACCAGTGCAAGTTGCCAACAGAAGACATCTCGGACTGCAAGGCCTGGGACGTCAGCCAAGACAGGTCTTATATCAGTCACTGCTGAACCTGTCATTCTCTTATCACTATTCTGATGGATGCTCTCTTATCTTTACAACCTTTCTTATCATTACAGTCCGTGCTTACCAATGGCCTTGTGGATGCAGCTTCTTCTAAGTCTGTCAATACAGCGGTGTCGAAACTTTCTCGTCGTTCCACGTGTGATATTTATCCCGAGAACGGGATAATTGGGGTGATAATGGTAAAAAGAATATTTGATAATTGGGACAACACGGATGCAAATGGTATATACTTATACTAAGAACGGGATAGCTTAGGTACTAATGGGAAACATTCTAAGAACGAGATAACTCAAGTACGAATGGGAAATTATCATAATAACGGGATACTCGTGTGCTCCAAAAGTCCAAAGGCGTGTTCGCAAATTTCAAAAGAATTACCCAGGTCCAGGTCCAATAAAATCCCAGGCTTAGCCAAGCAAGGTTAAGCAGTTTCCCCGAAAGATTGTAAAATTCGATCCAAACATAACTTATCAACGATATAGTTCACGACCACCTTCACCAAGTAAGAAACGCTGGTAACCGTGTCTTCACCCAAATATGAGCGAGTGATAGGATAACTACTGTATACAGTAGTGTAGAATGGAGTGAGATTTGTGTAGGTAAGTTATTGAGATCAGCTGATTCTAGGTTCAGGGTCGAACCGGCGACCTACCCAGTCATTCACCGTTGTGAAGAGTAGTTTTTGCGTTCAGCCAAAGCAAGCATATTCACAGAAACCCCCTTTTATGGTGTGAACCCCACAAAACCCCTCATCAAGTAGAGGGGTGTTCCACGTCTATAAAGCTGCCAAGGTCCTCATAGAATGATGATAGTCTATGAGGGGATGTGTGTGGTGACCGCGCCCTGGCCAGCGCCCACAGCCTGTGGACAATGCTGTGTGGGCGCCTAGGGCATTCCTTCAACTTGCGACTGCGCTCAACACTGCAATATCATGTACGCATCAACACTGTGTCCCACAAGGCAGTTGCATTGGACCGATTTTATTTTGTAGCCTTTCCGTCAGTGCTTTGTTGGATGAGGCCCCCCCGGAAAAAGACCGTTCGATCTGTCAGATCTTGGAGGTCAATAGGGTTAGTCCAACAACGAACAACGGTTTGTGGAAACTCGACTTCTGAACATTTAAGTGGAGTATAGAGTCCAAGATAATTTCTTTTGGCTTAGGGATTGAAAATTCTGTCAAAGAGTCGAATAAACGATTGCACTTAACCACGAGAGCAAGCTCCACGCTCTACAACCCAGATAAAGCAACAGCAACTTATTTTATAAGGACGGTTTTGGCTTTTTAACGACAAGACCAATGTTTCTGCTAATCGTATTGTTATCATAATTTAATGTATTGGCCATAAGGCCACGTGCACGTGGGTACTGATATTTATAATCTATTGTGTTTACCTAGTGCCAAACGCTTAGTAATAAAATGTATTGTATGGTCAAACTGTATAAGGGTTAAATAGGCAAACATACAGTGTGCTCCCTTCTCAACAGGCAAGACATTTGTGACCACAACCACAGAAAACGTACTACTATACGTTTTCTGTGCCACAACATGCAGACAAAACGTGGTCGATGAATGACATAAGTACAACTTTTAATATCAAGTTGATAGATGTGTTTCTTTTACCGTCCTTATCAGTCATCCATCGTATCTTTCTCGTTGATTGGCGTATTTGGGACCTGAATCTTTTTAGTCACATCAAGGTTTTAGTCTGTTATTATCAACTTACTTTATATAATGTCCATTTTGCATCAATGAGGAAAACCAGTATAGTCTGTATGATGGAACCTGTCTTCTGACCATCCAACCTAGGACTATCACGGCCCTTAAACCATAGGGCAGTCCACAGGTAGACCAAGGATCTGGAGACAGGTTTCATAATACAGACTGTAGTTCATATTTAAAATGCAGACGACTATGTTTTCCATAGACTTGTCTACAAGTTAGAGCTTGGACTTCTGTCCTGAAGACTTTGAATAAAACATCACCACTAACGTTAAACTTTCTGAAAACACCATCCCACCTTAAACTCTAAGTCCATACCCCCTTAAATATAGGACTTTCTTGTGAGAAAAAATACAAACAGTCATACACTTGTAATCAAAATTAACCTCCGACCAAGAGTAATTGATGCCATAATTTTGTTCACTTTGAAAATATATTTGCCGCTTTAAGACTCACTGCACTCCAGACAAATCACATCATTAATTAATTTTTTTACCTTTACCACCTAAAAATTACGCAGTATCACTTTTTACATGTCGCCTCCTAAATTAGCCCCACGTACACGATCGGGATGATCGAAAAGAATCGATTTCGCGCACGCACGAGCTCATGAATACCAAAGCACAATGGTTAACGCTACCGCGACATCGCGAGGTAGCGGTCGCCAAGTCGAGGCCATATTCGCGGGAAGATGCGCAAAAAATCGGCGGTTCCGCGGGAAACGGTGGATGCCATCACGCGACACACCTCCGTTACCCGCCGTCGTGGCAGCCGAAACTCAAAACTGGCGGGAGACTGGCGGCGTAGATGAGAAATACTGTACATACTGTAACTGTATCTACAATGTGCTAAACAAAAATGTAAACGGTTGAGTGAGTTTGGTACTTAAGGGGATTTACTTTCAAATCGCTCACTCTTTCTCATGTATTACAATATTCTAGATTGGGTTGGTTTTCGTGAAGAGGTTTTCGGATAGGTGAAATCGTATCAATATATACCACCTTAAACGGATAAGTTAATCTTTGTAGTTTGTACGTAAGCTTAGTACGGGGTTGGACTAAATAGTATTAAACTGGGTTGCAAAGGATTAAAACTGTTTTCTGGCCAAATTAAATTGTTTCTTTAGCCAGGGTCATTTATTGAAAGTGACTAAGTACAATATGGACCCAATTTCGAATCATCAAAAACCTACTGACTTTTCTACTGAGGATTGAATCGGTGACATTTTTATTGTCAGGCAATCATTTTAACCTATTAAAACAGGAACAATTTACACTCTCTAAAATTGGGTTAACAAATTTGCGGTGAAATCTGCAAAACACGAATTACTAAAACCACCAATAAAAACCTATATAAACCGCTTAAAACGAAAAGAATCACCAATCCATAGACAATCTTAAATACACGTCACAAAAATGGTCAACAAAATCAACAAGGTCCAGCACAGCACAAGCTATCTTTAGGCCAATGCGTGAATGGGCAGTCCCCAACTCTAGCAGTTATTATTACCAGGTGACGCGTCGTTCCCGAAGACTAGGACGGTTACGTAGACGGGAAGACAACAATGATAATTAATTGAACGCAACAATGCGCATTCTCAAACACTTGTTACCTAATCTGCCAGCGTGTCGTGTCCAGGAGATTACGCCACACACGGATCACGCGGGCTGATTTGAGGTTATGTTTGGTACCCCCGTCGTGAGGCAAATGTCTTCAGATTGTAATAATGGGAGTCAAATGTAAACCGACGTTATAGCAGGACTGATTAACTTAAAGGAGTATATGTGGGGTTGGTGTAATTTAAAGAGACTTTAGTACTTCAGAGACGGGTCCAAAAATAACGTATATCATTGGCTTTTAACTTTGACTAAGGATAAAAAAAAAACTAAATTGTAATAACGTAATATTTTCTTGAGTACATTTTAATATTCTTCAATGAAAAATTTAATTCGAGTCAAAGCAGTGGTATTTTAAAGTTTCTGTTTCAATTACAGTATATTCGTTTACCAGCTTTATGCACAGGGACACAATTGATTGCGTTAAGTTGTTAGTTTCAGCGAAGAATTTTCCATTTTTCGGCTGTACTCAGGCATCCTGTTTCTGCTCATCGTCAATGTTCTGCTCAATTGTACAATGTCTGAAGATGGAACGAATTCGTCTCCAAAACTGTAGTTGCAGATCACAATTAAAGGGATTACGAGCAGGTATTTACAATACTTTTAATATTTAGGTAATCCCAGCGACAAAATGCAAGATTTCATCTTCACAAGATGAAGAACCATTACACCGATCGTGACTGAACAATTCTATAACAAATTATTTGCAAAAAGTTCAAATTCACGTTTACGGTACGGACATTGCCAAACGGAACTAAGACTCAGGAAGAACACTCATAGCAAAATTTGATTTCTTCATGGCGTTCAGCTAAGAATTACAAAATATATATCCACCAACAAATCGTTTCCAAAACAATATTCCGCCAGCGCTGAGTCGACGTCGACGGTGTTGCTAAGCGGTTAAATGTCAGAGAGGTGAAGGTGGTGTTTACTTTCTCCCGCGATGGCATTTCATTTTCCCACATTTCCGACGCCACCTGCGGTAAAGTCCCGGTCACGACTGTATAATTGTCGACGACGCCAAACAACGCCGAACATGTGTCAACGAGTCTTCTGCTACAAGGAAAACTGGGAGACTCTGTGACCATTGGGACATTTTACAGTTTCCGAATAGATGAATCAAGGATATGTAGGTATGACGAAATTGTCTATGCTCAAGAGGAAGAGGTTTCTCAAATAAAAACTTAATGGCTTCTAGCATTTTTAAAGAAATGATAGGCTCCGTAGATCCGAATTTTTTTCCACGATGGGATCTAAATCTTGCTTTATTATTTTGAAGGTTATAGGCCTGCCGCCGTGAGAAGATGATTCAAAGGAAATGGTAGAAAGAGATCCTCTCCCCTATTAAATTGTGAGGGTGTATTACATATCTTAAATTAGCTTCCAATTGAGGGTAGTCTAGTGACCGGGTCCACGATCACCCTCGATCTGTCTCTTTGTCGCTCCTGCTAATTTCCTGAACACCCAACAGCCTGAACTTTACTTAAATGTACAAGCATGAACAAACCTAATCCTACAAGTATGGCAATGACTAATAACAAATCAACTACTCGCACATCAAATTGTGTATCATACCCGGCAAAACTTTGACTTTGTAGATGCCAACTAAATGTTTCTATCTTAGGGTTAAAACCACTTGTCGAACGGACTTTTACAAATAAATGATTCTATTTGGTTTCATCAGTGGTAAAGATTTTTAAGTAAAACGAAACAAGTAGAATGCACAAGCATATAAGTCATATGTTAAAATTGTTGCTTATTCAATGATGATGATGATGATGATTAAAAGGGAAGGATTGAGGGGAATTCGTGAGGGAATTACAAATCACAGTTCGTGAGGGAATGAGCTTTCCCCACTCAACACAATTAGGATTTTCCAATACCTTGGTAGCATTTTCCTTAAATATTGAGTTACAATGCAAGCTGTTTGATCAACGCTATTTGAGACGCTAGTCCAACAAACAACGGGCGTCGAAGTAACACTTGAACTTCTCAAACCCAAAACTCGACCTAACGTGTTTCCTTTTCAGTCAACAGGCTCTTAACAAATCCTAATGACCCCGAGTGGAATGCAGTCGAATCAAAGCCGCTGCGAAACCATTAAATAATAGAAGGCCTTTGAAAGGTTGTCTGCCAACTGGATTAATTAGCTGGGATAGCGTTCGGCATTTCGCTGAATAGAATCCGTTACATGCACAAAAGCGGCACACGGAGGGCGCCTTGGCGAGGCACCGCTATCACCATAACAGCTATCAGCACCTATCAGCTGTCGTCCATGTGTACTCCGTGTGTTGCTGACGCATCGTCTTGTAGGTGACTCAGCGAACAGGTGTTTGCAGCATTACTTAACACTTCGGTCGGAATCTTCATGCAGTGCCTGTGTTGAAAACTTTGTACTCCGTTTGTATACAAATTATGTCTAGCTGGATAGCCGAGTGATTATGGTGCTGACCTGACAATCAAAAGTCGCCGGTTTAATCCTGAGAAAAGTCAGTAGCTTTTTGATGGTTCGAAACTGGACCCAGCTGTTCCTCATAATTGGGCTTTAAATTATCGTGGCTAGTGAAAAAGCTGATCTTAATCAGTCACTGCACAGATCATCACACTCCATTCTACACTCATCCTTCACTCTGGGTTAAAATACGCATGCAGGCGGCGTCCTCATCTCAATGATTGATAATTTATTGAATTAGTGAGATAAACCTGATATTAGAGTTAAACGCGAAATACTTTAGTTTGACTAGTTCGGGTTGAAACTTTGTATTTGGGATGAAGACGGTGTAGAGTAAAATGGTTTATATTCGGGTTGAATAATTAATCATTTAACGGCAGTGATAGGTTAGAACTTGCAAATTTAGTTTCTTCATGATACTTCATCTCTAAATGATTAATTTATCATAACGAAACACATTAGATCTATAAAAGAGGACTAAATACACCACGACAAACCACATTTCCACTTGTTCTATCTTTGATAAATCTTCCTAATAGAGTGAGGGAGTAACTCAACACATCTTTTTGGCAAATCCAGTAAATAACTAATTAAATCCTAACACGATTGGAGGGTCCCCTTTGTTTGTACCACACGTGATCAATTTACCCCGTGTTAAAAGGGCTGTGAGGGAGGATGCTTTCTCCACCCTCCCTTAGCGTCAACCCTATCGCCCTTAGCCCATTATTGACGGAATGTGGGGCTAAAGTGCTTTCAACGTGGCCTAATGGATTCTTAGAGTCACTCCCGACAACTTATTGCCCCCAGTAGACTTCCTTTTATCAGATTTATTCTCTGCTCCAACTACAAAACTACCTTTCCTCTCATTACTTCTGGACAGCCTATCTTGGTAATTTTAACAGAAATAGTGTAGAATAACTGATACAGCGTGCTGACGTGCGGGGAGGGAGTTAATAGTTGGGGGTTTTAAGCAAGGGGATCCCATCACTATTGAAATTTACCGTACAAATGATGGTGATGTAACATTTGAAAAAGTATATGTATGCACATGTAATGAATATAAATTAATCGTTTTAAAGGAAAAAACCTAACATAGCCTGTGTCCCTTCATATCAAGCACTGAAAATCTGTGTTTGGCGTGTTTGGTCCAAGGGTTTGCCCCTTCTGAACCAATCAGAACCTTAAGTAACCGAAACAAACCTAATCTCATTTACAGTACTTTAGGGTAAGTTTGAATAGTCGCGCCCTCTTCTTCAAAACCCCCAATAAAACTATAGCGGTTTTGCTTGTAGTGGACAGTCTATTCAAACACAACTCAATATAAAATCCGCTTTCAAATCGCCTACGTAGTATATAATCGTTTAAGGCTTAAATGACACCATAAACGTTTTATGTTCAAGGTTATCAGTCGAGATGAAAGATCAATACGCGTTATCAAGGTTATCTGAATCGCAGTAAATTGGTCGTTAACTTCAAACGACATCGCTATTTCGCGACAAAGTGACTCAACGTTGCAGGCTTTAATTGCAAAGAAATGCGGCGAGGTTCGCGGGACTTTTGTAGTCAAGGTTAGGGTTTGAATCCAACCAATCAAAAATCACTGTTAATTTAGCAACACGTTTAACCGGAGGAGCTTCAAGTTTAAAAGGGGCCTTTGGACTGAATTTGATGTAACTTGAAAATAAGTAGCACTACACAGTTCTATACATAGTTTGGTAGCTGGGTATTGTAGTAGCTAGCTGAGTAATCACATGGTAGCCGGTCCGATCCTGAGCAAAGTCAATGGCCAAAATCCGGAAAATTAACTAGCAAAGTCGTTGGTTCAAATCCCTCAAACATAGGGCTTTTAAATGTCAGGATAAGTGTAAGAAAGGGTTATGTGGCCCTAACATTGCCTGGATAATTCAAGGATTTTTCATTTCATTTAAATGGTTCCAACTAAAAATATATCTTGGACAGCCTCAAAGGCCACAAAGGTAATCTAACTCATTCTACCAATAACTTTTGGAAACTAATATAACACCCCATCTGCATTGGCCAGCTGAAGCCAATCATCCATGTACCATTAACTCTATTTCCTTCTTGGATTTTGGTGCTGCAATAATTTATGTGAAATTTAGGATGGTATGTATGGATGGTGTAATTAAAAATAAGTTGTTTTAGCATTACTTGGTTAAACAGATGCAGTAAATCAGTAATTTTCGTCGCTCACACTGTCAACACTCAATTCAACTACGATTGATCTTAATTTGGTTTACTTTACAATCAAGGTGATATAGATAACGATTCTACTGTTATCTTGTATTTATTTAGCTTAAAATACGCACCTTGATGCGTTACTGCCTCTAAAGTAATGGTAAATCTTATACTAAAAAACTTTTGCAAAACTTATGACAGCTAGCCTGACCATACAATTAGACCGAATAGCTCGCGGTACCAAATGAAAGATATTTTCCTGTAGAGGTGCAGAATCCCTTTATAAATTAAAATAGGCTCATAAATAAATAAGCACGAAAAATGAATTTTAGATTTTAAAAAATAACATGGGTCTTATGGGTTGTCATGCTGGTGATGAAAAAACAACAAAATATAGACAGAAAATCTAAACAAATGGAAGAAATTCCAATCACATGTCGTGGGACTGGGGTGAAAATAGAGAAGTTTGCACAAAACATACTTCTGGTCGAGATTTCGACCACGGGGCAAGCTCTCGTATAATAATAATTGATAAATTTGGTTTTACAAATCTCATCTTTGACGGACAGCTGTAAATGCCTTACATTTATTATAAACGAAACCGAGGGAGTTTACAAACTAAACGGACTGCGGCCTCGCGGAAGTGAGCCACACACAGTGAGGAAGGAAACCTAGGAAATGCCTTAAACAGGCTGACCATTAGATTGACATCCGTGGACAGCTGGTCGCTGGATGTCGGATTCATTCACCATCGTCAACACGAACACGTCACTCCTAACATAGTCTGTCTGCAGGACTAGTCCGGGTCATTCATACGGCGACCTGTGTACTGCAGTTCAGATCAGCGCATGCGCAATGCAGACACACGTGACGTGCGTAGAACAAATGCAGGGATGCAGAAATAGGAATTGGCAATTAAATGATTCGAAAAGTAGACCAGAATGTGCTAAGTCCTTCGGATTAATTCTATCTGCAGGACTAGTCCGGGTCATTCATACGGCGACCTGCGTACTGCAGTTCACAACACGCATGCGCTATGAATACACACGTGACGTGCGTAGAACAAATACAGAGATGCAGAAATATGAATTGGTAATAAAATGATTCGAAAAGTAGACCAGAATGTGCTAAGTCCTTTGGATTAATTCTGTCTGCAGGACTAGTCCGAGTCATTCATACGGCGACCTGCGTACTGCAGTTCACAACACAGCGCATGCGCAATGAAGACACACGTGATGTGCGTAGAACAAATGCAGGGATGCAGAACTAGGAATTGATTGTCGAAAAATATTCCCAAATGTGCTAGGTGTTGGGTGAGTTTCAAAAATGTTAAATTCGTGCTCGCCACGATGTGTTTTGTCTTCGTCAACTGGTAAATTTAGTAAAAGACCGTGCAATCGTCCTACACAAACACCACAATAAATCGTCTTGCAAAACTAAACCAAGTTGGTCTAAAATAAGACACAGTGTATTGTTATAAATACATTTACTTACTGAACTTCCTCTCACATGATAAGAATACTGTAACACTTACCTGAAACAGAACAAAAATCATAAATAGTAGAGCATAAGATGACGTGAGAAATGTATTTTCTAGATTATATTCCATTTAAGAGGTTAACTGTAATAAGGATCGTGTTCTAGATGTTCACCCTATAAAATATAAGGTTAATCAATTCCTTAATTTTCATATATTTAATATTAGTTTAAATAGTTATTACATATAAGTTAAAGTTTAGCCATTGAATAATTATATCCCACTCTCACTCGGGTTTACCTTCCTTAAGGATTAGCTTAATAAACTATAGTAAGCCTCTCTGGGTAGAGCTCGTTTTTATGTAAAATATCAACTTATAGTATTTTTAATTTATTCACAATCAAATATCTTAACTGAATAAAATAAATATCAGCTATTGCTTGTCGAACTGCAAGTAAACAGCAAAATTATCTACTGTAAAATTATGGATGACATTTATTTAATATCATAGGACAAAAGTGAGGATATCAAATAGGCTCACACTTTTCACACATGAAAGCAGGCCTTCAAATCTGCCAAAAGGTCTATTTGCTAATCAAAGTCAAAACTGCTAACGAAGTATGACGATATCCTTCGCTACAATCTCGTATTTAATAACTTGGAACGCGGGAAAACTATTTTCAACAACTTTTCTTTACGGGATACACAGTAACCACTTTTGGAAACAAGTGTATTTTTAGGATTCCCCAGACGCCAAGGAATCAAAGAATGCTGGTTTTGGCAGGATCCTACGTCGCACCTGCTTCCACCTCTTGTTAATATTCCTAAAACTGGTTTCCCCCCTCCCCCCCCCCACATATCATTCCAGGACCTCAGCTGAACCGGAGATAAATCGAAGGAGGAAAAAATGCGCCGTCCTTCACCCAGTTGGTGCAGACTTGCACTGAAACGCTGATCATTCCTAAGAATTCACAATGGGATTTCAACGGTGTACTAGTGGATTAGGAATGGTCTAGGTGGGATTAGTCTTAGTTTTATCAATGGTTTACCATTAGGTACCTTGAGGCATTGCATTTGTTTTTTGCAAAGTTTACTTATTTTTGAAGCTGTTATAAAAGTAGTAGAGACAAATGTAAACAAATTATGTTAAGTATGAAACAACAGCGTTTCTTTAAATTGGTTTGATGATATATCTATACTACTTTTAGATCGTTGTTGGTGGTTTTGGTAGTAAGGATGAGATTCAAAATCTCGAATGTCGTTTTTCTAATAGTTTAAAATTGGTTTTATTTAGGAAAATATTTACCTATTGTATATGTGTAATACAGACAGGATTTTTTTTATAGTTTAACAACTTAAAACTGTTTAAGTAATTAACAGCTATTAATATTTTCTTCCTTAAGCTTCCACTGATACTAAAGATGTAAAAGCAAATCCCTTAAATATATTACAAAACAAAATCACCAATAATTATTGAATTTTACAAATTTTCTATAACTAATAATTAACACGATTCTAAACAAACAATTTAATAACATTTTACAATATTGTATAAGATTTGTGTACAAAGGAGACTGAAAACTGCATTACAAATGAATGCAAAAATATGTAACATTATTTCTAGGCCTATTTTCATGGAAACTCATCAATACAATCTTCTATAAACAATACAATTAAGGTTTTCTCGACAAAATCCCTTTTCTAGCCGTCCTACTTAACCGATTTTTACGATTGAGGTGCCATTTTAAATCTCAAGATCTAGCTGAGGGACAAATGGTAACTAAAAAGTATCCCTAATTTCCTTCAGGGCTTCGCCCTCCTCTCCAGCGGTTGATTATAGAGTTTGCTTTTAAGATTCAGTGATGCTGACTAGCTTTCTTTATAACGGTCTAGACTTGAATTTAAATTTGAACAGCCGGTTCTTCAGTCAAATCCTCAAACATAGTCAGATTGTAAACAAAAGAACTAGTTAATGAATTTTGAACGAACATATATTTTTGATAATTGAATCATTCCTTATGGTGTATGTCTACAATCATAAAAATTCAATTGTAAATTTGTATTTTTATTTACCTAATTACAGAAGTATTTACTTGACAACCTAATTAAACAACCTGTTTTAGTTTAACTTAATTATAAAAGGGTATTGTGTTTGAATTTTTGCTTTAGAAACCAGTTTTGAAGCATAAAAGCGTAATTTACTTAATCCACTCGTAATAATTACGTATAAATGAATTATTGTTAATTATTCTTATAAGTATATAGATAACCTTGATTACACCATAGAGCGATAGTGAGATAAAATAATTCATAGAGCTTTCTATGTAGATGGAACATTTTGTCAAAGCGTCAAGATCTTGTTAAAGAATGACAAAATAGAAATACATTCAACATAAAAATGCAAGAACATTTCATAATAATTGATATCCGGGGTCCTCAAACATTAGTTTTTACTGAATTATCTGGGGTTAAAACAATACTCTATTCAACAACAATGTATCTAGGAAGTTTGTGTGCGTGCCGTGGTGCCGTCAGACCCATGACTGTAGGCGTTGTTATGACAGTCGTTAACTTCTCGGGCCCGCTACATTGTGTAGTCAATAGTTCAGCATATGCCTTATCGTTTGTATAATGAGCTAAGTAAAGTTTGTCCAAAATACATATAAGAAATGCGGGTGAAATTAATTAGTAGAACATCGTAAGATTTGTTACTGTAACGATCAGCTAATTCATTAGTCGGGACAATTTAAGCTCAATGATCAAGAACAGCTGGGTCCAATTTCGAACCATCAAAAAACTGCATACTAGGCCTATCCTACAATAATTTAACGACATTGATAAAAATTTAAAGTGGCTTTGGTGAAAGCTATTTGCCTAGATTAAACATGTTTTGGTCATAGATCCATGTACGTTATGTTTAATCATACCCTCCGCCGCAGCAAACCTGCAGACTTCGCGAATTTGCATTTCATTTCCCTGATTTGATTTTCACTGAAATATTTGTGCTTACAAATGTCAGATTTATTCCCTTTTTAAATAAAAAGGTTTAATGAGTTCTTAGGGTTTGCTACAAAGAGGGCAATAAAGTGTGTTTTCGCACAATTTATATTCTGTGATTTTAGTAAAATATCAATATCTTAATATATGAAATTTAAAAAACGGCCAAATTTGATAAAAAAATATATCCATTTAAACAAACAACCCACTCTCAGTTGTTTACTTAATTTCCATAAAAATCATATGGGAATTTTGAATTTGCAATTTTGCACTTTTCTACGTAAGCATCAATAGCCAAGACTAATTTAATAAGCTCTACAAAATGGCTTGGAAAGGAATTGCAAAATTGTATGTACTGTATTGAGGTAAAACATTCAGAAAAGCCCATTTTACCCCCGTTTCCATAGTCCGATCATGCTGGTTTGCGAACTCGTCCGAGAACAAATGTAGACAAAAACCTATTCACTATGAGGAGTTGGCCTCGTGGCCTCGGTCCAGTAGACAGAAGGCCTCGGTGACCAGTGTTACTGATATCTTCCCACACCTCCTCAATGACAAACCGAGTAAACAGACCGAGGGAGGAACCTGATGTCACAAACACACACAATCTCACAAACACAACCAACAATTACACATACGAAGACAATCATTCAAAGCTATAGGCTACCAGACAGGTCTTTAGCAGAGAGAAAAGAAGTTATTAACTAAAAAAACACGTCTGCCTAAAAAAATCTAAGGATTTTAACAGCTAAAAGACTGGTTAATTTTGTTGTTTGCCATATAAATGATTTCTCATTATAGTCAATGAACCTATTAATCTTTCATGTATAATAATTTTCAAAAAGTATCTGTCCAAATCATATTGTTTCCAAAAGTTCACAAAATTAATTGTGCCAAAGCTTGACTTTCAAAGTAATTGGTAATTAATTTTCAAGGTAGATAATCTATTCAGCCAACTCGTAATAATAGGCCTACAAAATCTAATTTTGGTCATAAATTGACTAGTTTTTATTCCTGTTTTTTCCACTTCCGAAATATTTTTTTTGTTTGCAAAAATCGAGGTTGAGTTTAGTTTCATTTCTTGGGTAAATAACATCGAATGGCCACCTTCCTCTATGTATTTTGAGTGTTTTTGTTATTGATGTTGCAATACGCTATTCATTGCTTATTTCAATTTCTACCAACATTTAACAATTTTGCAGGTACTTAGCTTAAATATATATAATATATTTAATATAAATATATATATATATAATATAGAATGTTCAAGACATGATTCAATTTCTACACATCACATAACATCCCAAAAACCTATACTTTAAACTTTTACGAATCCAAAACTTTTTGAAAATGTTGGTCTTTGTACAAAAAGTTGTATCCTGCTGCTATCTCCGGTAGAGGACCTGATATCAATGAGTACAGGATAGGAGAGGTGCGGGGTCAGTGACCTTACATTCCAAAGCCCTGTAAATGACTACTCTCCGGCCTAACCCCCACCACAGCCGAACCAATACGCTATCATCTGCTTACAATTTACACCTATCTTCCCCACCAAGTAGTTCTGCTATACGGTAGAAATAGTGTAAATCTCTGTAGGTTAAAATCCGTGAGAATCTCAAGCTTTTATACACGAACAGACATTTCAAACCAGGTGTTAAAAGAATAGTAATCTTCTCTTCTTATTTGTGCGTTTCCTTTGTAAATGTTTCAATTATCTCATAGTGGGCTATGGTTAAAATACGGAAATAACTCAATCGCTCTTTTAGCGAATTTCCCATAAAGGGAATACTCCCGCCGCAGCAAACCTGCATACGTAGTGAATTTCTATTTACCTGGCTGGATTTCGACTAAAAAAATTCCCTTTAAACTATTAGATTTATTTCATATTTCAATAAAATTAATTTTAATACTTTAATGAGTTTCTTAGGTTTGCTGCTACAAGGGGAGTTAATAGGGTGTTTTTTTTTATTGAAATGTTGAAAGAGTATATTAAATAAATAAAGTTGCCAAATTTGGTAGAAATATATTCATAAAAATCAACAAATATAATTAGTTGGTAAAATTACAAGGTGGTGATCTAACCCCCCCCCTATCACCCCCTTCCTTATCCCCCTTGGTTATTTACCTTCCCTTATTTTGCCATTCAGTTAGTATTTCTACAAATTGATTGTTAAAATTAATGTTCAAATTATCGTTGTGAAATCCATTAAAGTCTTAACTGTGGTACAATATGTATCCTAACCTGACAATTTTCATCTATTTTCCTTTCATATCTGTGCCATCGATTAATATTTCCGTATTACCGGTAGTGGTGTGAAATTATTGTTTCAATCTGTATAATGTAGATGATTCTATGTTAAAAATTAAACAAAAATGACTCCAAATTTATTACGTTTACTAAATTCAAACAGATTTAAAACAGAAAAGATTAGAAATATAAATTTATCTATCCAGTGAATTGCACGAATAATTAAAGAAATTGTTAACCTAATGGTAAAAAGCTGGAATTGCCTCTAATGGTCTAAATATTAAAAATATAAAGTAATGTGGTACCATAACAAGTATTAAAGCAGTTTCAAATTAACTGTATATCAAAATAAATTAAAAGGGCTAGATGTATGTTTATTTGTAACCGCTGGTAATAATACGGCATTTTTCTCTTCCCATACAACAACAATATGAATATTGTTTGATAATTATGCAAGACTTACCAACCCCACCCACCCCTACAACTATTTTTAGAGAAAAATTTCAACTTGTCTGTTTAAAGAATTTTGCAATAGCCTACAGGGTAAAATAGGAGATAATCACCTATACACCTACTAAACAAAATATGAAACCTTTGAGGTTAAAAATTAACCCTAATTTTATCTCGTAAGCACCCATTATTAACCATCCCGAGTCCTGTAAGAGACACATGGTGTATTAAACATCAGTGGTCATTGACCACTGCATGCAATAGTCCGAGGCCCACACTTTCACTCAACCACGGACCCGACAGGTGTCTACGAGTAGAAAGCCGCTGACCAAAGGTTTCTCTTCCATCTGGCTGGCTTTAAAGGATCTTAAAACACCATATCGCAACCGATCTACGATTTATTTTCAATCAAAGCTTGGAAAGGATACACTATATATTTAAGTCCTAATCGCCAAATATCAATTGTGTAGACCGGTCCATGGTATAAAACATGTTAGACACAAGTTTGCATAACTCATAAAAAGGCACATCTTCAAATTATTACCTATTTGAAATGTTTGCATCTAAATATTTAAGAAATTTCTTGATGTAAAAATAAAGTTACTCAGGTATTTAAAGATTTTTTCGATCTTTAAATTTGGTTAAAATAACTGATTACTACCTTTCAAATACCCATTTAACAGATTGAATTTATTCAATCTAACTTCTTTAAGTTATTCCATTAGTTGGATCTCGATCACTTAATTTTAAATTTATTTACAGAGTCATGGAAATCCATGCAAAAACCAGAATTCTGAAAGGGATATTGAATATGGTAACATAATCCTAAGCAGACACACATTGTATTGCCATGGAGGTAGCATCGAGAGTAGAACACAAACTTATCTCTTTATAGAAAAGGATGTTCGTTAGTTTGTACATTTGTATAAATTATATTTGGCAGGGATAAATTATATTTAGCAGGAATAAACTCACATCATTGACACCGCTGGACTGATGGCCACGAAACTTGGTATATAGCCTAGGCTACATCTAGAATTTCATGGAGTAGGTTTATACACCTCATTAATTTTATTGTGATAACACTCAGGGCTCAGCCCTGGGACCGTCTTAAAGGTACCCATGTCAGGGATTTTGAAAGAATTTTAGTTAGATTTGTTACCTAAATCAAAAAATATACGAAAGTAAAATTTAAAACAGGTGATGTAGGCCTACATTTAAGGTATGTTTCGTTCGGCTACTTAATTGTATTTGTTTATAAAGATTTGTTCCTTGATGTTGCCATATGGTTAATAAATTAGACTTTTGCACATATTTTAAATGCAATACACTACCGTACCGGTAACTTATATAAAATGCTGGTAATCTATGTAAAAAACTCAGGTAGGTATGTTAAGTTTATCCTTTAAGCGTTACCATGTACCATAGATAAAACATACTCCCTTAGTAGATTTTCCCATCCTTATGGAACACCTGAAGCCAATTTTACTGGTAGTTCTATCTGGTGTACTACAGAGTCGTGTTTTGTTTACAATTCGTTTCTTGCTATTTCAGTAATTTAAAAGCTTGTTTATCCAAATAAAACGATCTAATCATAAACAATAACTTGTCCACTAGGTACATACCGGTAACCAAACAGTGAGGCACTAATCATGAGAAACTAAGTTAACTCTAAAATAATAGAAACAAAATGCAGACAAAACACAACATCTACGGTACAGCGGACAGAACTAACAATAAAATTGGCTTCAGCTGTTCTATTTAAGGATGGGAAATCTAACTAAGGCGTATGATTTATCTATGCATGTACTATTGGATACTGTAGACTTCCCATCTATATGAACTAGCTGTAGCAATTTTTTTTATTAAAAAAGAATGTAGTTGTGTGAGCCAGTCACAGAATGTTTTAGCGTGTAAAATTATATTTTATAACCTTATTTTTGGTTGCTGAACAGGTTGATGGGTCATAACAGTTGCTATAATAGGCTAGCTCACCATAAGTCATTCCCTAACTTTGTCTTTTTTTGACTTTGTAAAAAATAAGTAACAAATTTAACATGGGGATGGAATGAAATCTATTAGTTAAAGGTTACTATTGACTATCCGGATAAATACTGAAGAATTGCCAAACCAGCCATCCGATTGTGATGAAACTTTGGGAAGTTGCTCTACCTATACCGATACAGTAAGTTATGTGTCCAGTGATGTTTGTGTGAAATAGGCCTACAATTTTGAAATACATTTCTCATACCTTAAGGAGAATGATTTTATTACATTTGAACAGGTAAATAGCCTACTAAATGAATGTACACTATTAATAAGGAAACCACTGGCTTTTTTATAAGAATCAAAGAATCTTGACAATTTTAACTTACCTAACTTATTTCAACAAAATTAATATAAGTTGGGTTATCATAGGATAAGTACCTAGTCAATAGTTTTAGAGTTTAAGTTTTCTGTTGTTGAGTTAACTAGGCTAGCCCATAACTTACCTGTACGAATATTGATTGAAACTATTGATTCGATTAGTAAACTTTCATGCGATTTTTGCACCAGTTTGGTTGGTTAGGTTATGAAATTAGCCTAGTTAAATTTTAGGCTGCACTTTACTTTAGGTCCTACACTCTTTCGAATAAAAATTTTGATCGATATATCGATTGTTTCATTCTAAACTAACCAAACGATATATCGAATGAAACAATCGAATAATCAATATTTTCATTCAAATGAGTGTAGCCTAGGACCTAAAGTAAAGTGCAGCCAAATTTTATAATAGATATTTAAAATATCGATTAAGTTATCAAGTAATATTTTCACTTCGATAGTTTCAATCGATAGCATATAGGCCTAGCCCAGTTAAGAAACTGTACCCAAGCGGTAACTTACTGTATCTGAATCATAGACACTATCAATAAGTTTGTGTTAAACTTAATGTTTGTTTTGTTAACATTCATAGAATAAGGTCTATGACTTGGTTTCATTTAGGCTATTAAACATCAACTAAAAGATAAGTTGTAGGCCTAGGCCTCTACGCAATAAACAGATCATAAAACTTTAAAAAAGTTAACTTCTAGGTAAACTTAACTCAGCTCAATTTGATGTTCACATCGGGAACAAATATTTTAGAAGCGATCCCCTATCGAACCAATTTATAATTGCCAAGTTACCTGTGTAACGATATTCAAACTGATAAGCAGGTTCTCTGTGGAAATATACCTTTTACTAGGCTAACTTGGCTGCACTTTACTTTACCTACACTCAATCGAAAGAAAAAATTGATTATTCGATTGTTTAATTGGATATATCGTTTGGTTAGGTTAGGTTAACCTTACCTAACTAACCAAACGATATATCAAATGAAACAATCGATTAATCGATATATCGATCGATATTGTCATTCAAATGAGTGTAGGAAAGTACTACTGCACTAAAGTACTGCACTAAAGTAAAGTGCAGCCGGCTAACTTACCTCTAGGCCTACCTTAATTTAAAATTGTATCATTTGACTCACCCTATTGCTTTCCAGAGCCTCCGCACTATGTTCCTCTTTCTGGCGAAAACAGTTTGTACACTTTGTTTTGTTGAAGATATTCGGAGCAAATTTTCTACACTCTCCTGATCTTAGTAAGGGGCCTGACATTTTAAGGTAGGTAGTTGAATTATTACAGTTTTGAAGGAGATTAAATGGTGAAAAAATTAATTTTGATCAGAATGTATAAAATTAATTAAAAGAAGCCTTTGGGCTATTTGTTGACTAAGCAACTCAAGCCCAGCATAGGCCTACATAGGTGGTCCACATACACAGCACAGGTAGATAACCCTTCCATTTTCGACCCCAGCACTACCGAGAAACATAACTTAGTTTTAATACTTCATTTCTAATCCCAAGTAGAAAGATACAATCGTGAAATAAGTGTCTAAGCTATAAAACAGCCACAAGATAAATGAACTTAGTTATATCAATTCCAAGGCGCACTAGACACATAGCCTACATGTTTACGATTTCAACCAACAACTAAACTAACCTCAACCTCAACTAGAACTGAGGGAGGCTAGCTTCAGTCAGCAGGGAAGGGGGACAGGACAGGAGGAGAGGAGGCAACTAAGCGAAATTAGAAGGAGTGGAGGGGATTGAGGTTTGGGTTTGATCAGAAGTAGGAGAAAACAAAAACAGGCCCTGAGTTGTAGCGCTTTCGTAACGGGAACCAAGTACAAGAACGGCGATTGTAACAGTCAGCGCATTCTGTTGGTACAACAGTTAAAGCTTCGTCATATCATGCATGACTGTCATCATAGATAAAAAAAACATCGACTCTCTTCCCTCCATAAGTATGTGGGAGCAAAGAGAAGTAAATTATTTTACTCTTCTCTATGCAGGGAGAGCGAGCCTTGGTTGTGGCCATGGGACATTACATACAATGGACTATAACTTAATAGGCGGAGATTAAACACAACACCTAAGTATGTTAAAATTAATGATCTATTTTGTATTAATATCAAGCATTGAGATGGGCCCGTCTTTGATCTGTAAAAAGGAATATACCCATAAACCTGCTTTTTCTCTCTATCGTTGATCATGTGTTGTGTGTGTGTATAGCCTTGAGGAGTATGTTTTATCCACTGAGCTATAATTCTAATAGGAGGTAGCACAGAATGTCAATGATGCATGTCGCCAGCCGCCATGTTTGCGTGAGGTGTGAGTTATAAGAAGCCATGTTATTGGATAAGAAAACTCACTGCTATACCAACCTAGTTATAAGAAGCCATGTTATTGCTATGATAAGAAAACTCACTGCTATACCAACCTAACAAAATCAGCGACACGCTTTTGACAGACTTCTGCCATGGCAGTGCGACCTCCAGTTATAATTTTAGCTCAGTGGTTTTATCCATGGTACTGTATAGCCTTCCTTCCACCATGCCGTATAACCTTAAAGGAGTATGTTTTTGTTTTATCCATAGTATAGCCCTTAAAACTAATCGCTGCACAAACATTTTCCTCAGCTGTGCATACATTCATCCTCGGTCACCTTCCTCAGCCTGTGTATTTGTGTAATATTCAGATCCCATCAATGATGAGGCCCTACCATGGCCACCTATAACTACAGGCCGTGGCCTGGTAGAATTGGCAATGTCGCAAGTAGGGTTCTTTAGTTACAGACTTCCCTACTTAAGATAGCATACACCAATTTTGCTGTACCCGAGGTCACCTTCAGATGGAAGCCAGTGAGCTGTGATGATGTCACAAAGGTGATATTAAACATGAAAAGTGGAAATTCCAAAGACATATATGTTATCAAGTAATTCTGTAAAGTAAGTGGCCCACTGTATAGTGGCCCCACTTACACAGTGCATAAATGTGATTGCTTCACTAGTGGTGCCTACCCTTTGTGTCTGAAATCCTCAAAAAAACAGTACCAATCTTCAAGAAAGGAGACACTAGTTCTCCAGGAAGCTACAGGCTTCTCTGTGATGGTGCATTGTTTTCCAAAATCGTTGAACCAGCATTAAAACACCAGATGAACAAACTTTTTGAGGCAAATTTTCTGTTTTCCAAATTTCAGTTTGGTTTTCGGACAGGGCTGTCTACTGTGGGTGGTCGAAAGCCTGTACAGAAGATTGTACATGGTTTTGAAAACCACTCGCGCACACTTTAACAACTTTATGTGACCTTACCCATGCTTTCGATTGCGTTCCACATGAGATACTCCTCACAAAATTGAGGCATATGGCATTAATGGTGTGGAGCTTAGCCTATTTCAATCTTTTCTAGAAAACCGCTCGCCAGAGAGTTATGTTCAATAATGTCCTCTCTGATGCAGCTCTGATCAAAAGTGGAGTACCGCAGGGTTCGGTACGGTACTGAGCCCATTCTTATTTCTTGTACATGTAAATGATTTCTCTTCAATCAAACATAGATGTAAACTCAGTTGTTTTTGCAGATTATACAACCTTTTTTTGTAGTGGTTCCAATGTAAATAGTCTTGTATTGTCAATGAATAATGCTCTAAATGATGCTAACTCTTGGTTCGAAACAAATGGGTTACTTTTGAATGACTCTAAAACTCAGAATATTTTATTCACTCTTGGTAAACCTGATCTTGGGCTTTTAGATGTGGAAAAAATGTAAAACTGTTGGGAATCTGGCTTGATTATTCTCTTCTCTCACTTGGTCTTCCCATATTGAATCCCTGTGTGTTAGGCTCAATAGGGCAATTAATCTTTTAAGAAAACTTAGAAATCTTGTTCCTAAGCCATATCTTATTATGTTTTTTTATGCCATCTTGAGTTATGGCCTATTATTGTGGGGTAATGGAGCAGATGTGAAAAAAACTTCTTGTGCTACAGAAAAATGCCGATGATTGTAAGTGGTGCGCCCTTGCATGCACATTGCAAGCCTCTGTTTCAGTCTGAACAAATACTGACTATTGTAAATATGAAATAAATATGTATATTTTTGTCTGCTTGGTACAAGTTAAAACAAAACTAGATATGTGTGTAGAAGCTCGGTGCACTTACATGTGACCAGAAACAGTAATTTGCTAGATGTACCTTTTGTGAGACTGTCCAAATCAAAAAAGTGGTTTAGCTATGTAGGACTATCATTGTTTAATAAACTTCCTAGCACAGCACGAAATGTTAGTATGAGTAGGTTTAAGTATGTTTTGCATGAGTGGCTTGCTCAAAGGCCCTTTTACAGCCTAGAGGGGTATTTTTAGGAAAATGTTAGTAGCATGGCATTTTGACATGCCAACTTTACTCAATGCCGATCAGCCGATCTGTTTGAATATTTTTGACCTTACTGTCATTGTTTCTGATAGGCTCAATTGTTGCATAGATAGATTTTTTATTATAGCGAATTTCCCATATAGGGAATAAGCTATTACCGTAGTACTCATGGTAAGACCTGGACGCGGGACCGATTTTTTTTTCGTTCTGAGGTCCCTAGAGGCCAAAAACACCATCCGTTCAAATTCATATATATATATATATATATATATATATATATATGTGTGTGTGTGTCCGTCAGCACGATAACTCGAGCAAAAACGATCCGATTTTGATCAAATTTGGTACAAATGTGTAAACGTACGTTTATTCGAACGAGTTCGCGATCCAGCATGATCGGACCATGGGAACGGGGGTTTACGGGGGGTTTTATGGGGTAAAAATAGGTGTTTCCCATTTTTGACCCAAAAAACATAAAATTTAGCAATTTCTTTCCAAACCATTTTGTAGAGCTTAAAAAAACAAATAATTTAGTATATTGAAGCGTTATTATGCGCCTAATGGTTACGGAGAAAATTCAAAAAAATTGTAAATTTAAAATTCCTATGTTATTTTTATGGAGAATAAGTAAACTGTTGTAGTTTGCTTGTTTGTGAACATATTTTGATCAAATTTGGAAAATGTTTTCATTTCTTACTAACTATTCACATTTTACAAAAAAAAACAAAAAAAAACAGTTTTACCCTCCCTGATGCAGCAAACCTAAGTACTTGTTAAACTAATTCTATTTAAATCAAGAATAAATGTTATATTTTTAAGTAGACATTTCAGTGTAAATCTAATCAGTCAAATGGAAATTCGCTTAGTCTGCAGGTTTGCTGCGGCGGGGGTATTTTATCTATTGTGACTGCCCAGACAAATTTTTGTTATTTAACAATTATTTATGTTTTATCTAGGCTAGTTTTTTTTCTTGGTTGAACTTGTAACCTCATTGTTGACTTTGTCATATGCATAGTGTACACCTTGCAATTACGACAATAAAAAGTTTCTGATTTCTGGAGATTATGATTTTCTACAAATCCTCGTGCCTTTTGGAGTCATGTAAAATCTACCGCGGGAATACCTTTGCATGCATCTCTTGGACAAATATTTTACCGACGATTTTTATTTTTATAACAAATATTTGTTTGCAATAATCTGTTCTTTTACTAGAACATTAAGTAATTTCATAACAATAATTTTTAACACAAGTTAGTATCACCTCATCGAGTACACTAAACATACACAACAAAACATTAAAATGAAAATGAACTAAAAACTATTTGGAAGGTCGATTTCAAAAGGTGAGAGAGGACCCCGAAAGCATACAATCTTCATTGTTGCGTTTTGGCTGTGATCTGCTAGCTGAGCCTTTGAATTATTATTCAATCAATCGAAGGCATGTTTTGTTCAAATGTTGTGGTACGGTAATCATTTTATCAAGAGTAAAAAATAATAAAAAAAATACTGTTTTTAAAGGAATATTTAGTTAATAGGCTAAGGTTAATTCTACAGGGTTTCTTCATTTTTAGCTAATTCCCCCGCGTAGGTGGCACGGTAAGACCTAGGCCCGGGACCGATTTACTTTTTCATTTTGATGTTCCTAGAGGCCAAAAACACTATTCGTTTAAATTTATATATATACATACGTCCGTGAACGCGATAACTTGAGTAATTTTTGTCCGTTTTTGATGATATTTGGTTTAAAGGTGTAAGGCGGGATAACCTTGAATGAGTTCGTTAACCAGCATAATCGGAACTGGGTTTTACTGGGTGGTTTATGGGGTAAAAATGGTTTTTCTCATTTTGACCCTCCAAACACAAAATATATTAATTTTTCTTTGGACCTTTAAAAAACCAAATTATTTAGTATATCAAAAGAGTTTTTACGGTTATTAGTAACGGAGAAAATTCAACAAATTGTATATTTTAAATTCCCATTTATTTATTTGTAAACGGTTGCACCATTTTTACATGAAAAATACAATAATCTTACATACAGAAGAAGCAGAAAAAAATCACAGGCCAGTACAAAAGTAGTGAAAAAAACTGGAAAACAAGACTTCAATAACAAGACATAAAAAGATAAATAACAACTATAAATAACAAACTATAAATAACAAACTATAAGTAACAACTATAAATAACAAACTATCTGAACAAGTTGACAAAACAAGAGATTCGGAAAACAAAACCAGTATGGGAACAACCAATAATGATGCAATGCAGTAGTCGACTGAAAACTTCAGTAAAGAGGCAGAACAAACTTCATTAAAAACAGATAAAACTTGCAGAAAAATAACACTATGATAAACTCTGTACAAGAACAAGATGCAACAATAACAACAGGATTTTACCCATGTTATTCTTATGGAGAATATTGTAAAACGTTGTAGTTAGCTTGTTTTATAAATATATTATTTTGATCAAACTTGGCAAATTTATTTATTTTATACTAAGCTATTAGTATTTTACTAAAACGCACACTTTATTAGTTTCCTTGTAACAGCAAACCTAGGTACTCGTTAAACATAATGTTATTTAAATAGATTTGAAAATTTAATTCAGACAAATGGAAATTCGCTTAGTCGGCAGGACTGCTGTGGCGGGGGTATTTTAAGTAAAATGCGATATTTATCTTTATTTTAACAGGTCAGTTGATTATGCTTAGTTTTAGTTACTTTAGCCCCATAACTTTTTTGTGTTTTTGGCAATAATAGATTCTGATAACATGCGCGTTAGTTTGAGTTTGTTTTGTAGATAGTATGACTTTATTAGCTTTGCCTGCCCAATGGTTGTAAACGGAAGTGAATTCATATTGTCAAGGCGGCGCGGAGCGAAAAGTACTAAAAGTAGTACTCGCTCCCGTTCATCGTTCATGTCGTTTTCTGTTACTGCAACAAATCAGCGAGGGCAAAGTGGCATGGCGACATTGTGAATTAGTTATTTATGTGAATAGCTATTTGGAAATTTAGTGTCATACTCGCATTACCAGCTATCCAACAAGAGTTTAGAGTACTTAACCATCATGGGAGCTTATCTATCTGAGCCGAAAACCACAAAAGACAGTAGTGATCACGAAGGAGAGGGAGTTAGATGCGGCGCCAGTTCAATGCAGGGATGGCGAATATCACAAGAAGTAAGTACTGGCGTTTCTTACCAACGTCTTCTTTTCATAATAACAAACTATGTTCATATGCCTATACAGTTTTTTTCATTCACGGTGATATAACTTAAATCTATTGTATCGAGGAAAAAAATATATGTGGGTGATGTGACCTTTAGTTAGCCTAGGCTAGGGGTAGATATTGCTTAGGGGTGCTTCCAAACGATTTTTTAAATTTTGATTTCATAGGCTACTTTCAAATTTGTAGTAATTTCCTACCGAATACAAATATACCATGTTTACCACAGATGAGTGTTACTGAAGACATTGCCATTGCATTTAAACAAGGTAGGCTATGAGGATGACATTTAACTTAAGTTAAGTTACAAGTGGAATGAACATTACAGGTGATCAAAAGCAATCAACTTGAAGTAACAACTTTATTAACTAACTCGTGTCATTGGCAATAGGCTTAACGACATCACTTAACTAACTTAAGAATTTAGTTAACTTAGCCTAACCTACAATACGCAAACAAACCCAAGTTACTGTTCTGATAGTCTGCTATGTTAAGTTCATATTAACTTAAGTGAAGCCTAGTAAACATAGGCCTAGATGATGAGACGAAAACATTGTTCCGTTTTTAAACCTACGAGTGGTGAATCAACAAAAAATGTTGATCTCAAATTGTGGTGCTGAAGTGGCAGCTGACAAAATTTGTCAATTAATGTTCTAACATTTTTCCCTGTTGCATGTTACGCACAGTTAACCCTCTGAGTGTCCCTTGTTTTGGCCTTAATGTCTGCCTATTTTTTGCTCATTTGCAAGGTTTCATTAAAACGTATCTGAGAAGGTTGAAAACAATGTTAATAGGGCCTACTGTTCTATATACCATTTTGTTTGGAAAATCATGGGCTTCAATATTATAGGCTACATAAAACATAAGGAACATTTGTTTCAAAAATTTTTTTTGGGTAAAAAAAAATATTTTGGAAAATGTTTAAAAAAAAATAAGTTTGCGCTCAGTGAAATTGTATAAATTATAGGCCTATAAATATTTGAAAATAGCCACTTTGTTCTAAATTTTATGAGGATTACAAATATATAATAATATAAGGAAGTAGATTTGCAAATAAATAAGTTATGGGCAAAAAACAGATTTCAGTACATAGCGTTTAGCTAAGAATGCATAGCCTAACCATAGCTAGGAATCTGGCTGATAATTTACATCAATATCACTACCTACTTCTTCAGGATCATCAACCAGCCATTCAAAATCACTTAAATCTTCTTATAATGCACCACGTATATCACTACTTTTGATTTTTAACACTAAAACAATGATAAACGTAATGAAACACATCAGTCATCGGTTCAAGGTTAACCAAGCTGTTTACAAATACGCACGTCAGCTGTCTGCTACAATATTTTCGGAACTAAAATGAAAAGCGCTTAGAGACAGACCTCTGGAGAAAGCTCTGAATCTGTAAAATAAAACGATACCTAACTCGATCCAGTTCAATCCGATTTTGTCAGTCATAGAGCCTTCGCCGTAAACAGTGTTTGTGAGTCGCTGCAGCGACACAAAACACTACACAAAGAGTATTATGTGTCGCTGCAGCGACAAATAACACTCGGAGGGCTAACCTACAGTTTGGGGAAATGATATAACTCTGAAATTCGGTACTAATGGTTAAAGACTGCAGTAGGCCTACCCTAAGTGTTTTGAAGTTACAGTAGGCCTACCTTAGGTTGGATTAGGAAGGTAAAAGTTTAGGTTCAAATTAATCAAGTTTTTTAGTTTATGATTGCATTTTTTTTTTTTATAAGTTAGTAGGCTAAAACTTTTTCTCAGGGTTTTACTTAATTGTACAAAAAGTCTGTAGGTAACATAGGTATAAACTGACAACAACTTGATTCAGTAGGCCTAAACCTTAACTTTATTTTACCTAATCTAACCTAGGCCCTACCTTCAAAGGATTTGAGTACCTACCTAATGCAGTCACGAAATTATTGGAAATGTATTGAGAGGGGGTAAGATGGGAGGTCTTAAGTAAGACCTTGAGTGCCTGGAGAAAGTAATTTATGACCGTTTGTTTGCACCCTAATGCCAATAAGTATTGGCCATAAGTATTGTGGTGTCATCGACAAAAATAATACTGTACAGTACATTCCTTTTTTAAGGTTTTCCGGAAAATCGTTCATATACCTATATGATGAAAAGGAGGGGGCCGAGGATGCTTCCTTGGGGAATTCCTTGGGTCATGTCTTGAAGTTTAGATTCTTGGTTTTTAGTTTGATATTGTTTTTTTATGTAGCCTATTTCTACTTGTTGTTTTCCGTTTGTGAGATAACTTTTGATCCATTTTTAGTGCATCCTGTTTTATGTTAAGGGCATTGAATTTGCTTATAGCCTAACTTAAGTGTTTTCCAGTTAGTATAGACTGTCAAATGCTTTTTCTATGTCCAAGTATTTTTTTATACTTGATAGTTTAGGATTGAAAAGGCTTAACTTATTTTGCAGAAAACTCTGAAATTGACGGATATGAAGTTTTGTATTTATTTGGTTTTTATATTAGCAGGGTTCATATCTGTGTAGCAGCAGTCTATACTAGTTTTTTTAGAGTGTGTGATTCTGGTATGGGGCAGTTCTTCTATTCTCAGGTCGAAAGTTGAGCAGTAAGGTCTTTGATGTTGCTTTTGTCCTTGTCGATTATATTTAGGTTTAAAACAATTTGTGTTTCGTGGAACATGTTCTGGTCAACCCGCAACGTGATTCATCCGATTATGATTAATCAGGAGTTAACTTTAAAATACCCCGCCGCAGCAAACCTGCCGTCTAAGCGAATTTCCATTTGGACGAATTGATTTTCAATTTATCTATTTAAATAACATTAGGTTTAACGAGTACCTAGGTTTGCTGCTACAAGGAAACTAATAAAGTAGTGTGTTTTTAGTAAAATATTGATAGCTTACTATAAAATAAATAAATTTGCCAAGTTTGATCAAAATATATCCATAAACAAGCAAACTACAACATTTTACAATATTCTCCATAAGAATAACATGGGAATTTTAAATTTACCATTTTTTTAGTTTTCTCCGTAACCAATAACCGTACAAAAACACTTTGATATACTGAATTGTTTGTTTTTTTAAGCTCTTTAAGAAGGTTTAGAGAAAAATTGGGAAATTTTGTGTTTTGAGGGTAAAAAGTGAGAAAAACCTATTTTTACCCCATAAAACCCCCCATAAAACCCTGTTCCCATGGTCCGATCATGCTGGATCGCGAACTCATTCAAGTTTATCCCGCCTTACACCTTCAAACCAAATTTCATCAAAATCGGATAAAAATTACTCAAGTTATCGTGTTCACGGACACATATATATATATATAAATCTATATATATATATATATCTATATATATATATATATACATATATAAAAATTTGAACGAATGGTGTTTTTGGCCTCTGGGGACATTAAAATGAAAAAGTAAATCGGTCCCGGGCCTAAGTCTTACCATGAGACCTACGGTAATAGCTACTTCCCTATAGGGAAATTCGCTAAAAGTGTATAAGCAGGTAAAATTGATACCTAGCCTAAACAACAACAGTAGTTTTGCAGCATTTTTGAACTTAGGCAAAATTTGTTAGGTTATCCATCGATTTACCCTCTGCTAGCCAACCTTTAAATCCTTGTTTGATTTGATCTAAATCCTTGTTTTGTTTTGTTTCAGGATGCCCACAACTGCATTCTGGATTTTGACAAAGATTCTTCTTTGTTCGCCGTTTATGATGGACACGGAGGCCATGAAGTGGCTGAATATTGTTCTAAATTTTTACCAGATTTTATAAAGAAAACGGAAGCTTATACAAAGGGAGAATATGAGCAAGCTCTTAAAGACGCTTTTCTGGGATTTGATGCCACTCTTGCCACTCAAGAAGTAATAGAAGTTTTAAAAAAGATTGCAAGTGGAAAAGATGGAGACAAATCTGGTGTTGATGAAGGTAAGGCCATAGATCAAACATACTCCCTTAGTAGATTAGTCATCCTAATGGAACAGCTGAAGCCAATTTTATTGTTAGTTCTGTACGTCCAACTATAGAGGTTATGTTTTGTTTACAATTTGTTTCTTGTTATTGCAGTCATTTAAAACCTCGTTTAACCTAATAAAACGATGTAATCATAAACAATAACTGGTCTCCTAGTTATACAACCAAATAGTAAAGCACAAATCATGAAAATAACCCTAAAATAATAGAAACAAAATGTTGTCTACACTAGCGATCAGTGTGGACGTACATGAACTAGACGCAAAAAACAAGCTTCAAAATTTACAATAGGATGAGGAGTCTACTTGTGTTGCTTAGTCTATGGTAAGGCATACTGATCTGATCTACTGTAGATATACTGTACATTTTAGTTTCTATATAGATTTTAGGCTACTTTATGAGTTGAAATATATCATGCCTACCTATTTTTTTTTTGTAAGTTTATAATTTATTGATGCTGACGTAACCTCAATTAATTTTATTCCGCATAGCATGACGTCTTGTTTTGTATTTAACTTAGGATATGATCCTAATGCAGTAGTTTATTTGCCTACAGGTTGGCCTAAATGTTAACTTAGATTACATTAAATTTAAATATTCTTTCTCCGTTAAAAAAGATCCGATAACTTATTAACATGTTCTATAAGCTGAGGGGATTGTAAAAAATGTGTAATAAGTCACCTAATGAAGTTGCAACAATATTAGATAGGCACCTAGTCTATTATTAGTCCAATACATCAAAACCTAACTTCCAAAAAGTATGCTATGAACTAAGAAAGGCTGCCTTCTATTAATTGTTGTTAAAATGTAATTTGTTCAAAAATAGTGGAGTAGAAGTACCTATTAACCACAATTATAAATTTGAGATGTTTTATTTCAGAGGACAGCTCAGATTCTGAGGAGGAAGAGGCGATTGACAATTTAGTGCAAGAGGCCTCGATACCGTTAGATGAAGTCATGGCCAAGTACCGCAATCTTGGATACATCACAAATATAAATTTAAGACGTTTTATTTCAGAGGACGGCTCAGAGTCTGAGGAGGAAGAGGCGATTGACAATTTGGTGCAAGAGGCCTCGATGCCATTAGACGAAGTCATGGCCAAGTACCGCAATCTTGGACCCCTTGGGCGACTGAAGGGAGAGGGTAAACCTCCTGTATCTCCCATGCTCAGGGCTCGTCGAGCTGGTCCTTCCTCTAGCGGAGCCGGCTCTTCTAAAGGTACTGACATCTTTAGCTAACTAAAGAACAAATAAGTCTTAGTTCTGGGGTTAATAGGCAGAACAGTAAAAGATCATAAACATAAGACTGATAATTTGTTTAATATTGGATGTCTTGACAGAGAACTGGAGTGATATCCAGTGTTGCCAATCGTGGCCACCATAAAAAAGGACTTTGAATCTTAAGTTTTCTGAATTCATACTTAAAAGGAAACTACATAATAACATCATTAGCTGAGAATTAATCTTAAATTTATTTTCTTAGATTGAGATTTTTTGTATTTTTGGCTCTTCTGTAATATACTAGTAGGCTAGTTCCCACCTTCTCATAAAAAAACTGTTGCATTGGTGGTGAAACAGAAATAAAAATAACACGATGTCTATGGGTTTCTCTAGGTTGTCATGACATCAAACTGCCTGTGTCCATTCATCCTTTTAAGGGGTTTTGGTTGTGCGCTTGACAGCCTCTTGACTTTTCTTTAAAATATTATATATTAAATTTTGCTTTTTTAAGAAATTTACTGTTTGTTCCATATAGAACAAAATTTGTTCCAAAATTTATTTGCTGAGGAGAAAGGTAATTCCCTTATATTGACTGGGCTGGTAAATCTAAAGCTCTCTTGGTCTAAAGCGCTAAGTGCAGACTTTAAAACCAAGGCATGATGTTGGTTGCATCCTGCTTATCTGTATCGTACTGTTGGGTTATCCATTTCTTTCCTTTGCTTTATTTGTCCTTTGTCAAGGCCTTTGAGGCCCATGTGTGGCCTTTACAAACCTCATTTTACAATAAATTATTGAGTGATTTTTTTCCAACATCTTAAAAAATTTAATTATCTGTAACCCCTGTCGATTTCTCTCTCAGGTGATGGTGAGGTAAGCAGCTCGTCTAGCGGCAGCCAGGCAACATCAGGTCTGTGCAACGGAGATGCTCATGTCAACGGAGAAGTAGCAGAGGCCGGAGAAGTGGCAGAAGCAGGAGAAGAAGAGTTAAAGTCTGAAGCAGAGGTGAAGGTGGATAGTAGCGATAAGTCTGACACAAAGGCTGTCAAAAAGGTTAGTGCGGAAGTGACTGAAAGTGAGAAGGTGTCTCGGACAGAGCCAGATAGTTCAGGAATTAGCAACGGTGAAACTCACAATGTGTCTAGTTCCTCAGAGAAAGGCGCTGGCACGACGAACGAAGCTATCAGTAGCACAAGCCCGCCAAAAAAGAAAGTGTCTTCTGCTGATATCTATAAATCTCTGCTCCAAGAAGATTCCGATTCAGAAGAGGAAGACGAGACATTTACAGCTGATGCCGTGAGGTAAGTTCACAAGCTTGATAAATATCATGTTTTAGTGCTAAATTGTTTGTTATACTCCGTTCATAAAATTTAGGTTGGTATTAGGGAAGATGTCTATCCCCTCCACTTGATCCTACGTTTTAAACAGTAGCTTAACAGCTGTGGTTTACCAAAATGTTAATCAACTGCAAACATTAAGAAAAAACTAGTGGTAGGGAATCTTCCCCCAAACAGCTTAAATTTGGTGAACTATGGAGTCGGCTATAGTTATCCAATTTGTCCATAGTTCAATATTTCCTGTTTTGTTGGCAAAATCTTGGATGATGGAGGTACCGGTACTGCTGGTTTTGTGATAAAAATGAAGGGGTTTTGTCTCGCTGGCAAGGCTAAATAAGTTGTAGTTTCAGTTTGCTTTGATAAGATAAATACCTCAACCCAGAGGTTTGTACGCTTCTCCAGCAAACTAAGGATATGTTTTACGTGTAGAGGGTTGTCTTTAGTTGATTAAAAATCCCCCTTGAACAAACCCATAAATAATTAATTACATTTTTTACCATGGACAATTTAGGAAGTATCATATTTTAAGAAAAATTGCCTTACTATGTCTGATTTTTTGTGAAATTATTTCAGTGAGGATGACTCTGATGATGAAGTTGCCAATGAAGCTGAAGATGACGATGAAGAAGATTCGTCTATTGATGACGAAGAGGATGAAGACGATGATGAGGAAATGGAATGTCATGGTTTGGATGACGTCAAAGAAGAGGTAACTAACCTAACATGTTGTTAAATTATGTGAAACCTTCAAATACACTTTATACAGTTCCTACTGTTCCTAATTATTGTGTCCTTGAGGTTATTATTGTGGGAAATTAATATTTTTAAGCTTGATAGTACGGTTAGAAGTTCTAGTTTGAAACATTTGGTCAATCATAGTAATAACCTTATATAAGCCCTGTTGAGTTTTTAAAAATTTATTTGAGATTTTAAGGTCAGTTAAAAACTAGCCTATGTTAATTTATTGTTGTCTTCATTCCCTTAAGGAGTTGTAACTTTTTCAAAATTAAATATTTTTTAAGTTTGAAAGGGCTGTATTAAAAGGCTTTTAGTAAATACTTTGTTGAAATTTCTTGATTTTGCCTTTAAATTGCTGTATGTCATTCAATAGATGCAAATAGACTTGATCGTAAATATTATTATTTCAGCCTGGCTTGGACAGCGGATGCACTGCAGTAGTTGCACTACTGGTGGGCTCACAGCTGTATGTTGCCAACGCTGGAGACTCAAGGTGTGTGGTCAGCCGCGAAGGCAAAGCTTTCGAGATGAGCAGCGATCACAAGCCTGAGGATGAGCCAGAGAGAGAGAGGATAGAGAATGCAGGAGGCAAAGTCACCAACGACGGTAGAGTCAACGGTGGACTCAATTTGTCAAGGGCAATAGGTCAGTATAAACACAGCTACACCTAAATTAGGGGTGAGCTCCCTATCTGTTTCTACTGAACAGAATATTGGTAGATTATCTAATGTAGACCTACTAAATTTGAAAATTAGTACAGTAGAGTCACAATCATCCAATCTACGGCTACCTAACCTGTGTCACCCAATTCTTCCAATAGATGACCGATTACCGTGAAGTCGTTGGCTTACCGTCTGTAAATGACTTCTACAGTCACGACAAAACCGCAAACATCACTCATGATAGTGGCGAAATCTTAAATTTGATCTAGGTCTGCTAAACTGTCAGTTTTTTTTTGTCCTAGGACGTTAGGCACGAGCCCGGAATCGTTTTCACATTATTGTAGGTCTAACTTTCAAACCAAAAACAATTTCAAAATGTATACAAATTTACGAGAGAATAAGCCCAGAGTACCTATATGTGGGATTTCTAGTCAATTGTTGGACCTAAGGTAATTAATTTTTTGTATTGTTGCAAGAAGTTAATAATCGGTGTTCATTACTAGGTGACCACTCGTATAAGCAAGTAGCGCTGCTGCCTCCTCAGAAGCAGATGATCACAGCTCTGCCAGACGTGAGGACGCTCTCCGTGGACCCTACGAAGGATGATTTCATGGTGTTGGCCTGCGACGGCATCTGGAACTCCATGACCAGTCAGGAGGTAGTGGACTTTGTTAAGGACAAATTAGAGCAAGGCACCAAGCGGCTCAGTCAGATCTGTGAAGAGGTTAGTTGCACATGTTCATTTTTAATTAGTAAATGACCTTACTACTGTACAGTAGACTCCCTCTTATCCGGACACATTTTAACCGGACTACACTCAGTGGAAATGACATCTCTTTAACTGGAACTTTTTCTATCAGCACATTGGTTTAACCGTTTAGATCGGCAGGAAGTGGGTGGTGCTGAAACGACTGTTCTCGTGGGAAATATTTGAGACCAGTGATCACGTGTAAAAATACAATGCTCTCCTAAATTTAAGTCTAATATCACAGTAAACGGTCCGATTTAACAAGTTTTTGGGGACGTCTGTTTAACCGGAAAACCCGTTATCCAGACTGGCTTCGGTCCCGAGGAGTCCGGATAAGAGGGAGTCTACTGTAGTTGTAGGTTTGTAAAATAGTTTCTGTAACCGATTTGCAACTAGTTGGAGTTTGGATGAGTTGGACTTTCACAAGTTCAATCAATCCATCTATGCTGCAATTACATATGTGTGTTTAGCATAAGCTCTCTGAACCTTATCAACCTCTGATTCTAGTAACATTAGAAAAATATGAAAAATAGATGGCAAATATGACCATCAAAATGTTAATAAATGATGGTTTTCACAGCTGTTTGACAAATGCCTGGCTCACAATACAGCCGGAGACGGGACAGGCTGTGATAACATGACTTGTGTCATTGTAAAGTTCAACTCTGCACAAAAAACAGAAGCCTCCGCCGGGAAAAGAACTGCCGAGGACCACGAGGAAGAACCTACCTCCAAGAAGAGCAAGGTGGAAGAGCAAGTATCACAAACGGAAACCTCCTCCTAAACTGGGAATTTCATTTTTTAAGTCTGATGGTGGCAAATTTCAATTAATTGTTAAAGGTAGGTCTGAAAGAGATGTCATTTTGCCAATTCAAAAATGCGTAGCATAATATATTGTTAAGTGGTGTGTAAGTGAAATGTCCACAAAAGAAACATAATTCCAATATATACTAGTCAGATTTCCATTGCTTAAGAGTTCTTGGAGCCTAGACATTCTAACTCTAAAAAAAATAAAAAAAAACCACAAAGAAAATTTATAATCTCACAGTGCACTAGGTATTCAAATTACAATCACTTTGGTATTTGAAAAAAATATTTTTAGATGGTAAGTAACTCTTCAACAGCTCTTTGAAAAAAAAAAAAAAATAACATTGCTCTTATAAATAAATCCAAGATGGCTGGAGGCTTCTATGGACTCCATTGGCAAACAATTAAAAACTACAAAGAAAATTTCTAATCTGACAGTGTTCTAGATATTTAGATTATAATCACTTTGGTGTTTGAAAACATATTTTTTATGATAATTTACTCTTCAGCAGTTTGATGAAATTTTCCAAGATGGTCGCTAGCCTCCAAGGACTCTTAAACTACAAACAATTCTAAACAAGCTTTAAGTTGTAGGTGTGTAATTTCTTGTATCCTATGTAGTATTGTGTTTTGAAAATAGTGCTAAGTGAAAAAAAAACTTTATATTGTAATGTTGATTCTTAGTCTCAATTTTGTTGATACCACTAAATTTCTAACAATGGGTTGTTTTGTATTTTCCTTGTGTCAGTGTGTCTGAATGGTTCAGCTAAGTGTAAAATGTTGTTACTTTATTGTTGCTGGAACAGTAGGCCTATTAAAAAAATTAGTTAGTTTGGGACTTCTTGTTTCTTCAAACTTTTAAGATTTAGTCTTCATTGTCAAGAATTTATTTATTTGGTTCTACGTTTAGATCTTACTTGTATGGATGAGCTGGTATAAGCATAATTCTGTCTCGTATGTATTATCACCTATAGTCAGATGATTGCATAAACTGATTAAACTACTGAATACAGTAAGACGGTTCTTATGGATATATTTCAATTAATTGTGCTAAGTATTAGTGATGTTGATGTATTAAGGACTTATTCTATATTTATTTATTCATTTGTTTAGTCGTTAAAACATCAATAGTTGTAGTAATAGAATAAGTTAGGATCATTAAAATGATTTCGTTTCGATTGTGCTCCGTTAAAAAAAATCAAAGCAGGTGATGTATTGTCGCTTTTGTGGACATTTTCCCGTGGCCTTACGGTTTGATGCTTACAGACTTTCTGTTCCGAAACATAACCACGTCTACTGTGATATGTGTGGAACCTAATCTCACTTGTAAATATGACTGTGTTAGGTGAACCTGTACACTTAAATGTAATGTATAAGTGAATTTTATAAATATATTTTGTGTAATAAATCGTAAGCTGTCATTTAGCTAAAGACGTACAAATTAATTACTAGAAATTTTTAGAGGTAACCTCACTTATTGCTTCTGTAACTAGGTATCCTAGATTTTTGTACATTTTGCGTTGGGTAATAGTTAGTTACAGTCTGCAATGTTTAGTGGTTATTTTTGCTGTTCATTTAGCGTTAAAAGTTTTCTCACTTTTTTCTAAGAGCACTGAACTCTGTTATTGTTCCTCATGTATTGATTCCTGATACGCAGATAAAAAGTGTTTTAAATCACTGACTGCCCAAATTGTCATATTGAATATTGCGTTCGAATTACAAAATTATCACATATTTTTAAGCAGTTGTTTTATTTTCATCGTATCCTCTATATTTCTGGTTATTCTAATTTATATGCTTTGTAAAGGAAATTGACAGGAAAGTGGAAAACAGGCTTTAAGACCATAGAGACACATAATCATTATAGAAGAAAATTATGTCACTTTTGACTTATTTAAAGTTAAGCAAGCCTGCTTTTTTGTCAATTCCTTGAACAATTCCTGACAAATGCCCTATATTTTAATGAGATAACCTTATATGCTTTATAGCTTGAAGATAGCTTACCCAAACAAAAACTCAAAGAAGTTAAATATTTTATGGGGTTTTCCCCAATTCTAGTTTTATCAAGACAGTTGAATATAAACAAGTTAAATAATATTGATATTTAACTATACCAATTGTATACATTACATAAGCATTCAATTAAAACAAAAGGTAAATTTGTAAGTTGTATTAGGTACTTTATAAAGGTAGCACTATTATTAGACTATTAGATGATGGTTCAGGTAAAAAACCACAATAAAAGAAATAATTGTTTAAAATATAATTTGTAATTAAATCTTAAAACTGAGAAAACATTTTACAACAAATTAATAATAAAACTATTAAAACTAAGAATAAATGCACTCTATAATAATAACAATTAACAATATTATGTACACATAGCTCTGGAATGGAAGACATTTTGATACAAGACACAATAAAATGGAAGACGGTTTTATGTGGAAGACTAAATAGCATCACAGACACTAAAACATAAAATATATCTTAGCCAGCTCTTTAAAGCTAGGCCTACAGCAAATAATTGTAAGATACTTGTAATTAATAACAACACTGGTTCTGGTTATTTTTGAATGTGCAATTTCCAATATTTGATACTCCAAAGCCCTCCTAGAGCTGCTAAAATGGTTTGTAACTTAACTCATTGTTTAAACCAGCATTTTTACTTTGTTTTAAATTAATTTGTTTGCATTGAGAATTAAGTGAAAAACTAGTTGTGCTCTAATACTGTTTCAAATTTTCAAAAGTCGTCCAGACTATAGAAAAAGTTATGTTATACACAATAAACGATCAACAGCAATACTTAGTTTGTAACTACAGTAGACTCTTATTTAAACTTTAATGGGGATTCTCTTATAAAACCTCATAAAATAACGGAAAAAATGGATTTTCTAAAAAATGGCCCGAACGATTTTGATAAAAATTTAGTATGTTATAGTCCTAACAAAATTGTACAAATCCCATTTCCGTATATTTACTCTCACCGCTTACACATGATAAAGGTTGTTGACAAACTTATGGGAGAAAGTATGTGTCAGAATGCTGATACCGTTTATTTTCATTAATGTGCCTATGTATGTGTACATGCACATGAATTTTGTTTTGAAATGTGTTCAATGATAATTGTATTTACATGTGATGGTCTAGACTAGGTATACCCAGACTATCACACAAACAGTCTCCATATTTCCAAACAAGAAGAGTCTAATGTACTTTGTTAGCAAGTTAAGTTTGTATCAATGTGCAAACAGTAATAAATTGTAGTTGCATAGAGAAAACGCATAACTTGTGTTGACAAGCTATTTTCGAACTCCACTGTATTTAGCCTTAGCCATTCATTTCTTTTACCACCTGTCGGAAAATGTTCAAGAATATTTCAGCGTGGTATGGCTGGAAGATAAGAGCGGGTCGGAACCTGATAGCCAAGTCTCCACAACCTCCGGCCTGAACACCTAGGGAAAAAAACGTATGCATAAAAATCTTTCTTAAATAAAACAGCATCAAACAGCAATAAATCAGCGCTCATGTTAGATTTTAACCACCTGGATTGCTTAACTAACTGAATAAACTAACAAAATCTCAAGTTACCTTCAAAAAGGATTCGTTGTATAATTCACTGTGTTTAAGCTAATGGAATTAAGCACAACATTATATTAGAATGTTAAGCTATTAATAATCTCTCATAGTTTTGCATTTAAATTATTTAAGCTAATGTTATTTGATAATTTCCGTTCATCTTGAAGAAGCAAAATAAACTAAAGTGAATCTGAGTCACAATCTGCAGCACAACTGAAACATTGCGTGAGAGACAGATTAGCATCTGTCATTGTTAAAATAAGCAGTTTAAGGTTTATTTACCATGGTCTTCAGTCAAACGGTTCTATCTAGTTGAAGTAACTTAAGCTTTGTATTATCAAGACCCCACTAGGAAAACAGGCCATGCTGCAGCGCAAAACTATGTCACAGTGGTGGATAGTTGTATTAAAATCTTACAGTTAAAATCTGACAAACAGCCAGCTTATTTACCTAAAACATATGGGATATGGCAGTGAATCTATCCACAAGTGTGACGTCATGGATCCTGCAGCATGGCCTATTTTTCTAGTGGGCCTTGGTAGTATATTCACGAGTACATAATCAGTTGATCGATTGACAAGTTTTAAGACCTTTGAGATAAGGTTGTGTTAATTTTTTTGGTTCAATATCAAAACTATTATGACGACATAAACATTAAGACACTACAAAAGCCAACATTTTCTTTTAGCCTGATAGCAATAATGTACTTAGACAACTGCTACTACACAGGATTGTTATGTACCGACATTGTTTTGTAAGTAGTACCCTATTACACTTCCGGCTGATTCAACCCACCTTTCTTCTTGAGTCTAGAAATCATCTCGTCTCGCAGTTTTGACGATGGCGCATTGATGGCAAGGAAAGTTCCTCTTCCTCTTAGAGAGTTGAGTAGGTTGGGAAAGTCCTTTTGTAGTGAGCCGAGTCCGTCCATGAGGACCTTACCCGAAGCATCCACAGTTGCAAGGAGGTTGTCTCGTTTTATCACTTCCAGTATAGCTTCCAGCAACACGACCTTGCCTGTATCTCCCATCCATGTGTTGAACACTCTGTAAGCCTGAGGTGGCCTGGAAGATAGTTCATGAAGTCAAGAATGGTGCATTTTAAATGTCTAAGAAGATAGCTTAAGGATCCAGAAAAGTCATTTGCTTTTTGATGGTTTCAAACTGGAAACTGTGATTATTGTGCAATGATTTTGGCTAAAGAACAGCTGGTCTTAGTCTGTTAGAAGCAGGGTTGCCACCTTAAGGTTAGTTAACCTTAGGTCAGGGAAAAATCGGGTCATTGCTCCCCTCCCTTCCGGATTAACATAGGCTTAAATACGGGCAAAAGGAACCAAAATCGTGACGGGTGGCAACCCTGGTTAGAAGGTCAGCTTGCCTAGTAATCAGAATGTCATTGGTTTGAACCTGAGAAAAGTCAAAATCTTTCAGCGGTTTGAAACTGGACTCGGCAGTCCTTGATCATTGATGGGCTTTTAATAAATGATCCTGTCCAAAGAACCAGACTTAATACACACCCAGGTGTGTTGCTGTAAATATATAATCTACGTTTCACAAATAATCTGATACAACTACACTCATCCTCAACTCAAATTCAGCTTAAAATCCATCTTCATGTTGCTGTCTTGTTCAAAAAAACTTAATGGTCCTACGACTTAATCAAAAGTGTCAAGGGAGACGGAGTGCAATAAAGTTAATTGTAGCTTCATTTAAATTTCAATTGGGTTCACAATCTAACTTAGATAACATTTCGGCCCAGTTGGTTAAGTAATTTTGTGTTCACTCGGAATTAGATTCACAGACTGACAGAAAGAAACCGAAACAACCTCTATCATATGATAATGATCACACCCAAAGTTAAACTTACACAAATTCAGACTTTAAATAGTAACCTCCGAGTTGCATCTTCTTGCTGAAGGTGACTATGTCTGGTGGTGTAGGCAGATTGAAGTGTTCATGACACCAGAACTTTCCAGTGGGACCTCCCCCGGTCTGTACTTCGTCTATCAGGAAACCTGCTCCGTTCTGAAATAGAAGAAAGAAAATACAAGAAAAAATATAATGAGCTACCTTGTGTAACTTTGGGTTTCATTGTCAGACCTAAGGTTTGCAGGTGATGCGCTATGGGCCCGAGAGTTAATTGTGCCCCTCTCCAGCTATCCTGTAGGGCAATTGTCTTCTTCCTTGCGCTCCACACAAACCTAAAACTTCTTGTGCCACTGGGTAAGGGGCCCATTGATTAAAGTGGCTTTAAGGAAATAATATGTGTATGCCAATTTTACGAGTAATTTAACATTTTCTTTCTAAAATCAAGCTTTTTATTGTAGTCAAACTTAAGTTAATTTCGAACAAATTCATATTTTTTGTTATCAAAGTAATGCTAACTTAAACTAATCATGTTCCCACAGTCACAAATAGAATGAGAGTTTGAATGCACTAGATCGCATTGACGACAAAACACAAATTAAACAATCAAACCACATACTTTTGCAAGATTTATGTTTATTATTGTCTTGTTCATGGTGATTTTGGCCAAACTAGGTTTAGAGACTGGTGATTCCGATACCGCAAGAGAGCTCACAGATATTACTACAATTAGTTGCAAGTGGCAATCAAAACCGGTAAAAAGTAAATGTTAAAATTCAAAAATGTCAATGATGGACTATTTGAAAAAATCTGTTATCAGAACACCCTCAACCCCCAATTGTTTCACATGATAACTCTCTACTGTACTTAATATTATACTCTCACAATAGCAAATTTCCTTTAAAGGCCTGATGGTTTTACCTCTTTAGCAATGGCTTGAAGTTTCTGGAAGAACTCTGGGGAAGCGTGATGGTCGCCACCCTCAGATTGTATCGGTTCTATCACAATTCCCGCCACGGGCTTACCAGCTTTGTTGTATTTCTCTATCAGTTCAGACACCTACGACAATAAACATTGGGAGAGAGATGCAAATAAATTGTTAAGTAGTAAAAATATACTGTATCTACTTTTGTACTTTCTCCCCCTATACATAGTCGGCTATATGGAGAAAATATGGTGTTTGTCAAAATGTTTTGATTTTGAATTTCAAGTGGATATATCCGTTTTGGTTCCCCTGAACCAAAAAAAAGTAGTTATCGAAGTGATGTCTGGGTTGCATGTGTGTTTGTATCTTTGATTAAAATTCTAGGAACCAATATTTGATGAAATTCAGTATGTGAGTACTATACTTCGATCACAAAATTTATGCGGTTTTAGGGGAAGAAATCAATCCCATTTTAAAATAAGTACACAGGAAAATTTTTTTCCAACAAAAAAGCATTAAATAACGGTGAATGGAGTAGGAAACATAATAGGGAACTAAGAGATATGTTTCAATTACCAAATGTGGTTGCTGAAGAAATAAAAACAGACGTCTGAAATGGACCGGAGGACAGATGAAGGTATAAGAAAACAAATGGAGGGAAAACAAAACAAAAAATTGGGAAAAAGAAGTCCCATTGAATGCCAAAAGAAGAGGTGAAAAGATTATGTAACAAATACATTAAATTATTGAGAGCTGATGCAAAAGATCAGGATCAAAGGATGTAGGCAAGAGGCTGTTAGTTGGTGAGGCAAAATACCTTTTGGGAGTATAAATAAATAAAGAACACATTTCAAAAGAAAGGTCTTTCAGAAGAAAAATATTTGAACAAGCTAACAATCAACATCTTATCATTATCTGTAATTTAAAACAAGCACAGTGTTTCTAACAATTTGTACAGGTCCACTTACTTAAATTAAAGAAGAGTTAGAGGGCCTAGGAATACTTGGAGGAAGACACCAATGGAAGAGGAAGATTTGAAGATGGAGGAAGATTAACATTAGAGTAGTCTACTAACGGATTAAGTCAAGTTACGACTAACATTATTAAAAAGAGACATACCTCAGCAAGACATTTCTCGTCTTCTGCCTTATTCTCTCGAGTGTGTTCTTCCAACGGGTACTTGTACAGTGGGAATGAGGCTATTGGCCAGTCAAACGCAGGCACATCTATCTTGTGAATGTACTTGGAGTGAGTGGTGGATAGGACTCCAAGCGTGCGTCCGTGAAAAGCTCCTGCAATACAAAAACTAACATTTAGAACAGTTTTTCTCTTTGCTGTGAACAGGGGCGGACTGGGTACTCTACTAGGGCGTAAACCTTGACCAGCCCGAAGGCGCCAACCGGGGGGTCTGGGGGGTATGGAATTTTTTAAAAATTATACCTGTAAACTCGCATTTTTAGGCAATCTAGAGGCATTAACAGTGGAAAATCAGAAATCTGATAACTGACACTATTGGTCAATGTTTGGTTTACAAAATTTAGACTATTTACCCACACGACTTGGTGCTATTCTGACAGTAAATACCCTAACAAAAATAAAAATACAAATGATTTTCTTAGGTTCTTTCGTATTATATTTGTGTATTTTCTTTATTTTCCCTTGCATGACTTGGCTGCATGCATACAATATAAATCATTTGCTTCCTGTTTACAACCTGAACTTGCAACTGTTGTATTTTTTGGCACTGTAAATAACAGAAGTTATATATTTTAGATTTCTATGAAATAATTTTAACACAAACAATATGCTTTCACTGTGAACAAAACCAATTTATTGACTTAAACTTTTTTAGCATTACATTAAGTCAAAACTGTAACCCTAAAGTAGGCCTACCTAACCTATTTCTACAAACGAAATAGCCTAGAGAGAACTACGAAGGTATTTTGAGCTGGCTATCTGTAAGTAAAATAGGAAAGTTTACCAAATTAGTGCCATAGTGCATATTGAAATAATTAATTAATAGGCGGTAGCCACATACGGTATTAAAATAATGTTTACTGTTTAACCTTTACTGTGTAATGGTTAAGTTAACAAATACACTGTCACTAAATCTAATTTAAATTTTGTAAAAGTAGTGATTCTACAATACTGCTTTCGTTCATGTTTCCTGTGTAGGTAAATAATATAAAAATAAATTGAAGCTTTCGACACAGAGACACAAATCAGACACTCACTAAAGAGAGACACATTTTAATTGGCAGCTCACACTCTTTATTTATTTATTACATGCACGGCAAACGCTATTTTACAAGAGAGTTGAGTTGACATTGATAAAAATTAAATGTGACTTAAAGTGAAATAGTTATAGTGTGAGCAATAATTAAATATTATAACAAATATGAATAATATTAAATTATCTTCACTAGTTGTTTACCACAGACGACATCGTGACACCGACCGATGTCGGATGCAGTCGCAGTGCAGTTTTTTTTTCGGGTTCGGCGTAAAATGACGCGGGAAGAGGACAGCTGTTTTTAAGTACCTCAGACCACAGAGTAAAGTGCCTTCCACTCGGAGTAGGCCTACACGTACGAGAGAGAAGAGCTGCTTTGCTCTCGCTTATCGACAGTGTCTATTCAGGTCTCACACCCGACTTTATGTTTTGCTATTCACTGCTGAAACTTTTACTCTAAGTTTTTCCTCTTGCTTTCTAAAAACACATCTCGTCTCATTTTTAAATTTTTTTTATGAATTTTTCCTTTAACGAGGGCGCAAATATTGGAATGTTAAGAAGGCGTATCGGCCCACTGGCCGGTGGGCCGGCGGGCCAGTCCGCCCCTGGCTGTGAAGACAGTTATTATCAAGAAAGTTGTTTTCAAGAATCTGGGAAAGCCTTTTTTGTATCACAAAATATCATCCCACTTTTAGTTATGATTGGTGAAAGAGGCAACATTTTGTCATTTTAAATTGAGTTCAACTAAAATAAATACAGTAGAACTCCGATTATCCGAATCAATTGGGACCAGACCCCATTCGGATAATCAAAAATTGGGATAATCGGAGTTTTACCGGGTCAAGGAATTTTAAAGAAAAATCCTCATTTTCGGTACTAAATGAACTTTTAATTAGGTAATAAATTAAATCAGAACATTTTGACAGTTAACAATGCTTATAGTACAAGTGTTCTATATCTGTTATTAAGTTGTGTTAAATAACAATTCTTTTTTTTACTTATTACTACTGTAGCTTTACGTTTTTAAAATTGTTTAAGTAAGCGATTCGGATAATCTGTGATTCGGTTGATTGGAGTTCGCATAATTGGAGTTCTACTGTACATACACAACATAAAATGTTTTCTGTTGAACAAAAAAGGAAAAAAAAAAATAAGAATTTTGATGGGCTTGTGAAAGCATGGATACATTTTATTTCAATCATAACGGAATTAAAATTTGCTTTTAGCAAATTTCCCTATAGGGAAGTAGCTATTACCGTCGGTAGCACGGTAAGACCTAGGCCCAGGACTGATTTACTTTTTCATTTTGATGTCCCCAGAGGCCTAAAACACCAATCGTTTAAATTTGTGTATATATGTACACTGAAACTTTGATAACAATACCCTTGATAATAAGTCATCCTTGAAAACGAGTGTCACTTTTAAATCCTCTAAAATTTATTTTACCCCTAATCACTTGTTATTGCAAACCTCGATAAGAACTTAACCTTCATAACAAGTCTTATTTAATAATCCCCATGAGAGTCTTGTTATCGAGGATCTACTATATATATATATATGTCTGTGAACGCGATAACTTGAGTAATTTTTTATGAAATTTGGCTTGAAGGTGTAAGGCATGATAAACTTGAATTTGCGAACCAGCATAATCGGACCATAGGAACGGGGTTAATCTCTCTGTATTAACCTAAATATCTCTCTGTATCCATTCCTTGCTTCCCTTTCTTCCTATCTTCTTCTTTTTCCATTTTCACCCTAAACTCACCCTTGAAGGACAGCACAGACAGTGGGGGTGCGCCAGGGGTTTGGTTGATCATGCAGGACGACATTTCCTCCTCACTAAAGCTAGTGCTGCCACCTCGCTGTCGCCGCTGGTACCAGATAAACATGTTTTTGTACGCATTCTCGTTAGAACATGATCCGCACATCATGGTTGTTACGTGGCTTAGACCTTTTGGTGCAACCTGCAAAATAAAATTGTATCCAGTGTATGAAGTTGAATACTAAGCAACCAATACTAAGCATATTATATTATAAGAGCTTGTCTCAAAGGTACTGAGTAAGCGACAAAATATTACCCCTAAAACTGAAACTCAGACATATAAATCATTATAAGACCTTATCTTACAAACAACTTTAAAACATGACAATGGGGTGAAAAAAAAACAAATAATAATGAACTTAAAGCTATAAGTAGATCCAGATACTGTGGGCCAAGTGCAAAGCAGAAGGATTACATAGACTGGACAGATTTACAGGAAAAAGGAAAGTGCTTAGTCAAAGAATATTTCACCTAATAACTTAGAAGATAGTCAACCAAAATTAAGATAGTTGACCTATTTAAAAGAATAGTAGAAGTTTACGAGCAGAACGTCTGAAGGCAAAGTGTTGGTGAGGCGAAGTAACATCTCTGGAGCACTTTAAGCCACTGTAGTGGTTATGTAGTTACAGTAGGGTCCACGAGAGTCTGCAGTTGAGGGAGGAGCCTATTTACCACGTGACTTCGAAGGAGCCAATGAGGACAGTGCGGTATCACCAAATTTAATAATACCAGCTGATATGAAAATATTGCTTAGTACATTTTAATTAATGTCAAAAAGTAGTGAACGGGTGATGTTGTAACGTTGCGCTAGTCCAGTCTTGCTATTGGCTGCCACCAACTAACTGTAGTTATGAGTTTGAGAATAATAGGGGTACGATATGGTTACTCACGCTAAGTAGCACATTCTTCAGCTTTGCTGGCCAATCGGCTCCGGGAAACACTCCTAGAGCAGGCCTATTCAGAATTGCCCTCTGAAAAACAATAATTATTTACAAAGTTTATAAAAAAATATACGTTTTAAATCAACAATAATGTTGAAAACAAGATAATTGACATATTTACATTCCAAGAACATTCTCTAATTTTGACCATATTCTGGTTAAATAAGGTAGCATCCTGTGCCATATTTTTTTGATTCCATGCATTTATAAAATGGAATTTTGTTGTTGATTTCCTAAGGACACAGTGTAATATACAACCACTTGTTCAGATCTGTTTGGTTTGCACTTCAGATTATTTGTTCAGCCACCTGCATATGATTGACACACTATCACACATGCATCACTTTGTAAAAAAAGTCAGAACCTGTTTGATTAGTTATTTTTTTGTAAAGATCTTATTGTTGTATTCCTTTATTATTGTTGTTTATTGGAACCTCATAATGTGTGTTTTTAAATGTAGCAATTCATTTATGTTGTAACTTCTGATGATGATTCAGACCTTTTTTAGTTGGGAGGTACAGCGGTATCTTAACAAATTAATGAAAACATGTAGATTCAATTTTATAAAAATTTAAACTAGTATAGACTTCAATTTTATAATAAAAATGCACTTTTTTGCTTGAATGATTACACATTACACAGCCAATGACACAGGATAGGCTTTCAGGCTTTATCATCATTATCACTAATAACGGAATTAAATTTTGCATATTTCAACCAAAGTTTGAGTAAAGAACAAAAGTAGGCGGAGTAGATGATCTGTGTAGCTGTATTATACCAACGATGAGCTGGTTATTTAACCAGCCCATTGATCAAGTAACAGCAGTAATAATAGCCTATTTCCAAAAGTAATCAGGTAACCGATAATTTATCTCAGTGCATGTTGTCTACAACAGGGGGTTTACCTGTCAGAGTTCATTAGTACTTGAGTGAGATTGAAAAACAGGAATAATAATTAATCCAAAGATAAACTCGTGTACACCTTTTATCTATACTATTAATGCCATTTTCAAAGATAAGATTAAACTTCAATTTTTATTTCTACCTTCACAATTTCCTAAAATACTGTTGTATTACAGTTATTTTATTTTTGATGTTGGGTAAGGCTAAATGAAGAAAACCGTGAAAATATAAGCAAGTGCAGGGCTTTTGTTCCTAAATATTGTTACGAAATAAATAACTGTTCTCTTGAGATTTATTTGAAAATGGCTGCATTCTGTTCCAAATTCACTTTGTAGATAGAATATTTAAAAGATGTATTTATTTTTAAACCAAGTTATCGACCAACTTTTTATTTTGAATTCCCCTGAAACTCAGGTTTTTTACCGGTAATTAACAAATAAGTTTCAAAAATAATTAGCCAGCATTTAGGTTAATACTATTTAGCCTGGGGTTGAGTGTCCTTTTATGGTATCATTAACCTGTTTGAATAAACTCTCTCCAGCATGATAGGAATTCACATAATCTTCAACACTGCAAGTTTGATGATGCAGAATTCTTTACAAACATGAACCCATCTTTATCCATCTTACAATTTATCCAGCTCTATAAATGCATTCTATTAATTCTATCTACATTGAAAGGTAAACATGCATCGAGAGCACTGTAAAGAATCATTTTGTCGATAAAATAGTTAGTGTTTATTCTGACTCATTCATTGTTTTTGTCTTAATAGGTTGCATTGTATAAGCCTAAGAAGTTTGCTGACGGCTTAAATTGTACAATTGAGATAATAATATGGTTTCCGATATAAATGTGGGGAAGCGAAATTAAACTCACAAGATTCTCTGGTTTCTGCAGCGCTTTGAAAACATCTGGATGGTTGTAGCCGAGGGGAACTGACGAAATCTGAGTGTAGATGTCCAGCAGAACGTTGCCGTCTACGTCTATCAGGTAGTTGCCGATGGATTTGTCATAGTCTCCAAACAACTGAACAGATCCTGATTGCTGGAACATGATAGAACTGAGTTAATAACCTATGATTACTATTGAGGGCTCATTTTTAGGGGTATTAGTCGAACGGGGTTCAGGGGTCTCTTTTTGTAGAAAATATTCTTAAGTGTTTTAATACGGTAATCTAAAGCAAATTTTTCACACATGATGATGCTGTATATGGTCCTTTTTTATTTTGTTGATCGACAACCCAATTTTCTACAGAGGGAAGGGTTAAGATGGAGAGAAGGGCCAGAGTTTTTGCTTCATAGCTCAGTTCCGGTACCTTACAATTAAGAAATTAGGCACTCCTAAAATTTTTTTATATTGTCTAAAAAAGCTTTACATTAAAATTTGATTGACAACATCACCAACGCACCAAGGTTGGTAGTTTATGGTGAAGAGAACCGATATTCTTATGATTACATGGCAAGCACTAAACCACTCAGCTATCCCTAAGTAAACACATTTTTTGATGTCTTGGGAATGTAAATTCAACTCTTGACAGACTCAGCAGAACAGCTGTGGCGGTTCAAGAACCTTGTCAAGGGGGGGCTACGAGGAGGTTCAGGGGTACAGTAGAGTCCCGCAAACTCGGCACTCGATAACCCGGCAGTCTGGATAACTCGGCCATCACCTGGCTCAGAAAATTAGTGATTTTTTGAGTCCGAGTTAAACATGGACTCAAGCCAGCTCAAAACAAATCATTCACAACTCGTACCAAGGATTTGTTGTACTATATCTGATTACTTGTTACTGACTTGTAAAATAAATATAAATAAAAAAGGTGATTAAAAAGCTTAAAAATTGTATTGTTCTTATTTTTAACCCTACTGATAACCCGGCATTTCACAAATTCGGCACCCTTCCAGTCCACATTACGCCGAGTTTGCGGGACTCTACTGTATCCCCCTTAAGAAAGGAGGTTCTCCCTCAGAAAAAGTGGTATTTGCCTTGGTGACTTTCTAAAGGTGTATTACATCCAGAACTTTGTCCAAAACCTCCATTATGTTTTTAGGACAAAAAGTAAGTTTAAATGTAATTTTACAGGGTCCAATGGGGAGGAGTGCCTTAGCCCCTGTATTCCTACCCCTCCCCCATGGGAACCCCCTAGCTGCAGAAGAGTGAAAGTACTTTAATCAGATAATGATCATCACACTGATCTATTTATTGATATCTATTTTATGTCTCATACAATACAATTTTGTTCCCTTTAATTCCACCTATTTAATATTTGATAAATTATTAATGCATTTACTGTTTTAACTTGGTTAGGTAACTAAACAAATGTCTATGTTTTCCATTCTGTTGTCTTGAATAAAAATTCGGGATATAATGTGATCATAACTTTGGATTTCAAAGTCTATGAAATACCGAAAAGTGAATATAGAATGAACAATAACTGAACATGTTTCTTAAAATAGTGTAAAAACACATTAACTTCTTTCACTTTTGTTTCATTTGTAATTGTGAATTTCTTTATCATAAGATTAAATTTAACAAAATCATCTATTCCTTTGTGATAAAATTTGTTTACGTAACGGTCATTATGACAAGGGAGTAGGCTACTCTTTTGTCTTTCATACCCAAAGTGAGAATAAAGATTGTAGTATCTGACACTTCTCAGTGAACCAGTCACATATTATCACACAATCTGATCCAATTGCTCATTTTTCTTTTTTTATAAGGAAACACTAACAAAACTGAACTTTCATGAGAGTAAAGATATGAGCACCTAACTAATCTACAGTACAGTTGAACCTCTATAAGACGAATTTCAAGGGGTACGGGAAAAATTCGTACCATAGAGGTATTCTTAATAAAGAGGGTCGTTTTATCGAGGTTTAATGCTGCTGTTATTCTTCTTATAGAGGTTTCTCCTCGCTCCAAGGTTTCTCCAAACGATGAATGATGAAGGAGGAGGGATGGGTGGGGGTTTCATGTTGAGACAAGCTTCTGTTTGTTTTGAAAACTACGTACTATGGAGGTTAAGATTATGATAAATTCGTCTTATAGAGGTCACGTTCGTCTTGTAGAGGTTTTGTGCTAAGAATATTCGTTGTATAGAGGTTAATCAGTCCTAGCCCATGTCACAAACAAATTCGTCTTATGGAGGTTTTTAACTTAATTACTACGTTGTATAGAGGTGTTTTTGGCATTGACCTATGGAAGTGTCAAGGGGATTTAAAAAAATTCGTCTTATCGAGGAATTCGTTTTATCGAGGAATTCGTTTTATCGAGGCTCGTACAAACGAGGTTCAACTGTACAGCATTTTGTAGGAAAGATAGTAGATCTCACAGTTAAATACTTAAATCTAAATAGGCACTGCATGTAAATTTAATGTGTAAACTGGTTTCTTAATGTCTGGCACAGCCGATGATGAAAAAGATTCCTCTTATTTGTGGTTGCTCAACGGAGTGAGTACTCTTTTGTTATATCAACACTACAGAGACATGCAAATTTTATATGTAGATCATTTTATTTGGTTAAAATAGTTTTAAATTTGGTAAAATTGCAACGATTGTAAATATTAAAACACCCTCTACAGTCATAAAAATATGGTATCTTAAGATTGTCATGTGGATGACAAATCTAAGAGAGAAATTATTTATCTATGAAACAACTATACAGCAATGCTGCCTTTAAGCCGTTTTTACACGAGGCCAATAGGCAAGTTAGGTTACGAGGCATTTGCTGTTGGGTTGATTTTTTGGATTTCAAGTAACTGAGGCAGGTAACTTCCAAGGAGTTGGCTCCGTGTTAACGCAGCTTTGCAACATAACCTTAGCTACAGAAACGTCACCCACCTATACTCACCAACATTTTGTAAATATAGTAATAACAAAGATGTTAACTTTTTTTTTTAAATTTGTGTTAATGACATTCAAATGTTAGTATTTTCTCCACACCATTAATATTTTTTAATGTTCTAATTAAGGAAAAATTCTAAAAAAATAACTATTTTTTTATGTATGCACCTACAGATTAATCTAAGGCTAACAAAGATTAATTACTTAGTTAATTTCAAACCCTGGAAATATCGTTTGGATAGTTGTATATTTATTTTTGTAAGATGTCTTATTGTTTTGAGGAAAACAACAAAGTATTTATGATTGATAGTAAACATCTCAAAGGCAAAAAATAAAAAAATAAGTTGTAGCTAGCCAGTTTATTCTAGTTTACACTAATCTCTTAATGTTTGATAGCTCAAAAACTTTTTAGTATATTACAACTTTCTCAAGACGCATTTACAACAAAGTCTGCAACAATTTATTTAAACGTATGTTGAAAACCAGTGTCACGAATACTTGAAACAAATTGTTGCAAACTCCGTCGTAAATTTGGCTTAACTTCTTGTGGAAAACAAAATTTCTGTCATAACAGTTGAAAAACTGATAAAAATATTTTGATGTTAAAGTTAAATAAATTTTTTTTGGGATTGTTGTAAACTTTGGAGAATGAATGAATAATAGTCAAGTGGTTATCATCTTTTTGGTTCAAAAAACGTGTTGTAAGTCTAGTTGAAACGTGGTTTTCATGCTTGTTAATGACCGAGATTCCAAAAGAGCTTTTTTAAACTGTTGAAGTGAAAACAATATCGTCCTACGAATACGTACATCATCTGAGGACCTCTACAAAAAGAAATCACCTATCTTAAAAACCGCTATTCTTTAATCCAAGATCCCGAAGCCTACAAAAAAAACCAACAAATGGATTTAAAAGAAAACTTACTGCTGGTTACAAGCGGACATATTTCCTCGCAGAAAAATAATTTTGAATCATAAAAAATAATATTGATAGGTACCGGTACATAAAACTACACTGAGAGCAGTATAAGATATACAATCAATCACTGACACAGCCTACTATTAACGAATCACAATTATATAGACTAATTTTTTGACCTAAGGAATAAATTGTTTCTAATCCTTTACCTGAATCTTCTCCAACTGTGAATATAACTCTTTTGACTTAGGTCCAGGAATCTCTGAAGTTTTCAACGATGGTTTCTCAGGTTCACCGGCGACCGCGCCTTTGAAGGTGCCCATGCATCTTGCTGGAATAATTTATAATGGCAATTGTAATGGTGATACAAATGGTACATTGCAAATTGTCAAGGCAATAAAATTATTATTATTATAGCCTGTTAAAATATTTGCAAAGGTAACAATTTGTATTTAAGTCAGAAAAGCTTAAAAAATTTAAAAAGCTAACTTGTAAAACATATTGATGAGTTTATAAAAAAATTTTAAAAACACCCTTGGTTTACTTTTTTCATGCTAAGTGGAAGAGAAACATAACAATTCACCCCTCACACCCCCTCGGAGGAGGGGATTTTCACAATCTAAAAAATCGGCTTACGCTACAATCTAAAAAGATAAGTAAAAAAAGATGCAGGCTTAGAACCTTGATAACAAGACTCTCATGGGGATTATAAAATAATACTTGTTATCAAGGTTGTCTTCTTATCCAGGTTTTCAATAACATGTGATTAGGGGCAAAATAAATCCTAGGGGATTTAAAGATGACACTTGTTATCAAGGGTGACTTGTTATCGAGGGTCTTGTTATCGAGGTTCCACTGTATGTTTTATTAAACATCCTAATATTTTATTTTATTTTAGGACTAACTATTTTTGAATCTACAGTATTAAATATGAGGAATGCAATTGAGAAAGAATAAATTACCGTAACATAAATACCTAATGGTAGTACCGGTACCTAAAGCTAATGTAGGCCTATTTTGTGTTTTGAAATTTATTCTTCCATAATGTCAAAGTTGTTTTCCTTGACTTTTAATCACCAATTACAATAAATCTGCATTATTATATAAGTGCATGTGGTAGGTAAATAATAAACAAATCAATTCAAATTTACCATTGATATTTACTGTGTTAAGGGCCTAAGTTATGTAAAATAATCGTATTTTACACATTTTTACTTTCTAATTTGTTTGGAATAGGTCCAACCCCATATAGCTTACTATGTATACCTGTTAGATAGCATAATATATAACACAATCAACAAATATGTGGTTAAAAACGGCAATAGGGAAAGGGAAAAGAACTGATCATTTACTTTACAAGAGGAAGGGAACCCCTCTTTTAACAATCTTGGCACGGAGAATAAACAAAATAAATTATAAATTCATACTAACCAAAATTCCATGGCAAGATATGGCTGTGGTTCTGTTTCAAAAGTGATCCGGCAATTTTTGTTGCCGCCATAGTTGATGTAAACAAACACAACAGACGCACTTGTCTCGCGCCTAGACTGCGACTGAACTAGATAATTGAGTCAAGTGGCTACTATCAATTGACCTTGTTACACGAGAACGAGTTTTAGAGCGGTCCTTACTCCTAACCCTATGATCGATAGCCCTTGATTCTCAAAACTACTTTGCTCGGTAGGGGCAGGCGCAGAGCAGACGACAGACTAAACAGCTGTTCCTGTCTAGAAGCTGGAAACTGGTATGCTGGAATGCATCCTGTGCCTGCCCTCAGCGTCATAAAGATCAATAGATAACTCCAACCCTCCAACCTACCCTAACAACATAGGGCGTCGATGACGCGTGGACGCGTGATTTCATGTTCTGCTTCTTACAGATACTAAAATATATTTTCTAAAAATTCACTATTGTATCGTATATATCAAGTAAACGACCTAAATAATTTACAGGAATTTGTTGTAACTAGTGGCCTGTAGGGACATAAGTCCCCAAAATGCTCAATAATATAAAACAAATTATTCTAATATTTAAACAAACAAAGAAATATATTATCTATGTGTCAGAATAGATATCCCTGTATATATGCCATATCTTTTGTGTAAAAAACAGTTTGTTGTTTGTCTTTGTTGATGTTATTATCAATAAATCATTAGAATCACTACATAGAATCACTACGCTAGACGCCAGTACTCAACCCAGTACATGTTCAACAGTACATTTCCCCGCATCCAACTCTTTGCCAACAGCTTGCCGGAAGATATTGACCTCTTCTCCATCAGTGGCGAGTCGTTGAAAAAAAGGATGTTACTGGTTGATCTGTGAGGCGCTGCCTTGATTTGTTGTTTATGTAAAATATCAGTTTATTTATTTATTACTATTGTTATATTTTCTATTGTAGTATTTTTATTGTTATATGCTATTGTCTTTATTCGTTCCTGTTGTTATTTATTATTGTTGCTATTGTAGTTTATGCTGTTGTTGTTTGTTGTTGTTGTTATTATTTTTGTTATCTTTGTTGGCTACACATTTTATTCAATGTTAATTATATCAGAGATTTATCATTGTTAGTCAACATTGCTCAGATTTTAGTTGTTGTTCTCGTTGTCTTGTCAAGTTCTCTCTTAAGTAGATTCTTAAGCCCCTTTGCATGTTTGGCTTGACCCTTAGTTATAGGAACATTGAGAAAGCATTATATAAAAAAATAATTGTAAATTGGTTTGTTTGGACCGTTGGAAGCAAAATAAAAATAAAAATAGATTTAACTCTGCTAAAGCAAGGCCACACTATAAAGGCAGCAAACATATAATTGGTTGTGAATAAATACTGGTTTATTAAGGTAGCTCGTTAATTATTTATTCAATGTGGTTATTTCTTGTTAAACACAAGTTTGAAAAGTTTCACAGTAAAAAAATATATTTCCATATTCTATATAACGTAACTAAAAAGTCTTAATTATTATAGGTAACGTTATCCCTGGTTTTATATAGGACATTGCTGAACTTACTGGCAAATAAGTATAATCCAAATGTTAACATTGCGTACTGGCTTGATGATAAATCACGATCAGCTGTATGAAGTAAACAAAATTAGCAGAAAATGGCTTCTAATGCTATTCTTATGGAGAACATTTTACATTATATCTCGTTTTCTGGTAACTTTATGGAAACTCTGCTATTTTTCCCGAGTCCCTGGGGTCAAGACCTTAAATTTAAGACCCCTCCCACTTTTCTGCGACTTACCAGACGTCCAAAATTTTCTGGTAAAGATTTTGTCTTACAGAATTATATATAAGGATGGGATTTTTTGCACGATCTTCTATTATCCACAAATTGATTACTTTTCCCTGACCTATTCATGTTTTTATCCAAAACAATTTACTTGTATCAAATATTTGACCATAGAAATTCAAACAATATTTTATATTTTTTATTAAGGATATATTTTATAGATATAGATATGGCCCAAATATATTTTTCAATACAGTCTACAACAATATTTTTTTTTTGATCGTCATTTGTTTTAAATTTTCATATCGTTATGTCTGAAATCTGATCTTAAGAGGGTCTGCAAAAACTAAAAAGACCTGTAGGATTATTATTGCGTAGCTGAATAACTTCTTGATCAGCATCATACGTTTTATTAGGTAGCCTACCTAAAAAAACAACAAATTTACAACAAACAAAAGACGTATATTTTTCAGGTCCTATTGTATAGCATTAAAATATAAACAACAAATCGATGATTATTAAAATGGCAATTTTAAAAGTACTGTGTAGCTATATGAATACAATCTTTGCTTGAAATCGGCCCTTTATTTGTACATTTTGTACTTTTGTGTCTTCTCTATACATTTAGCCTGGGACTATGTAGACTATGCTTGGTGACTGGCAGGATTTAACACCAACATTCTGCACGGCCCACTTTAGTATATGTACTGACTGGGCTACAGCCCAGAACGCCAAATCTTTCAGGGTGCAAAATTTCCCAAAAATGTGTTAACAAATATTGTTTTGATTAGTTTGCTAAAACATCCAGAAGGAACTCATTTAAATTAATATTTTAACCTTCAAACTGTGTTACTTGTTTGCAGCTACTTGAAATTTCAAAAATTTTCTAGGGAGGGGATTGCTAAAATTTGTTTGCAGCCCATGGCTTTGCTAGTCTTCTCAGAAGGCATCCATGTTTACTACAGCAAAATTTAACGAACTGTTTATACAATTCATAGTTAAATTAGCTTGGAATAGCTTTTAAATATTGGTAAATGTCAAACGCAACAAAAAAACAGTAAAATCCTAAGAAATGTTGCACAATCATGTATATTCAGTCAAATATACTGTATTAAAATTAAGACTTGTAAAGTATTATACTTTTATCCCGATTGGAATGAACCATCAATGACACATTTAACAACTTTATAGAATTACTTAAAGGAACTGAACATGAACAAATGTTACAATTAGGATATGATGCAATTTCCTGATTGGCTTAGCTACGAGTACATGAGAGTGTATTTCTTTTAAACAGATATTTTTAAATCTTTGCGCCCTTGCGGTACTATTTAAGTTTTTTAGTTGCTAACATTTATGAAACTGTTTATTCTACTCTCTTGTAATTTCCCTAGATTTTTTTTTAAATTTACATGTCATTTTAATAAAATGATATCTAGATTAACACTCTATTACTCTAAAATATTACCGGTACCTATTTTGTGTGTTTTTACCAATGACATTTTTATATCAGTAAGGGAATGGTAATGATACCATCCAAAACCTCAATAGTATCTATGACAACCTTTTTGTTGGAACATAATCAATTAATTAATAGCCTCATGACATGGTGACTGGGTCCAGAATCAAACCCATTCGGTGGTTTGATCATTGGGTTGGGATCGAACCAGCAATCTTGTGATTTGAAGGTGAGCCCTACAACGACTCAGCTGCCCCAACAATCATTGTTATTTTTGATTCATGCTGATGCTTGATAGTTATGCCAAATTTATTTTTGATTTTTGGGTATATTATCCACAGTATTTAGTGGTGGGTATCAAAATTAGAAAATGTAGCAAAGCATAACTTATAGCATACCGTACAACTTTTAGAGATTGTGCCCAAAAAGAGTACCTCGAACTTCTTTATGTCATTCTAAGGAGGCATAACCACAGAAAACGTACAACTATAACCCAGAATGCCAACCGCATGGTAGCATTAAGCGTTTTGAGAGAGCTTTGCCTGTCAATCCGTAGGCAGCGCCACCAGCGTTGCCATGCACTCAGCATAGCAACGCTGGTGGCGCTGCCTACGGATTGACAGGCAAAGCTCTCTCAAAACGATTAATGCTTTTTACCATGTGCTTGGCATTCTGGGTTATAGTAGTACGTTTTCTGTGGCATAACGAAGAAGATTGTTTTAAAATTAATGAAAAAGCTATAATCATTACAAAACCAACATTATAAAGGACAGTATAGTATACATTTTTTATTCCTCACATTCTACAGCAATGTAGCCTATGTTAAATTACTATTATATTTTTTTAAGTAAATTTGCCTAACGACTGTCTTTAGTTCCTTTTGTTTATTTTATGTTGTAAATGTAAATAATAATTGTATAGGCAATTTTGATAAGGGTACAGTAGATCAATTATCTTATCTTATAGCATCCATACTGTAATTAAAATGGGAAAAAAAGGAAAATAATTCATCCAGTTGACCATATAATTTATTTATGTAGTTTATTTCAACAATGCAGTAAAGATATGATTATAATTCCAAAGCGCTAGTGATTATAGTTGTGTGCGCTAGGTTAGGATAGATATAAACTTATACTAAGATGTTAGGAAAGCCGTAGCCTTAACACCTCTATTATGCTGTGGTCTGTGAACTAACATTAGGAAAATTATTTCACAAAACATGTCCCAATATTGCGATTGAAATGGACAATGTAACTTAGGAGGTTCATAATTTGAAATTAAGTATGATTAAACATTCATGTAGAGTTACAAAAAAATGTATTGAAAATACAATTTTGTAACCTGCGGGAATCATTATAATAAGTTGTGTCACAGTAAAAAGTGTAGATTTCAACAATCAACGTTGAGTTTCTTTACACATACTGTAATTTTTTTCAGATTTTGTGTGGTTATTATAGTTTCTGGTAGAAATTCCCATTTTGCGTATGCCAAGCTACAGGACCTTCCCAACGAGTGAAAGACCGGGTAGTGAGAGAGGGAGTGAGCTCTCTACCTAAGCGCTCATTTCCTTGAGCGCTTGGTTGTAGCGGTCTAACACTATGTTGGCGTGGTACGGTGTGAACGTGAGAGCTGGGCGGAACCTTATCCCTCTCTCTCCACAGCCTCCACTATGGATACCTGGAAAATAAAACATGTACATGTCACAAACGTATAAAATGCATTGGATACATAATGATACCTAAAAAAAAAACATCATTAAATCAGTTTTATAGCACCCCTATGTATCTGATGTATATTCAATATGTTTTGCTTTGCTAAATAAGATATATGAAACCATCTTCATTGCAGAATTTCATACGCCCTGACATCTTACAAACTCTACGTGAAAGATTTATGTAAAGGACCAAATCTTGCATAAGATAACTAAATGTAGTAAGGATGTTAAAAATTAAAAAAAATAAATTTACAATAGTAAAACAAGTAACGAAGTAACTTATCACAACCCATACAGATTCTCAGAAACAAACCATTGTAAAATGTTACACACACATCAACACATCTAAAAGCTATCGGATGCATTTGCACTGTACATGGAATAACTTGGAAGCAAAAATATCAAACAAATTATTAAATTGGCTAAAATAAAAAAAGCAAATTTCGAATTTGTCAAATATTTATTATGTGTCGTGGTCCGTACATATGAAATGTTATACGTATAAGACTACTCGATATAGTACCTAACAGATCATTTGTTTTACAATTTTAAAAAAACATCCTCGATTTATATTATGTGCTTTACTTAAAACTGTTAGGGCATTTTATTGATTTCATATTCAACCTTGATTGTAAACCTTTAGACATATTGGGGACATAAAATATAAACAAAATTATTATAGGAAGCACGACACACTGTTGATCTACCATGATAATCAATGTCATGCGATAGAGAGAGACAGACAATGCTTGTGTGTGTGTGTGTGTGTAGTCCCAGGGCTAGCCTGTACCTGGTTCATCGGTCTTCCTTGGTTACGAGTTTGTTTGTGGGATTTAAATAGTTTGGTGCGCAACATTTAGCTGTGACTATTACAAAGCTATTACTATGGTTATCGTTGTTAACTGAATGGTATACAGTATCGGATATATGTTTGGATGCAAATGTGTTTAGGAATTACTCGCAAAAGAATGAAGATTTATTAAAGTTTAAAAAAGATACATGAACACGTTATATCATTTGCTAGCGATCAGGGTTAGTTGAACTAACAAGTGGTGTGGAAAATGGATTTCACCTGACTTATCTAATGCTTCCAGTTGCTAGGATATTAGTAACTTTATTGTGTTTTATCCAAATTGATGATAACAAAACTTAACGATGGCGGTATTGAGAGATTTCTATAATCGCTGTAAAACTCATTCGAGTCGATCAGCTCTATCGACGCCAACTCAACCGAATTCTAGTTTCCCAACACGTTTCCGCAGTGAGCGCAGATTCCTGTCTGATGAAGTCCGCGGGAGCAAACAGTTCAGGACGTATACAACCAGTGAACAAATGTTGAGTGTTTTCCACAAAGATAAAACAGGTCCGAAAGTTCCAAAAGATCTATCCCGCTTCACAAGGCTTCCAGCAATTGGGCATCTACCCTCGGATAATCCTAGGAGACCATCGTTCAACCGACAACTGACATATACAGTGTTCAACCCCGTTTATGTGAAAGGACCCATTGAGCCTGCAAGCTGTATGAAAACCATTCCAGAAGTAAAGAAAGGTTTACAAAAGGTATCGAAAAAGAAAAGGTTGTTGCCAAATCGGAAAGTTCAAGAGGATATAGCCAAAGAATTAGAAGAAAGGAAAAGAAAGGTGCAAGAGAGATTTTCCAGAAGTGTTCACGGGAATAGAATTCAAGTAAGTGAAGGCTTGATTGACGCAAATATGAAAAGTGATAATGTGAACTCAAAGGGGGCGTTTTGGATTGAATTTTAAATATATTTATTTAATGGTTCATCCTAAATAATTAGAATGCTGTATCCTGTTCAAAGGATAGTGTTTCTAACTAAATGTAGAGTGAAGATATAAATTTATTTTCTTAAGATTATATTGTGTACTTTTTATGTGACCCGTTCCTCTATGTACCACCACCCAATAACAAGAGTCTTATGATCACACTATTTTAGTAAAACTGTGAAATTCTTAGCAACAGCAAGTTTAGTGACAGGACGACAAGTAAGTAAATATTCATCAGTTAGCTCTCAAACAACTTCACAGAAAAATCTTAAATGTTGATTGATAAAATTACATGAATAATTTGTTGCCACAACTGCTGATACATCTAAGTGTTACTCTGTACAGTAGTTTTTTAAGAGTTACAAACCTTTCATCTTAAGACGATTAATAAGATCGTCCCTTGCAGCTGCAGTCGGCGCGTCGATGGATATGAAGGTACCTCGTCCTCGTAGGTTGCTCAAAATTGCTGGATATTGGTCCTAAATCAAAAATCTACATTTTGACATTTCTTGAGTATTGTTTACGCTAAAAAATGTAAATAAACATTTCAGTTTACTCATTATTGCATAAAGTCTTTGAGTCTTAAAACGTAAATCTGTATAGTGTAGAACTACGAAACGATTTTGCTGAGCTTGGTAGCTCAGTAGTAGCATCTTAATTTGCTAAGATTCTGATGTCATGCTGGATTGAGACCTTCTCAAACTAATAATTCTATTATAGTAACATTATAGAAAATATAGGTGAAAATGTCTTCTCTAATCTTTTTTCAAGCCATAGAAACTTTTTTTTGCAAATCCAATTCTACATATTTTTGAGAACTGACAGAAGACAGGTGGCATACGATTGATAAATTATATTTTTACTTTTAAAAGTGTTGCAGTCCATTTTAACCTTGAATTTACCTGTCTTGCAAAAGGGCTGTGTAAAACAAATCAAGCAAAATTTGAAAAGTGGCACGAGGTTAACCCAAGACATCGTTGCTTTGCTTTAACAATGCTCAGCAGTATCAGCTGGGCAATCAATTCACTAATCACCACTCGCATTACACACTTCATCTATGTTCATTCATAGACCCAGTGTATTAATTTGAGAGAATTCTATTTATAGGCCTATTGATAATTTTGATAACTAATAGTTTCAGGTGTGCGGTTTGCATGTTGTGCGCAATGGGCCCGAGCGATAATTGCGCCCCTCTTGACCTGCCTTGTGGGAAAATTTTTTTTTCCCTGCGCCCCCAACAAACAACTAAAACCTCTTGCATCACTTTAGAGGCACTCTCTATTTTATTTTATGTACCTGTAACTCTTTCAATCCTTGCATCATCACTTTCCCAGACTCCTCCACAAGCTTCAACAGATTGTCTCGTTGTATCACCTTCACTACAGCCTCCAACAACAATATCCTGCCAGAATCACCCATCCATGTGTTTAGCACTCTGAACCCTATCTTGGGCCTGTGAAAAGTGAAACAAAATAATAATCATAATGCATTACAAATTTAAATTTTACGTACTAGAAAATTTTACTCGTACTCGTCATAGCCCATGTAGCACAGATGGTTGGGCCAACGTTGGTAAATTGTGGAGCCACACAGTTGGCCAACGGTAGAAATGTCACCTCTTTAAACTGTTTTCCAGCCAACCATTGTCCAACCGTTTTATTTCACACAAAATAATAAAGATTTAGTACGAAAAGCATAATTATTAGTTGAGTAAATTGATTAAATAGTTCATAAAAACAAATTTTGAAAAAAAACTAGAACACAATTTTTTTGGCCCAGACAGGTCTCGAACCCGGGTCCTTCGACTTATGAGCCTCTTACTTTACCACTGAGCTATCTGTGTTTGCTGATATAGAGAGTTTTCAAGTGGTGAAAGAGTAGCCGACAGTTGCAATGGTCGCAATACTTCAAACATTTTTGATACTACACAGTATAATATGATTCTGTTAATCTGTTAAGGCATCATAAGTAGTTTTTTTTTTTTGGAGTTAGAGAGGATACTGGTATTTGAATGATTAATTAATTACCGTTAGATTGTTAATGCTATTATAATTGCCTGTTATATGATTAATTACTCTTTCCCCTTAAATTGTTGCAAATAAGTTAAAGAATATTAATTTAAAAAATATTTGCATTATTAAAATTATTAAAATTCATTGTTGTAGCGCCGGAACTGTAATATATAAAATATCTGGTTTTACAATACCTTTATCAGTTCCAAAAACTTTTGGAAACTTTTGGAACTGATAAAGGTATTGTAAAACCAGATATTTTATTATAATTATGTTGTGAAAGCTAGACCCAGAGAATGAAAGTCGTGTAAACTCAACTATGGACCATTGTTGGTCCAACAAAAGTATCTTTTGTTGGTCCAACGGAGTGAAAAACGGTTGGACAACGGTTGGCTTGATGTATGATACCCAGCAATGCATATTAATGTATTTCATTAACAATGAACCAATGTTGGTCCACAGTTGTAAATATTGGTTGGCCCAACTACGAGATATACAGTTGGACAACGGTTGGTTGGTTGTGGAAGCTCCAACCAACCATCGACCAACTGTCCCACAGTTGGCCAACGTTGGCGCAACCATCTGTGCTACATGGGAGGTAATGAAAATTCAATGTAAAGACGTTTTAAGTGTTTGATAAGTACATTGGGTAAATATTCAAATTTCTCATAGTAAAAATAAAATTTTTCTATTAAAAAGCCCATCTCTAGTAAAAAATATCAAGCAGAGTAGGGAACCAATGAACTTCTTTCAAGCACCAATAGTTGGTGAAAAAAGGTAGACACTTGAATTAGACAAGACATGTGATTAGGAGAGAATACAAAGCTACAAAAGATATGGAAGAAAGACAAGAAGACAACCTGTGGGTGCTTATAGAAGAGGTGGAAAGATTAAGCCAAAGACATAAGAAATTCAAAAGCCAATTAAGAAGACAGACAAGATCGGAAGAAGTGTAGGAATTTCGTTGGCGAGACTGTTACTTTCTTGAATAAAAATTGCAATGTCAGTAAGTAAGTAAATATGTAAGCTATCTTCCATTTTTTGCAATTTCAATGTCAAGATTTTATATATTTTTTCATATTCTTAGCTCCAAATAAGAAAATAAACAATGAAAGGTAAGTATTTGACATACCCAGGGTATACTGTGGAACTGCCCAAATCATAGCTCAACTATCCTACACTACTACAGGGTGTTTTTTTTTTTAACGAAACCCAAATATTACAAGTACTTTGAACCTCTTTTAAACGCTTAAACAATCTATATGTTGGTGTCCCTGTTTTCTTTACTTCATTACCAACCATCTGATATGCATTGTTGCAGAGTTATGTATGAGGTTTAGTTTAATTGGAAGTTTATTGTAAATAAGACTCAACATGGCGTTTTGCAAGCTCAAATAGTGTATTGTATGTAGGTATACGGTTTTTTTTCTACATATCCGGTTTCCTTACATTTTGACACGTCTATAAATAGTTGATTTATAAAGTACTGGATTCATACCTGGCAACTTAATCTCAAACCTTTCTTGACATGAAACCAATGATTTACGTTTACCCTATTTTATTTACAAGCACGTTTATCAGACTTTTACCCTATTTTTCTACAATACATACTCCTTGATACCAACATAATATGAGCTTCTTTTGTCGTTTAAAATTGTTTTACGGTAATTTTAGTTTGGGTTGAGTTAAAAAAAAACATCCTGTATAAGACCATTTCCTGAAGATTTAATAATAAAAACTTATCATACTCACATGATTTCATCTGTGTAGTAGAACCCTCCTATGATCATCTTTTTGCTGAAGGTCACAAGATCTGGCGGAGAGTCGAGGCCAAAATGTTCGTGACACCAGAACTTTCCAGTGGCTCCACCCCCAGTTTGAACTTCGTCCATTAGTATTGCCACTCCGTTCTGAAGTAAAACATACAGTACTTAAATAACTACACCAGGGTTGTCCATTAAAGGTCTCTAACTAGCTTCAGTCGCAGCTAATTGAGCTCTAGTTTAAATCTAAAGGAGCATCATGTTCCTTACTCCTCCCATCACTATTTCAGCCACTTTTGACACCTATGCAACGATTAGTGTCTTGTGCTAGTAGCCAATAATGATGTGAAGGAAACTCAATGGTCCAGCCAAGTATGAATCATGTTCTGTGAAAAAGTTTCTGTGGGAAAAGGGTGTACCCTGTGTGGACTTTAGAAATGTGTGTTTGTGGCTTTGGGAGATCAGAGTATAGATTAGGTATCAGAAGTACAGATTACAGTATAGTCAAATTTATAGTGTACAGTAGGCCTACTATCAAAATGTTATTCCACAAAACCAAACACGAAATGCATTCCAACTCACTTTGAAATGAATTCTCGAGACTCGAGGTATATATTTTAGTCAAGTAGTTCAAGTATTGCATTTATGCTCATTATTAACTTACTTCATCCTTGGCTTCATTTTTTGATGTCTTGGTACTACTCTTTGACCTCTAACAATGGTATATCGTTCCTCATAACACTAAGAGGCTTGAATAAAAATATTCTTAGTTGCACTAGCAAAGCAATAACCTTAATTATAACACACAACAACCAAGGGCCATGCAGGGGGACAAACAGGACCCCCTCAAGGCTAAAAATATTTAAATATTAATTTTCCAAAATAAAAAAATATTTAGTATGATATTTAGCACTTTTAGATAGCCTAAATCAGCAATATTGAACATGTGTTATTCAAAACTTTTACAGGGGAGGACCCCCGGACCCCCCTCTGACTCCAGGCTCCCCGGAAAGTCCCTAGCCTTCTGTCTGCCCCCCCCCCCCACAGAGAAAAATCCTGGGCATGCCACTGACAACAATTAACTAGCTCTAGATGAGCAAGATTAATTTACCTTTTTAGCAATCTTTTGTAACTTCTGGAAGAACTCTGGAGAAGCGTGGTTATCACCTCCCTCCGCCTGTATTGGTTCTGTTATTATTCCTGCCACTGGTTTTCCGTTTTTTCTGTATTTTTCAATCAGTTCCTCCACCTGGAACGAAAGATTTCATAGTACATTTTTATACTCTGAGTCATGACAAAAGCAGAATAGAGAACTCCAGCAAATCTGACAAGAGATACTACTACAACTTTCCAGCTATAAATCCACAGAAAAAAGGGATGTAAGTGAGAAGAGGATAAGATACTATGCATGCAAATACAGTTACTAGGAGAACATTTTGTACACACTCATATAAGAGACCAATATTAACAAATCATATGACAAGACTAGATGAATTTAGTTGATATATGAACAAATTGTGTTTTTGGCCTCTGGGGACATCAAAACAAAAACGTAAATCTGTCTCGAGTCCAGGTCTTACCATGAGACCTACAGTAATAAAGCTTCCGTATATGGGAAATTCACTAAAAAGGATGTAATACTGATAGCAAAAGCCATCTACAGCAAGTGGAAGAGGGTTTTATGTTAGCTCTATGTTACAACCCTTACCTAGAGGGTCTAGGATGGAAGGAGCTAGGATACTTGAGCTGCTGAATCAGTAATAATTAATTGTATTTATCAATAAAGAAAATACTTAATGTTCCATATTTCAAATGTAGGTGATGATTCTGGAACATGGAAACCAAATAAAAAAGAATAAAAGAAGTTAATCACATTCGAAAATAAGATTTTAAGAAAAATCTATGGACCAATTTATGAAGGTGGTGAATGGAGGAAGAGACACAACAGAGAACTGAGAGAACTCTACAGAGATCCAGTTGTGGTGTGTGAATTTAGTGTAGAAGACTTAGATGGGCTGGACATGTTTTACGAAGAGAGGAGCAAAATAAGTTAAAATTAGTTTTACTAAGAAATCCAGAAGGAAGACGACCGAGAGGAAGGCCAAAACAAAAATGGTGGAGCCAAGTAAAGAAAGACATGGAGCAACTAGGAGCAACTGAGGAGGATGCAGAGGATAGAGCAAGATGGAGAGGCTTTGTTGGTGTGGCCAAATATCTTCTTAGATATGCATGGCCATGAGAGTAAGTAAGTAAGAGTAAGGTGATGATTCTATTTGTGATGATCTAAAGACACTGAAGTACTGTTTTCGTCACCAACCTGAAATTTCGGACTTGTGAGGCCAAGAGATACCATAATATGTCCGGTCTTTTATGTGAATTTTGTATTTACTCTCTGTGGAATAAGTAACACACATAATGCTGATAAAGTGTTGAAACTTAAACAAATCCAAGTTACCTCAGCAAGACAGGATTCGTCCTCTTCTCTATTCTCCCGTTCGTTTTCTTCAAGTGGATAAACGTATGATGGAAATCTTGCTTTGGGCCAGTCCACCGATGGTATGTCTATCTTCTGTATGTATTTAGAGCTTGTACATATCAAAGAGCCAAACGTTCTGCCATGAAAAGCTCCTGTTACAAGGATCATTCAATTTAGCTTTAATAAAGACGGCATCCAACACTACATGATATATTTACATTTACGCTACCTATACATTTTTACAAGACAAAAATGTAAATTAACATCTAAGTAAAAAGTATATGAATAAAAGTGTTATTTGTCTCCAAAAAAATAAAATAAGGGTCTCCAAAAACTCCTGTCAAGACTAAACAAATCATGTTAATGATTGACGTCCTGTTGAGCAATTATTTTAAAGGTAGTATTAACTGGAGGGATTAGGTTATATTTTTAAGGCGAAGATTAGTAAAGGATGAGATTGAATGAATGAGATAACAGCTTTGAAACTGACCAAGATCAGCTGGTTCTTACAGACAGGACCATTTTTTTAAAATCCCATTGATCAAAGGTAACTGGGTCCAGTTTCTAAGCCATTAAAACAATTTTAATTTTCCATGGATCAAACTGGCAACCTTCTGATTGAGCTTTCCAGCTACAAGTAACAAATACCCCCGCCGCAGTATACCTGCCGACTAAGCGAATTTCCATTTGTCTGAATTGATTTTCAATTTAAATCTATTTAAATAACATTAGGTTTAACAAGTACCTAGGTTTGCTGCTACAAGAAAACTAATTAAGCGAGTTTTTTAGTAAAATATTAATAGCTTAGTATAAAAGAAATAAATTGGCCAAGTTTAATCCAAATATATCAATAAACAAGCAAACTACATCATTTTACAATATTCTCCATAAGAATAACATGGGAATTTTAAATTTACAATTTTTGGAATTTTCTCCGTTACCAATAAACCGTACAAAAACACTTTGATATACTAAATTATTTGCTTTTTTAAGCTCTTTAACTGTTTTGAGGGTCAAAAATGAGAAAAACCATTTTTTACCCAATAAAAGTCCCCGTAAAACACTGTTCCCATGGTCCGATCATGCTGGTTCGCGAACTCATTCAAGTTTATACCGCCTTACACCTTCAAACCAAATTTCATCAAAATCAGACAAAAATTACTCAAGTTATCGCGTTCACGGACGTATATATATATATATATATAAAAATTTGAACGAATAGTGTTTTTGGCCTCTGGGGACATCAAAATGAAAAAGTAAATCGGTCCCGGGCCTAGGTCTTACCGTGCCACCTACGGTAATAGCTACTTCCCTATAGGGAAATTCGCTAATAGTAAACAATTAATCGCCATCTAGGTAAGTCAGACAAAATCTTTAAAATAGTCTCCAGCTGATCCATTAGGATGATAAAATCTACAGTTTATAATTGTATGTTTATAATCTATTTCTGATACCTTTAAACGATAGGATGGACAAGTTAGGACACCCTGGTGGACTGTTCCTCAAACAACTCTCAATCTCTTCCTGGGAGAAATTGTCGTGTCCGCCTCGTTGCTTGTGCTGAAACCATCCAAACACCAACTTGAGGGCGTGCTCGTTGGCGCAGGACCCGCACTGCATCGTGGTCACCCGGCGCATGCCCGGCGGCGCCACCTATAACAACAGTGTCACTAGAAAATGAACTATACAATAGTAGAAATCTTACAAACACTACAGTAAACTCAACATTCCAAAAAGTCTTTGCAGGTCATTTATTCAAATAAACCCTCTAAACGCCATTTTTTGCCTAATACAGTACTATTAATAGAATTTAGAATTGCAGATCTAGTTAAAAAAGATAAAATCGCCTTTGGGCTATTTCTTGCTCGTCACAAGTACTAATAAAACACCCTTGTGGTACAACATACTAAAACTGGTCGTTCCATAAACAAGTTTTCTCTGTGCCTTTCTTCTCTAAGGTATAAATTTTCAGGCTAAATAAGTATGCCTTCTTGTAGTATTAAGCGTTTCTAAAGTTATTGTGTAATAACTTAAATTTAAGTTCTAATTTTTTACTTTTTTTGTAATTTTTGAACATAGTATAACTGGTTTTTCAATAATCCATACTGGGACAAAACTTTAAATCGTACTAATTACATATTTAAGTTATTATTACAGAATATGAATGAAAATATTTCATTAAAACTAAAGGATCAAATTTCCATACGATTTGTACAATCTCTAACCTAACATGAAGCTATATCATAGTTAATTTTTCATTTCCCATGTATATTTTAACAGATCACTGAATATTCATTTTGAATCATAATTTATTGTACCTTACTATATCATTAGTAAATTGTTGTATGTGCCTTTCTAAATATATTAAAGTTGTATCTTTAACAAAAGATAACTGACTATGTTATTTATTTGTTATTTTCTTTATATTGCTAGTATTTTTATGCAGTAAAACATTAAATACTTACACTGAGTAGCACATTCTTCAAAAGTTTTGGCCATTCTGCTCCTGGGAAAATTCCCAGCGAGGATCTGTTTACCAAGGTTTTCTAGATTGGAGAAAAAAAACAGGTTTTAAATTAAATTTGCTAATACTGTAAGCTAAAATAAAAGTGTCTCTGTAATCAATGCCATAATTTGATAGTAAAATATTAAATAAATAACTAAAGACGTATAAATACTAAAGAGTTGATTGATTATCAGAATCCATCATGATTTAAAATCATATACATCCTACAGTGCAAAGCTATAATGTTTTTGCGCAACAGAGCAATAGCAGAGAAATCTGTTAGAAAGTGTAATACTGTATTGTATGGTTTATGTTTGATATATAATCAACAGTTTTAAATTTACATAGAATACTCACCACGTTCCCGGGATCAGAGAAGACCCGCAGCACATCCGGGTGGCTGTAGCCGAGGGGGAGAGAAGATATTTGTTGGTAGATGTCCAACAGAACGTTACCATCCACGTCAACCAAGTAGTTGCCCACTGATGACTCATAATCTCCAAACAGCTGGACTGTGCCAGTGTGCTGCAACATATGTTTATTGTATTCATATTCTTCTCTTTATAAATTAATTAGTAAAATAAAATCAAATCAATGGGAAAATAATTTAATTTTAGTGCAAGTTGCTTTTCCTCCTATTGTGAAATCTGGAACCTGTTTGTGTTGTTTTGCGAGTGTGATGTTTCATAGATTGAGTGTGTTGATATTGACTAAATTTATCTCTAGTATTTTGTATGTACATTTTTCTATTCGTGCTTCACTATTTTGTTAAAATATCATAGTTTAAGAAATCAATTGCAAATGGTAAATATTTCTTGTCAATATCATCCTCATATGGATCAGAGGGAGAAAATTTTTTAATTTATTTGACAACTTTACATAAAGGGTGTTTTATATTAAAATACCCCCACTGTAGCAAACCTGCCGACTAAGCAAATTTCCATTCGTCTGAATTGATTTTCAATTAAATTTGTTTAAATAACATAAGGTTTAACGTTTGTTTCTTACTGGTATTAAACTAATTAGTTTTAAATCCATTTTAAATAAATCAATGAATTGATCTTAGAACTCTCCACTTTTCCTAAAATAGTTCATAAATTTAGACATGAAAACGCCACTTTTATAGTGTAGTATCAAGGATATAATTCAAAAAATCTTTTAGCTCTTTTATAGATTCATAAGAAAATAAACAAATATTTTTATTTAAGCTTGCTTAAACTATAAGGTTAGATTAATGAAACTTTACTTAAGTAATTCTTACACTAGTAAACATTTTTGGTTTTATAGAACAATTCATATTACGTTGTAAAGAATTCACATAAGCCACTTGGCTACACGACGAGAATATTTAAAAAAAAGGTATGGTTGGTAATTGGTATCACAAGCTTCACATTAAAGTAAAAGACCTCTGGATGTATGTGATGCGCTATGGGCCCATTACTTGATTGTACCCCCACCTCCCTTCCTCGCAGGGGAATTTTTCTATTCCGGTGGGCACGGGCCCATTTACTAAAGCGGCCCTGATATATTGTGCAAAAGTACATAAACAAAATAACAACAAGTATAAAGCAATCGATTTAACATTAAGGTAAAGGTACAAGACCAAAAAGTTACCTGTATTTTAGAAAGGTCGTCAAGAAGTTTCAAAGACTTTGGTCCAGGTATCTTACTCGTAAGTACTGTAGGTCCTTTCGGTTCTCCAGGTAAACCCTCGAGATTCTGGGTAAAAACCCTGGCTGGAAAAGAAAATAATATATTTAGAGTCGTTACAAAATGGAAAACACATACATTAAAAGTAATAATGATCAATCATCGTTGATTACCTGACTGTCGATTTAGCACCGCATTTTTAAAAGCAGTAACAACCTTCGTTAGTCTGTTAGTGGTAATCAGCATTCTCTGGTAACGGTAATTGGTGAGAAGTTGACGTCTTCATACGTCCCAATTGAAGCCAACGGCGATGACACTTCTTTGTTAATTAGCCTTATATAGTCTCTTCTAGCCACGGATTAAACTTGACTGATAACAGCCAACTCAGAGGAAAATTACAGCTTAAAATAATCTCAACATGATTGAGCACTTAGGAGCAACGTGTAAGGGCATGTTTTAAGTAAATGGTTTCAATACTTTCAATTGATATAATTTTGATTTATTGGGTTAATGAACAGTGTATCAAGCTTGTAATCCACCTTACAAAATGCTTGATAAGAATGAGGTCAAAGTATGTGGTAACAGCCGGCCAATGTAAAAGAATATTCATTTCCAGCGTCTAAGAACTTTTTTTACAATTTATTAACCGATCAGCATTACATTGCTATATAGGTTAGGTATGTATAATATAAGAAACACAAAATAGCATTGTTAATTACATTCCCCGCCCCCAGGCACTATTGTCACTGTTTTTGTGGGTCTGACTGTAAGGCACTGTCCACCAATGGAGCACAAATGGAAAAAGGGTTATAATAAAACATCTTGAAGCAGTCTGGCCGGGGTTTTGCCGGAGTCTCTAGATTTCAGAAGGTTGACCTGTGCTATAAAATCCAATGCTGCGCTGGTTAAAGGAAGTTTTGTAAAGAATTGTAAGGTTGTTTTCTTGATGAAATCTTCTATAGGTTTGATTCCCAGTTGTAAATGTATTTGACGGGATCAAACTTTGAACATACCAGGGCCATTTTAGAATTATCCTTAAAACTTTATTTTGAAAGGTTTGCAATTTACGAATTGAGCTTGATGAAGCAGTTCCTCATACTGGGCAGGCGTACAACAATAGTGGACGTAGAAGAGTTTTGTATAGAAGGGTTCCATTTATAATAGACAGGCATGATAATTTATTGATTAAAGGAAACAATTTTGAATATCTGCCATAAGCCAAATTTAATTTTTATTAATATGAAATTTAAAATTTGGTCGAAGTATAAGTTACGCCTAAATTTTATTGCTTAGTCAGGAGGGTTCCATGCGATCTGTTCGCCTAGAATTTCAATATTTGGAGGATCTGACGGTTTTCGGAAGGTGAAAATCTTCGCTTCACTCTTCATCGGATTTATGGCTATTCTCCATTTTGTGAACCGTTCCATCAAATCATTTAAGGAATCTTGAATGTTTTGGGCCACAATTTTGATGTCACGTGTAGAGTAGAATGAGGAGGGTGTCATCAGCAAATACGTCTGTTTGGACATCTTTTGATAAGGGCAAATCAGAAGTGTAAATATTATATAGGTGAAAGAATTGCACCCTAAGAACTTACAACTTTAAGAACTATACAGTACTTGCATTCTTCCCTTTTATTTAAAAAATTTAATAGGCATTTCTATAAACATGATGTAGAATTTCCAATTCCAAAATATTATCTACAACTTTTGACTATTGATACAACTAGACATTCCATACCAATGTTAAAGTTGTCTACATTTTTTTTGTACAGTGAACAGACAGAAAATAACAGGTAAAACTAAAGGATCGTGCATAATTAATGATTACAAAATTTATTTTGGATGATTATTACTTAAGTTTTATAAAGGATGTTTGTAATCAATTATTACCAATTATAAAAAAAATAAATCCAATTAAAATTGTATGTTTTACTATGAAGAGATGCCACACTAGTTAATTTGTATGTTGAAATATATATTTTCAAGTGCTAGAATAACACATAGGTATCTCTTGCTTCTTATAAGCTCTTAATCTTTTCATCCAGGCTCTTTTGATTAATCGCCTTATAAGTCTGCAATTGACGTAATGACGTTTTTACAATCTATATGGGTATCTCGCAGGGTGAATTAACAAGTTTGTTGTGTAATAATTAAGCATTTTTTTAGTTATTGGTTTGTTTGCATCTCCGCATATACAGTACTCTTCCCTTATATTTTATTAAAATGTCTTCTACGTTTCAACAGAAGAGCACAATGACCTTCAATTATAATAAAACCATTATAGTTTTATAATTATTGTAAAAACTGTTTTATTTTAAAATGGTTAAAAATAAAATCTAATAGTATCAGTAAGGGAGAATTTTTGAAAATTACCATTTAAGGGAGTACTGCTGTACTCATCGAATACTATCTATCTTATTACTTTTATAAAATTGAAGTGGTGTCTGTCTGGGCAGCTGTCAAGACTAAAATACTAAACCATATAGCCAAAATTAAACACTAAGATGGTCCACATTCCACATATCTAGGAATGTCATAGGCCTATTCACTTCTCTAAGTTCCTCTTGGGCTATAACCCTCGGATGTCCAAAGTTTTAAGGTGAGGTTTTCAAAAGTAAATATTAATAATTAGTCTCCATCACGAAAACTAGAAAAATCATTCGTGGTCTCCATGGAAGAACGAGAAAATTCACAATGTTTACCTTTGCTTTGACATTTAAATGTAAACAACCAGAACTGACAAATGCCAATTTAAAATTTCAGACAGCTGAGCCAAAAAAATTAAATAAAATATTTTACACAACTATTTGGTAGGTTAATTTAATCTTAAACTTTATGATAGATTTTTTATTGTAAATCTATTTAAATGATTATGAAACTGATTTTCCCCGTTGCGAAGCACGGGTATAGCAGCTAGTATTATTTAAGGTTGGCTTGCATTTGCCTTACTGTATATATTTTAATTTTTTCCTTAAGTGAGGCTCTGCTAGTTTACTCAAGCCAAAATCTTGAAAACGGTAACAGAAATCTGACACGTACTTTCTCCCATTAGCTTGCCGACATCCTTTTGGTAAGCAGTGGGAGTAACTATATATACAGTGGTAATTTTTAATGGGGATTTTACGTTTTGTTAGGAGTTGAAAGGGCCATAACCCTTAACTCTTTCAGTGATATAATATGCAACGATATATCGCTGTGCGTCTTTTTCTTGAAAAGTACTATGGAACGATTTTGTTGTTCGTTGTTCGCGTATCATCCAAAAAGTGCTAAGAGACAATATTCGTCGCGACTTTTAATCGTGTAAGTTTAAAAGGGCATATCGGTTGACTCGGTTGTTGTTTCAAATCAGCGATGGTTTCTTTTGATTCCTCATACGATCGAGGCTCGATACATCCGAGGGGCTCAATATATTGTTCCTTATTAGCACTTTTGAGATGAAAAATTTTATTTTTACCTCTTTTTTCACGCACACTAGACTTTGCCCCCATGGCATAAGCCTAGCACTTTTTGTACAAAATAAGTAAATAATTGTAGTTGTAAAAATTACAAAAAAATTCTAGCATCAAAAGAGTTAAACTAACTAATCGCGGGGTGTTTCTGTAAAAAACAGATTTTTCTGTTATTTTTATGGGGGTTTTTGGGAAAATCAAATAGGTCAAAAACGTAGGGAGGGAAAGTAAAAAAAGTAACACGTAATTATTCAATTTTTTATTAGAAAACCTAAATTAGTTGCCTGAATTGTAGGAACTTAAAAAAATGAGTTCCAAACAAACAAAATGGAAACAGCTACGGTATCCAAAAAAACATATCTTAAACTTCATAGTTTGAAAGGGAGAATATTAAAATAATTATTTTGATTTATAGGAAATGGATGATTGACTTTATCAATTTGAATAGTTCTACAATCAATATTATAAATGTTTTAAGAATTTAAAGAATTGATTTTGTGTAGTTGCGTCTACATATTTATTTTCCATGACATTTACTCCTTAACTTGTTCACCTATATATAAGGGTGTTGTCCGAAAAGGAAATTTTTCGTGTATTTGTTCTAATAATGTACAAATAAATTACTCACAGCTCAACGAAAACTACTAATTTACAAGCGTGAATCAGTCTTGCTCTTGAGTTTTCAAGATACTCTGATTCTGATACAGTACAATTATCAATTATCAATTATCAATTATCAATTATCAATTATCAATTAGTTAAGATGGGGACGCCACTATGAAAAGGGGTCGGGTACTGTATGAACGACAGAATTATTATTAATGTTGTGTACCATGATAGATAAAACACACACCCTTGAGTTATCATTCATGTCAGATTTACCATTGTTAATTATACCAGTTTAATGTTTCTGTATAATTTTATTTTCGATAAACCTTTTATCATAAAAAAATATATACAGTTATTACAACAAAATACCATTAAATAAAAACAGCATAGTTGCATAGTTTGTAAAAGCCAACTTATTGTTTAACAGATATGATCAGAAGAACAAGAACCCAGCAAAAAAATTTAAAAAAAAACAGAACAAAGCTTTAACCTCAAAAGTCAAAACTAACATCAAGAGTATGTATTTTCTTTTTAATGCTTTGATTTATTTTTACCTAGAAATTTCGTAAATTTTTTTACGATTATCCGTATTCTGGAAAGTGAGTATTGGTTATTCAACTACCTATAAAGATTATTGTGTATTGAATTGAACGAATTGTGTAGGCTGAAGCCTGAAGCACTGAAGTTACCACTGACCTGACCATAGGGGTTGTTTATGTTTACAAATTTTCTGTCAGTGTAATGATTTTCTGTTAGCATTGATAAATGTTTGATTATTTAATTATTTGATAATTGATTTATTTTTTGCATCACAGAAGTAATTTCTACATTGGTATTAATTAATTAATTGACGATTTATGAAATGGTCTTGTCTTGTACCCTATTAAATTTTTAAGGTAATAGTGTACATTTTATAATTGAGGACATGAAAGCTTTGAAAGGAAATTGGTTCAAACACTAAAAATCTTGATGGAAATACTGGGGATTGAACAAATGTCCATAGATTAAAGAATAAAATAAACTAGCGTACTTGGCGCACAGAATCGTGCACAATCTAGACATATGCCTAAGTAGGAGAAGAATTTATATTGATCTTTTTATTTGGCGTTTCTTGGTTTTGTTGTTTAATGTGATATGGTAAAAGGTCTAATTCAGATCTCAGTTTAGGTGCAGTTTTTGCATTTTTTGTTGTGAAAGTCAGTAAGTTAAAAGATTCTCTTTTGATTAATCGACGATAACCTAAATGATAAACCAAAGCCCCTCGTTTCCACCACCACCCCTGGCTTAAGTCTGGGACTTATTAGCCAGGCCAATTCCCCTTGAAAATATTCTTTCTTCTTAGGCTTCAGCCACTTTCAATCCTCGTCCAGACACATTATATGTCCAAAAGACCTAACAGCACGACTCCCTTCCTTCTACCGCCCTGAGCGATAGGGATCATTGGGATTCACTCCAACCTTTCCTCTCCCTCTTAACTTAATGGGGAAGTTTTCATTCCTTTTCTTTCTTAGGTTTTGTTTGTTTCTTTTTTCATATAAAAATCCTGTATGTAGCCTAACCCTAGTTCTTCCTATTTCCCTAGCTACTTTCCTAAACGTCTCAATTGTTTTCTTGTCCCTCATAAAGTTTTATTTTCTCATCTCTAGACCTTTCCTATCCAAGACTTCTCCCTGTTCTCCTATTTGCCTCCTGAAGTGGACAATTCATAACTTTATTAGGCTACTCGCGGTCTTTATTTTTCCCCATCTACATACTTCCTCTTCCACCCTTCCACCAGGTTAAATCTCCAAAAATTCGCCTTGACATTTTTCATGTCCTGTGACAAACTGCGTTTCATAATGGCTCATCTCCCAATCTTGTTCCAGTCTCTTTCTGATGTTTGGCATATGTATCCGAACGTTTACCTTTATTCCTCACTCTGCTCCAGCTTATTTGCCATCTAACGTCTCTCTCTTCTGGCACTATTGCTTTCTGATGTAGATTGCTTTGTATTGATGTAACTTGTCCTATCTTGTCCTCTAAAATCCTAATCCTTTCTTCAATGAGCAGGTCGAGTGGTATGGCTCCGGTCTAAACCCTAATTGTATCATGGAATCATGCCATAGGTAGGTACTGTGTTGTATGATTTCCCCACTTTGAACAAAACTCTTCTTTGCAAACATTTTCTCCATTTAAGAATAACATGGGAACTTTAAAGGATAAGTTCTGGGAGTTTTGTTTTTTATTGGTTTATTATAGTTAAGTAAGGTTATCAATTAAATTGACACTTTTATTTTTGATAATATGATGGACTAAAAAATCAAAGCTGTAGGGAGTTTATGTGTTACACTCCTCCGCTCCTGTTTTATTTAGGCTACTGTTTCCACTGAAGTAACTTAGACCTATTATTTTTTCAGGATGGTTAAGATGGAAATCACCCCAGAAAAGTACCTGATATCAATGGCAAAAAAGTATTTGGAGAATGATAAACACATGTCTAAAGCATGGTTACTAACAGCTACAACATTATTTAAAAATAACTTTGATATTCAGGTAAAGTAAAACTACAAAGTAAAGTAAGTTACATAGCCCATCACTCCTCGCACATATCATAAGAATCGGCTAAGCCCACATCTGTATTATTCAGTTTAACTTAACTGGTTGGCATATCCAACTTTGACTAGCTTTATAAAGAAACAATTCTCTGCCATAGTGAGCATATTTTAGTTGTTATTATGATGCTTGAAAGTTAATATCAAATAACTTATTTGGGCCTTTCCATGTAAAAACAACCAGTAAAAAAACATTTTAACACCCATGGTCTCAGATTGTTATGAAACTTAGCAAGCTTGTTCTTTTATAGATGAAGAACTAACCTATACCAATTTTTATTGGGTACTTTGGTATTATCCGGAGGCCACCTTTATACAGCATGCTGCGGTGGTTATGTTAGGTTGGGTTAATGTTTGTAGGACTGTCCTCGTTTCATTATGAATCAAACAATACCAGATGAGTCATACTTTTGCTCGCCAAATCCACTCCAAGTAGCTAAGGTGTGGTTGTTGACCGGAGCACGCCTGTATCTAGTGTGGCTGCTAGAGGCGGCAACGCATTCAACTCAATCCTCGCCGACATCGCTGCCTTCCGGGAGGCAGAACTCAAAGGCCGCTAATTGTAATCATGTCAAATTTGGACAGTAAGTCAATTAACGTATGTTCTTTCCATTTATGATAACCCAACCTAACATAATCGCCGCAGGGCGCTGAATAGGGTGGCCTCCAGATAATACCAAAGTATCTTTTACTGTCCTATCTCTAAGACTTATTTATTTTTTTCAGCCCTTTAAAGTTTTTATCATAATATCACTGTTCTCTCAAGATTCCAGGAGTGGCTAGGTCTGGCCATGTGTTCTCTTAGAAAAGCATCATATCTTTGGGTATTTGTAAATGAAACTAGTCTACATTAAATTTTTGAGTTTAACTAGCCTAGTTATAATATGATGAAATTTAGAAAAAAATATAACTTAACACACTACATCTCACTTTGAAATAGCCAAGGCCTACCATTTATTTTAATTTTGAAATTTAAATCTTTTGAAAAGCGATTACAAGGTTTTACGTTTTACGCAACATTCAAGTAAGGGGGATTGACATAAACTTTATCAAACAAAATATATTTTTTTAATAATCCCAAGGACATTTTCTTCCTTGACCAATAGTAAAACTGATGGATTTTTGTCTTTCATATTTTGTATTTCCAACCTTAAATACTGAAGGTATAGGCTATAATCCTTATGAGGAATTTTGTATAGGTAACCTTTCAATTTAATCACAGCTATGTTTTACAGTTTGAAGCATATGAGATCGAAAAAGGGGCAAAGAACTGCAGAGAAGCTGCCAAATGTCTGAACAATTTGTAAGTTTCAGATTCCAGTAGCCTAACTAATATTCATTAAATTATTTACGGTATTTAATTCTTGCAAATGAATACTCTCATATGTATAACATAAAATATGCTCATAGTTACAGTAGTTATTGTAATGCAGTAAGAATTTGTAGGGCCCAACTGCTATCTTTGCTAATGAATTATAGTTTGAAATCTTGGAATTTCTTGGATGTTTCAGCCTAGTAAAAAAAAAAAAAAATAATAAAATGAAATGGAAAAATAAAAAAATGGACTATCTTATTACAACAGATGGTTTTTTTAGTGTTTGTTGTGGATTTGTGTGTGTTAGTGTTTGGCAACATGTTAAGCCAGTCTGTTATTTAGAAAAGGCCTAAATACGTTCATTTGCCGCTAGCCAATGCTATATTGGCCTCTTTGAGAACATTGTTTTAGCGTAAGAAAACGTTACTTTTATTCAGTATTTTGGTTAGAATAGCTCAAAATGTTTTTAATATAAATGAAAATGTTGTAGCAAGATAACCAGACACTAAACACATATCAAACCTGCCTTAAGAAAACGTTACTTTTATTCAGTATTTTGGTTAGAATAGCTCAAAATGTTTTTAATATAAATGAAAATGTTGTAGCAAGATAACCAGACACTAAACACATATCAAACCTGCCTAAAATATGTAAGTTATAATTTTATTTTAGAATCATAGACTTAAAAGAAATATTGTAGACTAAAGAAGGTAATCATTATGCAGAATTATTTCCCATACGGTTTTGTAATCAAGAATCTATTTTATCTAGGTTTTGTCAGTTCCCTACCAATGAAAGACTGTGGAGTGAGATTCAACTGATTGTTGCTGCGTTGCGAACTGAGCATCCTGACGAGAATCAGCAATTCTTCGTCAACATGTTCAACAATTTACCTTCAGGTAGATGTCGATGATATCATAAATTTGTCTTAGTAAACTATTGGAAGTTAAAAAAGTAACCTTCAAATCAACTCTTGAGAGAATTAAAGCAAAAGCAAGTCTAATTTTAGACTAACTGTATTGTTGTGTGTTATTTAATCAGAATGTAAAACAAAACTATTTATTTTGACATACAGTAGTTACTAGTAGACTTGAGATCTGAGAATTTTCCGGATTGTATTTATTTACCTGCAAAAGATTTTCTCGGCTTTTGGGGCCTGTTTCACAAATAAACTACAAACTAAAATTATTAGTAAATCAGCTGATCTCCCAATGCTAATTAATGGAAATCACATGTTACAAGTTACATGTAGTTTATTATGAAACAGGCCCCTGGAGTCTCAAACAAAATACATACACTTCAGACCTCACTAGTTTTACCATGATTGGGTTACTACATTAAATACCCCCGCCGCAGCAAACCTGCAGACCAAGCGAATTTCCATTGACCTGATTGGATTTACACTAAAATGCCTCCATAAAAATAGCACATTTATTTCCTATTTAAATATAATTAGTTTAACAAGTACCTTAGGTTTGCTGCAACAGGGAGGGTAAAAAAGATTTTTTTATAAAATGATAATAGTTTAGTAAGAAATAAAAGTATTTTCCAAAATCGATCAAAATATGTTCATAAACAAGCAAACTGCAACAGTCGACTTATTCTCCATAAGAATAACATGGGAATTTTAAAATTACAATTTTTTTTGAATTTTCTCCGTAACAATTAGGCGCATAATAACGCTTCAATATACTAAATTATTTGTTTTTTTAAGCTCTACAAAATGGTTTAAAAAGAAATTGTGAAATTTTGTGTTTTTAGGGACAAAAATGGGAAAAACCTATTTTTACCCCATAAAACCCCCCATAAACCCCCGTTCCCATAGTCCGATCATGCTGGTTCGCGAACTCATTCAAGTTTATCCCGCCTTACACCTTCAAACCAAATTTTATCAAAATCGGACAAAAATTACTCAAGTTATCGTGCGGATGGACACATATATATATATATATATATATATATATATACACGGCCGCGCCCGGGAAGCCAGTCACATAAAATATACACTGGAAGTCAGTCAGTTGCACCCCCCAATATATTTCAAGACTATGATATATATATAATATATGTTGGTAAATATCTTAAGCCTAGACATATCTGAACGTATATATCTCTTTTTTTCTTAAAAATACTAAAATATAATTACGTAAAAAATGCTATGCTAATGCAGTCACCACCGCATTTGCATGGGAAAGCCAGTCACGTAAAATTTGTGCTGCTAAGCCAGTCACTATATATTTTACCGCATACCACTGGAATCCAGTCACTGAAAATCCACCCGGGTATCCCGTCACTTCAGTCACTTTCACCCCTGCCCTTCTACTTTGTGATATTTATTTGTTCTACAAGCTTGAAAATCCGCACCTCAAACAAATGGATTATGCTTCAGGCATTGAGCACTCTCATAACCCATCTTTCGCACTTCATTTTAATTAGTTGTCTTCCAGATTACTTAACAATTACTATTCTACAGATTAAATACCTAAATGTCAATGTAATCTTTGGTCGTCTTAATAGTCGTCCTGGCAACTGTGGATACAAATATGTACCGTACTAATTCGCAAGCGTAAGGTGGGAAGTTATTGCTTTATAGTCGCACAATTAGGCCTATTGTTGAGTCCTTGGAGGCAAGCGGCCATCTTGGATGATTTCAAAAAGCTGCAAAATTTATCGTCCAAAAATATTTTTCAAACACCAAAGTGTTTATAATTTAAATAGCTAGTATACTGTGGGATTAGAAATGTTCTTTGTAGTTTTGAATTATTCTCCAAGGGAGTCCATAAAATAAGTTAACGGTCACGGTCATCTTGGAAAAAGGCCAACTAATACGAAAACAATATCCTGTGTTGCGCGGGCCGTAGCACACAAATAGTTTTCCCGCCTCAAACAATCAAAGGCGTGTGGAACAAGGCAAAATTCTTGTCTCTTTTGTGGCGAGAGGTAGGGGCGAGCCTAACGGGTTCCATTGATGGGCTACCCGGCTACCGACCGACCTGGGGTAGCGACTAGCGAGCCAGTGGATGGTTAAAGGTTCTGCCGGTTATTTCCATCTTATTGCTGGTTCTCGAGCTTTTTGAGCTCGTTGTACAGTGAAATATTACTTCCCTATTTTATATAGCCACAATCAAAGCGATTTTTACAAGAAAGAATGAAGATATAGACTCAGTGATGTGTGGTTACTTAATTAAATCATGTTCCTTGATTGTTTACCCTTTTGTAAGAGCCAATAATCAATCAACTTATATTTCTTTATTTTTCGATTTATTATCTATATCAATTCAAGAGGTAGCCCTGTACCTGGTTAACAAATATACCGATTACATTTAACGTGTTTTCTTTGAGTTACGCCCCATGGGATACCAAAGTTTCACAATGTTTACATTTTTGAAGAATGTAGATAACAGAATGTTTAACGAAGTCAGCTTTAAATGCTGTCAATAAAGTTCTTTGATTTTGCGGTCCAAAAGGTAGAAACGATTCGATTTGTGAAACTTTTAACTTTTGCTACGGGCCTGTTAATTGGAGATTGTGACATTCTTAATTTAAGGAAGTAAACGTATTAACATTACGTGTTTGGAGTGGGATTTGAAATATGTGACGTGTATCAAACTTTTTCTCTTCAAAATCCTCTCCGATGTAAAACACAGGTACGGCAGCTAGGTTTATTAGAATTCAAAAGTTTTTTAATTGTCCTCCAATGTTTAGAAATTATTTTTCGATCAAGTTGTTTAATGAATAAATAATTGTTTTGCCAAATTATGTTTCGAAAACAGGAACTAAAAATAGATCAGGAAATAGATATTTTAGTTCAGAAAACAAAGCCAATCAAATAGGCCTACGTACTTTTTAAATAAAAACACTGGTCAGATGGTTTTTAACTTTGCTGTTTATTTACTTCAATAAATTTCTAATAAAAATCACCACAGGTACTAATCTATATAAATAAAATTAGAGTTTTGTCTGTACATTGCTCAGAATCATCAACTTTTAGATTATTTTTACGTTTTAAACATTCAAGAATCCGAAAAAAGTTTCATCTCAATTCCGTTATTATCTGAATCATCAATTATTATCTCAATTCCGTTGTTGTCTATCTTCCGTCTGTCACGGTCCAAAGGCCATTTTACGCGGCCTTCTCCTGAAAACGAGAGTACCTATCAAGATCCTCGAATCATTTTAATGTATTCACTGGATTGGCGAAAGTGTCTTTAGCTATTAAAATATGGCCTCGCTACTTTGTAAAAAAAACTTACGGACGTTTAAAACCCAATTTTGTGCGATTTTTGTCAAGTTTTCTCACAATGTTTATCACATAATCATCATATGAAATAGCGAACAGCTGTTCGGATCAAGATCATTTTTCTCTAGCAGTCACTGATATGTTTAAATTGAATATTGTTTACAAATACCGCAATCATTTCAGATCAAGTTTCAAAAGAAAATCCAAACCAAGTTGGATTAAAACCGTTTTTCCTTACATAACGGATTTAATTAATCGCAAGTGCAATAATGTGTAGGGTAACCGTAAATGAAAATAGAGCTTCTTTGTGTATAGAATTTCTATCGAGTTTTGGGTTTATAACCGGGGAAAAGACTTTGACTCAGTGTTCTATATGCCTGGGAAACTTACATTTTTTACATAAGCGTTACCAATAGCTTACATATAAGGTTTCAACTCGTTGACGGCACTTCAATGGTGGTTGTGTAAAGTGTTTAGAGACAACTGCAGTGGGTGATTGTAACAGAGGTTTACGGATTATGCTCAAATCGTATTTCTAATGTGTCTTCTCAACGCTATGTGCTGCTCGCTGGACCATACGTCCAACAGACCAATTATCCATCTCTTGGGTTCGTAGGCCTAAACAATTATTCATAAGTTGGTAGTGCATATAACTCAGTGTTCCGTACGGACAGGCCAAGAGCACCTTTGATAGTGAAATTTCCAACCTGAATGTTTAATGGCGAGGTTGAGGTATAGTATTTTAACTATATATCGTTTGGTTAGTTAGGTAAGGTTAACCTAACCTAACTAACCAAACGATATATGGAATTAAACAATCGAATAATCAATATTACTAATTTAGTTGTTTGTGCCAACAGATATGGAAGTGTACCCCTCATAGATCTATTACGCATTTTTTTTTTTTTTACTTGAAACTGTCAGATACTGTATTTGTTTGTATATAATAGTTTGGCTAGCATATCTGAAAATATGCAAACCAATAGTTTTTCTTTATTTAGGAAGGTTTCAACTGACCACTAGAGGATCCCCGTGCGTAGAACGGGCACACAGCTAGTAATTAATATTTAATTAATACATCTTATCTTACTAATATTATAAATGTGAAAGTTTGTGTGTTTGAAGTTCAATCACGCATTAACTACTGGCACAGAAGATATACTGTTTTTAATTTATAAATAATTTGTTATATTGTGCGAATCTTGGTGATTTGAATTTGGTGATTTGCTTTTTTCTGCTGTTTAGGTGCAGTGGTAGAACATTGTTATGGATATGGTAGATGTTTTATACTATATTATACCGTAAATGAAAGAAACGACACGACGAGTGTCGTTGTCAATAATGTCGTCTGATTCTGACTGATGTCAGATGTTACACTGAATCGGTCACAGGGATAATAATTAGTTGTAACCTACCACTAGCTTACCTAACTAAGTTTGAGTGTTGCTATTTGCAGTGTGGGATGATTGCACTGGACAGTTTAGCTATCTATTTCAGAAAAATAAAGTTTAAAATAAATCAAATTCTAGGATCTGTTCTTAAGTTGTGGCCGTTTTGAGATGGATGCTTTCAGAGTTCAGTTTAGCCTAGCCTGAACAACTGGATTAGTAGCTTGACTTAGTGGTTCATCCATGTTTAGTTTATAAACACTAATCAATGCCTAATCTAGATTATAGGTGCCTTATTCTACTCTGTTTTAAAACTAATATACATAGGCATAAGCTTTAATTTTTGTATTAAATACTGGGTGCATCATTAAGGTAACTCCGTTAGGTTGCTTTTTATAAATAAATAATTTCATAAATCACTGATACCCTATATCATCTAAGTGTGCTCAGTACATAATGACACTCTCTCAAAAAAGTACTAATCCTAACCCAAAAAAATATAGATAGGTAGCTTTAGGCCTACAGAGGATGAGTGTTTATATTTATATCACTTATATTTATATGTCTGTGGTAAGGTTTTGGTTATGTTTGCCTTAAGATGGCTATAAGCTTAGGACTAGATATCAAATAAACTCCCAATTAACTTATAGTGCAGTCTAGCCCTAATTTGTCAGTGTCAATGAAATAGTGCAATATCAAGGACAACCAAACTTGGATATACAACCATGTTTATACCTAAGGTTCCTTTTTGGTACTCACCAACAAGGATCAACCGTAATTATTTTCAGTCAGAAAGTGTCCTGAGTTTCCAGAAAATTGTAACTTATTACATTTTAAAAATTGAGGGTAAATTAAACGTTTCGGTTCTGGTTTTGAGCGAGTCCAAGTTCTTGCAGTGACTAATGATTCAAAGGAAGGAAGGTGGGAAGATTTTCATACTACTAATAGCCTTCTTTGAATTCAGCGTGAAAAATACTGGGTAATTTCTATAGTTTCGGCCATTTAGGGGAACCAAACAAATTTTTAAAAACTCTTCTATCTCATCATTTCAGTAAACTATGATATTATTATTTGAATAGAAGTTAAATGTCAAGAAAAAAAATACCGCAAATTATTATTTTTGGGATAGCATTACATTGACCAAGGAATACTCTCAAAGTGTAAAGTTTCCCGAACAAAGCTCGGTCCCCAGCTACTTGTCAAACAACGCAATAATGTACGTTATTTCATAAAATTTGTACCTGAGAAATGTAAAAATGGAAAATGCATTTCTCGTAAGTGTAAGCAAATCTTAAAATTATAGGATTTGTAATGATACGATCTTAAAACGAGCAATTCAGTATTCTTATTCAAAACACCAAACACCCGCCACTGGATCAAAATATGCCCGCACGGCGCAATCCGGCGCGGTGGGAAGCCCCTCTCGTACAATTTAAATTACGTACATAAGCCAAAAATAAAAAAATATGATTTAGAACATTTCACTTTTTGTATACAGAATCCACTGTTTTTAAACTAACCTGACCAAAAAATAAAATAAAGTAGTAGCCGACAAAAAAAGTTCCGTGGAAATTTGCTATGTCACGTTTCATAAAACATTAAAAATAATCGACTTTATTTGAATATTTAAAATGAAAAGTACCGGGGGACCGAGCCGTGGCTCAGTATGTATATTTCGATTGTAAAAGCAATATAAAGGAAACTCGTGTTTTCTTTATAACTAATTTCGGCTTTTATTGTTTAAGTTTCAGTGGAATTTCAATTTACTATGATGTAACTTTAAATGGACAATGCAACACATTACTTTATTTTAATCTTACACATTTCTGTTATTGTAAATAAATCATAGAAATTTAAAAAAAAATAAAAGTAGTATTTTTTTAAATACGTTCTTAATGAATGAATTAATATGCGATCACAGGTTAATACAGTAGCAATCAACTACACAGCATTAAAACAGCACAGTGTATGTAAGGGGTGCGATTTATTTCTTGGTACTAAATTAAGTCATTCTTCAAGTATAAGTAAAACTTCAGCATGGGCATACTCTCTAACGTACTATCATATGATGGATTAGCTGAAGGCAGATAAGTCCGATTCAAGCTTATATTGCTTACTATAAAGATTGTTGTAATACAATTAACTTTAACTAGTGGTCGTCCAGTGGTCGAAAACTCGACCAAAAATATGTAATGTACAGGTTTCAAATGATTTAGGCCTAAAACTTTTTTTCCCCGTGTGAGTAACTAAGGACTTCTGGATAATTTAAATATGATATTTATATGTTTCTTACTCAGGAACAATGCCGTTCCGGGACACTATATAAATGGACGTTAACGTGGTTATAAATTTGCATTTTACATAGTCAAAATACAATAGGTATTGCGCAACCGTGATATGTGAAGTCATTAACCTTGGTTTACTAATAAAAACTACACCGTATGCTTACTCAAACAAAACAAAACTTGCTTACTGTACAGCAATAAATCACGTAAAGAACAAAACAAAATGAAAATGTAGACTAGAAGACTACTGATACCGTAGTCATCCTAGGCTACTACTACATGATGTTTCAGAACAGAAGTATGGGGATAAAAATATTAAATAATATTCTTTCTTTGGTTTCTCTACATCCACAAGTTGTCATGGTTACTAATCACCCAACGACCCAACCACAAAATATTGTAGTGTTGTGACAGCAGACAGAAGCAGACGATTGTCAGTATGTCAGTGTCAGTGCAAGATTGTCAGTGTGTAGGTGCGAGCGTATAGCTTGACCTTGACGCTACTGATCGGTATTTCTCCGTTTTGCTTCCATCTTATTTTTGTTAAATGATCTGTAATATTTCAATAATTGGGAACCTACTGCACATAAAAATTACCGTAAATAGTTAAATATATCGTTCATATCGAAATATTAGACTGAAAAACACAGTTAATAAAACATTTTCTTGGGATTTGTGAGGTTATATAATATATAGGCATCATGATGATGCGACTCCAGTTAAGCGAGGTTCTACTGTATTTGCAAGTTAAAGTTACAAATAGAAAACCCATTATGGTTTGTATTCAATGACCGATGTATTATACAAAATAAATTATAACTTATTTTGATATTAATCAGCAGCATTTATTACAGCTTGCAGCACTTATTGGCATATATAAATATCCCAGTTACTATTAGTAAAAAAAAATAAAACACAAAATTGTGTGGCCATTCAATTTTTATAAACACAGTGTTAAACATTTGACTCTGCAGAATACGGGATGGTAAAGAGTGTTTGGTTTCAAGAAAATAAAATAAAAAATAGTTTAACCTGCTTTACTATTTATTTTGAAAAATAATAGATAGGAAACCATAAGGATAGGTATGGGATTGAACTGAAATAATTGCAGGAAAACTTAAATCGTAAAGTCCACAATCTGTACATTGTTAGAGAGAGAGAGAGAGAGAGAGAGAGAGAGAGATTTGATAAGGAATCTGAAAAGTAAACAAATAATCGTTTCTGGCGTTCGTTATATTGTACCCCCCTCCCCCCCGTATTTGCACTCGTGACCACTTTTTGTTGCTTCCTTATCATTCATCCGTCCCAAAATATAATTCCTGTAATAGTTTGTTTGTAAAATTGAAATTATTATAAAAATATTTTATCTTTCGAGTGTAGTTTCATGGTTATTCTTATCAGATAGAATAATATCGTTGTCATATGTAATAGTTACTCCTTCGCGTTACGCAATTGCGTAAAAAACAGTTCCAGTATCTCGGACAAGATTCACGTATATTTCTCGAGATAAAGAAAATCCGTATAGTTCCCGGTCCGTGGAAACACTGTAAATACTAGGATAAAAAATATTGTATAAAGGAGAAGTTGACTAAAATTTCAACTGAAGGTAAAAAAAATCAAAATAACTTAAAATATGAGATGATGAACGGGTAGGATCAAGATTCAACCAATTATAATTAATTAATATTCGACGATCCTTATTAGAGGTGCATCATATTTATTTGGAGTATGAACATGTTTAAACATTAACACGTAGTTAATCACTATCCCAACACAAATAGTAACAAGGAGTAAACGAAGGTTACAGACCGCTGGGTTTTACCGCTACAAAGTAGGGTAGGGTGCCGTACTGGCTACACTACTCCACGATAGAACACACGATGAGACAGTCTCCGCATTGGTATTGCAGTTACGCTTATCGACACAGGCAGCAGCACCGGTTTGCTGTTTTCATACGTATAAAGTGCACGGGAAGCCATACCTGACTGGCTTATGGGAGAGCTGACTGGCTTTCGGGCGGGTGACTGCCACACCGAGTAAATTACCAGCGCACTGACTGCCAAACCGGGTGGGCACAAAAGTATATATATATATATATATATATATATCTCTATATATAGATATATAAAAATTTGAACAAATGGTGTTTTTGGCCTCTGGGGACATCAAAATGAAAAAGTAAATCGGTCCCGGGCTTAGGTCTTACCATGAGACCTACGGTAATAGCTACTTCCCTATAGGGAAATTCGCTAAAACTACTTCCCTATTGGAAAATTAACTATAATATGAAATCCTGCCTATTAATTGCATGGTCGGTTCTGTACTGAGATGCCATTTGTCATTAGGACGTCAATTAATAATGCTATCTCACTGAAAGTCAACGTTAAATCTAGTAACCAGAGTTTGGACATGAATTGAATAGCACCCTCGACCACGCTGTAAGTGACAAAAGTAAATATTCCTCGAAAAAACACAATAACGTTCTGGCTGTGTCAACAGCACAATCCCGCACAGTCAATTGCTTGTAAGTGCTGCCAACCTATGTATTTAAAAAGCGAAATATCCCATGCAGTGTTCAAATTCACAAAATATGTCGTTGACAATGTTTTTTTGCGGAGGAATTCCATTATATAAAATGTATAAACATATGGTTTATACACACACAACAAATGGTTACATACTACATGCAACCATAGTCAATGATGCAACTAACCACTGATTGTTTACATTTTACAGAAGTTCAACGCAACATGTTGTTAGTCACAGCTGATCATAGTGAGGATACCATGGAGCACTGTCGTCTCATGTTGTTGTTGTTGACCAAGTTTCCTGTCACCATTTCTCAGCATGGGGTAACGTACTTCACCCAATCATTCAAACCACTGACGTAGAAACAGATAAATAAAAAATAATCCAATTAGCATTAAATCCTTTAAAGGATTAACCCTCTGGGTGTTATGGCTCTTCACCCGATGCCATACTGAAAAGTTCAAGTCAATTTGAACCAATGTTACTGCACAAAAACAAAACTTTAAATATATTTTTTGAACGGGTAGCCTCTGGGTTTATCAAGATACAATTGAAGTGGCTTAAATACCTGTAATGTTGATAATCCAAATTGTTACGCAACTAGTTTCGACTCACAATGGAGCCTTCTTCTGGTTTTTGCAAGGACATTGTCACTTCTTCTGCAAGTCGTCAAAGTTCATAAATATTTACAAAACATGGATCACATTTAAAACACACAACACGCATGACTAGGCCTAGCTTTAACAACGCGACCGACAGTAGTTTAGTCTAGACGTAAACTCCCGAAGAAGTTTGATGACCTTCAGAAGAAGCAACAATGTCCTTGGAAAAACCTGAAGTTGGCTCCATTGTGAGCCGAAACTAGTTGTAACACAACAACACAACCATTTGGATTATCAATATGTAATGTATTTAAACCACTTTAATTTATATTCTAGGCAAACTGTTAATTTAATTGTATAGCCTAATGTCTTAAAAATTGTCATAATGTAACACAATTTTCGTTCTGGTGTACAACTTTCTGTATTCAAAGTGTAAATTGACAAAACCACACAAGACCACATAACAGATCCTTAATAATTATTCATCGCCTATGACGAGTATTTGAGAACCAAACATGTTGTAGAAGCTGTTTTATTTCAGGCACGCCTGGTAGATCTTCTAGTCTCAGCCGAAAAACACGAACACGAACAAGCTATTAACTGTTATCGTAAGTTATTAGGTGAGTTCAGTCTACAACTTTGCAAGTTGTGTAATAATTAATGCAAAACAGTTGTGTCTTTATGAATAGACAATTAATAGACGTCGATTAATTAGTTGGGTGCTAGGGCCTAGGTTTTAAAAGTTGTTGTTGGGTTAGTAGGATGAAACCAGAATGGGAAAAAACCACTAGAAACAAAAATTAACTCCATTCAATAATTGTTTCATTATCACCATTTGGGAGCATTTGGGAGCAAGGAAGGTTTGAGTAAGGTAGACAGAAAAACTTTCTGGAAACTTTACCCGACGAATGCTGTAACCTGAGGGACAGGCATTGAATTACTTTGCTAAGTCATGAGATTTAACAGTACAATAGAAACCCTCATATCCAGTTATTCTTCTTGTCTGAACATGACGGGACCGGGACATAGTCAGAACGGATAAAAGGTGGGAATATCAGGTTGAGAAAAAAAACCTTTTTACAAGTACAAAAGTATATTATTTGATTTCTCAATTTATTTTTATTTTGCCATTGCAGAAAAATCCATAACACCTCCAGCAGTCATGGCAAAATAATTATTGTTTTCCACGGTCACGGTAAAACCCAGAACATTGTTTGCAGTTGATAGGTCATCATCGTTGTCTTCCCTGATCGCAGCAGAATCTTGGACGTCTACGTCTTCCACAATCGTTTGGACATTATCATGTCTCTGGGGTCTAAAAAAAAATCAAACATCTCTTGTGGTTGTGGAAATATGATCATAGTCTCCCATAATCACTGAAAAGTAATCATCCTCATTCGCTATCATGGTGAAAAAGGGTGTCCACATTCTGGAAAGTCAGGGATAGTCATGGAAAGGCATGGAAATCCCCTATGATGGATTATTTGTGTGTGTATGTTATATTATAATTTTCGAGTAAAGGTTGTGAGTCATGGAAATCAATGGTAAATGGTCATGGATAGTCATGGAAATTAATGACAAATTTTCTGTGGACATCCTGTAAAGCGTGAATTTTTCACTTGCACGATCTTTGCAGATGAATCCTGTGATATAATCGCGATCGTAAAAGATTGACTCAAGCTTGATTTTCTGACATAGCCTTTGATCTTTTGAGCTTGTAGCTGCTCGCACACTTCTATAGATATGTTTAGCTTTTAACGGGGTCTAAGATCAGATATTATTCCAAGGAGTCAGTTATGAGGGGTTGTACCTTTTTGGTACTCGGTAGTGAGGTAGACTCTTCTGTCTAATTAAAATTTGAGCGGTTTATAGCGTTATTTTCTAGGAGGCAGCACTGAAGGTAAGGAGAGGCCCACCCAAAGTAATTAGTGGTCAGTTTGGTGGAAACTACGGGATGGGTAGGTTACTTTAAGTTGTACCTCAAATTTGGAATTAAGCTACTTTCACCTACTCTTACTTTTGTATACCCACAAAAAATGTTACAACATTTAAAACATGGTATAAATAGCATAATTAAATCAATTGATGATTTCTGGGGATTATCAAGTTAATACAATCCTGATATCTAATCCACCTGTCTGTTTTCAGTCTGTGATCTCCTGCCTCTGCTCGGGTCTGCTTCTATGGAACTTCCCACCAAACAGCTGTTTAAGCTGCTGCATAAGTCCATAGAGTTCTACCTCTGCTATGTCATGAACAAGAGTAAAGCAATTCAGGTTGGTTCAGTTCTCTTAAAGTAGCTTATCAGATTTTGTGGGTTACAAAAAGGAAATTTGCCCAAATATTATACATTTAATCCTAGTTTTCGGTAGATGTCTGCGATGTTGATTTGGCAAAGATAGTGGCGGAAGTTTTAAGGTGGCACCAACCCATCTTCAGGGCAAACTACAATTATCAGTTGAATTTTAGTACGAATTAAGTTAAATTGTAGTAGGGATCGCTCTGACACATCCAAAACGCCGACTCCTATCTTTGTCAATTTAATGGTCATTTCCCCTATTCTAAACCAACTCAATATATTACTAATTTTGAAGGGCGATTAGTGGTCATATTTAGTTTCCTTTATAGCTAGTAGAGGTGTGCGGATATCCGAAAAATCGGGTCGGATTCGGTTCGGTTCGGATATCCGTATCCGACAAACATAACACAACGTTAAAACCAAGCAAACTAAGTGTTCAAACCAAACTAAGTGTTAACTAAACAAACTAAGTGTTGTGTAATAATATATATTGTCCAACATTAGGTGGATATCCGTATCCGAACCGAGCATAAATTTGATATCCGACACTATCCGTTATATATCCGACTTTTTCGGATAGACAACACATTTTGATGTTTTGGACAGAAGAACTAAATCGTCATAACCATCATTAGTTTCCCAGGACAAAATTACAGCAATACGTTTCCAACGGACATAACAGCAAAGGACAAAGAAGCCGTATGGGTATGATGCAATACCGATGTCTAGGTTATAGTCGTCATCAACGTCGTTATCGGCTGCTTTGCTTAACGATTAGATTCGTCTGGAACGAACAGACATAAAACAGAAAAGAACTACTATGGTCAACTCGTGCTTGTCTCCTGATACTAGGGGTGCTATGCGTAATAGTTTTTTTTTTACAGTACTGTTTTAGAGTATAAAAATCTAGCCTACTTCTGTGCTGTTACGTAAACAATAGATTTAATGTTTCCCGAAAAAAGTCAGAATAGAAACAATAGAAGGCAACACAATAGGAGGGTGGGAGGGGTTGGGCATTGACCTCGAAAGAAGTCCGGGTAACGGGTAGCAACTAGCAACAGTGAGTCAGTGAGTCGAGTAGGCCGTGAGGGGGGAAGGGGTGGGCTACGACCTTGAAGCTATATATAGACCAGCACTACTTCCCTAAATCTAAAGGACTGGCGAGTGGTATTCCAATCACAGGACAGATTGTTTTTCGGGTACCTATTCATTGCCCGGTTTGACTTTGTATTGTCTTATTGTGTAGAAACTATGAATAATCAAAAATAAAATTAGAACTAACCACGATTATTTAGCATTGATTGTGTATATTGAATGATTAAGTGATAGGGACCAGGGGAAATTTACAAACTTTTGTCATAATTTGAATTTCAACATCAAAATATAATATTGCACAATCATGATATTTAAGGTCATTGACCTTTACTATGCTGACCCGGTATTGCTGTTTCAGAAGAGAAGCACGTCGATAAACTATAAATCGATATTCCCGTGGTTAAAAAGAATTATTTTATAAACATATAAAACAAAATCATAAAATCTTACATAAAGATAATAACAATAACAGCAATTGTAAAAAGGGTATAAAGATAACAACGTATTATACTTTCTCTTTGTTCTTCTATTTCTTGGGTTTCCCTTCATCACGCATTCAACAAGTTGCCTAGTTGCCATGGTTACTTATCACCCATGTCGTTATCAGCTGTTGTGACATAGCGCACAGCGGGGGGTAAAACTTGAAGAAAATCGGTTAATTTATACCTATTATTTAATTACCAATGTACTTTATTGGTACTGTATTAATAAATTGGCCGATTTTTGTCAAATTTTACACAAAATTTATTGAAACTTCAAGGTGAATATCAATAAAACAATTATACCAAATATTTTTATTCATTTAAAAGATTGATTTATGGTATTGGGTTCCCCACTGAGTGCAGCCGAGCGGCACTAATGAGGGTTGAACCATCTTGGGGGTAGACAATAGATGGCTTATCAGACCCTCCCCTCCCCAGTGATCTGAAGAAAGCTTGTAAAAAACTATTGCACAATCGTGACTTGACATTGGGCTGCTTCAACTTTAATTTTTTCAAATGAACTGTTATGTTAAAAATCAAAAACAATAATTTTGGACTATACTGCATAACATAATGGACTGCAATAATTGTTGAATATACAATCCATTTTTAACAAACTAAGATTATACTATTCAATCTTGGTATTTTACTTGGGGTAATGAAGCTGTAGGCTAGTGTAATTCTCGGTTCATCAAGGTTCTACTGAATTATGTTTGGCAGTGAATAAGTTTTGAATGAAATTTATAAATTCAGGGATACACACATTTTACAGAGTTTTAAAGCCTAATTGCCCTAATTAACTTCCCACAACATCAAATCTAGAGCCCAGCTTAGTGCATTAGTGATGTTTTCTATACTTGGCAAAATGCCACTTAAGGCCAATAATCCGTTCCAAAAACGTAAGGAAATACAATGTGAAAATAAACTTGAGATAGAAATCCTTGTCTTGTGAGAACCAGGAAACAACATAAAACATAACCTCAAGTAAACAAGCCCAAACATTTTGACATCAGTCCTGCTGAGCTAAAGTGTTGTGTGAAGATTTCGGCTGCTAGTGTACTTAATTCAAGCAACCAACTTTTGAAAATAATGTTGTGAATTGTGATTTTCAAGGGAGAGAAAACTGTGGACGTGGCTAATTTGAAACTCTGTAATTCAAAATTTTCATTTAAGTTTATTTACACAGCTTTACAGTGTATGCTTTATAGGTTAAAAATGCATATGCAGCTTATTATTAACCGCGAACTATCCGAATCCGAAAATATCCGAATCCGAACCTCCCAATATCCGATCCGAATCCGATCCGAAATGAAATTTCACTATCCGCACACCTCTAAAGCTAGATATATTTTTTTTATTTCAATACCGGTACTTAATACTGTTAGGAAACTTACAATATTACAAGCTTATCTATACATTTTACAGTTACAAAATGCTGGCTACAACCTTGTAAATTTAACTGTGCCAAAAAGTGTTAGTAAAATAAAATAAGCGATCTTGAGTCTTGACTAATATACCTTATAGGTACATCCACTCTTATTAGCTCGCTTTGAAGGTCATGGCTATTATCTATGATACTTTATAACAACAGGTTTGAAGTTAGACAGTAACAATAACAGGGTTTTAAACCATTCCCCACCTAAGAAAACAAATAGAAAAATACCCATAGCATTGAAGTAGACAGTAGACCAAATACTATCATATCCAATACATTTTTCCAGTTAATTTTGTATCCGTTTGTCTACTAGCCTTCACGATACCCTCCTCTCTCCCCACAGTTCCTCTTTCTCACTTTTTTCTCCACCTTTCTCTTCACCTTTATCCACCCACCCTCTTCCATGTCTTCCTCTTCCATCCATTGCTTTTAACTCAGTTTTTCTAAAAAATCTTCCTTTTTACATTAATTTTTACATGATTTATTTATGCATTAGTTTTATTTTTTCCATCCTTCTCCATAAGCTGCTTTTAACACTCTTCCAATCTCTTCCTTCCTTACTTTATCATAGTTTGTTTACTCTATAAAAGTTTACAAAACGATTACGTTAACACTATTTACGCGATTTGCTTACACTACTTTACCTACGACAGTGTTTTAATTACTAAAAATCACTACTTATAACTTCTAAGAGAGGTTATGTTTTAGTTTATAACCTCTCATTGACACTGTCAGTGATGCAACGAAACATTGTACCAAACACTAATTGCACCACTCAACAATTAAATTGGCTTGAACAGCTGATTAGTTGAAGTTCGAATAGTTACAATTTTACTTCTTCTCTCTCAATCCTTGAACCTCATTGGTCCGTTACCCGTGTTGTTATGAGTAAAACTATGCTGTTATGAAAGTAAACAATACTGTTATGTGAAACTTTTCAATTCTAGGAACTGAACTGAAACGGCTACTTTAAAAAACGGCTGCAGGTAAAATAGTTTCTTAAATGTTGTTTCAATTAAGTATTCATGTTAATAAAAAAGTTATCATCTTTAAACTGAATGTTTTTAGGATTTGCCAGCCTCTGAATGTATTATAGAAGAGCCGTGGGGTAACCTGTTCCTCGTCTTGGAAATGGTCGGAAGAAAACTCAACTGGGAATTGAGCGACGTATTCAGTTTGCCCATGTAAGTTAGTGTTTGTGTCTAATAACATTTACGTTACACCCTATTAATATGAGTATAACAAGAGCCTCGTCCTATTTCAGCCTTATTACACGAGGTAGCCTTGTGACGTTACCAGTGACAGTAGCTGGCGACACACTGGATACCAAACCTAGTTGCCAGAATTTTTCTAGATTTACAGCCAGTTCTAGATTTACAGCCAGTGGCGACCGTTGTGGCGATGGGGCTTGGTAGCCAGTCGGTCGATAAAATGTTGCTACGTCGCTGGCTACCTTCGAGTAATAACATCCATAAGAATCAATGCCCCATGACAGACTGAGTAGCCAGTTAGCTGGTGTAATAAGGGCCTTAGATAACATGAAGCCTATTTTGATGTGTTTCACATATAGCTACTCTTGGGAGACCTGGAGTAAACTAATTTTTACAGTGTATAATGTACATTAATTAATATCTATGGCTGAGAAATAGCTTAAGGTGGATAGTTTTATTAGTGATCCATTCAGGACTATCAGGTTGTATCAAACAGTCAAGTTTTTTGTTTCTTATAATTAATTTTATCTGCCGAAAAATTGTCAATAGTTTAAGTTTCAAGAATACTGCTGGACCTAACATATTAGATAGTCGCAAGTGTGTTTTGACTTGCTACAATTTTTTTCAAACGAGGTTTTGATTTCTTCCTCAAGCCATGTTTTCAGCTAATCTTTAGCAGCTGATGCTGATTTTGGATTGAATTTAATATTGACCTGGACTTAGTTTAATATAATCAGTATTATGTAATTCTGTGACATATTTTATTAAACTACATTCTCACAACTATCTACTTAATCTACTATTCTTAATTAAGTACAGGAGTTACGACTAGAAAAGGTAAGTACGAAACTAACAAACTGCAAAAGTATTAAACTAAAACTCCTGTACTTTGAGATTAAATCGGTTATGTTATATTTATTGATGGTTAATTTCTATGATTTATTTTTCAGAAACAAAGAGTTGGTCTGGCAAAAGATTGTCCTTTTCCGACGTCAATATGTGGACCAGCCTAAAAGTGGACAACAGCTGTTATATTGTACCATTCTACTGTTTTTGTACTGCCTTCATGATTACTGCACAGCTTTGGATCCTGGTTTGTAGAAATAAATGTTAACATTATATTAGGAGTTGTGTAACTCAATGTTGATAGGGAGATAGGGCCTAGATTTACTAAAGTCTGCAGCCCCACCAAAAATCCTTGTTTGATGAGTTTGTTTGAGCTTGGTGGTCCAACTAATGGCTGACTGGTATAGTACTTGCAGTTCTACCTCGTGCAAATCAAGTTTTTCACCAACGGCCCTGTGTGTCTCTGTAAATTGTTCAGATAACTTGACCTTTCACAGTTTGCTTGAATAATGAATGTTGGCCTGTTTTACAGTGTCAGGCAGTTCGATGGTGTTAGTGGAGGGGGTTGTGGCATCTGACCCAGCAGCTGTAGGAGCCGATGGTCCGCCCGCTAAGATGCGTAAACTCGACCCAGAAGATCTCACCAACACACACTGGACGGTTGGCGACACTGCCCAGTCATCTGTTATTGCCAACTTCATGTTCGCCTACCAGTGCTGGCAACTACTGTACAGCTGTGACTATCTGGAGAGAGGTAAGTGGCAAATGAGAGTGTGAAATCCAAATTTGACTGCTCTCCTTGAAAAGCGTTTGATCTTAGTGTAATTTTCAGAGTTCGCCAAGTTGACTCAGACCCTCGGACTGGAGCCGTGGATCTCAGGTTTCCTCCAAGACGTGACTCTGTACCAGGGTAGTCACGAGGAGTGTTTGCGGATGTTAAACTCACACGAGACATCACGCAAGACCAGCCTGCGACTAGCATCCACCCACTTCTTCCTTGGGCAATATAGTGTGAGTGTCATTGACTTACTGTAGCCTGAACTTTATGGGAACAAAACATCTCTTAATAGTAATATTAATACAGATGAAACATCATCTAGGTCATCATTTTTAAAAACTAAAAAAAAAATTAGTTTTATAGAGAACGAGAAAAAGCGTAAATATTTTTTTACATTGAGAGAGAGATGATAGATATACATATTACCTTAGAAAGTACTCCTTTCCTGGCTGCTAAGAAAGGCTTCATCAGAAAAAATAGATTAGCCGTATTGAAAAAAGTCATCACCCTTTAGAAGGCAAACTATCAAGTTTAATGTGTAGTTTTTTAACTGTTTACGTACTATTAAACTACCTGGGTTATTTTTTATATTATTCAGTTATACTGTACTGTATATACTGTGTATACTGTATTTCTTCTTCCTTGATGTATTCCCGAGCCAAGTACAAATGGTCAAATTATCGTCTGTTCTGTTTTAGTTATATGGTTTTTGGTATTTGGTAAGATTTTGGTATGATCGGTGGTGTAGTCGTAAATTTTCTAGAGTGGAAGGGAATGCTTACCATTGTTTAGAAAAAGAACTTGGGTCACCTATTAACATATGGTTTTTGGGAAAAGCTGAATGGGGACGCTGTTCCCACCACACTACACCACTGTGACCTTTTGCAGGCCTTATTTTTGGCTTTTGGAATAGAATTTTCCCAAATAACCTACCTGAAATCTAGATCCCATTTCAATGCATACATAAAGGTAGAAACAAATTGTTTACATCATTGTGAAGTGACATAATACTAGTTGTATATTCAAGATCACAATCAGTATTGTAGTTAAAAATATACCAACAAAATAATTCACCAACAAAAATAACAAGCTGTTGAAAGTGATGTAATGCCACTTTGTCACCACAGAAGATGCTGGACAACATCCTCTCAGCCAACTCTCACTGGCCGCCCCACTCTCCCCCCGGCACACTGTCTACTGCGGGGCTGCGGGACGGCAAGAAGAGGCATCTTCACTTCCTACCTTTGAGACGACTGCCTGTTCTGCAGTATTGCTGCAAACTGCTCATACAAGCATTGCGGGTGAGTGTCCATACGTACATGTGCTTGTTACTATTTTATAAGCATTACAAGTTTTCTAGTCCGTTCACAAAATTTAGGTGGTTTAAGGGAAGTTTTTCTTGGTTCCCCCACTACTTTTTTCTAAATGGTCGTTACAGCTGATGGATGCTTTGAGCTTATTACCCCTGTCTAGCTGTTGTTTCAAAGGTAGGGTAAGGTGGAGGGGGGGATTGCTTCCCCTACAACAGCCTATAGTTTGTGAATGGAGTACCAGTAGTAAGTTTACCCTAAGAAATTGTGTAATGTAGACTTGGTTATGAAGGGCAACTCAGTAGAGGCATTCCTAGGCTTAGTCCAAGAAGGTAAGGTAGGAAGAAGAGACCTTTCTCCCCTTAAAATAATGTTTTCAAGTTAAAATAAGTTTCAGTTATGTTTTAAAAAAGGCTCTAGGACAGGATTTTGAATTGCAGAATAAAGGGAGATAGCAGCTCGCTACCTTAGAAGAAATACAGGCCATAGAACACAGACGAGACAAAAATCACACAATATTTTGTACCCAGGACTTTTTCAAGTGTAGGGAAAGAGAGTTCACAAAATGGTTGAACTCTATCACAGACAAAAAGAATTAAATATAGACTGTCAGCCGTGCTGGTGTTACCATAAGTTCTGGCGCACACTGCTGTGAGCGCAATGTAGTTACAACGTACATGCTACGTAACTACACGGCGCTCCCAGCGGTGTGCGCCAGAAACTCTCTATGCACTAGACGAAGTCCCCTTGGACGAAATATTGTGTTTTACATGTCTTCTCTGTGTTCTATGGCCTACCTGTGTTATCTCTAAGGTATACTAGCTGCTATCCCCCTTAAATGAAGTTCCAAACTGTTTCCAAACAATATATGTAAAATAATATGGATGATTGAAAAATCTCCTGATTGATTTTCTGTATTATGTTAGAGCTGCCACAGAAAATCTGTTGTGTATAATATATCAAAAAGCGTTTGTGGCCACTCACAATAATCCAATGAAGTTAAAGCCCTATAACAGTTGTCTTGCGACTTCAAGGAAGATGTTCTTGTTCCTTCACTTGTGTTGGTAAATACTGTGTTTGTCAGAGGAACCTGGTGACCATCTCCATGGAGTGTGACCTCGCCATGGGTCACATGTTGGTGCTGATGCAACTGGACTGGCCTCAACACGAAGCTCTGCAGGCTGAGGTCATCAAGAGGATCAGGATCAGGAGTATGTATACTGCTGGTGTCATAGCTGTCTTAAATATTTATTACTAGCATTGACTATTGGATACAGAAGAAGACATCCCATCTATATGGATCAGCTGTCGGCAATTTTTTACTAAAAAAGAATGTAGTTGTGTGAGCCAGTCACAGATTGTGCTAGTGTCTAAAACTCTATTTTGTACCTTATTTTTCGTTACTGACATAGTTGCTGGATCACAGTTGCTATAGCTATAGCTCATAATAAGTCATTCCATCAGTTTGACTTGGTAAAAACCGTCATGTAATCGGCAGAAATCAGTACAGTAGACTCCCTCTTATCCGGACACCTTTTAACCGGACATCGGTTTAACCGGACTACACTCGGCGGAAATGACATCTCTTTAACCGGACAATTTTTATCAGCACATTGGTTTAACGGGACTAGATCGGCAGGAAGTGGGCAGTACTGAAACGTCTGTTCTCGTGGGAATGATTTGAGACCAGTGATAACGTGTCTTAATACAATGCTCTCCTAAATTTAAGTCGAATATCACAGTAAACAGTCCGTTTTAACGAGTTTTTGGGGACGTCGGTTTAACCGGAAAACTTGTTATCCGGACAGGCCTCGGTCCCAAGGAGTCCGGATAAGAGGGAGTCTACTGTAATTTAGATCAGCGAAATCTGTAGGTGGCTCACATCAACTAAGACAAATTTTATTAAAAACCTGGCAACAACTTTAACATGGGGATGGAATGTCTAGTTGTTGTATTAATAGTCAAAGGTACTAGTAAACCTGTGATGGCTTTGCTCACGAAAATTTAAATTAAAAAGCTACAGTAAATGTTTAATCTGATAGGTCAAATATATTAAAACTAATATTAATATTTACTAATTATACATCAACCCCTTTCATGCTAAATGTTAGGCTTAAAGTTGAGATGTACCATATAAACAAATGTGTTTTACCTCCATCAGGAGCACAACAAATATTTACACCAAAAGCCAGGAGAGGTAAATTTCATCCTTTAAGCTCATTAGTATTATGTGTGTCCAGGTAGCTTCACGTATGCTTTGTTCACCAAGTACATTGTACTACCAGACATCGTGGATGACTTTATGTTGCTCTCCACAGAGAATGTATCTCTTGACATTCTGCCTCCCTCCTCCAACCAGATGCTCAAGTAAGTGCTGTCAACACAACAAATAATATGGTGGAGAACAGTTTGATTCTTTTAACTTTTGACCTAGATGGGATAGTATTTTAACGGAATAGTATAATATATGAAGTAGCAAGTTGTTTACTATTTTAGTGTCTTCTCAGTGGTAAGTGTGCTTGCATAATGATCAATTCAAGCCATCCTTGATCGTAGGGGTCCAGTGGTGCTTACTGAAGAAACAGCTGATCGTAGTCAGTAATAAAACTTCATAGATCTTCTTATTTAATTGTACTAGTGGTCGTCTAGTGGTCGAAAACTCGACCAAAAACATGTGATGTACACAAATTGACTATTGGATACTGAAGTAGACATTCCATCTATATAGACCAGCTGTCGCCATTTTTTAATTAAAAAACATGTAGTTGTGTGAGCAAGTCAACGAATGCGTTTCTTAAATTCTATTGTCTACCTTATTTTTTGTTGCTGACAAAGTTGATGGGTCATAAGAGTTGCTATAGCTCATAATAAGTCATTCAAACAGTTTGACTTAGTAAAAAACATTGTGTATTCAACAGAAATTAATCATTTAGATCAGCGCAATCTGTTGGTGGCTCACATCAACTACGACAAATTTAATTACAAAACTGGAGACAACGTTAACATGGGGATGGAATGTAGAGGTAGAACAGGCTTCTCTATTTTCACTCCACGCTGTAAATAAAACATGTGATTGGATTTTCTTCTATTTGTTTTGATTTTCTGTTTATATTTCGTTGTTATTTTGTTACCAGCATGGCACCCCATAAAGCCCATGTTAATTTTTTTAAATTCCAAATTCATTTTTTGTGCTTATATTTGAGCCTATTTTAGTTGTCAAAGGGATTCTGCACTTCTACAGGAAAATATCTTTCTAACGGTATGCGTAGATTTTCTCTGTGATGCACATGAGCTGAGAAAAATGGTTTTAAAGAAACATGCTTGCCTATTAATATATAGATAGATAGATACTCTCACCCTGTAGCTTAAAATATATAAATGTATACATTAAGTGTTAAGCGACAAATCACTACACACACAATAAACTATCTGAATGTAAACTCCTCTGAAAATTAACAAGTTATTTCAAAATTTAGTATCGTAATCGTCATTTGACGCATTGATGAAGAACGATTAGGTTTTTGATAGAAGGAATCAACAATCAATCAACAGAAACATGAAGACTAGCATTTATGTGTTAAAAAGCGTTGTAATATCAACGAGGAAGAGCCACCATTAAAGTGCTTAAAATTATGACTTTTTAAACACAACTTTGTACAAATTTCTGAATCATTCTCTTCCCTAGTGTTTATTTTACAACCCTCAGATCCCCCGTGGTTGTTGTGAAAATAGCCTAATTAAAGTGTTTTGCTTCATGCCATGCATTTGCCAAGAACTGCTCTGTGTCTAATATTTTAGCTGCCCTTATTGGACTATACAAAGTTTTGAAAACGCTCAATCTTATCAAGTTAAACCGTCTCTGTACAAGATTTGAATCTGTCAAAAACCTCTGGGTGTTGTGTATTATTTTAATTACCTATCAGCATTTACTCATTTCAATTTCACAAACTTTGTCCAGCCACAGGCGCATTTCAACGAGAGGAGTTGATAAGGGCGCTAAGGAAGATTTCAAACTAGCAATGAAGAGACAAGTGGCGAGAAGTGTCGAGCCTATCGACGGCATCATCACCTCGTTTCTGACTGAACAACGAGATCTCATCAACCACAGCTTATCTACAAGTCAGCCATGAGGTGAAGAAGAATTTGCGTATCATGTACATAGAGAACCTTCAGATTATGAGCAAATTGACTTTTCTGTAAGTTTTAATCTATTAGCCCACCAACATATACATACATTTCTCCTGTTTCAGTTATTTACAAATCTAGGTATTGTCTCTGAGGCCTCTTCCATCTTTTTCTATCCCTTCACAGTTCCCCTGCTTCTTCTATATGCCATCAGTCTCCTTTCTTCTTCACATCCGTTTTCATCTTATTTATCCACCTTCTTCTTAGTCTTCCTCTGCCTCCTTCCTTCCTCTGCCTCCTTCCTTCCTCAACTCTTTTTTCTTAGGAATTCTCTCTTGCATTCTTCTTACATGCCCAAACCATCTTGCTTTTTTGCTGTAAACCCATGTCTTAATTTATACATTCCTGGCTCCCATTTTACTCTTAATAGTAACCAAAACTCTTATCAACTCTTAATGACTTTTTTTAAATCTCTTGAAAATCCTATGAAAGGCTAGCGAGCATATACATATCTAACATCTTAAAATGGTTAAACAAATTTGGACTAGTTTGAAGATTTATTGGATAAAAGTTCTTTACTACCTACCAATAAATAATAAATTTTTCTAAAAATCTCAGCAATAGACAACAATAGACTAATAGAACAATAGAATAATAGACAGCAATTCTTTGTCTTATTATTAGATCTTATGGTTCAGATTAGCAATAAAAACAATTACAATTGAAATAATGTGGAGTTTCAGATCATTAATACTTGACCAATCGAGAGCTCCTACAGAAGTTAACTACGCACAGAGATATGTGACGTAAGGGCTTTGCCAAAAATGCCCCGTGGGCCAAACTTCAAGCTAAGTACTGTACAACATGGATAGTTTGATTAATTTTAAAACTCACTGTAAGTATTAACGATTTTGTGAATTGATTGTATATGTATATAAATGTGTCTAACTGTATATTTTGTATTATATACAATTTTAGAATCACTGCGTGCTTGTATTTTCCCCTCTAGCATACATTTTTTTTTATAGTTACATGTTTTACCACAAGTTTCAGATCATCAAAGGAAACAAACAAGTAAATTAACGGACATAGGCTTTTTCTCAGTATGTTTATTATTACAACAATGGCAGTAGAGTAGCAGTCAGTGTTAAAAATAGAAGGTATATAATTCTAAATATTCTATTCTAAATGCAAAATTTAGCACCAATTTTTTAATGCAAGCATCAAATACCAATCCTTTGCTTTTTTCATAATTTTTGCTACTGTATCTCTTTACTTAAAATAAATGTGTGAAGAAGACTTCTTAATATTGACGTACCTAGTTTTTTTTGTCTCAATTTTCCTACACTATTTGATTTTGGTGCCTGGATTTGAAAAATATTATATTTTTGTTGGGATGGTGTATGGTATCTTACAACAATATCCTCTCTCCGTTAGTTAGAGATTTTATGGTGGCGTAAACAGTCTTATTTAAATAAATGTCATGTTAAAATAATTCACAGCACTTATATTTTGTTATTTGATGTACGATTGGCAACAATGACAATAAGCTTACCCAAGCAAAACGTTTGCTAAACAATCAACAGTAAATTATACCTTATGTATGCCTTTGTAGTTTGAAGTCATTAATCACGTTTTATGTTATTTTGGGTAATATTGTGTTCACTCATTGAAATTTACTATAGTTCGGCCGCGTAGAAAGCGACCTCTTCCAGCATTGGTTTGCATTAGCATTAGCGCGCAGGTCGTTTTCTAAGCGGCCGAACTATAGTAAAATAGTTAATCTAACTGACTTACAAACATTGCATAATGTTTTAACCTTACTGCATTGATTAAATATCCCAGACAAACTATAACCCTTGTGCTTTATAAATGAATGTCTGATTTTCATTTTTATTCCACCTTTTTCTTTGTTTTTTAACCTAAAGTTATGTTAGGTTTTTGTTCTATTTGAATGAGCAAGACTTAAGAACATTTCAATATAAAATGGGAATTTGAGTAAATAATAAACCGCACCAAACAATACAACTAGAAAACACTAGAAAGGCATACACAAGCACTAACAAAAATTTTAATTCACAACAAATAGTGTTAAAGAAAACAAAATAACTTACAGCTAAATTTAAAAAATAACGTGTCCAATAACAATTAACATTACATAGATGATAAACAAAAACTAATAAAAAACTTAAGTACCTTGTATTTAAGCTACATTTTTAAGAACCATCTTAAAGTCAAGAATTAGCTTCCAAAGGTTACATAAGTGCTAGTATAAGGATTCAGATCTATTTAAAAATAACTATATTCTATGACTTTCCATATCAACTCTGTTATACATTTTTTTTTTGTAAAAATAAACTATAAAAATAAATACTTGACTGGCATAAATCTTGGCTGGTTCAAAAATTTCACCAAAGTTTCACCATTTATGATTACACAACATATAAAAAGACTTATAGAGAAAACATGTGCAAAACAATAAAATGTCTGATGAAGATAGTGATGATGGTTAGTGGTTGATTGTTCAATGTTTAGACGCCTCTGTACGAACGATAAGCCAAAATTGTGCTGGCAAGGTACAACAGCGAAAGAACCACTCCCAGAATCTGGAGAAAATACAACACACGTTCATTAGTAATTTAATATGATTTTACAAACAACAGTTTCCAAACATAAATTGTATTATTTAAATGTTGTTGTTTCAATCTATGTTTATGACTCCAGACGATTGTTTTCCTGGATATTTTTCATAAAATTGTTATAAATCAATTTAGATACTATCTTAAATTAACTGGAGATGTTTTATAAAAGTTGAGTGTTGTTGGTTTAATATTTCACATCTCTGATTTTGGTGTCTGAGTGATAGATTCGAGTCTTGGCCCCAACATATCCACAGACAAAACATACCTTCTCAGGCGTAGATACAAAAACCAAGGTTTTTTATGGTCGGTTGGGTGTGAAATTTTATCAGAGTACTCGCACAGATATATGGAGTAGCGGTCCCAAAGGGGGGAATCCCCCCAAAATTTCAGAGTGGATCTCCTGCCTAATATTATAGGGGGTAATTAAATATTATGTTTGGTTTTTAATCTTAAATGTATTTATAATACATACAATATTTAAAAGCTGAAATGTGGTAAGACAACAGTACTAAGATAATGCTGGTGGCGAGTCTCTAAGTACGCTTGGATTTACATTACCAAACTAGTAGTCAATACTTTTCTATGAAGTAATGGAAAGGAAAGATGGGCAGATAGGTGGATGGATGAGGTGGATTGTACCATAGAGGAATACCATTGTAAGGTATAGAGGAGACAAGATTTCTGAAGCTTATGGGACGACCGTGCACTTTCAACTCTAGTAGGCCTATGTGCTGTGAATCTACTTGTGACAAGCGAGGAAGATCTCAAGCAGCAAACACTGCGCGGAAATTCCTATTGCACAGGGTCTTCCTCTACCATGAGCATTGCAAGGGTGAGGGACAATGTGTGAGGGTGAGGGAAGTGGTGTTGGACTTTGCCCTAGACACCACTTAAGTGTACCATTGAGTGTTTCCTCTGTATCTTACTTCTCTATTATACAGGGTTATTCTAAATGAAGGACCCATTTTTAACGCTTTATAATTTTTATACTATTAAACTTACCGCTATAAAATACACATCAAACGAAAAAGCAACTCAAAGAGTTTATGCCTTCCAAAGACACATCATTTAACAATATCGATCCAACAGAACTTTAGATTTAATTGTACAAAGTTAAAAAGTAATCTCCAACTTTTTTACCACTAGAAATTTGGAGGTTACTTTACGTTTTTGCAAATAACTATTAAATGGTGAGGAAATCGACCAAAGTGGAAGGTAATATTCCGAAAGAGAATAAAATTTCCTACAATCTACTATTATGCATATCTTGGAAATGCGCAATAAATGTAGCCTAAATTTGGCTTAAAATAAAAAAGTGTGAAATTTAATGTTTGCTATGTTTATTGTCTACAATTGAAGATGGGGATTTTAATTTTTTTTTTATTTTGAGGCAGTTTTTGGTACTTTTCTTGAGTATTTTCAAAAAATGCATAATATTAGATTGTAGGAAATTTTATTTTCTTTCGGAATATTACCTTCCACTTTGGTCGATTTCCTCACCATTTAAAAGTTATTTGCAAAAACGTCAAGTAACCTCCAAATTTCTAGTGGTAAAAAAAGTTGGAGAATACTTTTTAACTTTGTACAATTAAATCTACAGTTCTGTTGGATCGATATTGTTAAATGATGTGTCTTTGGAAGGCATAAACTCTTTGAGTTGCTTTTTCGTTTGATGTGTATTTTATAGCGATAAGTTTAATAGTATAAAAATTATAAAGCATAAAAAATGGGTCCATCATTTAGAATAACCCTGTAGTACAATTTTTGGATGAATGGACACAAGCTAGTTGCATGGATGGATTGGATTTAGGGAGATAACATTTGAATACATACCCCAGCTGTAGCGTAAGGGTGTTCGTCATTCCTGCGTCCTTGGACAAAGTATAGAATTAGGGTGGCCAAGTACAGCAGAAACGCTATGCCGTGGAAAATAAACTCCTGTAAAGGAACAAAAAAACTTCCATTAGTACCAACAGTTGTATTCTATTGAAAATGTTTCTTTCCTGAATATCTGCATAGTAGGTCGTTAATAAAAAAATTCTGTTTATTGTTTCCAGGCTCAAAAATAGATAAATTATCGTGAAATTCATTACTAATGATTTGCTCTGAATCATCAGTTGTAATTGAGTGATATGTACATTTAACTAATAGTCTTGAAAGTAATTCATTTCAGGGCGTGATAGTGGTTTACAACTGCGACAAAGCCAAGCGCGGAAACATGAAGTAATCCTTTACTATTCTATGTCGTACACTACATGGACCCTTACAATTTGTAGGAAATCAACCAGTGAATTAAACATTAGGAGAAAACATCAGTCATGCTCCTAGAAGGAAGTGTAACTTGTTTTCTTAACAATTGCCCAAACACCCAAAATTCTATATTAAGGTTTAAATCCAATTTTGTTTGAGAGTTGTTCCAGATTTAATTCAAACTTCATCCATTTGGTTGGACTTTTTAATTTTTTTATAATCACTGCTGTAAAAGCAATATGTAACACAATACTGTACTTACAAACAGTGTCTTTGCGATGATTGAAGAGGTTCCAAGTGAGAAGAGACAGGCAGCAAGAAGACAGAAGCTGCCGAAGAAACAAGCGAAGGAGACGAGATAAAGGTAGAGATGGCTCGTGATGGAGGAATGGAAGAAGAGACGGAACTCGTCGGAGTAGACAGTGATGAGAATGAACAGAGCCAGGCCTAGCAGCTGGAACAAACGAGACAAATGTGAAATATTGACACTTCCGAACATCTTCATGTTATTATAACTTCCGAGTTGTTAGTTGTGTGATTTTTGGCTTTTGAAAAATGCTCCTGACGAGTAGGATGATCTTAGTCAGCAGCCTGTTCCCTTACAAAATGTAAAAAAACCAATAGCGTGGATACTGATGAGTGTACGTAATTTAAAAAACCCCGTATACTGTAAGTACATTGATATACACGGGGGGACACAAATAATACTGTACACAAAAACATTATTATGAGCTGATGTTGTAAAGAAGCAAATCCAGCAAAAGTTAAATTGGCCTTTCTATACAAATAGAACTCAAGACACCAGTCTCATATTCAAACCCCATCAGGAAATAATTTGTTTGTATCCATGCATTGACTTCTAGATACTGAATTAGACAACCCAGCCTCTATATGGACCAGCTGTAGCTAACCTTTCATTAAAAAACAACATAGTTGTCTGAGCCAGTCACAGAGACCTGTAGTACCTTCTATTTTCTACCTTATTTCCTGTTGCTGAGGTAGTTGATGAAACTGCAGCAACGGGAGTAGAATGTCTAGTTGTATCAATAGTCAAAGATTTAAGATACCTTCCACTTCAATGTTGGCGAGAGTTTTTCATGTTTTGTTGAAGAAAGAACTGCCTAAAAGTTTGTTATGAATTTCACATTAAAAGTTTTTAAAAGTCATTCCTTCAGTAAAGTAGAAAACCTACTCACAGACATTAACTATGTGGGTTCTATTCCAAGAAAGCATAAATGCACTTTTTATGTGCTTTCGCCATGAACTGGCTGGATAAACTAGCTGAGTGGTTGTAGTGCTCGCATAACAATCAAAAGTTCGATCCTGAGAAAAGTCAGTAGCTTTTTGATGGTTCGAAACTGGACCCAGTTGTACCTGATTATTGAGCTGTAAATAAATTATCCTGGCTAATAACAGCTGGTCTTAGTCCGTAACAATGCTAGACAGATCATCTCACACCATTCTACACAAATATTTTTGCGTTAAAATAAAATACGCAGCCAGGTGGCACCCCAATCTCAACAATTGATAATTGAATAAATTTATTCAATGCTATCACTATAAGGCGGGTTACACACCGGTGTCGCGGATATTATGTCGCCGATATTTCTGATGTCGCGGACATGATGTCTGCGACATGTAATAAAATGCAACCATGGGAGAAGGGACACGTGCTGGCGACATGAGAGGGAATCAGTTCAGTTTTTCATCAGTTTCAATAATGTCATCCTCTGAAGAAGATGGTGTGTTGTTGCTGCTGATGCTACGGAGACGAAGACGACGACGAAGAGTAAATATGAGAAGAGCGTTCTAGACATATCCTTATTGGAAGGATAATCAGTTGTCCAGTCAATTCACATTGACTCTAGTATAATATAACCACCACTCGAGTAAACCCACCACTCAACTCACAAAACAAAACAGAAGTACCAAGACCAAGTGACAGCGCCGAAACTACTAGAAACGTGTTCTGCGCATGCGCGGGCCCAAGAGACACGAGACATGTCTGTCCAAACACCGACCGGTTGGTTCGCTCGAGACACGCGTCTGCGACACGAGTCGCAGACAACGTGTCCGCGACACTGGTGTGTAAAGCTCCATAAGATAACATAGGTTGGTTTTCGAGGGGCATGTCGCGGACACGAAAAATATCGGCGACATCATATCCGCGACACCGGTGTGTAACCCGCCTAAGGCTGTCATTGTTGCTTCAAATTGTTGTCCAACTTTAACTGTAATAATTTGTTTGCTAGACAAAAAAGAGACTAATTAAAGTTATCCAAAACAGGTGTAGACCATTAGTAAAATAATCAAGTTAAAGATTGAAAGAGTGAAATAAACAATAAATCAACGTCACAACACTGGGGTGAAAAATAAAAGTAAACACTTGACTTAAAGTAATTTATTTTACAAAATATAAAGGATTTCAGGCCACAAAGTTACAAAGGCAATAGCCACAAACACACATTGACGTAATGCTAAGCCTTGGAGAAATAAGGATAGTAGAGAGAACTTCTAATGGTTTTTTTAATTTTAATGTATACTTAATCTGTGAATAACATAAATAAAACAATGAGAGACTATACTCCCTCCAAAAAATTTAGGCGGTTTAAGGGGAAGCTTTCTTATAGCCGCTTGTATTCCTGGTCAGAAACCGATGAGAACCTCTTAAGCGAAGGAGTGGGGAGCGTGACGTCACTCTCTTCTCTTGAGGTAACACCATTACCGCAACGATACGAACTGCAGCCATTGGTGTTCGTGGCAAAGTAGATAAAGTATTGGGTTGGTGTCCATGAGGTTTCCAGATCAAATCCCTTTGGTGACACTAACCTTTTTGTCAAAAATTTTGCTTAGAATGTGATTACTTCTTAACTGTACATCTTTTGTTAGAATTTGAGAAATTTATAATTTTCTTTTATAAACAAAACTATCTTTTTCGATTAGTAAACTTTCATTCAATTTTTATCTTATATCTGTTTTATATTATCAGCAAGTTTGGTTGGTTAGGTTAGGTTAAGACTCCTTCGCAGAAGAGGTTCTCATCAGTTTCAGTTTTCAGTTTCACCTGAGACGCTAGTAAGCTTTCTTGGGTTCCCCCATCACTTTTAGCGTAATTTATATATCAGCTGTCAGTTGTTCTTTTAAAGTTAGGGTGAGGAGGAGGGGTTGGAATCGCTTCCTCTCAACCCACCTATATTTTGTGAACGTATAGAATAAATGTCCATTTTGACATACTGTTGAAGTAAAAAATACTGTCATTAAAAGAAGCCCTCCCTTAGCACCTTAGCACTCTGTAGCTAAAATTTATGTTGATACAACGATTGTGTGAGTAAGTGACTCATCAAGTAGGTAAATCTAAGGTATATGATATACTGTCATCAGACTAATATTCATTCCCCAAGGAAAGTGAGCCAAGTTTAGTGAGTCGGTGGCTCAGTCGGTAGCGTCGCGGACTTCGGTCCCAAGGCAGCGATGTCGTGGGTTCGGATCCTGGTCACTGCCGATAACATTTTATCAGTACAGTTCACCTTTGTACTGTACCGGCTCACTCCTTGCTTTGCTGTTAACGATCCACGCACGGGCGCTTAGTCTATGTGGACGGGCAAATGCAAGGTTAAAAGAAAAAAAAAAAAAAAAAAAAAAAAGGCCAAACAGAAAAGTTTAGATTTTGATTATTTTGATTGCTTCCTCTACAGCTGATCCAAGCGAAGCGTTGATATTGTTGTTTGAATAGGTGACTTCAGTTCATGGAAGTCAGAGTTCAATTCTTTTCAGACACAATATAATTGGTCATTCATCAAGCGTCCTCATTTTTCAGAGTTCAGTTAGTAAACAAAAAGTATGGTTCTCTTTTTGGAAGGCAAATCAATCTCTAAACTGGAATTCTCTTTAAAAAATCCAAGGATCTGATTTTCAATTGCTTAACGTAAAATGTTATGTCATCTTAAAATTAATTAACCCATTGTACAAGTCACCCACTCACATTGAACAACTTATGCTCTTAAAAGAACACAAACCTATCTCATGGTCATGCAAAGTTGTACGTATTGTTAATAGCTGTACAATAGGTATATTAAATGAAAAAATAAATTAAAAAAATATATATGCAATGCATTTTTATTGTGAATGATTATTAATCAGTAATACACATATGAGTTGTGACACTACATCTAAAGCTCAAAACCTTTTTATAACAATATGTATATTAAAGTTAGATATTTAATTATTCTACAGTGTAGTTGATGCACATAAAGTAATTATTTAAATAGATTTTTTTTTTCAATAGACTTACATTAATATAATGAAAGAAAATATATGTAGTTAACATCTATAAATTATTAGTATTAGCATGACTAATTTTTAAATACATAAAAAATATTTTCTAAAGTGTGATTGATTAAATACTCTGCCTACTTTTATACCTCCTAAAATTTTTTAAATGTATGAAAAGAAATATACTACAGTTTATAGATATATTCAAGTTGTTAGACTTAATACTTAGGACTTTATACATTATACCTCGTAAATTTTTATCTAAGGCATAAATGCGTCCTTCATTGGAACATTTGGCAGTTATCAAGCAATAAATATAAGTAAAATAGGAAGACATTTTTAACAAATTTTGATTTGATTTGAGAACAAATCAGTTGTGTTTGATGAACAATTGTTCTCCTGTAAAAAATATATATTTATTAGGAATAATTTATTAATAATTAGGATTATGACGCAACTGTGATACTAAGAAATCTTGGTAAAAAAATACATTGTGCCAATAACAGTGTATTTTTATAAGTACAATTAAAAATCCTTTAGGACATTACCTTAATATAAAATTATCATTATAAATAATCAGATCTTAAATACTATACACATTAAGCACTTTAAAATTACAATATATTAAAATATAAACTAAGTTTTATGAGACAAAAATAATAACCAAAATAGGTCGTTAATCTCTCAAGGGTATTCTGAATGATCCTAGTCAAAGACTACACTTACACCCTTGTTGATTAATTATCCACGTAAATAAGCTTAAGACATGAAAAGTATATTTCTAATACAATAAAAAATACTAAAGACAATAAGTATATTTCTAAATTTTAATGAGTGTATTTTGATGCTTAATATTTCTTGTTATATAGTAAACAATACCAAGAATAGGGACTATCATTTAAAAGTACCGGTATGTAATGAATTTTGCATGTTAAAAAATAATTCAAATTAAACTAATTTTCAGTAAATAAAAATTCTCAAAAATAATATTAAATTTGTGATGACAAATTATTTTAGAAGTTTGGTATTCTATAAAAGAAGTTGCAGTTTTGATTTTGGATGGATGGATGATTTGTTTAAGGTCCTCTGTAGGATCGGTAAGCAAGGATCGTGCTGGCAAGGTACAAAACCACCATGATCAATCCCAGAACCTGGAAAAAACATTTGAGATAGTTAGGAAAATTCTTAACCAAAATTACTTAAACAAGATATTCTAACTTTTAAAGCAACAACATATTTAGTTACGTTATATGTTTACACCGGGGTTTACAACATGTGTTTTAAACCAAAATTTACAACAATCCACAAATATTAGAACAGAAACGGTATATGGATCATAGGATAGAAACAGATGCCACTGGCCTGAATGTCTATACTAATAGCCGTAACAGCTGGTTTGGAAGTTTTTCGACATTTCCATTGAAATATAATTAAAACATGTTTACTTTTGGGCCAGTAATGTCATTTGTTTATGTTTATAACCCGTACTTCTATTCTAATATCCATGCAACAATCCAAAGAAACCTGGGTTTTTCCAAATCTTTTCAAAAAATTTCAGTGTTTACAACATTAATTTTGTTTTCCAAAAGAATTTGAAATTTATAATTATTTGGACTTTTAAAGTTTTGTTTACTTCATAGTTAAAAATTCAAGTCTCAAAGCCAATGGTTGTGAGAGATTCTGTTGTATCATTTATCAAGTTAGACATTAAAATATAAGCAGATTTAATTTTTACACACCACTTATGATTTACATTAAAACATAGTTTTCATGTACACTTGTTTCAATTTAGAACAATTATCCAACAAGAGTCTAAAGAAAGTGGATCTCCAGGGGCCCATTTCATAATAAAGTACAAACTAATATTATTAGTAAATCAGCTGATCGCCCAATGCAAATCTAATGGAAATTACAAGTTACAAGCTGTAACTTGTAACTTGTAGTTTATTATGAAATGGGCCCCAGGTCAACTGATTCCTTAAGTTTTTTACCTACTTTCCGTGACTAATTCATGGAACTAATTTAAATTTTCAACCTAACTTTTACATATAATAATAAACAACAATATCTCATAACATAATAAAGTTCCAAAACTAAAAACTTATTTATTATTTACTATAAGTACGGCCCTGTATGATCTCTAAAAGCATGTTAATTACTTCCTCGTATAAGATTGACAGCCAAAACTTTAAAAAAATTGAGTAATTGTTTCAAGATTTTGATTTTTTGGCGAGCGTATGTTTTGTACTTTCTATCATAATCATGCCACAAAGAAGTAAGGAACAGAGGATACACCCCATGATACACTTAAAATGTGTCTAGCACTATTGCTGGTGTCTAGGGAAAAGTCCTGTACTGCTCCTCTCGCCATCATGTACTAGAACGCTCTCTTTAGTGGAGGAAGACCCTGTGCCCTGGGGGATAGGAATTTTCTCAAAGTGCTCGCCGTTTGGCCATAGCCTCCTTGCCTGTCATAGGTATTTTTCCACCCTAACATACCAGGGCTGAAAGCATACGGTTGTCCCATAAGCGTGTTTCCTCTGTACCTCACTTCTCTGTGATCCTACTCACCCCGACAGTGGAGTTGGGGTGATGGGTGTTCCTATTGTTCCTGTCCTTCACAAAGTACAGGATCATTGTGACGAGATACAACAAGAAAGCTACTCCATGGTAGGTGAACTCCTGTAACAGAAAAACAGGTCAAGCAACTGATAAAGTAGGAAATATATTGTTAAACACTGTTTTTTAGTTACCTGTATCCCAAAAAATGTTTGTCCTGTGAGGTAAAAAAAATTAAAACATTCAAATAATTATTATTAAAAATAAGTAATATAATATTTGTAGTTGTAAAAAATATCTCCCGCTCACAGAGCTAAATTTAAGGCAGTGTGCCATTGAAGCACTTCTTCGTGTAATATGTGACCAACAAAACAAATTCTTTAGTAAAAACGGTATGGTAAGAATACATTCATTGACTATGTGCTCATTGACGGTTCTAAGGGAGAGCAACCCGTTGGACTCTGGACAAAAAAAAAAGAAAACATATATTTCATTCTGAAAACGTAACGAAGGTTTTTGGATAGTGATCTAAATTTTAAATAGCTTTAGAAAGTAACCAAACAGCTTTAAAAATACCAAACTTTCCAGGGATGTACCCACAAACTTCTTTTATTCCAAACCCCCGGTAGCTCCCCCTTGACAAGGTCCTAAAACCACCACTGTAGATAATTTGAGAGTTGGTTTGGGTGTAAAAAGATACTTATGTGTTGTGTTGTGAAGTTGACTTCTCAAAAAGAATGAAGAAAATACAGAACAAATATTTTACGATTAGCGCTAATGAACGGCTTGTTTATTTATGGATAAAGTGTAAAGTGGTGTGTGACATGTGCAAGTGACCTTCCAAACCATCAAAAATCTAAATTAAATTAATCCAAAGAAAATAGAGTCTACTGTACTTAGTAAATATGTGAATTAACATTGTTAACAAGGCAAAACGATATCCAAAATCAAACAACTCAACCAACTTCTTTCTGTTTATCACTGTTCTCCCTTCTTATCAATCAAGTTCCGTGAATACTCACGTAGAGAGTCTTGGAGATGATGGAGGAGGTTGAGAGAGAGAATAAACACGAGAGGAAGAGACAAGTGCTGGAGACGAGACAGGCGAACACTACGAGGAACAGGTACATGTGCTCCGTGAACCCTCGCGAGTACAAGTAGAAGTAGTCGGAGTAGATGTTCATCAGGATGAAGATGACCAGTCCGATAATCTGAAAAAAATGTGTCTTCAATATTTTTTAACTTCCAACCTAGCAGAACCTAACTTCAACATAACCTAAGTATTCCTAACCTAATAATAATCCAACCTAACACTGTTCCCAACATAAACTAAAAGTGTTCCTTACCGATAAAACTAACCTGACTATAACCTAACAGCATTTCTAACCCAACCTAACCAAAGTACAACCTTCTACTATTCTACAAAATATTGGCAGCAAATTAATAAAACTAAATAAGTCTATTATACAGTATTGAACTTTTTTGCTATAATATATGTTTAAAAAAACCAAGAAGCTATTTGTTATAATATTATCCATAGATTCATATTGATTGCTTTATCAACATTAAACATAAATAATTATTTTTCTTTCAAAAGTGCAAGAGAACTTTGCTTCACTTATAAAACTATATTACTTGGGATTTACTTGGAACTATTTACTTGGGAAATTTCTTGGGTCCGACATGCAAAAAACATGCTAAAGTTGGGATGAAAATATCTACAGGTTTAACATGAAGTAAAAAATTCCCAGTTTTCAATTGGGTCAAGAAATTTTAAACAGGCGCTACAATGGCTTGGATAGGTAATTTAGTCGTTAGACAAAATATTTGTTTAGTAAAAATTTTTTTTCCAAAAAGTGTTATTTAGTTTTGAAAACTATGTATTTTAAGTTTATACTTATTGAGTTAGTTTTTTAGAGAATTTAGACGCTTTGACCAATAATTTAGATTAGGCAGAAGATAAGCATCAAGTTTTTTATATTAGTTAGAAAATAAGTATCATTGTCACAAAGTTTGTTCCAAACTATTGTAAAGAGATTATAAGAGCATAATCAAAAGTATAAAATTAATAATCTGTTAATGTATTGCAAATAAATAGAATAAAAGTTCACTTACCGAATTAAAACTGAACGAGATTACGCAGTGAGAACGAAATCTGGCAACGAAATAACTTCCAAACAGATCACAAAGTTTAGAACGAAATGCGGAAAGAAAAAAAAACTAATGTTATTAAGAGGTTTTTATGTAGCCAAGTAGCTCCTGTTTAAAATTGTGTACAAAAGGTAATCCATCCATAAAATCCCTTGTCATGTGTATTAAAAGTTAGGGGGTGTACATAAGGGGGGAGGGTTGTATTTGCATTACTGTATTTCATGATAAAAAAAATACAAATGGGTGCACCAACAATTATGCATATTTTGAAGACCATATTTTTTCATGCACACCCTGAAGGAATGTCAATATCATTGTAGAAACTGTTCATCTTTTTATCCATGGGTATATTTGATAGAACAATCATATTTCATCAATTTAGCTATTAATGACACAATTAAATAAGGAAACTTACTGACTGGGCAGAACTAGTATTTGAATAAAATAATATGAAAAATTAAAGTGATTTTTCTAAAAAGACTATTAACAAATTGGTAGTTTCTAATGGAATGATAGTCTCACAAAAAACTCAAAACCCCAACAGATTGTATCTCACAAAAACATACCATCCCCATCCCCACAGATTGCTAATCAAAGTTCATTTCTAACAGTTTGCTTATAACAATTGTGCCATTAACAGATTACTATTCAAAAAAATTCCATCCCCACAGATTGCTACTGAAAACATTCCATTCTAACAGATTACTAATCAGAAACAAAATCATCCATCCTTACAGGTTGCTTCTCACATCCGTCCTAACATAAAAACACTTCTATTATAACAGGTATTGCTAAAAAAATGTTCCTAAGCTCTACTGATTTCTACTTGCAAAATCAAGGTACCACACAGATTCCAATATATTGGATATATATTCCAATATATTGGATGGAACATCATTCCAATATATTAATATTGCTAGACAACAGACAATCATATTTTTTACAGGATGTACCCAATGAAAAAGCTGGTTTGCTGGTGAAAACAAAATAGGCTTCTGTTTAGCTGTTTCAGGGCTCAAATACTTTATATATTGTAAATTGTAATCTGTACACAATCACAATAATTGTAACACAATAAACAATTATTATTTATACAAAAAAACTTCTCTTGTTAAAAAATGTAAATTTCAACAGACCAAAAATATTTGAAATATATAAACCTCAAACTAAATAGTTAAAACTGATGGAATTAATTTTTAAATTAAAAATCTTGTATTGGGTGGAAAAAAGTGTCATTCACCTCTATTAATTCTAAACAATAGGCTAAAGCAATCAACAGCTGACATGTCAGTGAACCACAAACAGCTGTTGCATGCTCAGTCAGTCCCTGGACATATTTTTAGTGGTGGTTAATTTATAGCCTTCCCACATTTATACTTACAGCTGACCTATTTAACTTACTGTAATTAAGGATTCATTAACACAATGAAATCAAACCTAAAATTGCATGACTCTCAAGGCGATTTTAGTGAGGTAAATTTTAATGCGTAGAACTCTTTCATAGTTTGATATTGTAAAGGAACCAGTGTATTTAGAAGAATCAAGATTTGAAAACTTGTAATTTGTATTTAGAGTAAACTGCATTATTCGTTGATTTTTTATTCCGTGTTGATAACAATAATAAATACTGTAACTTATTTATCAGGATCGTAGGGTTATTAAATTACCTGAAAGTACAAAAAATATGTCTTGTAAATAACACTTGTAATAATTTATTTACACTTATGACTAAAAGATTGTAATAGTGATTGATATCGGTTGGAGTGTCCAATTACAGGCGTTATTAGGTACTTTTAAATTACAAATGTGTTGATTTAATAAAAAAATACTGTAAACTATTTTACAGCAACATTGTTATTGTACTGTTCTAAATGTGTTTGACTTGGTTTGAAAAAATGTAAATAACAGGAGGACATGTAAATTAAAAACTGTGGGCTAAGATCTTTCCAAAATCGGATGCTAAAAACATTTATTTTTGTTAACTTTCAATGTAATAGTTTTTCAAAGTTTGGAACAATTTAAACAATAGTCAACAGTTAGATTATGTTAGCGTTATCGGCTGCTGGTGTTCTGTTTACAATGGTTTATTCAGTCCCAGCTAGAGCGTATTTCTGGACGCATCCAATGTTGACCCATTTCAAAACTGGGGCAGGTTGGGTTGTCCACGTGCACAGGTCAATGACCTTTCAACCCCTCCACCCCGTTATCAGTCTTTTCCTCTCACATTCATCACCTGTTTTACAATCAAAGCTTTTCAGCTACTGCACACACGAATTAGAACAGAAACCGTATGGATCACAAACATAAACAAATGACGTCACTGACCCGAAGGTATTTTTTTTTTTTGCAGTAACAGCTGTAACAGGAGGTATTTTTTATTTATTTATTTGAATTATTAATAAAAAAAAACATGTTTACTTTCGGGTCAGTGACGTAATTTATTTTGTTTATGATCTAAACCTTTTACATTTTAATGTTTCTGTATTATATCACAAACCAATGCAAAATTCAATAAATTATGACGATTCATCGATGGTTGTTATTAAATAACCTTAAGCATCTGTGAACATTAATCAACGATTGTTGTTCTAAGAATAGAATGGATTTTGAAAAATAAAGTTCCAACATTTGAAAACACTAAAATACCATTTAATTTTTCGGGTTTTTATGTATTTTTTATATGCAGGAAATTCCCTTTTCCATGCTAGGTCAGCTAGTATTATTGAATTGCTATGTACACATACATTCAGTAGTTTATTGGCTATTTCTTAAATAATTTTCTACATCATAAATACTGTGAAATGGCCGAATAGTTCTCTTAGATGTTTAGGAAATTCGTTTACGTTTAATTAAGAATAGTTATCAATGTGCCCACTTTTTGATTTTACTATAAAACATTGAATATACATACCATTGACTAAGGAAATAAAAGTGTTTCCCTTTGTTTCCCTTGTCTGTGTACATACGTACATAAACATTGGAAGGCTCAAATCGATGAATTAGTTTAATATTCATATAAATATAAATCAAACCTTTTAATAATAATATAAAAATCTATGCCTCAAAAAGTTATTTTTCAAATATATCAGCAAACACTTTTAAATCTACTGGGGAGAAAATATAATATGTAAATACAAATGAAATACTTTTTCGGTTGTATTAATTGAGTAGTTTGGTTCAGGATACTTTGCAATACAATACTAACTAAATTGCTACCAAAGCATTCAAATATACACAGTTAAAGTTATGCGACACTGCTACACTGCTTCACATATCTTAGTTTATCTGTTGTTTTTCTCGTTACTCTGTGGCATACACTATTCGCACTATCAGCTGATGACTTGCTGTGCGTTTCCGCTTTGATAAGTTATCAGCTGAGGTCGGCCATGATGCAGAGTCATGACTTTCTTGCAGACAAGACGTAAGAGAAAGATAAGCTATGTTCCGACTCCAACTAGGGATTGGTTTAAGTTGACGAAGAAGTAAAATGTGCATCTTCAAAATGTGCCAATATCAATCTTCACCTACTCATTCATATACACTACGTTACAATTCACATAATGCCATCTCACTCAACGTCATTCCGAGACACTTCCATTACAACGGCATTACACTTTTTAATCCCTTCAGCTGGAGCCGGACTTGGTCATCCGCTTCAAAAGGCAAGTAAAAAAATACTCTTGGCCAAGTGTTGCTACAGTGTCCGTGAATGTGTCGCTCGAAGAAGCTTGGCACTCGTAAATCTAGTTTGAAGCACAATTGTTTTATTTTCATTTTAGACGTAAAGATATATTATGTTTGACATGATCATGACTAATGCAAATCTGTATTTGTTACTTTAAGAGTGTGTGAGCAGGTCTTGTGTTGATTAAGGTTCAAAGAGTAAATTTTGGAATGTCACAGAATGTTCACATAGGATATAAACCAAACCTAACCCATTTCAACGTGGCGTACAATCAGAAAATATAATTCGAGATAATTTATCGAATTTACGTTTTACTTAAGAAATGAAATGCCATTGAGATTTTAGACCCTACCTCTATATTAAGTTTGAAGCCAATCGTTTTAATGCTTCAAAAGTTACGGATTTATGTAAAAATATAATACAGACAGACAGAAAACTAGGCATTTTAGACCCACGATTTTTTTATGGATTTGACCTTATATTTACGAAATCGTGTCTAGGGATTTTGTATACACTCTGTAGGCTTAGTATGAATATTTGGCATTTCACTTTCTACATAAAATCCCAAACTGTCAAGTTTCCTTGGAGTCGCAGGATGGGATGACATCACTGCGAGACCCGAGGTTGATGTTTGGAGGTCGTCCAATGGCGTGCCTCTTCAGATCTGGGTCACAGACAGCTGCCTCCACAACACAACAACACAGTAACCAGCTGATAGAGCCATGGAGTGAGAATATTTGGATTTGTCTCATTTTGGCTCAAAAGTGTCAAAAACGTACGATAGTTTTTTGGATGTATTTTCTGCAGAAAATGGGTTTATAGAACACGGTTTCAAAAAGTTCCGAGTATATATTGTTGTCTTTTTTAAAATAAGTTACCGTACTGTACAGCATACACTTATGCGTGAGCTTTAGACGTAACTAATTACAGCTAATTATTTTGAATAACTGGTTAATTTATTCTACTACTACCCACAGCTTGAATAATCTGACAAAACCATAAACATAATAAACACCACACGTTCACGTAAAATTCAACACATTCAACGAAAATAGTTTGTTCTTGGTAAAACATTCTTGTAGAGTTTAAACCAGCCGATCAGCAGTAATAGTGACAATTTTCCTATGATAAAATTCTTCAGGATCGAACCAGATTATATTTCCTCAGTTTTCAGACATGGCAGACATTTTAATTTATACATAACATTACTCACAACTTCTGCAATCTTGAGGAGGCCTGGAGCTGTTTTGCAGTAGCCAGTGTTGAGGATGATGGCTGACGTCGTGGTGGACGTCGTAGTCCGAGTCACCGTTACTGTGTGAGACATCTGCAAAAACACAAAAAAAAACATAGAATTAAAAGAGGAAACGTATTGGCAACAAGAAATCTACAGGCAAATGAAAATGTGGAAGAAAATTTGATCATTAAAAGCATGAGGAATAGGAAAAGGTGAGAGGGATCTAGGGAATATAAACATTTATCTAGCGGGTTTTTGGAGAGTCTGGTGAGGGTTTTCAATCAGATACTGAAAAGAAGGGAACAATATAGATAACAAAAACGTTAGTGAAGGATGCGTTGATGGAATATTTCAAGGAGCTGAAAGGACACGAATGAGTGGGGACGTAAGATTATGTACTGGATGACCTAACCAGAGAGGATAATTTTGGTTTGAAATATGTAAGTGAAGGAGTAAAATAAAGAATAAGTTACTCTACTACACGTTAGGCATAAAAGACACATGGAAAAGTCAATATTCTAACTGAGAAATCTTTGTTTTGAGAAGAATATTGTGGTGCAGTGCAGCAGAATGGAGCCTTGAGCCTGAAGGAAGAGATACATAGAATGGGTCATGTTATGAGGATAGAGAAATAGAGAATCATAGGGTTCCTAAAGTAATCTGTAGGCTGGGACCATCGGAGGGGCTTTTAAAATGGCAAGATTTGCAGGATATCTTTGAGGAGGCTTGGTCGATTGCAACTTGCAGCCGGATAAGGGTTGAGGAAGGATAGAGAGTGTACTGTGCAGTATAGGGATGACTAAGCATTGTCCAAGCTAATTGTACCGACACTTAAGAGAAGGGCTGAAGTGCCATGGAGTAAGTAATAAACATAGAGGAATATAAACTAAGCAGCAGTAATCAAGTGGTTCCAAGATTGAACCATACCTTTTGATGTTCCTCGGAATCAATTTGGCGATTTATTTTTGCATTCCGTTGACAATCACTCACTCTAAATTGCCAAGAAGCATGAATAGGGATGAATTGTTTCTGATGCGACAGATAACAGCTATCTAATACATCTCCACCTAAACTAGTTCTTAGATTCTTGGATGAATCATTGATCAACGCCCGTTAACATGATTAAGCGACTGCTTGTCATAATGTGTAGTGACTGTACCTAGCGTTACATGTACAGTCGGGTCAAATATGCTCGAAAATAACTCGGTAAACACAGCATTGTTAATAGTCGTCCTCCCCTCTACACATCCTACAACATAGATGTAACCTGAGAAGTGTGTAAAGTGGTACTTTACCTAAGATACTTTTAGGAAATGTTTCTAGTTTCTTAATTACTTTCAAGGGCAACCTAACGAAAAATAACTAATAATTAAGAAGTGGTTGTAGACGTATGCCTGCTTAGATGTGTACCTACATATACCTAATACATTCTGGTATTAACAATTTAAAAACTCTGCCATGGAAGCATAATTTATATCTTTTTCTTCCTATGACATATAATCAACAGACCATTAAAGCTTTGGCCAGACGTATATTTAGGTAGGGACTAGGGAGTTTAAAAGTAAAATATTGATTGGTCACCAAAAGGAAACCCCTAAATTTTACGTCTGCTGTTAATATTTTGACTAATTTAACTCTGCTAAACAGCTGATTCAATTTAAATGGAGTTATAATCAATGGTTTAGAAAGTGTTACTGTTAGCTTTAACAAACCTATTCTTCTCTTACATTAATCATTGAGTAACATGAAATTTATTAATCACATCCTACAATGTTACAACATAATTATCAACTATGTACCTACAGCAAAAATGCTATCCTATGCAGTAGTATATTTAGACCCATCACGATAAGTCATTTTTTCCTTTCTTACAGGTAGCCTTTTATCTTTTACAAACAACTGTTAGTTATTTACATCTTCAGGCCCCCAAAGTAAATTTCATTCTCTACTACGCTCTGTTTTAAGACCACTATCCCACCCAGGGGCGTTGTCTCTTAAGAGTCTTCCGTTTATCGATTCCAGGAAGTTTAATGTTACATTGGCGCCAACGGCGTGTCTCAAGCTTCTGACAAACAACCTATAACGTCAAGTTTCAACGTTTAATATCGAGTTTTAAAAGTTAGTAAAATATGTTATGGGGATAACGTTGTCTGATTTGTAGATATGTAGAATTTTTAGCAATTTCAAGTGTAACCTAATTAACATAAATAGCAGGATTCAATTATCTCGTATAACTATCGGAAAACATTCATTGGGTGTGATACAATTATGGATGTGTTTTTATCGCAAAAGAAACCCATACAATTAATTATATTCGTAGAAGAAGTCATAAGTAAAATTATGCTTCACAAATCCCCCCCGAGCCCCTAAAACACTCGAAAAAACAACAAATATACTGTCAGTTTAGATCAGGGCTAGAGATCTATAGCCCTGAATTTGGATGGCGAAATGGAATATTTTTCCGCTTTATGAGATTCCCCTTTTCAGAAACAAACAATGCATGAACTAACAGAAATAACCCAGAAAACTTTAGTTGAAAAAAAAAATGGAATACATCTACATTTAAATGGAGTTTTTGATATCAATCCGGAAACATGTATGTGTCAATTGTAAATGTTGAATGTAAATTTGCAGGAAATATATATTATTTCATGCTGGTTTGTCTTTTATAGATGTACTTTACCAATTATTAATCAAAAGAGTACTTGCAAAATTACAGATAGTTGTTGATAAGATAAGAGACGTGGAAGTTGCATACCTGCATTCTAGCGCCAGCGGCCATGTTTGAAATGTTAACAGCTGATTTGTGATTCACAGCTCAATCATACCCCCCTCTCTGACTGAAGTTATCATTACATTTGAACTTGTGAACCATAAGAACATTATCTTCGTTCGATGATTAAGACGACATAAAATAGACCGTACGGCTAACAGGAATTTCCATTTAAAATCATATGACTTATTTATAATTCATGTTGCACACTCGTGCTTCGGAACAAGGAAAGGACGCAGAAGAGATTAACGTAGTATAAAATATAGTATAACGTGGTATAAAATAGTTACATTGCCACCATTGATTTTGAAAACAAAGCTCAATTTGTAACCCTTAGTTTAACAAAATTAATTTACTTTTCATTCAGTTACGGGATGAAAACAGTCATTAACTCCACTAAGTGGCGGCTCACTTTGAAATTTGACCGTATGATTGAGTATGTTAGGTTGAGCTAGATTACGTTAAGTTAGGTTAGGATAGGTTAGGATGACACCCAAATACATTCCTTCTGCCGGCAACTCATCCCTACCGGGCTTGAGCTTGGCGCAACTAAGGATCATGTTTGGACCCTTTGAGGGCTTGGTGCAATTAAGGAACTCTTTGGCGCAACTAATGCACGACCAACTACAAAAGGGGAGGTTCTTTTGACCAACCCCTAGAACAAGATATCGGGTTGACCCCTTTGAAAATTTCCTGTGGTGCTCTTATTGTTTATGTGTCATCCTATGTCTACGATATTCATTTTCTCTTGTTTCATTGTAAACAAAGTTGATTAGTGCAATTGTAAACAGTGTGCGTTTTTTGTCGTGGTAATTCAATTTAAAGGCTGACCAATGCCATAAATACCCACTTTCAATAGCTACGTTTAGGTCGTTCTATAAAATTAAATTTTCGTGTAAACAAATTCTACTGCACTAACGATTTTGAAATCAATGTAATCAAAAGTCACCAGTTCATATATTCAACGGGTCGTGTGACTGTCCAGTCTCGACTCTGGTCCAGTTGGTCATTTAAACGCTGACGCGCTCGAAATAGAAATGTTTATGTTGTCATCTCCGAGAATAAAACCGTACGAGCGCCAGCTCAATGAAATATGCGAACACATGCGTTACTATGCACGATATGGCACGCGTAGTGGAATGTTAATACGACAAGAATATTAATGAGAAAATTAACAGTATGTTCATGTCAACTACATCGCAACATGAATGTAACTTCAAAAGGTCGCTGAAACATTGTGCTAAGTGCTCAATGAATAATTGCTTTGATTGTTGCGATTTAATGAATGACTTAGGAATCTCTCTGCCAGATATTTGCATCTCAATCGTACAATATTGTTCATATCAGCATTGGCTTTGAAAATTACAAAAGACATTTTTTCCTTTTATAAATTTTGAACAATGTAACTTTTTTCATGTCCAGTTGGTTTTAAATGCACTTTTTTGTCCTAGGCGGCTAGGCACGAGCCTGGGATTGTCTTTCACATTACTTCAGGCTAGACCTAGTGGTTGCGGCATTATCACTTGGATAAAATCCATTTGTGACTTGGCGGGGATCGAACCCGGGACCTCAGGGAAGTCCCGCGCTCTAACCACTACGCCAGCTCGCTCCCCAAATAAATGCACTGATGGCTACTAATTATTTTTTGTATTTTGGGATATGTTCTCTAACTTATACGTTGTTCTTTAGTTACAATTGCAGAAGGTGAGCATTTTTTTTATTCATTGAGAAGTACTTTGACTTTGTCAAGTAGCCCGTAATGTTGATCATTAACAACTCTTTTAGCTTATTTACAGTTTGCGATAATCGATCATGGAAGCGAAAGCTTGAATAGACCCCTTTCTGTGTTGGTCCTGGAATAAAATGGGGGCCTTAGTCACTAACAAGACTACAAGATCGCGCCACTCATCCTACACTCATCCTTCACTCATATTTGGGTTAAAATACGCACATAGTGGCGTCCCCATCTTAAATAATTGATAATTGATAATTGATAATATTGAACCGACACAATTAGATGTACCAATCCTTATTGTTGAGCGGAGCGAGCGAAGCGAGCGAAGCTCTTATACGTCGACTTTATTGCATTTCGTAATACGCAAACTCCTCCTAGACGGCTGAATCAATCGTTTTCAAATTTTGGATGGTGATAAAGACCATATCGGTGAGTGCCAACATCTATATGGCGTTAAAAATAACTCTCAGGAATCCGCCCCACTGGGTCTCAAAGTTTCAATGTAATCCTTATGGAAGCAGTATTTGACACATAAACAAAGACATATGATCAGCTGTTGAATTTTGAATGCAGTAGATAAAGAAATAGCTGATAGCATTATTCCACAGATATTAGAACAGAAACTGTATGAATCATAAATATAATCAAATGACGACACTAGCTTAAGGTCCGTGACGTAGGAAGTGCTAAAGGAAGTACTAAAGGTAAGCAGTCTGGAGTGTGGAAACTGTTTATGACGATTAGATTTAGGTATCTGCATTCCAAAAACTATAAGCGAAGGGAGGAAAACGGGTCCGCGACGTAGGAAGTGATGAAGGAAGTAGTCAAGGCGAGCTGTCCGGAGTGTGGGATCTGCTTATGACCATTATATTAAGGTATTTGCAATCCTATGATGCTATGGGAAGGGAGGAAAACAAGTCCGTGCCGTAGGAAGTGGTGAAGGAAGTAGTAAAGACGAGCAGTCCGGAGTGTGGGAACTGTTTATGACGATTAGATTAAGGTATCTGCAATCATAAAATGCTATGGGAAGGGAGGATAACGGGTCCGCGACGTAGGAAGTGATGAAGGAAGTAGTCAAGGCAAGCTGTCTGGAGTGTGGGAACTGTTTATGACGATTAGATTAAGGTATCTGCAATCATAAAATGCTATGAGAAGGGAGGTAAACAGGTCCGTGACGTAGGAAGTGGTGAAGGAAGTAGTAAATGCGAGCAGTCCGGAGTGTGAGAACTGTTTATGACCATTAGATTAAGGTATTTGCAATCCTATGATGCTATGGGAAGGGAGAGATACATGTCCGCGACGTAGGAAGTGATGAAGGAAGTAGTCAAGGCGAGCTGTCCGGAGTGTGGGAACTGTTTATGACAATTAGATTAAGGTATCTGCAATCATAAAATGCTGTGGGAAGGGAGGAAAACAGGTCCACGACGTAGGAAGTGGTGAAGGAAGTAGTCAAGGCAAGCTGCCCGGAGTGTGGAACTGTTTATGACGATTAGATCAAGGTATCTGCAATCCTTAAATGCTATGGGAAGGGAGGTAAACAGGTCCGTGACGTAGGAAGTGGTGAAGGAAGTAGTAAAGGCGAGCTGTCCGGAGTGTGGGAACTGTTTATGACGATTAGATCAAGGTATCTGCAATCCTTAAATGCTATGGGAAGGGAGGTAAACAGGTCCGTGACGTAGAAGTGGTGAAGGAAGTAGTAAAGGCGAGCAGTCTGGAATGTGGGAACTGTTCATGACGATTAGATATCAGTTATCAACAAACATAAAATGCTATGGGAAGGGAGGAAAACGGGTCCGCGACGTAGGAAGTGATTAAGGAAGTAGTCCAGGCGAGCTGTCCGGAGTGTGGGACCTGTTTTTGACGATTAGATTAAGGTATCTGCAATCATAAAATGCTATGGAAAGGGAGGGAAACAGGTCCGTGGCTTAGGAAGTGGCGATGAAAGTAGTAAAGGCGAGCAGTCCGGAGTGTTGGAACTGTTTATGACGATTAGATTAATGAATCTGCAATCATAAAATGCTATGGGAAGGGAGGTAAACAGGTCCGTGACGTAGGAAGTGGTAAAGGAAGTAGTAAATGCGAGCAGTCTGGAGTGTGGGAATTTTTTATGACGATTAGATTATGGGATCTGCAATCCTAAAATGTTATGGGAAGGGAGAGAAAAGGTCCGAGACGTATGAAGTGGTGAAGGAAATAGTCAAGGTGAGCTGTCCGGAGAGTGGGATCTGTTTATGACGATTAGATTGAGGTATCTACAATCTTAAAATTCTATGGGAAGAGAGGGAAACATGTCCGCGACGTAAGAAGAGGTGAAGGAAGTAGTAAGGTGAGCAGTGTGGAGTGTGGGAACTGGAAACCGTTTGTAGCGGTTAGATTAATGCAGACCAGAATCGCTGCACCAGAAGGTGCAGACCAGAAGGTGCTGAATCGAGTCGTTCGAGCAACACTAGTTTTCGTATAGCATTGTATCTGCAATGCTGAAATGCTATGAGAAGGGATGGAAGCATCCCCACGACATAGAAAATGGTGAAAGAAGTAGTAAAGGCTAGCAGTGCGGAGTGTGGGAAATGTTTGTGGCAATTAGATTAATGTATCTAAAATACTAAATTGCTATGGAAAGTGATGAAAACAGGTCCACGATGTAGGAAATGGCTTAGAAAGTAGTAAAGTATGAGCATAGTGTGAAAACCGTCTATGGCAGTTAGATTGATGTATCTTTAATCCAAAAATGCTATGAAAAGGGAAGGAAACAAGTCTATGACGTAGGAAATGGTGAAGGAAGTAGTAAAGGCTTGCAGTGGAGAGTGTGGGAACTGTTTTGGCAATTACATTAATGTATCTGCAATCCTAAAATGCTATGGGAAGAGAGGGAAATAGGTACACGACGTAGGGGGTGGTGAGGGAAGTAGTAAAGGTGAGCGTGTTGAGTGTGGGAATGGATTAATGTATCTGCAATGCTAAAACACTATGGGAAGAGACTGTAGACTGTAGGTTAAAATAATTACGAAGCACGAATCGATACATATTTCGATACATGCAATCGTTTATAATAGTAATTTACAACTGAGTTTACTCCATAGAGGATAAAAACTATTTTTACTTCCTAAAGAGTAAAAATGCTACTTTAGACCCGCAACGCATGCATTAAAAACGACTGGTATTACTGCAAAAACAATATAATATAAACCCTTGATGACTCCGCTCAATTTTGTGGATGCCTCTGCGAACGCCACCTAGTTATAAAATCTTTTCAACGACCCCTAAATGTAGGTATCTTCACAGTCGATATGTGTTGTTTATATTAGTTACCCGGCGATTGTACCTTGATGTATTATGGTGAGCTTTTTGCCAGCAGTACACACAATTTCTTTCTTATTGCGGTATACATCGACTACCGAAATGTTGATGTTGATGAACCAGCATGGCCTACGGAGGCCGACTGGTGACGTCACACATGTAATAATGTCACGGCCTCCTATATCGCTGCTGCCAGACTGCCAGACCATGTACGGCACACTGCACACTACTCGTGTCAGAATACCGCCACAGCCATATGTATTGTTCGCATTTATTTAAAAACACTAAAAATTCCGACAACACATTACAATGAAGCGTTGAATTCCGCTTTAATCTTTTAGGTCTACTCAAAACATGATGCCTTTATGTTAAAGGTTGAGAGGAATGATCTTAGTTGAAGATTGAAGAGACAAAATTAAAATTCATCAAAGTACTCTGTTTAAAAAATAATTAACTTAGCAGACTTTGAATTAGCTAAAATGTTAATCGCGTCAACCATGTGCTCTATGGCGTCAACAGATGATTCACTTCAAGCTGTTGACATATTCGGATTGGAGATCTATTGATAACACACTTGAAGAACTTCCGAGATAAGATCGTTGGACATTTTAACTAGGTCTATTTGTCATCCGTCAGTAGTTCTTTATCTTCGAACAAAAACTTCGGAAACAAAAAACAAACATCTCCATGACAAATTATTGAGCGAAGCTCTTTGGGATCGACTTCAATGCAAACTTTCTAACATTTATCACACATTAACAACTAAATATATTTTAGCCAAACTTACTAAGTTTATTCCACTACAGTATTTGATTTGTAAATTCCAGTACCAAAGTTTTGCGTTAGATCTGATTCCTTGACCTGAAGAGATATTATCCATTTGTATATGCAACCGCCAACCTTCTCCATTATAACTGCAAGAGCTGTCAAGTGCGTGGTAGCAAAACGGGAGTGCCGATGGAGACCTGTGGGGGTGCGTGCGTTTGAGGGGACTTGACCTGGTCTCCATCGGCACTCCCGTTTTGCTACCACTGTAGGATTTCAGACTTTTTGCCTGAACAAATCTTGAGCTTGGGAATTTGGTCCAGTTTTTTTGTTGACCTCAACTACTTTTGTTGAGGAGAGTGACTGTGTATATTTTATATATTGTGTTTCGTTTCGTTATATTTATGTTAGGCCTACTAAAAAATAAAAATAGTTACAATTGTCATGATTCACATTTTGTCCAGCATTTTTAAGTATCAAATAAATTCGCTCGGCTAGGACCACTAGTCGCTTCTAGAAAAACAGTTGAGACCGCCCTTCTGTAAGGGACAATACGGTCGACCCTCCCTAGCTGTCCCTTGAATTGCGATTTCGTCCCTAGGGCGAGGGTTGTGTTTGGGGCCAGTACACATTGTCGAGACGTTCGAGTAAAGTTTCCGTAGCATCACATACAATGGATAACCCCAGGCCCCTGCTATCCATTCTGTGAAAGCGTTCCTGACGTGAGAGGCAGAACCCTCCGCGTATCGCTTCATAGTTAATGTTCCGAATATAGTAATCAGTGCATTACTTTCAATTATACAGCACACTATTGTCATATCCACTTTATAGTTTTCAATAAACAGTGTTTATTGTGAATTGTGTTCTAGTTATTTTTACCATTCCATAACATTGGCGCATCACCCGTGCCACAACAACCATTATATCATGGCTGACATCAAACAATTCCAGATATATTTTTATGAATCGCCATAGAACAATGGTACTTGATGGTGATAATATCTCACATTGAATAACAACAATCACAAAAACAGTTATTTTATAATGACACCTTTTTCAAGAGTTGAATTTTTAATTCTGCTCCCATTTTCCACCCGAAGGTCTTTAATAAACGTAACATAATATCTCCAATCAGATTGTGGAATTTCCTTCCAAGCCACATGTAACACAGTACGGTAATCACTAAACCGTACGTTTGGGGCGGGATTGGCGGGAATCGAACGTCTTTTTGGAGGGAGGCGTGTATGAACATCTGGTGCTAACGTGACTAGTTCTTGGTGGTTTTATGCATAATTTGAATAAGGATCTTCCTATTTATTAAGTGGTTTCATTGTCAGTATATTTATTGAAATTTGACAGTTCCAAATTTGTCTAATGTTTATATTCCCATTAATCACGCATATCCGTCCGACGCAGAAAACATTCAAAAAATCTCCATCTTGAAGGTAAAGATTTAGCAATACAATTGTTGGTAGATTTTCAATCTCTTTGCACTATAATGCAAACTCCAGCCGTTATTCCTCTATGGAGACTACGCGTGCGTAGTTTATTACTCTGTGTGATGCGTGAGCAGACTCCCTCCAGTCACGGTTGGCCACAACTTCCACTTCCTTTGTCCCGTGGCTCTAATTGCGGTCAGGGTCACCAAGGATCGGACCATCGGACCCTGGTCTTCACAGAACACCTAGATTCTAGCTAGAGCACCAGCACAAAGCACAGAACGATGGACGACTGTAGAGCGACTGTAGATCAATGAGATTGTGAAGTAAAGTTTCTCACGTTAATTGTTTTGGATTTTGTCATTTCATCGGATAAGTTTCCTTCACTTTTTGTATGGAATAAATAATTTTACTCACAAATAGTTATGCAAATAACTACAAGAAATAAATAGGGAATTTCATTATCTACTTCTTTTACATTTTTCAACTAACTGTTAAACAATGGATTCAAATAGCTGACACCAATAAACATTGGTGGACGCAGAATTTTGAAGGACAACTTACCTGAGACATACGTCTATCTTAAAATTATCTCGTTTGTGAAACATACGGAACCAAAGATTAAGATTCGCTTTAAATGGATTGTAAATTGTATGCATACTCTACAGTTTTGTTGCAACAACTGAAATTCTTATTTTAAACATTGTTTATATGTTTTACTTCGATTTAAAACAACCAATTAAACAAAAAAAAAACTCTTACGATTTTATAATGTTTTAAATTTATATTCCTGTAGATTTAAATGCTAATTTAATGTAAGGAGGATAATAGGTTACTAAACACGAATACTACAACTATAAGTGAAACGGACTGCAATAAGTACTTCTTGAAATATCTAAAATAAATATTTAGATGAAATTATGTGTTTATTTATTCTATACTTCTAGTATAACACGACGTATCTCATATTCAATCAAAAATACCTCTCAATAAAACTTGAATTTTAAGAACCAAAAGTTCCAAAACCGTGTTCTTCCCAATTGCAAACTCAAAGCACGAGTATAACTGCAAACACGTGTCACTTATGCCAACCCCGTACGAAGGACGGGTAGGTACTTTTAAAATAATACATACATAAAATAAAGTTGCAATTTTAATTTTTAGACATTGCACTGAAACTGCTGAGTTCGAATCTTTTATTATATCAAGTTTATCCCGCAGGTATAAAGAATTTCCCACATTCGGGATGAAGATCCCTCGAGGGGAAATGCCAGGTGGTATTGTAAACACGAGAAAGTTGAGTTCAAGGTCGAAGACCAGACCGGTCGGTGTGATGACTCACATATGACACAACTGAATAAAAATACATTATGTCCTAAAATGTAATATTAAAAATATATGTTTATGCCAAACAGACATTTATTTACTCATAGGATGTATTTTCAACTGGTATGTGTAAAATTACATAGTTTACACATTGCAATATGGGTGATAACTAAAAATAAACTATGCCAAAACAAACGTAGGCCTGAACTGATTATCTATCCAGCGATCTATACATAAATATTTAACATTTAACGCACACGTTTAAACTTTGGATAGGTCCTGTCAATCTATATTTATAATCCGCTACAAACAAACTTGTAAATATAAGACTTCAAATTTTAACACTTGTCCGCACGTACTACAAATTTAAAACACCCGTTTATTTACTCAGTTTTACGATAATGAGTTAATTGGTGAATTCCTCGATTATGTTGTTTAACGGTGGGTAATCAGTTGGTTTTATGTTCAAGTTAAATTTAAAATATACAGTATACTCATTTATTTGCAAAATCACACTTATCTGTATGCATTTGTTATAAGTTGTTTCGACATACCTAACGATGTGTTCACGGAAATAGTTAAAATAATTAATTACGTATTACCTATGTGAAAAATGTGGGCGCTAAATTTATTACCGGCGTTACTTTTTTTATAACAAAACTATACATTATACATAATTTTCTTGACAGACCGATATTTTAGTAAAAAACTGTTCTATTTTTCAATAAAACTTTCTTAAACAGAAATTAATAAAATAGTATTTCTTATTAGTTTTACAATTACAAAAACAATTTTTTTATTAGCATTTTATGTGCCTTGACGTTTGTGTAAGAACACTTTGGTAAATCAGAGCATAGACATTTTATTCATCAATAAAAATACGAAACCAATACGTCATCAATTACAGCTAATTATTGAACAACCGCTTAATCAAGATAGCAGAGAATGCATTGTTGTTACCTTGGCAGTTAGTTGGCACACCTGTTGAGTTGAATTTCCGTCGAAGTGTTAACTGACACTGGATGGATAGAGAGAGGGAATTACAAAACGGACGCAGTTCTGCCACACCCCTCCATCAACTTTCCCCCACCACCCCCTTCCAACACATCAGCGTTCTTGGTAACATAAACATTAGTCATACTGGTAAATAAACATCGTGTTATCAACGACTCTTTTACCTCTGACCCGGAAAAAGCTAAGGCAAAAATAGGATTTGAGCAAGCTTTGACAAAAATATATGAGTGAAAATATTGTTGAATTTAAAATTAAACATTTTTAGTACATAGTGACAACAATGACAAGAAGTTATAGAAAAGTGTGATATTGAATAGAATATATAATATCACTGAATTATCAAATATATATAATTGAGATGGTTTAAATAGTACACCAACTTTAACCCACATATGAGTGTAGAATGGTGTGATATGATCTGTGTAGCTTTGTTACTGACTAAGATCAACTGTTTCTTCACTCAGGATCATTATTAAAAGCCCAATGATCAGGAACAGCTGGGTCCAGTTTTGAGCCATAAAAAACTACTGACTTTTCTCAGGATCGAACCGGTGAACTTTTTATTGTTAGGTAGGTGAGCACTCTCCAACTGAGCCACCCAGCCATTTTTTTATATATTTTTTTGACAGCTTACACACTTCATATACCAATCATTTGGTATAAAACTGTTCTGTATAAACACAATTTCATATTTTCAAAATATTAAATACAGTTCAACTATCACGTAATATTCTGTTGTAAAAAGTCTTTAAGATATTTATTATTTAATAAAGAAGATTAAAAAATAGAAACTGTTTTGTTTAGAATAAATTTTGAATTATTTCGTGTTGAATAATCCTCATGTAAATAAATCGTTTTTTTCAAACTTGATAAATAAGTTAATTATATAGGTATGCAAATTCGTGCAGATCAAATCTAAGAAATACTTTTGTCTTCCACATAGCACCAGTAGCTTTAAACTTAACCAAGCTATATACCATAAAAGCTTAAAATCAACCAAATCCTCAATTGGGTAGATAAAGTATTAAATTGATGAAATATGCTAAGATTAAAGACATTTGTAAATTTTAGGCTATGTAAAGCTAATTGTCTAAATAAACTACAGCAAACTTATTACTTGTCGAGGTATTTTAACTTTGTTTCAAATCTGGATCTAATTACGGTATTTTAGTTGATTGTTTCAAATTAGCCTGCTGTTCATATTATGAAACCAACGATCGTTCTTATTTAAAAGTTATTTAAAATACTGGCTTCGGAAGAAGCACAGATAGATACCAATCGTCATTCAATCACGACTCTTAATTCTCTCGAGTATTACGATTTTTATTTGAAAATGTAAAAGGCAGTTTGTAAATCTGCACACCCTAGGCGCATGTTTTGATGTATGTTATGTGGGGGTAGCTCTTGAAATAAAAACGCCGTTAGGGAACAAACTTTTCATGTATCTTATTAAGATGCGGTACTTATCTTATCTTATATCTTATAATATTATAAATGTGAAAGTTTGTGTGTTTGTTTGAAGTTCAATCACGCATTAACTACTGGACGGATTGGGCTGAAATTTGGCATGATGATAGCTCACATTCCCGATTAACATATAGGCATATTCTTATCTCAAAAATCCTTTCGGGCTTCGCCCCAGTGGCTCTGAGGTTCCCCATGTTAACCTTATGAGTTTTCATATTTAAAGGGAATTAAAGTATTTTGTCAGCTGTTTCAACTAAAAAAGTTGGTTCTATGATATGAAAAGCATTAAACAGTTTTAACATTTACCAACAGAGTGTAGCACTATTATTTTTTTGCATTTATGAAAACAGCTAATTTTAACTAAACAGCAACAAAAAACTGTAATACGCAATGAGAACAGTCAAAGTAGGATTGTTTACAGTTATGTTTTTAGGTTTTTAATTTCATGAATCATTTGTGATATTTTGCGAATTTTTGATAATGTTCTCTTTATTGTTTAGGTATTGGTAGAACATTATGGCTATGGTAGATGTGTAATACTATAGTAAACTGTAAATTTAAAGAAGCAAATTGTTCCTCATTGCAAAGGCAAAGCTTGAGTATAACTGCAATAGCAATTTATACTTATATGCCAACCCCGTACGAAGGACGGGTGCTCTGCTAGTAATTGATAAATTCGAAAACTATATCAGCTTGACAATAAGTTGGACTAGAAAAGAAGTCTAATTATTGCACTTTTAATCAGTGTTTTATTAATCAGTAGTTTTTATTAATCAGTGGCCAAATATAGACGTCGACAAAAAATCTAATCCTTGGACCAACTGAGGGTAAGTGGAGGTGAGGAGCTCCCCTGCGAGGATACTTATCAGGCAATAACGATTATAAATTTTTTTAAATAAATTATCAATCATTGAGACAGGGACGCCACCTGTGTGCGTATTTTTACCCAAAAATGAGTGAAGGATGAGTGTAGAATGGTGTGTGATGACTTGAGTAGTTTTGTTACTGACTAAGATCAGCGATTTTATTAGTCAGGATAATTTATTTAAAGCCCAATGATCAGGAACAGCTGGGTCCAGTTTCCGATTGTTTGCGATTGTCGGTTTCGTGTATTTGTATATGTATCTCCTCTTAAACTAAGTCGAGTGGGTTCTATCATAGATAAATCATACTCCTTTGTTGCTTAGTCTATGGTTCTATTCTATTTGTCTATGGTTCTAAGTTCTGGACGGGCCAGCAGAAACTTTAATATTTTAATACTTTTCATCTAAACTAAAACCATACAAAGTAGGTATTTTAAGCAATTGACGATGAGGCATATTTATAGAAGATTGCCATTAGAGCCTTATATACGGTGGAAAATAAGCTCGTCTCCAATATCCAGCAGAAGCAGCCTAACGTTTATTGGAGGTAGATAGTGTGTCCTTCTGGATACCAACCAAGATGTGAATGTGACTTAACATTGGAATTCATGATCAGGAAGAGGGCATTAACGTGCCAGTTACTTCTCTGTAAATCTGTTAATTAATTTGTTAATTAATTCTAAAAAGGTAAACACGTTTGAAGGTATGCACAATGCGCAGTTTTCAGCGAAGAAGCAGAGCACATAGAAGTAAATATCTTATCACCATAACTAAAAAATAGGTAAAATGAGATTGGGATGGATTATAAACTTTTAAAACGTCAATCGGCATTGTTTTTTGTGGTATGACGTTATAGTATGACGATAAGTTACAAAATCATTGCCTCCATGAGATTTTAAAACCCATTCTCCCTTGACGTTGACGGTACCCAACCAAATCAAACCCAATCTCAATCTGTCACAGTCAAGTGACTCAGACTGTTTCTGTTTTAGAGATAATTTATTTGAGGTTATGTTTTAATTTTTAGTTATGTGAAGTGCTATTAAAAATTACTATGTTTTTTTAGTGTCCTAGTGTTGATTTAATTGCGTAGCAATGGCAAATACAGGAGTTTTACCATTTGTCAGGGGCGTAGATTTCAGTCGAAATGATTTTAGTGTGAGTAAATCTTAATACTGTAGCAGCTACAGGTTGTAATATTTGGACACCAACTTTATGAAATTTAAGAATGCCTGAAGTCCTAGGGCCTTTTTTTAGTGGAATACTAATGGTTTTATCTGAATATATAATAAGTTCAGGTCACGCTTAGCCCTAGGTCTAAATAAACACTTTTTAAATATTTAGGCCTAGGTAGGTACACTGGTTGTTTGGTTAAAATGGTGGTAACCTCAAAAGTTCACTCTAAGGCTAACGCCTAACTTATTCATAGAATCTTCGGTTGCAGTTCCGCAGAGTGTAAAGATTTCTATTTTCCTTAGTTTTATCCTAAGTTTGTACAACTGAAAATGAAAGAACCGATACATTTTTACAATGCAGTAATCATATCAATAAGTTTTGTTTATGTTTGTTTTGTTAACGTCCATAAAATATGTTTAGTTTTTGAATGAATATTTATACGCTTACGCAATTTTATTTAACTTATTAAACACCAATAAAAACATTAACAGACCATTAACTTACTTAATTGTATGTCTTTAAACGTAAACAGTTCATAGCCTTTAGAACTCAATTCAATGTCTCTAGGGAAAATTTTTTTTTAGAAGCTAAGTTTAAAATAGCCTAAGTAATGTATCCTATATCGCACCAAACCATAATCCCTATATTGAAATCGACATCGATAGGCCTAATCGTTTACAGGTTCTCAGCGGAACTGCACCCAAATCTTTAAATTTTGTAAAAGTTAGCCTTAATGGACTAATAGGCTTTAACTCTTCTGTCGGTGTACCGTACACAATTTACAGTATTATTTCATAGTCATAATGTTAAGTTACGGTACTTGACAGTTAAAACGGACCAATAGGTTAATCCTCAAGTGTAAGTAAGACATGGTTGAGTTCAAGTTTTTTAGCTTGTGTCTGTCTACATTAAAAAATATTGTGAAGTACTTAAATCTTTTGATATAGGCCTAGCCTACATTAGGGAAAAAAAACTGTCTGCGTTTTTCTATTGAGTTAATTACCGGTATAAAATTATCTAACTTAGTAGGGATGAGCAATAGGTTGATCCGCTATCAACTATCGATCTATACATATATTAACATCGTCACAAAAACATCGATAATTGAATTTTATTTTGATTTTGTGTCTGCTTTCTGCCTCAGTTAATTAACATAACTTATAACCTATAACCTAGCTACTTAGCGAGACGTTCTACATTGGCAGTTCAAACTCTGTTGTTTTTGCAGGACGAAATATCGGTCTGATTGATTAGGCTATAGTCTGTGGCTAGTGCAGGGTCGGAAGTGCTGCCACTGAAATTGAATACAAAAAAATTGGTTTTTGGTAGATTTAAGAATAAGAACATGAACAATGTAAAGTTCTCTCCACCCTCCTTCCACTCTTGCTTAAGTGTAGTCCAGTTCACAACAATTTTGGAGTCTCAATGGATAAAAAAACCCCTATTCTGCCTATTTTTTTTAAGAAGACCAACATTGGGGCCTATAAATTCCCATCAAAACCAAACAGTCCAGTTTAAAAAAAACTTCAATCTCTACAGTGTTGGCAAAAACATTGATGTCCGACAGAAACATTGGTAGCCTACTATCAAGGTAAAAAACCATCGAACACCGATAGTAAAACCTCAATGTTCCTACATAAAACATCAGCTGTTGATGCTCATCCCTGTTATCTAGGGCTTAAATCTAACCACCTAATGATTAATTCTTGTTAATTTGTCAGCTGTTGAGAGAAGTCCAGCTGAGTTTACATAATTTTGAAAAACTTATTCCGAAATTGGAGGCTCTAAAAATTTAGCCTAGATGAGCTTTTAACGTAGCTAATCAATAAATATTGTTTCAGGATGGAAGGTTTCCTCATTCTGTACGACTTATGTCTGGCGTCCAATGGCTCAAGTTGGACAGATCCAGCCTGAATCAAATTCCTGAAGAGCTAGGGAACTTGATGAAACTTGTAAGTAAATAGACTAGATAACTATTAGTCACTTTACGGCATAGTCGACCCCTAAATTCCTTATAATTTTGACCTTCAGTAAAACATTCATTTCATAGTATAGGCCTAGATTCATCTGAAATGGGTGAGCTACGCACATCCAAACAAATTTTTCAATGCATTTTAAAATTTCTTTTATCCAACACTAAGAGCTAAACCATCTCTTAGAAGTGTTTGTAATCTCTTTCTGAAGTAGCAATTCTCTGTTTCAAGGAGCACCTTTCCCTGTCACACAATGCTCTGGAAAAGTTGTTTGGAGAACTCACCGAACTGTCCTCACTCCGCACCCTAAACATTCGCTACAACCGAGTCAAAAGCTCAGGAATACCAGCCGAGCTGTTCCACCTGGAAGATTTGACGACGCTCGACTTGAGCCATAACGTACTCAAAGAGGTTCCTCAGGGTTTGGAACATGCACGGAGCCTACTGGTGCTTAACCTCAGTCACAACAAGTGAGTTTGTTCTGTTTATTTTTAGATTACCGGTAAGTTATATTTGTACGTCTCTTACTCAACAGAGTGCATATTTTGAGCTAGTAAAGATGGGTGAAGGATGAGTGTTGAAAATATGTTTTACTGACTAAGTTTCTCCAGTCAGTACCATTTATTTACTTATTAAGAGCCCAATAACTAAGGACAGCAAAATCTAGAAACCGTCTAAAAACTTTTTTTCAGGTTTCAACAAGCAACCTTCTGATTTGTAAGTGAGGACTATAACTACTTGACTACAGTTTTGGGTTTGTTTTATCAATCTTCATAGGCATTACACATGTAAGTTGTTTTGCCATTGCCAATACTTAATGGAATAACGGTAATCGGTAATCAAGAAAAACTATTTCAGTTTGGGCTGGTGACGGTCTCAGTGACTCTGGTAATCGCCGCCTCAATCACAGCAATACCGGTGATTTGCTTTTTGGTTAACCGACGTTTCGGATTACCAAGCTTTGTACAATCGACGCTCTACTACTTACCACAATTGATAATGCAGCAATAATGCCTGTAAGTACAGTAGAACCTCGATAGCAAGACTCTCGTGAGGATTATTAAATATGATTTCGATTTGTTATCAAGGTTTGCAATAACATGTGATTACGACGGATAAAATGAATCCAAGGGGATTTGAAAAAGACACTCGCTATCAAGGGTGACTTGTTATTGAAGGTCTTGATCGAGGTTCCACTGTACCTTAAACAACTCGGGTCATCAATTACATTTTTTATTTGTGGCTATGGATAAAGCAGATTGTTTTAAATTATCTGCGCAGAGGTTAGAACCATCTGAAGTACAAACCAAACAAATCTGTACAAGAGTCTAAAGAAAATGTATTATCAAGTTTTGTTATATGTTCTCAGTCAAGGAATTTACGATTCACTCACAAAAAAAAATTGAACTTTTGGGTGTTGTTTACAGCATTACGGCAATCCCAAACACTCTGTTTGTCAACCTGACGGATCTTCTGTTCCTGGACCTGAGTCACAACCAGCTAGAGACTCTACCACCTCAGATGCGCAGGCTTGCCAACCTTCAAACATTGATACTCAACTATAACCCACTGGGACACTTCCAACTGAGGTAAATGTTCACATCTTTCCATAGTCTTTGCTGAGAATGCCTTTAGACCATAATCAGCGCCCCTTTGCACTAGGTTTGATTGTATCTTGGCTAGTTTGATGTAGCAGCTGCGTTAAACAGCCGGAAAAGAAACATTTTGATACAAACATATGTACATAACATAGACCATTATGGGTGTATGTATGAACGGGCTTGGGATTGTGGTATTACACTCATGTGTGGTATTATTTAGGTTGAAATGTGTTCTCCACAAAAAAATAGAATCGGAAACATACATAGCCTTTTTAGAAATGCAATATTCGATAAGCCTAATTCAATGCCTGCTAGGAATATTAAATTATTAGGTTAATATTTCCATTTTGGTTATGGGTAAAGTAGAACTTTTTACTATGGATACAACAGTACAGAAACTCACTTTTATCCGGACACCTTTTAACCGGACATCGGTTTAACCGGACTACACTCGGCGGAAATGACATCTCATTAACCGGACTAGATCGGCAGGAAGTGGGAGGTACTGAAACAACTGTTCTCGTGGGAAAGATTTGAGACCAGTGATCACGTGTCTAAATACATTATAATCATTATTGGCTCATACAGTATGGATTCAAATGGTCTGTTTTAACGAGTTTTTGGGGACTTCGGTTTAAACAGAAAACCAGCTATCCGGACTGGCATCGGTCCCGAGGAGTCCGGATAAGAGGGAGTCTACTGGAAACATACCTATGTTGTAGGTGCAGCCAGTTTTAAAAACAAATTAATGTAGCCTAGTTCAGTCCAGTCACCGACAGTGTGCCCATGCAGATTCCTGATTTCTCTTGAATAGGCTATTTTTTTTTTTAACCAACCCATTAACCCAATCTTTAAGGACAAACTAAATGATATTTTATGTCATATCAACCTATCAAACTAAGGGATAAAATAGAACTATGGATCTGTGAGTGGCTCACTCAACTATTTTATTTGAATAATAAATTGGCTGGTGGTTAAAGAAGGGATCAATACTTCAGTATCCGTAAGTCAGTCAAATGGTAGAACCTCAGTTAGTTAGATTATCAATATATACTTCCTAGCCTAGGATTTTGCTGCCAAAGGAAGTGTAACAGTGAATCCATGTTCTAAAAATGGTTTTTTAATATTTGAGAATCTCTTCTGATATTCATAAATCTTTTCACATCCTAATATTCTTAATTTGTTCTCATATTTGTTATTTTCCCTGGGATTATTACTCTCTTTTGGGGTCCGCTGACTATTCTATCGGTTTTGTTTATCAAATCCTAAAAAGTTATGTGACTTGTCTTATTGTTTGGTTCTATAATAAGTGTACAATAGGTAACTTTGGTATTTATTTGACAGACAGTTGCCCAGCCTGGTAGGGTTGGAAACTTTGCACATGAGAAACACTCAGAGGACACTGGCAAACTTGCCTGCTAGTCTTGAGATGTTGACAAACCTGCAGGATCTGGACCTCAGCTTCAACAACCTTCCTAAGGTATAACATTTCTTCTAATGACTCTTTGTTAAGACGGCAACTCAATGTTTTATGTATTAAAATTTATATGGTTGAAGGATGGAATGAGATGCCTTGTGTAGCTGTTATTGATTAAGCATCAGTGATCAGGGTTGCTAATTTGCAACCGTTTAAGGGTTTTAACCAAATTATAAGTTTTTTTCCTGCTATAAATCAGAGTTCATGGGAATCTGTTGAGGTCGTACATTCTTGGCAGTGATAACATATTTTCTTAACGCCAATTTGTGCGGGGACCAAGCTGGTCTAGTGGTTAGAGTGTGGGACTTCTGTTCTTGGGGGTTTTGTCTAAGCGATAATGCTGCAACCCCTAGGTCTAGCCTGAAGTAATGTGAAAAACAATTCAGGGCTCGTGCCTAGCGGCCTAGGAAAAAAAATTCCACTTTGTGTAATCTGTTGCCTATGTTACAATTTCACTTTGCTATAAATGTAGTATTTTAAGGTTATGTTTGAACGTTTTCAGGTACCTGATGCTCTTTACACACTACCAACACTACGGAGACTAAACTTGAGTAGTAACTGTATTACTGAGTTGGCCATGGCTCTTGGTAGGTATTTCAAATTTTAAGTAGAATAATAAAATTTCATTTTAAAATCTTTGATATCATCATTTTGGGCATTTGTATTTTGTGTTACCGCATCCACCGCAATTATGGTTTCCTGTAGATGAACATCTAGAAAAGTCAATAGTAAAATTATGAAAGTAAGTAGATTTAATGATAATATAATATATGGGCAGTGAGTCATTGAGGACAATGACAAATGAAAAATTCTTTATTTTACCTGCCCTGAGTTAGACCAAAGGTCCACTCTTCCCCCTGAACAGGAACATCAAATACACTAACAATACATTTAAGAGTTGTGGGCTATAGAAATAATAATAGGTAAATAAAGTAATGAATAATTAAAAGTATGACATGATAGATGAGAAGAGAGACAGATTTGGGAGAATCAGAATACCTGACAATATTGGTCAGGCCTGCGGTTTTCATGTGATGGGCAATGGGTTGATATATAATAAAACAGAGCCCCTCTCCACATACCTTGTGGCAGAATTTTTCTCTTCCTTGTCCCCCCAACAAACCTAAAATCTCCTAATTATATCAGCCCAGATTTTGGTTGATAGGCGTTCATTGGGAATTCAACAAATAACAACAATAGAAATTTCTAAATTTTTAAGAGTTGTATAGGAATATTGGGAAGGTAAATGTAAAATATGTTTACATTGGAATGATAATTTGTTTGCATGAGAAATGGTAGGGATGTTTGAAAAAATGGCTTTAGTAAATCATATTGGGGTTTGCTATTAAGGGATTTATTTTAAATTCTCTTAAAGTCTAGCTTTAATTAATTGTATGTAAACTCTCTTTGACTGATGACTAAACCAGCTGATTGCTGCATACAGAGGTCTGGCAACAGCTGGAGACGCTGAATCTATGCTGCAATCAGCTGACAAGCTTGCCTGCATCTCTGTGCAAGCTGACGTCACTTCGTCGGCTCTACTTGAACAACAACCAGCTGGACTTTGAGGGTATTCCATCAGGAATTGGAAAACTAGTAAACTTAGAAGTCTTCTCCGCAGCAAACAACCATTTGGAAATGATCCCTGAGGGACTGTGCAGGTATGCTTGGATATTTAAGTTAGCGTTTAAAGAAAGGTATTCAATTTGTATGTGTATGGTAGACTGCTACTCACTGCTAGCTCACAATGCTGTGTAATTTTCCTAGATATTTTAATTCTTAGTAATAAAGACAAATCTTCTGCCGTTATGTGGGTCATGATAAACAATGTGTTAACAAATTAGCTACAAAATGTACTCATTATTCAGAAACAGAGGAGTGCGGCAATCGGTAGGGAACGTTTTAACTGTGGGAAATCACGGTATTTAAATTCCATTCCAATCAATAGTAAGGCCATAAGCAGTTTCCTGTGTGGCAATGTTTGGAGACATAGTTCTACTACAGCTCACCTAGGGAGCAGCACTACCAGAGGAAAGATTTGTGGGATTAGGGTTTCCCTAGCCTCCATGACCTATCACACCCCAAAACGTGAGCAAATTGTGTAGTAAGGATCTAACTTATTTGTATGATTGAAAGTGACTAAGCTATTCTGAGGCTGTAAATCTTAATTTAATACTTTTATGCAAGTGTATTATACCTTGGAACTACCATTCACAGTAAAGGATTGTCTTTGTCAAATATAATGTCCACCACTGCAGACTGCCCGCCAATTGAATTTTAAAGGAATTTTTGTGGGGAATCAATACTCGCCCCACACAACTTCTAAAGTATTGGTACAAACTTTTTGGTAGATATAATTTGAACATTTTAAATACAACAACAGCATGAGGTGGTATCCAGCACTCCTACAATTGGGGGCTTGATTTCACTAGTTTTGCACCTATGTGGGGTAGGTGTTATTGTTGAAAGTTCTCCAACAAAAAATGCAACACCAGGTCAGAAATGTTGACAGTCAATCATACTTACTTCTTACTTCTTACTTCTTGGTACGTGCATCCAGCTTCAGGTAATGCCGACCGCACGGTGTCTCTCATATACAAGGTTGGCCAGTCTCCAGTAGGTGGGATCAGTTAGGATTCGTCCAAGAGTACAGTCAGGTTGGAGTCTCTTCCTCAGCTCATCTCTGATATCCAACTTGCGAGTGCAATGAAGGAGGATGTGTTGCAACGTTTCTTCTTCCGTTTGACATACCAGACACAGGGGTGACTCAGCGAGTTGGAAGCGAAAGAGATATGATTGGGTTACAATATGCCCTGTTCTAGCTCTTGAGGCAAATGTTGACACAGATCTTGGTAAGTTTTTGTAAATGTCTGTATTGTTGGGTTCCTTGAGCAGGTCATACAGATGGCGACCAGTTGGTTCATCTTTCCACTTCTCTACCCATTTTTGTGTTAAGAATCTTTGAGATGCGGCTATGCAGCTGGTAAGTGTTAGTTCCTTAGATGGTATAGGGTGCATGTTGGTGGCTGCCTTCGCAATTATATCAGCTTTCTCATTTCCTTGCAGTCCGCAATGACCTGGTATCCATTGGAAACAAATCTCCTTGTCTGTGGACAAATTCAGGAGATGAAAGATTTCTTGAATTCTGTGGTAGTAGCTTGAGGGTTTATATTGCTTGAGTAGTTGCAATGCACTTTTAGAGTCGCTGAGTATACAAATCTTTTGGCTTTCTATAACCATGCAGTGGGCAACCGCTGCGTTGATGACAAGGAGCTCTGTGTCAGTGCTGGAACATGAATTCGCCCGAACAAAGAAGGACTCGTCTTGAATAGACTCGTCGAAGTCTTGACAGTCAATCATTGTAGTCAAACATTACTCTTTTCCCACTAGACTTGTGTACCCCAACTGTGTCTTGTCTTCACAACCCATTACTTCTTCTCAGTATTCTACATTCAATATGCATCCAGTTACGGGAACGTATACATCATATTTCTCGTACTTTGTCTGCAGTAGAGTGTTAGAATTAGCTCTGTTGTTGCAAATCCCGCCAGTTGTGAGATGGGCTCTTTGATCAGTTTTTGTTGTAAACAAATCAAAAGCAAATTGAAATTTATGGCCAGATTTGTGATGTTTACGACAAAGGAGGAATGAGTGAAGACTGTGTGAGACAGTAGAGAATAAACTTTAAAAATATCCGAATAAATTTTCACAATCAGGATTAGTGTTAGGCCTAGTGTGGCTGTTGAACTGATGGGAAAGTCAACAACAAAATCTGTGAAAATAGTTGTTTTACAATAAATAATTACATGGAACTCCTTCACAAAATTTTAAAATTGCGCAAAAGAACTTGGTCACCACAATTTTTGTGCCCTGTGGGTTCCAAAAATGTTATAACAGATTATCATATATAACTGAGTCTTGCTGCTGCATTCACATTCCTGGAATTTTGCAAAAAAAGTGGAAACTAAGTTTTAAGCCATTTTTAAAGCCTCTGTATGATTTCTCACTCAGCGTTCACTCATTACTTCTTCGCTAAAACAATTCCCTCTCACTCACTAGTTCCCTGTCGCAGGTGCGGGTCCCTCAAGAAGCTGATCCTCAGTGGCAACCGTCTGATCACTCTGCCAGACACAGTTCACCTGTTGAGCGAACTGCAGACTCTGGAGTTGAAGGACAACAACGACCTGGTGATGCCGCCCAAGCCTGTGGAGGCCCAGCGAGGCGCCGGCGTCGAGTTCTACAACATTGACTTCTCTCTGCAGAACCAGCTGAGACTAGCCGGCGCTGCAGTACCTGCCCCGGCGCCTGTCACTGGTCAGTTGTGGACGGAGACAATTTTAAACTTGTATTTTACTTTTAGTTTTTAATGACTTAAAGATGAATATTTTTTTAAGCATAATATGTGTTCCTTTTATTTTACTGGTAATGAAAGATCTCTTCTGGTACACTGATTATAAGTTTACACTAATGTCGTAGATATTTTTAATTTTTTTTTATGTGGGGGTCTACCTGAATGGGAAAGAGTCTAATCCAGAAACACTAAATTTACTCTATACACAAAAAATCGATTAAAATATTTCATTTTCACTGGCAGCACTTTTAACCTAGAAAGGTATTAGGTAGTTAAAATAAGAATTTATTTGATTTTTATAGTTTTGGTATAAGCTGTGTAAGTAAAGTTTTCAATCCACTAGTTTATAAAATATTATTTTTGTAAATATGCAGAAAAAAATTAAGAAAAATATACTTTGTAATTGTATGCTATATTCCTTCCTACAATCTTTGAAAAGTATTATCTTTTGAATATGTAATTTTATCCTATTTATATACTTTTGTAAACAAAGTTTACAATAACGTTTAACATTTCAGGAGCCAGCAAAGATCCTATTGCCAGAAAACTGAGACTCAGAAGAGGACGAAGGGATCATGAAGAGGCAGACTCTGATCAGGCGAAAATACTTAAAGTAAATTGATACCTAAATGTTTTTAGTTTTTATGTAGTACATTAGAACCTCGCTAATCCGACCTCGGCTAGTCCGACTCCTCACTTAATCCGTGCCATCGCCTTTTGGTAACAATGTTATCGCAGTAATATCGTTACTATTGGTTCTGATTGTGTGGAGACCATCATCATCTCCCGCAATCACGGCAAAATTCTTGTTTATCCCCCACGATCACGGAAACATCATCATCGTTTTCCGTGGTCATGGAAACATTTATCCTCATCCTCCGCAATCGTGGCAAAATAATAAACGTCTCCTGCGGTCACGGGTGCCTTATCATTAAAAGGTCCAAGCCATTTCCGTGCCATCCCTGCATGCACATTTTTAAGCTTACTACTCAAGGGATGGTTTCGCCGAAGAACCAACGTACCCGGTTTCAGGTCCTGCTCTTCAGGTACATCGTTTCTCTCAGCTTCCCTCCTCGAACTTTCTTCAGCTTGTCGATTCATATGTTTGATTTGTTTCACGTTTTCTTCATGCCATGCAGTCAAATTCATAGTTTCAGGAGAGTTTTCATGCATGAAGTTCCAATCCCCAGTTCTTTTTATTTCCCGACCAAGAAAAAGTTCTGCTGGGGAGAAGCCTGTGACGCGATTCACTCGCTGTCTGATGGCAAGGAGAGACTCATGCAAGTGTTGATCCCATTTGGTATGTTCTTTGTCAAACAAATGAATCCTAAACAGCTTCTTAAGCTCCTGATTTCTCCGTTCAGTAGGATTTGCCTGAGGGTGGTAGATTGGCGTTGTCCAGTGTTCAATAGCCCATTCATTTAGATTCCGTAACCATTGTTTTGACGTGAACGGACTGCCATTATCTGTGAGAAGACATCGTGGATAACCATAACGACTAAAGACATCTGTTCGTAGGATCTGTAGAATTCTTCCCGACGTAGCTTCAGGAACGGCAAATGCTTCGACCCACCTGGTAAAAAGGTCTGTCACCACCAAAATTCCAGTCTTCCCTCGAGATGTTCTGGGATATGGTCCCATAAGATCTAGAGCAACAACCTCCCACGGCTGGTGTGGCCGACGTCCTCTCATGCTTGTACTAGCTTTTTGGTTGTTAGCCTTGGTACAGGCACAGATAGTGCAGGATTGGACGTAGTTCTTGATGTCCCGATGCATATTTACCCAGAAGAAACGACGCCGAATCGAAGTGTAGGTCTCGTCTTGTCCTGGATGGCCAGCTTCAGGGCTGTCGTGGTACTTCTCTAGAATCCTTATAGCCTGAGACTTCGGAACTACAATCACAGGAGAAGATTCTGATAGATGAGATTTGTACATAAGTAAACTGTCTTCCAAGCGAAGGTTCTCATAGCATGTCTTGAACTGGAATGGGACAGCTTCAGAATGAGTGTAACGTTTGGTTATCTAGGATTTCATTCTACTACAAGCTGCATCTTCATTCTGCCATTTCTTTACCAATTCCAAGTCAATGTCACAATTTTCCCGTTGTGCCACCATAAGAACAGGCTCAATCTGTCTTAACTTCATTGGGACTGGAACTTCCCTCTCCATGAATTCTTTGGATATCTCACCACTGTCTACCGGGTTTCTTGACAAGCTATCAGCGGCTTGATTTAACTCTCCTGGGACGTGATTTATTTCAAAGTCAAAATCAGCCAACATTAAAGACCATCGCATCAGTTTTGACTTGGTCCCAGATACTTTGTTTAACCACTGTAGCGATGAATTATCAGTGAATAATTTAAATTTTCTTCCCTCGAGATACCCCCTGAATTTTCCTACTGCCCACACTACCGCTAGAGCTTCCTTTTCAGCTGTACAATAGTTTTTCTCAGAAAGGGAAAGTTTCCTGCTTGCATATTCAATGATATCCTTGCCTCCTTCTATCCGCTCTTGAAAGAGAACAGCCCCAAGACCTACATTACTGGCATCTGTCTGTAAGCATATTTCCCGACTGGGGTCCAAATAAGCTAATCCCGGAGAGTCACAGATGGATCTCTTTATCTCCCTGAAGGCTTTCTCTTCCGTCTCGGTCCATTTAAAAGGTTTATTTTGATGAAGAAGGTCAGTTAGAGGTGAAACCTTGGATTCAAAATGAGGTACAAAACAACTGTACCAACCGCAAAGGCCCAAAAACTGTCAAACTTTACGCTTCGTACCAGGTCTTTCGTACTCTTCAATAGCCTTGTTTTTCTCAGTTTGCCTCTCTAATCCTTTGTCTGTTAACACATGACCCAAATATTCTACTGAGTTGGACGTAAAGTGACATTTCTTCACCTGACAGGTAAGTCCATGAATTTTCAATCTTTCTAATACTCTAGCCAAATGTTCCAAGTGATCAGAAAATGTTTTGCTGTAAACTAGTATATCGTCCAAATAAACTTGACAAAATTCACCAACATAACCTGACAAAACTTTGTCCATCAGACGCATGAATGTTGCTGGGGCATTTTTCAATCCAAAGGGCATAACACGGAATTGATATAGTCCCCTTGGTGTTGAAAAAGCTGTCATAGGCCGAGATGATTCTTCTACTTCTACTTGCCAATAGCCAGAATTCAAATCTAAAGTGCTAAATACTTTGGCCCCACTAACTTGCTTAATCAGATGTCGTAGATCAGGCATTGGGTAAGCATCAGCAATAGTTTTATTGTTGACTTGACGTAAATCCACACAAAGTCTGTAGTCTCCGTTCTTCTTTTTGGGTAATACTATTGGTGAAGCCCATCCTGAAGATGACGGTTCAATTAGTCCTTGATTTTCCATTTCCTTTACTTTTTCTATAACAAACTTCCGTTTGTCAGGGTTAAGAGGGTAAGGTTTCTGTTTGACAGGTGTTTTATCTTTACAAGAGATCATATGTTTTACCGAAGTAGTGAACCCAATTCTGTCTGTAATTACCTCTGGAAAGATACTGAGTAAATTAATCAAGTCTGTTCTTTGATTAAGATCCAAAATTCCCGTTTTCAGTTCATCCAAAACGTTGTTTTCTAATTCTGTTCCCAAATCAAAGTGTTTGTCCTCTAACCATCCCAATCTAACTCTATTTTTAATGTCAAAAAATATTTCATTTGCTGTGTAATCTATCAACACACCGTATTTAACAAGGAAATCATGCCCTAGTATGATTTCCGGGATTAAATCCTTAATCACTTTTACCGGAATGTGAATAGATTCTTGAGAACATTTGGCTTCAAGAAAAGTAAATCCTTCGATTTTGTAATTTATATCTTGTACCGCACCTTTGACAGCAGTTACACCGTCTGGACAAACAGGTTTTAACAATTTAGCCACCGTCATGCCAATAAACGAATGTGATGCCTGAGTATCAAGGGCTGCAGTATAATATTTGTCACCAATCTGTATACAAATTGCCGGACGGGGATTACCCACACTCTCACTAGAAATTTGACCAATATAAGTTTTTTCTGACTGGTAGTTTTGGGACTTAGAAACTCTTCTAGAACCATTCTCGCCCCTATTAGAACGGTTCTGGTCTAGTTTTCCGGACAACGGGCCTTCACATGCCCAGTTTGCCCACATTGATAACATTTAAAGGAGTTATCAGGGTTCGAAGTTCTGGTTTTTGAGGGATAAAAGCTTACCTCTTCGTCTAGCTTTGCTACTATACTCCTGAGTTCGTCAAATGATTTTGGTTGAGCTACCTTAACTAGAGACCTAATCTTATCATGTAAAAGTTCCATAATATAAGTAACACTCTCGTCAATACTCCCACCATCATTCATTCTCTTAAACAACTGTAACTTTTGAATAACAAATGCCCCAGCTCTCATGCCACTAGGTTGAACATCCGTCAAGAATTTCTTAGTGATTAATGCTTTGACAGCCTCTGAATTAAATCTCTGCATAAACTCATGTTTGAATGTGTCCCATTCTAGACTTAGACCCTTAATGTTTTGCCACCAAGTACCTGCCTCTCAACTGTTGGCTCACAATCTGCAGATATATTTCTGACGGTATACACGTCCGTTTTAACAAAGACTCGCTAGTAGCTAAAAACGCTGTGGGACATTCCTCTAACCTGCCGTGAAATTCCGGTAAGCTGTCTTTTATAATTTTGGGATCCACAGCAGGCATGAATGATGGTTGGTATTCTGGATTATTCCAAGTAATTGTCTTTTCCTGTGAGGATATCTGTGTTCCGATAGCTTGAATTTTATTGTGAAATTTAGTTTCCATGTAATCAATTTTAGTTTCCAATTCATTTAATTTATCAGAGTTACCATCGAAATTTGTTTCTAATTTTGTAATTTTATCAATGGTCACGACAACATCTGACTCCAATGATTCAATTCTTTTGTCTAATTTTGAATAGTTGTGAGAAATTTGTTCCATAAATGATGACATTTTACTATTAATATCTGCCGACTGTGTGTCAAGTTTTTTTAGATTGGATATCTAGTTTCTCTGAAATTTTGGACAGTAGAGTACTCACCGGGTCAGGTTGTGATATTTGTTCTACCAACTGGGTATTTCGTCCTACCCGTGGTCGAAGCTCGTAGGCTTTGCTTCCTGTCTCCTTCTCCTCACTTTCTTCCAGGCCTTTCTCTAGCATTTCAGTTGTCAAATCTTCAACTCCTAATTTTGTCATTTCTTAATAAAAAGTCCTGTCACGGTCGCCAATTGATATCGTCAATATACGTGATTCAATTGATTTGATATCACGGACGATTAAACATTAAAAAAAATGACAAAATAAGTGTTAACAAAAACCATCTTCTTTATTACATTGAAACAACAACTAAAACTCTTATTTGTTTTTAACCAAAAACAATTTAAAAACATCTGACTATATAATATTTTATCTATATAAGAAACAGTCTTTTGGCAAAGAAATAAGAATATTATATTGAGGTGTTTTCTTTGTAAATGATTTATCATCGTACGTCACCGTGGTCATGGAAACATTTATCCTCATCCTCCGCAATCGTGGCAAAATATTAAACGTCTCCTGCGGTCACGGGTGCCTTATCATTGTCTTCCGCAATCAAGCTTAATCAATAAATTTCAGCTGAGCAATTAATCTGGACATTTTAAGCTGGGTTTTCCTAGACACGGAGTCGGCCAGCGGAGAGCGGACAACGGAGAGCGGAATTGAAATTAACATGGCATTCCGCTCCGCTGCTAGGAAAACAGTAACATTAAATTACCTAAGACAAGCTGAGTCCGCTCTCCGCGCTCCTCTCTCCGCTGGCCGACTACGCGCCTAGGAAAACCCGGCTTAAGCTCCTCAGATAATCCGACCCTTTCACTGTTCTGAAAATCATAAAACACTGTAGTACCATAAAATAAGGTTTGCAGGTATCTATGTGGTATATGACATTAGGATCCTTATTGTCTCAAATCAGTAAAGAATAATTAAATGCCAACTATGCAACACAGAGACACTAGTGACCTAATTAGCAACACAAGTCAATGTTTTTAAAACTGCAGGGTCTTTTTCTCCGAAGGAAGAGTAGTAGGAGGTATGACATTAGGACTCTTATAGTCTCTAATCAGTAAAGAATAATAAAATGACAATCCAATGAATACAACTATGTTTTTTAGTTATCTAATTTAAAATTATTTTTCCTTATCTATTTGACTGTTACAAATAAATCATTATTAAAAAACACCACATGTTTGTTTACAGGGAATGAAAGACATTGCAAAAGAAAAGAATAAACAGAAAACTCTTGAAGAAGTGAAAGCAGAATCACTCAAGTAAGTAATTTTACTCGTTCCATCAAAATATTTGGATATTTTACTTAGTTAAAGTAAAAGTAATGTTTCAAGAAAATCAGTTAACCCTGCATCTGGCAAACGACTATTGCCTAGTCTCTAAAACTATTTCCTCAACTGGCAAACGACTAGTCACTTGTCGTTTTAGCATCAATTTTATTGACTGCTAAGTTTCAAAAGAAAACATTACTGTATTTGTATTAGATATTGCTTCTGGTATGATTTTACACAGGAAATTCTAACATTTATTTTGATATATAGTTTGTTTTATTACTGTGATGTAACAATATTTTGAAAGTTGAGAATAAAAACATAGAATGACGCAACTGCGTTTTTAGCGTGGTGTGACGTAAAATTCACTCTTATATTTTTTACATGCACATAGTAATAAATATGACTATTTTTTCTTTTTTCATGTAAAGAATCATTTTCTAAACTTGCAACAGATTTCATCAAAATTTAATAATTTTTACTCCAGTTTTTGTGCTAACAGACATACATATACAGTGGACTCCTCCAGACCAACGCCAGTCCAGATAATGGGTTTTCCGGATAAATCAACGTCCTTAAAAACTCGTTAAAAAACGGACCGTTTAAATGGGTATTTGACTTGAGAGCATTGTGTTTAGACACGTGATCACGGGTCTCAAATCTTTCCCACGAGAACGGTCGTTTGAGTACCGCCCACTTCCTGCCGATCTAGTCCGGTTAAACCGATGTGCTGATAAAAATTGTCCGGTTAAAGAGATGCCATTTCCGCTGAGTGTAGTCCGGTTAAACCAATGTCCGGTTAAAAGGTGTCCAGATAAGAGGGAGTCTACTGTATTATAATTTGAATGGATGGTGTTTTTTACCTATGGGGACCAAAAATGAGTAAATTGGTCCCGTGGCTAGGTCATGCCATGTGACATACGGTTATAATATGGGAAATTCGATAAAACTGAACTTTTACCATAGAATGAGTACACGTTTTATTCAAAGTCATAGTACTCATGGTTTTACAGTTTTTAGTTAGAGTAGATCATAATCTAACTCATCATATCTAACGGTTTTCTGATATCAATAAACACACTAATTTTATTATCAAGTAACAATATGTATAATGTGTTTTTTCTACGCAGGCCGAAGCGATGGGATGAAGCTTTGGAAAAGCCACCCATCAATTATTCTGAATTGTTTGATGAGGATGCTGGTCAGATGCCTGGGTTGACCATCTGGGAAATAGAAAACTTTCTACCCAATCAAGTAGAGGAGGTAATGAAAACTTACACTAAATGGTTTACAATACCTGCATATAGTAATCCTTTGTTGCTGTTCTGGCAACTAGTTTCTGTTCTTCTGAACCATCATTAGGACTCAAGGCGTCAGGTGATAACTTCATTTGAAGGTCTTTAACAGAGTTCAATAAATAAAACCTATACGAGACACGAAAACATAGAATAAATATACGGTTACAAATATAAACGAAACACACAAAGGAACATTTACAAATACCTTCATCAGGCTTAAGTAAAGTCTAGACTGGCGGTCTAGGTGGTCAATGATGTCTGTCTCTCTCTTCTTATCACAGCTTCATGCTTATTCATTCATTGTTCCCCTCCAGTATCCTAATAGCTGTATTATAAATATAGTTGGATTGGAAGAAAAGTTTATCGTTCAAATCGTTCCGATGGTCGGTTTTAACTGCTCTGTACATTTAAAACTTTTCCAATGTGTTTCTGGTTAAACGGTACAGCAGTAATGTAAAACATCCATATTATGATTGATATCTGAATAGTTGTGGTTATTTAAAACTAGATGTTCTGAAAAATGTTATGTTTGGGGAGCTGCTGTATTTCTGGACAAATGTTCTTTGAATCTTTTCTTAAATGAGCGTGAAGTCTGGCCGATATAGTAGTTAGTGCAGTCATTACAATTTATTTTGTAGACTCCAGACTTATCGTAAATCGTTTATTCAGTTTCTGGTTGCTCTCTTAGAGATCCAAGTTAATTGTTTGTCTTGAACACAGTTAATTTTTTATGGTTCAGAAGAACCGAAACTATTTGTATAAATAGCAATAAAGGATTACTATATGCAGGTATCATATACCATTTTAAGTATAATAAAGTAGTCCATAAGCTAAATAACTATTTGAAAATGAAAACTCACAGTTGTATACAGTAGACTCATTCTCATTTGTGCATTTCAAGAAGTCATCAGTGTCTTGTCTGAAGGAGTGGTGCAAATTGACTGGATACATCTCATTACTACATTATGTCTGCAAAATAGTAAACTCTTCTTTATTTGCATTACTTACCACACCTTGTTATTGCTATTAAAAATCTCTTTTCTCCAGCTAATATTGTGATCCATTCTATTCACTAGAAGAATAATTTATCAAATGAGCTAAAATATAAATTAAGCTAATTACATTTTGAGTTTTAATTATGCTGTGTCAAGCTATGACTTACTGTTTGTATTGAAAATGATTGTAAATAAATATGATTATGACTATTTACTGTACAATTCATTACTTCTTGATTAGCCTTTGCTATATAATATCATAGAGTATAAAAAAGTTGTAATTTTTCTAGGTTGCTCATGGCAAGTTCTACGAGGGTGATTGCTACATTGTCCTCAAAACGTCAGAGGATGAATCTGAAAATCTGCAGTGGCACATTTACTTTTGGATCGGCGAGAAAGCTACGGTAGGTGCTGCCAACCTAGTCTAAAAAACGTTACTGTACAAAAGTGATGGTCTTAGAAATGTTCTATTAAACAGTACAATCTAGTTAAGTCGGACCAACCGAGGCCAATTCGACAAAGCAAAAATCCCTGTTAGCACGAGAAAGAGCAGAAAAAATCAAAATATAGTAACAATAACAGTTTCAACTACAGTGAAAAATACTTTTATTTACACCTAACAAAAATTAAAAATATTTACACATAACAGTAAATTAATAAATCAAGTACAATGACTCACCAAACCTGCATGGAGCGTTACAGTCAACCGTCGGTGCGTTTTGGTAACTGCGGAAAAACGGCAGTAACATTACCACACCTTACGCACTCTTACTCATATACAGCAACTGCACTGTCAAAATGCATATTAAACTAATTTTTTTGTTTATTTATCGCAAAGTAGTCCGGGTTATGTAAAATGTGACTCAAAGGCGGTAAACATAATGTGGTTGAACTGTATTGTAAATAGGGAAGCGAGCTGGTCTAGTGGTAGAGCACCGGACTCCGGCTCAATCACACCAATCACTAATAGATTTTGCCTAAGTGATAATGCCGCAACCTCTAGGCCTAGCCTGGAGTAATGTGAAAGTGTATTTCGAACTAGAAACTAGCGGAAATGTTTTGTAAATATTAGTATCAAGTACAAGAAACAGGATGAAAATTGTGTTTACTTTCCCCTTTATTAATTGCCATGGTTGACAAAAATGTCCTTCCCCCTACAGCTACCCTAGCAGACTGCATGAATTTCCCAGATTGCTAACTAGTACATGAGACACCAAATGTTGATACCCGATTTTAGGGAAATGATTTCGGCTTCACTAGGGGGACGAATGCAATCAGAAATGAAATATTTTGTAAAGATCATCGTTAGTTCAACAATCATTTTTTTTTACTATACACCCTAAGTGATGTCATATATCATATTAATTTATTTGTTTCACAAACAGCTGGACAAGCGAGCATGTGCCGCAATACACGCTGTAAACCTGCGCAACTTCCTGGGAGCCGAGTGTCGTACAGCTCGCGAGGAACAAGCAGACGAGTCGGAGGAGTTCCTGGCACTGTTTCCCGGGGAGATCGTGTACATAGAGGGAGGGCGAACGTCCAGCGGCTTCTACACCGTGGAGGATGTGGTGAGTGAAAGTCAAACGAGCCAACTAGTGAACAGAAATTGGGTTATGATAATTAAATATATGAACAGTTACACTAGTTATAATTATTGTGATAAAATTGTTTTCCTTTAGTAAAACCCCAATTCCATATTTTAAAATTGATTGAAGTCAACCTAACTCTTAGCCATTGGTTACAGGCTTACAACATAAGGTTGTACCGAGTCCATGGTGCCGGAACATCCGGAATCCATCTGGAGCCGGTTCCGGTTTGTGCAGAGTCTCTAGATCCTCGGTTTGTCTTCCTGCTTGATACCGGCTTGAAAATCTTCATGTGGTACGGCAAAAGGGCAAAAAACACGTTCAAGTCAAAAGCAAGGTAACAAAATTTAGAAGTAATTCGAAAAAGTTATAAATGACAATCTAATTTGTTGAATCTTTAATTATTAGAGATTCCTAGACATTAGCAAGGAAGTTTTAATTTGACTTATCAACCACAGAATGATCAAGCTTGAATGTAAAATCTACACTTTAACTTTTAATAATAAGAGTAAGGTTAACATTTATTGTAATCATATAGCTGTCAGGCTGCAGATACTCAATAGAAGAATTAATTACAACACTTTACTATTGACACCTTTATGTACTTTTTCCAGGCTCTTGGCAGAAAAGATTAACAAGAATGAACGCAAGAATAAGGCAGAGATAATTATGGAAACGCTGAACGACGAAAGCTGTGACTTTTGGCGAGCACTTGGCGAGGAGGATGGCATGAAACCAGAGGAACCAGTCATTGTAAGTATTAGTTTCAACAATCAATAATCTACATATCACCCGAATTTAAGAAACTCAAAGTACTTAATCTAAACCTCCCCTACTAACATAGAGTCATGGCAAATTTGAGATAATCTTCAGTGGTAATGGCGAAAACAAAAGCATCAACTGCGGTTTCGGCAAAATCGTGAAAATATTCCATGATCACGGCAAAATCAAAAACATCTCCCGTGGTCACGGTAGTAACGAGAACCTCTTCTGTGGTCTCTACAAAATCGTGAAAGTCTTCCACAGTCAACATCGGGAACATTTACGGTTACGGTAAAATCAAAAACATCTTCTGGTGTCCTAGCAAAATTCTGAAAATCTTGGGCAAGGCAAAAGTGTGAACGTCTTCTGCAGTTACAGCAAAAACATTATCTCTAATAGTGACAAAACTTTGACTATCACCCACACTTGCTGTAAAATCATAAATGTTCTACTGTACGTCATTTCAGAACCTTTCTGCTATCACAAAAATAAAAGCTCGGCTCAACCCGACCTGAATTTGTTCTCAAATTTTTGCTGACCCAAACTGATACCTTGGGGCCAACTGTTGATCCGACCCGACCCAAAAATATGAGGACCCACAGACCCCTAATAATGTATACATACTAGACAGTTACTGAGGTTATGTTGTATGTGTACAGGAGCATGTCAGTGATGACTACAAGATTGCACCACCACGGCTGTACCAGGTGAAGCTGGGAATGGGCTACCTAGAACTGCCTCAGGTGGAGCTAACACACAACAAGCTGGACCATACACTACTGCAGAGCAAGAATGTCTACATACTAGACAGTTACTGAGGTTATGTTGTATGTGTACAGGAGCATGTCAGTGATGACTACAAGATTGCACCACCACGGCTGTACCAGGTGAAGCTGGGGATGGGCTACCTAGAACTCCCTCAGGTGGAGCTGACACACAACAAGCTGGACCATACACTACTGCAGAGCAAGAATGTCTACATACTTGACAGTTACTGAGGTTATGTTGTATGTGTACAGGAGCATGTCAGTGATGACTACAAGATTGCACCACCACGGCTGTACCAGGTGAAGCTGGGAATGGGCTACCTAGAACTGCCTCAGGTGGAGCTGACACACAACAAGCTGGACCATACTCTACTGCAGAGCAAGAATGTCTACATACTAGACAGTTACTGAGGTTATGTTGTATGTGTACAGGAGCATGTCAGTGATGACTACAAGATTGCACCACCACGGCTGTACCAGGTGAAGCTGGGGATGGGCTACCTAGAACTGCCTCAGGTGGAGCTGACACACAACAAGCTGGACCATACTCTACTGCAGAGCAAGAATGTCTACATACTAGACAGTTACTGAGGTTTTGTTGTATGTGTACAGGAGCATGTCAGTGATGACTACAAGATTGCACCACCACGGCTGTACCAGGTGAAGCTGGGGATGGGCTACCTAGAACTCCCTCAGGTGGAGCTGACACACAACAAGCTGGACCATACACTACTGCAGAGCAAGAATGTCTACATACTAGACAGTTACTGAGGTTATGTTGTATGTGTACAGGAGCATGTCAGTGATGACTACAAGATTGCACCACCACGGCTGTACCAGGTGAAGCTGGGAATGGGCTACCTAGAACTGCCTCAGGTGGAGCTGACACACAACAAGCTGGACCATACACTACTGCAGAGCAAGAATGTCTACATACTAGACAGTTACTGAGGTTATGTTGTATGTGTACAGGAGCATGTCAGTGATGACTACAAGATTGCACCACCACGGCTGTACCAGGTGAAGCTGGGGATGGGCTACCTAGAACTGCCTCAGGTGGAGCTGACACACAACAAGCTGGACCATACACTACTGCAGAGCAAGAATGTCTACATACTAGACAGTTACTGAGGTTATGTTGTATGTGTACAGGAGCATGTCAGTGATGACTACAAGATTGCACCACCACGGCTGTACCAGGTTAAGCTGGGGATGGGCTACCTAGAACTGCCTCAGGTGGAGCTGACACACAACAAGCTGGACCATACACTACTGCAGAGCAAGAATGTCTACATACTAGACAGTTACTGAGGTTATGTTGTATGTGTACAGGAGCATGTCAGTGATGACTACAAGATTGCACCACCACGGCTGTACCAGGTGAAGCTGGGGATGGGCTACCTAGAACTGCCTCAGGTGGAGCTGACACACAACAAGCTGGACCATACACTTCTGCAGAGCAAGAATGTCTACATACTAGACAGTTACTGAGGTTTTGTTGTATGTGTACAGGAGCATGTCAGTGATGACTACAAGATTGCACCACCACGGCTGTACCAGGTGAAGCTGGGAATGGGCTACCTAGAACTGCCTCAGGTGGAGCTAACACACAACAAGCTGGACCATACACTACTGCAGAGCAAGAATGTCTACATACTAGACAGTTACTGAGGTTTTGTTGTATGTGTACAGGAGCATGTCAGTGATGACTACAAGATTGCACCACCACGGCTGTACCAGGTGAAGCTGGGAATGGGCTACCTAGAACTGCCTCAGGTGGAGCTAACACACAACAAGCTGGACCATACACTACTGCAGAGCAAGAATGTCTACATACTAGACAGTTACTGAGGTTATGTTGTATGTGTACAGGAGCATGTCAGTGATGACTACAAGATTGCACCACCACGGCTGTACCAGGTGAAGCTGGGGATGGGCTACCTAGAACTGCCTCAGGTGGAGCTGACACACAACAAGCTGGACCATACACTGCTGCAGAGCAAGAATGTCTACATACTAGACAGTTACTGAGGTTATATTGTATGTGTACAGGAGCATGTCAGTGATGACTACAAGATTGCACCACCACGGCTGTACCAGGTGAAGCTGGGGATGGGCTACCTAGAACTGCCTCAGGTGGAGCTGACACACAACAAGCTGGACCATACTCTACTGCAGAGCAAGAATGTCTACATACTAGACAGTTACTGAGGTTTTGTTGTATGTGTACAGGAGCATGTCAGTGATGACTACAAGATTGCACCACCACGGCTGTACCAGGTGAAGCTGGGAATGGGCTACCTAGAACTGCCTCAGGTGGAGCTGACACACAACAAGCTGGACCATACACTACTGCAGAGCAAGAATGTCTACATACTAGACAGTTACTGAGGTTATGTTGTATGTGTACAGGAGCATGTCAGTGATGACTACAAGATTGCACCACCACGGCTGTACCAGGTGAAGCTGGGGATGGGCTACCTAGAACTCCCTCAGGTGGAGCTGACACACAACAAGCTGGACCATACTCTACTGCAGAGCAAGAATGTCTACATACTAGACAGTTACTGAGGTTATGTTGTATGTGTACAGGAGCATGTCAGTGATGACTACAAGATTGCACCACCACGGCTGTACCAGGTGAAGCTGGGGATGGGCTACCTAGAACTGCCTCAGGTGGAGCTGACACACAACAAGCTGGACCATACTCTACTGCAGAGCAAGAATGTCTACATACTAGACAGTTACTGAGGTTATGTTGTATGTGTACAGGAGCATGTCAGTGATGACTACAAGATTGCACCACCACGGCTGTACCAGGTGAAGCTGGGGATGGGCTACCTAGAACTCCCTCAGGTGGAGCTGACACACAACAAGCTGGACCATACTCTACTGCAGAGCAAGAATGTCTACATACTAGACAGTTACTGAGGTTATGTTGTATGTGTACAGGAGCATGTCAGTGATGACTACAAGATTGCACCACCACGGCTGTACCAGGTGAAGCTGGGAATGGGCTACCTAGAACTGCCTCAGGTGGAGCTGACACACAACAAGCTGGACCATACACTACTGCAGAGCAAGAATGTCTACATACTAGACAGTTACTGAGGTTATGTTGTATGTGTACAGGAGCATGTCAGTGATGACTACAAGATTGCACCACCACGGCTGTACCAGGTGAAGCTGGGGATGGGCTACCTAGAACTGCCTCAGGTGGAGCTGACACACAACAAGCTGGACCATACACTACTGCAGAGCAAGAATGTCTACATACTTGATTGTTACCTTGATCTTTTTGTATGGTAAGTAGTTCTCCCTCTTCTAGTTGCAAACAAATATCAATACCTTCACATTATCCTAGTGCGATCCTAAGCTTTTTGATCTCTCTGAGAGTTTAAGTCGTGCTTTTGGAAGCTGCTGATGGAATTGATCCCAGTTATCGTAGCAAAATTGTAACATTTATTATAATCGTGAATACCTTGGATACATCATCAATGTCACCCGCAATTTTGGGGGAAAACGATCATTTCCCGGGGTCGCAGAGACAAGATGATCGTGTCATGGGGACATCCCCATCGACACTCATGGTCACGGAAATATCATTGTCAAATTGTTGGGGGGGGGGGGGGATACAATCATCTTCTGATAAAATTATATTCTCCCTGAACTGCGGAGGCATCAATTTAGTAACTTACCACTGTGAAGATATTATAATCTTCAACTATGATTGTAAAGATGTCATAATCATCATTTGGAATCACAGGAATATCATTATAACTATTCCGATTGTGTAGACATCATCATTGTCACCTGTCATTGTAGGTACATCGTCGTCATTGTCTTCCTCAATAGTGGCAATATTGTTTACATCCTTTGAGTTTGCAGGAATATAAGGAATATAATCACTGTCCCTCGTAGTATATAATCCTAAATATTTCCTGCAATTGCGGTGATATAAAGTTACGATATTCTGATTTATATTTAAGCACTGATATCTAATATCTATCTGATCCAGGCTCTTTGAAAGTGGATCTTAGACTTACCACTCACCACAAATAAGATGGAGTATACAAAAATCATTTAATCAAACAATAATTATGTCCAATCCAATATCCAATGTGACAGGTTTGGTAAGAAGTCTACAAGGCTAGTTCGAGCAGCTGCTGTGAAGCTGTCTCATGAGTTGTTCAACATGATGGACCGTCCGTCTCACGCTCTGGTCACCAGGGTGCAAGAGGGGACGGAGACACAGATCTTCAAGGTCAAGTTCACCGGCTGGGACGAGGTGAGCAAATGCTTGAAGTTTCATGAGTACAGAATTATGAATTGTCTGTTGATTATTGTAGACTAATTGTGTTACCAATACTTTTCACCTTCATGGAGGAAAAGCTAGCAGGCTTGAGAAAATGCTACTTTTTGAGGAAAAATATCAATAAAATATAAACATCTAAATAATCTGAGAAAAGAGTTTGACACAGTTTCAGTCAACAGACTTTCAGATATTATGTAATATGTACCTCTCGGGAGTCTTGTTCAGAGTTGAGTTAAGGCTGGGTATGTTTTTTGAAGGGTCAAAATATGAAGTTGTATGTTTTGTGAATGTTTTGCTATGAACTGCCCGGAATTCTTTTCTCAAATGCGTTAGTTGGGTGTCTATTTTTCTTCCTTATTTCTATACTTTCCTGTTTGTTCTTTTGTTGCCACAGTGAACCTCTGGTTGTTGCATTTGAAAAACCTAAATTCAAAGCAGTAAGCTTCAACCTCCCAATACATCTTATTAAAACATGTAAAGTACAGTTTCAAATGTAAAAATGCATTGAGTAGAATATTAAATGAGTTAATCGAATTTATTAAAATAAAATAACCCTAGTATTAGCAAACATATATCAATTAAAAAAATACTGTTCAGTTAAAAAAATATCAAACAAAAGCAACAAGATAGTGTATGGTAAATAGTATGACTGATTTCCATAACCATATTTTTTCCTGAGAACACCTTTTAACAGAGAACACTTATTAATTGTTATCTTTGACTGTAAGGTGATCGCAGTAGACTTCACAAGAACAGCAGAATCTGTACAGAAGACAGGAGCTGACCTCACTAAGTGGGCTAAACAACAAGAAACAAAGGTAAACAATGTGAATTTTTAAGTTTGTTGTTTTCAGTTTGTGTTAAGTTTGTGTATTTTTCCCAGTTTCAAGAAACAAAATACTTAAAATAGGTTAAAGTTATGGTTGACACGCAAGTGACAAAACTTACATCAAACCTTTTAATTCCTCAAGAACCTGGCAACCATAAGGTAAATTTACATTACGTTTCCCATTGATTATCAATCATTTAGTGTTTTTTTGAATTTGAATTTTTAATGGTGATTTGTTCATACTTGAAAGCTTGTAGAATATTTAAAAAATCAGATTTTCAACGGAGTGGCTCTAGCGATTTTGATTAAAATTTAGTATGTTATGGTCATTTTAATTCTAAACAAAATGGTACAGCTCAAATTGCTGTAAAAATTACAGTTCAAAAGTTATTGGAACTTTTCAGATTTTCCCTATAAAATATCACAGTTACTCCCACTGTTTGTTAACAAGCCAATCTGAGAAAGTATGTGAACAGATTGCTGATACCGCTCATTTGCTTTTATAATTTTAAACCCTCTTTCATAAAAGTTCAAACGAAAAAGTAGTATTTTAATGATAGTATAATACAATGTTATTTCTGACAGGCTGATTTGGCAGCCTTGTTCACTCCAAGACAACCTGCAATGAGTGTGACGGAGGCACAACAACTGATGGAGGACTGGAACGACGACCTGGACGCAATGGAGTCTTTTGTCCTAGAGGGAACGATCAACAAGAAGTTTGTACGGCTGCCAGAGGAAGAAGTCGGTAAGAAACTGTAAAACTAATGTATCTTTTTATAAAGGATTGAACGTGGGATTTCTTCATTAGAAGTAGTGTACGATTTAGAAGCTGTATGCAGTGTTTCCGGATGGATTTTTAGATCATGAGCGGGATTAAAACTAGTCGCAGGATAAAACGGCATTTTTGGCTATGACGTCTATTTTAATTTTTGTTCTACTTAATTTTAGAGAAAAAAAAACTATCTCCATTGTATTAAACTACTGTAGCAAAATATAATAGCAACTAGGTGAAACCCGTCGAAATCGATGGTTACTTTCAAGGCTTGCGCTAATTCATCTAACTGCGATAAATTAAGTGAAATTATACATATTTTGAGCATTTAGCATTGTTTAGAGAGTAATAAGTGTAAAAACAATAATGATATTAATTGCGTTAGTTTCCAAATATGGTTTAACATTCAATGAATAAAATATATCCCATACCGTACGTCATCGGAGTTATTATTAGTATGTTCACTGGTATCTCTTCTTTTGGAAGAACCTTTAGATAGTATTAAAATCGTATTGGTGGATCTTTTGTAGTTAAAAACTTCCGCGATTTCATCAGTGTAATAAAGATTAATCTATGATTTTATTTGAGAAAAATATCTGTTGAGAAAACACGTTCTAACTTCAAAGGGAGGTTCATCCGTTACAGTGTAAGTTTGATCTTTCCATTGTCACGACGCGTCAGTTCATATCGTACTTCTGTGCCAATGAATAACCCTCTAGAATAGTTTTTAGAAATCGGTTGTGGGGTTGCATTTAAAGCTAATAAGACACTTCTACACTTATTATTTTGTATTGTATTACACAATCGAAGATTTTTCCAATGATGGCAATAACCTCATGAACATATGATGATCTGTCTAGAATAATGATAAATTTTAAAATCAGAAAATAACATTGCAAATACTTCTTTTGGACAATTCAGTAACTCTCAATAAATTAGTGTTGTTTAGAATACAATTTAAAAATTAACAGCTGTTTCATTAAAAAGTACTATCCACATAGTCAAAATGTAAACTCATCTTTGGAGGGATCTTTTAAAGGCTTCTGGGGCAGAGCCGTAAGGGAATTTATTACGTTTTTCTTTTGATAACTTATCTATAGACCAAGACCTTTATTTGGACACCCCTACCAAGTTTCTACACCCAGTCGTTCTCTCAAATTAGTGGAGACAAAGTTTCCAATTAAATATTTAGATTCCCCCATGTTAATCTTATGGGAGGAAATCCAACTTTGATGGAAGATCCAGCCCGAACTAATTAAGATTTCAAAAAAATAAAAACACTTTGCAAAACTACAGATCAGGACCATTCTTTTGGCACTTTAATCATCAAAATCGGTCTAAAAATGAGGGAGGAGTTCTGTTTACAAAAATCGGCTTAGCGTATTATATATATAGATAGATGTCTAAACAACTATTTAAAATCAAACATGATATGTCATACATAACACTTAGGATTAAACAAAAAAAATCTTGCAGGATAAAATGGAATTTTCCATAATTTAAAAGAGGGATTAAATGGGATCTTTTGACCCAGTAAGCGGGATTATTTTTTTGGTTGTGTGGATACACTGGATGCGAGATCAAATAGATATTGTCAGATTCAATATACCATTTTACTGAATTGTTCTAACACAAGAAGTAGGTTTATTTAATTAAAATTTAGAGTGTTAAATAAATATCTGACGTAGTAGCTGTTGTTGTATGCCTCTACTAATGGCTTGATTTGATTTTTCACTTATTTGATTATCTTTGATAACCATTGGTTTTACTAAAATACAAGTACTTAACTTATCACCAACCAAATTTAAGAAATTTAATTATCATAACTGCACTAGATCTAGAACAATTACTTTTCTTTAGATTTTGTTTTTAATAGGCCCTTAGCTAAACTCACCTGGTTTATGTTGATTGAACAGGCTGGTATCAAACACACCGAATCGATTTCATGTTGAGTTTACACACATTTTTTATGCTATTCATAACAGTTGCAATGTCAACAATTTCTGTCTTTTATGTTCTTGACGTCAGTTTTTTGTCTTCCTTAGGCCACTTCTACAGCAAGGACTGTTATGTGTTCCTTTGCCGCTACTGGGTGCCGGTGGAGGGGGAGGGGGAAGCAGACGACGCTCCTCCTGAAGAAGATCATCAATGTGTCGTCTATTTCTGGCAAGGCAGAGACGCCTCAAACATGGGCTGGCTTACGTTCACCTTCACGTGAGTTAGCCGATTGCACCTCCCATGCAACTTTAATTATCATTGAATAGCTCCGTCTAACAGTTCGCAAATAACTAAGTTGAATATTTTCAGAAAACCAAAACACTCAAACGTTCTAGCTGTGCCGATGACAACACAGTCAGTTTAACGTTTATTCAATCGTTGCAAGTGCTGCCAACCTTTGGATTTTCAAAAACAAAAATCCCACACAGTAAAGCATGTCATTTGTAATTTGCATAATTGTTTTTTGAAAATCACAATTTCACAAAATTTGTCGTTTGCAAGCAACGTTGTTTGACGGAGATATTCAATTATTTAATTCTTTCATTTATTATATAGTGGACATTCAGTAATACAATACATTAAAACTTTGGCAGTTAATTGATATCAATTTGGGATTACTGAGCTAGGAGCGTGGAGATATTGTTGACAAGGCTAAAAACAGATGTAAAGTATTATGGTTTCTTTGATTTAATTAGGGATGGACGGGATTGAATTTTTAGTTCGGGACGGGGTGGGATTTTTATTTCCTTCCCAATTTTCGGGATTTTTTTCTATGCATAAAAAGAAAGTCTTGAGTATTGCAGTTACCAAAAAAAGACAAACAAAATCAATTTTTATCGTTTGTGGCACTGATCTATAAAAACCAAAAAATGGGTTTACAGGTACCTATAGAAACTTGTGACTTGTGATCGAGATGACTCGCGGTCACGGGGTGATCGTCGGTATGACTCGCGGTCACGGCATGATCGTCGGTATGACTCGCGGTCACAGCATGAATGTCGGTATGACTCGCGGTTACGGCATGATAGTCGGTATGACTATGCGGTCACGGCGCGATCGTCGGTTGGTCTCTGCGGTCACCAGGTGATCGTCGGTATGACTCGCGGTCACGGCATGATAGTCGGTATGACTACGCGGTCACGTCGTGATCGTCGGTATGACTCCGCGGTCACGGGGTGATCGTCAGTATGACTCGTGATCTCGGCGGGATCGTCGTTATGACTCCGCGATCACGGCGCGATCGTCGAAATCACTTTGTGTCCTGCGTTCGAGGAGCTATCGTGAACATCTCTCGCAATAGCGGCATCATCGTCACTTGCGAAGCAGCAAAATCACCAACGATCAGACTAAATCTTGTCCCGAAAAATTCCCGAATCAAATGTAATCCCGTCCCGATAATCGGAAATATTTTTTTCCCGAAAAATTCCCGAAATTTCGGGACCCGTCCATCCCTAGATTTAATTGAGAAACTATTCTTAAAAGAAAACAATAATAATGTTTTTTATGCAATATTACATTTCAGTTCAAATTCAGTACATGCACAATGCACATCCACAGCAAAGCAAGTAACATTGATATTTTAGTAGATGCACAAAATGGGAACAAAGATGTGTTAACACTGTCAATCACAGTTTATTGCCCACAAACTATGTCAAAATTCTGCCAAACACACCGGAAAGTTATGGCTTTTATCTTGTTGGCTAAAAACAAAAATACAGACCTATACTGATGCCAAATTATGGCAATGGCTTGTCACAGTGTTAATCAATACTTATGCAAGAAAACTATAGTGTGGGAGCTTAAATATCTACAAATAGAAACTATCCCTTTCATCAATATTAATTTACTGTCTAAATCTAAGATTTATCCAGCAATCAAATGCATCTTTGGAGGTGTCTCATTATCTGATCGTCTACTCAAGCCTGGTCCCTGCAATAGGTCAAAATATCAGTGTTTTGTTGGGTTTATATTTCAGTGTCCTTATCTCTGTAATTTTCTTTAGTAAGCCATACTGCCAATCCTTAAAATTGTTTATTGATTGGCCATCGAATAAAGTATCCATACGAGCTTCCAACTTTATGCAGCAAGCTAGTCTACATCTAACCACTATTCTTTACCTCCCTAGTGGTAGTTGATACCCCTCTTTGAGGCAGAATCATCTTAGCAGACAGAGACCTTAATTTATAGACATCATTGTTTAAAGTTTTACTCTCCCTTTCACAGGTTGCAGAAGAAGTTCAAGGAGTTGTTCGGCGAGAACCTGGATGTAGTTAGGTTGCACCAGCAGCAAGAGAACTTAAAGTTTCTGGCACACTTCAAGCGCAAAATGATCATCCACCTGGGTAAGCGCAAAGAGCCTCGGCCGAAGAACACTCCGTTACCGGTGGAGCTGTACCATCTGCGGGCCAACGGAGGGCCGCTGTGTACAAGACTGGTGCAAATCAAACCTGACGCAACCTCGCTCAACTCTGCCTTCTGGTGAGTCACTAATATAATGTCAAAATTATTGGTGGATTATAATTTTACTATGCTTTTTCTGACATTTCTACTGTGATAAATTAAGCCTTTTAAAATGAATAGTTACTAATCAAAGAAAGCAGAAGCCGTGATTGCGACAAAATCCTAATCATCTCCTGCGCTCTTCTGTTAGTTAATTTTAAAGGCCTATTTTTTTATTTCTCTGTAGTATTTTTAGGTATGTCCTTTTACGTCTTTTATACTAGCAGAGTACCTGTCCTTCGTCTGTGGTTGAAAAACAGTTTCACACTTAGGCCTAGTGATACCAAGGCAAGTGCATACAACTTAAGGTGCCTTTTCCTAGCTGCGGGGTGCGGCGTTCAATGCATTTTTAGACCTAACCGCAGACAAATACGGACTAGTGTTTTCCTAGACTTTGTGTTGACATCAAGTTTCTCTCACAGAACCACTTGCACAACAACACGAACTCCTCGGTCCTCTAGAGAACCGCACCCCGCTGCAACAAGATCTGAATAAGATCTGATGCGGGGGGGGGGGGGGGGGTTGTTTCCCTAGCTTTAGTTTTATTTTTGAATTGCTGTATTTTTTTATTCGTGTATCAGCTTACAAATACTTCATTTTACAAAATTTAAACAATGTTTATGCCGACAGCAATTTAAATTAAGAGGAAGCTCGTTGAAAATATCAGTACATGTAAAGACCATGAAACGCTCATAAAAGATTGTTCATTATTAGAATAGAATATGAAATCTACATGAAGTATCTTAAGTTAATGATAGAGATAGGTAGCCACTACCTCTGGATTAAAAAGCGTCATAATTAGGGGTAGTAACCTAAAATTACAATTTAAAAATTTATGAAAAAGCAAATGGTCTGAACATTACTTCTCTTCAATTGACAAGAATATACAAATATCTATTTTTTTGAATAAAAACTCTTTTAATTTTTAAGGTGTGTGTTCTAACACATGTTAAGTATACTACCTCTGATCTTCTGATATTTTAATTTATTTATGCTCTGATCTTAACTACCACTAGTAAGTGGGTGGGTATAAAGTTTTATATGTAGCTAGCAGTTGTATTTTCATCATTGTTTCTGTACACCCAATTTGTATATTAGGTCTAATCTTTGATTTTTTTCTGAACTACTAAATTTAGATGTTTTGTATGTTTCCAGCTATATCCTGAAGGTCCCGTTTGAGAGTGACGAGGAGACAGAGAGCGGTATTGTTTACGTTTGGCTCGGCTCTAAAGCGAATCCTGATGATGTACGACTCATTGAAGAAATCGCAGATGAAATGTTCAATAATGTAAGTTGTCCCAGATTTAATATGAGATATTATATGAGAGGAACTATGTTTCTATTTATTGCTAATTTTTGTGTGGTATAAAAATGATTTAGATGATTGAAGTTAATTTTCATAGGACAACATTAGTTAGTATTAACTGACCTGGTGTTAGAGGCTATAGGACCATGTTTGAATCCCAGCATTTGCAGATTTGGCTATATAATAATTTAATAACCCATAAGTTTGCAGGTGTAATTGTTATAGTTGTGAAGATAATTTATTTTGTGAAGGGTTCCTTTGTTTAGTTTGAGAATTTATTTGAAATATAATTTTTTATGAGGTAATTTAATTAAGATAATATAACATTTAAATTGTAGAATTAGGAGGATAGCAGCTAGCTTACCTTGAAAAGTGCAGGTAGGCCATAGAATATACAGAAGAGAGACTAAACACACAATATTTCATCCCCTGGGGAACTTTGTCAAGTGTAGAGAAAGTGAAGAGAGTTTACAAGTCAGACTAGATCAATAAGGTGTTTTAAACATAACCTTAATCTTATCATAGGTAGTTACCTATAACATCATTTAATATTTAAACTAAAACCAATTATTTGTGTTGGTAACTGTAATTGTTTTTTAGTTAGTTTAACCGTTCTCTATCAAATTATTAGTTCAAAATAAATAAGTAGTGTGAACTTAAAGGTTTTTATGTTTCCTATAGACTGTTTTAGGTTTTGCTAGTTTACCTCGCTAAAATTTATGTGCTGATGTAGCTGTTTGAAATACTTGTTTACATTATTCATGCTTATGTAACTTTTTTCAGCAAAAAAAATCTACTGATGGTGTAAGTGATGTGGAATAAAATAAATGTGATTTTACTAAATTTCATGTATTTTTGTTTTTTGTAACTTACAATATTCTTAAAGGTTAAATGTTATTTTACTGAAAATTCTTCAAGCATCAGAAATTATTTGATCTTTGGCTTTCCAACGATCCAATCATTTCTGTTTTGTTGGTCCTATGGCTTATATGAAAATATTTAAAACTGTTGTGTCATATGACATACTTAACATGTTTGAAAATAAATATGTAACATACTTTCATTATTTATTTTTTATGCATGTAGTAAAAGAAATCGCGTTTACTCGATAACTATGGTTTAAAACGGGTTTAAACTTAATTTCGAAGTGAATCCCTTACTCAAACTCATGTTTCCGATTTCAACTTTTTATGTACTTCAGAAACCTACTAATCCAAACTAATCCATTCTGTTTCCTGAAAAAGTGTTCAAAGAAATTACAATGTTGTTTCCATTTTCCTTGTAACTAGCTACAAAACTTATCAACATTACTTAATAACCAATCTTTCACTTTATCAAGTTTAACCTGTAATTAATTTCCATCAACTAAGAAAAAAAATATATTAAAAGTGACAAACACCATTAAAAAAAATTGCTTATGTCTTTATATTTACTTTTTCTCATTCCTATTTTTTAAACTAACTACTTGAGCTCTTCTGTCAATAATTAAAACTGTTTTCTTCAGAACTATTACTTATGATAACTCGATATTCATATTTCATCAGGCGATTCACATTAGCTGATTTCAATCAAATTTTCAAAACTCCTTGCTATGGTAAAAACTTTTTACCCACCCATATTTTATTGTACTTGTAGTTTTCTCTTATGTTTTCATATTTTACAACTATGACAATATTTTTATCCTTAATAGATTAAATTTATTGAACATAATAAAAATAAATAAAATATATACATTCTAAAAGTAGAATTAACTTACTTGTTTTATCACAGCCATGGATCACTCTGCAAGTACTCAACGAAGGAGAGGAGCCTGATAACTTCTTCTGGGTTGCACTCGGAGGTCGTAAACCTTACGAAACAGATGCAGACTTCATGAACTACACCAGACTCTTCCGCTGTTCTAACGAGAAGGGGTATTTCACCGTCTCAGAAAAATGTTCAGACTTTTGTCAGGTTGGTATAGTATTGCATGAATAAAAAAATTCTTTACTATATCCGCAGGTGGTGTCAGAATCAGTAACTTTTGTCTATGGGTTTTATGTAAGAACTTTATTGAATGAATGAAAAAATTCTTTACTATATCCGCAGGCGGTGTCAGAATCAGTAACTTTTGTCTATGGGTTTTATGTAAGAACTTTATTGAATGAATGAAAAAATTCTTTACTATATCCGCAGGCGGTGTCAGAATCAGTAACTTTTGTCTATGGGTTTTATGTAAGAACTTTATTGAATGAATGAAAAAATTCTTTACTATATCCGCAGGCGGTGTCAGAATCAGTAACTTTTGTCTATGGGTTTTATGTAAGAACTTTATTGCATGAATGAACCAATTCTTTACTATATCCGCAGGTGGTGTCAGAATCAGTAACTTTTGTCTATGGGTTTTATGTAAGAACTTTATTGCATGAATAAACAAATTCTTTACTATATCCGCAGGCGGTGTCAGAATCAGTAACTTTTGTCTATGGGTTTTATGTAAGAACTTTATTGCATGAATAAACAAATTCTTTACTATATCCGCAGGCGGTGTCAGAATCAGTAACTTTTGTCTATGGGTTTTATGTAAGAACTTTATTGCATGAATAAACAAATTCTTTACTATATCCGCAGGTGGTGTCAGAATCAGTAACTTTTGTCTATGGGTTTTATGTAAGAACTTTATTGCATGAATAAACAAATTCTTTACTATATCCGCAGGCGGTGTCAGAATCAGTAACTTTTGTCTATGGGTTTTATGTAAGAACTTTATTGCATGAATGAACCAATTCTTTACTATATCCGCAGGTGGTGTCAGAATCAATAACTTTTGTCTATGGGTTTTATGTAAGAACTTTATTAAATGAATGAAAAAATTCTTTACTATATCCGCAGGTGGTGTCAGAATCAGTAACTTTTGTCTATGGGTTTTATGTAAGAACTTTATTGCATGAATGAACCAATTCTTTACTATATCCGCAGGTGGTGTCAGAATCAGTAACTTTTGTCTATGGGTTTTATGTAAGAACTTTATTGCATGAATAAACAAATTCTTTACTATATCCGCAGGCGGTGTCAGAATCAGTAACTTTTGTCTATGGGTTTTATGTAAGAACTTTATTGCATGAATGAACCAATTCTTTACTATATCCGCAGGTGGTGTCAGAATCAGTAACTTTTGTCTATGGGTTTTATGTAAGAACTTTATTGAATGAATGAAAATATTCTTTACTATATCCGCAGGTGGTGCCAGAATCAGTAACTTTTGTCTATGGGTTTTATGTAAGAACTTTATTAAATGAATGAAAAAATTCTTTACTATATCCGCAGGTGGTGTCAGAATCAGTAACTTTTGTCTATGGGTTTTATGTAAGAACTTTATTGCATGAATGAACCAATTCTTTACTATATCCGCAGGTGGTGTCAGAATCAGTAACTTTTGTCTATGGGTTTTATGTAAGAACTTTATTGCATGAATAAACAAATTCTTTACTATATCCGCAGGCGGTGTCAGAATCAGTAACTTTTGTCTATGGGTTTTATGTAAGAATTTTATTGCATGAATGAACAAATTCTTTACTATATCCGCAGGTGGTGTCAGAATCAGTAACTTTTGTCTATGGGTTTTATGTAAGAACTTTATTGAATGAATGAAAATATTCTTTACTATATCCGCAGGTGGTGCCAGAATCAGTAACTTTTGTCTATGGGTTTTATGTAAGAACTTTATTGCATGAATGAACCAATTCTTTACTATATCCGCAGGTGGTGTCAGAATCAGTAACTTTTGTCTATGGGTTTTATGTAAGAACTTTATTGCATGAATAAACAAATTCTTTACTATATCCGCAGGCGGTGTCAGAATCAGTAACTTTTGTCTATGGGTTTTATGTAAGAACTTTATTGCATGAATAAACAAATTCTTTACTATATCCGCAGGCGGTGTCAGAATCAGTAACTTTTGTCTATGGGTTTTATGTAAGAACTTTATTGCATGAATAAACAAATTCTTTACTATATCCGCAGGTGGTGTCAGAATCAGTAACTTTTGTCTATGGGTTTTATGTAAGAACTTTATTGCATGAATAAACAAATTCTTTACTATATCCGCAGGCGGTGTCAGAATCAGTAACTTTTGTCTATGGGTTTTATGTAAGAACTTTATTGCATGAATGAACCAATTCTTTACTATATCCGCAGGTGGTGTCAGAATCAATAACTTTTGTCTATGGGTTTTATGTAAGAACTTTATTAAATGAATGAAAAAATTCTTTACTATATCCGCAGGTGGTGTCAGAATCAGTAACTTTTGTCTATGGGTTTTATGTAAGAACTTTATTGCATGAATGAACCAATTCTTTACTATATCCGCAGGTGGTGTCAGAATCAGTAACTTTTGTCTATGGGTTTTATGTAAGAATTTTATTGCATGAATGAACCAATTCTTTACTATATCCGCAGGTGGTGTCAGAATCAGTAACTTTTGTCTAAGGGTTTTATGTAAGAACTTTATTGCATGAATGAACAAATTCTTTACTATATCCGCAGGTGGTGTCAGAATCAGTAACTTTTGTCTATGGGTTTTATGTAAGAACTTTATTGAATGAATGAAAATATTCTTTACTATATCCGCAGGTGGTGCCAGAATCAGTAACTTTTGTCTATGGGTTTTATGTAAGAACTTTTTTGCATGAATGAACCAATTCTTTACTATATCCGCAGGTGGTGTCAGAATCAGTAACTTTTGTCTATGGGTTTTATGTAAGAACTTTATTGCATGAATGAACCAATTCTTTACTATATCCGCAGGTGGTGTCAGAATCAGTAACTTTTGTCTATGGGTTTTATGTAAGAACTTTATTGCATGAATGAACCAATTCTTTACTATATCCGCAGGTGGTGTCAGAATCAGTAACTTTTGTCTATTCGTTTTATGTAAGAACTTTACCAGTATCTATATTTTAGAAAATCTTTTATGTTGTCATGTGCCATTCAAGAAAGTAATACAGATGTTCTGAAGCAGCCGTTCCCAACTCGCTGGGATCCGTGGACCACATAATGTGACAGTGAAAGTATCACGGACCTCCATTTGCTAGATGGAAACTAATTTTTTACAACGTTACAAGGTTATAAGAATACAAACGTAATGTTTCTTTTTAAAACTCTTGAGCAAAAATTATGTTTTTGTCATTAAATTGAAATATAAAATGTTCTCATTGCAAAGTCATTCTAAAAATTTTACACAATTTTTTTTAGAAATTTAAAATGCAAATAAAGTTACACAGTTTGCGTTTGTCGCAATTATTTCAGTGTAACTTTGAAAAACTGATTTAAACTATTAAAAACATTTGCCATGTGTTATTTGTTATTTAAACTTTTTTCTTTCCAATTTAATTTTATTCAACAATTATTTTGTTACTCTTTACATCTAGTTTCTCGTGGAGCGACTTTGGACTGCGGACCACCAGCTGGGAACCATTGTTTTAAAACTCACTCACTCCCATGGCCATTTATGCCCAAGGCGGGATTTGGCCACACCAACAACTGCTCTCCATCTCTCTCTATCTTCTGCCTCTTCCACTGCTGCCCCCACTTCTCTGACGTCCTTGTAGACACTATCCCACCATCTCTTTTTGGGCCTTCCTAATGGCCGTCTCCTTTCTGGGTTTCATATGCTTGCTTCTTTTAATACTGAACCCCTTTCTCTCTGTAGTGTGTATCCTGCCCACCTTTTTCTCCTTGCTTTCACGTTTGCTACTACATCATAATCTGTATACAGGTTCCTTATCTCCCTAGTATGCCTTTTTCTCTGTTTTAAAGGAATTATTAATAAGGATATTGTGTTATAGGATGATCTTGCAGACGATGACATAATGATTCTTGACAACGGAGAACACGTGTTCATGTGGTTAGGATCAAAATGCAGCGAAGTGGAGGTGAAGCTAGCCTACAAGTCAGCACAGGTATGTTTAGTATCGCACCTTTGATTGTTATATATTACATTCTTTTTTCAAAGAAAATTTTTCACTCAGTTATATTTAAAATAAATGTTTCTTATAAACATTGTTTTTATTACAAATTATAACTGATGAAAACAATCGATACACACTTGTGATTAATGGGATTGCTTACAATTAAAGATTACAACTTTATTAACAAAAGCTGAATTTTGCTCCCTAGACTCAAAAAAGTGTTTTACGTTCTAGAGAGAAAAGAGCTACTGTAGACCTGTAACGCAAATATTAAAATGGCTGTTATTGCTGCAGTGTGATGAAAAGATACTGTCAGTGTTTTTGTTCTTTGATAGGTCACTGCAGCTGTCTATTAGCCTAATATCAACTAGACACCTAATTGCACTCTTTTAGGATGAGAAAATGTTCTAGGTGAAATGTGGTTGTTCCCCTTAGACCTCTATACCCTATCTCAAACAAAAAAGGGGAAATAGGGCAACCTTCACTGTGACCTCTCCAATTATTTGTTTTACCCTCCTAACATAACACTTTTGCAGGTTTACATCCAACACATGAGAGCCAAACAGCCTGATAAACCTCGCAAGTTGTTCCTCACGCTCAAGAACAAAGAGTCAAGACGTTTCACTAAGTGTTTCCACGGCTGGAGTCAGCATAAGAGACCTCCGGAGTAGATAACTTAGTAGGCTAACAGCTGTTGGCTGAGTTGGTATTTTGATTTTGGATTTGAGCGGATTTCTTGTGTACAAAGCTGTACCGTTGAGTTTTGGATAATGACATTCAATTGATAGACAGAAATATTCATGGTGACGACAGGGGGCAAAAAGTCAATGATTTTAAAAAGGTTAAAATACCTACGGTACCCTCTGAGATTTTTAGTTTTGGTCGGCCAACAATTGTATTTATTTATTGAGGGAAAACAATTTTTCTACAATGTCTAACAGGCCATGGTTTCAACAGTTCATTAAGGAAAGGGAATTTTAAAGATAAAGAGTTTAAAAAGTTCTGTGAATGATAATTTTGAAGTCAAACTTCATGCTGTTGAATACTCTTCATCACTGGGGTTCTGAAGAGTTATCATAAACTCCAAAACATGAAAAATAAAATAAGTATTTGGCTAAGTACAGTTGAACTTCGTTAACAATACTCTCATGGCGATAATGAAATACAACTTGTTATCAAGGTTTGCAACATCATTTAATCAAGGCTATTTTAAAATTACGCTTGTTATCAAGGGTTCCACTGATGTAATACAGATTTTTATGTTGATATACAATTTTCACTGTTGTCAAATAAATATTTACAACCTCGGTGAGAAGGGGAGTAAGCCAACCTAGTGTTGGAGCGTGGGCTTCAGTCCCTGAGGTCAGGGGTTCAAATCCCATCAATCACCAATGGATTTTATTTTTAGAACCTGTAGGCCTAGTCTGAAGTAATGAGAAAGATGCGGGCTTTAGCCTAAGATGTGATAGTGATACAGAAGAAAAATAACCAGTAAGAAGAGGATTTAGTAGCACGATATTCAAGCTGAAAATGGACCTTTAGGTTTGAAACCAGTTGTGGTCCAACCAAAACTCATACCTCTATTTTAATATTTTTTTGAATATTGATTGAACTATTACAGAGGGGAAAATGCCAATTTTTTTATTCGCAGAAGACACTGAAAAGCTATTGATTTCAATTTAAAAGGTTTCTAAGTCACAGCTTTTTATCGGGGTTACGTACTGTAGGCCCTACTAACAATTAAGCTGTTGAAACCCCATGTATGTATTTTTGTACTAGTGTATCTGATCTCCATTCACTAAAATATTAACATAATGTTCTCGCTGGAGATATCATTAAAACTACTGAAGAGTTAATATGTCTGACCTCAGATTTTATTTGATGACAATTTGTATGTTAACCAATTTGAAGAAAGTTGGATAAACACGATAATAATGCAAAATCTGGAAAAAAACTAATTATTTTGAACAAATATGAAAACACTTCAAATCATTGATCATGAAATAACTATTCTACACACTTAAACATCCAACACCAAAAAATTACATTTTTAAGGCATACAATTTATTTGGGTTTTGTACATTGAAATTTTCTTGTCTTTCAGTTATGGTATGTTTGACCTTATAAAACATTTTGCCTTTGTGAACAATAATATCCTACTATGTAATATACAATTTGTACAACGAAATCGAGTATAAATTGAAATAGTATATTTCGTACCAAGGGCCGAAAATGAGGTTTTGCCGGCTCGAGATAGTTTTTAAGTTCGAGACGAAGTCGAGAACTTAAATCGATCGAGAGCTGCAAAACCATTTCGGTCCGTGGTACGAACGCTATTTTTCACCACACTATACCATATTACCACTATTCACCACTATAATAATGCGCACTGATAGTCAACACAACTACAACTTTAAGGTTATGTGAAGAAATAATTTGAGGAATCAGCAAAAATAAAAATAAATAGTTGCTAGGCAACGGTGACAATAACACAATTCTATTGCAATGCTATGGATTTTGATTGTGTATTTAAAATGCATTCATGTTTAAGTAAGTAAGCGGACAGCTGATTTTGCGGCCCCGGCCTGTAAAAACCTGCTCGGTCCCCAATTTATGATGACAGCTGGCATCGCCAGCAAAACGTAACTTTCAGCCACCAATTAACGTATGTAATACAGCCAAAAACATCATAGTGTGGTGAAAACTGTATTTTTGGTAGCACAAAACTGCATTTAACTTTATGGTTTCATGTTATTCTTATTTATTGATTGTTTAAAAACTCCTCTCCTGTTCTTCCTCTTTAAAGCTCAATATTAGGTGTTTAAACATGGTATAGCTTTTATATAATTTATTTTACGCAATATTTTGTTTTATGTTCGTAATATTTATTTAATGAAGTATTATGGTTGGAGTATTCATTTTTATCAGCATTTTACAAACTACCTGTGACTGCAAGCCTTTATGTAAATGACTTGTATAAATTTGGTTTTACTAAATTTATAAATTTGTTTTTACTAAATAAGGGGTTGGGTGAAAGGGGGTAATCAAAGACAATTAAAAAACATTAGCCTTAGATATTTTGTAAAATGCTGGTTGAAACATTGCTTGTACAGAAAATATTTTGTAACTTATTCATGTACAATAATTCTAGTCTTACAAAGATTTTTACTAACTAAAAACTAATTCTACAAGGAATAAAGATTTTTATTAAATATATTAACGTGGTTGCCCTTTTTATTTTACCTGATGGTGTTAGATTTAGTGATTATCTTGACCCTGTGTGTTGCACACGCACAAGGCCGTATTCAGAATCTATGAGGCCCATGGCGGCTCACTTTAAAAACACCCTTCTATTCCTATTCTCCAGTGGCTGAGCTTAGGGGTTTAGAAATACACGATGAACGCGAGCCTTTGTTTTCTACGATCCGAACGGCGAATAAATCAAGATAATATTGGACTATCTAATAAATAATTCTGTGTTAATTTTTAATAATAATACCAGGGGTTTGAGAGCCAGAATTTTTAATTTGGGCTGGGTAAAAAATTTTGACATTTTTAGGATCAAAATCAGGTTGCTTTGAAAAGGAGATAAAATTGTCATTTTCTGCAATCGCAAAGGAATGGTAAACACATTATCGTATTCACATGATGTACCCAGTGAAAAATTGAACATCTTTCGGACTTTCGCTATCACGGATATATTCTAGGGGTCTACGGTACCCCAGGTGGTTGTAACGTGACAACAACCAGGTAATTAGTTATGTTGTTTACCTTTTGATTGCCAGGTTCTTGATGAAATAATAATGTTAAGCTCTATGTACATTTCGCCACAAGTGTGGCATCCTCAGGAGCTGTGTCTGGTTTCTTCTCATATCACTATCACTTAGTCACTAAAAACGCACGATATGTGAATCACCCGTGAATGTAAATAAAATAGGATAGTGCGTTTTTAGTGACTAAGTGATAGTGATCGGAGAAGAAACCATACACAGCTCCTGAGGATGCCACACTTGTGGCGAAATGTACATAGAGCTACACATTATTATTTCATCAAGAACCTGGCAATCAAAAGATAAACAACATAATTAATTATCTGTTCTTGAATCTGGGAATACCACATAAAAACAACCAGGTAAATTAATTCTTTATTAGACATAGGAACCCAGGCTATACAATTTACTATTTCAATATATTAATTGACTGTTGCCATCCCTAGACACATGACTTAAGAATATCCTAGTAGAATATTCTTGTGAGAATTTGCTTCAATTATCAATATTTAGGCGGTGTGAGGGGGAAGTTATTTTTTTCTTCTTAATGTATGTTTCAGCTTCAGCTGATTGCCGTTTGGTTGACAAATATCAGCTGTTGAGCTATGTTTTAATGGCGGGATCAAGACGTGGAGGGGATAGTTTTCTTCCCCTAAAACCGCCTAAATTTTGTGAATGGAGTATTAGTAGTTATGTTGTATTGAAATCAAATTTATATAGCGCAGCAGACAGACACAAACTCAACTTTGGAGAGGGTAAGAAGGTTTCCAGGAAGGATGGCAATCAAAATCTAAGTTTTTATAACAATCATTATCCCAACTTCAGTAGCAAACATACCAAATGCTTGTAGAAAATGTCTAAGAAACTTTTTGAAACCTTTGAATGATTGCACTGAATTTGACTTGCAGGAGGTACCCCAAAGTTTGGACAGGTTAAAAAAACCACCTCATAGAGTAAGTGCAACAGTGAACGCAGTCTTGAGTTCTATAGCGATAATTGCACTCCTCCCCCCTTCCTCGTGGGAGAATTTGTCTCTTCCTTAAGTCCCCATCAAACTAAACCCTCTTGCGCCTTTGGGCCCCTTTTTTAAAATGGCCCTGTGTGTGCGATAAATTGTATTTTCGAACACTGAATTTGAACATAATACTAAGTTTTATGATTAGAAAGATACAGGAGAAGAAGGGCAAAGTGTTTGAACTATTATCATCATCATTATCATTATCAATTGAGATGGGATATCATTTAACCCAAATATGAATGTAGAATGGTGTGAGATGATCTTTGTAGCTTTGTTTGTTACTGACTAATATCAGCTGTTTCATAATTCAGGATCATTATATTAAAAGCCCAATGATCAGGAACAGCTGGGCCCAGTTTCAAACAATCAAAAAGCTAACTAACTAACTTTTCTCAGGATCATACCAGCAAGCTTTTGAATGGGCAAGCACTTAAACATTCAGCTAGCTCTGGCGATGAATGTCAGCATCAGGTATGTTTCTTGTTATAAAAAACGTGTCACTGACCTTACCTTGCACGCGGCAGGAAATTTGATTGTTTATCAAATTTTAAAAACACAGCGAAGCGTCCATGCTAGCTAAAGAGCTGAAATTTGTGTCATTCTGTTAACAAATGATGCCAGTAACTGGTGATGAGCCTTGTTGTGGCGTAATACGGATATACGCTAAACCGGCCCTTACTTAAAAAAACGGACTCGTAAATATTGCCTGTATGTAGCTTACCAAGCCTTCACTACTTCACTAAAACATCAAAATTTTACTAGATTTATTCTCTTCAAAATGGTACGTTTAGGCAAAATTTACAGTGTTAAGCTGGGTTTTCCTAGGCGCGGAGTCGGCGAGCGGAGAGAGGAACGTGGAGAGCGGAATTGAAATTAACATGGCATTCCGCTCCGCTTCTAGGAAAACAGTAACATTAAATTGCCTAAGACAAGTGGAGTCTGCTCTCCGCGTTCCTCTCTCCGCTCGCCTACTACGCGCCTAGGAAAACCCGGCTTTACGTTTACTGAACATAAATAACTGTAGCCTGATTGTAGAGTACTACAATCAGGTTGTAGAGCACCTATGAGACCTGAGATGCTCCAATTCTAGAAAAGAGGTATGGGTATAGCACTCGGCCTAAAGTAATGAATCCTGCTTGTGTGCATCACTTTTGCGATGCAAATGATTATAACTAGTAACTAGCTGGCCCGACAAACGTTGTCCTGTCTCCTGTCCTAATGTGGTTTTATGTCAAATGCTCGTTCATTTTCAAGATGAGCTCGTTCGCATGGCTCAATCACGTTCTGGTTGAAGTTTGTTTGCTACACTTACTCTTTACTCACCTTTAGGTTGGAGCTCATTCACTGCATTCACTTGCCTTCAGGTTAGCTCGTTTGCTACGCTAACTCACCTCCAGGTTGAAGTCCATTCGCTACGCTCACTCACCTTTTGGTTGCAAATTAGCGGTTGTCATAAATTAAGAAAAATAATAGTGCTGCACCCTGTTGGTAAACCTAAAACTTTTTAATGCTATTGAACATCACTGAATCAAATTGTTTAGTTGAATCAGCTGTTAAGATTCTTTAATTCCATTTAAATATGAGTACTCATAAGGTTAACATGGGCAACTCCAGAGCCACTGGGGCAGATCCCTTTTGACGGATCTGCACCAAAACTTCACACAAACCATCCTTAAATAAAGCTTAATACTGCCTGAAAGTTTCATTACAATCTGTCGAGCGGATTCGGAGTCCATAAACGACAAATAAACATAAATTGGATTTTATATATATAGAAGAAAATAGACTAATAATTTATCGCTCTCAGCATTATACAAAAACAAAACTTTACAAAGGCAAACGGGGTGTCACACCTTTTGAATCTCCCGCGGAATGGAATCAGCTGATTTGATAACAAACATGTGATATCCGCTATCAGACTTTATGAAATGCCTCTGATTTTGACAATGATCAAAACTCATTAGCTTGAACTAAAGCTTATGGGACATTTTAAAACTAATAATTATTTATTTTTAATAGCTATATTTAATAAATAAGAAAAGTATGACAAACTTTTCATTGAGGTTGGGATATTATTGAACCAACAACACATGGCAGCACTGTTTATGCAATCCTGGGATCAGTGGAACAATGTAGTTTACAGGTTTTTCATTTTAAATTTAACTCAAGGACAGAATTTGATCTGTTACCGATATATAGACAGTTTTTAAAGTTATATTTATGGATTTGGCTGTTTCTATTATTGTTTTGTTAGTTAATGGAATAAACTACTGTACCTGCCGATATCCCAGGATGCAACGTCTAGTGGCAGAACTGTTTCCCCGATTACAAAAAAAAGCACATGTGTGCAGCGTAGTCTGCAAAGATTTGTCCGTGGGGTTGTAGTTCTAATCGTTTGTGCGTGAAAATTTGACTATTATGGCTTTAGAATCTTCTGTTGAAAATGGTGTTTCCGATGGCGGGTCCGATAGTGGGATAGATATTGGATTAACTAAGGCAAATATAAGTAAGTACAGTTAATAATACGAACCATTACAAAGCTACATTTAATTTAAATTCTCTTGTAACCTTGATGATGTAACCGGTATGATTATGATTTTCATCATGAATAGGGTGTTTGAAATATCTTACTAAGTCGTAGTTTATACTCTTTATTTAAGCTTACTGTTTAAACGAAACACTTGCACCTATTCTATGCCGGGCAGAAAGTAGCAACAGACTCACAAATGTCCTCTTTGTTAAAGTGGCTCACAAAAGTCAATTTCTACCAAGTCTTATAAATGCACCCTAAAAATAATCCTTGCATTCATGAAATAGCATGTTCAAAAATATATGTTTGGTATACAAAATCAATTTAAATATTTCTATTTAGCCTAGGCTAACTGTGTGTGTGTGTAGCCTAACTTATAAGTTATTCTGCTGCCTCTAAAGTACTAATGAATTCTCAACACACTTTTTTCGGTGGAATTTAATTTACCATTGCCTGAAATAAAATTAAGTTATAAGGGAAACTGTCCAATGGGCTATCGTAAAAAATAGTGAGTAGGCTAAATGCATATAAAGAGAGTCTAGATGATGATGAGGGGAAGAACAAAAACCAATAAATCAGTTAAAAAGGTGTTGATTTTTACAAATTCTTGATAAAGTGTTAGTTTGACAGGCTGTACAAGTTGAAAGGTGATGTTTTGTAAGTTTACCTTGTGGTTTCCAGGTTCTTGAAGTTTGTGAGTTTTCAGCACATTTCACCACTATGTGCGGCCTATCAAGAGCATAACTTAGTCCGTTTATTTTTAGAACACGAGTTATGTTACTTTATTTAATTTACTTATTGTTTACCGTACCGTATACTAAGCTAAATTAAACATTGGCAATTATTTACTATATATAGGCTACACTGGGATATGATGTAATTTTTAAATGTTTACTTAGGCCTACAGTTTTTTTCACGCTGAATCCAAAAATGCAATCAGTTTGTGTCGGAGAGATTCCTACATAAGTGGCCGTAAATCGAAGGTTAAGATTACAAATCTAAGGTTCATTGAGCGGTAATGATGGTAACTTAATATGGTGTGGTCTAAATGGTAGGTACCTATTTAGACTGAGGACTGAGTAGTGAAGAGAGAAAACCAGCTGTTTCTACTCAACTTAATTCGTAATGAAATCAATTCGTTTTGAAACCAAATAATCAGCTCTTATTGAGGCATGTGGGAAGGTAGGTCGGGTTTTATGCGGATTCAAGATTATATTAAGTGTTTCGAAGTGAGGTTAGAATAGGAAGGTAAAGTTTAGGTTATAATGAACGGACTCATTAATTTATGCTACCACCAGACTGTTTTTGCACTTAATTGAAATATAGTGGGTGAAAAACAACAAAATAACAATATCAAAAATGCAACAATCACAAATCTGTATAAAGTACTTAACCTATCTTCCTTTCTGTCATAAAATGTGATTTTAAAAATTAACATCTAGGTTGGGTTAGGTTAGATTATATTAGCTGATCTTAATTTAATATAAAAGGGTTTTTCAACAATAACTTGTATAGCCTAATAATAATTTTTGTAGGCTATACCTATATTTGAAGCTATAGGCCCTAAATCAGAAACACAAACTACAACCATAGTACAATTATTATTAGTTAATATTCTTGAAATGAGTTAGTGGCCACCATCAACCTGTATAGGTGATGTCTCGGAACTGCAGACTGAAATACAACTATCATTGGTTCATCAATAATAACAGTACAGGACGCTGGATGTTGTCACGTAACTCATTGATTGTAGGCTAGCTGGTTTCTGTCTGTACACTTGCTGATACAGTGCGTTTGATGATAAATTTGTGTGGTCGTATGAGGCACAGTTTACGCTTAACGGGACTGTTAACGGTCTCAATTTTGTCTACTGGGCCCCTGACAATCCTCATGTTCGTGTAGAAAAAGCTGTAAATCTACCCTGGGTTAATGTTTGCTGCAGCGTCTCATCACATGGTTTGATTGGCCCTTTCTTCTTTGATGATACCATCACTGGTCAGGTATACCTTGATATGCTCGGAACAAGGATTTTCCTATTTAGCAATTAAATGTTTTACTTTAAAAAAGATAGAGTCCTGACTCTGGTGGAGGTCGCAGAGGCTCTGCTGTTAATTGTCCTCCCTGGTCACCAAATTTAACACCGCTAGATTTCAACTTATGGGGGACTATCAAGAATGAAGTGTACATACAGAGCGCGTTCTGGGAACATGTACTGGTGCACTAGTGCAGATTAACCGGTGACTTACTCACTAGTTCCGCCCTGGGGCAAGAGTCTTGGTTTCCCAGAACTGTCACCGGTTTAAGGTACACATTGGATTATAATTTAGACATCCGCCTACTATTTACTTTATAATATTTCAAACAAACAAACTTAACCTCACAGAATAAATTATTTGAAAATTATTCACTTATTACGTTATAACCCCTCATAGAATAAATTATTCACTCATTACGTAATATCTATCTATACTATTATAAAAAAGAGGTGGTTGCTGTATGTGTGTATGGGAAAAGTAAACTCGAAAAATACTGGTCGGATTGGGCTGAAATTTGGCATGATGATAGCTCACATTCCCGATTAACATATAGGCATATTCTTATTTCAAAAATCCTTTCGGGCTCCGCCCCAGTGGCTCTGGAGTTTCCCATGTTAAACTTATGAGAAATGGAATTATTGAATCTTAACAGCTGTTTCAACTAAACAAGTTGGTTCTGTTCTATGATGTTCAATAGCATTAAAGTTACAAGGATTACCAACAGGGTGCAGCACTATTATTTCTTTTACATTTATGACAACAGCTAATTTGCAACCAAAAGGTGAGTGAGCGTAGCGAACGAACTTCAACCTGGAGGCGAGTTAGCGTAGCGAACGAGCTAACCTGAAGGCAAGTGAGCGCAGCGAACGAGCTCCAACCTAAAGGTGAGTGAGCGTAGCGAACGAGCTCCAACCTAAAGGTGAGTGAGCGTAGCGAACGAGCTCCAACCTAAAGGTGAGTGAGCGTAGCGAACAAACTTCAACCAGGACGTGATTGAGCCATGCGAACGAGATAATCTTGAAAATTAAGAAGTTAAACGGGGCAAAGCCCGCGGGTTACAGCTAGTAACCTATAAAACTGAAGAACATTATTCGATGGACCCGCTATCTTGCCGTTGCTGCATACTATTGTCCAATAAACTGACCAATCAGAGGCCGCCAGTGTATTATGCACCGTACAATTTCTCCGGTGCATAAATCTTGCATCGGTGGAGGAAAAAGAGGAAATAGCTGTCTGCTGGGTTAACTCACCGGTCTCCCAGAACGACGCATTTTACGCACCGGTGTACCGGTCAGTGTTCCCAGAACGCGCTCACAGAAACCAGCTACAATCAACGAATTACTGTACAAGACAACATCACAGCTTGCTGCTATTAGGCCTACTGATAAAACAATGACAGTTGTAGTTCAGTCTGCAAGTTTGCTATATCACTATACAGGTTAATGGTGGTCAATTTGAACACATTTCGCGTAGTATTAACTACCTAATAATAAATCCTTCTATGGTTGTAGTTTGTTTTTCTGTTTTATAGCTTCGATATAAACAACAAAAATTGAATACATTAATCTATTAAACTACCCTGTATTATACTAACCTTGTGTTTAAACGAAAACCACAACCACCTCAGGCAAAAGCTCTCTATACGTAAGCTACGTAGAGGATAGTACCATGCCCCCGCTTCCATAAGCTGCAGATATTTCAAATAGCATTAGCGTAACAGTGAGGAGAAAAAAAGTGGCTCAGGTCTTCTGCACTCCACCTAGGTATAAATTCCAGTACCGGTACTTTAGCAATTTGTGATGTAGTAATGCTGTGAACCAATCTTAAGTTATTGAGCCAAAATGAAAAAGATAGGTTTAGGCTATATGTAGAAGAAAGATCTATCTCTTTACTAATTTTCACTCTACAAGAAGCTGTAGGGTACGAAAATTTTTTGGTGAAAAAGAATAGATTTTGAATAGATTATGTGAGAAAACAATAAGTTACTTAAATCTCCCTTGGGAAAAAATCCTCTCAGATTAACCCCAATCCTTGAAATCTTAGAGGTTAAGTTTTTTTCAAATTTTAGCTAACTCCAAGGATTCTGGGTAGCTCAATTTTCTCAATAAGGCCTAATTGCCTGCTGATATAGATCAAACTGCATTCCCAGTTAAAGGTAAAGGGTTTTCTAAGTAGTTTATTGAAAAATTCTGGCTCTTATGTTTAGAGACTTAAATTGTGTACTAAATAACTTTATATTCCCAAAAAACTGGATCTCACAAATAAATAGTGAGTGTTCCGGTGCACTTTGGGCCTGACGCTAGAATAGTGGTCAATGATTATGCAAGAAGTGTTTTAATTTTTAGATAGCAAACCTGTTTATCTAACTATGATAACCTTTTGTAACACTTATAAGTAAAATATACATATTTTATTTATTGTTGTTAAACGCTCAATATAATTTTTTGATTTGCTTTGGTATAGGCTTATATTCATCTCTCTTGATAAAATGAATTTTAGAATGTTTCCCTAAATGGCTTAGTCATTACCTCAGTGTTAATAGATACAAAAAAAAAAAAAAAAAAATAGTAGGCTAAAATCTAGTACTATTCGGATACCACTCTACTCTTATTGGTTCTAATAAGTTATTCTCGGTTAAGCCAAAAACACTATTCAAATTTTATTCAACCAAATAGGCTACAGATAAGCTTTAAATAAACCATATGTTCTAGACAGACATAATATTTCTGTTTAAGTTCCCCTTTTACAAACGAGAATTTTTTATTTGAAGCAAGGATATTAACCAAAATTTATCAAAATAATAAAGTAGATAAAATATTAGTTTAGCTTACTGTCTTTCTAATCCAGACAGGTATGTTATTGCACTAAGGCCGCTTCGGAGATTACTCCATCGTCCCGTGCGTAGTGGTTGTAAACTAAATGATTGTATTTCTACATTTTACACAAAGTTTCTTCATTTTCATTGCGTCAACGGTTAATAAATAATACATAAGTAAAACACAAGACATATTTAAATGATTTTACAAACCAAAAAGTGATTTTTTTTATAAAGACAAACCATTTTTCATACTACATTTTATTGTAACTTACACCTATTTTTTTACATAATGTTCTAGTGTTCAACGCCATACGTTGCCTGCTAGGCAATATTATTTTTAAACATAAATTTATTGGCGTTCTTGAATCCAGGATCATATTTTAAGATCAAGATGCAACCCTCTGATGTTCATAGCAGTAAATCTTTGTACACTACTCACTAAGCCAATGTTATTCTTACAGGGTGTGGCTTTCAGTTTATGGTTTCTTATTCTGAAGCTGTTGGAATGAAAAAAATACAAAGCTGTTGGACGTTTTGATTAGTCTTGAAGGTTTATTGTAAATGGAGTATTATTAGGAATTAGCCTGCTGTAGCAAAGGATGATAAATTACATTTTTAACCATTTACTACTGTTCAACACTTTTGATGTGTTTAGTTCAATGCATTCTCCAAAAGGGTATTATTAGGTACAGACATATTACAGTCTTTAATATAAGTCAATGTATTCGAACCCTATTATTACAAGCAGTTGGAAAGCCAGTGGCTGTAATCAGATAGAAGATGAGAATGATAAGAATGCTTGACCAAAATAAGACATGATTAGAAAGATTTAGTAATGTTCTCTGACTCAGCTATGCATACGTAGATTTATTAAACTTTATAGGTGTATTAGAACATTGTGTCCTATTAAATTTAGGAATGCAGAATAAAAATAAAAATATATTTTAATATTCATAGTCATTTATTCAGTCTTTAAACAATACGTACCGTCTATTGTAATTTAATTAACTGAGTCCTATTTTTATACATCTATAGGCCTACATTATATATTTCCAAACTAATAATTTTTCATACCGGTACAGAAAAATGTTACCTAAAGTTTGAGTTAATGATTCCCATCTTGCTTAGAATATTTCATGACCAAATTAATCTCTCTCTCACTCAGTCATACAAAATTAAAATAAAAAGTTTCGTACCCATTTCTAAAATAGACCAATATCCATGCAATCCAGAATTTATTGAATCAACAGTAAATTAAACAAGAGCAAGAAAAATGAAACCCACTCCATATATAAACTATAAATTGAACCTATTTTATAAGTTTGTTTCCGTTTTAGTGCCTAAGAAAAATAAAACCAATTCTATTTTATTACTTATAGTTATAATTCGTACAACTATAAATTAAATGTCTTTAAATGTTTTTCTTGCCCCGACAATGGTTGTTGGGTTTTTCCCATCAGTAGGCAGGCGCGATACAGTAGGCTGAGCCTATCAATCCCAGGCGAGAAGAGACATTGTACTCGGTGATGTGCTGTGGACGGCCAAATTTAAACTTCTCTGCTCTGTTATTTCTGGCCCACCAAGGCCTTTATACTCCATTCAAAACATCAATGAGTACACCTCACACTCGTGATTAATGACAGAAATTTGTCTTTTGTCTTTTGACTACCGACATCTTATTTACAGATTGTGTTAATTGGTTCTCAATTGTTTCATGAGTAATGGTTTGGAATTGTTTTGTTAACATTTTATGTTTATGCTTTGCAGTTGTTTGCTAGGAGAGTTATCTTTTTTTCAGTTTTAAGTTATCTGAGAATTTTTTAGTAAATGAAAAATGAATTTTGATCAATTACCGGGTTGAGTATTTCTATTTGTATGTCACATATTCCGTTTTTATTTTTAACATAAAACATATAATTTTTAATTTTCACTGATGATGTTTGTTATGTGTTTAGAAGTGATTAATTAACCACATCAAATGTCACAAAAAAAAAAAGAAACAATAAACACCCAATAGCAGATAACCTAACCAAAGAACATTAATATGTCTAAAAAATTTGATAAAAACAACCCTATTACATGCCATACTTAAACATTAGCAAACGGGAAAACTTTCACTCTTTGTTTGAGAAAATACTGAAAACAAAGACTTAAAAGGTATATGTTTTAATGTTTTTGAATATAGTAAGCATGATAGCTGAGCATTTTGTTGTTGTTAACGTATTGCAAATTTACTTCTAAACTTTAATTGAAAAAAAAAAAAAAAATAGATAAGAATGGGCAACAAAAATAGTTTTTCCAAGAGTAAGTAAACCCTGTGAAATCTTTTTTGTCATACTGCAGCAAAACCAGCTGTTTTTAATACATGCATTGCAAGTCTAAAATAGCATTGTTAGGGAGTAAAACTCAGCCGTTGTCAACTCAGTTGTAAATTTCGATTGTAAACAATTGCATGCATCGATTGTTTAATCTATTGTACCTAGTTAATTGTTGCCTTATTGTAAATAGTTGGACATATCGATAGTATAACTTAATGTACAGTACACTAACTTAATCATAATAGACGAAACGATTGAATCATTTTCTAAACAGCTGCTTGTTTCCATTAGCAAATGAAATTGAAAACAAGTTAGAAATAGTTTTGAGAGGATATCTTTAAATTAAAACTCTTTTAGTTTTGGAACATAGTTTGTTCAAATAATGGTGCACATATGACGAAAAATATAGTTCATCACACAGGCAAAAAGTGTCGTTTTAACCCTCCCTCATTTTCGACCCCGGCTTTGCCTCGATAGTAAAACCTAAGCTCGGGTCAAATAGAGTAATTTTTTGCCCTAGTGATGAAGTATACTATCTAGCTCTAATTATCAATTTTACTTGGTAAAAAATATGATAAGGAAATTAAAGAAATCAAAATCAGTTTAAACAATTTGAAGTAGGTACGGTACCTATTTGACTACCTAAACTGGTTTTAAAATTTAAACTACAGTTACTACTAAAATTTATTTTGTTCAAAATTTGGAAGAAATAAACGTTTTCTAGTCAGATCAACAACTAGGAAAAAACTACAGAACGTTTGCCATTTAGGGTACAAAACTCAAGCAAAACAGCAGTAATTTTGTTTTGTTCCAATGCATTGGAACTGAACAGTTCAATAATAGTGGGGTGTTACAGTATTTTTCAAAGAAAACGTATATCCATTAAAAGACAGTTTTTGATGGTTGATTCGGTTTTCATCTCAGCAAAAAATATTTATACATCTATTTGATTACAGCAATCAAACCCTTTCATACATTATGAATGTAGTGTCATTTTTTTCTTATTTTATTCAATTTTTAAAATATTTGTTTAATACTGTTCACCCAAAAGCTTGAATAGTGAATACCGGTAGTTACTAAATGCTACTGAACAATAATGATCACAATTAGAATAATTATCTACCCAAAGGTGACGCAGGCCTATTCAGCTGCAGTCAGTTAACTATGACTACCAGAGACTAAACTAAAACATGATGTTTCTTTACCTCTTGTACTTAACAGCTCTGCCACCTTTCATAGCATGTGACTACTACGGCTTGAGCAGTCATTTGGCAGACTCTTACACTTCATCAAAGAAAATTGAAACTTTGAAGGAAGAAATTGCTCTGAAAATCACACCAGAAAAATCTGTTTTTCAAACAGACTACACCTATGGAGGTGTAAGGAAAATAATCATTTCTACATTGGACTACATCCAACTAACGCATATAGCAACAAAAAGCAAACACCTAAAAGGAGACGAAATTCCAGATTTCTTAAAAAGAAAAGGACTTTCAGTGCAGCAGAATATAATGGTATATGACCTGAAAATGTCAGCCAATGTTTTGTATAGAGAATTCAATAATCAATTGGGTCTAGACACAAACGAGGAAGGCAATCTGGGTTTCTATGGAAGTTCTCAAGTAGTTTTGACTGTGTTTTCACTTGGAAGTATTGTTGAGTGCTTTGCAGTGGTTACGGATATGAAGGTAATGTTTGGGCGTCCTCAGCAAGACATTAAGATGTGGACAAACTTCAAGGCAATTGAGGAACATTTGGTTGTGGCTATAACGAATGGTATGCAGAAGAAGTTGAAACTTAAAGGGGAGTGGATATGTGGAAAAGTGTAGGAAAAGAATAGTGGCAAGCTATTTTTCCGTTCTGTTTACCAGTAGTGTTCAGTTCTAAAAACATCAATTCGCCTAAATAAATAATTGATCTAAGTTCCGTCAAAATAAGCGTTTCATTCACAAACAATATTAAGTTACAGCTGTTTTACAGATTGACTTAAGTCAGAACTTATTTATACAAAATTCTTATCAGAACCATAAAAAAATATATAAGGCAAATTTTTTAAATTGTTGTATGCTAGTGCTTTAGAGTGCAAGGAATTGCCAGAAATTGCAAAGAATTTATAGGCCTACTGAGCCGACTCAAAATAAGATTGGTTAATCCCCTCCACACCTGCAAGTTTATTTGTGAACAATACAACTACAAGCGACACAACTCTTTTGTGCGGAAACTGTACTCAACTTCCTATGGTAACTTGTGATGTCACCATATTTATTTTCAAGAAGATGACACATTAAAGCATGTCTAATTGAACTCTGTAAATAAAAGCAAATGCAAACGTTGTGGGTTTTTAATTTTGTTGCTCTGAAAACCAATCAATTCTACCTTCAAAAGCCCCATTTTAGAACACTAAAAGCTCAGGATCAGAGTTCTTGGTTGATATCAAAATGTGAATAGGCCTAGATAGTACTGTACTGCATTTTGATAATCATGTAGATAGATTTATAGTAGGTTATTAGCAGTAGCTTTTGTACAACATTCCAGCCAGTTTGATCAATTGGTTTTTGCCTGATAGAAAGACAAACGGAAATTTAATTTTTAAATAGTGCTGATAGATGAATATAGTACAGGACAGATACTATATTAACAGTTTGACAGTCATAATCCTTCCAATCAGAGTAGTTACAAACAGCAATCGGTCTTAAACACAAACAACCTGTTTACATTTATGACACAGTGAAAGTAACAACAGATTATAAACTAGGTTAGGTTATGTAAATCTCAAGTAAATTATTGAATAAGCCGGTCATTATTATAAGAACATTTGTGACTTGAGTGTTGGTTATTGGTAGGCCTAAGAATCAAGATTAAAAGAGTAAATAGTCCAAAGAATGTACTAGAGTAGTGAAGTAATTAATAGAGTGAAGAACTAAGATTGAGGTTAGGCCTAAACATTATTGTTAGTTTATCCAGTGTAAGGATAATGAAATATAACAACCTTAACTCTTTGAACCCCTAAGAATTTTTTATTGATTGATTTTTTATTCCTATTTTGTCAACAAAGTAGACAGCAACCCCAAATGGACAAAATGACATAACCTACAATGCTGTAAAAGTTACGTTTAACAAATTATTGCAATTTTTGTGATTTTTGCCATAAAAACTCACAGTTACTCCCACCGCTTACCCATTATAATCCTTGACATTTATTGGATAGCATTATTATCAGCCCAAAGACAAATTGCATCTAGGTCCAGAACTGATCCCATTTTGAATTTTGCCAGCAATCTTCGGATTTGAAGACATAATAACTACTCGCCTAACCTTATAAATTATAGCCCCGCAGAGAAGTAAGATATAGAGGTAACAAGCTTATGGGACAACCGAGCACTTTTAGCTCTGATATGTTCCCGAGCAAGGAAGAGCCCAAACGGCAATGGCCACACTTAGCTTTTTTGTACAGAAGTTGTTGCGCACAGGGCCTTCACACAGCGTGAACTCTGTAGTACGTGATGGCGAGGGGGAAAAGGAGAGCAGATTGGGACAACGAATAGAATTTGATCTAGACACCACTAAAGTATACAATTGAATTTATCCTCTGTATCTTACTTACTTCTTACGTACTTCTCTGTGATAGCTCCAATTTCGAAAACCATTACAACTTTTGATTCCATACAGGAGCACTAAACTCAGCTACTTAGCTAGTTTATTAAAACTTAAAAGAATATCCTACTCAAACTACAATACGAAAAGAAGATAAGTAGGCAGTAGTGTAGGTTGATAATTCAAACGCCAGAGATCTGAGTTGTCTAGTTTTTTGTGGAAGTAGACTAAGGAAACAAATAGTTGACCCTCTCTGATATAGATGAGTTTATCTTGTTTTAGTGTAGCAATGAGATATCGGAAAAGAGGCTGAACTTTGACCAACACAGCGGAAAACTAACAGCTTATAAAACCATTAATATTGTTTCTGATGTTATTAGGTATATTGATTTACTATCAATTTTTTGCTACTTAGCCTCTAATTTAAAGATTTTAATTTGCAACTTTGAGTATTGAGTTATTTTATGAAATACAATTTTTTATGATGAGATATTTACAATAGTTATTCATATTTCTTGTTAAGGTTTAAATGACATTTGTTAAGCAAACCTAAGTGAAAGCATAATGGATCCAATATCTGCTACAAACCCTGTCCATTTCAAATAGACAACATTTTTTTACAATTCCCTATCTCTAAGATATTTAATAAAAAAATATACCATACACATAAAGTCAATTGAGTCAACATACTTTGACGTGAACCACTAAATTTTTAATATTAACTTAAATATATTCATGCTATATTTTGTAAATTTGTACAAGTCCCGGCATCCACCGCCGTAAATTTTGTCTTCGAATAAAAATAGTGAACGATGGTCATTTCCACCTAAGCTTCTAAAGAATTTAAGGTTTTTCCTGTTATCCCCCTTTTTTCTTAATGTGCATTCTATGGTCATACGATACAAATGTAAATTATTAGCTATACAGTCCAATTAACATTAAGATCCAAATATATCTATAACATTTTTATCAAATTCAACAGTAACATTTTACCAGTTAGTTATATTTTTTATCCAGTTACTCAACTTAATTTTGCATTATTATAATGTAATAGTATATTTCATAACAAGAGTAGGAAGTGAGTCATTACATATTTGAGACTATGTTTGAAGTGTGAGATTTATCAAGCCCTTTAAATGGTCGAGAATATGTATAGACCCACTTTCACTTGTGCTTTAAACGTTAATTTTGCTACACTACAAAGACTAATTATTTTCTTATAAAACAGACCTTAGATATTTCTTTATTACAGTTAGGAACATTACAAAACTCATAACATTTTTTAGGTTATGCCTTCAATTTAAAGTTATACCTTGGTTGTACAGTTTTGGTTGATGGAAATTGTACAGTTGACAAAACAATAACAAATCTTTGTTTAATTACGTCGGCAAAATCCAAAAAAAGATAGTAAACGTTATTTTTCCGTAGTAAACAATGTAATGATGAATTTTTGCAAATGATAAACATGTATAACAAAAATAGGTCATTCCACAGTAGTGTAGCAAAAAGATATGTTTTTACATCAGTAAAATAATTTAGATCATAAATTTACTTAATTTCCATCATTTTCACAACTATCCGTTTTTTACTTCTAAGAATTTGTCCAAAAAGATTGATTGGCCCATTCATTTCTTTAAGACTGATGCGTCATACAGAGTAAGATTTTACAAGGAAGCTACAAGGTGTATAAATAAATAAACCTTTACGTTTTTGTTCCAGAAAAAGAAAAAGAAAGTACGAAAGAAGGTGGGGGAACACCAATAACCAACGGGGTGACAGAAGTGAACGGCAACTGCAATGGAACTGAGGAGGTGGAGAAGGGCGAAACGGAAGCCAATGAAAAGGGAGGAGACAAGAAAGACGAGGCTGAAGTTGTGTTCATCCAAGACATGGGCTTCACGGTGAAGATTGTCAGCCCTGGCACCGAGGCATTTGATATACAGGTTGGGTTTTGGCGTTTTTTTTTGTCCTAGGACGCTAGGCACGAGCCTGGGATTGTTTTTCACATTACTTCAGGCTAGACCTAGGGGTTGCGGCATTATCACTTATAAAATCCATTGGTGACTTGGCGGGGATCGAACCCCGGACCTCAGGGACGCTCTAACCACTACGCCAGCTCGTTCCCCCCCGGTTTTTTGGCGTTGCTCTTTAAAAGTTTCCATGACCCCTGGGTAGGGAGGGTAATTGGTTAAATGATCAATACGTCATGTTTAATGTTCACAGCTGTTTTATTGTCTGACTACAATAATCCTTAATTAATCCGGACCTCATTGGTGTGAAATTTATTGGTATGGATACAAATTTGAGGGTTGATTACAAAAATTATGTGCAGATCAGATAAGAATGCTTCATTGTAAACAAACTCATGGTTGTTTGGCTTTTGAGTACAATGAATCAAAACTTTCAAGTGTGTGGAAAGACCTGAGGGGATTGGGCTATGATTCTATTTGCTGTTGCCATTGTTACTGTCAACCAAAAATGGCTGAAATACATTTTCTAGCATCTATCAGCTGTTGGTATTTTAAAATTATAAATACACTAGTCAAGCTTTTCTATTTGTAATATGTAACAATTATACCCATGCCCAGAATTCCAAGAGTCCCAGAGTCCAAAACCCAGAAGTCACACAATAATACCACCTTTCTTTGTACTAAGATAATTTATTCATCTGAACATTCATTAATACAGACGCTTGGCCTTAATTAGTTCAGATTTACAAAGGCTAACTTTACTTTGTACATTTTTTTTTTATTTGAGGGTTTGGATGTCTTATCCTTAGAAAAGTGTTAGTACTGATGTCATTCAAAATGTCTCTAAGAAGTGTAAAAAAAACAAAAAACTATTTAAAATGTTATTTAAAGTGGCAGTTGCACCTTGATCTCAATAAATTGTTATGTTTAATTGTATCAAATCTAACAGATCGAAAAACTCTCTTACTTAATGTTGAGTTATATAATGTAATTTGCTTTGATACTAAACATCTGGTAGTTTCATGGCATAAACGAGTGTTCTACATTTTATTCTATACTAACCCAAACCACTTTCCTTACTCAGTAATGGGTATTTACTCAGGGGAGGTATAGAAGAGGCTACGATGACAGCTGTGGGCTTCTTATTAGCTGAGGGAACGCCATTAGCGTAACAATACGACCTGAAGCCATCGGCCTCGGTGGTCTAGAGGCTAGCGTGCCGGACTGATATGCTGAAGGTCCCGGGTTCGAATCCCGTCGGTAGTATTAACTTTTTGTCCAAGATTTTTTAATTATCAGCAAGTTTGGTTGGTTTAGTTCGGTTATGACAGTTTAATTTTATTATTAAGTCATTATAAAAATTTAATTGAGCAATTTCTAGTTTTTTTTTAAACATAATTATTTTTTCTATTACTAAACTTTTGTTATAGTATTTTATTATCAGCAAGTTTGGTTAGTTCGGTTAGGTTATGATAGTTTAATTTTATAATTAAAAAATAATAAAATTGAATTTGAGGCATTTATAATTTTATTTTATGAACAGAACTATTCAGCGATTAGTGCTTCATTGCCAAAGTGCTCTCTACTACAGCGCTGTTCATGGAGGAATTTTGAACTAATGCCTCAATCGTACCTCCCCTAAGTCAGACCCTCAGTAATGCAGGTTTACCTTAAGTTGTTTTATGAAAAAAATTATTAAAAGTGGTACCGGTACCTAGTTTTACAGCATAAAATAAAATAACTAGCTTAAACCTATCAGATTACCAGATATCTTGCACACCAACATAGATTTATGTGAAGTCATTTGCTCTGAGATATAAAAATGTTTGTAAAAAGTGGTAGGTTTCACTGAATGAAATAGTTCTTCTAAATTGACTCAAACAGATTGTCAAACTTATTACACACTACGTAGTTTAATCGATTTATGTAATGCAATTTGTCATAAAATATTAGACATTTTATTTAGGGCCTAATGTGGCATTTTCATTAAATGGTTTTGCTAAAATAAAACCTAACAGATCAAAAACATTCCTTACACAGTAAAGCAGGTTGACTATGAGTGGGGGGATTTGGTTATCTTTTAAACACACTGACAAGGATTATCATACGCACACAAACACACACATATACTCACACACAACACACACACAGACAAGCAAGAGAGCTACAATCTAGCGTAACCTTTCTAATTGACTGAACTAGGCTTCCCGCAAGTAAACATTCCAGTTACAAAATGACTGTCAGGCTTCCTGCTGCATCATTAAAACATTCTTTGAATTCTGCACAGGATCTTGCACAACGGTGAAGGATTTCACATTTGTTCTGATTTAATGTTTTCGGTAAAAATTGGAAAAATTAAATTGTCTTCTTATTTTTTATTTTTCAAAAACTTGTAAAATGTCCCAACTATGTACCTAAGCCTTAAGTGGGTTCTAGCCGGCCAATTCAAGATGGCGGCTAAACATGCCTCTACGGTACAAGCTCTCAACAATAAAACTAATTTGTTTTCGATGATTGTGTGCTTGTTGTGCTCTTAACATACCAGAGCTTGCAATGGATGGGGATAAATTAAATTAATGTTGAACTATTACCCTATTTAGAAACTAAAATCACATGTGAAAAAGACTATATTTAAGTATTTTCAAAATTAATTTTTTAATACTTAAAGAAACAGTTACGAAGTTTCAATTCATCCAGGGCATAGTTTGGATCTTGTGAATATTTTACCGTTAATTTTAACTCTATCACTTTAATAATGCCACAAGGTTCTTTTTTGTAGGACCATGTTTATGTGGTAACCAGGCGGCAGGTGAAACCCTCTTAATAACATCAGTCTATATTCCTAATTTATATTCCCTTATAAAGATAAAGAAATTTAAAGAGATAGAGATAAAGACTGTTAAAAAGTTGTACATTATTATTCTTTTCAAGCAAATTAAACATTTTATAATAATTTGTATATATCCTGTTACAAATTGTTATCTTAAAATATAGTTTTATTAAATTGCCATACATATAATTATTTTTCCTTAGTATGGGTTTTCCATAGCCATTATGTATCACTAAGATTGTTATTTTTGGAAAATAAATTATCTTATCTTATCTCATTATATCTTAACAATTTACATTGTTCTCCCAAATGTGTATAGGCTATGATGTTTTACATAAATAAACTGACCTAAGGACAATGGAATTATAAACCCGAGGTTCTTAAAAAACAGTGACAAAGGAGAATCATAAGATATCAATCATGACCCATTTGATCATCCTTAACTATTCTTCCACTTAAGAGCTTTTCAAAATATAAGTTTCATTTTGTTTTTACTTTTCTTTACAGGGTCTTTTTAGTCAAGTTAAGATGGCTTGAACAAAATGTGTTTTAGACTTATTTTCAAGTAATGATTGATGGATTAAACTTTGAACAAAAAAGCTTTTAAAAATCTATTTCTTTACAACAATTTTAACAAGGTGTACTTCAAATTCTATATTACAGTCTGTTGGAACAAACTGCTCTATTTTAATGTGTTGAAATGCAATAATACTTAATTTACTATGGTTTATTTTTTGTACTTTCATTTTTTTCTAGTGAAGGTTGTGTTGTAAGTGTATAGGTTAGGCTTGGAATTTATTTTAAAAAGTGATCCGTTCAATCCTTGTCAAAATGTTCAAATTTCCTTGAAGCCACTGGCATTCACACTAACTATAACACTAGTTCTAATCCATTTACTCATGGTTTCTGAAATTCAAGGATTTCTGCTGTTATAACATATCAACTTGTAATGCAGACAAATCTTTATGATGAAAGGTCATTGAAAAGCCTTAGACAGTTTAGGAACTAGTTTTTGTTTGTCTTAGGACACTAGGCACGAGCCTGGAATTGTTTTTCACATTACTTTGGGCTAGACATAGGAGTTGCGGCATTATCACTTAGATAAAATCCATTGGTGATTTGGCAGTATTTAAACCCAGGACCTCAGGAACCGAAGTTCTGCGCTCTAACCACTAGACCAGCTTGCTCCAAAAAAATTGTTTAGGAACTAGTAGAACTACTGTTACTACAAGTTAAAACATAATATGTATCCACTCAAAATAAAATAGGTTAAATGCCCTTTTAAACTTGAAGAACCAGGTATTTTACACACTGTTCCAGAGCATCTCATTAGAAATGCAGTTTAAACATTTCCTTATTTAACATTTTTGTACTACCAATAAAATATTTTTCTAACCTGTATTGCCCAGTATTGATTCGCTTTAGTACTCGCTCTTGAAACAAACCTTTATTTTGAATTTCCTCTTGTCCATAATCATTTTAGCCGTAAGTCCTTGCACTAACAACAAACCTTTTGCTCTATCCACTTGACCAATATTGATAACATCAGAGTACTTTTTGTGACGTGTTTGTGTTGTGCAGGTGTCCAGTATGGAGTTAGTGCAAGAGATACATCAGCTGTTGATGGACCGTGAAGACACGTGTCATAGAACATGCTTCTCCCTCCAGCTGGACGGAAACACCTTGGACAACTTTGCAGAACTCAAGAACATCGAGGGTCTCAAGGAGGGATCAATAATCAAGGTAAGGGGAGAAAAGTGGTTTGAAGTTATATGTGAAAGATGAACAATTTTGTTTTTGTTAAGTATTGTTGGGTGTGTTTGGTATTTTTCGAACCACACAATACTAGAAAATGGCTTGAAAATACAAAATAAGGTAGAACTCTTGTTATCCGAATCTATTGAAGCCGTATGGAAGACAAAAATGTTTCTGAGACTACAGGAGACGATGATGATGTTAAGGATACCGCACGAGAGGTTCAGGATTTTTGCTTCGCTCATTGCTTCTGCATTCTTTAATTAACATTCTTTCTGTAAACAATTCGGATAATCATCAATTGTTGGAGCTGTACTGTTCTGGATAATTAGATAACTATTGGGGTTCAGAATAAAATTACAATTAATAATTTGTTCAGAATTGGATAGTTTTAGAGTTCTAAAGATAGTTCTATAGGATAGTTGAAATTATACTAAGGAGTAGATTGGATACCGAACATGCATGAATGGGAAAGAGTCTTATCTTGGCACAACAAACACAACAACTTTTGGAAAGGAAGATTTGAACGGAAAGATATCCTCTGGTCCATTGTGCTATGTGGCTATGTTATGTCACATCATTAAGTAATAGATTTAGTTTGAGATTGTTTTGTCAAAACAAACTAAAAAAAAAACAAATGTTATACAAGCGGTAGTGAAACCTAAGTTCCTAAGTAATGTTATGTAAGTGCCATGATTTGGTGCTCACCTTAAGCTTCACCTATCTAGATTACAAAAAGAGTAGCTGTGTCATTTTTATGGTATAGCCTCTGGATCACTGATGTTTACAATAAAAGGTTTTAATTACCTGTATCTGTCTTAAAGTGAAATGGTCGTTATAAGGTTCAAAGTTCACAAAAATAACACATACACGTACACGAAACATTTAACATAGAATGGCCAACACAGAAATACAAAAACGCGTAATAAACATCATACACGTATGGCGCCGGTAGAAGGTAGGTCATGACACTAGTAATACTAGTCATGACCTACCTTCTACCGGTGCCGTGCTTGTCCAATGTTTATTACACATTTTTCGTATTTGTGTGTTGGCCAATAAATATCAATGTTAAATGTTTCGTGTACTTGTATGTGTTATTTTTGTGAACTTTAAACCTTTATTCTATGGAATAAATCAATGCAACATTTTGACCTGAAGATGTGTTAATATAAACATGAAACAGCTGTAGTCAACTAACTACAAACCAGTATCACTTGACGGATACAGTTAGTTTAAACCTTTTGTTGTAGCTATGTCAAACAATATAAATTTTCCCTGTATTGAAAAAAAAATATCTTCTCTAAAAGCCATACCTTACACTACTTTTAGTTTCTAAATATCTAAATTCTACATTTGGGCAGCTCCCTTCTGTTTCTACTAGTTCAATAACAATTCAAAGTATACCATCAGTCATAAGATTTGCTGAAGTTGTTGATGTTGTAATACTCTGGCATTACTCTGTAGTCTGTACTGAGCTCAAGGCCTTGCAGTTTGTTATCTCATTAGGAAATTATCATAACTGCACAGAGGAACTAAGTGGTGGCTCTTGCTATCCAGTTATCTGCAGCAGTTTTTTTTTATATTATCCAAGTTCTATTTTTAACTTCAATCAATATCATAACTATGTGAAAAACTTTTATAGTTTAACAAATGACTCTCTATGGAGCCACGAGCATTTCAGTTGTTATATCTTGTTCTGATCTCAACCATTTAGCATGAAAAATTGAGTTTGCTCAATTTTATTGTTAATAAATTGAACAAGTAAAGTTGAGTTTTGGAAAATAAAGCCAAGCTCATTTAATTAAGAGTACAAACTAGAGTTTGTCTTGATTTGTGTTATTCTGATCAGTACCAACCTTGATTTAAAAACTTGATTTACTTCTTTGCATATCAGAATTCAAGCTTAGAATCTTATTTGCAAATCCTATTTGTGCTGCATTAGGGCTATTATCAAATAATTATGTCAGTCTTAACCGTTCAAAACCTACGGATTTTTCATTAATTTATTTATACTCATTGAAAATTGGTGTAAATACCTGCTTCTTGTAATCCAAATTGTTGCTTATGACGCAACTAGTTTAGACTTATCACGAAGTCATCTTCGGGCGTCCAGGGGATGTCAATTCACTTCATCAGAAGGTCGTCAATACACACATACGTTCATACACGAACATGGTCACGGTTACGAACAAAAATTGACATCCCCTGGACGCCCGAAGATGACTTCGTGATAAGTCGAAACTAGTTGCGTCATAAGCAACAATTTGGATTACAAGAAGCAGGTATTTACACCAATTTTCATATTCAACGTAATCCGGAGGCTAACATCAACAATGAAATTATACTCATTGTTATCTGTTTCGGTCCTGTTCCCGTTATATTTTTTTCAGACCTAAAAAAAATTAACAAACAGTAAGGATTAGTAAAAAGTATCAAATTTATGGTGCAACTAACAAAGGATCCACTAATTTCATCAACCTGAGGCATCCTCAATTTATCATATGAGGACCTTTTCCGAAATGCTTTGCAACAGACGGGTGAACGCTTATGAGTTCTACACCAGACTTGAATGAGAAAGGATTTGAATCTGTACAATACAGTCTCCTGGCTGGAGAAAGCCTTAGACAGCTTGTCCATCGATGAGACTTAACAATCTATTGAACTAACAACACTTATCAACTACAGTACAGTAGACTCTAAAATCCACCACTGCGCCACTCTGGCACTCCAGTAATTCCGGAGTCTTTTGACGGGTGTGGTCTTCGGCAATCACAGTGAATTCATTAACATTTTTCCGTCGCTTGAACATTATCATGATCTTCCGCTATAGCGGGAAAATTTTGATGATCTCATACGTCCACCATCGACGGAAACGTTATCCTCGTCTTCCGGGATCGCAACAATAGCGGTAATAAATCAATTGTTTTGTGCATTTTAAGTGTTTTTATTGATGACGTTCCAGTAATTGGGGAGTATCACGGTCCTATATCTGCCGGATTACTGAGAGTGTACTGTAAAACTCTTTAGTACCCGAATCATTTCAGACCGTAACACAAATTGGATCTAGTTGAAAATTTTGATAGTCGCCAGTCGGATATTTTCTGAAATTTAGGCTATTTTACAGATAATAGGACTAGCTTTTACTACCATTAGCCATTGCAGAACGTGTCATCATAGAAAAAAATTGCGATATGAGCGTGATTTCATGCTTTTGCCGCACTTCAGAGTACGAATAAGATCCTCTGACCGCTGGAGACGATGATGATATCTCGTGCAGATCGCTTCATCCGTTCAGGAGGAGTATTTGAAAAACAAAAGCAGGAGTGTAGTATAAGAGACCATAGGATATATTTTACATTTTGCCGCGATTACGGAAGACAATGATGATGTTTCCATTACTCTGATAGGCGATGATTTCTACAACACCGCAGAAGATTAGATTATTGGCCATTGCTAAAAACCGAAAAACCATGTATTCGTGATTGACGGTGAAAAAATTACCACAAGTGATTTTGCTGCGATCATGGATTCTGCCTTGTTTAACAATGATAAAAAAATACAGTATACAATAAAGAACTACTGTACTCAATAGACAGAATAGAGTACAGCAATGAGGCGTTCAAATTAGTAGATGTTCGGACACGAAGGTTCAGATTAAAGAGGTTCTACTGTATGTTATAAATATGTAAAAAACTAGTAAAAATTTAGCAAATGTTGGAACTGCTAAGATTTTTACTAATGGTATGTTACAGTCCTCACTAATTTTGCATGTTCTGGACTAAGACAGTGCTAAATGAGGACTGTATAAAAAAGCTGTTGTTGCAAAGAAAGCATGTTACAGGTTGTAGAAGAGCCGTACACCATGAGAGAGGCAAGGATCCATGTGAGACATGTACGTGATCTGCTCAAGTCTCTAGACCCGGCTGATGCCTACAACGGAGTGGACTGCAGCTCTCTGTCCTTTCTCAACATCATCACTCAAGGTGACATTCTAGGTACATGTCAAATTGTACCTAGCAATCATACTACATCTATTGTACTAAGTATGTTTTTCAATTCGTTGGTTGTTGGTTATTTTTGGTTTTAATTAAATAAATAACCACCCACTTATATTTTAACAGTAGTTACAATAATGACTAATGATTCGTGATCGTGGCACCATCCTGATCCATCCTCTAAACCAAATATTATATCACAACCAAATTTTGAACATCTTTCGCAGTTGCAAGATCATCTTCGTTTTCTCCTGCATCAGAATCAAATTCACAAACACTCTGCAATGGCAAAGTCATCATCTTTGTTTTCCAAAATCTTGAACATCCCCCTCGATGGCAAATACCTCATCATCTTATCCTACAATTAATTGTGGAAAAATTGAAAGCATCTACCAGGATCGCTAAGATATCATCATTGTTCCAATGATATGTCGCGAAGATGTCATTACGCGATCCTGTACTTAAACAGCCTATACAGTATTCTTTTCTTTTTTATCTTGGGGACTTCATTATCATCTCCCGACATCATCATCTCCTAATATTGTGGAATAATTGTTCCATACCAACCAATAAACCGAAACTGACATGTTTTTAATTCTTGGTTTCAGTTTTTGCTAAAAAACGGTAAAACATACCGCCTACTTTAAAAACCGACCTATGTATATTTTTGTATGATGTTTTGTATGTCTATTAATCAGAAAATTTTGCCTTTGATCTAAATCACAATGCAATCCAGAAATTCTTTTGGGGTTATGACCACAATCAGATTTTTCTGTGCACACTATTCAGTTTCATCAAGTGTACAATTTAAAAAAATGAAATTAATTGTGCAGAAAAAAAGAAAAGCCGAGCAGAGAGTGTGGATTGTACTCCGCCAGACTACATCATGCCTGGCTGTCGTGAACGTCCCCTGCTGCCTCTCCAGCCATTCGCCAAGGAGCAGAAGGGCCCGCAATGTATAAAGGTAAAGCACATCGATGATGAAATTTATTTTCATAAAGCATAGCATGAATTAATACCTTGAGTTAGCTACTTGATTACAGACATATTTTGATTTCTTTTGATGATTTAATTTAACTATATTTTTGAAAAATACTCAAATAGGTTTGACTTTATAACAAATCTAAATAAATTTGTAGAGCTTAAAAAAAAAAAAATAATTTAGTAAATTGAAGCACTGTTGTATGCCTAACGGTCACGGAGAAAATTCAAAAATAGTGTAATTTAAAATTCCCATGTTATTCTTATGGAGAAAAAGAAAACTGTTGTAGTTTACTTGTTTATGGATATACTTAGGCGATCCAGAAAGTAAAGAACGTTTCGTTATGACGCCGCTAGGCACGCGCCGATCTCGTACATTTTGGTATGTGCGTACTCGGCAACTCAGTCGGCATCCAGCCGTGACAATTGGAGCATTCTAGCGCTGCCCGTTTTTTCACAATTTCAACTTAAGATGAGCCCTGCAATAAAAAATCCCGCCAGTTAAGGGGTGCGGTCAGTGATACGGTTTTTGTTGGAAAACACTTAAAACCGAAACTTCTCCTCAATTTTCACGGACTTTGTTGTTTAAAATTGTCACGCAACAAAGCGAAAGACCCGTAATCGGGAATCGGCGGTTTTTGCGAACCTTTTCATCAACTTTAGCGACCAGTTCCATCAGTCTTAATGCTCGGGCGTCCGCCCTTCGCTTCGTCATGACTCATGAGTGTCAGATCGGCCATTTTTAATCTGAATGCACCATTCTCTCAGAACTTTCAATCATTACGTTTGTTTCCTTAAACTTCATACCCTTGGCGATAAATGTCTATCGATTTTAAGTTTAATGCCAACAAAAAACGGTTTCACTGACCGCACCCCTTAACTGGCGGGATTTTTTATTGCAGCGCTCATCTTAAGTTGAAATTGTGAAAAAACGGGCAGCGCTAGAATGCTCCAATTGTCACGGCTGGATGCCGACTGAGTTGCCGAGTACGCACATACCAAAATGTACAAAATCGGCGCGCGCCTAGCGGCGTCATAACGAAACGTTCTTTACTTTCTGGATAACCCACGTATATTGATAAAATTTATTTATTTCATCCTATACTATTGACGTATGGTCATAAAACACTTTTTACCTTCCCTGTAGCAGCAAACCTAAGCACTCGTTAAATCTAATGCTATAAGGAATAAATATGTTTTATTTATGGAAATATTTTATTAAAAATGTAATGAGGCAAGTTGAAATTCGCTTAGTCTGCAGGTTTGCTGCGGCGGGGGTGTTATTTAATACGATTCAATGAGCCTTTTACAGAGTGCAATTTTACTAAAAGCTAGTCTTTTATCTGTTGATTTTTGAATACTGTTTCTGCTAATAAAGATGCTGTAGTTTACTCAAAGGTGACCTAGTTTGTCAGTCTGGCTCGGTAAAAAATTAATATCGCAGTACAGTAGAGTCCCGCAAACTCGGCACTCGATAACCCGGCAGTCTGGATAACTCGGCCATCACCTGGCTCAGAAAATTAGTGATTTTTTGAGTCCGAGTTAAACATGGACTCAAGCCAGCTCAAGTCATATCATTCTCAGCTCGTACAAATGATTTGTTGTACTACAACTGATGACTTAATACTAACTTGAAATGTAAATATACATAAAAGAGGTAGTTAATTTTAGCTTAAAAATTGTATTGTTTTTCTTTTAAACCCTAGTTCCCCATAACACGGCATTTCACAAACTCGGCACCCTTCCAGTCCACATTACGCCGAGTTTGCGGGACTCTACTGTATTGAAGGCTCAATTCATCTAAATTTAGGCCTTTTTAATTTTGAAGCTATCTAGAGCTCAAAAATAGTAACGGCCTCTTCTATCTATTTTCTAATATTTAATGGTTATCAACAATTCAGCTACTCCTAATGCATACAAAACTTAGGTTCTAAATTATGAAACAAGTTTTAAATCTTAACTAAATTGTGAGGTAAATTGTTCTGGAAATTGTGTCACTTATTGGTTCTTTGCTTTCAGGTGCTCACGACGTCAGGCTGGAACCCACCCCCGGGCTATCGTAAGATGCACGGTGATCTCATGTACCTCTATGTTGTAACACTAGAGGACAAACATTACCACATCACAGCTTGTACCAGGGGCTTTTTCCTCAACCAGTGAGTAGATTCCGAGAATCGTGAATAATGCAAATTAAACCTGAAATGTCCAAGAAATAACCAACATTGAATTTGTATGGTTTTGCATAGTAAAGCTCATATAAAACGTTGGTACATATATTGTAGCTACCTTTTGACTTTGCTTCACACAAAACTAAATTTTTGGAGAGCCCATGTATAGGCTTAGTAATAGCAAAAATTAAAACACCCACAAAATGTATGATGGGCTAAACATCATGGTTGCCGTTTTATAACGTATATAACTTGCATAATTAATACATTATTTATTTTTTGGTGATCATGGTTAATCGACAGTGTGTATAGTCTGGGGTTGACTGTAATATCATTTGTATGTACTTGCACACAGTTTGGCTCCTCCCACCTCTCAGACCACAAGAGTGTTCTTGGCTTCTTCTATCGGACCTGAGTAAATATTTGAAAATAGCTATGGAGTTCGTAAAAATAAAAATAAATTAAAAACTGTCGGATCTGTATGAATAATTTTATTCTTTGAACTAAAACATTATTTCAGTTTAGTTATTGGACCTATAGGAATTGAAATTCTTCAGAAGCATTAGAATTAATAAGAATCGGAGCTATAGGACCTTCCTTCAAATCTCACTAGTATATTTACTCAATAATTCTCATTCATAAATATTGGACGTTTTGTTGCAGATGTACCGAGGAAGAGTTTAATGCCAAGCCTGCAGTGCCATCACACTTGTGCCATTCTCTGATAGAACTACTCAGTCAGCTGAGTCCAGCGTTCAAACGCAACTTTGCGATCCTACAGAAGAAACGTACTCAGCGCCACCCCTTTGAGAGAGTGGCGACTCCGTACCAGGTGTACGCATGGGCCTCTCCTCTCACCGAACACACCGTAGACGCCATACGGGCTGAGGACAGTAAGTTAACTGTATACTTAACTTGCTTACAGGGTATCTACCGGTCACTGAAGTCCTGGAAGTCACTGATTTTCATATTAAGATCCCAAAAATTGCTGAAAAAAATTGGGCCCTAACTTAAATAAGATTCCCAAACCTGCCTTTTTTGTACCTTGCTGCAGGCAATGATTAAATTCATAGTGCAGAATCAGAGAGCAAACTTATTTTGGGAGCATGCAACAAGCTCAAAATCGTTTTTGTACAAAACGTTTTGTACTAAAAGGGTACAATTGTGCTAATTTAGGTACTACTTTTAATGGGAAACTGCCAAGGTTAAAATGTAAATCCTAAGGACCTTTTAAACTTATTTTAACCCTTTTAACTTGAATATTTTTTTGTAGCCTTTTCGTCCAAGCTTGGTTATGAAGAACATATCCCTGGACAGACGAGAGACTGGAACGAGGAGTTACAAACTACGAGGGAGCTGCCTCGCAAAAACCTGCCAGAGAGATTGCTTAGAGAGAGGGCGATATTCAAGGTACGGAACTGTTTGTGAACTTGTAAGATAATTTAAGTTGTGGTTTCTATTTGGTAATTTTAATATTGTTTATTCATCTACTTACTTTCTCTTAATGCTGTGGCCATTTTTACCTGAGAACGAGTTTGCCACTATCAAAAAAGTTGCCTACACTTCTTCCTATCATGCACATTTTCTTCATCGGTTCTAAAAACTCTCTCATATTGGTTTCTTCATGTTTTAACCTCGTCTTTGGGAGTCTTTATTTAATTCCTATTATCTTGCAGTTGATGGCTGGGGAGAATTTAGCTATCAACATTACTGAAAAGATTGTATTTATTGTTTATTGTGTGTGGGAAGTGTCCAACTGTCCTCACGACACTCAAGTAGGTGCCAAAGAACATTTGTCTTATTTCTGTTAATTAATGCCTTTTATTATACACTGGTATTTTGATTTTTTACTTCATGGTATTCGTAGTCATAATTATTTATAGGATGGAAATATTAAGAACAAATTAAAAAAGTCAAGGAGCGTTTTGTGTATCCTTATGTGTTTAGGATGCCATTTATAATACATGTTCTATGGAACTGGATGGCAAACTTGGATATTTGGTGTTTTCTTCCTTATTTGTTTTATCACTTCATTACCCATATTCCACACGGTCGATCTCATACATATCTCTTTTTCTGGTGTTTGAAACACACAACTTGGTTAAGAATCCATTAGTAAAGGAAGTATTGTAGATTGTGCCAATCTTCTCACATCCATCGTGTGGTTGCAGGTTCACAGTGACTTTGTGGCCGGAGCCACCAGAGGTGCGATGGCTGTCATTGACGGCAACGTGATGGCTATCAACCCTGGCGAAGAGTCCAAGATGCAGATGTTCATCTGGAACAACATCTTTTTCTCTCTGGGCTTCGACGTGAGAGATCACTACAAGGAACTTGGCGGGGACGCTGCCGCCTTTGTTGCTCCGGTGAGTAAAAAAACTATTATTATTTGTAAAAACTCTTTTATCAGTGCTTTATAAAATTTTTTTTAATCACCTGTAACAGGGTTTTTAAGATTATTGATAGTAACTGCTAAAGCGTCGTAAGACTTGTTCACAACCGTAGGTAAGGTTCATCGATTCAAGCCCAGAGGGTCTCGACCAATCACTGAAGTTTTTTTTTATTTTTTTTCTTTTAAAAAAAGAGGTTGGCGGCCTCTTTTAACCTTGCATTTGCCCGTCCACATAGACTAAGCGCCCGTGCGTGGCTCGTTTACAGCAAAGCAAGGAGTGAGCCGGTACAGTACAAAGGTGAACTGTACTGATAAATTTTAGTTGCAGTGACCAGGATCCGAACCCACGACATCGCTGCCTTGAGCCCGAAGTCCGCGACGCTACCGACTGAGCCACCGACTCACATACCGAAAAGTTACTGATAAGACTAGTTGGTTGCAAAAGTCACTGTTTGAAATTAAATCGAAGCCTTTCAAACTTGCAACATTTAAGTCCCTCCAGAGGAATTTTCTGTATTATAGCTCAACTACCAATTCCACAGTGAATGAGACCACAGATAGTCACAGATTTTTGTCTAAGGAAACTGGTGGACACCTTGTTACGGCTAATTCAATCTCAATATGGATATCTCGGGACCGAACAATTGTGGGCACTAAAAATGTCAGGGCCAACAAAAGTAAAGCTATGATTGAATAGACAAGCTTTGAAGCTTTAAAACCAGACGTTGTGTGGAAGATGGTAAACTACACAGTGTTATACAAAAAGGAAGGGAGTTCAATCATCAATAACAGCTGTTTGTCCAAACAGCAATAGACATAGGGTGACTTTGCAATCCGGTAAAGTTTATTTTGTTTACTTGGCTACAAATAAAGTGCACCACATACTTGTGAAATGCAGGTAGCCTTTCTTGCGATCATGTGCAGTTTGAACTAAGCGGGTAAGAAGAAGGTTATACTGTAGTTTAGTGTTTTGAGTTTTTACAATCACTTTGTTTTCATTTGCCCTTTTATAACTTAGAAATATCAATCAGATTAATTTTGCATTATTTACAAGTTGTTTAGTCATACAGATTCTGTTCAATGCATAAAGTAAAATGTATTAAATGGTTGATAATATTTCAGAGGAACGATCTGCAAGGTGTGAGAGTTTACAGTGCTGTAGACCTGACTGGCTTGTACACTCTGGGCACCGTGGTCATAGACTACCGGGGCTACAGAGTTACAGCTCAGAGCATCATACCTGGCATACTGGAGAGGGAGCAGGAACAGAGTGTGGTCTACGGCTCTATAGACTTTGGCAAGACTGTACTGTCACACCCCAAATATATGGAACTGGTGAGTTAGTTGGCACATTTAGCATTAGTAAAGAGCACTCTTAATAAGTTACTGAGTGAAATTCCACCTAGCATATATTAAATTCTAATAAACTATACATTTTATAACAATGATAAGCAGCCAGCTCTTTTGACTAATAACAAAGCACCATAGAGCCCAGTCTAAAGGACCAATTCATATTTTATGCAACGGTGGCTGGATTTTTCACCTTTACTGTAGCCCAGAAAAGGTGACAATTCCTAGAAAAGGCAATTCCCCCTACAAAAATATGAATCTTATCTGTATTTTTATTTTTCTTTGTAACGTAATCAGAGATAACCATTATTACTTGCATCATAACTTGATGTACCATTTTGACCTAGCTAATTTCCAGATAGTAACATAAATCTGTGACACTAACAGTGTTTACGTTTATGGTCGTCACCATCTTTGGCAGTGTTCCCACATTTGTGTTTTATTGTCACACACAGACTCGTTGATAATATTTTGTAGTCACAAACCATCTGTTTGAATCATATTGCTGTATTTATTTACAGCTAAGCAAGGCCGCCCAGCAGCTCAAGATCCTTCCACACAAGGTGGTGAATGACAAGGCGGAGGAGGTGGAGTTGTGCTCTAGTGTGGAGTGTAAGGGCATCATCGGCAACGACGGCCGACACTACATACTGGACTTGTTGCGCACCTTCCCCCCAGACGTAAGTCTTCAACATGTCAGAGATGAGTATGTTAAGAAATAGTATAGTGCATTACTTGTCCAGAAAATTGGTTTTTACTGGATGAGTATGGTTGTTCCTGTGTCAGACGAATACGAGTGTGGGATTACCATATGAGTCCGATAAACACATTTTGGACAATTCTTGCTTTGCTGAATACGTTCCTTAGCCTAAGTGAACAGGCATGCAAGGTTAAAAGAAGCCGCCAACATTTATAAAAATGTTAATGGTTGTGTCTTGTTGAAGGTGAACTTTTTGAAGCTGCCTGGTGAAGAGTTAAGCAGAGAAGTGACCGCTCTCGGCTTTCCCATCGAACACAAACACAAACTTTGCTGTCTGAGGCAGGAACTCATCGACTCTTTTGTTGAGTAAGTGAGATTTTTTCTACCCATCCATGAATCCAATAATTCAACCATCTTTAGTTTTACGTGTAGTGTGCTATTACCTCTAAATATATTTGAGGACAAAGTTGTACTAAAAATACTGAAACTCCTAAAACCAGTAGAACACTAATCTATGTACTTTGTTTTACCGATGAATCAAAAAAGTCATACTGTATGTAAATATTCAGCTGAGGTGTTTAAAGTCGCAGATTACTGTACGGTGTCTTACCATAGACTAACCAACCAAGTGGACTTCTCATACCATTGTACATTTTGAAACTCATTTTTCGTGTCTAGGATTGGGCGCTAGTGTCAATAAAATTTTGTTTCTATTATTTTAGGGTTTATTTCTTGATTTGTGCTTACTGTTTGGTTATATAATTAATTAGGGGACGGGTTATTGTTTATGATTAGATCGTATTATTTGGTTAAACAAGGTTTTAAATGTCTGAAATAACAAGAAACAAATTCTAAAATAATCCTCTACTGTGCACCGTATAGAACTAAATATGAATTGGCTTCAGCCGTTACATAAGGATGAGAACTCTACTAAGGGAGTATGTTTGATCTATGGTCTCACCTTATGACTAATCAACAGCAATGGTAGTTTTGCAAAATTTTGATTAAGAGTGTAAAGGTTGACTAATACTCAGGCGCTTATTTACCCTCCAGAGATAAAATCCATTATTTGTGCAGCAGGCATGAGTGAGTCTCTGGTGCTGGTGTGACGGCTTGGTGAATGAATCTTTTTAGAATACAATCAATCATTAATGTATAACTTGTAGGCCTACCTAGAATTATCTCTTAACTACTATTATTTTGACAGATCTAGGTACATGATGTTCATCAAGTACGCAGCGTTCCATCTTCAGCAGCTGGGAGCCAAGAAACAGAGAGAGAGAGAGGCTAGGAGTCAGGAGAAGGAACTGGAGTCAAAGGTACAAAGCAGTGTAATTCTGTCTCGTAATATTGTAGGTACTTTCTAATCCGATAAGTCAAATCTTTAGCAGTGTCGGATTAATCAAAACACTGGACTAATGAGCGTCATATGAAAAAAGCCTTTAGTGTGAATGTAGAAAGAACATTGCTACAATGGACTATTGATAGTATTCAGGAAGATTTTCTAAGTAAACATTGGAGAATTCTCTTGAAGCTTGCCAAATACATTTTTCATTGAATTGCAGGATATTTCAAATTTTTAAATATTTTTAGACTAAGTAAAGAGTTTTCTTAATCATTCTCTCATTAATTCCCAACTGAGAATATTTATTGGTTTCACAACTATAAACTGTTTTGTAGGAAAAAGATAAGAAGATTAAGGCGATTGACAACAAATTGGCAACCAGAGCAGAAGTAGAAAAAGTTGCAGAGGAAAATCCTATGGAAGCAGACGAAGCTAAGAAAATTGTTGAGAGCATAACAGACTCAATAACCAGTGGAGAAAAACAAGAATGTGAGTAAAATGTTGCAGTCAAAATTCCTCTGAAAACAGAGGATTTTTTTGTAGCCGAGTGGTTATAAGATAATGCTGTTAAAGTCTTGGTGCTCGTTTAATGGTCAGAAGGTAGTTGATTGATGTTGAGAATAGTCAGAATCGGATACTCGCCTTGATAATTAATTTTTTTTAATCAGCTGTTTTTTCCAGGACAATTGAAAAACAAAAACAGCTGATCTTAGTCCGTAACAAAGCTACACATTTCATTTATCCCCATTCTACATCATCCTTCACGTAAATTAACATTGGGCTTAATTAAACAAGATTATGTCACTATCTTCATCAAAAGTCTAATAATTTGACCTCTTTAGATTATCCTGTTTCTGAACAAATAAAATCTTTTCCTTAACAGAAAGTTCAGCTATTGTCTTGTAGGAAATATAAATAAACTGGCTAGGCTCTGTTCAGTGATTAAACTATCCATAATACTCTTGATGACATCATGTCGAATGTTATTTCCAAATTGACACAATATTAATGAAGTTATCAAAGTATTATGGCTAAATAAGTGTACTTCCAAGCACACCCAATGATAGTCATCTCAAGATGGTCGTGCTTAAAAATAATCACAATTGCCATTGAGGGTAAGCTGTGTTTATTTAGTTATATTTACCTGTAATATGTCACAACAGATAAAATAATTTTTTCAGTGGAAGAAAGCACCAAAGAAATAGTGAAGAAGGCGGCTCTAGCAGTGGGATCGCTGAAGGAGACTGAGTTTGACATCAGATTCAACCCCGACGTGTTCTCTCCCGGAGTGAAACACACCGACCCTGACGGATCATCACTCAAGAAGGAGCGGCAACTGGTCAAAGATGCTGCGGACTTCCTGGTCACTGCTCAAATACCTACCTTTGTAAGTGATGTTTAGTGTTAGTCAACTATCGACAATAGTAGTTTTCATCACTAGGAGCGAAAGTGGCTCTTTTTGATAAGCAATCGTGCGCCTCTCTTGGAAATACAATTAAGTACCGAAACGACACTTTCGCTCCGTGTGGTGAACAACTATTTTCATCATGTGGAAATAACCTTCTAATCGTTACAAAACTAGACCACATAATTTGAGGTTATAAAAAGTCGTCATCAATTTTACATTTTTATTGTTTACAAACATAACTTTAAAATATCGTGTGATTAGCAGCGTTTTCATACAATGTTGAGGTTAGCAAAAAATTTTTTTACATAGGTTTTTTCTGTTCCCTGAAATTATCCAAAACTATGAATTTGCAGATGATTTAGCGAACTAAAATGGCTGCTTTCCGGACAGTATGATGAAAAGATAATTTGATTAATAACAACTAGTCCTCATGTCCAAAGGTTTACTATTTGCTGATTAAATTTCTTGAAAAATATTTCTATAAACACTCACAGTAAAGTCGTGCAATCTGGACAGCCCTATAACTTGGGAGTTCAGGTTTCTTGGCCATTCTATAAAGAATATTTTCTCAATTTCTCGGAACCAGATGTTATTAACAACCTTGCAAGCAACCTTGGTGGCGAACTTAAGAACCCTGAAACTTCAATAATTACACTGTATAATTGCAGGCCTTCTGGACTTAACTTAGAGAGCAATACAACCGAGTTTAACCTAAATGCTAACCAGTCAGTCTGCTAATCAGAACCATAATCGTAAATCAATCAACAAATCAATTAGCGTATTTATTTTTTCAAGCTATATCAAGTCTTGGTTTACATTTGTTGATATTTTCCCAGATTACAGGCATCTCTCAAACTCTTCACCTTTCTGGTCCAGATTACAAGTTTGTGTGACCGTATAACAGATAATGTGATTTGATTTGGTTTACTAAATGTGCTTGATGTCAGATACGAGACTGCCTGGACCACTCGGGAGCGCCCATGGACGGAGTGACACTGTCCGAGGGGATGCACACTAGAGGTATCAACATCCGCTACCTGGGCAAGATAGCCAACATGCTGAGTAAGGTGAACCAGCTGGAATATCTGCACAACATAGCTGTGGCGGAGCTCATCACACGCAGTGCCAAACATGTCTTCACCACGTACATGCAGGTACTGTGGAATCTCTGTTATCTGACCTAAACTGGCTGTGGCAAGGTCAAATAATACGGAAAGTAATAAAAGAAAACTTTATGCTATAACATCGTCAAATTAATAACATTTTTTCATTGTCAAATCTATTCAAGACTTAAAAGTTTGTTTTCTTTTGAGAAAACATTACTTCAAAAATGAACAGAACCAGAACACTAGGAAATGATAAAAACATACAAAATCCACTACTCTAACTATTAAGTTTGAGATAATAAATAGCTACCTGTCTACTGGTAGCAAAAGGGGTGGCAAATGGGTTTTTTTATGCATCTGCTACGGTGTACACTGTACGGTTGTAACTCCCAGAACTAGCACAAAATTTAACTTATTTTAGTCATCGGATAAGAAAGAAGATCAGAAACCTGAAAAGCAGATAATCAAGATTTTCTTGACTTAAGCCTCTTGACTTGTGTCAAAACTTAGCTCTCAGCAATCCATTGTTTTGTATTTCCTCCATTTAAAATTCCCGTCTCTTTCAGCATTTTGAACCAGCCCATCTTAGTCTTATGTTTTTGTTTGGGAAATTATGTCAGGGTTTTATAAAAGACTCTAATGCCTCTATCAATTTGTATTCTACCTGAGATACTTCTAATATACTCTGAAAATATATACTCTTGTACATCTCAAACAAAGTAAACACGGTAAAATAAATATTGTTGCATTATGATCGGTCTGAATCGGTCATTAAAACAAAACCAGTATCAGATCAAAAGAGACAAATTTTAGATAGGAAATGTGTCTTGCGAGCATGACAATCAACTGAGAAATTTACTCTAAAGCTGTTTACCTGTGAATTTGTGATTAGCGGTTAGAGCTACTGTCAAACTTCCTTAAACTTCTAGGAGTTTAAAAATTAGTAAAATAATTTTGGGCGTGTACACCATATGAAACATCAATGTATTAAATAAGTACACAAAGCTATGTGTATATCCTACAAAAAGAAGATTCCCTAACATTTTAATACATTTTATCTAATAATACTTGTAGCTTATCTAATTGTGTATATTTTTCATACGTTGCAGAGCACAGAGTTAATGTGTCTGTCCGCTGCCATCAGCCATTTCCTCAACTGTTTCCTCTCCTCCTGTCAGATGCCACACCCTGTACAGGCTGCTGATGAAGTAAGTACTTGTATTGTTGAGATTAGTGTTTATTTAACGGAGCAGTAGCTCAAAGCGGTGTTTTGTGCAGACAAACCAGACGATGCTTGTTTGGGATCAGCCATAAAGTCAGTAAAATAAGAGAATTTTGTTTATATTTTGAGCCCATCAGAATTGCAACATTTTAAGTAGGTTAGTTCGCTGCTTCATTTTAGCTCTCAGTGTTGCTAAGTAGTCATTGGATACTAATTTGTGGAATAGCCTCTAGCTTGTTAAATTAAGCAAAATAAAGGTTTAATGGCCCAATGCTTCTGTAAAATGAAGCACACTTTGTAGTTAGTGTGAATCTGTTACATACTCAATATGAGCACTTCATCATAATTTGATGTTTTTGGACCTATTAATATACACAAATTGTGTATGAAACAGCTGTCAAACGAACTACAACGGATCATTTTACATTGTGTAAAACCTTGATTTTGTATACTACTTATCTTTAAATTTCCGAATGCGTTAGTTACAGAGTAAAACGTCAAAAAGGCGTAACAAACGCAAGGGCCGCATGAACCATCTGTTGTCGTCAGACAGCAACGAGTGGGCCAACCTGACGCCCAAGTCCCTCTTTCAACAGATCAGGGGCGAGCTGAAGGCGTACTACGACTGGGACTTGCCCACCGACACAATGGACACCACCTTGGAACACTTCTCTCTTCAGAAGATATCATTACTCAGGTACTTACATATATGTCCCTCAGTTTTGACCATGTTACATATTAAATAAAAGATGTGTAAAATAAAATAGGTGTATTCTGAAATGAATCCTAAATAACAATGATTGTAAACAAAAACAAAGTTAACTTATTAAACATAACATATGGTATTTTACTAAACATGCAGTATGTTAGAAAAGACACATCAATTTTCCCCCTTTAAAGTCTTGACCGCAGCATTTGATCTACATGTCGTCTGCATGTTACTCCGTTCTCCAGTTCAACGTTGTAATGTAGATTTCCATCTCTTGATGTAACTTTTCCGAAACTCCATTTTCTCTGACCCTTGTAGTAGTTTCTCACTTGAACACGGTCTCCCACCTTAAATATGCGTGTTATACCTTTAGGTTTGTCTTTTGAGTCCTCGATTCTAGAAGGTATCATAACACTGAGGTATGTTCTTACTCGTCTGTTGAACATGAGATAGTATGCCGAGTTTCCTGTTGAGTTTGGTACTTGACGGAGTTGAATTAACGCCTTGTGAATTTTACTGTCAAGTGTACCAGGTTCATCTAATATCGACTTCAACATCTTCTTCACTGTTTGTACAAAGCGTTCAGCTTGTCCATTAGATGATGGGTGGAACGGAGCAGTCGTTTTGTGTCGAGTTCCACATGACTTAAGAAACTCTTGAAAAGTAAGAGAAGTGAAACTTCGTCCATTGTCTGAAATTAGGAGGCTTGGAAGACCAAAAGTACTAAAAAGTTTCTTCAACTCCTTAATAGTCCAATCGGTAGTTGCTGTTTTTGTAGGTATTACCTCTACCCATTTGGAGAAGGCATCAACAACAATTAAAAATTGTTGTCCATTTGTTGGGCCCATGAAATCTATATGTATTCTCTCCCATGGCTGAGTTGCTGGTTCCCAAGGATGATTGATCTCTTTCGTTGGAGAATTTTGTTTCTCCCGACAAGGCTTGCAAACAGCAATCATGTTTTCAATGTCTTTATCCATTCCTCTCCAAAAGCAGTAACTTCTGGCCAAAGCTTTGGTTTTTACTATACCAATGTGCCCGTAGTGTAGTTCATTGAGAATTCTTTTCTTGAGGGAATTTGGGATGACTACTTTCCACCCTTTGAAGAGGCATCCTTCTGAAATCCCAATGGCTCTAGTGATTGACCCTCCTCAAGAGCCTCCACAATTTGTTTTAGATATGTGTCCTTCATAGTTTCTTCGGCCAGTTCTTTGGGATTGATGGTTATGGTGTTCAATTGGTTTGTTTGAAAATGTCCAAACTGGTCAATACTTGTAAATTTTGAATCTTCCACAGGAAATCTTGAGAGGAAATCTGCATTTCCATGATCACCAGTTCTCTTGAATTCAATTGTGTAGTTAAATCCTGATAAAAAATGGGAGTAGTTGAATAGTCGCGTAGCTGACATTGATAGTAGGCTCTTGTCGGGATTGAAGATTGACACTAATGGTTTATGGTCCGTGATGAGTGTAAAATGACGCCCGTAGCAATAAGAAAAAAATTTCTTCAACCCCCAGTATATACCTGTGGCTTCTTTATCGATTTAGCTGTAATGTTTTTCAGCATTGGTCAATGATCTTGAAGCAAAAGCTATAGGCTTTTCACTTCCATCTGGGAAACGATGTGATATCACTGCTCCAAGTCCCACAGGTGAAGCGTCAGTTGCAAGGATCAATGGCAGGTCTGGGTTAAAGTGACAAAGGACTGTGTCACTTGTTATTCTTTTCTTGATGTTTTGGAAACCTTCTTCACACTTACTGTCCCATATGAATGACTGCCCCTTTTTTAGAAGTCTATGTAAAGGATTTAAAACAGTGGACAAGTTCTTTACAAACCGGTTGTAGTAATTAACAAGCCCTAGGAAAGATCGGAGTTCTTGTATGTTTTGAGGCCTTCGTGCATTTGTAATTGCTGTGATTTTATCCTTACTTTTGTGGATTCCAGTGGCGTCAATAATATGTCCTAGGTATTCAATTTTCTTTTGAAAAAATTTGCACTTGTCACGGTTCAACTTCAAATTTTGACTCCTTAAACGCTCAAACACTTGCTTTAGTCTTTCTAGTAGTTCTTTTGATGACGTTCCTTGAATTATTATATCGTCGAAGAAGCACTGAACACCTTGAAGGTCTTGAAGGATTCCGTCCATCACCTTTTGCCAAACCCCTGGAGCAACTTTTACACCAAACATCAGTCTGTTAACTGTGTATTGTCCTTTATGAGTGCTCAAAGTTTGAATTTCTGCACTCTCAGCATCCATTTCCAAGTGGAGATAAGCGTTACTTAAATCCAAAGTATAGAACAACTGTCCTCCATTCATTTGAGCAAAAATATCTTCGATCCGAGGTATTGGATGATGTTCTTCTTTGATTTGTTTATTTACTGTATGTAACCTTGTAATCAGCGCATATTCGTATGTTACCATTAGGCTTCACTACAGGTACAATTGGAGTACCCCAATCGGACTTGTCCGTTTTGGAAATGATTCCAGCTTCTTCCAGACGATTCAACTCGAGTTCTACTTTTTCAGTTAGTGCATATGGGACTGGACGAGCTTTCACAAAAATAGGTCTTGCCCCTTCAACAAGCTGTAAGTGTGCTTTTTTGTGAGGTATGAGTCCTACTCCTGGTTCAAATAATTCTTTGAATTCATCCAAAAGATCTTCGAGTGCAGTAGATGTAGTATTGCTTCTAACTGTTTTAAGTTCTGCCCAATCCAGTTTGACCTCTCTAATCCATTCTCTTCCGAAAATTGCATCAAAATGTTGGTTCACTATGTAGAGTTTACCAACAAACACCTGATCATTGTAAGTGCATTCTACAAAGACGACACCCCGGGGTTTGATTATTTCGCCTGAGTATGTCCTTAGTTCTATGTTTGTGTGGAAAATCTTTTTATTTATGTTGAGACTTTTGAAGGTAGAGTATGGTAGAATACTTATTGCTGCTCCAGTATCTAACTCCATCCGCACAGGTTTACCTTCAATAAGTATCTCGACCATAAACTTGTCATTACCGGCATTCTGGTTGTGTATCTTAAAAACTTCTTGTTTCTCTTCCTTATAATAGTCTGTAGTATTGTCAGTTTCAGTACAATGAATTTCTGTTTGTTTTGTGCCCAAACATACGCTAGCAATATGCCCTTGTTTGTTGCATTTCTTACATATTTCTCCGATAAATTTACACTGATGTGCCCTGTGTCTAGGTGATCCACAACGATAGCATTTACCTTTGAGGCGTTCAAATGGAGACATTAACTTTTTGTTCCAAGTAGTAGAAAAATGGGGTGGTTTTGTTTCTGTAGGCCTACCTGCTATCTTGTTGATTTTCTCATTTGAATGAATGTTTTCTTCTACTATATGGCTTTCGTTCTTTGCCATTTCCATGATGGAGGCAAGTTTCACTACATCTTGAAACGATGAAGCAGATCTTTCTTGTAGTAATTTTGTTCTTATGTCTGAATTGCTAATACCTCTTATAAACTGCATGCGTAGTAATGTGTTTGCAATTGATTTCCCACAATTATTACAGTTGAAGTCGCAGTCTGAAGATAACTTTTGAAGCTCAACGGAATATATTTTTACGGTTTCTTCAGATTCTTGTGTTCTTGTCATAAATTTGTGTTGTAAGGCCCAAGTACTAGGTTTAGGGTCAACATAATCCGCCAAAAGACTTACTAATTCAGCATATGTTTTATCCAAAGGACTTTCAGGAGCGCACAAATCATACAGCTTCTGATGTAAATGTGGCGTTAAGGCATGTAGCATTGTATACACTTTATCCTTTGGTTCCAATTCTTGGCTATGTAGATATAGAAATATCTCAAATCGACGAATGAAGTTCTTGAATGATCCATTTTCCTGATATGGTGTGAAAATCATTGAGGAAGTAGTGGATCGACGTTGTGGAGAAGACAAATTTGATGTACTAGGCACAATATTTTGAATGTTCACTTGTAGTTCTGCAAGCTGTCCCATACGTTTTTGTAACTCATCCATTACCTTGTAATATTTGTCCTCCATTTCTACTCTGTAATCTATTTCTTTCTCAATTTCAACTTCTTCAGTTTTCTCTTCTATTAATTGTTGTACAGAATTAAATCTTTCCCAATAATCTTCAATTGTTGTTATCCTGGTTTTGATTACTTCTTTTGACATGTTTTGTAGGTTTGCTAGCCATCTTTCAGCCTTAGACAACTGACCCTTCACTACTACTCTAATCTTCTTTAAATCAGTCAAAATTTCAGTGTTACTTAGGTCACTCATATTAGAAAATAAATTGTAAAAAATATAATGTAAAAAAAATTAAAAACTGGTTTTCCTCGTCGCCAAACTGTTACATATTAAATAAAAGATGTGTAAAATAAAATAGGTGTATTCTGAAATGAATCCTAAATAACAATGATTGTAAACAAAAACAAAGTTAACTTATTAAACATAACATATGGTATTTTACTAAACATGCAGTATGTTAGAAAAGACACATCAGACCACAAACTGTTTTTATGTTGCTCAGATTCTCTAGCGTAATTTAATTTAAAAATCAATATCCAATCCAAACCGTTTCAGTTCACCCTCATTATACAAATTAAAAACAGAGATGCTTGATTCACTGCACATAATTATCAAAAAAGAGGACTAGACTTTGGTCAGACCTAACCATACTTGACTTTGACAAACCCCCCCTCGACCCTCAAAATGTCTTCTGTCTTTGATTACGATGGCTTTGGTTGTCGCCAAAACTATCTCATTCATAGTAAAGGATTTGGTTTAAATAATTAAGACTTACAAACAATCTTTCCCCCAACCAGTTTGTGCCCTTTTAATTTAGACTGATAACAACCACACCTACCACCTAGTCACTTGCCATATAGGCGTATCCCATAAGTATGGTAGATTCCATCCTACCTACAACATTTGTAGTAGTGTTCTCCATTTTCTTTCTTTTCATTATGTAATATTAATTGGGATGAATACGCCTATTTCACTTTATCCCCTTCCACTCCATTCATTTCCAAGTCACTCCATCTTATATTCCTAAACATTATCTTCACTCGTTATTGTGTCGTTCTATTAATGTGTCTTCTAAATCCCTCTTCGCCTCATTTTTCCATCTCCTTCCTTGGCTCTTATTCTATGTCCTGTCACTCTCTTTAAAAAGAGAGTTCTGTACCATTCAGGTTATCAGGAACTGCTACCTTTACCGACACCTGACTAAATTTGGCAAAATTATGTTTGTCAATACAGTAAAATCTTGTTACGCCATACCTTGTGGTGAGACTGCAGTTAGATCATAAAAATGGTCCAATGAGAGTTAATTATGCGCAGTATTACAAAATTTGTACAAATTATAGTTGATTAAAACAGCTGTTACAATTGGATCTGAACTATTTTCACACAATATACTTTTGTATTCATTTTAGATTGCTGTTTTACTGGCAACACATTTCTCTTTCTTCTTTACTCATTCCAGTTTTGTTTTCAGATCATTTTGCCTTAAGACTGGTATCCAGATCCTACTTAGAGAATATTCATTCGATGCCAAAAACAGACTGACCTTCTTCGAAGAAGATATCATCAACATCTTCCCTGTTGTAAAACATATCAATCCCAGAGTAAGTCTGAGTTAATGCTTTTGCTACATAATATAAAATAAAGACGTCAGCATTAAATATGTCAGTACTTCAGCAGGTTAAGTATTGTAATATTTGAATATTTTTGGTTGTTAATCAAATACTAGGTGAGTTGGTGGCTCAGTTGGTATCATGGTATACCTTAAAAACAAGCCAGAATTATCTCGGTTTGTGTGTCCCGCTACCACATAAAAATTATCATAATTCATTCTTGTACAGTACCGCCTCTCCACTTGCTTGCCAGATGGAACAGGGGTTGTAAAACTCTTAAAAATTCACTATTGAGTATAGTAGTAAGGCATGTGCAGTGAACTTTACAAATCCATATATTTTAAATAAATATACAAGTGCCTTTATTTAGCTTCTGTTCCTCTGATACATTAGGTTTTCTCAACTCTTGTCTAGCCAACTAGACTAACATTTTACTAAACAATTTCATCTTGTTATTTGAATGACAAAAAATACTTTCCTTAGCTATGCTGTAACTAAATTTAAGCTCTAGTGTAGCCCAATGTTTACTGTGGGTAAAAAATTAAAGATAATTTTTCTTCCGACTTCTGGAGTTGGGGAGTAAATCCTACTACCACAGTGTCTTGCACTAGATAATCTTATATTGGATATGTAGTCAATCGCTCAATCGCATAATGTAGTGAGGCTCACAAATAAATGGTACTCTTTGTGCCATGCAATACGTTAACGTCCCTTAATTGTACTCGGTAGAAAGCAGAACAGCTACTAAACAAAAAGGAACATTGTTTTTTTTTAATTTAAAAATTACCAGATTACTCAGTTTGGATTTTATGTATCGAACTCATGTCTTCTTAAGTGGTTCTGCTCTCAGTCTTGATAAGCAGGATGTTTGTTGCCAGGCAAGTGATGCGTTCAACTTCTACACGACAGGACAGAGCAAGATACAGCAGGGTTACCTCAAGGAGGGTTACGAACTGATCAGTGAGGCCCTCAACCTGCTCAACAATGTCTACGGAGCAATGCATCCGGAGATCGCACAGGTATCTAGTCTCAACTATGTGCTATTGAAATTTATTATTAGCTTACCAGAGAAGAAGTACAGGTAGGCCATACACCACACGGTATTTCGTTCCCTGGGAGACTTTGTTAAGTGTAGTGAAAGAGAATCCCTTCAATTCAAATCAAAGAAGTGTTCAGTTAAGTAAGTTTGAGTTGAGCATGTTATCCTGCCGTAATATCTGAAGTATAGTGTTAATATGTTTTATCTGCTTCTTAAATTATATGAAATTAAAATTTTTAGATCTAGGGGTAGTTAGTATGTACAAGCTTATCCCCATTATTTGAGGACTTTTCTTGAATATAAATCTAAAATTATATGATTCTATGAATTATATGAAGTGATATGAATTCTCTTTTGACTAGGCACAAATTAATTGTACAATAATCGCCAAATAATCTTTTGAACAACGATTCTCAAGATTCAGAATATAAACCAGGTTGAAAAATCATTGTTTAAAAACAAGTTAAAACTAAAAATTAACACTATTGCGATGGTTATTGCAGTGCCTGAGGATGTTGGCAAGACTGAACTACATCATGGGGGACCATGCGGAGGCTATGGCCTACCAGCAGAAAGCCGTCCTAATGTCAGAACGAGTCAACGGCATCGACCACCCCTACACCATCACTGAATACACCCACCTGGCTCTATACTGCTTTGCCAACAGTCAGATCAGCACTGCGCTCAAGCTGTTGTACCGAGCTCGCTACCTCGCGCTGCTGGTGTGTGGCGAGAACCACCCCGAGATAGCTCTGCTTGATGTAAGTTAACATCTGTATTGATCAGGTTGAAATCACAGAGAAGTAAGACAGCGGAAACATTCAATGGTACACTAAAGTGGTGTCTAGCGCTAGTGCTGGTATCTAGGGCAAAGACTCCTTTTGCACTCATGTACTACGCTCATGGTGAAACCCTGTACGATAGGAATTTCCGTACAGTGCTCACAGTTCGGACTCTTCCTTGCTCGTCAGAAGTATATTTTTGCCCTAACATACCATACCAGAGCTGGTGTGTGGCGAGAACCACCCCGAAATAGCTCTGCTTGATGTAAGTTACCATCTGTATTGGTTAGGTTGAAATCACAGAAGTAAGACAGAGGAAACATTCAATGGTACACTAAAGTGGTGTCTAGTGCAAGTGCTGGGTATCAAGGGCAAAGACTCCTCTCGCCCTCATATACTACAAATGGTGAAACCCTGTGCGATAGGAATTTCCGTACTGTGCTCACCGTTCAGGCTTTTCCTTGTTCGTCACAAGTATATTTTCACCCTAACATACCATACCAGAGCTGAAAGCGCACGGTCCCATAACCCATAAGCGTGTATTCTCTGTATATTTTTTCTCTGTGTTAAAACTGAGTGTTTTGAAATAGATTTTTGAGTTTAACACTTTATGGTTGCGTAAAATTAACAGTTGTTAAACTTTAAAAATGTTCCATCAAATGGAAAAAAACCGCCTTGGCTGGTGTACAGCTGTGATAAGAAGGTACTTGATTGAATGATTTCTCTGTACCAGAAGGATCTCTAGGAGCTCCTTGATTTCCCATTGATTTTAGTTTGTGGCCTTTATGACTTTTACCTTTTGGGGTTAAAGAGTAATGTTTATGTGCTACTCGTTGGAACTACCTGAATTAGAAATAGGGGATTGATCAGCAAAATTATTCTAGAGAATTTTGTTAACATTTGGGAAAATCTTGTGTTCCTGATTTGTGTTCTGTGCGGTGATTACAATACTTTTAGGCTTTTAGACAAAACTTAAATATAGTTTTTTTAATGTTTTGTAGCAATTGTTTAATGTGAACTGCATTATAAAAGCTTCAATACCCCAATACGAAACCCTTCATATATTTGAAGTCTTCGATTAATTTTTCCTCAAGTTATCTAATTATTCCAATTAGATGTATTGAAACAAGATCTATCAATTTTGTTGATTTGCAGAGCAACATCAGTTTGATCCTTCACGCCGTGGGAGAGTACGAACTCTCTCTGAGATTCCTTGAGAAGGCGTTGGCACTCAACATCAAGTTCTATGGCACCAAGTCACTCAAGGTGGCGGTGAGCTACCATCTGGTGGCTCGGACACAGAGCTGCATGGGAGACTTCCGCTCGGCGCTCAACAACGAGAAGGAGACGTACGCCATCTACAAGCAACAGGTGGGTCTTGTAGCTTGGTAGGCTCTGTTTCGAATTTTCTGCTCAATAGTCTTTTGGTGCCATGATTCTCAAACTTGGTGTCAGTATGTCAATTGGTTTCTCAGTCAGTTTTGATTATGTTGATTCATATTTGCTTGATCAAATGATTCTTGCAGCATAGCTATGTTGGTGCAACAACACCACTGACTGTATATCGCAGATAGATTAGTTAATGTACCACACATCAAGAAAGGAATGAGTGAGAAATATGGCAAAACATCAATAACATTAGAATACCATGGTTTAGCTGAAAATTGTTTCATTTATGCTGGGTTTTATCTGCCGAATGTTAGAGTCTTTGGAAGTAGTAAGTTTGAAAGTATTTTGCACAGTTAGTTTGTCTTGTTAGCTGAACGTGATGATGTTGGTATTGTTGAGAATTGATTTTACAATGATCTATGTTTAATTTATAAATAAATATATACTTTCCAACACTTCTAGACTATATCTGTTTGTTGTAAAAGTTTTGTTAGGGGGAAGAGGGATAAAGTTTAACTAGGTTGCATTAAAAACAAAATTAAGTTGAGATCCTTAGGGATACACAACATAAGGTAACACAATGTAACCATTTTATGTGTAGAAAGTTCTAGAGCTATATTTTTGTTGAGCTAGCAAAATGTTTATCTCTTCCACTTTCCCACAAAAAAAAAAAACAAACTCTTGAATTAGCATAAGGCTTTGAGTTTTCATTACATTGTTTTCTGGTTCATACTCATTTTTCTTTTCAGTATAGTATGTTAATGACAGTTATTAATTTTACTTTAACTAAACATTACAAATCCTACTTTGCACAGTAGTGGAATTAAACCTTCCTCAAAACATGTCCGTACAACAAGTTCCAACTGATGACACTAACCTTTCTGTCTGGCAGCTTGGAGAAGACCATGAAAAGACAAAAGAGTCGTCAGACTGTCTAAGACACTTGACACATCAAGCAGTCGTGCTTCAGAAGAAGATGAATGAGATCTACACAGGCAAGCCAGGAGTGGGACTGCCTCCCATACAGATACAGCCTCCTAGCATGGGCAGTGTCCTGGACATGCTCAATGTCATCAACGGAATACTCTTTGTACAGATAAGGTGAGCCAATGGAACAAAAATACTACTTCCTCTTTCTCTTATGGTGATTTTATACCTAGGAAAGTACTTGGAACCTCGATTGCATATGCTTCTTCCTAACCTGTATGTAGACAATAGATGAGACAGTATTCTTTATTTAAATATTTATCGAGAACCTCACAGCGTCATAGGACAGGTGATATGTTGATTGCAAATTTAAAGTCATGTTCGGGTGAATTCTTTTTGGCGTAGAAGGGTTTTCTGGCTGCCCTTTAAAGTGGTTGAATTATGCAGTTGTTTAGGTTTGTTCTGGAAGTTGTGTGTTATTCATCAGCTCGTATCACTCTCATGTCTTTGAATTTGTCACCTTTCCACCTCTTTAGGAGTCCTTCAACTATCCAGGTTTTCCTTTCATATTTGTTTTATTGCATCAACATATCTCCTACTTGTTACCTGTCCAGTTCATTCTCAAACCTCCGCTTTGCTTTGACAACCACGTATGCTGCTTGAAACAGATACCTTAGTTCATTGTGTGCATGTTACTCCCATTTTCCAACTTCTTTTCCTAAGATTTTTCACTGTATTATATTTTAAAATTTTATTTGCGATTAATATACATGTTAACTAGTACAACATTAAAAGAATATATTAACTTTCCATTTTGTGGAGAAAATTCAATATTAAAGAGCTGTGAATTGTTTCAGCCAACAAGACATTGAAAATTTCAAAGCAGAAATTGAAAAGCGCCAAGCCAAAGAAGAAGAAGACAAGGAGAAGGAGAATAGCCCGGTGAATGACACCTTACCCTCGATTACCGCTTCCCAAGTGTTGCCTGAGAGTTGAAGCAAAACCTCCGCCCGTAGATAATCGTAGTGACACTTGAACTATTTTTGTACAGTTTTGAACAGACTGTCTGGTCAAGGTGTTCGATACTTAGGTGTTTGGTTGAATGAAACTTTGTCATAAGCAACAGAAAAGTCTGAAAGATTCTGCCGAGCAATAATCATTGTTTGCACTAAATTGTTACTTATTTGTTTTACAATTCTACCGTTATTGTTGTTGAAATTATTTGAAGTTATTTATATTATCACGTAAATACTATTATTGTTACTAATTATTGTTGGAATCTGTTCATTATTATTTTTTATACTTTTAACAAGCATGTTGTGTGTTAAAGTCAATAATGAGTATACATCATCTTGTAAAGAATTTTGTGTGAGTTGAAGACATAAACGTTTCCAAGCACAAAAATGTAATATCTAGAAACAGCTAAAATTAAACAATATGCCTAGTAGAGTTACATGATTTTTCAAATCATATTTATTTTGTCAATTGTATTTGTGATTTACTGATTTGTTATGTTAGTTTTCTAAATACAGAATATTGTTTACCGTTACATAAAACAATGTGTTCCTCATAAACAATTCATAGTGATTAGGTTGTTCCCTCCCTATGTGGTTCTTATCTTATTATACACTCAATATCATAGAGCATAGCTTAATGAATTTAAATACAATACTCAATGCAAAGCATTATTTTGTAAACTGATTTTATGTCGTAACCATCTTCAAGTATGATTGTTTACATATTATATCTCCAGCTGTTAGTTTTACCAGCTTAGCCTATACTTTTTGTTTTACCGAGTTTTCATTGTTCTACTAGTCTATTGTAATCTGTTCACCCTTACTAGTTATAATTGTTTATTTTTGCAATCGTTTCACTAGTGACAATTTTGATTGTATCGTAAAGTGTTTGTTATACGAATGTTAAGACGATTGAAATGATTTATTTTGAATTATTGTTATTGTTTCTAGAAAATCAAAAGTGAAATCGTCGGCTCAGGTTGAAATATTCAGCCGTTATTGAATCAAAATATGGTGTGTAAGATCGAATACAGTCGTGGTTTTACGTCAACCAATTCAGTCTGTGATGTACCATATTTGTAACCTGTACAATATTTTGCCTGATAATACTGTTTAAGTCGGTGTTGAATTTTTATGCAGAGCATGCGTATTTTGTAGGTTATTTGGCTCGGTTGTTAGTTTATTGCATGTTTTTGTCATTAAAATGTTCGATTTCACCTAGCCAAGATTTGGAGGGGATGTTGCTTCACTACCTATTAGTAAGTAAGAGGCATGGTGCTTTGTCCAAAGAGTTACATTTAGTACAGTTAGATTTCTGTTTACAAACAGCTTTATATCCAAATGTCCCCTCCAGTTCTCAGGCTAAGGTTTCATCTTGAAAACATTTTTGTTAACCATATTCATTAAGGGAGGGTGAAGTTAGATTCATAATGTATTCATAAGTATCACAGTGATCAGTAGGGTTATAATATTTTCTTTATATTTTGTCCCTACCTACGTTTCAAGCAACCTCGTTGGTTAGATAAACAAAAATAATTGATCCCTATTTTACTATAGAGTGCTTGGTAAGTTATTTTTTTTAGTTATTAGGTAAATAATAAAAAAAAACATGATTAAATTATTAATTTAATAGAATAAGTCTAAAATTCTAGAGAACTGACTAATTTGCCAGTAACGAAATGTCAAAATGACAGGATTTGTGAACATTGATTCGTTTTACTGGAACATGTTAGAGTTAAGTCTGCTGATCCCCTCTAATTGGAGATTTGTGGCCAATTGACAAATTGGTAATTGTTGAACTTGGCATCACCTATTAATTTCTGTAGTTTTTTCTTTTGAATACCTATGTGAATTGGGTAAGGGCTAACAAGGAAATTACTCTGATTAATTTATTTGAAATCTTAAATACAAATCTCAACATTTATGTCTCATTTTGACTTTGATTTTTTGTCAACACATTATGATGTTGTCGTTTAAAATACCATTGTCTATTTTAAATAACTATTTTCAAAAACATTAGCTAAATTAAATTACTTTAAGTCAACCCCCCTCCTAAAACGTTTTAAAAACTGTTTAATTGTTAATTTGAATAAAATAACTATATGAGTTAATTTGAAATCAAAGTTGGATCTTCATTTTTTTTTTCATTAACCACTGAAAAATTATTTTCTTCTAATAAAAGTGATATATTTTTGGTATCAGTATTAGCAGCACCATTTTATTTTCAATTGTTATAAAATAATCTTTTTATGATACTTATTTTCCTCATTTGTATGGTTTACAATAATGTAAAACGTGACAGTTTACAAGTATTACGGTTCCATTGACATAGTAACCCTCCCTGTTAACTTTAGTTCTTAATTTTGTATTGTTTTCTATGTAGTTTAGCATAGCTTAGTGATCTCGTAGGGTATTTAGTGAAGTAGAGTCGATTTGGCATAAGTTGCATGATCGTTGCATTTGGTACGGACATCAATTTGTACTATCGTTGCTCTGGTTTTTTTACAAAATAGTACCGCTGTTTTAATGCAATAGTGAGTTTTTGGTAGTTTTCTACAGTTTCATTGTAAATTTGCTTAGGCTCATTTAAATATTGATCGAATCACTTAGTTAACCTTTATTCACAATTTGTTGAATGCTACCCAAACAATTACCATTTAATACAAATTTAACCAAAGTCATCTAGAGAACTTTGACTTCATCAAAATTATATTTTCAAGAGGAGGATTAGCGTGTTCTTTCTAAAACTTGTTGTGTATGAATAAGTCTAAATAATTTTATTTTGCTAGTCACACCCAAAATACAACATATTTTCTGCTATAAAATGTTATAGATTTAAATACTGTTAGAATGATTATTCCTATTCCTAAAATGCATTGAATTAATGTATGTTGAACTCTAGGATATTCGACAAGTGGCTTTTGATAACGTGAAACATCTAAGTGGTTATGACCTGCTTAGGATTTGCTAAGTAACTGCTCGATCTGTCCTCTATAAATAAAACTAAGTACTGTTTGTTGAATGGGTGTAAATGTTAAAATTTACGATTGATATTGTCAATAAAAACATTTTTTTAGTGATGTTAATAAAGTCACATTACTGAGATATAGCTAACTACTTGGAAAAATGTGATTTGTTTGTTTAATTGTATATGCTATAACAACGATAAGTTTTGAAAATTGTGGAGGAAAAGTTCTTTTAAGACATCAAAAGGCAAAATCATTATTTTTAATGTTGGAGTTTACCAAATCGACCTTTGTTATCCATCCAAAAATGAGTAAATCGGACAGTCAAATTGCTTGAATTAAAGGTGTAAAAAATGGGAGAAGAATAAGTTAACAGATTTACTTAACCTGTCTCATAAACATATTTCATTCCAAAAATTTGTTTAATACTCTGATTATAGAACTGTAAAATCATTTTGTAAATAAATGCTTGTTTTTCCCAGCAGGTTTATTTGTCTTGAAATTTAAAATGCCTTTATAGAACAACTGGAACACTGTTCCATAATAAGATTTCTACATTAAAAACTTCCTCCACGAGCCAGCAAAAATAGCCAGCATTTTTCCATGAATAATTCCCTTGATTAAAGCAAGAAAGCTTTCCCTAAATATAACTCATATGATAAAGCATAGCAGCCACCCATGAACAAATTGCGTTAAAGCATATGAGCCTTCCATGAACAATTTCTCCAAGAACAAGCAAAGAGCTTTCCCTATACAATTATTTCAAAAATGAGCATTACAGTTTAACATGACTGATACCTCCAAGAGCAAGCATGTAAGCTTCCATGAACGATTCATCCAATAAAATATGACAGCTCCATGAACGACTCCAAGAGACAGAAACTTCCACCTCCAAGACTGAAGGTTGATTGGTCAACAGGATCTTATCCACATTGTTAGCTACGCACTGATTGTCAAATAAATTGGTTGTGTTTTAACTGACTTATTTATATACCTTGTGTTTGTCATGTGAGTGGAAAACTAAATAAAATTATCCCCGATGCAAACCTGCAGACTGAGGTAATTTCCATTATTCTGCTTGAATTTGTAAGTAAAAGTTTCCTTAAAAACATGTCAGATTTTATACCCTGTTTAATTTATACAGAGGTTTGCTGCTAATAGGAAGAAAAAGTGAGGTTTATCAGTAAAATATTAGTGGTACAGTATGAAATAAATATTTTTTCTAAATTTGATATATATATTTAAGTAAACACATTTTAGAGGTAATGAAAATTGTTTTTTTTATGATTTAAAGGTAAAAATTGAAAATAAAATATAAAAAAAAATCACAACGTTACAATTCATTGTTGTAGCATCAAACTTAAAGTAATTATTTATATGTTATGTGTTAAATGTGTTTGTCGCGTAATGAAAACAAAGCTATTCTAGCCAAATTAATGTATATTCCTGTAATGAAGTGATTGACAATGGCAGCTCTTTAAAACGTCTAACACTTCGACGAATGTTACTATTATGACTTGTCAAAACTTCTAACACTTCGACGAATGTTACTATTTGAAACTGATTAAAGGTATTGTAAAACCAAATACCATAACGTTCCTATGCAGCTGAATAATTTAAGGCACTAAAAACAACAGGAATAGTTATAAACATAGAGTTTTATTCCTACTCTCTAAAAATAAGTATACATTGCACCACAGTAGAAAGGTTGGGCTTTTAACATTGTAGACCACTTAGTTGATATCATATATTCATGCTTGGCCAAGAAGGTTTTGACTTTATCCTGAAACTTGTATGGAACATTTACATAAGTGACCTTCCCTTGGGTGTTTTCCACCCTTATCTTTATTCCTTTAAAAAATACTCAGCTTTAAAAGTATACCCCAAGGTGCCTATATCCACAACTACAGTTAAGTTGAATATTTTATTAATGTTATAGCCTACTGTGCATATAAATTATCTTTGACAGTGATAATCATACTCACTACACTTTCAAATGACAGTTGACATTTAACAAGGACTGTAAATAATAAACAGTAAGTTAAATCTACTATTTTATATTTTACAAACATGGTTTCTAAGTATCAAATGGTGTATACTATTTGATTTGTTTTCCTGTCGATTCAGGTTTAATTTAATTTGTGTGCTTGTGTGTTTATTTTGATAACCGGTGTTTATTTTGTTGATTGTGCTGCCGATTCAGCCAACATTTGTCATTAGGTTTTCAAGTTTGACTTTATATCAAGTTTGCGTTCCTTAGACCACTGACCTAAAAATAATTTATAACAACGTTATAAGAGTTTCAACTGTATGTAAAAGTTTGGAGATAAATGTCAAATTAGAAAGACACACTTTTTAATCGTTAAAGTTCTCAGAATTCACAAGCACTGTTTTTTCAGGTGGACATAATTCAAAAGTTTGCTTAACGGAGATAAAACAATCTGACAGCAGCTCTCTGTCAGTGTTAGAGAAACGTTCTAATTGGCAAGAATTCGAGAATGATCGATTTCAACCTTTACTTTGGAAATGACTTAAAAGGATGTACTGGTACTAGTTTGTTTTAATGTTTCTTTTGTCAATGTCAATGATTAAATCTCCTAATTTGTTAAAATGGACACAAACTGTAAGTAATATTAATCACATTTTTCGTATTGATGAGTACAAAAGTCAGAAGTCTTGCCCCAGAAAGTAACAAAAAGGATGTACTGGTACTAGTTTGTTTTAATGTTTCTTTTGTCAATGATTAAATCTCCTAGTTTGTTAAAATGGACACAAACTGTAAGTAATATTGATCAAATTTTTCGTATTGATGAGTACATAAGTCAGAAGTCTTGCCCCAGAAAGTAACTTACCTATCACTTACCTCCAAAGGGCTTCCCCAAAAGAGGAGATTTTCGTTGGATACCCTGTGAAATTGAGCTACCCACCTACTTCGAAAGAGTCAGAAGATTATTTAACTTAACGCTTGGTTCACTTTTAAATTCAATTTTTTCTCCCTTCCGACTTAAAATATCAAAGTATACGCATCGACTGTCACTAAACCCCTTTTTTCAGGAGTAAAAGAACTCCACGTAGAAGAAATCTGCCACGGAAATACTTTTATGGGTGGGAAAAGTCACATGAACGTTGGGATATTGGATATTGTTCTACGCACTAGAAGGTTTCTTATGCATTTTCGTGAAATCGTTTGTGGTTTGTGTTTTTTTTTTAAGTTTACCCATGTTAAGCTTCCTAGAATTGTTGCAGTGATAAGTAGAATAAATGACCACAAAGGCACAGTGGTTGTATTGCTTACCTTGTATTCCGTAATGATTGAAAAATATTGACATTTAAATATATTGAAATAGTTACGTTACTAGCCCGGAAAAAATCATTAAACAAACATTAACTTTTGTTTCAAGAATTACAAAATCAATCAAGTATCAATTTCCCTAATCAACATTATGATTGTATTCGAACTAATCGTATGTAAATTGCAATGTGTACTATCCCCCGGACACTGGCTGTTACAGAGTTCAAATATTGGATTATGAGGATATTGTTACCAGGTTCCAATCATTACAGATTGGCTTCATTTAGTAATTGCGTATGAACTCAATACTGAAATAACATTGCAAATTTTGTGATTAAACATTTGAACTCTTTTACAAGTGAAAACATCAAATATATTACTAATTTTAATATATTACAAATTATTACTAATTTAGTAATTGCGCATTAACTCAATACTGAAACTACATAGGCCTTTCTGCAAATTTTTAAATTGAACAAACTAACTGAATTCTTTTCCAAGTGAAAAAATAAAATTTATTAATAATTTATATTTAGCTATTAACTAAAGAAATTAATATTATTGTATTTCTAGATTCTAGGGTAGATCTTAGCGGTAGTACCATTACAGACTGTACAAGAAAGGTACATATCTCATAAGAATTACGGTAAGGGAGGATGTTGTCGCCCAATTTGTCGACACAATTTACGATCCACTAAAACTGGTGTGTGTTTTGGCTCTATTCATTTTATTTACTACAGTGTCCACTGAAACATGCACTTCTATAAGTGATCCACACCATTCTTCAAACCTTAAAATATACAAATAAAGGAGTTAACACTAAACGATAGTGTTATCTCTACTATTTCACCCCTTTCACTAAAGAGGGAAGAAAACAAAAGCTATACTTTTTGTGTACATAAATTTCGCATTAGAAGTGTAGATAGTTAAGATTTATAACGGAATTAAAATCATCAATTAGGCAATGCTAAGTATTTAATGCTAAGTTTAATCTTCTCTACTCAGTCAGGTTGGGGAAAATGCAATCAGCATCAGCATTAACAGTTTCATAAGCGACGTGTGACGTCATAACCATCAGGGATCACGTGGTCTATGTGACATGATTGAACTTGTTACCGTACATTACCTTATGCACGAGTCGTGGTTGTTGAATCTGTTGAGACAGTTGAAAACATTAGCTTTAATATGACACGTAGGTTTATTTTTTATACCTGTACATTTTATGTGAACCCAATTATTGCGACGGGGCACATGCAAATTACAGTAGTTTTTTAAGCGGTGTTGAGATATGTCTGACAAAACAAAACAACTACAAGTACCATTGTTAATAATTTTCTCTTATCTCAGCTCTCGTCAGATTATCATGTAGATTTAACGTGAATTAAACTCCACGGCAATTCTTCCGTTACGAGTAAATAATTACCTTTGAGTACTCTCTCAACAAATTAACTATTTTGGCATCTGAATTTAAACTTTGGCTTTAATCTAAGCCTATAAAAAGTACTAGCACTCGCTTTGAATATTGTTATTTAACGTGTTTTAATGTTGTAATGTTAATCTTTTTCACAAAATAATTCCACAGGCAGAAACAAAAATTGTTGTAAGAGGATGGTGGTTTCTTTTAACAACTTCGCATTTGCCTGTCCGTATGGACCACAGAGCAAGGAATATTATTCTTTGCTCTGTGGTATGGACTCGGGGACATCCAGCAAAGCAAAAGGTGGCACGTTCAGTACCGCACTACCGACTGAGTACTAAATTCACCAAAATATAGACCAACAAAAAATGATATTATTTACTCAGTTTAAATTTCCCAATAGAAATATTCTTTAATAATGAACAAAGATACATATTAACTTAAAGATTATTTTATTAAACTTACCTACTTAAATAATAAAACACATTTTTTGTATTCGTTAAATTTCGATGGAGTTTGTACTATCGCAACCCTTGTGAAAAATTAAATTTAAAACACTTTACCTTTAGATTTTTACTAATTAAAAAAGGCATGAAAACTGTTATTTGACACGTAAAATGGTTTTATAATGCCTTTTTCTCTGACATCTAAAATCCGAAGTGTGGGCGGGTGTTGTCAGTTAATGGAGAAAATACACAACAATATTATGAGAAATCTAACCAACAAAGTAGACCAGAGTACATTTTCATGTCAATATATAAATCCCCTTTTGTCGCTGTCTCAAGTGTACTGTTTGTGTGTAACAAATGGAAATTGAATCGACGTCTTTTCAATCATTGCCGGTTATTGTCAATAGTCAATAGTCAATAGTCAATAGTCAATAGTCAATAGTCAATAGTCAATGGTCTATAGTCTATAATCCACAGTCAACAGTCCATAATCTATAGTCTATAGTCCACAGTCCACAGTTCACAGTCCATAGTCCACAGTCCACAGTTCACAGTCCATAGTCCACAGACCACAGTTCACAGTCCATAGTCCACAGTCCATAGTCCATAGCGAATGGATGTCTTTCCAATCAACGCGAGTTAATGTGAGTGGTTTCGAGACTTTTAATAGAAAAAGTTTAAGTTGTTGGAAATTTATTTTATAAAAAATAATTTGCTTTAACGCAATTTAAGAAATTTGAAAAATACTCAAACAACAAAAATTTAAGTTTGTATCATAATTGTAAGTCGTATACTTATGTAAACTGTATAATTGAATTTTCTATCCACTATTACATTTTACTAATCACATCTCATCTAGAAAACAAAATTAATTAATCACCCAAAGCAATTAAACGCGAATGGACTACAATAAAGGGAATTGAAGGGACCTGAATTGTCTTTGAATCTAATTAAAAACGAATCAATAAGGGGTTCGATTCTAATCAACTGGAGTAATGATCATTACTTTAATGTTGCTAAATTACATTACCAAAATGTTTTCTTGGTAATAAATTAAACTATTTGGAAAGGTTATTTAACCTGATAAAATGACTCTAACTTTTCAAATTTCAAAGTTTTTGTTCTCGCAGAATGATTTTAATCTTTTAAATGGCCACCAAACAATTGCGATGATATAAATAAACTGTACTAAAATTCTTAATGTAATGCTTCTTTGAATGGTTCTCCGACTAGTAGAAAATTTTGTATCGACCTAATTGTAGTTTTGACGTAACATTTCATGCCAATTATTACATTTTAGTTGAATTTATAGTTTCTTAAAAATTTTTAACAAGAACTAAATAAATATAAAACCTGGTTTCTATTGACTCAACTATTTTTGAGGAATTAAATTCATTATAAACTAATCTTATTGCTTCTAGTCCAGAGAGTTCTCTATCATACGGAGAAATTTCTCTTCGGATAAAGACTACTAACATGTGACAGACTTAACTCTAGACAGATTGACACACCAGAAGGATGACAACACATCGGACAGTAGCAATACCACAAAGCTCTGGACACAGTAGGGCTATGCCCAATGAGGAGTAAGCGTATAATAGTAATGTGAATTAAATGAATATTTGAACAACTGTCATTTTGCGCAGGATCAACCTTTTGAAGTGCGGTTTTCGGCATTGTATTCTACTAAAAAAGACCTTTAATTTGATGTGCATATTGACCTATGCTTCCTTTTAAGACTTTCTTCCAACTCCTTGTGGGCCGTCCCCCTGAAGAGTTATTGGATCACTGAATATGTGTTAAAATAGAGTTTTATGCCCTGTAACTTTGTACCAAGTATTGTAGCTCTATCTACATTATTTTTTAAAACATTTAACTGTCCTGGGACTTTTTTACCACCCTGTATAATAAACACCCTCGTACTAAACTATAAGTTTGTACTCTTCAGCACATTTTACTCTTCCATCTACTGTGATAGTATTAAAAACTAATACCCCCGCCACAGAAAACCTGCGACTAAGCGAATTTTCATTTGTCTTAATTGATTTTCAATAAAATTTATATGTAAAAAAATTAGGTTTAACGAGTACCTAGGTTTGCTGCTACGAGGAGACTAATAAAGTGAGCATTTTGCATAGGTTAGTATAAAATAAATAAATTTTCGAAGTTTGGTAAAAATATATCCATAAACAAGCAAACTACAACATTTTTCAATATTCTCCATAAGAATAAAATGGGAATTTTAAATTTACAATTTTTGAATTTTCTCCGTTACCAAAAACCGTACAAAAACACTTTTATATAGTAAATTATTTGTTTCTAAGCCTTTTAAAAAGGTCTAGAGAGAAATTGGAAAACTTAAGTGTTTTGAGGGTCAACAATGAGAAAACCCAATTTTTACCCCATAAAACCCTCCGTTAAACCCCATTCCCATGGTCAGATCATACTGGTTCGCGAACTCATTTAAGTAAAATTCTCAAGTTATCTTCACGGACGTATATAATATAGAAAATTTTTTAATGGAATGGAATGGATTTGATTTGAAAAAAAAAATAGGGAATGGTGTATTTGGCCTCTGAGGACTTCAAAATGAAAAAGTAATTAGATCCCGGGCCTAGGTCTTACCGTGTCACCTACGGCAATAGCTACTTCCCTATAGGGAAATTCGCTAAAAGAGAACATATAAATCCAGAAGTAGTACGGTCTTATATATTAATTAATTCGATTACGTTCTCCTAATGTATCCGTTGCACTTTACCGAATGATTTTGACTGTGCAGACGTATCTACGTTTGTATCATTTTGCGACTGCTACAAACACGTTTTGTACCTTTGTTCTTTGACGAGGTATTTTTATGACGTTTTCCCAATTTTGTACCCACCCTTTGTTAATGGAGTAAAAAGGAAAATTTCAACGTAGTTTAAACCATTTTTAAGCTTCTACGGCATTTTTATAATCATTTATTATATAATAATCCATATTAATCGCTTGGTAGCTTTTCCAGGTTTTTGTGTCGTACTTGAAAACCACGAATTTTTATATTTGTCGTGGGAACTAAACTAAACGGGGAGTATTATGATTTATTATTTACTCGCAACTAAATTAAAAATAATTTCCAAATTAAATTATAAGTTTATTATTTTTGAACTATCAAGATTAATGAAATGTTTACTTAGGCCTATATTTGTTTGTTTACTAATATTATTTTTGGAATTCTTGTATGTAGAGCTTGTAATATTGTTTTTTAACTTGCAAGTAAATATGAAAGATTAAATCTTGGTTTTGATGGTAGCATACAAAATAGATAGCTAATAATATGGGGGACAAATTCTCATATCTCACGTGGACTGAGTAATTGAGTATAGAACTCAATTAACGAAAGATTGTTTTCCCCATTTTAGTCAGACATTTAATTTGTTTTCGCATTTTCCAAGAATGGCCCGTATGAATTTGACTTGATTGGAAAAAGTCAGATAAGCAATGTTGCCATGAAGCAAGTTTTCAGGGAAAGTAATATTAGATTTGCTGATTTCTAGACTCAATGTGTATTTGATACAAGATAAACATTTTCTAATCAACATTATTCACTTGAAAAGAAGAAATTAATACAAAAATTACGTTTTAACTACGCTATTTGATGATTGAATAAAATTTAAGTAACTGAAAATGATGTCATTTATATATTTTGTTTTACAAGTAGGATGTACATGTGTTAACACATTTTATGTGTGGGTGGGGCCCAGACAACCTCCTACAGATAGCAGTGCCTTTTTATGATGATCTAATGTACACAGTGTCAGTTAAAGATCCTTTAGGCCAATAAGCTCATTATAAAATTATTAATGAACTATCGATTTAATGCAATGTTAAAAACTTTACAATTACATTTTTGGAAGCATGCATCCAAATAACAAGCCTTTAGTAGAATCATAAATTTATGTTCGCTGGTGGATCAATCATTATAAAAAGTATTATTTAAAGTACACATTATGTCTACTTTTGTACAAATAGATTGTTTTTTCACAAATACATTTTTATGTGATTTTAAATCCTGTTTATACCAGATTTTTACAACATTTTTTAATCTTTGTTTACTACAGGTCTTTAAGATTTTGTTGTGAACTCGTGTTTGAAAACATTTTATATGTGCTGAAAACGTATCTTAAACATTTCTTGTAGAAATAAATTTCCGTTGAAACTCTGAAAAAGTGTTAAAAATGTGTCGACATGCGTTCCTAAGATTTTTAAAACATTTTGTTAAAATATAGACAGTAGTCATAAATAAATGTAAGCGCAGTCTTAGTAGAGAAAGATCTGATACGAAAAATCATTAACACCATTCGCTCTGAGCATGACATTTTAAAACAAAATTAATAAGGTACAATGTTGCAGTTTTGAATATAAGTTTAGCACAAGCTATCTATGAAAAATAATAAAAGGGAATAGTAAAAAACTACTGAATTTATTTAACTGAATTATTAATTCATACAAAATTGTCTTTGATGTATTCAAAAATTAGATAGTCCTTTTTTCACTCAAGAACATTAGCATAATCCCCGTTAAATATTCTAGGAGTGAAATATGGAATAATCGATTACAGCAGTCACTTACTAAAATTTGTGAGGTCAAAATATTCCAATTATATTTATTTTGTATTGTTCTGTCTCACATTCATAATGCCTCACTCAGCTTGTATGTATATGCGTCATAATCAACAATAATGGTATGCTGAGATGATAGCAATATCTTTGCCACGAACGCGAGGATGTAATTAATTATGCCATAACCCGTTACCAGATCAATGAAGGTTCCACTTTTCATTAAGAGGGCGTTTACCTCAGCCACAGAATACCTTATGTTCTGTGTATCTACTACAAAACCTTCACAATTTGCATTTTATTTTGCCAAAAGAAAAGATTTAACTAGAGGTTGTGGATTGTAGTAATTATTATTTTACCGGTTGTTGATAATACAGACCAGAAGTGTTCTTTACCAGTTTCCACCAGATAGCAGTTCATTCGTCAATTCAGATAACACAGCGTTATCAGGTCAAAATACTAGAAAGAAATTACGTTTTCATGGACGTTTGTCGCTTTATCGGTTTATAAAACCTGTCACTTGATGCACCTAGTGTTCCAGTTAATAATTCAACCAACTCATTTTGCAAAGAAGATCTCCACTTGAGTGATGTGACATGAATTAATGTGGTGTGGTCAAACTAGATCTCAAAATATTTGGCAAAAATGTTTCTCATAGCCTTAGAAAGAAAAGCGCCGATGGGATAAAATTACTCCAGGGCATTTATTACTCCATAGTCTATAGTCAATAGTCAATAGTCAATAGTCAATGGTCAATAGTCTAAGGTCTATAGTCAATAGTCAACAGTCAATAGTAGTCAATAGTCAATTGTCTATAGTCAATAGATAATAGTCAAAAGTCAATAGTCAATAGTCTAAAGTCTATAGTCCATAGTCCATAGCCCATAGTCAATAGTCCATAGTCAACAGTCAAAAGTCAATAGTCTATAGTCTATAGTCAATAGTCTATAGTCTATAGTCAATAGTCTATAGTCCATAGTCCATAGGATATTGTCAAAAGTTTATAGTCAATAGTCAATAGTCTAAAGTCTATGGTCTATGGTCTATAGTCTATAGTCTATAGTCCATAGTCCATGATCAATAATCAATAGTCAATAGTCAATAGTCTATGGTCCATAGTCCATCGTCAATAGTTTATAGTCAATAGTCAATAGTCTTAAGTCTATAGTCCATAGTCCATAGTCAATGGTCAATAGTCAATAGTCTAAAATCTATAGTCTATAGTTTATAGTCCATTATCCATAGTCAATAGTCAATAGTAAATTCAGTAGCCAATAGCCAATAGCCAATAGTCAATAGTCAATAGTCTAAAGTCTAAAGTATATTGTCCATAGTCCATTGTCAATAGTTTATAGTCAATAGTTTATAGTCAATAGTCAAGAGTCTAAAGTCTATAGTCTGCAGTCTATAGTCCATAGTCCATAGTCAATGGTCAATAGTCAATGGTCAATAGTCAATGGTCAATAGTCAATAGTCTAAAGTCTATAGTCTATAGTCCATTATCCATAGTCAATAGTCAATAGTAAATACAGTAGTCAATAGTCAATAGTCTAAAGTCTATAGTCTATAGTCCATAGTCCACAGTCAATAGTCAATAGTCTATAGTCAGTAGCCTATAGTCTATATTCTATAATAGTATATACAGTGGTTGTTAATCCCTGGAGGTAGTAACCATAGATTAAACATACTACTTACGTGCACCTGGTGGCGTGTTTTAAAACTAAAACGTCACAGTTCTGATAAATTCCAATAGATGTCGGGGAGATACGATGGACGTACATTTACCCTTTAGTGGGAAATGTTAACGTTATATTAGTGATACACAATTTCGAAATAACTTAAATACTTTAAAAAACCGTCTATTGAACATATTTCTTATAAATAATGAAGACTTGAAGTAATTTCATCTCATAGGTGCGTTTATTTCTACGGTTATAAGAAAAGTGTCTCGCCAAGTCTTTTGATATCTAATTTGACCACTAGCGGAATTTCTAGCTTGTCTAAAACACTATGTGTCTGTTTCTAGGTTACTTACCTTACGTTGCATGACGAAACATGTGGCGTACAATTTTTTAAAGGCTCCCTCTAATCAGGGGGCCAACAAGAGTTTATATATTTGACCCTCCTCCTCTGATTTTGACAGCATTCGAGCTGTTGTCTGCCGCTCAGCATGCGTAAATGCAAGATCGGCGGTGTAACTTACTGAAGTTAATAATTAATTAAGGTTATGTTATTGTTATTATTTATGTTGAGGAACTTGAACTACTTTTAGAGCTAGTTATTTGTTACTCGATTACCCCCATAAAACGGAAACAGTTTCAGTGAAATAAAATAATCAAAAGGTTCATCAAGTAAATTTTCTAAGTAAAAATTATCGATTATGTTTTTATATTTTGCCGACAAGACTTCTACAAGAAAAATTGTAGTTCTCAACCAGGAGTGAAAGTGGCTCTTTAGGTACTCAATCGTGTTTTACAAACGAGACGCAGCCGAGCGTGGAAATACGATTAATTACCAAAAATACACTTTTGATTCGTGTGATATAAAACTTAATATAAAGCTTATTTCCACAGAATGATGTGGAAATAAGCTTCTAATCGGTATAACATTAGACCACATAATGTGAGGTCATTAAAAGTCGTCATCAATGTTTACATTAAGGTTGTACATTAATGTTTACATTAAGCTGCTAATTGCTGCATATTTATACTTTGCTGTACGGTTTATACTTTGCCGCACATCAGGATTCCAACGAAACAACACAAAACAGCGTGGTTCTATTATGCACGTAATCCGTGTACGCTTGGAAATAGGTTGGCAACACTTAAAGATAATAATACTATGAGCAGCTGATTGACTATTATAACTACGATTTAACCTGTCATTTCGTGTTTATAGTTTAGGCATTTCTGAACTTTCTGGACTTTTCATTTAAACGTTTTTAAAACATTCCTACGATCTTAATAAACAAGAATATACCTTTAAAGCATTTTTTTAGGTGCGGAAACCACTTCAAATTACAAAAACATACGGAACTATATTCTCAAAACGCGGAACACATTTCTTACCGAGGAAAAATAGCGGAGTGATACAGACCGCGGGTACTACTTTCTCTAGGACAACTATTTGTGTTGCCAGCTGAACCTAAAAACGTGTTGTATAGTGTTTGAAAGACTAATTATTTATATGCTTTATAGTGACTGTAGGAAAAATATAATGTGTAACACGAGTGAAAAAGGCCTTTGCTGCACTCGAGATCATTCCGCACTCACCTGCGGCTCGTGCGTAAACATTGCTCTCGTGTGCAGCAAAGTGCCACTTTCACCACTAGTTACACAAATAACTATTATAGCTTTAACTATATATTTTTAGAAACTGTTACACAACATTTCTGGTGCAAACTACTCCATTCAACGCGCTACATGCCGGCCTGTTTGCAAAAAACATCACACAATACATTGTATGCTTCAGATGCTTGCTCAGTTACTTGCCACAGTTATACATTGCTGAACAAACGTTTACTCATCAACAAACCCTCTCATTAAACCTTCCGTTATTTAAATAGGGATGGATCTATATAATACATAGTCCATAGTCCATAGTCTATGGTCCATAGTCAATAGTCTCTAGTCAATAGTCTAAAGTCTATCCAAAATCAATAGTCAATAGTCAATAGTCCATAGTCTATAGTCTATAGCTCATAGTCCATCGTCCATAGTCCAAAGCCTATAGTCCATAGACCATAGCCCATAGTCTATATTCTATAGTCAATAGTCTATAGTCTATAGTCCATAGTCTATATTCTATAGTCCATAGTATATAGCTGTTACTCGATTACAGTCTATAGTCTTTAGTCAATGGTCAATAGTCTATAGTCTTAAGTCAATGGTCAATAGTCTATAGTCTTTAGTCAATGGTCAATAGTCAATAGTCAACAGCCAATAGTAAATAGTCAATAGTCAATATTTAATAGTCAATAGTCAATCGTCACTATAGTCTATAATCTGTGTTTAGGTTTTATCGTACACTTTCCTATATTAATTTTAAAATATTTATAATTTTCTCAAGCATTCTATAAAATACCACTATACTTTTTACCTGAAACGTACAATATACATTAAAATTGCTGAAACTAAAATGCAACTACTAACGATACTTAACGAGTTTAGCATACGTTTTAAAAACTAACAGCAGCATAAAACTATCAAAATAAAATTTTTAAAATAAATGAAAATTATAACAATACACTTACCAATAAGTCACAATAATTTCAGAAAGATTGGTTCGGTGGTTTGTTTTATATTTAATTTTAAACTTAGTACTCAGGTTCTTCAAAACCTGTACTTTTTAAGATTTTTCAATTAGGCTATTTAACTATTTCTGGTAAACAGAAAATGTTTTTTTTTTGTTAAATTGTATTTGCAAAAAATGTTTGTTTTCTTTTATTTTGTTTTTTATGTCACGTAAAATATATTTAAACTAGCTTATATTTAGTTTTTGCAACAGCAAAATCAGATAATTCATCTAAGAGATATTTGCCCAAACCCGAGTGCACAGATTTATTTCCCTGACGTTAGTAACTTACGCGCACCTGGTGGCGTGTTTTAAAACTAAAACGTCACAGTTCTGATAAATTCCAATAGATGTCGGGGAGATACGATGGACGTTTATTTACCCTTTAGTGGGAAATATTAACGTTATATTTGTGATACACAATTTCGAAATACTTAAAATATTGTAAAACACTGTTTATTGAACCTATTTCTTATAAATAATGAAGACTTGAAGTAATTTCATCCCATAGACACGTTTATTTCCATGGTTATAAGAAAAGTGTCTCGCCAAGTCTTTTGATATCTAATTTGACCACTAGCGGAATTTATAACTAGTCAATATCATTCACTGACAATAGAAAATCTCTCCCTACGTTGCATGACGAAACATGTGGCGTAAAATTTTTTAAAGGCTCCCTCTAAATCAGGGGGCCAACAAGAGTTTTTTTTTTTAAATGCAAAGAGTAAAAAGTTTTAAAATTGAATCTAAATTCTAAAATACCAAATAGTTTACTAATTTTCAAATTTCCCTGTGGACTCAATATTTGTTGTAGGGATGGACGAGATTGGAGTTTTACTTCGAGAAGAGACGGGATTTTTTATTTCTCATAAAATTTCGAGATGAAATTTCCCTTCTCATATATAACGGGAAATGCACGTTCCACATTTAACCTGTTTTTTTTTACATTTTTAAATACCTACTGATTTATGGCAGACTGGTTAAATACCAAATTAATAAAAATAGACAAACATATTTAAAATCTTGTATTAAAAAAAAATAATAAAAACATCAGTATAAAACAAAATGAATAAGGCCTACATCTCAAATACATTTGTGTAAAAACCAGTATTATTAGTTCATTTAAAGCATGTTCATCTATTTACACCTGACTCTGTACATTGTACGTTGAATTGTATATTATATCCATTGACCTGGCCTGTTGTATGACATGTATACTTAATGACAATAAACTATTTGAACTTGAATTTCAACATTGAAAAATATCAAATTTATAAATCTAAAACAACAGTATTACCAGTTAAGTATAACAATTTTTAAGTCTTGTGTCATTTTAGCGAATTTCCCATATAGGGAATAAGCTATTACCGTAGTACTCATGGTAAGACCTGGACCCGGGACCGATTTAATTTTTCGTTTTGAGGTCCCTAGAGGCCAAAAACACCATCCGTTCAAATTCATATATATATATATATATATATATATGTGTCCGTTAGCACGATAACTCGAGCAAAAATGATCCGATTTTGATGAAATTTGGTACAAACGTGTAAACCTACGTTTATTCGAACGAGTTCGCGAACCAGCATAATCGGACCATGGGAACGGTGGTTTATGGGGGGTTTTATGGGGTAAAAATGGGTTTTTCCCATTTTTGACCCTAAAAACAAAAAATTTCGCAATTTCTTTTCAACCCGTTTTGTAGAGCTTAAAAAATAAATAATTTAGTATATTGAAGCGCTGTTGTGTGCCTAACGGTAACGGAGAAAATTCAAAAATAGTGTAATTAAAAATTCCTATGTTATTCTTATGGAGAAAATGAAAACTGTTGTAGTTTACTTGTTTATGGATGTATATTGATAAAATTCGGCAAATTTATTTATTTCATCTTATACTATTGACGTATGGTCAAAAAACACTTTTTACCTTCCCCGTAGCAGCAACCCTAAGCACTCATTAAATCTAAAGTTATTTAAATTATGAATAAATATGTCTTAATTATTTTAAATATTTGAGTAAAAATGTAATCAGGCAAGTTGAAATTCGCTTAGTCTGCAGGTTTGCTGTGGCGGGGGTATTTAGAATGATTTTGGAGTGACTTATTTTGGCTATGTTTACAGTAGGTAGTAAAACATGTCTCACACTGCTTACACTAACAAAACTTCTCAACATTTGCTATGTAAAAAAAAATTATAAAACAATTGAAGCAATATTTCCATGTAAAGAATTAATATTTAAATAAAAATGCCTTCGCAAAGGAAACGCAACATCAACACGCTCCTGTTTTGCGGGTGAATTGAATTTCTGCAGGCGTTTTTTTTTTAAGTTTTCAATAAGATTTTTTTCAGTAAACATTTTTTTAAAATTTTTTTTTGTCATTGCAAATTTTTTAATTTAAATTTTTTTTCAATCTCGTCTCGAAAAAATCTTGACCAAAATAGAATCTTGTCTTGTAGAACGAGATTTAAAATTTCCCGACATTTCGAGACCCGTCCATCCCAAATTTGTTGGCTTATAAATAAACGGCGTAACAGAAGGTACAGAGTGTAATCTGTGGTTATCAGAGTTAATATCGATTGCTAAATTAAACTAACTTGAAATCTTCTTGATAATAAAGAAATTTGACGCAGTTAACGAGTTTCGTGACACCGTAGTGTTTTGAAAAGACATTCACCTGGCCGGCTAAAAATAAGTGAAGACATAGTCGAAGAAATCTGACAATTCTCCACCAAAAGCCCGAAAACATCGATTACCCGACGAAGTCTTCAGTTGAACATACCTAAATCAACACTCGGTGTTATCTGTAAAATATAAGAGTCTTTGTGCCTAAAAAGATTCAGTTAAGACATCAGATAAATCTGCCGATCGCCCTAAGCGTACATACTTTGCCAGTTTTACGCTCATATAAGATTGGCGAAATTATTCCGAATTATATCGAAGCATGAGAAAAACCTTGTTCTTTTCCCTTCAATTTAAAATTTAAATAATTTGATTATCTTGAATAGTGTCCGGTCAACGACCGTTTAAAATCCCGGCATTATTTTATAAACACCCTGTACATCTATTCAAGCTGTTAAGCTGTACATCTTAAAGAGGTATTTTATACGAGGAGAACCTCCATCACAAATACAACACTCCACCACTATTAGTTAATTTTATTAAAATTATACTATAGTTTACTGATCGCATCTTTACTGTGGACTTTGTTAGGATTCAGATTCAGATTTTGACATACAGATTCACTGGGGCGATATGTTTTATTACAAAGTTAAGAATTTCAACATTCCAATGATATTATTACAAAACAATGTAAAAGCGTGTGTGCCTTTTCTTAGGCTCAACCTAAAAACATGCTGGCTGAGAAAAGTTTATTTTTAACGGAAGAGGAAATCCCGAGAAAGCATATTTCAGGATTTTCTTTTATAACCCAGACAATTTAAAGGAATGTAGAAAATATATTTCCGGTGGAAATTATATATATAAAAAAAAAAACAAAATAAAATTTGCATACAGCTGACACAACTGCCCCTTTCCATCGATAAATTTAAATTCTCTATCAGGTGAGTCGGTGGCTCAGTTGGGAGGGTCACGGACTTAGGGCCCATAGTCCAGGCAAATTGGATCAAATATAGGGAGTGCTCCCCAAAAAATCGTCTAAAGCTGGAAAGTGTTTTAATACCTTTTGGGGGTCCCAAATAAGAGTCCTGTGAGTTTGCGACGGATTCTGACGTCTGTTTAAGTTTTGGGAGTCGAAAAACTATGAAGATTTTGCACTTTTTTCAGTTTTTCGCTTATAACTCCTAAACAAAGAATCCTACGGAAAATGTTGTACAAAGGTCTCTTTTAGTGCATTAGATTATTATTTAACTGAATTATTAATTCATACAAAATTGTCTTTGATGTATTCAAAAATTAGATAGTCCTTTTTTCACTCAAGAACATTAGCATAATCCCCGTTAAATATTCTAGGAGTGAAATATGGAATAATCGATTACAGCAGTCACTTACTAAAATTTGTGAGGTCAAAATATTCCAATTATATTTATTTTGTATTGTTCTGTCTCACATTCATAATGCCTCACTCAGCTTGTATGTATATGCGTCATAATCAACAATAATGGTATGCTGAGATGATAGCAATATCTTTGCCACGAACGTGAGGATGTAATTAATTATGCCATAACCCGTTACCCGATCAATGAAGGTTCCACTTTTCATTAAGAGGGCGTTTACCTCAGCCACAGAATACCTTATGTTCTGTGTATCTACTACAAAACCTTCACAATTTGCATTTTATTTTGCCAAAAGAAAAGATTTAACCAGAGGTTGTGGATTGTAGTAATTATTATTTTACCGGTTGTTGATAATACAGACCAGAAGTGTTCTTTACCAGTTTCCACCAGATAGCAGTTCATTCGTCAATTCAGATAACACAGCGTTATCAGGTCAAAATACTAGAAAGAAATTACGTTTTCATGGACGTTTGTCGCTTTATCGGTTTATAAAACCTGTCACTTGATGCACCTAGTGTTCCAGTTAATAATTCAACCAACTCATTTTGCAAAGAAGATCTCCACTTGAGTGATGTGACATGAATTAATGTGATGTGGTCAAACTAGATCTCAAAATATTTGGCAAAAAATGTTTCTCATAGCCTTAGAAAGAAAAGCGCCGATGGGATAAAAATTCTCCAGGGCATTTATTACTCCATAGTCTATAGTCAATAGTCAATAGTCAATGGTCAATAGTCTAAGGTCTATAGTCAATAGTCAACAGTCAATAGTAGTCAATAGTCAATTGTCTATAGTCAATAGATAATAGTCAAAAGTCAATAGTCAATAGTCTAAAGTCTATAGTCCATAGTCCATAGCCCATAGTCAATAGTCAATAGTCAATAGTCCATAGTCAACAGTCAAAAGTCAATAGTCTATAGTCTATAGTCAATAGTCTATAGTCTATAGTCAATAGTCTATAGTCCATAGTCCATAGTATATTGTCAAAAGTTTATAGTCAATAGTCAATATTCTAAAGTCTATGGTCTATGGTCTATAGTCTATAGTCTATATTCCATAGTCCATGATCAATAATCAATAGTCAATAGTCAATAGTCTATGGTCCATAGTCCATCGTCAATAGTTTATAGTCAATAGTCAATAGTCTTAAGTCTATAGTCCATAGTTTATAGTCAATGGTCAATAGTCAATAGTCTAAAATCTGTAGTCTATAGTTTATAGTCCATTATCCATAGTCAATAGTCAATAGTAAATTCAGTAGCCAATAGCCAATAGCCAATAGTCAATAGTCAATAGTCTAAAGTCTAAAGTATATTGTCCATAGTCCATTGTCAATAGTTTATAGTCAATAGTTTATAGTCAATAGTCAAGAGTCTAAAGTCTATAGTCTGCAGTCTATAGTCCATAGTCCATAGTCAATGGTCAATAGTCAATGGTCAATAGTCAATGGTCAATAGTCAATAGTCTAAAGTCTATAGTCTATAGTCCATTATCCATAGTCAATAGTCAATAGTAAATACAGTAGTCAATAGTCAATAGTCTAAAGTCTATAGTCTATAGTCCATAGTCCACAGTCAATAGTCAATAGTCTATAGTCAGTAGCCCATAGTCTATATTCTATAATAGTATATACAGTGGTTGTTAATCCCTGGAGGTAGTAACCATAGATTAAACATACTACTTACGTGCACCTGGTGGCGTGTTTTAAAACTAAAACGTCACAGTTCTGATAAATTCCAATAGATGTCGGGGAGATACGATGGACGTACATTTACCCTTTAGTGGGAAATGTTAACGTTATATTAGTGATACACAATTTCGAAATAACTTAAATACTTTAAAAAACCGTCTATTGAACATATTTCTTATAAATAATGAAGACTTGAAGTAATTTCATCTCATAGGTGCGTTTATTTCTACGGTTATAAGAAAAGTGTCTCGCCAAGTCTTTTGATATCTAATTTGACCACTAGCGGAATTTCTAGCTTGCCTAAAACACTATGTGTCTGTTTCTAGGTTACTTACCTTACGTTGCATGACGAAACATGTGGCGTACAATTTTTTAAAGGCTCCCTCTAATCAGGGGGCCAACAAGAGTTTATATATTTGACCCTCCTCCTCTGATTTTGACAGCATTCGAGCTGTTGTCTGCCGCTCAGCATGCGTAAATGCAAGATCGGCGGTGTAACTTACTGAAGTTAATAATTAATTAAGGTTATGTTATTGTTATTATTTATGTTGAGGAACTTGAACTACTTTTAGAGCTAGTTATTTGTTACTCGATTACCCCCATAAAACGGAAACAGTTTCAGTGAAATAAAATAATCAAAAGGTTCATCAAGTAAATTTTCTAAGTAAAAATTATCGATTATGTTTTTATATTTTGCCGACAAGACTTCTACAAGAAAAATTGTAGTTCTCAACCAGGAGTGAAAGTGGCTCTTTAGGTACTCAATCGTGTTTTACAAACGAGACGCAGCCGAGCGTGGAAATACGATTAATTACCAAAAATACACTTTTGATTCGTGTGATATAAAACTTAATATAAAGCTTATTTCCACAGAATGATGTGGAAATAAGCTTCTAATCGGTATAACATTAGACCACATAATGTGAGGTCATTAAAAGTCGTCATCAATGTTTACATTAAGGTTGTTTACTAAAATTGCTGTATAGTTAATAGTGTTTCCATATAAAATAAAAATGTTTATTTCCAGATAAAAGTTTGAGGTCAGCTAACCGAAAAATGAACCATATGTTTTTTCGGTCCCCTATTTGAAGTTACCTGAAAAAAGATGAATTTGCTGACGATTTCTAGAACTAAAAATGGCTGCTTTCCGGACAGTATGATGAAAAATAGTTTTTCCTACAGTCACCCGACAAAGTTGGCTTCCTTGTACTGTTTATAGTACAGAAAGCTGCTAATTGCTGCATATTTATACTTTGCTGTACGGTTTATACTTTGCCGCACATCAGGATTCCAACGAAACAACACAAAACAGCGTGGTTCTATTATGCACGTAATCCGTGTACGCTTGGAAATAGGTTGGCAACACTTAAAGATAATAATACTATGAGCAGCTGATTGACTATTATAACTACGATTTAACCTGTCATTTCGTGTTTATAGTTTAGGCATTTCTGAACTTTCTGGACTTTTCATTTAAACGTTTTTAAAACATTCCTACGATCTTAATAAACAAGAATATACCTTTAAAGCATTTTTTTAGGTGCGGAAACCACTTCAAATTACAAAAACATACGGAACTATATTCTCAAAACGCGGAACACATTTCTTACCGAGGAAAAATAGCGGAGTGATACAGACCGCGGGTACTACTTTCTCTAGGACAACTATTTGTGTTGCCAGCTGAACCTAAAAACGTGTTGTATAGTGTTTGAAAGACTAATTATTTATATGCTTTATAGTGACTGTAGGAAAAATATAATGTGTAACACGAGTGAAAAAGGCCTTTGCTGCACTCGAGATCATTCCGCACTCACCTGCGGCTCGTGCGTAAACATTGCTCTCGTGTGCAGCAAAGTGCCACTTTCACCACTAGTTACACAAATAACTATTATAGCTTTAACTATATATTTTTAGAAACTGTTACACAACATTTCTGGTGCAAACTACTCCATTCAACGCGCTACATGCCGGCCTGTTTGCAAAAAACATCACACAATACATTGTATGCTTCAGATGCTTGCTCAGTTACTTGCCACAGTTATACATTGCTGAACAAACGTTTACTCATCAACAAACCCTCTCATTAAACCTTCCGTTATTTAAATAGGGATGGATCTATATAATACATAGTCCATAGTCCATAGTCTATGGTCCATAGTCAATAGTCTCTAGTCAATAGTCTAAAGTCTATAATCTATAGCCCAAAGTCCAAAATCAATAGTCAATAGTCAATAGTCCATAGTCTATAGTCTATAGCTCATAGTCCATCGTCCATAGTCCAAAGTCTATAGTCCATAGACCATAGCCCATAGTCTATATTCTATAGTCAATAGTCTATAGTCTATAGTCCATAGTCTATATTCTATAGTCCATAGTATATAGCTGTTACTCGATTACAGTCTATAGTCTTTAGTCAATGGTCAATAGTCTATAGTCTTAAGTCAATGGTCAATAGTCTATAGTCTTTAGTCAATGGTCAATAGTCAATAGTCAACAGCCAATAGTAAATAGTCAATAGTCAATATTTAATAGTCAATAGTCAATCGTCACTATAGTCTATAATCTGTGTTTAGGTTTTATCGTACACTTTCCTATATTAATTTTAAAATATTTATAATTTTCTCAAGCATTCTATAAAATACCACTATACTTTTTACCTGAAACGTACAATATACATTAAAATTGCTGAAACTAAAATGCAACTACTAACGATACTTAACGAGTTTAGCATACGTTTTAAAAACTAACAGCAGCATAAAACTATCAAAATAAAATTTTTAAAATAAATGAAAATTATAACAATACACTTACCAATAAGTCACAATAATTTCAGAAAGATTGGTTCGGTGGTTTGTTTTATATTTAATTTTAAACTTAGTACTCAGGTTCTTCAAAACCTGTACTTTTTAAGATTTTTCAATTAGGCTATTTAACTATTTCTGGTAAACAGAAAATGTTTTTTTTTGTTAAATTGTATTTGCAAAAAATGTTTGTTTTCTTTTATTTTGTTTTTTATGTCACGTAAAATATATTTAAACTAGCTTATATTTAGTTTTTGCAACAGCAAAATCAGATAATCCATCTAAGAGATATTTGCCCAAACCCGAGTGCACAGATTTATTTCCCTGACGGTAGTAGCTTACGCGCACCTGGTGGCGTGTTTTAAAACTAAAACGTCACAGTTCTGATAAATTCCAATAGATGTCGGGGAGATACGATGGACGTACATTTACCATTTAGTGGAAAATGTTAACGTTATATTTGTGATACACAATTTCGAAATACTTTAAATATTGTAAAACACTGTTTATTAAACATATTTCTTATAAATAATGATGACTTGAAGTAATTTCATCCCATAGACACGTTTATATCTACGGTTATAAGAAAAGTGTCTCGCCAAGTCTTTTGATATCTAATTTGACCACTAGCGGAATTTCTAACTAGTCAATATCATTCACTGCCAAAAGAAAACTCTCCCTACGTTGCATGACGAAACATGTGGCGTACAATTTTTTAAAGGCTCCTCTAATCAGGGGGCCAACAAAAGATTTTTTTAAAATGCAAAGAGTAACAAAGTTTTAAAATAGAGTCTAGATTCTAAATTACCAAATAGTTTACTAATTTTCAAATTTCCCTGTGGAGTCAATATTTGTTGTAGGGATGGACGAGATTGGAGTTTTACTTCGAGAAGAGACGGGATTTTTTATTTCTCATAAAATTTCGAGATGAAATTTCCCTTCTCATATATAACGGGAAATGCACGTTCCACATTTAACCTGTTTTTTTTTTTACATTTTTAAATACCTACTGATTTATGGCAGACTGGTTAAATACCAAATTAATAAAAATAGACAAACATATTTAAAATCTTGTATTAAAAAAAATTAATAAAAACATCAGTATAAAACGAAATGAATAAGGCCTACATCTCAAATACATTTGTATAAAAACCAGTATTATTAGTTCATTTAAAGCATGTTCATCTATTTATACCTGACTCTGTACATTGTACGTTGAATTGTATATTATATCCATTGACCTTGCCTGTTGTATGACATGTATACTTAATGACAATAAACTATTTGAATTTGAATTTCAACTTTGAAAATTATCAAATTTATAAATCTAAAACAATAGTATTACTAGTACCAAGTAGTAGTAGTATTAAGTATGACAATTTTAAAGTCTAGTGTTATTTTTAGAATGATTTTGGAGTTACTTATTTTGTCTATGTTTACAGTAGTAAAACATGTCTCACACTGCTTACACTAACAAAACTTCTCATCATCTGCAATGTCAAAAAATTCTAAAACAATTGAAGCAATATTTCTAGGTAAAGAATTAATATTTAAATAAAAACGCCTTCGCAAAGAAAACGCAACATCAACACGCTCCTGTATTGTGGGTGCATTGACTTTATGCAGGTGTTTTTATTATTTTTCAATATTTTTTTTCAATTAAAACTTTTTTATTTAGCTTTTTTATTGAAAATTTTTAAATTGGATTTTTTTATCTCGTTTCGAAAAAATCTTGACCAAAATAGAATCTAGTCTTGTAGACAAAGATTTAAAGGTAATTTTGTTGTGTATGTTATGGTCTTTTTAGAATCTAGATGCAATTTTAAAACTTTTTACTCCTTGCATTTTCGCTCTAAAAGAACTCGTTTAGGAGCAACATGATGCAGAATGTACACCGGAAGTAATTTTTTCTTAGTTTTAACAAGCTGTAACTCATAAACGAATAGCTATAGAGAAAAATGTCAAGGTTGCAAACGTTTTTAAAATGTATTTACTTTCTAAAACAGTTATAAAATATAGGGTCTTCCATAAGGAAAATCAAAGTTTGTATTGGAAAAATGGCGGCTAAAATTATTTTTTTCAACTTGACCAAATAAAAAAAAAATCCAAGGCAGTTACAATTTAACATTTTGTTATATCTTTTATAACTTTCGAATAAAATAGCTGGCACACTTCATCACCCTGTATGCATATATTCCGTAATATAAAATCGAATATTTACACTTATTCTCGCAAAAATGAGACATTCATATCTAAAATCACAGAAAATGTTATCATAGATTTTCTTTGAAAACGCCAAAAATTATAAAAACCCAACGTTTAATTTTACAATCATTCGCCGACTTCATTTCTGGACTTTTATTTGTCCTCCTCTAGGATGCGGATAATATTTGAGCTTCTGGATTATTGGGACTACTTGAGGTTTAGGCGTGAGTGCCTATAACCTTCGGATTGTTAGCCATGTGGTGACCCTTATTAATAATATGTCTCTCAGGTGAGAGTAACCTGTTGTATGATAAAACTTACATAATTTTAATTTGGTAGTAAATAACGTCTAATGTACAATGGCTAATTTACTAAATTTTATCTGGCTAGTTAAAAGAACTTGTATATTTACAGAAAGATTTCAATGTATGAAAAGGTACATAAACCCTAACTATGTTTATGTATAGACATGTTTTTGACTATTTACGGTAATCAATCACAAAAATTCGAACAGTTTTGATACCGAGCTTCATTCAGAACAGATCTAAAATGTGACAGGAATTTTAGATTCAAAAGTAAAATTCCTCTTTCATTGGGAATTAATTCGGGCGTTCAAAGGGAATCAAAATATCTTCATCAACATTAACTAACTAACTAACTAACTAATGAAACTAATGAAACTATAAATTGGTACTGTTTGGGGAAATACTATTTTAACATTGGTATTTTATGATTGTGATAAAACATGAATATACATGTTTGAACTACCGTGGCTATTTTTAGCGTTGTATACGTGGCACGGTTGGTGGTGGCCAAAGGAATTCTTCTCAGCGGACACTGCAACAATAACCTCACAAATCCCGGATTTTGCATAGTCAAGCTCAAGCTCAGATCCCCAAGCATGTTCTATAAGGTAATTAAGCTTTATGATAATGCTTTAACCATTGTTCGGTTCCTATCTACAAAATTCAAATTCGAGATCAAATTCAGGGCTCAGTTGGTAGCGCCACGGACTTCGGGCCCAAGGCAGTGGGTTCTCGGTTATGTATATGTCATAAAAAAATAAATACTATATTCATACTATGAAAACTACCGTATTTAGAATTTAAAATTATCTAAAATTTTTACCAAAATTAATATATTTATTCTCAGAGTCAATTAAAACGTTCAAATGCAATTTTATACCATAAAAAAATATCAAAGAATCTGCAAACATTTTCTTAATGAGATAATGCAAAAATCGATTCAATTATATACTGTCAAGATTCGGAGGAAGTCTCAAGTATAATTAAATCCTCAACGTTACATCGAAAGGTTATTGCCTCTCGATGTCTTATTTAATACGGATAACCTATCATTATGACGGTTGTGTAGTAAAATTACAAGTTATATTTTACCGTATGTTTCCAGTTGTACACTTAGTGCAAAGTTAGTTTAAGGGTTGGCCTCGAGTATAATCACCCCCTTCTCGTGTTGTGGGAAAGGTTATTGCTTTACACTGTCTTAACTGATGATTTTATAACGTAATGTACACAGTAAAAGGTTATCTGATAGAAAAATACTAATATCATATTATTTGTATTGGAAAATATTACTATCGACACAATAATATATTTTTTAGGTTCATATTAAATGTAGTTCAGCCATAGTTAAATACTATTTCATAATAATTTACTTATAAATATTTTGTAAGATAAATAGTAATGCAATAGGATGCTACACGATCAAGCAAATATAAATATTGTATTTGCTTAAGTTATAAGAAACGCAGTCATGTTGTTTTATGCTGTTTTTATCGTAGTTTGAAGAAGATATATAATTTTATTTAGATGCAGTTTACAGCGCAATGAATATTGCTACGTGTTGTATGATGATCTAGCCACAAACATGTTTGAGATAAATATATTCATACTGTGAACATAACTGTGTTCAGTTCCAGGTTATACAAAACTCCCTTGATTTTCTTTTGTCAAAGTTTTCTCGTAAACTCATGGAAGTCTATGAAAAGGATTTATGTTGTAAATTGTAAAGTCTAAATAAGAACCAGATTAAATGTATCCGTACGCATTGACTAAATAAAATAGTTTTATTCAAAATATATGTATGAAATGTGGGTAGCATCTCTTATTTACTATTAAGAGTTTTTAAATAAAATAGGTCAACTAGTTGGCAATAATAGTACAGATGTGAGTGTTTCTGGCAATACTTACAGGAACAAACTTACTTATGTAACTACCCCCACACAAGTACATAAATTTCGTATATTATATATTTTTTTAAGGAAAATCAAAAGAGTTAAGATGTTAAAAATCATAAAGCAATAGTTAAATTTTATAAGAGTAAACTTACTGTCAATCTGGAAAATCTTACATCGGGCACAAGATTTCTTACCCTAGGGTTAATTACTAGGTGTTTAATAAATAACTTTTTGATAAGAAATATTATATCACATGACTATATATTTACGTTTATGCTGTAAACATTTAAAAGACGGAACATGTATTAAAAGGAAGTAAAATACTATTTTATTTATTATATCCCTGCAGGTTTAATATTAAGCATTTGAATTAGAATGTAATGTCGAAGTAGTCACCGGTAAATTAAGCTACGTATTAAAATATTGGGCATTTAAAAGTGTTGGGAAATGCACTGTTGCAAAAAAGAGACTTGTCACAATGGAATTCCCAACATGTAACATTCCGAACTCTCGATTCTCACATGGGATATTAGTTTAAAGAAATGTAGGGAAGGAAATTATATCATTCATATTTCATACGGATCTTTCTTCTATAGCAATTAGTAGTAGATTGTTATATACAGGGTGATTAATATAAGTGTGCCAGCCGTTTTATTCGAAAACCATAAGAGATATCATAAAAAGTTAAATGGTAAGTGCCTTGGACTTTTTATTTAAAAAATTGTAGTTAAGTCGAAAAAAATATTTTACCTGCCATTTTTCCAATATGGCCGCCAACTTTGATATTTCTTATGGAACACCCTGTATTTTATGATGTATTCTGGTAGAAAATGTAATTTTAAGACGACTTTATTACTGTGACTTTTTTCATAAACCTAACCGTTTCAAAGATAATAATGGTTTAAGTTGTGAAATTTTGAATGGTTTTCGAATAAAACAGCTGACATGCTTGCTTAGGCCTTTATCGAAACTCTTTCTCATGCAGAAATTTCAAAACTTTAACATTACTATCTTTGAAACGGTTAGGTTTCTGAAAAAAATCACAAGAATAAAATCGTCTTAAAATTACATTTTCTACCAGAATACATCATAAAATACAGGGTGTTCCATAAGAAAAATCCAAGTTGGCAGCCATATTGGAAAAATGGCGGCTAAAATAATTTTGTTGACTTGACTACAATTTTTTAAATAAGAAATCCAAAGCACTTACCATTTAACTTTTTTTAATATCTCTTATAGTTTTCGAATAAAACGGCCGGCACACTTATATCAATCACCCTGTATTGCACCTAAATTGCTGGAAGATCCAAAAAGGAGATACTGCATGTAGGCAATGTGATGGGAAGTGGGCGAAGGCTTGGGGAATGGAGAACTGATTTGATGAGTTGACTTGATGGAAAGTTGTACTGATTTTTTTCAATCTCTAAATCTTTGTGAGCATCCGTATTAATTTTAAATATTCTAAATGAATTTTACATTATTTAACTTGTCCTACATCAACAGACTTAAATTTTGATAACAATTTAACAGATGGTTTCTTAGTGTGTTTACAAAAGAAATCCTGGACTAAGACCCAAAGAAATAAGCCTGGCGCAAATGAGTTCTTTGTACCAAAACACGCGCCAGGTTTACAAGCCCGTAAATCCCGCCAAAACGGACGGAGTCGTTTAATGCGCGGGAATATCCGGCTTTGTGTTAACTTTTAACAACTATCAAACAATTTACTTAGCACCCGCGGTTTAAAATGATTAACCTGTTTTCATATTATTTAATTTCTTTGATGGAATCCAAAAACACAACCGATATGCGGATCGTCTTAATTTGTCTTGAGCAAACTGAAATGGTTTCGGTATATCATAATCCGGTTAGAGATTTTTTAGTAGTTTAAAATTATTTGTTTTGAAAATACCTTTCAAAAGGATATCTCTACTAGATTCTTAATTCGAGTTGCAAATTTTAACTTTGCCTAGCTACACTAAAGCATTTTCAGTGGCTGTATTCTCTACACGAATATTAAAACATTCGGATGGGTCTAAAATGAATGTAGCGTTTAAAAAGTATATAACATTTTCTTACTATACACTTTCTTAATTACTATAAAAGTATAAATATTTAACATAACTTGGTTAAAATTAAACTAAAATTAGTAATAGCATGCCTACTTTTTCTAACCTAAATTATAATATAATTAGCTAACATAATCAACTAAGCACATCTGATGAAAAAGTTATACTTAGCACATGTACCGATAAAGTAACTAAACCATAATGATCTACAATAACGTGAATTGAAGGGACCTTAATTGTTTTCGAATGAAATTAAAAACTAATCAACATGGTATTTGGTTCTGATCAACTTGAGTAATTATAATATACTTAAAACATTATTACAAAAGTTAACACGTAATTGTATTATACTCAATTAGGTAATTATAGGTAATATTAAAAAAATAACATGGTTAAATATCTTCTTAGCAATAAATTTAACGATTTTAAATATAATTTAAACTAATAAAGTTTATTTTATTTCTCGAATGATCAACTTTCTATAGTACAACATTTATATTGCCTCACTCAGCTGGTATATGCGTCACAACCAACAATAATGGTATGCTGAGATGATAGCAATATCCTTGCCACGAACGTGAGGATGTAATTATGCCATAACCCGTTACCCGATCAATAAATGCTCCACTTCTCATTAAGAGGGCGTTTACCTCTAAAACCCGAACATTTTCGATATTTACATTTAGTCGTCAAACATTAAGTTTCTTGGAAAGGCTGTAATTGCTTATTATACATTTAAGGACATTTACCGGTTGCTTATCACACATACCGCATGACTGTTTTATCAATTTCCACCTGATAACAGCTCGGTCGTAAATTGAGATAACACTTCCGGTCCAAGTGCTGGAAACATTTCCTTTTCATGGATGTATTTCACGTTATCGCATTACAAAACCTGCCTTTGTTCTAGTTAAACGTAGAGTCAAAGTCCATTTTGTGAAGTGACGAAGTGAGGAAATATGTGTGAAAATGTGCATTTTATCTGTTCACAAAATATTACATGTAGTCGGGTTTTGTACAAATGTTTTGCCCTAAAAAGGCTCTGAATGCATTCTTCCAACAGTATTTATTTTATTACTGTCGAGAAAAAATATTTTCAATAAACATGCTTTCCTATTAATAGGATAATTAAGTCACAGTTAATATAAAAAATATGATTTGGAATGTTCAATGAAAACGGAACGTTCCTCTTTCATTGGAAATTTATTTGTATGTTCAAAGAGAATCGAAATCTCGTTATAAACTGGAACTAATGAAACAGAATATTGATACTTCATTTAGAAAAATATATTCTGTTTTAACATTTGTATCTTGTGAGCACAGCTGATTATGATTACACGTCCAAACTTCCTTGATAGTTTTAATGTTGCACACAGGTCTCATCTGGTTGTTGTGGTTACAGGTCTGTTCTGGCGTCCCAGGTTCAAGTCCAGCCAATCACATATGAATTTAGCTTGATGATAATGGCTTGATTTGGAGGTTTGGTATCTATTAAGTTCTTGGTTCACATATTATGTAGATATGTAGATAAGTAGGGATCTTTTAGATCAAGAGAACTTCCATAACATAACAGAACCTTCCTTAATGTTAGAGAACTTTATTAAAAACTGCATGACAATATTTATTTTCTGTTTCACTACCAGATTGAAATTTAATTTTAAAATGTTCAGTGTTAAAAGAAGTGAAAATATGTACGAGGAAAGAAAACTTCTCTAACAACATTCCTCATATTTTTTTTTACTGTCCAACGACTAAAGTCACTGTGTGAATGTTCTTTTGACAAAGAAAATATATAAATCCATACAAAAATAAATAAGAAGGAGTTTATGTGTACGAATACTGATATTTCCTAGTAAATGAGAACTCTTTTACAAAAATCCATATCAACAAACTTTATACTTGTGGAATTTGATGGTATCCCACAACTCCCATTGAACTTTACAGGACTATGCGCAATGTTCAATTACGTACAATTAAACTCTAAAAGACAACACCAATCGGAACCATGAGCTCATGTCCGTGTACAGGATAACTGTTTACTGTCTATTGTGTCTACTACTGTATAATACTACTGTCATTGATGATTATAGTACTTAACAAGGCAATTAAACGTAAAAAATACAAAAAGAATTACACGTTTTAGTGTGTTCAATATAACACCACAGGTCAAAAAGCACAATAATTGTATACAAATTACTAGTTTTGATAGTTGCTCAAACTACTTTGACTTATGAATAAAACTGATGTTTAGAAACTATTTATACTGAAATGTAATTTAATTTAATAGAAAATATTAATACGGAAACGTAATTTAATTTATCAAGCCACGACTAAATATTGACCAAATGGATTAGAGAGCCGATTTTAACAAAAGTAAATATGTAACTTAAACTCGTGAATGTGAATTTTTAAGTAATGAAAGCACGCTTATTTGGGTTGCTTGTGAAGTGTTTAATCGAGATTAATTGCATAGTTGTAAATTTTATGCAACCGTAAATAAAGTATAAAATAAATATACCAATAGTAGTTGATTAATCATTCTTAAACTCGAGTAAAATTTTATATGAGCGCGATGTTAGAAGAGTTTTTAAAATTGCAATCAATGCATTAAAATTTTTTTCAAACTAATCTATTATTTTTGATCATTTAGATGCGCTAAATATGATTGGTTATATTGCAAACAAACTGTTGCATATTCATACTATTCGTTCTAAGCTGCGGCAATGAATGATGGTTTTTAGGAAATTCATTTTGCTGTAAAAATGAAAAGAGTGAAGAAGTGCTGAGTCACTCACAAGTCAATAATTAAATTATTTAATGAGTTTACTCTGATCTCAAAATGATATGTTAAAAATGAAAGACCAACCACTCGAAAAATTGAAATGCTAAACATACCAAATATTGCGTAAACCAATGTCTGCAAGGTAATTTGTCAACTTAAATTTAACGTAAAAATAAGCTATTGTTGTTCCAAGAGAGTTGTTTTCCTTGACTGTTAATTTTCACGACGGCCACAATCTACAACAATTAACTTTTACGAAGATAAATTGTCCAGGGAACAATTTGTCCGGGGATTTCCACTTCTACCTGCCACGGAAAAGTTATTGCTGGTTGTTGGAGGTTAATCTGGTGGATTCTCACCCGCTGTGTAAATGTGGCACTGTGCGGGGTTTTCATTTTGGCGGGCAGTGACAAAATACCCGCCAAAATTACAACCAAAGTTCAACCAAGTTATAGGCAATTGGGATTTTTATTTTAATTATTCACCATCATTTTTAGTGTAGTTTTGTTTAACCTTCGAAACATAGCCATTCGAAGCTAATTTGCTTTCAGCGAATTCCCTTAAAATTTTATTTTTGAATAAGATATTTTTAGTCCATTTTCATTTGAAATTCAAAATTTAATTTCATAACATTTTGGGCAATTTTATTTCGAAACCTACAAATAAGTATCTGATCATATTTGATTCTCATTTATTTTTACCTTTTTAATTTATGTAATGAAAATTTAATATTTCCCAGTACGTGGATTTTTGCACGAAGTTTTAGACACTGTGTTAAAATAAAATGTAGTGATATGCTCATGGTAAAAACATGGATTGTATCGATTACCTGGAGTTTGAAGGAAGTTAAAAATATGTTTAGGTAAATGAAAAAAATACTAACTCACCAACAAAATTTTAAAATGGTTTAAGAGCTTCAAGTTCAAGTAAATGATTTAATTGATGTTTTGTATATTTAATTAAAATATCATAGAGTAAAATCACTTTCGAGAACCAGGAAATAGAAAGTTTTAATATTTGCAACGAAGTTTACAATTGCTCGCATTCAAATCTGAAGGTCCCGGGTTCGGTTCCATGAGAGTTTGTGGCCAAAATGCCATTTTCATTGGGCAACAAACTAATGATTCTTTCTAAAAAGAGTTTGACGTTAGATTGTAACAAGAATTTGGACCGTTCACTTATAGAAAAGTTAATAAATGCCTCTGGTCTACATAACCATAGTAAAACGATTGCATATAGAGCATATTGGATAGATTAGGTGATTTTGAAAATTGTAATTAAACATGTTAGTGGTAGGAACTTATTTTCGGAAAAAACTTCTCGTTTTCCATCCCGCCCAAAAATACGAAACAATTGAACACTTAAATTGTTACACACCCACACCCATAAATTAATTCCCTAAAACCATTTTAGTTTGCACAATACACATTAAGACAATTCGTGTCTCAGAATTGTTTTCAGTTCCTAATTTTAATGTTTAAACAGCTGAATGTGTATAACTGCGGGAGTTTGGTAAAATGTTTGATAATTGTTAAACAACTTAATTCCGGATATTCCCGCGCATTTAACGACTCCGTCCGTAGTTTTGGCGGGATTTACGGTCTGTAAAACTGGTGCGTGTTTTGGGACAAAGAACACAGTTATGTAAGGTTTGTACTTTCATTATTGGTCTGTGTCCAAGACCATAGATTAGTAAATACAATTTTGCAACAAGCTTAAGACAACTGCTCAAGTTAAATTACGTTTTCATAAAAAATCTGTTAACTACTACCCAGAAACCTCTAAAAATAGAAGAAAGTTATGACAAATTCAAATTAACCTAGGCAAAAATTCTTAATTATTTACCTAAACCATAAAAACATATTTGGTGTGCTTTTTAATTTATTATTGTATGGCATAAAATATGGCATTTATATTTTTTTAAATACGATACGAACCCTTTATGGTGAGGGCAAATTTCACCTTCCATGGATCGGGACTTGTTTTGAATTGAGTGAAACAAAACCTAATTTAGTTGAATTAATTTTAAGATCTAATTCATCATGAGATTACCATGAGATTAAGCCATCAGAAAATCAGCTTAACGAAAGTTATTTTTTTAAATTAATACTATAAGGAAACTAAGATTAAATAAAATTCCACTTAATGCATCGTGATCAGGGGGGATTTCAAAAATAATTTGGCATACAACAAATACTAACATAGATAGTTTTTCTACAGTATGTTTTGTCTGGCAAAATCTCCTTTGTAACCTGGATGTACCGGGTTCCATATCCCTTTCAATTTTCACCTCTGAAACGCAAGGCGCGAGAAATATGGCCCGGATCATACAATTCCATTCCCTTATATCCTTTGGAATTGATAGAAGGAATATAGTGAAATATGCCAATCGAACATAGCTTGTTGGAAATTTCACTTATAACAAGTATTGATACTGAACCATATACTTACTAGTCTGGTGTGCGTGTTTAACTTACGATCTTATTGAAATGCTTCCTGTTAAACTAGCTTTGGAGAGAATTCCGGAATAGAATCGTTTAAAGTATGTCTTGGACGATTGAGTAAGTTTACACAAGTACTGCGTTCATATTTGAGAAATCTCTTCATTAATTGATTTTTGGTTTAACTCTTTTTAGAGTCCTACATCCCATCATTTAACTAGAGGAAATGTTTGAAGACGAGAAGGTCATTTCTGATCTTGTAATCTCATGATGTAGGTATGGTTAATCTTTGAACGTATTACTCAGACTTTCAAAGCCGCACTTTGTAAAATGAAGTAAAATACGTTTACCTAACTCGCCATGTTAAACTTCCCTATCCCAAGCGTGATGTATATAACTTCGTTACTTCTCGAGTGATGTAAAGTTGAAAAAACTCACTCGGTGATGTAATGAAACCCATTTAAATAACATTGAGTGCTTAGCTTAAAAAATATACCTCTATGGAGCCAACGTCGTTCAACGCTAGAAATCAGCTGTGCGCTTGAATGTTATTGTTATGTTTTGAAGAATTTTCCTAACCTAGCTTTTGTTTGTAAATGAACGTTACTGATAGAAGATGAGTGAAATAAATAATGAAAAATATTGTTCGTAACCTCCTGTATATTGTCGGGTCAGGTAAAATCTTGTACGTTACACGTTACGCAAGAGCGTGTTTACATCACTTCGGTAAATTATGCAACTCGCTTACGCTCGTTGCACATCATTCACCTGCGTGATGTAAAAACGCTCTTACTACACTTGTAAGGTAAATAGCTATTACTTACTTCGTGGTGATGACACAATTGAGTACAATGTATTTCAAGTGTTTATGGTATTTAATGGGGACGTAGAGTAGCAATAAGTACCAGCTTTTTACCCTTTGGTATAAATTTATAAAGCTACAGTTTTAAAATATTTCAAATTAAAGATCGATTCTAAAAAGGACGACGTGAGGTTTTAAAAACAATCAAACCGACAAGAGAAAAAACGGGGTTTTAACTTATTTTGTTTTAAAATTATAACCTAATTTGAATATTACCTTGGATATTTTCAACTAATTTAATAATATGAAGTTTAAGTGATAAAATACTAAACTAGACAAATTGTTACTTAATTGAAGACACGTTTTACATAATTCAACAAAGAAGTCGCTAACGTAATTTAAATGTAATCAAGGTGCAAACAGGAAATTACATTAAATATTGATGCTTTAATTAGATTTCACCCACTACCGCAACAACAAGCTCCTAAGCTATAGATTTTGACGTTGCACATCTTAACAATATTATTGAGTTTCTACAAGTATTTTATACTATGTAAAATTTGAAGTCTGTTTTTGAGCGTGTTTTATGTTTAAGTTACAAGGTTAATTTTACATCAGGAACAATAATCATTGGCATTATCAAAGTACAATTAATAGTTTATGTGAAAACAATTTATTTGGAAAAAAAATTAAAATCAATCAGTTAATGCGCACTCTTTATTGACTATGCCGAACACACCCATCTTGAAATAGACGTCAACCGATACATAAAATTAATATAAGAGTGCACAAAATATTCTCACATGAAAACTCCCAGTGTCCCTATGTAATTTACCTGACACAGCTTACGTATGTCGAGGAATTCTGTCCTATTGTTGCGGACGCATTTCTAATTCACAGTGACTAGAACAAAAATCTCCAACTGGAAAGGTACACTATGTACCATTGAAGAAAATTTCCCCCTCCTTAAACCCGTCGTTTAAAAAAAAGATAAGATATTGAACTAACTTTGGAACGCTAACAATTTAATAAAGATGAATGAAATAAATGAAAAGATTATCTCTTTATGTTGGTAGAACTATAAATTATTATCATACTATATATTTTGTCATTTCAAAATGCTTTAGGGGCATCAATATGAAAAGTTAATCGGTCGCTAATTATCTTATCATGATACTTACGGTAATGACTCCCTATTTGGGAAATTCGCTAATAGTAGATAGTTAAGTGGTTACAATGCTCAGATAGAAGGTTCGACCTTGAGAATCGTTAGTAACGATTTGATGGTTTGTAATTGGACTTAGCTGACTTTGATCATTTAGTTGTTAAATAAAAGTTGTTATTCATTGTAAATCTTATTGATTTGTTTTGTTGTTACTGTTATGTTTTTTTCACTCGTTTTGTTGCTTGCCCCTGTCATTTTTGTCATCTTGTTGCCGTTTCCCATTTTTGTTTGGTTATTAACTAATTCATTGTTACTCATTCAACTATTATGTATAACTAGCATCTTGTATGTTATTACACAAATTATACCCAAATATCAAAATGGAACTGTCCGTTGGAATGTAAAATAAAATAAATGGCCCGGCTTGCTGCTGGAAGAATGGATGATCTTCGTCAGAAACAACGCTAAACAGACTTTGCTTAAATTGCCTCAAGGGTAAACTAACAGAGGCTAAACTAGTCTGCGTTCACACAACAGTTTGCAACAAAAGTTTAAAACATATGTTGACAACTTTGCTATAAGTTTCCATACCAGGGCCATCTTTATCAGGAACAAACCGACAACCTCTTCTTTAATTCACATAGAATGAGTATCCTACGTTACTTCGGATTGCACTTATAGTTATTTTTAACTTTGTATTTTCCTGTTCGATTCTAATACATCGTTTCTTGTATACTATAGTAAATAAAGCTAATGGAGTCTTTGGTGATTAGAAAGGTTATATAATGCGAAAGCGTTACAAACAACGTCGAAATTTGTTAATAAACATAACCTATAGTAATTTCCGGAATAACCATTACTGGCTCTGTCCTATCACCCCATAAACATAAATCACCAATTCACTTGCAATCCAATCAGACGTATTGATATTGTTGATGTTCGCCATGTTGGCAGATTGCGCTGTGTTTACTACATGATTTGATGGCACACAAATACAATTAATGTTGTGCAAACTAACCTCTGTAATTAGTTTTTAGTTCTTCAAAGTATCCAATAAAAATGTATTTGAATTGAAGTTAATTTGTATTATTCACATGTAAAGTGGGAAATAATGCAAAATTAATTTTATTTCATTCAAATAGTCAAGATCATCAACAGTGGGGTACTGTTTTGAACCATCAAAAAGCTACGGACTTTTTTCAAGATCGAACCATCAACCTTTAGATTGTTAGGTGATCACTATAACCACTCAGGTACCCAACCAATCAGTGTTCATAAAGCTGTTTTTCAAATGAACTTTTTACATAATGCACATAATGTGTATGTTTACTTTTGGACATACTACAAAAGCAGTAAACATCCTAAAAGTTGTTGAGGCAAGCGATTTCGACACTCCAATTATTATCACAGAACGTAACAAGAAGAACCTTTTATCATTTGTGCTGTGTCTGGTAACGACATTCGGCCTCTTCCCAGTACAAGTTGACGATAGTTAAAGACAAAATATTTTTTGAGATGATTTTTATGTTTCGACCTAATTGATCATTGCAATGAGTTTATAAAAGCTACATTTAAACACAGGATTATGCAAATACAAATCAAATTATGCTGTGTAATTCCGTTGTGTAGAAGATCACGATTTATATATAAATATGTTATATGAAAACGTCATTTATTTCTGACTACGTATTTTAATGGTAATTATTGCATTAACTGAACAATCTCCGACTACTTTCCTTATCAAAGGATTTTGCAAATGTACGAGAAAACATTGACAAAAGAGAATCAAGAGAGTTTTGCATAACTTTGGACCTGAAACAGCCATGTTTAGTCTGAATGCTGCCACAAATGTCTTTCTTCAAAACTGCGGTGGAAACATAAAACACGTTACTGTAAACAATTTTATGCTTGCATACACGATTTACTGCACAGTAAACTGCACCTAGATAAAACATGTCTCTTTGATCGAACGATAAAACTGCACAACACAAAGCACACTCCCTCAAACACTTTTATTATCAAGTCATTTTGTAGGAAATATTTTGTGCAAAAAAACTTTAGTTAAAATAAAACTGTTTCCAATTTAACTTAGTTATGTTAAACGCATGTTATCTCTTATACGGGGAATCAGACCACCCGTGCACAACGGTTTGGCCCAAAAAGCGTTAAAAAACGGAATTTTGTATTGAAAATCCACCATTGAAAGTCTTTTTAGTGGGTTAAAATTTTAAAATGACACTATAAGAATATTTTTAATGTTGGGATGATTAAAAGTACAAATATATTTCCGAAAATTAATTAAAAACATGTCGAAAATCCAAGACAGTTTAAACATTTTAGAAGTAGGGTGTTTTTTCAAGATAGAGGCGTTTGATTTTCGAAAACACCAGATAGTGTCTTGTATAAAATTTAATTACTGATCATAAAATCCTTTCAAATCGTCTAGCTCTTACCGTTTTCGAGCTATAGCCGTTTCAAAGAAACGTGTTTTCTAAAAAAAGAGGGGTTTAAGATTTTTCTTTTAGAAGGGTTATAATTTGAAAATGTAACTTTTTTGGATTTTCCGGGTGGTATGGGACCGAGAGGGATCTAAAAATGTTTCAGAGCCCTAGCTATTCTAGAAGTGGGTAAACATTTGTATACCTGATCAGTGAGTCAGTGAGTTACACAAGCGGCTGATACACCATTAAAGAGTGTGGACGGGTGGTCTGATTCAACTTGTATACTTTTCATTATCGTGAATAACGTGAATAAATATTAAAATTGTACTTTTGTAACGATCGGTTCACATTAATCATATCAACGACCACATGTTATGTGATGGAAGTGAATATACCAATGCCATAATATATTTCAAATTAAAACGATCATTTTATAATTTACCATGACTCTTTTAAGGTATACCAATAAATTTAATTTTACTACAGTTTTATCTAGTACTCAAGTAATTGAGATGTAAGTTTGCTGCTCCTCCATTGAAGTTGTAGTGAACTCAGCCATGCGTTCTAGGACTTGTCATATCCAATTACGTCTTGATTATATCTCGAAGCATAACATGAATGCTTTGTATCGCATCACATGAGGTTTCCATTTACTGCGGTATAATTAAGTAAGTTTGATAATTTGTGGCCGTCGATTGATGTTGCACTGGTTATTGCTTTTCAAACAAACCATTGTAACCACATATTGTAGAGGTTAAGACATGTCATGACAGATATGATTACACTTTATACCAACATCAATATTTCCCCAAATACATGTTGGATAACATTTTTGAAGTAGTTTAAAAACACTAGTACAAACTGGATCGATTGTTTGGCTCTTTTAAACCTTTGTAACTGAGTGAGTAGGCGTTACATTAGGTCAAGAAACAAATTCCTTAGTAAAAGTTAAGTTACTAACTAGGCGTTACATTCGGTTCAGAAACTAACACTGGCTGAACAACTGTCCAAAACGTGCTAAGCTATTTCAAGGATGATATTGGACGATTTAGTAAGATTGTGCCTACTTAAAAAATGTTCAAATGGACTATAAAAGAGCAATATTATAAACTTGTCACTAATTATTAACAGATAAAAATTAGATTGATGAAGTACCTTCCTTTTAACTGAAGCGTTGAGAAAGCGTAGCTGGTTGACGTGGACCACGAGTTTTCTTCTGCTGGCCAGCTATCGCGTATTTCTCGTACGCGGACCTGGACCGACAGTCGGTTCACTTAACGAATGTTCAATCGTTCACTTTTTTAATATGTGTCACTTAATAATACCTGAATATACTCCAGGGCTAAGAGTTGAGAGCAGCAATAGCAGTTGGTAATTAATTGTTCCGGGTATATGTTGATAGTTGCATGAGTGCAAGAGAACTGAGGGGAGATTGGGGCTTCCAGACATCACGTGGCAGGGCAAATGTTATTGTATGAAACGACTGGACATATCTAATGTAGGATAGAGCTTGTATACGGAACATCCAGAGTCAAAGTCAATGTTGTTATGAAGTTCGGTGACGACAAACCCAATAGAGGAGAAGGTTGCTGTGATTGGAGGTAAAATATAATTAAAGCGTCGACATTTATTCAAATTTCCTGTTTTCACCTAGTAACTTCTTTGTTGTATTATGCAAAACATGTCTTCAGCTAACTAGCAATTTATCTTTTATATTTTTCATAGTAACTTGTTTTTAGCGAATTTCCCTATAGGGAAGTAGCTATTACCGTACGTGGCACGGTAAGACCTAGACCCGGGACCGATTTACTTTTTCATTTTGATGTCCCCAGAGGCCAAAAACACTATTCGTTCATATTTTTATATATGTATATATATATATATATATATAGACTTATATATACAGGGTGACAAAAAAGTCTGGAAACGGCTTGATATCTTTTTAACTAAATTCGTTAGAAAATTTAAACCTTTCATATTATCTTATATGTATGAAAACTACTTTTTTCAAGCATTACCATTTTTTTACCTTCACCAGGGGACGGCCCATGAGGAGTAGGTACAGAATCTTTAACGTAAGCATAGGTTGATATGCACATCATTTTAAAGGTCTGGTCAAGTGGAGTTCATTGCCGGAAACCTCGTCAAAAAAGGTTCATCCGTTACAAAATGGCGGCAGTCCAAAGTTCTTGCGGAATATACCTGCACAGGCCTTAGTATTGGTAAATATTCATAGTCAACATTAGCCGTGAAATCTGAAACCCGGTTAAATTTGTTTTGAAGATTGAATAAACTTAGTCTATGAGCTAGTTGACTTAAATATACAATTTCAGCTCTCAAGCTAATGTTTAATACGAGTATTTACCAATACGAAAGCCTGTACAGGTATATTCCACAACAACTTTGAACAGCCGCCATTTTGTAACGGATGAACATTTTTTGACGAAGTTTCCGGCAATGAACTCCACTTGACCAGACCTTTAAAATGATGTGCATATCAACCTATGCTTACATTAAAGATTCTGTACCTACTCCTGGTATAATAATTAATAATAAGGTCGTCCCCTGGTAGAGGTAAAAAAATGATAATGCTTGGAAAAAGTAGTTTTTATACATGTAAGTTGATGTGAAAGGTTTGAATTTTCTAACGGATATAGTTAAAAAGATATTAAGCCGTTTCCAGACTTTTTTGTCACCCTGTATATATATATATATATATATATATATATATATATATATATATATATATATATATACGTCCGTGAACGCGATAACTTGAGTAATTTTTGTCCGATTTTGATGAAATTTGGTTCAAAGGTATAAAGCGGGATAAACTTGAATGAGTTCGCGAACCAGCACGATCGGACCATGGGAACGGGGCTTTACGGGGGGTTTTATGGGGTAAAAATTGGGTTTTCTCACTTTTGACCCTCAAAACACAAAATTTCCCAATTTCTCTTTAGACCTTTTTAAAGAGCTTAAAAAAACAAATAATTTAGTATATAAAAGTATTTTTGTTCAATTATTGGTAACGGAGAAAATTCAAAAAATTGTAAATTTAAAATTCCCATGTTATTCTTATGGAGAATATTGTCAAATGTTGTAGTTTGCTTGTTTATGAATATATTTTGATCAAACTTGGCAAATTTATTTATTTTGTACTAAGCTATCAATATTTTACTCAAAAACACACTTTATTAGTTTCCTTGTAGCAGCAAACCTAGGTACTCATTAAACCTAATGTTATTAAAATATATTTAACTGAAAATCAATTCAGACAAATGGAAATTCGCTTAGTCGGCAGGTTTGCTGCGGCGGGGGTATTTTAATAGAAGTTAATAAAGTGATTAAAGTTTTTCTGGGTCACTTTCTAATAAAAGAAAAAAATATTAAAACAATATTATGTAGCAAATTATTTGTGTAATAGGGAATAAGCTATTGTCTTAGGTCTCATAGTAAGACCTGAACCTGGGACTGATTTAATTTCTTTTCGTTTTGAGGACCCAAGGGGCCAAAAACACCAATCGTTAATATTTAGCAAACCCAAGGACTGGTTAACCATTATTTTATTTAAATCTGGAATACATTTGACATGCTTAAATATATATTGGAGTTAAATTGCAATTAGAAAACGGAAAGTTCCTCAGTCTGCTGATCGCTGTGGCGGAGATATTTTGGTATGCTGTCAAAGACATTAAAAATCAAGAAAATAAAAAATAAATCCGGTAAATAGTAATTGCATCGGGATTGAGGCATGTACATAATTTAAAAACCATTAACAAAATCTCAATGGCAATAGACAATGTAGGTATACAGGACAAAGATACATTAAGGTTATTTATCTTCAACCCTGAAAAAGGAGTTTCGAAGACAATCAAGTAAATGAAGAGATCTCTCACCTAATAATGCATCACTTGGGTAAACTTTCTCAATCCTTGGAGAGAGATTAAACGCTTTCGCTAATCGTGACTTCTCTCCATCTCCACAGGTTTAATATTACACTTCAATAAGATCGTAAGTTGGACTTGTCGGAAAATAAAGCTACGTACGTAATATTGGATATTTAGAGGTGTAAAGATATTCACGGATATGTAGTAGAAACTTGTTATAAATGGAATTCCCAACATGAAATATTTAGGACTCTTATATCACATGAGATATTGCTTCTATCAATTCAAAGGGATATATGAAATGAAATGATTGATTTATTCGTATCTTTGTCATATTCTATGTTATATAGGTACAATGAGAAATTGAATTCTTTTCGATCACGTTACAAAATACATTTTGTCAGAAAAATGCAGTGTCTATAGTAAATGTAACCTATGTATGAATGTGTTTAATTTAAACCATCATCATACTACTGTGGAGTAATTCGTTAATGTCACATATTATATTAATTTCGTTCCAAGTCTCATTTTCTTTGAGACATTTATTTATTGATAGGGTTATAATGTTTCAGGATTCCCATACTATTCAATGTGACCGGCACCTGTAGATTACTTGATAACGTAACAAATTAAGCTTCTGTATATTTTTAGTGTACATTTGTTTTTCTGGTAAATGTTGATATAAAAATATAACCATAATATTGAGTAATGATGGAAAGCACAAACGTTTAAAATTATTTATTCTTGCATTCGTATTTTTGTAATACCCATCCTTCATATTGATTTTATTTTATCATCGAGATATTGTTTTTTCATTTTTTCGGTAGCTTAACTAAATCTTTCATTATGAACTTAAAAAATATTGTGCAGTACCTCGAAGCATCCTCTGCTAATAGCTTAACTGAAATATTATCACTATTTTCAAATGGAAAGGTTTTCTTAAAAATCTAGATGAACTGTTACGGATTAGTAAATGAAATGAGTTTTCTCAAGCTTGTTACCAAATTATATTTATTATATTAAGGTTCTGGATACAGGCAAATATTAAAAGTACAAACCTGGCACAAATTCGTTCTTTGTCTCAAAACACGCTCCGGTTTTACAGCCAGTAAATCCCGCCAAAACTGTGGACGGAGTCGTCTAAGCGCGGGAATATCCGGCTTAGTGTTGTGTTTTAACAACTATCAAACATTACCTATCTCCCGCGGTTCAGGACATTTAATTTTTGGATATTAGCTACTTTTAATTTATTAAACAGACGAGAATTTCGAGGCACGATATTAAATAATGGCTTAATATTTGTTCAGCCACAGAAATGGTGAAACAACAAATCTGCTTGAACAGATTTCAAATAAGCAAAACTCTGAAATCGGTATAAATTGAACATAACATTTTTACTGAGTTCTTAAAATTGATCAAATACATTGGTATTTTTATCACCCCAGGACTGAAATAACCCAGTCTTACAACCAAACACAAACACGAAATGAGTTTTTTAAAGCAAATGTTTTTAAATAATTTTATACTGTTAACTAAATGCGTCTCATAACACCAAAATATCGTATACAGAGTATAAAAACAATAAAGTAATTATTTAACACAAAAATATTTTTCTTTTTTATTCAATCCAAAGACTCCTCTAACAATTAAATTAATTAATTTAAATATCTTGTATACGGCAATAAATTGATTTTAATATTTCTCAGGTGGGAAACAAATTACAGTAATTTATAAAGATATAAAAGATAGACCAAAAGGAAAACAAATAATGCAGTGAAACTAAATGACCTAATTTGTTCACGACACCATCACTAAATATTACGCCAATGTTCTTTCCCTCCTATGATGCTAAAAGGAGTAAAATGTTCTAAATAATAACAAAAACATCAAAACGAATTACAATTTTAAAACTGTAAAATCCAGTTAATAATTGAGTAGTAAACAGATGATCCCTTTAAGTAGCCTGGAGCAGTTTAAAATGAAGGCGTTTGGATAACTTTTGTATGTCTTTAGTCGTGTGAACTTTCTAAAATAAATCACGCCCTCCTCTTTTAAATTACCTCCTTTTCCCAATTGTCACTATAAAGTTGGACCTGCAGCCTTGTAGGGTATCTCAATCATCGGGTCATGATATTGCCTTAACTGTCAAGGAATAACAGCTTAAATGTCAGTGATTGGCAGGATTTGAAACCTGACCCTCTTACCACAAAGATACATGTACGACCCGTGAGTAACATGAAAGTTTGAACGTGTATATTATATCAGTAATTCCAAGAAATACTAATGTTAATTTACAGTATTCCATTTGTCAGGTCTAATTGAGATTTTCATTCTGTGTTTCATCAGTTACAGTTTCTAACGAGATTTTCTTTGAAGATCTTAATTAATCTCAACTGAAAGAGGAATGTTTCTTTTGCGTTAAAGTTATTGCCTCATTTCATAATTGAGCTCCAAGAGACAAAGTTATTGGGATTTATATATACTGTAATTACAAGGATAAAACTGTCTATAAATAAACGTTGTAAATTCAGTTCGCAATGCAGTTCACCTTATTACATGACAGTTTAAAATATTAGTTTCAAACGAGTGTCACTATTTATTGTTGTTTGGTTTGTAATTTTTATGGTTGATGTAGGAGATATAGTCTTAAGTTAAAGGAATCTGTAGGAAAGTTTTATTTTAATGAAACACATCAAAGTATTGTAGGATTTGTTACAGCCTAGAAACTCTGTAGTTCTAAACAGAATTAAGAAATTTTCGTCTTTACAGTAATACATTGAAATATATTATTTTGTTCATGAACCAGTTTGGTTGTGCATCATAGAATTCATCTGGTTAAAAAATTATGTTCATAATACTTTATTTAAAGAAGTGACACTCAGACCATGATTTTTATCACTCTCTGTCACATAATTAAACTGCATTTTGAACTTAAGTTCAAAGTCTCCCTACCTTTTAACTGTTGTTCAAAGTTGTTCTAACCTCTGACCTTGGTTTACCTGTTTTATTGATACTTTTCTCTAACCTGCCTTATGACCTTCAACCAAGGCTATCATATTATGATAAAGCAAAATCCCCTTTTTTGGTCTTGCCTCAATGTCCTCAAGTACAGTCGAAACCCCTTTTAGTGAAAATTATTAATTTGATATACGTAGGACTAAAGCGAAATCAAAACTGGATGCTGGCAACTGATTCTGGATAAACAATAGAATCATTACTATTAAGAAGGATTATTCGTAAGCAAGGAATTGTCTTCGTTCATTCTCATACGTGACTTCGGAGCGTACTCCTAGTTTAAATTGATTTAATTGAAAATAAATTCAGACAAAATGAAATTAGCTTAGTCTGCAGGTATGCTGCGGCGGGGGTATGTCTATATGAATCAATTTGGGGATGAACAATACCGAATGGAACAAACGAAAGATTGTTTAGTTTAGCTCAGTTTAGCTTCAGAGAGTTGCTTTGATAACGTTGTATGTTTTCACTAGCTGAAGTTGTTTCTCGTTACTGTACACAAGATAGGCGGGTCAGTGCAATATAAAACGATTTACAACACCAATAAAGGAGCTATATTCTTTTATGGACTTAACTTGTTTCAAAGGAACTAGGAAGAGGCACTAAGGCTTGATGTGTAAAATAAGAGTGTCCAAAGGTTTTATAAAGTGCCACTGGACCAATCCTATCCTTAACAGCCACTTGGTAGTAAAAATCATCTTATCCTGGGTGATCACCGTGTCCTTAATACATTATATACTTCGTGTTACATGCCCTTAGTACACACTTTTGACTCTCTTTAACGGGGTAATCCTATGACTTACAGTCAATTTTCAATAAAACTTCCACCAGCATGGTTCTATATACTGTTATGTACTAAATCCATTTCATGATCCACTCGCCATACATAAGGTATTTTCGTGACGATAACCTTTATCGCTTACCCTTGGTAAATGTAACGGTTACAGTCATTAGATGTTTTATGGACAGAAAATAGTACAGCTAAAACTCAATAAAATTAATCTCACAAATAATAATTCAATTATCCCTCTATATTTACAATGTTTCATAAAATGAAAAATCACCTATTTGTTATACAAATTTCAAATCCTTGTCCTTATATATAACTACAGTATGTAAAAATGCACATCAAGCTGATAACCAAATTAAATATTTAATACGAGTTTCACAAAAAGAGTTTCCAAAAATTATATGAAAAACCCTTTTACCAAAATAAAATACCGAGTTGCAGTAAACCAAGCGAATTTCCCCTTGTCTGGTTGGATTGTTGGTAAAATATTTCTCTAACGTGTTCTTTTAAAAGATATTATGTATTCCCTCTTTAAATAGAATCAGGCATAGGTCAAATAAAATAAAATCAGGTATAATAGTTTCCATAAAAAGAATATACAGTGCATTCTTAAATAGTTTGTTTCATAAATGATCAAATATAATTTGCCAAGACTTATGTTTCGAGTGTGAATCAACAGTGTTTTCAATTAGGATTGTTTTACCTCCCTCTTAAAAGTAGTTATATTAATGTACTTCAAACATTTAACATATGTGCCGTAAAAAGTATGCAAAGGTCACAAGAACCTATGCAGAACAAGCATATGAGAAGATATCTTTCGAGAAACATGACCACTTTGCGATAAAAAGATCAAATTTCGATTGATGAAGAAACCTAAAAATTACACTTATTTTTGAAGAGTCTGCAGTGGCAACTAAAAGAAAATTGAAACCAGTGTTTTTACGAAATAGTAAGAAGAAAAGAAGGTTTGACGAATGCTGTAAGTCATACTGCTACAGGGTAGAAAAAGTGGTTTTTTCTAATATTAATAGTAATCTATAGTACGATATTGCCCAACTTGATCAGAATATATAAACAAGCACAGTAATACGGTTTTCTTATTCTCTATTGGAAAAGAAGGGCCATTTAAATATATAAAGTATTTGGAAATTTTGCAGCAACCTTTAATTGTGCAGCATAGCTTAAAAATATGTTATTTATTTTTTAAGATATTTACGAAGGATGCAAATAGGATTGGGAATTTTTCATAAAAAAAAAAAATCAATTGAAAACTACAGTAGTAATCCAAATATCGCCTAGTTTATATTTTATCATCTTGCTTTTTCAACGGGATATGTTGGGATACGTAACGGATGGAAACTTTCGATAGGTTTCAAAGTTTGGTGTTAAGACTCAGTAAGTTAGCCATGACAAGCAGAAGTGATGGGTTTGCTTTAGTATGCAAGAGACAGCCCTGTTATTATAAGCGAATAATATGATATTGGGTGAATATTAGCATTGAATTTAGATACAGAAATAATAATTGCATAAATGAACCTGCTGAGCAATATTCTTTCTTTTATTACTCAAAGAATCATATTTAAATTGATCTGTTAAAGATCGTGTTAATATTGAATTTATATCTTCTTCTTTCATTTATAACTCTATCACTGCGGACTGTCACATAAACATGTTTTTGTATAAATAAATAGTACTTGATATAGTATTAGTATAAAGGTGACACACAGTGTGAGTGAGAGTATTGCTTCAAACCACCTCAGGTTACAATCAAGAGATCCCTTTACATCTATAGACTCTTAAGATTTGCCTTCAGCTATTAATCACTTTCGACTTCAGCTTTGCCCCTTCTCTCTACTCTCTATGAACTTTCTACTGTCAATATGTAAACATTTTACTCTATTCTATTTTTTGAACACAAAATTATATCAAAATTGCAGATAACATAGTCCCGTAAAAATCATACAGGTAATACATTTCAAAACAAAATTTATATGAATTTAAATTACTTTTTTCTCACCTCTTGGTGTGTTTTAATAATAATCATTCAAAGAGTAAGGTCCTAGTTTTAATAATTCGTATTGTTGTAACGAAGGTGGTTGATTTAGCGAAGAAAACCTTCCCAGAAGGGTCGGGCTAAATTCAGCCAATGCCAATGGCTTGTATCTTTTGTTATGCCGTTTTTTGTTAGAAAGGTCTCGTTTTCTTAGGTAATGGCTCCATCCATCTAGGACAAAAATATTAAAACTCTCAGTCAAATTTTGACTTGATTGAGATGCTATCAGAGAACTCTTATTACTGAAAGAAGTTAGAAAAATAAATTAAGACCCAACAAATGATTGGGCCTATAAACAAACCTCTAAAAAGTATTTTGCTAATGTTGCAGTTATCAACTTAAACCATGAATTGATCTAAATCCTAAGGATCTGCATGATATTATTTAACGTGCTCATGTATACAGTGTTCAAACTACAACAAAGACGGTAACATTTTCTATGGGTTGGAGAGCCAACATACGTATAGCTCTTAACTTAAAAGATGAGTACTTTTCTTTATGCAAAAAGTAAAAAAAAAAATAAAATAAATAATAAAAATACAGTAATAGTCAACAAGAAAATAAATTTGGGTCTGAAAGGGCAGAGTTCTTTTAATTGATTAAACAAGCTTTCCGAATTGTTGAATTTATTATCAAGAATGTTTTTAATTATGTAATTTTGCATTAAAACGTTATATAAAACTACTATAGTTAATTGGAACGGAATGTCTTTTTGATTAATTTTAATAAAATTTAAAGATAATTTCGGTCTCTTAAACTACCTTTATTGTATAAAATCAAGGTTTAATAACCTCATAGATAAGTGCAATTAGTTTATTTTTTTCCAAGATAAGTTTTGCTTTGTAAAACTCAATCGTGGATAGAACATTTAGGATTAGTGACAACAATTATAAGATTATCATTTAATTAAACGAATTGAAACTTTATCTGACAGATTATTGCGGTCGTTAACCATCAAAATTAGCAACCCAAAATAAAAAATTCAAATACGTGAGTATATATTTAAAAAGATTTGTTTTGTCATAACTTTCAACAACCTAATAGAACCGTGAAATAAAAATAAAGAATTTGCATAAAAATGAACCTCCAACAAAGAGTTGAAACTTCTTTGATTAATTTAAAAATTATCCTGCATGAATGAATGTGCATCTAAACCATTAATGTAATTTGAAAGAACCCTTTCAACAACTTGTTATTATTAAAAGTCTCGACTCCACTCACATTAACTCGCGTTGATTGGAAAGACGTCCATCCCATTTCCATTTGTTACACAAACAGTACACTTGAGACAGCGACAAAAGGGGATTTATATATTGACATGAAACTGCACTCTCTACTTTGTTGGATAGGTTTAAAATAGTATTGATGTTTATTTTCTTCATTATAAATAAAAGCAAAACAAATATTAGACAGTAGTTGTGGTATAAATCTTAGGTTGGTTTAAATATGCACATGAAAATCGTTCTAGTAAAGATAATGAATAATAAGTTTTATTCACAAAAGTTTGTTAAAGCTGTAACAGATTTGTCAAATTGTAAAGGGAACCCCTTACAAATGTTATATATAACAAGAAAACGAAAAAAACAAATAACATAAATGCACAATTTTATAAAGTCAATATTGTAATGTGAATGTAAATTTTCCTATTTGTACATGTATGATAATCCCACAGGTAACTAGTTGGTGCAGTAATTAGGCCTGAAATTTATCCAAACCCATTGGGAAATCACTGTATTCGGTTTTCAACCAACGGTTGCGTTATAATAAATATGCGAATTTCCGTCAATATTTGCAAGAGGTGTTAGCAATTGTTCTTTATGATTTTACAATCTTTTCTGTCTATGGCGAGCTTGTGTTATTGTTATATTTTATACATTCTTTTTGCGAATTTCCCTATAGGGAAGTGGCTATTATCGTAGGTCTCATGGCAAGACCTAGGCCCTGGACCGATTTACTTTTTCATTTTGATGTCCCCAGAGAGGCCAAAAACACCACATGTGTGTCCGTCCAGACGATAACTTGAGTAATTTGTGTCAGAATTTTAATAAAATTTGGTTTGAAGGTGTAAGGCAGGATAAACTTGAATGAGTTCGCGAACCAGCATGGACCATGGAAACGGGGTTTAAAATTTTTATCCCTTAAAACACAAAATTTATCAATTTTTCTCCAGACCTTTTTAAAGAGCTTAAAAAACAAATAATTTAGTATATCAAAGTGTTTTTGTACGGTGATTGGTTACGGAGAAAATTCAAAAAGTTTTAATTTAAAATTCCCCTGTTTTTCTTATGGAGAATATTGTAAAATGTTGTTGTTGGCTTGTTTATGGATATATTTTAATCAAACTTTCCGGATTTATTTATTTCATACTAAGCTATTGATATTTTAATAAAAAAAAAACACACTTTATTAGTTATAGCAGCTAACCAAGGTACTCTTTAAACTTAAATTTTAAATAAATAGATTAATTGAAAATCCACCTAGGAAAATGGAAATTCGCTTAGTTGTCAGGTTTGCTGTAGCGGGGGTATTATTCCATTTTGATGCTTAATTATCTAGATTGTTTTTATAAAGTTTTCTCAAAGTTTTCAGAGTGATTAAAATTAATTTTACAGAAAATTTGCACAGGCTACATGTTAATCTGCAGTGAGTAAAAGACTAAGGCAAAGAGAAAACTATCATCTCTCATGTAACAAGTTTTTTTTTCTTAATTTCTATCTCAACAACACTTTAAGAATTATTAATTCAAAGAGATAAATATCCAATGTAGAAGAAGAATATAAGATTGGATTTGTTACGAAGGATATTTACTTCTCATTAAACTTACAAGGGCTATTTCAGAGTTTCCATAAATTTATATTGAATCAAAAATAAAATAAAAATTACTCACAAATATAAAAGAACCGTTCAAATGATAGTTTTTCAACATACTGTACGTTTTCCTTTGTTAAAAATTGGTTCTCATCAAAGTACACTAAGGCAGGCTCTATATTAAGAGGTTAACTACAACAATATAAAGATACCAAGTGACGTTTTACGGGATTAAATTTGTTTGAAAGGAATTATGAAGGTAGAGATTAAACGTTAATGAGTGAATTTGTGTAGCTTTACAAAGTATTTAGAAATTGAAATCATCGCAATAATTTAAGGGATGTTTGTCTCCAAAACACCAGGGTATAATGCGTTGAGGTCGATTACCCTACGGAGGCTGTAAGAAAGGGCTCTAAAACACAAACATTTCCAATAAAAAATCTCGTTCTCTTGTAAGATTAACGTCAGTATCAAAGGAAACCCATTCTATAACCCTTGCTAAAATACTTTTGTTGAGATATTTGTAGTGAAACTGATAGGCAATTCTTTGTAAACCTAAATAATCACAAAGATTGTTATATTTTCATTATTATACTTTCTGATTTCATTATTACATTTTTCTACAGATCGTTCCCAATATCGTTACTTCCTAAATAAATCATGGTAACTTTTTGTTTAAACAATGGATGCACCAAGTGACAGGTTTGCAATACGATAAAGCGAAAGCCATCCATGAAAAAGGAAGTGCTTCCAGCATTTGGACCGGAAGTGACGGTGTTTTATCTCGATTGACGACCGAGCTGCTATCTGGTGGAAACTGATAACAACACTTCCGCTTTGTGTGATGAACAACCGGTAAATGTCCGATACACACTATCAAATGTTTGGTAAACACGTATAGCCTTTCCAATTAACTTTTAACATTTGACAAATAAATCAATATCCTATACTCTAATACGAGCAATGTTTGCTTGTATGTATGTATGTATGCTTGCTTGCTTGCTTGCACCAAGATCTCGAAAACGGCTCCGACGATTTTCTTCAAATGTTGTAAATAGTTTATTCCTGACCTAAAAACGAGTTTAGTGCAGTTAGAACTGCCAACAAAAATCTAATTACGTAGAAAAATGAAACTGAAAATCACATTTTTTTAACATTAGTCTTATGGGTTGCTAAGTAACCATGTTGGTTGAACTAAATAACAAGGGAAAAGTAAACAAAGGACTTGTAAGTTGTCTGTACACAGTATACTAGCAAATTAAAAATTCAGTACAAAAGGAAAAGCATCAGTTGTTACTATTGAGCAAAGATTATACTGAAGATTACTCGATACATTGTAGTCAAGGGTAGAAGTGTGGAGTGTGGGATTAGATTACGGTATCTGCAATCCAAAAATGTTATTGGAAGGGAGGGAAACAGGTCCGCGACGTAGGAAATGGTGAAGGAAGTAGTAAAGGCGAGCAGTCCGGAGTGGGGGGAACTGTTTATGACGATTATATTAAGGTAACTACAATCCTAAAATGTTATGGGAATGGAGGGAAACAGGTCCGCGACGTAGGAAGTGATGAAGGAAGTAGTAAAGGCGTGCAGTCCGGAGTGTGGGAACTAATTATGACGATTATATTAAGGTAACTACAATCCTATTTTAGATTTTTACTAATTAAAAAAGGCATGAAAACTGTTATTTGACACGTAAAATGGTTTTATAATGCCTTTTTCTCTGACATCTAAAATCCGAAGTGTGGGAGGGTGTTGTCAGTTAATGGAGAAAATACACAACAATATTATGAGAAATCTAACCAACAAAGTAGACCAGAGTACATTTTCATGTCAATATATAAATCCCCTTTTGTCGCTGTCTCAAGTGTACTGTTTGTGTGTAACAAATGGAAATTGAATCGACGTCTTTCCAATCATTGCCGGTTAATGTCAATAGTCAGTAGTCAATAGTCAATAGTCAATAGTCAATAGTCAATAGTCAATAGTCAATGGTCTATAGTCTATAATCCACAGTCAACAGTCTATAATCTATAGTCTATAGTCCACAGTCCACAGTTCACAGTCCATAGTCCACAGTCCACAGTTCACAGTTCACAGTCCATAGTCCACAGACCACAGTTCACAGTCCATAGTCCATAGCGAATGGATGTCTTTCCAATCAACGCGAGTTAATGTGAGTGGTTTCGAGACTTTTAATAGAAAAAGTTTAAGTTGTTGGAAATTTATTTTATAAAAAATAATTGCTTTAACGCAATTTAAGACATTTGAAAAATACTCAAACAACAAAAATTTAAGTTTGTATCATAATTGTAAGTCTTATACTTATGTAAACTGTATAATTGAATTTTCTATCCACTATTACGTTTTACTAATCACATCTAATCTAGAAAACAAAATTAATTAATCACCCAAAGCAATTAAACGCGAATGGACTACAATAAAGGGAATTGAAGGGACCTGAATTGTCTTTGAATCTAATTAAAAACGAATCAATAAGGTGCTCGATTCTAGTCAACTGGAGTAATGATCATTACTTGAAGTAATGTTGCTAAATTAAATTACCAAAATGTTTTCATGGTAATAAATTAAACTATTTGGAAAGGTTATTTAACCTGATAAAATGACTCTAACTTTTCAAATTTCAATGTTTTTGTTCTCGCAGAATGATTTTAATCTTTTAAATGGCCACCAAACAATTGCGATGAAATAAATAAATTGTACTAAAATTCTTAATGTAATGCATCTTATATTGGTTCTCCGATCAGTAGAAAATTTTGTATCGACCTAATTGTAGTTTTGACGTAACATTTCATGCCTATTATTACATTTTAGTTAAATTTATAGTTTCATAAAATTTTTAACAAGAACTAAATAAATATAAAACCTGGTTTCTATTGACTCAACTATTTTTGAGGAATTAAATTCATTATAAACTAATCTTACTGCTTCTAGTCCAGAGAGTTCTCTATCATACGGAGAAATTTCTCTTCGGTTAAAGACTACTAACATGTGACAGACTTAACTCTAGACAGATTGACACACCAGAAGGATGACAACACATCGGACAGTAGCAATACCACAAAGCTGGACACAGTAGGGCTATGCCCACTGAGGAGTAAGCGTATAATAGTAATGTGAATTAAATGAATATTTGAACAACTGTCATTTTGCGCAGGATCAACCTTTTGAAGTGCGGTTTTCGGCATTGTATTCTACTAAAAAAGACCTTTAATTTGATGTGCATATTGACCTATGCTTCCTTTTAAGACTTTCTTCCAACTCCTTGTGGGCCGTCCCCCTGAAGAGTTATTGGATCACTGAATATGTGTTAAAATAGAGTTTTATGCCCTGTAACTTTGTACCAAGTATTGTAGCTCTATCTACATTATTTTTTAAAACATTTAACTGTCCTGGGACTTTTTTACCACCCTGTATAATAAACACCCTCGTACTAAACTATAAGTTTGTACTCTTCAGCACATTTTACTCTTCCATCTACTGTGATAGTATTAAAAACTAATACCCCCGCCACAGAAAACCTGCGACTAAGCGAATTTTCATTTGTCTTAATTGATTTTCAATAAAATTTGAAATTAGGTTTAACGAGTACCTAGGTTTGCTGCTACTACTTATACTTACTTGCTTATTAACTTCAGTAAGTTACACCGCCGATCTTGCATTTACGCATGCTGAGCGGCAGACAACAGCTCGAATGCTGTCAAAATCAGAGGAGGAGGGTCAAATATATAAACTCTTGTTGGCCCCCTGATTAGAGGGAGCCTTTAAAAAATTGTACGCCACATGTTTCGTCATGCTACGTAAGGTAAGTAAACTAGAAACATTTAAGATTTAGTGTTTTAGACTAGCTAGAAATTCCGCTAGTGGTCAAATTAGATATCAAAAGACTTGGCGAGACACTTTTCTTATAACCGTAGAAATAAACGCACCTATGAGATGAAATTACTTCAAGTCTTCATTATTTATAAGAAATATGTTCAATAGACGGTTTTTTAAAGTATTTAAGTTATTTCGAAATTGTGTATCACTAATATAACGTTAACATTTCCCACTAAAGGGTAAATGTACGTCCATCGTATCTCCCCGACATCTATTGGAATTTATCAGAACTGTGACGTTTTAGTTTTAAAACACGCCACCAGGTGCACGTAAGTTACTACCGCCAGGGATTAACAACCACAGTATATACTATTATAGAATATAGACTATGGGCTACTGACTATAGACTATTGACTATTGACTGTGGACTATGGACTATAGACTATAGACTTTAGACTATTGACTATTGACTACTGTATTTACTATTGACTATTGACTATGGATAATGGACTATATACTATAGACTTTAGACTATTGACTATTGACCATTGACTATAGACTATTGGCTACTGTATTGACTATTTTCTATTGACTATGGATAATGGACTATAGACTATAGACTTTAGACTATTGACTATTGACTATTGGCCATTGACTATGGACTATGGACTATAGACTGCAGACTATAGACTTTAGACTCTTGACTATTGACTATAAACTATTGACAATGGACTATGGACAATATACTTTAGACTTTAGACTATTGACTATTGGCTATTGGCTATTGGCTACTGAATTTACTATTGACTATTGACTATGGATAATGGACTATAAACTATGGACTATAGATTTTAGACTATTGACTATTGACCATTGACTATGGACTATGGACTATAGACTTAAGACTATTGACTATAAACTATTGACGATGGACTATGGACCATATACTATTGACTATTGACTATTGATTATTGATCATGGACTATGGACTATAGACTATAGACTATAGACCATAGACCATAGACTTTAAACTATTGACTATTGACTATAAACTTTTGACAATATACTATGGACTATGGACTATAGACTATTGACTATTGACTATAGACTATAGACTATTGACTATTGACTTTTGACTGTTGACTATGGACTATTGACTATTGACTATGGGCTATGGACTATGGACTATAGACTTTAGACTTTAGACTATTGACTATTGACTTTTGACTATTAACTATTGACTATAGACAATTGACTATTGACTACTATTGACTGTTGACTATTGACTATAGACCTTAGACTATTGACCATTGACTATTGACTATTGACTATAGACTATGGAGTAATAAATGCCCTGGAGTAATTTTATCCCATCGGCGCTTTTCTTTCTAAGGCTATGAGAAACATTTTTTGCCAAATATTTTGAGATCTAGTTTGACCACACCACATTAATTCATGTCACATCACTCAAGTGGAGATCTTCTTTGCAAAATGAGTTGGTTGAATTATTATCTGGAACACTAGGTGCATCAAGTGACAGGTTTTATAAACCGATAAAGCGACAAACGTCCATGAAAACGTAATTTTTTTCTAGTATTTTGACCTGATAACGCTGTGTTATCTGAATTGACGAATGAACTGCTATCTGGTGGAAACTGGTAAAGAACACTTCTGGTCTGTATTATCAACAACCGGTAAAATATACTACAATCCACAACCTCTGGTTAGTCCATAGCCCATAGTCAATAGTCAGTAGTCCATAGTCAACAGTCAAAAGTCAATAGTCTATAGTCTATAGTCAATAGTCAATAGTCTATAGTCTATAGTCAATAGTCTATAGTCCATAGTCCATAGTATATTGTCAAAAGTTTATAGTCAATAGTCAATAGTCTAAAGTCTATGGTCTATGGTCTATAGTCTATAGTCTATAGTCCATAGTCCATGATCAATAATCAATAGTCAATAGTCAATAGTCTATGGTCCATAGTCCATCGTCAATAGTTTATAGTCAATAGTCTTAAGTCTATAGTCCATAGTCCATAGTTAATGGTCAATAGTCAATAGTCTAAAATCTATAGTCCATAGTTTATAGTCCATTATCCATAGTCAATAGTCAATAGTAAATTCAGTAGCCAATAGCCAATAGCCAATAGTCAATAGTCTAAAGTCTAAAGTATATTGTCCATAGTCCATTGTCAATAGTTTATAGTCAATAGTTTATAGTCAATAGTCAAGAGTCTAAAGTCCATAGTCTGCAGTCTATAGTCCATAGTCCATAGTCAATGGTCAATAGTCAATAGTCAATAGTCTAAAGTCTATAGTCTATAGTCCATTATCCATAGTCAATAGAAAATAGTCAATACAGTAGCCAATAGTCTATAGTCAATGGTCAATAGTCAATAGTCTAAAGTCTATAGTATATAGTCCATTATCCATAGTCAATAGTCAATAGTAAATACAGTAGTCAATAGTCAATAGTATAAAGTCTATAGTCTATAGTCCATAGTCCACAGTCAATAGTCAATAGTCTATAGTCAGTAGCCCATAGTCTATATTCTATAATAGTATATACTGTGGTTGTTAATCCCTGGCGGTAGTAACTTACGTGCACCTGGTGGCGTGTTTTAAAACTAAAACGTCACAGTTCTGATAAATTCCAATAGATGTCGGGGAGATACGATGGACGTACATTTACCCTTTAGTGGGAAATGTTAACGTTATATTAGTGATACACAATTTCGAAATAACTTAAATACTTTAAAAAACCGTCTATTGAACATATTTCTTATAAATAATGAAGACTTGAAGTAATTTCATCTCATAGGTGCGTTTATTTCTACGGTTATAAGAAAAGTGTCTCGCCAAGTCTTTTGATATCTAATTTGACCACTAGCGGAATTTCTAGCTTTTCTTTTTTTTCCACATTTAACCTGTTTTTTTTTACATTTTTAAATACCTACTGATTTATGGCAGACTGGTTAAATACCAAATTAATAAAAATAGACAAACATATTTAAAATCTTGTATTAAAAAAAAATAATAAAAACATCAGTATAAAACAAAATGAATAAGGCCTACATCTCAAATACATTTGTATAAAAACCAGTATTATTAGTTCATTTAAAGCATGTTCATCTATTTACACCTGACTCTGTACATTGTACGTTGAATTGTATATTATATCCATTGACCTGGCCTGTTGTATGACATGTATACTTAATGACAATAAACTATTTGAACTTGAATTTCAACATTGAAAAATATCAAATTTATAAATCTAAAACAACAGTATTACCAGTTAAGTATAACAATTTTTAAGTCTTGTGTCATTTTAGCGAATTTCCCATATAGGGAATAAGCTATTACCGTAGTACTCATGGTAAGACCTGGACCCGGGACCGATTTAATTTTTCGTTTTGAGGTCCCTAGAGGCCAAAAACACCATCCGTTCAAATTCATATATATATATATATGTGTCCGTTAGCACGATAACTCGAGCAAAAATGATCCGATTTTGATGAAATTTGGTACAAACGTGTAAACCTACGTTTATTCGAACGAGTTCGCGAACCAGCATAATCGGACCATGGGAACGGTGGTTTATGGGGGGTTTTATGGGGTAAAAATGGGTTTTTCCCATTTTTGACCCTAAAAACAAAAAATTTCGCAATTTCTTTTCAAACCGTTTTGTAGAGCTTAAAAAATAAATAATTTAGTATATTGAAGCGCTGTTGTGTGCCTAACGGTAACGGAGAAAATTCAAAAATAGTGTAATTAAAAATTCCTATGTTATTCTTATGGAGAAAATGAAAACTGTTGTAGTTTACTTGTTTATGGATGTATATTGATAAAATTCGGCAAATTTATTTATTTCATCTTATACTATTGACGTATGGTCAAAAAACACTTTTTACCTTCCCCGTAGCAGCAACCCTAAGCACTCATTAAATCTAAAGTTATTTAAATTATGAATAAATATGTCTTAATTATTTTAAATATTTGAGTAAAAATGTAATCAGGCAAGTTGAAATTCGCTTAGTCTGCAGGTTTGCTGTGGCGGGGGTATTTAGAATGATTTTGGAGTGACTTATTTTGGCTATGTTTACAGTAGGTAGTAAAACATGTCTCACACTGCTTACACTAACAAAACTTCTCAACATTTGCTATGTAAAAAAAAATTATAAAACAATTGAAGCAATATTTCCATGTAAAGAATTAATATTTAAATAAAAATGCCTTCGCAAAGGAAACGCAACATCAACACGCTCCTGTTTTGCGGGTGAATTGAATTTCTGCAGGCGGTTTTTTTTTTAAGTTTTCAATAAGATTTTTGTTCAGTAAACATTTTTTTTATTTATCTTTTTTTGTCATTGCAAGTTTTTTAATTTAAATTTTTTTTCAATCTCGTCTCGAAAAAATCTTGACCAAAATAGAATCTTGTCTTGTAGAACGAGATTTAAAATTTCCCGACATTTCGAGACCCGTCCATCCCAAATTTGTTGGCTTATAAATAAACGGCGTAACAGAAGGTACAGAGTGTAATCTGTGGTTATCAGAGTTAATATCGATTGCTAAATCAAACTAACTTGAAATCTTCTTGATAATAAAGAAATTTGACGCAGTTAACGAGTTTCGTGACACCGTAGTGTTTTGAAAAGACATTCACCTGGCCGGCTAAAAATAAGTGAAGACATAGTCGAAGAAATCTGACAATTCTCCACCAAAAGCCCGAAAACATCGATTACCCGACGAAGTCTTCAGTTGAACATACCTAAATCAACACTCGGTGTTATTTGTAAAATATAAGAGTCTTTGTGCCTAAAAAGATTCAGTTAAGACATCGGATAAATCTGCCGATCGCCCTAAGCGTACATACTTTGCCAGTTTTACGCTCATATAAGATTGGCGAAATTATTCCGAATTATATCAAAGCATGAGAAAAACCTTGTTCTTTTCCCTTCAATTTAAAATTTAAATAATTTGATTATCTTGAATAGTGTCCGGTCAACGACCGTTTAAAATCCCGGCATTATTTTATAAACACCCTGTACATCTATTCAAGCTGTTAAGCTGTACATCTTAAAGAGGTATTTTATACGAGGAGAACCTCCATCACAAATACAACACTCCACCACTATTAGTTAATTTTATTAAAATTATACTATAGTTTACTGATCGCATCTTTACTGTGGACTTTGTTAGGATTCAGATTCAGATTTTGACATACAGATTCACTGGGGCGATATGTTTTATTACAAAGTTAAGAATTTCAACATTCCAATGATATTATTACAAAACAATGTAAAAGCGTGTGTGCCTTTTCTTAGGCTCAACCTAAAAACATGCTGGCTGAGAAAAGTTTATTTTTAACGGAAGAGGAAATCCCGAGAAAGCATATTTCAGGATTTTCTTTTATAACCCAGACAATTTAAAGGAATGTAGAAAATATATTTCCGGTGGAAATTATATAAAAAAAAAAAACAAAATAAAATGTGCATACAGCTGACACAACTGACCCTTTCCATCGATAAATTTAAATTCTCTATCAGGTGAGTCGGTGGCTCAGTTGGGAGGGTCACGGACTTAGGGCCCATAGTCCAGGCAAATTGGATCAAATATAGGGAGTGCTCCCCAAAAAATCGTCTAAAGCTGGAAAGTGTTTTAATACCTTTTGAAACACTATGAAGATTTTGCACTTTTTTCAGTTTTTCGCTTATAACTCCTAAACAACGAATCCTACGGAAAATGTTGTACAAAGGTCTCTTTTAGTGCATTAGATTATTATTTAACTGAATTATTAATTCATACAAAATTGTCTTTGATGTATTCAAAAATTAGATAGTCCTTTTTTCACTCAAGAACATTAGCATAATCCCCGTTAAATATTCTAGGAGTGAAATATGGAATAATCGATTACAGCAGTCACTTACTAAAATTTGTGAGGTCAAAATATTCCAATTATATTTATTTTGTATTGTTCTGTCTCACATTCATAATGTCACTCAGCTTGTATGTATATGCGTCATAATCAACAATAATGGTATGCTGAGATGATAGCAATATCTTTGCCACGAACGTGAGGATGTAATTAATTATGCCATAACCCGTTACCCGATCAATGAAGGTTCCACTTTTCATTAAGAGGGCGTTTACCTCAGCCACAGAATACCTTATGTTCTGTGTATCTACTACAAAACCTTCACAATTTGCATTTTATTTTGCCAAAAGAAAAGATTTAACCAGAGGTTGTGGATTGTAGTAATTATTATTTTACCGGTTGTTGATAATACAGACCAGAAGTGTTCTTTACCAGTTTCCACCAGATAGCAGTTTATTCGTCAATTCAGATAACACAGCGTTATCAGGTCAAAATACTAGAAAGAAATTACGTTTTCATGGACGTTTGTCGCTTTATCGGTTTATAAAACCTCTCACTTGATGCACCTAGTGTTCCAGATAATAATTCAACCAACTCATTTTGCAAAGAAGATCTCCACTTGAGTGATGTGACATGAATTAATGTGGTGTGGTCAAACTAGATCTCAAAATATTTGGCAAAAAATGTTTCTCATAGCCTTAGAAAGAAAAGCGCCGATGGGATAAAATTACTCCAGGGCATTTATTACTCCATAGTCTATAGTCAATAGTCAATAGTCAATAGTAGTCAATAGTCAATTGTCTATAGTCAATAGATAATAGTCAAAAGTCAATAGTCAATAGTCTAAAGTCTATAGTCCATAGTCCATAGCCCATAGTCAATAGTCAATAGTCAATAGTCCATAGTCAACAGTCAAAAGTCAATAGTCTATAGTCTATAGTCAATAGTCTATAGTCTATAGTCAATAGTCTATAGTCCATAGTCCATAGTATATTGTCAAAAGTTTATAGTCAATAGTCAATATTCTAAAGTCTATGGTCTATGGTCTATAGTCTATAGTCTATAGTCCATAGTCCATGATCAATAATCAATAGTCAATAGTCAATAGTCTATGGTCCATAGTCCATCGTCAATAGTTTATAGTCAATAGTCAATAGTCTTAAGTCTATAGTCCATAGTTTATAGTCAATGGTCAATAGTCAATAGTCTAAAATCTATAGTCTATAGTTTATAGTCCATTATCCATAGTCAATAGTCAATAGTAAATTCAGTAGCCAATAGCCAATAGTCAATAGTCAATAGTCAATAGTCTAAAGTCTAAAGTATATTGTCCATAGTCCATTGTCAATTGTTTATAGTCAATAGTTTATAGTCAATAGTCAAGAGTCTAAAGTCTATAGTCTGCAGTCTATAGTCCATAGTCCATAGTCAATGGTCAATAGTCAATGGTCAATAGTCAATGGTCAATAGTCAATAGTCTAAAGTCTATAGTCTATAGTCCATTATCCATAGTCAATAGTCAATAGTAAATACAGTAGTCAATAGTCTAAAGTCTATAGTCTATAGTCCATAGTCCACAGTCAATAGTCAATAGTCTATAGTCAGTAGCCCATAGTCTATATTCTATAATAGTATATACAGTGGTTGTTAATCCCTGGAGGTAGTAACCATAGATTAAACATACTACTTACGTGCACCTGGTGGCGTGTTTTAAAACTAAAACGTCACAGTTCTGATAAATTCCAATAGATGTCGGGGAGATACGATGGACGTACATTTACCCTTTAGTGGGAAATGTTAACGTTATATTAGTGATACACAATTTCGAAATAACTTAAATACTTTAAAAAACCGTCTATTGAACATATTTCTTATAAATAATGAAGACTTGAAGTAATTTCATCTCATAGGTGCGTTTATTTCTACGGTTATAAGAAAAGTGTCTCGCCAAGTCTTTTGATATCTAATTTGACCACTAGCGGAATTTCTAGCTTGTCTAAAACACTATGTTTCTAGGTTACTTACCTTACGTTGCATGACGAAACATGTGGCGTACAATTTTTTAAAGGCTCCCTCTAATCAGGGGGCCAACAAGAGTTTATATATTTGACCCTCCTCCTCTGATTTTGACAGCATTCGAGCTGTTGTCTGCCGCTCAGCATGCGTAAATGCAAGATCGGCGGTGTAACTTACTGAAGTTAATAATTAATTAAGGTTATGTTATTGTTATTATTTATGTTGAGGAACTTGAACTACTTTTAGAGCTAGTTATTTGTTACTCGATTACCCCCATAAAACGGAAACAGTTTCAGTGAAATAAAATAATCAAAAGGTTCATCAAGTAAATTTTCTAAGTAAAAATTATCGATTATGTTTTTATATTTTGCCGACAAGACTTCTACAAGAAAAATTGTAGTTCTCAACCAGGAGTGAAAGTGGCTCTTTAGGTACTCAATCGTGTTTTACAAACGAGACGCAGCCGAGCGTGGAAATACGATTAATTACCAAAAATACACTTTTGATTCGTGTGATATAAAACTTAATATAAAGCTTATTTCCACAGAATGATGTGGAAATAAGCTTCTAATCGGTATAACATTAGACCACATAATGTGAGGTCATTAAAAGTCGTCATCAATGTTTACATTAAGGTTGTTTACTAAAATTGCTGTATAGTTAATAGTGTTTCCATATAAAATAAAAATGTTTATTTCCAGATAAAAGTTTGAGGTCAGCTAACCGAAAAATGAACCATATGTTTTTTCGGTCCCCTATTTGAAGTTACCTGAAAAAAGATGAATTTGCTGACGATTTCTAGAACTATAAATGGCTGCTTTCCGGACAGTATGATGAAAAATAGTTTTTCCTACAGTCACCCGACAAAGTTGGCTTCCTTGTACTGTTTATAGTACAGAAAGCTGCTAATTGCTGCATATTTATACTTTACCGTACGGTTTATACTTTGCCGCACATCAGGATTCCAACGAAACAACACAAAACAGCGTGGTTCTATTATGCACGTAATCCGTGTACGCTTGGAAATAGGTTGGCAACACTTAAAGATAATAATACTATGAGCAGCTGATTGACTATTATAACTACGATTTAACCTGTCATTTCGTGTTTATAGTTTAGGCATTTCTGAACTTTCTGGACTTTTCATTTAAACGTTTTTAAAACATTCCTACGATCTTAATAAACAAGAATATACCTTTAAAGCATTTTTTTAGGTGCGGAAACCACTTCAAATTACAAAAACATACGGAACTATATTCTCAAAACGCGGAACACATTTCTTACCGAGGAAAAATAGCGGAGTGATACAGACCGCGGGTACTACTTTCTCTAGGACAACTATTTGTGTTGCCAGCTGAACCTAAAAACGTGTTGTATAGTGTTTGAAAGACTAATTATTTATATGCTTTATAGTGACTGTAGGAAAAATATAATGTGTAACACGAGTGAAAAAGGCCTTTGCTGCACTCGAGATCATTCCGCACTCACCTGCGGCTCGTGCGTAAACATTGCTCTCGTGTGCAGCAAAGTGCCACTTTCACCACTAGTTACACAAATAACTATTATAGCTTTAACTATATATTTTTAGAAACTGTTACACAACATTTCTGGTGCAAACTACTCCATTCAACGCGCTACATGCCGGCCTGTTTGCAAAAAACATCACACAATACATTGTATGCTTCAGATGCTTGCTCAGTTCCTTGCCACAGTTATACATTGCTGAACAAACGTTTACTCATCAACAAACCCTCTCATTAAACCTTCCGTTATTTAAATAGGGATGGATCTATATAATACATAGTCCATAGTCCATAGTCTATGGTCCATAGTCAATAGTCTCTAGTCAATAGTCTAAAGTCTATAATCTATAGCCCAAAGTCCAAAATCAATAGTCAATAGTCAATAGTCAATAGTCCATAGTCTATAGTCTATAGCTCATAGTCCATCGTCCATAGTCCAAAGTCTATAGTCCATAGACCATAGCCCATAGTCTATATTCTATAGTCAATAGTCTATAGTCTATAGTCCATAGTCTATATTCTATAGTCCATAGTATATAGCTGTTACTCGATTACAGTCTATAGTCTTTAGTCAATGGTCAATAGTCTATAGTCTTAAGTCAATGGTCAATAGTCTATAGTCTTTAGTCAATGGCCAATAGTCAATAGTCAACAGCCAATAGTAAATAGTCAATAGTCAATATTTAATAGTCAATAGTCAATCGTCACTATAGTCTATAATCTGTGTTTAGGTTTTATCGTACACTTTCCTATATTAATTTTAAAATATTTATAATTTTCTCAAGCATTCTATAAAATACCACTATACTTTTTACCTGAAACGTACAATATACATTAAAATTGCTGAAACTAAAATGCAACTACTAACGATACTTAACGAGTTTAGCATACGTTTTAAAAACTAACAGCAGCATAAAACTATCAAAATAAAATTTTTAAAATAAATGAAAATTATAACAATACACTTACCAATAAGTCACAATAATTTCAGAAAGATTGGTTCGGTGGTTTGTTTTATATTTAATTTTAAACTTAGTACTCAGGTTCTTCAAAACCTGTACTTTTTAAGATTTTTCAATTAGGCTATTTCACTATTTCTGGTAAACAGAAAATGTTTTTTTTTTGTTAAATTGTATTTGCAAAAAATGTTTGTTTTCTTTTATTTTGTTTTTTATGTCACGTAAAATATATTTAAACTAGCTTATATTTAGTTTTTGCAACAGCAAAATCAGATAATCCATCTAAGAGATATTTGCCCAAACCCGAGTGCACAGATTTATTTCCCTGACGGTAGTAACTTACGCGCACCTGGTGGCGTGTTTTAAAACTAAAACGTCACAGTTCTGATAAATTCCAATAGATGTCGGGGAGATACGATGGACGTTTATTTACCCTTTAGTGGGAAATGTTAACGTTATATTTGTGATACACAATTTCGAAATACTTAAAATATTGTAAAACACTGTTTATTGAACCTATTTCTTATAAATAATGAAGACTTGAAGTAATTTCATCCCATAGACACGTTTATTTCCATGGTTATAAGAAAAGTGTCTCGCCAAGTCTTTTGATATCTAATTTGACCACTAGCGGAATTTCTAACTAGTCAATATCATTCACTGACAAAAGAAAATCTCTCCCTACGTTGCATGACGAAACATGTGGCGTACAATTTTTTAAAGGCTCCTCTAATCAGGGGGCCAACAAAAGATTTTTTTTAAATGCAAAGAGTAACATAGTTTTAAAATAGAGTCTAGATTCTAAATTACTAAATAGTTTACTAATTTTCAAATTTCCCTGTGGACTCAATATTTGTTGTAGGGATGGACGAGTTTGGACCTTTTCTTCGAGAAGAGACGGGATTTTTTATTTCTCATACAATTTCGAGATGAGATTTCCCTTCTCATACATAACGGGAAATGCACGTTCCACATGTTAACCTGATTTTGAAACATATTTAAATACATTCTGATTTATGACAGACTGGTTAAATACAAAATTAATAAAAATAGACAAACATAATAAAAAAAAAATTAATAAAAACATCAGTATAAAAGAAATAAATAAGGCCTAACTAATTAAAAATAACTCTTCGGCATAGGAAACATGGTGATCAGTTAGTGTATAGTTCAAATTGTTAAACTAGATACTTACTATCCATAACTAATTATATTTTAACAATAAACTGTATACTGTATTGATTGCCATCATTATCAATACATCTCAAATACCTTTGTATAAAAACCAGTATTATTAGTTTATTTAAAGCATGTTCATCTATTTACACCTGACTCTGTACATTGTACGTTGAATTGTATATTATATCCATTGACCTGGCCTGTTGTATGACATGTATACTTAATGACAATAAACTATTTGAACTTGAATTTCAACATTGAAAAATATCAAATTTATAAATCTAAAACAACAGTATTACCAGTTAAGTATAACAATTTTTAAGTCTTGTGTCATTTTAGCGAATTTCCCATATAGGGAATAAGCTATTACCGTAGTACTCATGGTAAGACCTGGACCCGGGACCGATTTAATTTTTCGTTTTGAGGTCCCTAGAGGCCAAAAACACCATCCGTTCAAATTCATATATATATATATATGTGTCCGTTAGCACGATAACTCGAGCAAAAATGATCCGATTTTGATGAAATTTGGTACAAACGTGTAAACCTACGTTTATTCGAACGAGTTCGCGAACCAGCATAATCGGACCATGGGAACGGTGGTTTATGGGGGGTTTTATGGGGTAAAAATGGGTTTTTCCCATTTTTGACCCTAAAAACAAAAAATTTCGCAATTTCTTTTCAAACCGTTTTGTAGAGCTTAAAAAATAAATAATTTAGTATATTGAAGCGCTGTTGTGTGCCTAACGGTAACGGAGAAAATTCAAAAATAGTGTAATTAAAAATTCCTATGTTATTCTTATGGAGAAAATGAAAACTGTTGTAGTTTACTTGTTTATGGATGTATATTGATAAAATTCGGCAAATTTATTTATTTCATCTTATACTATTGACGTATGGTCAAAAAACACTTTTTACCTTCCCCGTAGCAGCAACCCTAAGCACTCATTAAATCTAAAGTTATTTAAATTATGAATAAATATGTCTTAATTATTTTAAATATTTGAGTAAAAATGTAATCAGGCAAGTTGAAATTCGCTTAGTCTGCAGGTTTGCTGTGGCGGGGGTATTTAGAATGATTTTGGAGTGACTTATTTTGGCTATGTTTACAGTAGGTAGTAAAACATGTCTCACACTGCTTACACTAACAAAACTTCTCAACATTTGCTATGTAAAAAAAAATTATAAAACAATTGAAGCAATATTTCCATGTAAAGAATTAATATTTAAATAAAAATGCCTTCGCAAAGGAAACGCAACATCAACACGCTCCTGTTTTGCGGGTGAATTGAATTTCTGCAGGCGTTTTTTTTTTAAGTTTTCAATAAGATTTTTTTCAGTAAACATTTTTTTAAAATCTTTTTTTGTCATTGCAAATTTTTTAATTTAAATTTTTTTTCAATCTCGTCTCGAAAAAATCTTGACCAAAATAGAATCTTGTCTTGTAGAACGAGATTTAAAATTTCCCGACATTTCGAGACCCGTCCATCCCAAATTTGTTGGCTTATAAAAAAACGGCGTAACAGAAGGTACAGAGTGTAATCTGTGGTTATCAGAGTTAATATCGATTGCTAAATTAAACTAACTTGAAATCTTCTTGATAATAAAGAAATTTGACGCAGTTAACGAGTTTCGTGACACCGTAGTGTTTTGAAAAGACATTCACCTGGCCGGCTAAAAATAAGTGAAGACATAGTCGAAGAAATCTGACAATTCTCCACCAAAAGCCCGAAAACATCGATTACCCGACGAAGTCTTCAGTTGAACATACCTAAATCAACACTCGGTGTTTTCTGTAAAAAATAAGAGTCTTTGTGCCTAAAAAGATTCAGTTAAGACATCGGATAAATCTACCGATCGCCCTAAGCGTACATACTTTGCCAGTTTTACGCTCATATAAGATTGGCGAAATTATTCCGAATTATATCAAAGCATGAGAAAAACCTTGTTCTTTTCCCTTCAATTTAAAATTTAAATAATTTGATTATCTTGAATAGTGTCCGGTCAACGACCGTTTAAAGTCCCGGCATTATTTTGTAAACACCCTGTACATCATTCAAGCTGTTAAGCTGTACATCTTAAAGAGGTATTTTATACGAGGAGAACCTCCATCACAAATACAACACTCCACCACTATTAGTTAATTTTATTAAAATTATACTATAGTTTACTGATCGCATCTTTACTGTGGACTTTGTTAGGATTCAGATTCAGATTTTGACATACAGATTCACTGGGGCGATATGTTTTATTACAAAGTTAAGAATTTCAACATTCCAATGATATTATTACAAAACAATGTAAAAGCGTGTGTGCCTTTTCTTAGGCTCAACCTAAAAACATGCTGGCTGAGAAAAGTTTATTTTTAACGGAAGAGGAAATCCCGAGAAAGCATATTTCAGGATTTTCTTTTATAACCCAGACAATTTAAACGAATGTAGAAAATATATTTCCGGTGGAAATTATATTTAAAAAAAAACAAAATAAAATGTGGATACAGCTGACACAACTGACCCTTTCCATCGATAAATTTAAATTCTCTATCAGGTTAGTCGGTGGCTCAGTTGGGAGGGTCACGGACTTAGGGCCCATAGTCCAGGCAAATTGGATCAAATATAGGGAGTGCTCCCCAAAAAATCGTCTAAAGCTGGAAAGTGTTTTAATACCTTTTGGGGGTCCCAAATAAGAGTCCTGTGAGTTTGCGACGGATTCTGACGTCTGTTTAAGTTTTGGGAGTCGAAAAACTATGAAGATTTTGCACTTTTTTCAGTTTTTCACTTATAACTCCTAAACAACGAATCCTACGGAAAATGTTGTACAAAGGTCTCTTTTAGTGCATTAGATTATTATTTAACTGAATTATTAATTCATACAAAATTGTCTTTGATGTATTCAAAAATTAGATAGTCCTTTTTTCACTCAAGAACATTAGCATAATCCCCGTTAAATATTCAAGGAGTGAAATATGGAATAATCGATTACAGCAGTCACTTACTAAAATTTGTGAGGTCAAAATATTCCAATTATATTTATTTTGTATTGTTCTGTCTCACATTCAAAATGCCTCACTCAGCTTGTATGTATATGCGTCATAATCAACAATAATGGTATGCTGAGATGATAGCAATATCTTTGCCACGAACGTGAGGATGTAATTAATTATGCCATAACCCGTTACCCGATCAATGAAGGTTCCACTTTTCATTAAGAGGGCGTTTACCTCAACCACAGAATACCTTATGTTCTGTGTATCTACTACAAAACCTTCACAATTTGCATTTTATTTTGCCAAAAGAAAAGATTTAACCAGAGGTTGTGGATTGTAGTAATTATTATTTTACCGGTTGTTGATAATACAGACCAGAAGTGTTCTTTACCAGTTTCCACCAGATAGCAGTTCATTCGTCAATTCAGATAACACAGCGTTATCAGGTCAAAATACTAGAAAGAAATTACGTTTTCATGGACGTTTGTCGCTTTATCGGTTTATAAAACCTGTCACTTGATGCACCTAGTGTTCCAGTTAATAATTCAACCAACTCATTTTGCAAAGAAGATCTCCACTTGAGTGATGTGACATGAATTAATGTGGTGTGGTCAAACTAGATCTCAAAATATTTGGCAAAAAATGTTTCTCATAGCCTTAGAAAGAAAAGCGCCGATGGGATAAAATTACTCCAGGGCATTTATTACTCCATAGTCTATAGTCAATAGTCAATAGTCAATGGTCAATAGTCTAAGGTCTATAGTCAATAGTCAACAGTCAATAGTAGTCAATAGTCAATTGTCTATAGTCAATAGTTAATAGTCAAAAGTCAATAGTCAATAGTCTAAAGTCTAAAGTATATAATCCATAGTCCATAGCCCATAGTCAATAGTCAATAGTCAATAGTCCATAGTCAACAGTCAAAAGTCAATAGTCTATAGTCTATAGTCAATAGTCAATAATCTATAGTCTATAGTCAATAGTCTATAGTCCATAGTCCATAGTATATTGTCAAAAGTTTATAGTCAATAGTCAATAGTCTAAAGTCTATGGTCTATGGTCTATAGTCTATAGTCTATAGTCTATAGTCCATAGTCCATGATCAATAATCAATAGTCAATAGTCAATAGTCTATGGTCCATAGTCTTAAGTCTATAGTCCATAGTCCATAGTCAATGGTCAATAGTCAATAGTCTAAAATCTATAGTATATAGTTTATAGTCCATTATCCATAGTCAATAGTCAATAGTAAATTCAGTAGCCAATAGCCAATAGCCAATAGTCAATAGTCAATAGTCTAAAGTCTAAAGTATATTGTCCATAGTCCATTGTCAATAGTTTATAGTCAATAGTTTATAGTCAATAGTCAAGAGTCTAAAGTCTATAGTCTGCAGTCTATAGTCCATAGTCATTAGTCAATAGTCTAAAGTCTATAGTCTGTAGTCCATTATCCATAGTCAATAGAAAATAGTCAATACAGTAGCCAATAGTCTATAGTCAATGGTCAATAGTCAATAGTCTAAAGTCTATAGTCTATAGTCCATTATCCATAGTCAATAGTCAATAGTAAATACAGTAGTCAATAGTCAATAGTCTAAAGTCTATAGTCTATAGTCCATAGTCCACAGTCAATAGTCAATAGTCTATAGTCAGTAGCCCATAGTCTATATTCTATAATAGTATATACTGTGGTTGTTAATCCCTGGCGGTAGTAACTTACGTGCACCTGGTGGCGTGTTTTAAAACTAAAACGTCACAGTTCTGATAAATTCCAATAGATGTCGGGGAGATACGATGGACGTACATTTACCCTTTAGTGGGAAATGTTAACGTTATATTAGTGATACACAATTTCGAAATAACTTAAATACTTTAAAAAACCGTCTATTGAACATATTTCTTATAAATAATGAAGACTTGAAGTAATTTCATCTCATAGGTGCGTTTATTTCTACGGTTATAAGAAAAGTGTCTCGCCAAGTCTTTTGATATCTAATTTGACCACTAGCGGAATTTCTAGCTTGTCTAAAACACTATGTTTCTAGGTTACTTACCTTACGTTGCATGACGAAACATGTGGCGTACAATTTTTTAAAGGCTCCCTCTAATCAGGGGGCCAACAAGAGTTTATATATTTGACCCTCCTCCTCTGATTTTGACAGCATTCGAGCTGTTGTCTGCCGCTCAGCATGCGTAAATGCAAGATCGGCGGTGTAACTTACTGAAGTTAATAATTAATTAAGGTTATGTTATTGTTATTATTTATGTTGAGGAACTTGAACTACTTTTAGAGCTAGTTATTTGTTACTCGATTACCCCCATAAAACGGAAACAGTTTCAGTGAAATAAAATAATCAAAAGGTTCATCAAGTAAATTTTCTAAGTAAAAATTATCGATTATGTTTTTATATTTTGCCGACAAGACTTCTACAAGAAAAATTGTAGTTCTCAACCAGGAGTGAAAGTGGCTCTTTAGGTACTCAATCGTGTTTTACAAACGAGACGCAGCCGAGCGTGGAAATACGATTAATTACCAAAAATACACTTTTGATTCGTGTGATATAAAACTTAATATAAAGCTTATTTCCACAGAATGATGTGGAAATAAGCTTCTAATCGGTATAACATTAGACCACATAATGTGAGGTCATTAAAAGTCGTCATCAATGTTTACATTAAGGTTGTTTACTAAAATTGCTGTATAGTTAATAGTGTTTCCATATAAAATAAAAATGTTTATTTCCAGATAAAAGTTTGAGGTCAGCTAACCGAAAAATGAACCATATGTTTTTTCGGTCCCCTATTTGAAGTTACCTGAAAAAAGATGAATTTGCTGACGATTTCTAGAACTATAAATGGCTGCTTTCCGGACAGTATGATGAAAAATAGTTTTTCCTACAGTCACCCGACAAAGTTGGCTTCCTTGTACTGTTTATAGTACAGAAAGCTGCTAATTGCTGCATATTTATACTTTACCGTACGGTTTATACTTTGCCGCACATCAGGATTCCAACGAAACAACACAAAACAGCGTGGTTCTATTATGCACGTAATCCGTGTACGCTTGGAAATAGGTTGGCAACACTTAAAGATAATAATACTATGAGCAGCTGATTGACTATTATAACTACGATTTAACCTGTCATTTCGTGTTTATAGTTTAGGCATTTCTGAACTTTCTGGACTTTTCATTTAAACGTTTTTAAAACATTCCTACGATCTTAATAAACAAGAATATACCTTTAAAGCATTTTTTTAGGTGCGGAAACCACTTCAAATTACAAAAACATACGGAACTATATTCTCAAAACGCGGAACACATTTCTTACCGAGGAAAAATAGCGGAGTGATACAGACCGCGGGTACTACTTTCTCTAGGACAACTATTTGTGTTGCCAGCTGAACCTAAAAACGTGTTGTATAGTGTTTGAAAGACTAATTATTTATATGCTTTATAGTGACTGTAGGAAAAATATAATGTGTAACACGAGTGAAAAAGGCCTTTGCTGCACTCGAGATCATTCCGCACTCACCTGCGGCTCGTGCGTAAACATTGCTCTCGTGTGCAGCAAAGTGCCACTTTCACCACTAGTTACACAAATAACTATTATAGCTTTAACTATATATTTTTAGAAACTGTTACACAACATTTCTGGTGCAAACTACTCCATTCAACGCGCTACATGCCGGCCTGTTTGCAAAAAACATCACACAATACATTGTATGCTTCAGATGCTTGCTCAGTTCCTTGCCACAGTTATACATTGCTGAACAAACGTTTACTCATCAACAAACCCTCTCATTAAACCTTCCGTTATTTAAATAGGGATGGATCTATATAATACATAGTCCATAGTCCATAGTCTATGGTCCATAGTCAATAGTCTCTAGTCAATAGTCTAAAGTCTATAATCTATAGCCCAAAGTCCAAAATCAATAGTCAATAGTCAATAGTCAATAGTCCATAGTCTATAGTCTATAGCTCATAGTCCATCGTCCATAGTCCAAAGTCTATAGTCCATAGACCATAGCCCATAGTCTATATTCTATAGTCAATAGTCTATAGTCTATAGTCCATAGTCTATATTCTATAGTCCATAGTATATAGCTGTTACTCGATTACAGTCTATAGTCTTTAGTCAATGGTCAATAGTCTATAGTCTTAAGTCAATGGTCAATAGTCTATAGTCTTTAGTCAATGGCCAATAGTCAATAGTCAACAGCCAATAGTAAATAGTCAATAGTCAATATTTAATAGTCAATAGTCAATCGTCACTATAGTCTATAATCTGTGTTTAGGTTTTATCGTACACTTTCCTATATTAATTTTAAAATATTTATAATTTTCTCAAGCATTCTATAAAATACCACTATACTTTTTACCTGAAACGTACAATATACATTAAAATTGCTGAAACTAAAATGCAACTACTAACGATACTTAACGAGTTTAGCATACGTTTTAAAAACTAACAGCAGCATAAAACTATCAAAATAAAATTTTTAAAATAAATGAAAATTATAACAATACACTTACCAATAAGTCACAATAATTTCAGAAAGATTGGTTCGGTGGTTTGTTTTATATTTAATTTTAAACTTAGTACTCAGGTTCTTCAAAACCTGTACTTTTTAAGATTTTTCAATTAGGCTATTTCACTATTTCTGGTAAACAGAAAATGTTTTTTTTTTGTTAAATTGTATTTGCAAAAAATGTTTGTTTTCTTTTATTTTGTTTTTTATGTCACGTAAAATATATTTAAACTAGCTTATATTTAGTTTTTGCAACAGCAAAATCAGATAATCCATCTAAGAGATATTTGCCCAAACCCGAGTGCACAGATTTATTTCCCTGACGGTAGTAACTTACGCGCACCTGGTGGCGTGTTTTAAAACTAAAACGTCACAGTTCTGATAAATTCCAATAGATGTCGGGGAGATACGATGGACGTTTATTTACCCTTTAGTGGGAAATGTTAACGTTATATTTGTGATACACAATTTCGAAATACTTAAAATATTGTAAAACACTGTTTATTGAACCTATTTCTTATAAATAATGAAGACTTGAAGTAATTTCATCCCATAGACACGTTTATTTCCATGGTTATAAGAAAAGTGTCTCGCCAAGTCTTTTGATATCTAATTTGACCACTAGCGGAATTTCTAACTAGTCAATATCATTCACTGACAAAAGAAAATCTCTCCCTACGTTGCATGACGAAACATGTGGCGTACAATTTTTTAAAGGCTCCTCTAATCAGGGGGCCAACAAAAGATTTTTTTTAAATGCAAAGAGTAACATAGTTTTAAAATAGAGTCTAGATTCTAAATTACTAAATAGTTTACTAATTTTCAAATTTCCCTGTGGACTCAATATTTGTTGTAGGGATGGACGAGTTTGGACCTTTTCTTCGAGAAGAGACGGGATTTTTTATTTCTCATACAATTTCGAGATGAGATTTCCCTTCTCATACATAACGGGAAATGCACGTTCCACATGTTAACCTGATTTTGAAACATATTTAAATACATTCTGATTTATGACAGACTGGTTAAATACAAAATTAATAAAAATAGACAAACATAATAAAAAAAAAATTAATAAAAACATCAGTATAAAAGAAATTAATAAGGCCTAACTAATTAAAAATAACTCTTCGGCATAGGAAACATGGTGATCAGTTAGTGTATAGTTCAAATTGTTAAACTAGATACTTACTATCCATAACTAATTATATTTTAACAATAAACTGTATACTGTATTGATTGCCATCATTATCAATACATCTCAAATACCTTTGTATAAAAACCAGTATTATTAGTTTATTTAAAGCATGTTCATCTATTTACACCTGACTCTGTACATTGTACGTTGAATTGTATATTATATCCATTGACCTGGCCTGTTGTATGACATGTATACTTAATGACAATAAACTATTTGAACTTGAATTTCAACATTGAAAAATATCAAATTTATAAATCTAAAACAACAGTATTACCAGTTAAGTATAACAATTTTTAAGTCTTGTGTCATTTTAGCGAATTTCCCATATAGGGAATAAGCTATTACCGTAGTACTCATGGTAAGACCTGGACCCGGGACCGATTTAATTTTTCGTTTTGAGGTCCCTAGAGGCCAAAAACACCATCCGTTCAAATTCATATATATATATATATGTGTCCGTTAGCACGATAACTCGAGCAAAAATGATCCGATTTTGATGAAATTTGGTACAAACGTGTAAACCTACGTTTATTCGAACGAGTTCGCGAACCAGCATAATCGGACCATGGGAACGGTGGTTTATGGGGGGTTTTATGGGGTAAAAATGGGTTTTTCCCATTTTTGACCCTAAAAACAAAAAATTTCGCAATTTCTTTTCAAACCGTTTTGTAGAGCTTAAAAAATAAATAATTTAGTATATTGAAGCGCTGTTGTGTGCCTAACGGTAACGGAGAAAATTCAAAAATAGTGTAATTAAAAATTCCTATGTTATTCTTATGGAGAAAATGAAAACTGTTGTAGTTTACTTGTTTATGGATGTATATTGATAAAATTCGGCAAATTTATTTATTTCATCTTATACTATTGACGTATGGTCAAAAAACACTTTTTACCTTCCCCGTAGCAGCAACCCTAAGCACTCATTAAATCTAAAGTTATTTAAATTATGAATAAATATGTCTTAATTATTTTAAATATTTGAGTAAAAATGTAATCAGGCAAGTTGAAATTCGCTTAGTCTGCAGGTTTGCTGTGGCGGGGGTATTTAGAATGATTTTGGAGTGACTTATTTTGGCTATGTTTACAGTAGGTAGTAAAACATGTCTCACACTGCTTACACTAACAAAACTTCTCAACATTTGCTATGTAAAAAAAAATTATAAAACAATTGAAGCAATATTTCCATGTAAAGAATTAATATTTAAATAAAAATGCCTTCGCAAAGGAAACGCAACATCAACACGCTCCTGTTTTGCGGGTGAATTGAATTTCTGCAGGCGTTTTTTTTTTAAGTTTTCAATAAGATTTTTTTCAGTAAACATTTTTTTAAAATCTTTTTTTGTCATTGCAAATTTTTTAATTTAAATTTTTTTTCAATCTCGTCTCGAAAAAATCTTGACCAAAATAGAATCTTGTCTTGTAGAACGAGATTTAAAATTTCCCGACATTTCGAGACCCGTCCATCCCAAATTTGTTGGCTTATAAAAAAACGGCGTAACAGAAGGTACAGAGTGTAATCTGTGGTTATCAGAGTTAATATCGATTGCTAAATTAAACTAACTTGAAATCTTCTTGATAATAAAGAAATTTGACGCAGTTAACGAGTTTCGTGACACCGTAGTGTTTTGAAAAGACATTCACCTGGCCGGCTAAAAATAAGTGAAGACATAGTCGAAGAAATCTGACAATTCTCCACCAAAAGCCCGAAAACATCGATTACCCGACGAAGTCTTCAGTTGAACATACCTAAATCAACACTCGGTGTTTTCTGTAAAAAATAAGAGTCTTTGTGCCTAAAAAGATTCAGTTAAGACATCGGATAAATCTACCGATCGCCCTAAGCGTACATACTTTGCCAGTTTTACGCTCATATAAGATTGGCGAAATTATTCCGAATTATATCAAAGCATGAGAAAAACCTTGTTCTTTTCCCTTCAATTTAAAATTTAAATAATTTGATTATCTTGAATAGTGTCCGGTCAACGACCGTTTAAAGTCCCGGCATTATTTTGTAAACACCCTGTACATCATTCAAGCTGTTAAGCTGTACATCTTAAAGAGGTATTTTATACGAGGAGAACCTCCATCACAAATACAACACTCCACCACTATTAGTTAATTTTATTAAAATTATACTATAGTTTACTGATCGCATCTTTACTGTGGACTTTGTTAGGATTCAGATTCAGATTTTGACATACAGATTCACTGGGGCGATATGTTTTATTACAAAGTTAAGAATTTCAACATTCCAATGATATTATTACAAAACAATGTAAAAGCGTGTGTGCCTTTTCTTAGGCTCAACCTAAAAACATGCTGGCTGAGAAAAGTTTATTTTTAACGGAAGAGGAAATCCCGAGAAAGCATATTTCAGGATTTTCTTTTATAACCCAGACAATTTAAACGAATGTAGAAAATATATTTCCGGTGGAAATTATATTTAAAAAAAAACAAAATAAAATGTGGATACAGCTGACACAACTGACCCTTTCCATCGATAAATTTAAATTCTCTATCAGGTTAGTCGGTGGCTCAGTTGGGAGGGTCACGGACTTAGGGCCCATAGTCCAGGCAAATTGGATCAAATATAGGGAGTGCTCCCCAAAAAATCGTCTAAAGCTGGAAAGTGTTTTAATACCTTTTGGGGGTCCCAAATAAGAGTCCTGTGAGTTTGCGACGGATTCTGACGTCTGTTTAAGTTTTGGGAGTCAAAAAACTATGAAGATTTTGCACTTTTTTCAGTTTTTCACTTATAACTCCTAAACAACGAATCCTACGGAAAATGTTGTACAAAGGTCTCTTTTAGTGCATTAGATTATTATTTAACTGAATTATTAATTCATACAAAATTGTCTTTGATGTATTCAAAAATTAGATAGTCCTTTTTTCACTCAAGAACATTAGCATAATCCCCGTTAAATATTCAAGGAGTGAAATATGGAATAATCGATTACAGCAGTCACTTACTAAAATTTGTGAGGTCAAAATATTCCAATTATATTTATTTTGTATTGTTCTGTCTCACATTCAAAATGCCTCACTCAGCTTGTATGTATATGCGTCATAATCAACAATAATGGTATGCTGAGATGATAGCAATATCTTTGCCACGAACGTGAGGATGTAATTAATTATGCCATAACCCGTTACCCGATCAATGAAGGTTCCACTTTTCATTAAGAGGGCGTTTACCTCAACCACAGAATACCTTATGTTCTGTGTATCTACTACAAAACCTTCACAATTTGCATTTTATTTTGCCAAAAGAAAAGATTTAACCAGAGGTTGTGGATTGTAGTAATTATTATTTTACCGGTTGTTGATAATACAGACCAGAAGTGTTCTTTACCAGTTTCCACCAGATAGCAGTTCATTCGTCAATTCAGATAACACAGCGTTATCAGGTCAAAATACTAGAAAGAAATTACGTTTTCATGGACGTTTGTCGCTTTATCGGTTTATAAAACCTGTCACTTGATGCACCTAGTGTTCCAGTTAATAATTCAACCAACTCATTTTGCAAAGAAGATCTCCACTTGAGTGATGTGACATGAATTAATGTGGTGTGGTCAAACTAGATCTCAAAATATTTGGCAAAAAATGTTTCTCATAGCCTTAGAAAGAAAAGCGCCGATGGGATAAAATTACTCCAGGGCATTTATTACTCCATAGTCTATAGTCAATAGTCAATAGTCAATGGTCAATAGTCTAAGGTCTATAGTCAATAGTCAACAGTCAATAGTAGTCAATAGTCAATTGTCTATAGTCAATAGTTAATAGTCAAAAGTCAATAGTCAATAGTCTAAAGTCTAAAGTATATAATCCATAGTCCATAGCCCATAGTCAATAGTCAATAGTCAATAGTCCATAGTCAACAGTCAAAAGTCAATAGTCTATAGTCTATAGTCAATAGTCAATAATCTATAGTCTATAGTCAATAGTCTATAGTCCATAGTCCATAGTATATTGTCAAAAGTTTATAGTCAATAGTCAATAGTCTAAAGTCTATGGTCTATGGTCTATAGTCTATAGTCTATAGTCTATAGTCCATAGTCCATGATCAATAATCAATAGTCAATAGTCAATAGTCTATGGTCCATAGTCTTAAGTCTATAGTCCATAGTCCATAGTCAATGGTCAATAGTCAATAGTCTAAAATCTATAGTATATAGTTTATAGTCCATTATCCATAGTCAATAGTCAATAGTAAATTCAGTAGCCAATAGCCAATAGCCAATAGTCAATAGTCAATAGTCTAAAGTCTAAAGTATATTGTCCATAGTCCATTGTCAATAGTTTATAGTCAATAGTTTATAGTCAATAGTCAAGAGTCTAAAGTCTATAGTCTGCAGTCTATAGTCCATAGTCATTAGTCAATAGTCTAAAGTCTATAGTCTGTAGTCCATTATCCATAGTCAATAGAAAATAGTCAATACAGTAGCCAATAGTCTATAGTCAATGGTCAATAGTCAATAGTCTAAAGTCTATAGTCTATAGTCCATTATCCATAGTCAATAGTCAATAGTAAATACAGTAGTCAATAGTCAATAGTCTAAAGTCTATAGTCTATAGTCCATAGTCCACAGTCAATAGTCAATAGTCTATAGTCAGTAGCCCATAGTCTATATTCTATAATAGTATATACTGTGGTTGTTAATCCCTGGCGGTAGTAACTTACGTGCACCTGGTGGCGTGTTTTAAAACTAAAACGTCACAGTTCTGATAAATTCCAATAGATGTCGGGGAGATACGATGGACGTACATTTACCCTTTAGTGGGAAATGTTAACGTTATATTAGTGATACACAATTTCGAAATAACTTAAATACTTTAAAAAACCGTCTATTGAACATATTTCTTATAAATAATGAAGACTTGAAGTAATTTCATCTCATAGGTGCGTTTATTTCTACGGTTATAAGAAAAGTGTCTCGCCAAGTCTTTTGATATCTAATTTGACCACTAGTGGAATTTCTAGCTAGTCTAAAACACTATATGTTTCTAGGTTACTTACCTTACGTTGCATGACGAAACATGTGGCGTACAATTTTTTAAAGGCTCCCTCTAATCAGGGGGCCAACAAGAGTTAACAAACTTGACCCTCCTCCTCTGATTTTGACAGCATTCGAGCTGTTGTCTGCCGCTCAGCATGCATTATGCAAGATCGGCGGTGTAACTTGCTGAAGTTAACAATTAATTAAGGTTATGTTATTGTTATTATTTATGTTGAGGAACTTGAATTACCTTTAGAGTTAGTTATTTGTTACTCGATTGACCCCATAAAACAGAAACAGTTTCAGTGAAATAAAATAATCAAAAGGTTCATCAAGTAAATTTTCTAAGTAAAAATGATCGATTATGTTTTTATATTTTGCCGACAAGACTTCTACAAGAAAATTTGTTTTTTCATCATTAGGAGTAAACGTGGCTCTTTTGGTACGTAATCTTGTTTTACAAACGAGGTGCAACGTGGAAATACGATTAAGTACCAAAAATACACTTTTGATTCGTGTGATATACAACTACTTTCATCATACTTTGGAAATAAGCTTCTAATCGTTATAACATTAGACCACGTAATGTGAGGTTATAAAAAGTCGTCATCAATGTTTACATTACTGTTGTTTACTAAAAATATTGTGTAGTAGTGTTTCCATATAAAATAAAACTGTTGATTTCCGGATAAAATTTAGAGGTCAGCGAACCGAAAAATTAACCATATGTTTTTCTTCCCCTATTTGAAGTTACCTGAAAACGATGATTTCTCCGACGATTTCGAGAACTAAAAACGGATGATTTCTGGACAGTATGATGAAAACTAGTTTTATAGCTTTAACTGTATATTTTTAGAAACTATTACACAGCATTTCTGACGCAAACTACCCCATTCAACGCGCTACATGCCGGAATATTTGCGACAAACATCACACAATACATCAGATGCTTGCTAATACAGTTACACATTGCTGAACACACGTTTACTCATCAACAAACCTTCTCACTTGATTTTTTCTTAAGGAAGACCCTCAATTTTATGACTGTTTTAGAAAGTAAATGAAATTTAAAAACGTTTTATCCTTGATATTTTTCTCTAAAGCTACCGTACTTGTTTAGGAGTTCCAGCGTGTTATAACATTAAGAAAAAATTACTTGCGGTGTACATTCTGCATCATGTAGCTCCTAAACGAGTACGTTTAGAGCAAAAATGCAGAGAGTAAAAAAGTTTTAAAATAGCATCTAGATTCTAAAATACCATAACATACACAGTTTACTTATTTTCAAACTTCCCTGTGGAGTCAATATTTGTTGTAGGGATGGACGAGATTGGATTTTTAGTTCGAGAAGAGACGGTATTTTCAATTTCTCATAAAATTTCGAGATGGGATTTCCCTTCTCATACATAACGGGAAATGCACGTTCCACATTTAACCATATTTTTTAAACATTTTTAAATAGGTACCTACTGATTTATGGCAGTTGAATACAAAATTAATAAAAATAGACAAACATTTTTAAAATCTTGTATTAAAAAACATTAATAAAAACATCAGTATAAAACAAAATGAATAAGGCCTAACTTACTATGTACTGTATTGATTGCCATCATTATCAATACATCTCAAATACCTTTATATAAAACCAGTATTATTAGTTTATTAGTACAGCATGTTCATCTATTTACACCTTACTCTGTACATTGTACTTTGAATTGTATATTATATCCATTGACCCGGCCTATTGTATGACATGTATACTTAATGGCAATAAACTATTTGAATTTGAATTTCAACTTTGAAAAATATCAAATTTATAAATCTAAAACAATAGTATTACTAGTTAAGTAGCCATATCAGGTAATAATTTTTAAGTCTTGTGTTATTTTTAGAATGATTTTTGAGTGACTTATTTTGGCTATGTTTGCAGTAGTAAAACATGTCTCACACTGCTTACACTAACAAAACTTCTCATAATTTGCTATGTAAAAAAAATTATAAAACAATTGAAGCAATATTTCTATCTGAAAAATTAATATTTTAATAAAAACGCCTTCACAAAGGAAACGCAACATCTATACGCTCCTGTATTGCGGGTGCATTGACTTTCTGTAGGCGTTATTTTTAATTTTTCAATTCATTTTTTTTTATTTAAAAATTTTTTTAAATCTCGTCTCGAAAAAATATCGACCAAATAGAATCTCGTCTCGTAGAGCGAAATTTAAAATTTCCCGAAAATTTCTCGAAATTTCAAGACCCGTCCATCCCTAATTTGTTGTGTATGGGCTTTTAAGAATCTAGATGCAATTTTAAATTTTTTTTACTCTTTGCATTTTCGCTCTAAATGAACTCGTTTAGGAGCTACATGATGCAGAATGTACAGTGAAAGTAATTTTTTCTTCAAGCTGTAACTCCTAAACGAGTAGCTTTAGAGAAAAAAGTCGAAGATGAAAACGTTTTTAAATGCATTTACTTTCTAAAACAATCAAAGTTGTTGGCCATATTGGAAAAAATGGCGGCTAAAATTATTTTTTCAACTTGACCAACAGTTTTTAAATAAATATCCAAAGCAGTTACAATTTAACATTTTGTTATATCTTTTATAACTTTCGAATAAAATAGCTGGCACACTTATATCAATCACCCTGTATGCATATATTCCGTAATATAAAATCGAATATTTACACTTATTCTCGCAAAAATGAGACATTCATATCTAAAATCACAGAAAATGTTATCATAGATTTTCTTTGAAAACGCCTAAAATTATAAAAACCCAACGTTTAATTTTACAATCATTCGCCGACTTCATTTCTGGACTTTTATTTGTCCTCCTCTAGGATGCGGATAATATTTGAGCTTCTGGATTATTGGGACTACTTGAGGTTTAGGCGTGAGTGCCTATAACCTTCGGATTGTTAGCCATGTGGTGACCCTTATTAATAAAATGTCTCTCAGGTGAGAGTAACCTGTTGTATGATAAAACTTACATAATTTTAATTTGGTAGTAAATAACGTATAATGTATATGGCTAATTAACTAAATCTGGCTAAGCAGTTTAAAAAAACTTGTATATTTACTGAAAGATTTCAATGTATGAAAAGGTACTTAAACCCTAACTATGTTTATGTATAGACATGTTTTTGACTCTTTACGGTAATCAATCACAAAAAATCGAACAGTTTTGATACCGAGCTTCATTCAGAACAGATCTAAAATGTGACAGGAATTTTAGATTCAAAAGTAACATTCCTCTTTCATTGGGAATTAATTCGGGCGTTCAAAGGGAATCAAAATATCTTCATCAACTGGCACTAATGAAACGATAAATTGGTACTGTTTGGGGATATACTATTTTAAAATTGTTATTTTATGATTGTGATTAAATATGAATATACATGTTTGAACTACCGTGGCTATTTTTAACGTTGTATACGTGGCACGGTTGGTGGTGGCCAAAGGAATTCTTCTCAGCGGACACTGCAACACTAACCTCACAAATCCCGGATTATGCAAAGTCAAGCTCAAGCTCAGATCCCCAAGCATGTTCTATAAGGTAATTAAGCTTTATGATAATGCTTTAACCATTGTTCGGTGCCTATCTACAAAATTCAAATTCGAGATCAAATTCAGGGCTCAGTTGGTAGCGCCACGGACTTCGGGCCCTAGGCAGTGGGTTCGGATCCAGGACACTGCCACAAACATTTTATCAGTACAGTTCACCTTTGTACTGTACCGGCTCACCCCTTGCTTTGCTGGATATGTTCCACTCACAGATCTGTAGTCTATGTGAACGGGCAAATGCAAGGTTAAAGAGGCCGCCAACCTCTTAAAAATCCCCCTTTCAAATGCCAATTGCAATCAATACTGAAAACTAACAAATCTTAAAGGTTACAATCTAAATAGGGCCCTTTACGAAAATCCTTATAATTTTTTACACTTAAATTGTATAATGAAGGAATCCCGCACCTTCTATTAATTGATATACAGGTATATGTGCAAGTTAATATTCCTACAATAGAACTAATAGACATATACCAATCGTATACAATGGAAACATGAGCTCATGTCTGAGTACAGGATAACCGTTTACCGATAAGTTAGAATTGTTCTCTTATTCTCCCATTCTACACTATGGTAGTTTAAACAATAAATCCAGTATGATTTGAACCACAGAGCAGAGAATTAATTTTATTCTCTGCAGATTTTAACCAATCGGTTATTTTAGCATGTATGTGTCATACAAAACTAAATACAGTATCCATATTAGGAAAACTACAATTGAATCGTTCAAATGAAATTTTATACCATAAAAAATATCAAAGAATCTGCAAACATTTTCTTAATGAGATAATGCAAAAATCGATTCAATTATATATTGTCAAGATTGGGAGGTAGTCTCAAGTATAATTAAATCTGCAACGTTATTTCGGAAGGCTATTGCCTTTTCGATGTCTTGGTTAACCAGATTTCCGCCATTTTGTAATCTTTTTTTTCTTTTAATATTTTCAACCGATCTTTATGGAACTTGGTATGTATTTTAGGGTAGAAGAGACCCATGTTTGAAAAAAGATCATCTTGATTCAAGTCAAAATTTCAAAATGGCGGCCATTTTAATTTTTTTTAACTGAAATTACTCAAAAACGGCTAATTTTATGAAAAAATGCCAAACACTTTTATTTAGCACTTCTAATTCCCTATCAAACGATACCAAATTAAAAAAGATCGAATAAGAAATAGCTGAAATATTACGATTTTTAGTTGTAAAATGGGGTAGAATAAGGCAGAACACTTGTACACACACTTTGTACACTTAGTGCAAAGTTAGTTTAAGGGTTGGTCTCGAGTATAATCACCCCCTTCTCGTGATGTGGAAAAGGTTATTGCTTTACACTGCCTTAACTGATGTCTACAGCGTGTGGTAGTTAATGGAAATTATAGTAACGTAAAGTACACAGTAAAAGATTATATGGTAGAAAAATACTAATATCATATTATATGTATTGGAATATAATATTGTCGTGACACAATATATTGTTTATGTTCATATTAAATGTAGTTCGGCCATAGTTAAGTTGATAAATTAATAGTAACGCAATAGGATGCTACACGATCGAGCAAATATGAATATTGTATTTGCTGAAGTTATAAGACACGCAGTTATGTTTTTTTTTTGGTGTTTTTATCGTAGTTTGAAGAAGATATAGAATTTTATTTAGATGCAGTCAGTCAGTAAACTCATGAAAGTCTATGAAAAGGATTTATGTTGTAAATGTAAAGTCTAAATAAGAACCAGATTAAACATAATCGTACGCATGGACTAAATAAAATACTCTTATTCCAAAACATATGTATGAAATATGGGTAGCATCTCTTATTAACTATTAAAGAGTTTTAAAATAAAATAGGTCAACTAGTTGGCAATAATAGATCTATGATAATAGTACAGAAGTGAGTGTTTCTGATAATACTTATCGGAAAAAAACCTACTTATATAACTACCCCTACACAAGTACACAAATTTCGTATATTATATATTTTTTTAAGGGAAATCAAAAGAGTTTAGATGTTAAAAATCATAAAGCAATAGTAACATTTTATAAGAGTAAATTTACTGTCAATCTGGAAAATTTTACATCGAGCAAAAGGTTTCTTATCCTGGGGTTCATTACTAGGCATTTAATAAATAATTTTTTGTTAAGAAATATTATATCATATGACTCAATATATTCACGTTTATCCTGTAAACATTTATAAGACGGAACATGTATTAAAAGGTAGTAAAATACTATTTTATTTATTATAATTCTGTCGGTGTATTATTAAGCATTTGAACTAGAATTTAATGTCAAAGTAGTCACCGGTAAATCAAGCGACGTATTAAAATATTGGGCATTTAAAAGTGTTAAGAAATGCACTGTTGCAAAAAAGAGACTTTTCAGAATGGAATTCCCAACATGTAACATTCCGAACTCTCGTTTCTCTCATAGGATATCAGTTCAAGGAAATGTAGGGAAGGAAATTATATCATTCATATTTCATACGGATCTTTCTTCTATAGCAATTAGTAGTAGATTGTTATATATTGCACCTAAATCGCTTGAAGATACAAAAAGGAGATACTGCATGTAGGCAACCTGATGAGAAGTGGGCGAAGGCTTGGGGAATGGAGAACTTTACAGTTGAAAGTTGTACTGATTTTTTCAATCTCTAAATCTTTGTGAGCATCCGTATTTAGTTTAAATATTCTAAATGAATTTTACATTATTTAATCTGTCTACACCAACAGACTTAAATTTTGATAAAAATGTAATAAATATTTGATGGTGTCCTAGTGTGTTTACAAAAGAAAATCCTGGACTAAGACGCAAAGAAATATGAGCAAATGAGTTCTTTGTACCAAAACACGCGCCAGGTTTACAGCCCGTAAATCCCGCCAAAACGGACGGAGTCGTTTAATGCGCGGGAATATCCGGCTTTGTGTTAACTTTTAACAACTATCAAACACTTTCCTTAGCACCCGTGGTTTAAAATGATTAACCTGCTTTCATATTATTTAATTTCTTTGATGGAATCCAAAAACAAAACCGAGATGCGGATCGTCTTAATTTGTCTTGAGCAAACTGAAATGGTTTCGGTATATCATAATCCAGTTTAAAATTATTTGTTTTGAAAATTGCTTTCAAAAGTATATCTCTACGTTCTTAATTCGAGTTGCAAATTTTAACCTTGCCAAGCTAGACTAAAGCATTTTCAGTGGCTGTATTATTTACACAAATATTAAAACATTCGGATGGGTCTAAAATGTATGTAGCTCTTAAAACCTATATTACATTTTTTAAATATATATTTTTCAAATTCCTATAAAAGTATAAATATTCAACATAACTTTGTTAAAATTAAACTTAACTTAGTAATAGCATGCCTACATTTACTAACCTAAATTATAATATAATTAGCTAACATAATCAACTAAGCATATCTGATAAACAATTATACTTAGCACAAGTAACGATAAAGTAACTAAGCCATAATGATCTACAATAACGTGAATTAAAGGGACCTTAATTGTTTTCGAATAAAATTAAAACCTAATCAATAAGGGATTCGATTCTAATCAACACAATTATAATATACTCAAAACATAATTAGGTCTACAATATTCAACACGTAATTACATTATACTCAACTAGGTAATTAATTACTAGGTGGCGTTCGCAGAGGCATCCACAAAATTGAGCGGAGTCATCAAGGGTTCATATTATATTGTTTTTGTCTTACTGCAGTAAAAACAGTATTTTTTCATGCATGCGCTGCGGGTCTAAAGTAGCATTTTTAATATTTAGGGAGTAAAAATCGTTTTTAGCCTCTATGGAGTAAAAATCAGCTGTTGTCAACTCAGTTGTAAATTTCGATTGTAAACGATTGCATGTATCGAAAATATGTATCGATTTGTGCTTCGTAATCATTTTAACATATTACAGTCTACAGTCTCTTCCCGTAGCATTTTAGCATTGCAGATACATTAATCCATTCCCAAACTCAACACTGCTCACCTTTACTACTTCCTTCACCACACCCTACGTCGTGGACCTGTTTCCCTCTCTTCCCATAGCATTTTAGGATTGCAGATACATTAATTTAATTGCCAAAGACAGTTCCCACACTCTGCGCTGTTAGCCTTACTACTTCCTTCACCATTTACTACGTCATTGGCCTGTTTCCTTCCTTTCTCATAGCATTTAAGTATTACAAATTCATTTATCCATCTGCTCAAACGGTTCCCCCACTCTGCACTGCCAGCCTTTACTACTTCCTTCACCACTTACGTCGTGGACCTGTATTCATCGCTTTCCATAGCATTTTAGTATTTTAGATACGTTAATCTAATTGCAACAAACATCCCCACTGTCGGTACTGCTAGACTTTACTACTTCTTTCACAATTTCCTATGTCTTGGGCATGCTTCCATCCCTTCTCATAGCATTTCAGCATTGCAGATACATTAAAACTGCTACAAACGGTTTCCAGTTCCCACACTCCACACTGCTCACCTTACTACTTCTTTCACCTGTTTCTACGTCGCGGATCTGTTTCCCTCTCTTCCCATAGCATTTTAAGATTGCAGATACCTGAATCTAATCGTCATAAACAGATCCCACACTCCGAACAGCTCGCCTTTACTACTTCCTTCGCCACTTCCCACATCGCGGACCTGTTTCCCTCCCTTTCCGTAGCATTTTAGGAACGTTGTGACCTTAATCTAATCGTCATAAACAGTTTCCATACTCCAGACTGTTCACCTTTACTACTTCCTTAACCTCTTCATACGTCACGAACCTCAAGCTAGTGTCGTCATTTGATTATAGTACCTGGGGACCGAGCTTTGCTAGGGGAAAATCATTAGTTCACTCTGAAAGCACCGTAGTATTGGAGATGCATAAATCCACACATCTACATCCTACACAATTTCCTACGTCATGGATCCGTTTCCCTCCATTCCATTGCATTTAAAGATTGCAGATACCTTAATCTAATCGTCATAAACAGTTCCCACACTCCGGACAGCTCACCTTGACTACTTCCTTCATCACTTCCTACGTTGCGGACCTGTTTTCCTCCCTTCCCGTAGCATTTTAGGTTTGCTGATACCATAATCTAATTGTCATAAACATTTCAAACACTCCGGACAACTCGCCTAGACTACTTCCTTCACCACTCCCTACGTCGCGGACCTATTTTCCTCCCTTTCCATAGCATTTTAGAATTGCAAATACCTTAATCTAATCGTCATAAACAGTCCCCACACTCCGGACAGCTCACCTTGACTACTTCCTTCATCACTTCCTACGTCGCGGACCTGTTTTCCTCCCTTCCCGTAGCATTTTAGGTTTGCTGATACCTTAATCTAATTGTCATAAACATTTCCAACATTCCGGACAACTCGCCTAGACTACTTCCTTCACCACTTCCTACGTCGCGGACCTATTTTCCTCCCTTTCCATAGCATTTTAGGATTGCAAATACCTTAATCTAATCATCATAAACAGTTCCCACGCTCCAGACAGCTAACCTTGACTACTTCCTTCACCACTTCCTACGTCGCGGACCTGTTTCCCTCCCTTCCTATTGTACTTAAAGATTGCAGATACCTTATTCTAATCGTCATAAACAGTTCCCGCACTCCGGACTACTCGCCTTGACTACTTCCTTCACCACTTCCTACGTCGCGGACCTGTTTTCCTCCCTTCCCATAGCATTTTAGGATTGCAGATACCCTAATCTTATCGTCATAAACAGTCCCCACACTCCGGACTGCTCGCATTTACTACTTCCTTCATCACTTCCTACGTCACGGACCTGTTTCCCTCTATTCCCATAGCATTTTATGATTGCCTATACTACTTCCTTCACTACTTCCTACGTCACGGACCTGTTTCCTTCCCTTCCCATAGCATTTTAGGATTGCAGATACCTTAATGTATTCGTCATAAACAGATCCTAGACTTCGCACTGCTACCCTTGACTACAATGTATCGAGTAATCTTAAGTATAATCTTTGCTCAATATTAACAAGTGATGTTTTTCCTTTTGTACTGTATTTGTAATTTCCTAGTATACTGTGGGTAGTTGGCTTATTATGAGCACATGCTAAAACTTCAAATCTTTTGTTTACTTTTTACTTGTTATTTAATTCAGCCAACATGGTTACCTAGCAACCCATAAGACTAATGTTAAAAAAATGTGATTTTCAGTTTCATTTTTCTACGGATTCCTGAGAGACTTTTTTAACGCTATATAGATGTTGGCACTCACCGATATGGTCTTTATCACCATGCAAAATTTGAAAACGATTGATTCAGCCGTCTAGGAGGAGTTTGCGTATTACGAAATGCATAAAAGTCGACGTATAAGAGCTTCGCTCGCTTCGCTCGCTCCGCTCAATAAGTAATATTACAAAATAACATGGTTAAATATTTTCTTAGCAATCAATTTAACGATTTTAAATATAATTTAAACTAATAAAGTTGATTTAATTTTTCGTATGATCCACTTTCTACAGTACCTACAACATTTATATTGCCTCACTCAGCTTGTATATGCGTCACAACCAACAATAATGGTATGCTGAGATGATAGCAATATCCTTGCCACGAACGTGAGGATGTAATTATGCCATAACCCGTTACCCGATCAATAAATGCTCCACTACTCATTAAGAAGGCGTTTACCTCTGAAACCCAACATTTTCGATACTTATATTTATTCGTAAAAATTTTCTTGGAAAGGTTGTAATTGCTTATCATACATTTATGGGACTATCGGACATCTACCAGTTGTGTATCACACACAACGCATGACTGTTTTATCAATTTCCACCTGATAACAGCTCGGTCGTAAATTGAGATAACACTTCCGGTCCAAACGCTGGAAACATTTACTTTTCATGGATGTATTTCACTTTATTGCATTGCAAAACCTGCCTTTGTTCTAGCTAAACGGCGAGTCAAAGTCCATTTTGTGAATTGACGAAATGTGTAAATATGTGTGAAAATGTGCATTTTATCTGTTCACAAAATATTACATGTAGTCGGGTTTTGTACAAATGTTTTGCCCTAAAACGGCTCTGAATGCATTCTTTCAACAGTATTTATTTTATTATTGTCGAGAAAAAATGTCTTCAAGAAACATCCTTTTCTATTAATATATAGGATAATTAAGTCACAGTTCATATAAAAAGAAACATGATTGGAATGTTCAATGAAAACAGAACATTCATCTTACATTGAAAATTAATTTGTATGTTCAAAGAGAATCGAAATATCGTCATAAACTGGAACTAATCAAACAGAATATTGTTACTTCATTTAGAAAAATATTCTGTTTTAACATTGGTATCTTGTTAGAACAGCTGATAATGGTTACAAGTCCGGACTTCCTTGATAATTTTAATCTTATTTTTTTAATAATTTTAATCTTATATAGTTTTTCTTATTTGTTTGAATTGTATTTTTGTTTTGTTATAGTAAATGATTTAGTTTAGTTTTAGTACTAAAATTTAATTTTAATGTTAATTTAGAAATACATTGTGATATTTTGTATTTGTAACATTGTTTTGTAAAAAATATGTTGGAATAAAAAATTTTGAATCTTGAATCTTGCACACATGGCTCATCTGGTTTTTGTGGTTAGAGGACTTTCTCCTGGCGTCCCAGGTTCAAGTCCAGCCAACCACAAATGAATTTTTAGATTGATGATAATGCCTCGATTCGGAGGTTTGGTATCTATTCAGTTGTTGGTTCACATATGTTGATAAGTAGGGATCTTTTAGATCAAGAGAACTTCCATAACATAACAGAACTTCCCTTTAAGTTAGAGAACTTTATAAACTTGATAATATTATCTGTTTCGCCACCAAATTCAAATTGAATGTTACAATGTTCAGTATTAAAATAAATGACAATATATATGGTGGTTTACGTGCTTTAAGACTCAACTTGAACAAAGTTGTGGGGGAAAGAATACCTCTTTAACAACATTCATCATATGTTTTTACCATCCAACGACTAAAGAGTCACTGTGGGAAGGTTCTTTTAGAGGAAAATATATATCCATAAAAAGTTGATGTATTCGAATACTGATATTTCCTAGTAAACGAGAACTCTTTTACAAAAATCCATATCAAAAAACTTTATACTTGTGGAATTTGAAGGAATCCCACAGCTCCCATTGAACTATACAGGACTATGCGCAATGTTCAATGACGTACAATTGAACCCTAAAAGACAATACCAATCGGAACCACGAGATCATGTCCGTGTGCAGGATAACTGTTTACTGTCTATTGTGTCTACTACTGGATAATACTACTGTCATTGATGATTATACACTCAAGGTGATTAAACGTAAAAAGGACAAAAAGAATTACACGTTTTATGATTTTATAACACCACAGGTCAGAAAGCACAATAATTGTATACAAATTACTGGTATTGATTATATTGCTCAAAACTTTCTGACTTTTGAATAAAAGTAATGGGTACTTTCCAGTTAAAAGGAACATTCATTATTATCGATGATTTTTTTCTCAATATATCAATAAATTTGTTTGCCGCTCCATAACAAATTGACTCTTGTTTAGGCTAAAATAGTCTATTATATGGATTAAGAAATGAAACTGTTCTAAGCTAACCTAACATAACCAACCATACTTTGCTGTACCATAAAAATTCCGTTTGGGTTTGATAATAGAAAAGGCTAATTAAACACGGAATTTTGAAATGTTACAGCAAGTTTGGTTAGTTGTGTTAGTTTATATTTTTAGAAACATTTCATTTCATTATTGTTTGTTGATACTGAACAATATTTATCGTAGTTTTTAGCTTATATGTATCAATTTGTTAATATCGATATAACGAGAAAAAAATCATCGATAATAATGAATGTTCCCTTCAACAGGAAAGTACCAACTAATGATAAGATACTATTAATACTGAAATGTAATTTAATATATTAAGCCACGACTAAATATTGACCAAATGGATTAGAGAGCCGATTTTAACAAAAGTAAATATGTAGCTCAAACTCGTGAATGTAAAGTTTTAAGTAATGAAAGCATGCTTATTTGGGTTGCTTGTGAAGTGTTTATAAGCGAGATTGATTGCATAGTTGTAATATTTTTACCCAACCCTGAATAAAGTATAAAATAAATATACCAATTTTACTTAAGTAAACATTCCTATACACGACAACAGTAAAACCTTTTATGAGCACATCGCCCGAAGAGTTTATAAAATTGCAATCAATGCATTAACTTTATTTGCAAACTAATCTACTTTTTAGGATCATTTAGATGCGCTAAATATGATTGGTTATAGCGCAAACAAACTGTTGCATATTCATACTATTCGTACAAAGCAGTAATAATGAATGATGGTTTTTCAGGAAATTCAGTTTGCTGTAAAAAATGAAAAGTGGTGAAAACTGTGAAGAGTACTGAGTCACACACAAGACAATAATTAAATTATTTAATGCGTTTCATTTGATCTCTTAATTTTTTGTTAAAAATGCAAGACTAACCATTCGAAAAATTGAAATGCTTTACTAAAAATACCAAATGTCCACACGGTAATTTGTCAAGTATCTTAAAGATAACGTAAAAAATAAGCTATTATTGTTCAAAGAGAGTTGTTTTCCCTGACTGTTAATTTTCACGCCACAATCTACAACAATTAACTTTCACGAAGATAAATTGTCCAGGGCACAATTTGTCCGGGGATTTCCACTTTTACCTGCCACGGAAAAGTTATTGCTGGTTGTTGAGGGTTAATCTGGGGGATTCTCACCCGCTGTGTAAATGTGGCACTGTGCGGGGTTTTCATTTTGGCGGGCAGTGACAAAATACCCGCTAAAATTGCAACCAAAGTGCAACCAAGTTATAGGCAATAGGGATTTTTATTATAATTATTCACTATCATTTTGAGTATAGTTCTGATTAACTTTCGCTAATTTGCTTTCGGTTTTATTTTTTTACTTAAAATATGTGAGTGAATTCCCTTAACATTTTATTATTGAATCAAACATTTTTGGTCCATTTTAATTTGAAATTCAAAATTTAATTTGAAGCCCAAAATTGAATACCTTATTCATAACATTTTGGGCAATTTATTTCGAAACCTACAAATAAGTATCTGATCATATTTGATTCTCATTTACTTTTACCTTTTGAATTTATGTTTCATTTAATATTTCCCAGTACATGGATTTTTGCATAAAGTTTTAGGCACCGTGTTAAAATAAAATATAGTGATAATTATATGCTCATGTTAAAAACATGGGTTTTATCGATTACCTGGATTTTTAAGGGAATTAAAAAAAATGCGTTTATGTAAATGAAAAGCTTACTAACTCACCAACAAAATTTTTAAATCGTTAAAAAGTTTTATGTTCAATTAAACTATTTAATCGATGCTTTGTATTTTTAATCAAAATATCATAGAGTAAAATCAATTTCGAGAACCAGAAAAAAGAGTTTTAATATTTGCAACGAAGATTACAATTAATTGCTCGCATTCAAATCTGAAGGTCCCGGATTCAATTCCATGAGAGATCGTGGCCAGCCGAAATGCCATTTGTCGTTGGGCAACTAACTAATGATGCTTTCTAACAATAGTTTGACGTTGGATTGTAAAAAGGCAAGGATTTGGACCGTTCCCTTATAAAAAAAGTTAATAAATGCCTCTGGTGTACATATAGTAAAACTATTGCATATGAATATGCGATATTTCAGGTAATTTTGACGCTTTTAAATTACAATTTTAGCAGTAGGAATTTACTATCGGAAAAACTTACTCGTTTTTCCATCCCGTGCAAAAATACGAAACGATTGAACACTTTGCCCATTATATAATTTCCTAAAACCATTTTAGTTTGCAAAAACACATAAAGACAATCAGCGTCTCAGAATTGTTTTCAGTTCCTAATTTTAATGTTTAAACCGCTGAATGTTTATAACTGCGGGAGTTTGGTAAATGTTTGATAATTGTTAAACAACTTAATTCCGGATATTCCCGCGCATTTAACGACTCCGTCCACAGTTTTGGCGGGATTTACGGGCTGTAAAACTGGCGCGTGTTTTGGGACAAAGAACACAGTTATGTAAGGTTTGTAATTTTCATTATTGGTCTGTGTTTAAGACGATAGATTAGTAAATATAATTTTGCAAACAAGCTTGAAAAAGCAGCTCAAGTTAAATTAAGTTTTCATAAAAAATCCATTAACTACCCAGAAACCTCTAAAAATAGAAGAAAATTATGACAAATTCAAAATGAACCTAGGCAAAAACTCTTAATTAATCACCTAAACCATAAAGAAATATTCGGTGTGCTTTTTAATTTATTATTGTATAGCAAAAAATATATGGAATTTACATTTTTTGAAATACTATACGAGCCCTTTATGGGGAGGGAAAATTACGCCTACCATGGATCGGAAATGATTTTGAATTGAGATAAATAAAACCTAATTTAGTTTACTTAATTTTAAGATTTAATTCATCGTGAGATTACCATGAGGTTAAGCCATCAGATGACTTGCTAATTATGTCACAAAATCATCTTAACAAAAGTTATTTTTTTTAATTAATAATATAAGGAAACTAAGATTAAATAAAATTCCACTTAATACATCATGATCGGGGGACATTGGGAGAATAATTTAGCATACAACAAATGCTAACATATATAGTCTTCTACAGTATGTTTTATCTGACAAAATCTCCTTTGTAACCTGGATGTACCGGGTTCAATATCCCTTTCAATTTTCACCTCTGAAATATGGCCCGGATCATACAATTCCATTCCCCTATATCCTTTGGAATTGGTATAAGCAATATAGTGAAAAATGAAAATCGAACATAGCTTGTTGGAAATTACACTTATAACAAGTCTTGATACTGAACCAGTCTATATACTTACTAGTCTGGTGTCTATGGTGTCAACCTTAACTTACGATCTTATTAATAAACTTCTATTGGAGAGAATTCAGGAATAGAATAATTTAAAGTCTGTCTTGGACGATTGAGTAAGTTTGCACAAGTACTGCGTTCATATAAAATATAAAATCAAATTAATGAAGTGACCTTATTAATTTGATTTTTGTTGAAATTATTTTAGAGTCTTACATCCAATGACTTAACTAGAGGAAATGTTTGTATACAGACGAAAAGGTCATTTCTGATATTGTAATCTCTTGATGCTCATCTTTGAACGTTTCACTCAGATTTTCAAAGCCGCACTTTGCAAAATGAAGTAAAATACGTTTATTTGATGGTTGGTAATTAATGGTGACGTACAGTAGCAACAAGGACCAGCTTTTTACCCTTTAGTATAAATTTATAAAACTACAGTTTTAAAATATTTCAAATCAAAGATCGATTCTAAAAAGAACGATGCGAGGTTTTTAAATCAATCAAACCGTCAAGAGAATAAACGGGTTTTTAACCTAATTTGTTTTAAAAATATAACCTAATTTGAATATTACTCTGGATATTTTCAACTACTTTAATATTATGAACTTTAAGTGACAAAATACTAAACAAGACAAATTCTTACTTAATTGAAGACACGCTTTACATAATTCAACAAAGAAGTTGCTAACGTAATTTAAATGTAATCAAGGTGCAAACAGGAAATTACATTAAATATTGATGCTTTAATTAGATTTCACCCCAACCGCAACAACAAGCTCCTAAGCTATAGATTTTGACGTTGCACATCTTAACAATATTATTGAGTTTAGATACTACAAGTATTTTATACTATGCAAAATTTGAAGTCTGTTTTTGAGCGTGTTTTATGTGTAAGTTACAGTTTTGTGCGTTAATGAGTCTAAATTAAGGTTAATTTTACAACTGGAACAATAATCATTGTCATTATCAAAGTACAATTAATAGTGTATGTAATAAAAATTTTATTTGGAAAAAAAATTAAAATCAATCAGTTAATGCGCCCTCTCTATAGACTATGCCGAACACACACATCTTGAAATAGACGTCAGCCGATACATAGACGATAAATTAATATTTCAGACCGTACAAAATATTCTCACATGAAAAGTCCTAGTGTCCCTATGTAATTTACCTTACACAACTTACGTCTGTAAAGAAATTAGGTCTTTTATTGCGGACGCATGTCTAATTCACAGTGACTAGAACCAACATCTCCGACTGAAAATGTACACTATGTACTATTGAAGAAAACTCCCCCTCCTTAAACAAAGTCGTAAAAAAGATTGAATTAACTTTGGAACGCTAAAAATTCAATAAAAATGTATGAAATAAATGAAAAGATTATCTCTTTATGTTGGTAGAACTGTAAATTATTATCATATGATATATTTTATCATTTCAAAATGCTTTAGGGAAAATATAAAAATTTAATCGGTCGCGGGTCTAGTTCTTATCATGCGACTTACGGTAATGACTTCCTATTTGGGAAATTCGCTAATAGTAGATAGTTAAGTGGTCATAATGTTCAGATAGAAGGTTCGACCTTGAGAATCGTTAGTAACGGTTTGATAGTTTGTAATTGGACTTAGCTGACTTTGATCATTGAGTTGTTAAATAAAAGTTGTTATTCATTGTGAATCTTATTTATTTGTTTTGTTGTTACTGTTATGTTTTTTTTACTCGTTTTGTTGCTTGCCACTGTCATTTATGTCATCTTGTTGCCCTTTCCCATTTTTGTTTGGTTATAAACTGATTCATTGTTATTCACTCAACTATTATGTATAACTAGCAACTTGTATGTTATTGCACAAAATTGACCCTTATATCAAAATGGAACTGTCTGTTGAAATGTAAAATAAAATAAATGGCCCGGCTTGCTGCTGGAGGAATGGATGATCTTCGTCAGAAACAACGCTAAACAGACTTTGCTTAAATTGCCTCAAGGGTAAACTAAATGAGGCTAAACTAGTCCGCGTTTACACAACAGTTTGCAACAAAAGTTTAAAACATATGTTGACAACTTTGCTATAAGTTTCCTTACCAGGGCCATCTTTTTAGGAACAAACCGACAACCTCTTCTTTAATTCACATAGAATGAGTATCCTACGTTACTTCGGATTGCACTTATAGTTATTTTTAACTTTGTATTTTTCCGTTTGATTCTAACACATTTTTATTGTATACTATAGTCAATAAATCTAATGGAGTCTTTGGTGATAAGAAAGGTTATATGATGTGAAAGTGTTACAAACAACGACGAAATTTGTTAATAAACATAACCTATAGTAATTTCCGGAATAACCATTACTGGCTCTGTCCTATCACCCCATAAACACAAATCACCAATTCACTTGCCATTTAATCAGACGTATTGATATTGTTGATGGTCGCCATGTTGGCAGATTGCGATGTGTTTACTACATGATTTGATGGCACACAAATACAATTAATACTAAGCAAACTAACCTTTGTAATTAGCTTTTTAGTTCTTCAAAGTATCCAATAAAAATGTTTTTGAATTGAAGTTAATTTGTATTATTCACATGTAAAGTGGAAAATAATGGTAAATGAATTTTATTTCATTCAAATACTCAAGATCATCAACAACGTGGTACTGTTTTGAACCATCAAAAAGCTACGGACTTTTTTCAGGACCGAACCATCAACCTTTTGATTGTTAGGTGATCGCTACAACCACTTAGGTACCCAACCAATCAGTGTTCAGAAAGTTGGTCTTCAAATGAACTTTTTACACAATCAACATTATGTGTTTGTTTGCTTTTGGATGTACTACAAAAGCTGTAAACATCCACATGAAGGTGTTGAAGCAAGCGATTTCGATTGGACACTCCAATTATCACCAGACGTAACAAGAAGAACCTTTTATCATTTGTGTTGTGCTGGTCACGACATTCGGCCTCTTTACAGTACGAGTTGACGAAAGTTAAAGACGAAAACTTTTTATGAGACGATTTTTATGTTTCGACCTAATTGATCATTGTAATGAGTTTATACAGGGTTCTGCGAATACACATAAAATTATTCTGCTTTATTCCGATGTGTAGAAGATGTTTATGTCACGTTTCATATAAATATATTATATAAAAACTTCATTTATTTGTGATGTGACTTTGTATTTTAATGGTAATTCTAGCATTAACTGAACAATCTCCGACTACTTTCCTTATCAAAGGATTTCGCAAATGTACGAGAAAACTTTGACAAAAGAGAATCAAGAGAGTTTTGCATAACTTTGGACCTGAAACAGCCATGTTTAGTCTGAATGCTGCCACAAATGTCTTTCTTCAAAACTGCGGTGGAAACGTCATAAAACACGTTACTGTAAACAATTTTACGCTTGCATACAAGATTTACTGCATAGTAAACTGTACCTACATAAAACCTGTCTCTTTAATCCAACGATAAAACTGCACAACACAAAGCACACTCCCTCAAACTCTTTTATTATCTTAAGTCATTTTGTAAGAAATATTTTGCGCAAAATAACCAAAAACTACCTTAGTTCATAAGTTCATTCATTAGTTCATTCATAGTTCATAAAACTGTTTCTGATTTAACACAGTTATTTAACTAAACATACCAAAAATACCAAATGTTGCGTAAACCAACGTCCGCTCGGTAATTTGTCAAGTAACTTTAAACTTTAAGGTAACGTAAAAAATAAGCTATTACAGTTCCAAGAGAGTTGTTTTCCCTGACTGTTAATTTTCACGACGGACACAATCTACAACAATTAACTTTCACGAAGATACATTGTCCAGGCCACAATTTGTCCGGGGATTTCCACTTTTACCTGCCACGGAATAGTATATTTCATTACTAGGACCGAAAGCGGCATTTTCCGACGCGCGCTCAAGTTTCATGTGTGAGGCAAAGCCGAACACAGGAAAACCAAATTTCATGTGCGAGGCAAAGCCGAGCAGGTGAGAGTTATTTTCACGTACGAGGCGAAGCCGAGGACGGGAACAATGGAGCAAGTGTCGGAAAAAAGCTTTTGGTACGAGTTATGAACGATACTTTTCATCACGACGCAAAAATACATATATACAGAATAACATATCGCAGTAGGATTAAAATAGTTTTAGGACAACTTTATAATTAAAAATAACACTTCACAACTTACGTGTATGGTTTCATAATTGTAGATTATTTAGGTAAATAATGTATTAATAAATACTTCGTCACGTTAATTAACTTAACATTTTGTGATTTGTACCAGTGTCTAAGCTTTCTGTATTCCTCTTCTTATCCTTCCCGTGGTTTATACGGTGAAATATAATAAGTTAAGCTGTTTTCATCAAATCTTCAGTAATGTTAGACATACTTTGAGCAATTCCAAACATGCATTATGTTAAAAACACAACAAAACAAACTAATGCCTGTTGTTTCTGTAGATTTAGATTGAGCAACAATAAAAACAGCTGTTTCAAATCATTAAATTAAACCGTAACAGAACACTAGCACGCGTAGTGAATAAATGGAGAACTAATTGAGAGCGAGGGAAAGTAAATTTAGAGCGAGGGAAAATCAGCTGTTCGATTTTCCCTCGCCCTAAATTAGAGCTTGGGAAACGGCTACTTTCATTGATGTCAGATGTTATCGAAAATAGTTACTTTCGTAACGGAGTGATGAAAAAGTTATTGCTGGTTGTTGGGGGTTAATCTGGTGGATTCTCACCCGCTGTGTAAATGTGGTACTGTGCGGGGTTTTCATTTTGGGCGGGCAGTGACAAAACACCCGCCAAAATTACAACCAAAGTTCAACCAAGCTATAGGCAATAGGGATTTTTATTATAATTTTTCACTATCATTTTGAGTGTAGTTTTGTTTAACTTTCGAAACATAGCCATTCGAGCTAATTTGCTTTCGGTTTTATTTTTTTACTTAAAAATTGTGCGTGAATTCCCTTAAAATTTTATTTTTGAATAAGATATTTTTAGTCCATTTTAATTTGAAATTCAAAATTTAATTTAAAGCCCAAATTGAATACCTTATTCATAAAACTTTAGGCAATTTTATTTTGAAAGCAACAAATAAGTATCTGATCATATTTGATTCTTATTTACTTTTACCTTTTGAATTTATGTTTCATTTAATATTTCCCAGTACCTACATGGATTTTTGCATAAAGTTGTAGACACTGTGTTAAAATAAAATGTAGTGACAATTATAAGCTCATGGTAAAAACATGGATTGTATCGATTACCTGGAGTTTGAATACAGTTAAAAAATATATGTTCAGGTAAATGAAAAACTTACTGACTTACCAACAAATTTTTAGAAGAACTTCAAGTTCAAATAAATTATTTAATCTATTCTTTGTATATTTAATCAAAATATCATAGAGTAAAATCAATTTCGAGAACCAGGAAAAAGAAAGTTTTATTATTTGCAACGAAGATTACAATTGCTCGCATTCAAATCTGAAGGTCCCGGGTTCAATTCCATGAGAGATCGTGGCCAGCAAAAATGCAATTTGTCATTGGGAAACATACTAATGATGCTTTCTAACAATAGTTTGACGTTAGATTGTAAAAAGGCAAGGCTTTGGACCGTTCCCTTATAAAAAAGTTAACAAATGCTTCTGGTGTACATAACCATAGTAAAACGATTGCATATGAATATTCGATAGGTCAGGTGATTTTTGAAAATTTTAATTTAAAATGTTAGTAGTAGGAATTTATTATCGGAAAATCCTTCTCGTTTTTCCATCCCGCCCAAAAATGCGAAACGATTGAACACTTTACCCATAAAATAATTTCCTAAAACCATTTTAGTTTGCACAAAACACATAAAGACAATCAGCGTCTCAGAATTGTTTTCAGTTCCTAATTTTAATGTTTGAACGTTTTCAACTGCGGGATTTTGGTAAAATGTTTGATAATTGTTAAACAACTTAATTCCGGATATTCCCGCGCATTAAACGACTCCGTCCACAGTTTTGGCGGGATTTACGGGCTGTAAAACTGGCGCGTGTTTTGGGACAAAGAACACAGTTATGTAAGGTAACTTTCATTATTGGTCTGTGTTTAAGACGATAGATTAGTAAATATAATTTTGAAACAAGCTTAAGAAAACAGTTCAAGTTAAATTACGTTTTCATAAAAAAACTACTACCCAGAAACCTCTAAAAATAGAAGAAAAGTATGACATATTTAAAATGAACCTAGGCAAAAAAACTTAAATAATCAACTAAACCATAAAGAAATATCCGGCGTGCTTTTTACCTTATTGTATGGCATAAAATATGGCATTTATATTTTTTTTAATACGATACGAACCCTTTATGGTGAGGGCAAATTTCACCTTCCATGGATCGGGACTTGTTTTGAATTGAGCGAAACAAAACCTAATTTAGTTGAATTAATTTTAAGATTTAATTCATCACTAGTTTACCATGAGGTTAAGCCGTCAGATGACTTGCTAATTATGTCACAAAATCAGCTTAACGAAAGTTTTTTTAAAAATTAATAATATAAGGAAACTAAGATTAAATAAAATTCCACTTAATGCATCGTGATCAGAGGGAGATTAGAAAAATAATTTGGCATACAATAAATGTTAACATATAATAGCCTTCTACAGTATGTTTTGTTTGACAAAATCTCCTTTGTAACCTGGATGTACCGGGTTCAATATCCCTTTCAATTTTCACCTCTGAAATATGGCCCGGATCATACAATTCCATTCCCCTATATCCTTTGGAATTGATAGAAGGAATATAGTGAAATATGCCAATCGAACATAGCTTGTTGGAAATTTCACTTATAACAAGTATTGATACTGAACCTGTCTATATACTTACTTGTCTGGTGTCTATGGTGTAAACCTTAACATACGATCTTATTTAAATGCTTCCTGTTAAACTTGCTTTGGAAAGAATTCAGGAATAGAATAATTTAAAGTCTGTCTTGGACGATTGAGTAAGTTTGCACAAGTACTGCGTTCATATTAAATATAAAATCAAATTAATGAAGTGATTTCTCAAATTTTGAGAAATCACTTCATTAATTTGATTTTTGTTGAAATCATTTTAGAGTCTTACATCCAATCACTTAAATAGAGGAAATGTTTGTATAAAGACGAAAAGGTCATTTCTGATCTTGTAATCCCATGATGTAGGTATGGTTAATCTTAGAACGTTTCACTCGGCCTTTGAAAGCAGCACTTTGTAAATTGAAGTAAAATACGTTTATTTACTTCGTGGTGATGACACAATTGAGTACAATGTATTTCAAGTGTTTATGGTACAGTATTTAATGGTGACGTACAGTAGCAACAAGGATCAGCCTTTTCTCCCTTTAGTACAGATTTATAAAGTTACAGTTTTAAAATATTTCAAATTAAAGATCGATTCTAAAAAGGACGATGTGATGTTTTAAAATCAATCAAACCGAAAAGAGAATAAACGGGGGTTCAACTTAATTTGTTTTAAAATTATAACCAATTTGAATATTACCCTGGATTTTTTCAACTACTTTAGTATTATAAAGTTTAAGTGATAAAATACTAAACAAGACAAATTGTTACTTAATTGAAGACAAGTTTTACATAATTCAACAAAGAAGTTGCTAACGTAATTTAAATGTAATCAAGGTGCAAACAGGAAATTACATTAAATATTGATGCTTTAATTAGATTTCACCCCGACCGCAACAACCTATCCTAAGCTATAGATTTTGACGTAACACATCTTAACAATATTATTGAGTTTATATACTACAAGTATTTTATACTATGTAACATTTGAAGTATATTTTATTGCATGTTTTATGTGTAAGTTACAGTTTTGTGCGTTAATGTGTCTATGTTTACAACAATTTTACAACTACAATTAATAGTGTATGAGATAAACATTTTATTTGGCAAAAAATGAAAATCAATCAGTTAAAGTGCATTCCTTATATGCCGAACACAACCATTTTGAAATAGACGTCAGCCGATACATAGACGATAAATTAATATTTTAAAACGTACAAAATATTCTCACATGAAAGTCCTAGTGTCCCTATGCAATTTACTTGACACAGCTCACGTCTATCAAGGAATTTAGTCCTTTTATTGCGGACGCATATCTATTTCTTAGTAGTGAGAACCAAAATCTCCAACTGAAAAGGTACACTATGTACCATTGAAGAAAATTCCCCCCTCCTTAATCCCAGTTGTTTAAAAAAGATAAAAGATTGAATAACTTTGGAACGCAAAAGATTTAATCAAACTGAATGGAATACATGAAAAGATCATCTCTTTATGTTAGTACTGCAAATTATTGTCATCATACTATATATTTTATCATTTCAAAATGCTTTAGGGAAAATATAAAAATTTAATCGGTCGCGGGTCTAGTTCTTATTATGAGACTTACGGTAATGACTCCCTATTTGGGAAATTCGCTAATAGTAGATAGTTAAGTGGTTACAATGCTCAGATAGAAGGTTCGACCTTGAGAATCGTTAGTAACGATTTGATGATTTGTAATTGGACTTAGTTGCCTTTGATCATTCGGTTGTTAAATAAATGGCCCGGCTCGCTGCTGGAAGAATGGATGATCTTCGTCAGAAAAAACGCTAAACAGACTTTGCTTAAATTGCCTCAAGGGTAAATTAACAGAGGCTTAACTAGTCCGCGTTCACACAACAGTTTCCAACAAAAGTTAAGACATATGTTGACAACTTTGCTATAAGTTTCCTTACCAGGGCCATCTTTTTAGGAACAAACCGACAAACTCTTCTTTAATTCACATAGAATGAGTATCCTACGTTACTTCGGATTGCACTTATAGTTATTTTTAACTTTGTATTTTTCCGTTTGATTCTAACACATTTTTATTGTATACTATAGTCAATAAATCTAATGGAGTCTTTGGTGATTAGAAAGGTTATATGACGCCAAAGCGTTACAAATGACGACAAAATTTGTTAATAAACATAACCTATAGTAATTTCCGGAATAACCATTACTGGCTCTGTCCTATCACCCCATAAACATAAATCACCAATTCACTTGCAATCCAATCAGACGTATTGATATTGTTGATGGTCGTCGCCATGTTGGTAGATTGTGCTAAGTTTACTACATGATTTGATGGCACACAAATACAATTAATGTTGTGCAAAGTAACCTTTGTAATTAGTTTTTTAGTTCTTCAAAGTATCCGATAAAAATATATTCGAATTGAAGTTAATTTGTATTATTAACATGTAAAGTGGGAAATAACACTACATGAATTTCATTCCATTTAAATAGTCAAGATCATTTTATTTAAAGTCTAAGAATCAGGAACAGCAGGGTACTGTTTTGAACCATCAAAAAGCTACGGACTTTTTTAAGGACCGAACCATCAACCTTTTGATTGTTATGTGATCACTACAACCACTCAGGTACCCAAGCCAATCAGTTTTCAGAAAGTTTTTTTTTCAAATGAGCTTTTTACATAATGCACATGATGTGTTTGTTTACTTTTGGACATACTACAAAAGCAGTAAACATCCTAAAAGTTGTTGAAGCAAGCGATTTCGATTGGACACTCCAATTATCACCAGACGTAACAAGAAAAACCTTTTATCATTTGTGTTGTGTGTTGTGACTGGTTACGACAGTCAGCCTCCTTGCAGTACAAGTTGACAAGAGTGAAAGACGATAGTTATTTGTGCAACTAGTGAGAAAAGTGAGCAATTGACTCACTCGAGGAATATTTTCTCGAGTGAGGCAATTGTACTTTGAACTCGAGTTGCACATTATACTTTTCCTACAGTTACCATAAAACAAATAAATTTGTGAACAAACATAACCTATTTTTACACAGAAGTGAACTTTTAATATAACATTTAATGTGAAGTGACAAATACAACAGTACAACAGCTGACCAGCTGATTTACAGCCAGTGCTGCCAACGTATTTCGCGCGCATACGACGTTGCCTGCATGTTACGCGCTCACTATTTCGTGCCTTCACGTTGCAAATCTGGAGTGAGACAAAGTAATTAGAGTGAGACAATGTTAACATTGTCTCACTGATGAGCGAATTGGCCACTTTGCTTTCTCAAATCAGTGAGAGAACATGTACATTGTTAGGTAACTGTAGGAAAAAATATTTTTGAGATGATTTTTATGTTTCGACATAATTGATCATTGCAATGAGTTTATAAAAGTTAATTTTAAACTCAGGGTTCTGCGAATACAAATCAAATTATGCTCTGTAATTCCGGTGTGTAGAAGATCTTTAAGTCACGTTTCATGTAAATATATAATATGAAAAACCTCATTTATTTGTGACATGACTTCGTATTTTAATGGCGATTCTTGCGTTACTGAACAATCTCCTACTTTTCCTTGTCAAAGGATTTCGCAAATGTACGAGAAAACTTTGACAAAAGAGAATCAAGAGAGTTTTGCATAACTTTGGACCTGAAACAGCCATGTTTAGTCTGAATGCTGCCACAAATGTCTTTATTCAAAATTGCGGTGGAAACGTCATAAAACACGTTACTGTAAACAATTTTACGCTTGCATACAAGATTTACTGCACAGTAAACTGCACCTAGATAAATCTTGTCTCTTTGATCCAACGATAAAACTGCACAACACAAAGCACACTTCCTCAAACTCTTTTACTATCGTAAGTCATTTTGTAGGAAATATTTTGTGCAAAAAAACTTTAGTTGAAATGAAACTGTTTCCAATTTAACTTAGTTATGTTAAACGCATGTTATCTCTTCTACAGGGGGAATCAGACCCTCCCGTGCACAACGGTTTGGCCCAAAAAGCGTTAAAAATCGGAATTTTGTATTGAAAATCCACCATTGAAAATCTTTTTAGTGGGTTAAAATTTTAAAATGACACTTTAGGCTTTTTTTAAATGTTGGGTACACATATATGTCCGAAAATAAAAAATAGAAAAACTTGACGAAAATCAAAGACATTAAATTTTAGAAGTAAGGCGTTTTTTGAAGATGGAGGCGTGTGATTTTCGAAAAACGCCAAATAGTGTCTCGTACAAATATAATTCCTGACTACGAAAATCCTTTCAAATCGTTTGCTAGCTCTTACCGTTTTCGAGCCATAGCCGTTAAAAGAAACATGTTTTATAAAAAAGAGGGATTTAAGGGATTTTTTTATTTGGGTTGTAATTTGAAAATGTAACTTTTTTGGATTTTCCGGGTGGTATGGGACCGAGAGGGATCTAAAAATGTTTCAGAGCCCTAGCTATTCTAGAAGTGGGTAAACATTTGTATACCTTATCAGTGAGTCAGTGAGTTACACAAGTGGCTGTATACACCATTAAAGTATGTGCACGGGTGGTCTGATTCAACCTGTATACTTTTCATTATCGTGAATAACGTGAATAAATATTAAAATTGTACTTTTGTAACGATCGGTTCACATTAATCATATCAACGACTACATGTTATGTGATGGAAGTGAATATACCAATGCCATAATATATTTCAAATTAAAACGATCATTTTATAATTTACCATGACTCTTTTAAGGTATACCAATAAATTTAATTTTACTACAGTTTTATCTAGTACTCAAGTAATTGAGATGTAAGTTTGCTGCTCCTCCATTGAAGTTGTAGTGAACTCAGCCATGCGTTCTAGGACTTGTCATATCCAATTACGTCTTGATTATATCTCGAAGCATAACATGAATGCTTTGTATCGCATCACATGAGGTTTCCATTTACTGCGGTATAATTAAGTAAGTTTGATAATTTGTGGCCGTCGATTGATGTTGCACTGGTTATTGCTTTTCAAACAAACCATTGTAACCACATATTGTAGAGGTTAAGACATGTCATGACAGATATGATTACACTTTATACCAACATCAATATTTCCCCAAATACATGTAGGAAAACATGTTTGAAGCGGTTTAAAAACACTAGTACAAACTGGATCGATTGTTTGGCTCTTTTAAAACCTCTGTAACTGAGTGAGTAGGCGTTAAATTGGTCAAGAAACAAACTCCTTAGTAAAAGTTTAGTTACTAACTAGGCGTTACATTCGGTTAAGAAACTTAACACTGGCCGAACAACTGTCCAAAACGTGCTAAGCTCTTTCAAGGACGATATTTGACGATTTAGGAAGATTGTGCTTACTTAAAATTTTTTTTTCAAATGGACTATAAAAGAGCAATATTATAAACTTGCCACTAATTATTAACAGATAAAAATGAGATTGATGAAGTACCTTCCTTTTAACTGAAGCGTTGAGAAGGCGTAGCCGGTTGACGTGTACCACGAGTTTTCTTCTGCTGGCCAGCTATCGCGTATTTCTCGTACGCGGACCTGGACCGACAGTCGTTTTACTTAACGAATGTTCAATCGTTCACTTTTTTAATATGTGTCACTTAATAATACCTGAATATACTTCAGGGCTAAGAGTTTAGAGCAGCAATAGCAATTGGTAATTAATTGTTCCGGGTACATGTTGATAGTTGCATGAGTGCAAGAGAACTGAGGGGAGATTGGGGCTTCCAGACGTCCAGACATCACGTGGCAGGGCAAATGTTATTGTATGAAACGACTGGACATATCTAATGTAGGATAGAGCTTGTATACGGGACATCCGGAGTCAAAGTCAATGTTGTTATGAAGTTCGGTGACGACAAACCCAATAGAGGAGAAGGTTGCTGTGATTGGAGGTAAAATATAATTAAAGCATCGACATTTATTCAAATTTCCTGTTTTCACCTAGTAACTTCTTTGTTGTATTATGCAAAACATGTCTTCAGCTAACTAGCAATTTATCTTTTATATTTTCCATAGTAACTTGTTTTTAGCAAATTCCCTATAGGGAAGTAGCTATTACCGTAGGTGGCACGGTAAGACCTAGACCCGGGACCGATTTACTTTTTCATTTTGATGTCCCCAGAGGCCAAAAACACTATTCGTTCATATTTTTATATATGTATATATATATAGACTTATATATATATATATATATATATACGTCCGTGAACGCGATAACTTGAGTAATTTTTGTCCAATTTTGATGAAATTTGGTTCAAAGGTGTAAAGCGGGATAAACTTGAATGAGTTCGCGAACCAGCACGATCGGACCATGGGAACGGGGCTTTACGGGGGGTTTTATGGGGTAAAAATTGGTTTTTCTCACTTTTGACCCTCAAAACACAAAATTTCCCAATTTCTCTTTAGACCTTTTTAAAGAGCTTAAACAAACAAATAATTTAGTATATAAAAGTATTTTTGTTCAATTATTGGTAACGGAGAAAATTCAAAAAATTGTAAATTTAAAATTCCCATGTTATTCTTATGGAGAATATTGTCAAATGTTGTAGTTTGCTTGTTTATGAATATATTTTGATCAAACTTGGCAAATTTATTTATTTTGTACTAAGCTATCAATATTTTACTCAAAAACACACTTTATTAGTTTCCTTGTAGCAGCAAACCTAGGTACTCATTAAACCTAATGTTATTAAAATATATTTAACTGAAAATCAATTCAGACAAATGGAAATTCGCTTAGTCGGCAGGTTTGCTGCGGCGGGGGTATTTTAATAGAAGTTAATAAAGTGATTAAAGTTTTTCTGGGTCACTTTCTAATAAAAGAAAAAAATATTAAAACAATATTATGTAGCAAATTATTTGTGTAATAGGGAATAAGCTTGTGTAAGGGAATATTGTCTTAGGTCTCATAGTAAGACCTGAACCTGGGACTGATTTAATTTCTTTTCGTTTTGAGGACCCAAGGGGCCAAAAACACCAATCGTTAATATTTAGCAAACCCAAGGACTGGTTAACCACTATTTTATTTAAATCTGGAATACATTTGACATGCTTAAATATATATTGGAGTTAAATTGCAATTAGAAAACGGAAAGTTCCTCAGTCTGCTGATCGCTGTGGCGGAGATATTTTGGTATGCTGTCAAAGACATTAAAAATCAAGAAAATAAAAAATAAATCCGGTAAATAGTAATTGCATCGGGATTGAGGCATGTACATAATTTAAAAACCATTAACAAAATCTCAATGGCAATAGACAATGTAGGTATACAGGACAAAGATACATTAAGGTTATTTATCTTCAACCCTGAAAAAGGAGTTTCGAAGACAATCAAGTAAATGAAGAGATCTCTCACCTAATAATGCATCACTTGGGTAAACTTTCTCAATCCTTGGAGAGAGATTAAACGCTTTCGCTAATCGTGACTTCTCTCCATCTCCGCAGGTTTAATATTACACTTCAATAAGATCGTAAGTTGGACTTGTCGGAAAATAAAGCTACGTACGTAATGTTGGATATTTAGAGGTGTAAAGATATTCACGGATATGTAGTAGAAACTTGTTATAAATGGAATTCCCAACATGAAATATTTAGGACTCTTATATCACATGAGATATTGCTTCTATCAATTCAAAGGGATATATGAAATGAAATGATTGATTTATTCGTATCTTTGTCATATTTTATGTTATATAGGTACAATGAGAAATTGAATTCTTTTCGATCACGTTACAAAATACATTTTGTCAGAAAAATGCAGTGTCTATAGTAAATGTAACCTATGTATGAATGTGTTTAATTTAAACCATCATCATACTACTGTGGAGTAATTCGTTAATGTCACATATTATATTAATTTCGTTCCAAGTCTCATTTTCTTTGAGACATTTATTTATTGATAGGGTTATAATGTTTCAGGATTCCCATACTATTCAATGTGACTGGCACCTGTAGATTACTTGATAACGTAACAAATTAAGCTTCTGTATATTTTTAGTGTACATTTGTTTTTCTGGTAAATGTTGATATAAAAATATAACTATAATATAGAGTAATGATGGAAAGTACAAACGTTTAAATTTAATTATTCTTGCATTCATATTTTTGTAGTACCCATTCTTCATATTGACCTTATTTATCATCGTGATAATCTTTTTTTTCAATTTTCGGTAGCTTAACTAAATCTTTCATTATAAACTTTAAAATATTATGCAGTACCTCTAAGGATCCTCTGTTAATAGCCTAACTGAAATATTTGTATAACAATTTTCAAATGGAAAGGTTTTCTTAAAATCTGGATAAATTGTTACGGATTAGTAAAGAAATGGATACATCCCAAGTTTGTTACCGATATTAACTTAAGGTTCTTGATACAGACAAATATCAAAAGTACAAACCTGGCACAAATTCGTTCTTTGTCTCAAAACACGCTCCGGTTTTACAGCCAGTAAATCCCGCCAAAACTGTGGCCGGAGACGTAAGCGCGGGAATATCCGGTTTGGTGTTGTGTTTTGAACCACTATAAAACATTTTACCTATCTCCCGCAGTTCAAGACATTTATCTTTTGGATATTAAATAAGTTTACTTTACCTAACAAACGAGAATTTTGAGGCAAGATATTAAATAATGGCTTAATATATGTTTAGCCACAGAAATGGCGTGACAACAAATCTGCTTGAACAGATTTCAAATGAGCAAAACTCTGAAATTGGTATAAATTGAACATAACATTTTTACTGAGTTCTTAAAATTGATAGTATTATTTAATCAACCCTGGACTGAAAATCACCCGGTTTCACACAAACACACATACGAAATAAGTTTTTTAAAGCATATGTTTTTAAATAATTTCATACTGTTAACTAAATGCTTTTTATAACACCGTAATATCGTATACAGCGTATAAAAACAATAAAGTAATTATTTCACAAACCAATATTTGGCTTTTTTATTCCTTCCCAAGACTCGACTCCTCTAACAATTGAATTAATTGATTGAAATGTCTTATGTATGGTAATAAATTGATTCTAATATATTTCTCATATGGAAAATTAATTACAGTAATTTCCAAAGATATAAAAGGCAGAACAAAAGAAAACAAATTAATGCAGTGAAACTAAATCAACTAATTTGTTCACAACACCATCACTAAATATTATGCGAATGTTATTTCCCTCCTATGATGCTAAAAGGAGTAAAACATCCTAAATAATAACAAAAACATCAAAACGAATTAAAATTATGAAATTGTAAAATCCAGTTAATAATTGAGTAATAACAGATGATCCCTTTAAGTGGCCTGGAGAAGTTTAAAATGAAGGCGTTTAGATAACTTGTAGTAAGATTTCTTAAATACATTGCGTTCTCCCCCTTTAAATTACATCCTTAACCTTATTTCCCCTAAAAATTGGACCTGCAGCCTAATATGATATCATCGGGGTTTTAGGAATAACAGCTAAAACGTCGCCACCGAATGGTGGGATTTGAACCCTGACCCGCTGACCACAAAGGTACATGCACAACTCGTGAATAAAATGAAATTTTGAACTTGTATCTTATATGAGTAATTCCAAGTAATACTAATGTTAATAAAAGTTTTTCAATTGTAACGTCTAAACGAGATTTTCATTCTGTGTTTCAACAGTTACAGTTTCTAACAAGATTGTCTTTGAAGATCTTAATTAATCTCAACTGAAAGAGGAATGTTTCTTTTGCGTTAAAGTTATTGCCTCATTTCAAAATTGAGCTCCCAGAGACAAAGTTATTGGGATTTATCAACTACTGTAATTACAAGGATAAAACTGTCTATAAATAAATGTAGTAAATTCAGTTCACAACTCAGTTTACCTTATTAAATGACAGTTTTGTTGAAGATATTAGTTTCAAACACGTGTCACTATTTATTGTTGTGTGGTTTGTAATCTTTATGGTTGATGTGGGAGATATAGTCTTACTGTTATTGTCTGAAAGTTTTATTTTAATGAAATACATCAAAGAATTGCAGGATTTGTTATAGCCTGGAAACTCTGTAGTACTAAACAGAATTGAGAAATTTTCGTTTTTACAGTAATACATTGAAATATATTATTTGTTCATGGATCAGTTTGGTTGTGCATCATAGAATTCATCTGGTTTAAAAATTATGTTCATAATACTTTATTTGAAGAAGTGACACTCAGACCATGATTTTTAATCACTCTCTGTCACATACTTAAACTGCATTTTGAACTTTAGTTCAAAGTCTCCCTACCTTTTAACTGTTGTTCAAAGTTGTTATAACCTCTAGACTTGGTTTACCTGTTTTATTGATGCTTTTCTCTAACCTGCCTTATGACCTTTAACCAAGGCTATCTTATTATGATAAAGCGAAATCCCCTTTTTTGGTCATGACTCAATGTCCTCAAGTCGGGACCCCTTTTAGAGAAAATTATTAATTTGATATAACTTAGGACTTAAGCGAAATCAAAACTGGATGCTGGAAACTGATTATGGATAAACAATAAAATCATTAGTAAAGAAGGATTATTTGTAAGCAAGGAATTGTCTTCGTTCATTCTCATACGCGACTTCGGAGCGTACTCTTAGTTTAAATCGATTTAATTGAAAATAAATTCAGACAAAATGAAATTAGCTTAGTCGGCAGGTATGTGTAGGGGTATTCGTGTCTGCGTTGATGTCTATGTGAATCAATTTGGGGATGAATAAGATTAACAATACCGAATGGAACACAACGAAATATTGTTTAGTTTAGCTTCAGAGTTTGGCTTTGATAACATTGTATGTTTTCACTAGCTGAAGTTGTTTCTCGTTACTGTACACAAGATAGGCGGGTCAGTGCAATATAAAACGGTTTACTACACCAATAAAGGACCTATATTCTTTTATGGACTTAACTTGTTTCAAAGGAACTACGAGGAGACAGTAAGGCTTGATGGTAAAATAAGGGTGTCCAAAGGTTTTATAAAGTGCCAAAGGACCAATCCTGTCCTTAACAGCTACTTGGTAGTAAAATAATCTTATCCTGGGTGATCACCTTGTACTTAATACATTATAATACTTCGTATAAAATATCTTTAGTACATACTTTTGACTCTTTTTATTGGGGTTAATCCTACGGCTTACTTTCAATTTTCAATAAAACTACCACCAGCATGGTTCAATAAAATGTTAAGTACTAAATCCATACTATGATCCACTCGCCATACATTACATTCGTGACGATAACCCTTTGGCTTACCCTTGGTAAATGTAACGATTACAGGCATTAGATGTTTTATGGACAAAAAATGGTACTACTAAAACTCAATAAAATTAATCTCACAAATAACCATTGAAAAATCCCTCTCTTACCTACCATACCTATGCTTTAAATCTATAAAATAATGTAATATAATTTATTTTTATTAATATACTATGCTAAAATTATAATAACAATGTTTCATCAAATGAAAAATGAATGCAATAATTAAGACATTAAATATAATGAAATACACTACATAATAAGTAGAGAATGAAATTAAAATGTTATTTCAAATAATGACTGTGTATCTATGCTTCTTAGGTGAATTGTTATTCTTTTAAACGCTTACCCTGTAAATTATGCTTTATAAAATCCATACACAATGTGAACCTTATAAATCATACAGAAAAATGAACAAAAATAAACACATCGAGTTCCAAGTGTTGTGAAATAATCAAATCCACAGATTTATTCTTGGGAAATAAGAATAGAAATATACCTTTCTTATACCTAATGGAATGTTCTACACGAAAAATGCCTTCCATGCATTGAGTTTTGTTTATCCAGTTGGCGAGCAATATGAGCATTTACATTGAAATATTTTGTAACCACCTATTTTTTATACAAATTTCAAATAAAATATTTAGCAAACTGTAATAATGTACACATACTGCAAGTACAAATATGCAGCAAGATGATAACGAATACTAAATATTCAAAACGAGTTTCAGAAAAAAAGTTATCAAATATACTAATACTTAAATAAAATATCCAATAGCAGCACACCTGCAGACCAACTGAATTTCAATTAGGATTTTTACTTAAACATATCCTTAAAAATGTCACTTTAATTCCCTACGTTTTAATGAGAGATCAAATTAGGTCTAGGTTAAATAAAATAAAATAAAAACTACTTTACTGCTGAGAAAGAATATACATGTATTGGCTTGCGTCAAAATTCTAAAGGTAATAGTTGAAATAGTTGTTTCTTTAAGATGTAAAATAATTAGCAAAGACTAATGTGAATATGAATCAACAGTGTTTACAAAAAGAATTTTCGTATTTTTTACTAAAATTAGTTATACTAGTAGTAATCAAACATCAGGTAAAATAAGCTCTGCAATAAGCATTGATAACATTTTTGAAAAGGTCAATAAGTCTCTGCAAAACAAACATACCAGAAGATATGTTTCAAGAAACATGATCACTTCAGTGTGGATAAAAACTATCGATCGACGAACAAGCCTAAAAATTACACTATCGTTTTGACGAGCTCACATAGTCATCTTAGAGAAAACTGTAATGATTATTTTGTTTTGAAGAATAATTGAAGAAAAATAAGGTTTGACAAAGACTTGAGTTTTCCCGTTTCAGGGAAGGAAAAAGGGATTTTTTGTGAAATGTTAATAGTATGGCACGAAATAAAGAAATTGCCGAACTTGCACGGCTTACAGTAAAATTTTTACAAAACTATCATCTTGGTTCAACATACGTTTACTTAATTATTCTATTTTATTTTATTTTAATTCATCTTATTTTCTCTATTGGAATAAGAAAATAGTTTTAAATATATAGTTTTTTTCGGAATTTTATCTGTAGTCTTTAATTGTACAAAATTGCTTAAAAATACAACGTTATTTTTTCGTACACGATGATCAAAATAAAAATTAGGTATTTTTTTAAGATAAAACAAATAACAAATAGAAAAATTATAATCCAAGTAACAACTTGTTTCCACTACTTTATCATGATTTTTCGTAAAAATAATCAAGTTACAGTAATCCAGCCCTATAATTTTATACCTAATTTCCTTAAAATTCAAACCAAAATCATCCTGGTTATAAGCTTTGACTGGTGAGATACGTAACGGATGGAAACTTTCGATAGGTTTCAAAGTTTGATGTTAAGACTCAGCAAGTTAGCCACGTCAAGCAGAAGTGATGGGTTTGCTTTAGTATGCAAGAGACAGCCCTATTATTATAAGCGAATAATATGATATTGGGTGAATATTAGCATTGAATTTAGATACGGAATTAATAATTGTATGGATTAACTAGCTGAGCAATTTTATGAAAATATTTGAATGAGCCTGTTATAACATGTACAACTAATGAATTTACATCTTCTACTTTCATTTTTAGCACTTTCACTGCGGACTTACACATAAACATGCTGTTGTATAAATAAAGAGTACTTGATATAGTATTAAAGTTAGTCACAGTGTGAGTGAGAGTATTGCTTCAAACCACCTCAGGTTACAATCAAGAGATCCCTTTACGTCTATAGATTCTTAAGATTTGCCTTCAGCTATTAATCACTTTCGACTTCAACTTTGCCCCCTCTCTCTACTCTCTATGAACCTTCTACGTTCAATATGTAAAAATTGTTACGCTATTCTATTTTTGAACACAAAATTATATAAAAATTGCAGATAACATAGTCCCGTAAAAATCATACAGGTAATACATTTCAAAACAAAATTTATATTAATTTTAAATTACTTTTTTCTCACCTCTTGGTGTGGTTTAATAATTATCATTCAAAGAGTAAGGTCCTAGTTTTGATAATTTGTATTGTTGCAATGAAGGTGGCTGATTTAGTGAAGACAATCTTCAAAAGTGGGTTCGGGCTAAATTCAGCCGATGCCAATGGCTTATTTCTTTTGTTATGCAGTTTTTTGTTAGAAAGGTCTCTTTTTCTTAGGTAATGACTCCATCCATCTAGGGCAAAAATCTTAAAACTTTCAGACAAATTTCTACTTGATTGAGAGTCTATCAGAGAACTCGCATTGTCCTGAAAGAAGTGAGACAAATAAAAAAAAATTAAGACCCAACATATAATTGGGCCTACCAATAAACCTCTAAAAAGTATTTTGCTCATGTTGCAGTTATCAACTTAAACTATGAATTGATCTAAATCCTAAGAATGTGCAAGATATTACGTAACGTGCTCATGTATACAGTGTTAAAACTACAACAAAGACGGTAACATTTTCTATGGGTTGGAGAGCCAACATATGTATAATTGTTAACTTAATAGGTAAGTACGTTTCTTTATGCCAAACTTAAAATAATAAAAATACAATAATATTAAGAAAATAAATTTGGGTTTGAAAGGGTAGACTTCTTTTAGTTGAATAAAGAACCATTCCAATTTTTGAATTAATTCTCAAGAATACTTTTGATGAAGTAATTTTGAATTACGAAGTAATATAAAACTACTATAGTTGATAGGAATGGAAAAGGTATTTTGATTAGTTTTTAATTAAATTCAAAGATAATTTAGGTCTCTTTAACCACTTTACTAACTATTTCACCAACTTATTTAACTACTCACTTTGATTGGAACGAAAAGTCTTTTTGATTAGTTTTTAATAAAATTTAAAGATAATTTCGGTCTCTTAAACTACCTTTATTGTATAAAATCAAGGTTTATTAACCTCATAGATAAGTGCAATTAGTTTATTTTGTTTCCAAGGTAAGTTGTGCTTTGTAAAACACAATCGTGGATAAAAAATTTAGGATTTGTGACAACAATTATAAGATTATCATTTAATTAAACGAATTGAAACTTTATCTGACAGATTATTGTGGTCATTAACCATCAAAATTAGCAACCCAAAATAAAAAATCCAAATACTTGAGTATATATTTAAACAGGTTTTGTTTTGTCATAACTTTCAACAATCTGTTAGAAACGTAAACAAAACATGAAGAATGCTTATAATAAAAAATGAACCTCCAACAAAGAATTGAAATTTGTTTGATTAACTTTAAAATTAGCCTACATAAATGAAATTGCATCCAAACCATTATTGTTATTGAAAGGAACTCTTTCAACAACTTGTTATTCTTAAAAGTCTCGACTCCACTCACATTAACTCGCGTTGATTGGAAAGACGTCCATTCCATTTCCATTTGTTACACAAACAGTACACTTGAGACAGTGACAAAAGGGGATTTATATATTGACATGAAACTGCACTCTCTGGTCTACTTTGTTGGATGGATTTAAAATAGTATTGATATTTATTTTCTTCATTATAAATAAAAGTAAAACAAATTTTAGACAGTAGTTGCGGTATGAATCTTAGGTTGGTTTAAATATGCACATGAAAATCTTTCAAGTAAAGATAATGAATAATAAGTTTTATTCACAAAAGTTTGTTAAAGTTACATCACTTTTTTCAATTTATTTAGGGAATCACTTACAAATGTTATATATTACAAGAATACGATAAAAAAATTACATAAATGCAAAATACATTAAGTCAATAAAATGGAAATATTAGTAAGTCGTTTGAATGTAAATTTACCTATTTGTACATGTATGATAATCCCGCAGGTAACTAGTTGGTGCAGTAATTAGGCCTGAAAAATATCCAAACCCATTGGGAAATCACTGTATTCGGTTTTTAACCAACGGTTGCATTATAGTAAATATGCGAATTTCCGTCAATATTTGCAAGAGGTGTTAGTCCATTGTTCTTTATGATTTTACAATCTTTTGTGCCTATGATGAGCTTGTGTTACTGTTATATTGTATACATTCTTTTATTCAATTTTAATGGTGAATGGTCTAGATTGCTTAGGAATTTTTTTTTAAGATTTTTAGTTAGTGTAGTAAACAGTCAGAGGGAAGCTATTTAACTTAATAATTGTTAGAGTGATAACCATTAATTTAACAGAAAAGTGATACATTGTATGACAACCACAATTTTAAAACCAAACTTTCATAAAACGAGAGTGATTTTGTTTAGTACGAGAAAGGATCGTTTTACAAACATATACTGCTTCAGGGAAGCACAGTGGATACATTGTATGCAAGGTAAATATTAATTTCTTAACTAAAATAAACAATTTAAAAACAAAACAAAGAGCAAAAAAAACCTTAGACAGTTGAGTACATTTCAACGAAGTTATTTACGAAGGGCGGGCAACTATTAATTATACACACACCACACTGAAATGTGATTATATTGATTATAAAAAAGTTATATTCACTTTCTGTTGATTGCAATTGAATAATTAAGAAGACTAAGTGAATTTAAGCTACCCCCTTGAAAAGCACCATAGTGTAGTAATAGTTATAATTGAATAATATATCCATACTTTTAATGTCGAAATATATAATTTTAAATGTACATATGAAATGGATGATATAGAAACAATTTTATACCAGGTCAGTTATATTGGACTAGGTTTTATCGTCGTGGTAAGACGGCGCAATTTATTTATATACAGTTTACTGTGCAGTAAATATTTGATGCAAGCGTAAAATTGTTGTGTGTTGTCTGATCCTTCAACCACCATTTTGAATTCAATGTTTTTTAGATGAATGTTTTAATACCATATGTAGTTATCATAAATATACAGGGTAAATAAAAAATCAAGACCCACCCATCTAATATTTTTCCAAGTAGATATACCGAGGTATCCTTTTGGAGGTCGTGCAATCTTAGCAGGAAGTTTCATTTTATGGTTTTGAAATTTTTAAGTGTCCCCCAAAAGGGGGGATTTGGGGGGCAACTCAAATGTTTTAAATGTAAACCCCCTTCAAGTGACACCTCATTTTGAAGGTTTTACAAAATCCTCTCTGGTTTTCACCATTCTTAAGTTTTTGAAAACACTTCGAAACGAACTGTCACTAAATGGAGATTTACATTTAAAAGTTTTGAGTGCCCCCCCCCAAAAGGGGGATTTAAGGGGCAACTCAAATATTTTAAATGTAAACCCCATGCAAGTGACACCTCATTTTGAAGGGTTTACAAAAACTTAAAGAATGGTGAAAACTAGAGGTCGCTATCTCTTCTCTATCCAAAATAGTAACCAATATTACCATTATGACCCAATTTTACTATTGATTTTCCACAACATTTGATGGACTACCGTTTTGGATAGAGAAGAGATAGTGACCTCTAGTTTTCACCATTCTTTAAGTTTTTGTAAACCCTTCAAAATGAGGTGTAATTTGCAGGGGGTTTACATTTAAAATATGTGAGTTGCCCCCCAAATCCTCCCTTTTGGGGGGACACTCAAAAATTTCAAAATCATAAAATGAAACTTCCTGCTAAGATTGCACGACCTCCAAAAGGATATCTCGGTATATCTACTTGGAAAAATATTAGATGGGTGGGTCTTGATTTTTTATTTACCCTGTATGCAGTTTCAGGTTAGAATTCGATGTACAAAAACACTCACCTATACAATTTATTTCGAAATATTTAGACAATAACAAGAGCTAAAATAACTTCCATAAAAGTTTACAATTGAGAACAATATGTTACTTGATTTTGTAAAAATGCGCAACATTGAAAACGGTCATGTTATTTCTTCAAATAGGACTGTTTTTATTAACTTAATACACACTGCAAGTAAAGTTGTCGGGCGAAAGGAAAATATTGGCATTTCTTTTCAATATTTGATACATAATGGTTGATAAAATAATAAAATATACATTTTTACATTAATTTATCGACTCTTCTGGCCAAATGGATTTTGCGAAACTAACGTTGCAGAAAACGTCGTGATAGAAGTATTGATCAAACATTTTCATTTGCCCTTACCAAATCCGTATCCAAAGGTTTTTTTTTGTTTTTTAAATGTGACTTCCTAAATATTCACTTATTTATAAACTACTTTAATTACTCGACTGATGGACCGATCTTCAATTGAATATATGTTTTAATCTATGTCATATAAATAAAGTTGATCAGTTAGATGAGATATTGGTGCCTAATTTGTTGCGTTTAAAATGAAAATCAGTGATGAGCGTGTAGAAACGAGCGTATCTTCAGTCAGGTGTGATTATTAAAAAGCTCATATGCAATCAAGGATAGCTAAGCGATATTGACGTTTCCCAAGAATTATTAATTGCGACAAAAGGTTACGAATCGAAATTTCTATGAACATAAAAGATGATGTATCAATTTATAATAAATCAATTATAGTATAATAATTTTCACTGTAACATGTCGATTTAATAATTGTAAATTTTATACTTTGAATTTTTAATGTCAATTAATTATTGAGTGATTTTATAAAACGTAAACAATTTTCACAGCAACGCAGTATACTAAGGTCACAAGTGAACGTTCAAACGTTTGGCCAATTTAGCCACTAATTGGGTGACCAAACGGACTATTGAAGCTCTCGTGAGATTGGGACTGAATTAACCACAAGGGCAAAGCAAATCAATAGTCGGTAATAAGACTTCGAAAATCTATCATCAAACAATCACCCCCAAAAACTTAACAACAAAATAAAATTTATTAAAGAAAAAATATTTTTAAAACTAAAGACTTTTGTACGTATTGATAAACCGATGTTGTTGAACATGCTTAACATTAAGTCGTGTACATAGGGAATATATTGATACTTCGTTTAGAAAAATATTCTGTTTTAACATTGGTGTCTTGTGAGCACATCTGATCGTGACTACACGTCCGAACTTCATTGCATACTTTTAATGTTGCACACAGCTTATCTGGTTTTTGTGGTTAGAGGCAAGGCCACATATCATAGTTTGGCCTTGTTAGAGGAGTCTCTCCTGGCGTTCCAGGTTCAAGTCCAGCCGATCACATATGAATTTTCAGCTTCATGATAATGCCTTGATTCGGAGGTTTGGTATCTACATATGTTGATAAGTAGGGATCTTTTAGATCAAGAGAACTTCCATAACATAACAGAACTTCCCTTTAAGTTAGAGAACTTTATAAAACACTGTATGATAATATTATCTGTTTCACCACCAAATTGAAATTTAATATTACAATGTTCAGTATTAAAATAAATGACAATATGTATGGTTTACGTCCTCCTTTAAGACTCAACTTGAACATAGTTGTGGAGGAAAGAATACCTCTTTAACAACATTCATCATATGTTTTTACCATCCAACGACTAAAGAGTCACTGTGTGAAGGTTCTTAGAGGAAAATATATATCCATAAAAAGTGTATGTATTCGAATACTGATATTTCCTAGTAAATGAGAACTCTTTTACAAAAATCCATATCAACGTGGAATTTGAAGGAATCCCACAACTCCCATTGAACTATACAGGACTATGCGCAATGTTCAATGACGTACAATTAAACTCTAAAAGACAATAGCAATAGGAACCATGAGCTCATGTCCGTGTGCAGTATAACTGTTTACTGTCTATTGTGTCTACTACTGTATAATACTACTGTTATTGATGATTATAGTACTCTTAACAAGGTAATTAAACGTAAAACGTACAAAAAGAATTACACGTTACGATGTTAAATATAACACCACAGGTCAAAAAGCACAATAATTGTATACAAATTACTAGTATTGATTATATTGCTCAAACTTTTCTGACTTTTGAATAAAACTAATGTTTAGAAACTATTAATAATGAAATGTAATTTAATATATTAAGCCACGACTAAATATTGACCAAATGGATTAGAGAGCCGATTTTAACAAAAGTAAATATGTAACTCAAACTCGTGAATGTAAAATTTTAAGTAATGAAAGCACGCTTATTTGGGTTGCTTGTAAAGTGTTTATAAGCGAGATTGATTGCATAGTTGTATTTTTTTACCCAAACCTGAATAAAGTATAAAATAAATATACTAATTGTAGTTGATTAATCAATTATATACACGACAACAGTAAATTTTTTATGAGCACATCGCCCGAAGAGTTTATAAAATTGCAATCATTGCATTATCTTTATTGCAAACTAATCTACTATTTAGGATCATTTAGATGCGTTAAATATGATTGGTTATAGCGCAAACAAACTGTTGCATATATTCATACTATTCGTAGTAAGCTCTAATAATGAATGATGGTTTTTCAGAAAATTAATTTTGCTGTAAAAAATGAAAATTGGTGAAAACTGTGAAGAGTACTGAGTCACACACAAGACAAAAATTAAATTTATGCGTTTCATTTGAATTCAAAATGATTTGTTAAAAATGCAAGACTAACCATTCGAAAAATTGAAATACCTTACCAAACATACCAATGTCCACACGGTAATTTGTCAAGTAACTTAAAGGTTACGTAAAAAATCAGCGATTGTTGTTCCAAGAGAGTTGTTTTCCTTGACTGTTAATTTTCACGATGGCCACAATCTACAACAATTAACTTTCACGAAGATAAATTGTCCAGGGAACAATTTGTCCGGGGATTTCCACTTCTACCTGCCACGGAAAAGTTATTGCTGGTTGTTGGAGGTTAATCTGGTGGATTTTCACCCGCAGTGTAAATGTGGTACTGTGCGGGGTTTTCATTTTGGGCGGGCAGTGACAAAATACCCGCTAAAACTACAACCAAAGTGCAACCAAGTTATAGGAAATAGGGATTTTTATTTTAATTATTCACTATCATTTTTAGTGTAGTTTTGTTTGACCTTCGAAACATAGCCATTCCAAGCTAATTTGCTTTCGGTTTTATTTTTTTACTTAAAATATGTGCGTGAATTCCCTTAAAATTTTATTATCGAATCAGATACTTTTAGTCCATTTTTATTTGAAATTCAAAATTTAATTTAAAGCCCGAAATTGAATACCTTATTAATAAAATTTTGGGCAATTTCATTTCGAAAACAACAAATAAGTATCTGATCATATTCGATTCTCATTTACTTTTACCTTTTGAATTTGTTTCATTTAATATTTAACAGAACATGGATTTTTCCACAAAGTTTTAGACACTGTGTTAAAATAAAATGTAGTGATAATTATAAGCTCATGGTAAAAACATGGATTGTATCGATTACCTGAAGTTTGAAGGAAGTTAAAAAAATATGTTTAAGTAAATGCAAAACTTACTCAACAACATTTTATAATGGTTAAAGAGCTTCAAGTTCAAGTAAATGATTTAATCGATGTTTTGTATATTTAATAAAAATATTATAGAGTAAAATCAATTTCGAGAACCAGAAAAACAATTTAGTAATTGCAACGAAGATTACAATTGCTCGCATTCAAATCTGAAGGTCCCGGGTTCGGTTCCATGAGAGTTTGTGGCCAAAATGCCATTGTCATTGGGCAACAAACTAATGATGCTTTCAAAAAAGAGTTTGACGTTAGATTGTAACAAGAATTTGGACCGTTCCCTTATAGAAAAGTTAATAAATGCTTTTGGTGTACATAACCATAGTAAAACGATTGCGATATGCGATAGGTAAGATGGTTTTGACACTTTTAATGTAAAATTATAGCAGTAGGAATTTCTTATCGGAAAAACTTTCTCGTTTTTCCATCCCACCCAAAAATACGAAACGATTGAACACTGCCCATAAAATGATTCCCCAAAACATTTTTAGTTTGCACAAAACACATTAAGGCAATCAGCGTCTCAGAATTATTTTCAGTTCCTAATTTTCAGCAAATCAATAGTCGGTAATAAGACTTCGAAAATCTATCATCAAACAATCACCCCCAAAAACTTAACAACAAAATAAAATTTATTAAAGAAAAAATATTTTTAAAACTAAAGACTTTTGTACGTATTGATAAACCGATGTTGTTGAACATGCTTAACATTAAGTCGTGTACATAGGGAATATATTGATACTTCGTTTAGAAAAATATTCTGTTTTAACATTGGTGTCTTGTGAGCACATCTGATCGTGACTACACGTCCGAACTTCATTGCATACTTTTAATGTTGCACACAGCTTATCTGGTTTTTGTGGTTAGAGGCAAGGCCACATATCATAGTTTGGCCTTGTTAGAGGAGTCTCTCCTGGCGTTCCAGGTTCAAGTCCAGCCGATCACATATGAATTTTCAGCTTCATGATAATGCCTTGATTCGGAGGTTTGGTATCTACATATGTTGATAAGTAGGGATCTTTTAGATCAAGAGAACTTCCATAACATAACAGAACTTCCCTTTAAGTTAGAGAACTTTATAAAACACTGTATGATAATATTATCTGTTTCACCACCAAATTGAAATTTAATATTACAATGTTCAGTATTAAAATAAATGACAATATGTATGGTTTACGTCCTCCTTTAAGACTCAACTTGAACATAGTTGTGGAGGAAAGAATACCTCTTTAACAACATTCATCATATGTTTTTACCATCCAACGACTAAAGAGTCACTGTGTGAAGGTTCTTAGAGGAAAATATATATCCATAAAAAGTGTATGTATTCGAATACTGATATTTCCTAGTAAATGAGAACTCTTTTACAAAAATCCATATCAACGTGGAATTTGAAGGAATCCCACAACTCCCATTGAACTATACAGGACTATGCACAATGTTCAATGACGTACAATTGAACTCTAAAAGACAACACCAATCGGAACCATGAGCTCACGTCCATGTGCAGGATAACTGTTTACTGTCTATTGTGTCTACTACTGTATAATACCACTGTCATTGATGATTATAGTACTCTTAACAAGGTAATTAAACGTAAAAAGTACAGAAAGAATTACACGGTACGGTGTTAAATATAACACCACAGGTCAAAAAGCACAATAATTGTATACAAATTACTAGTATTGATTAAATTTCTCAAACTATTTTGACTTTTGAATAACACTAATGTTTAGAAACTATTAATACAGAAATGTAATTTAATTTATTAAGCCACGACTAAATATTGACCAAATGGATTAGAGAGCCGATTTTAACAAAAGTAAATATGTAACTCAAACTCGTGAATGTGAAGCTTTAAGTAATGAAAGCACGCTTATTCGGGTTGCTTGTGAAGTGTTTGTAGGCGAGATTGATTGCAAAGCTGTAATTTTTCCACGCAACCCTGAATTAAGTAGTAAAGTATCAAACAAATACACCAACTGTAGTTGATTAATCAATTATATACACTACAACACTATATATATATTTATATATTTTTATGAGCACATCGCCCGAAGAGTTTATAAAATTGCAATCAATGCATTAACTTTATTTGCAAACTAATCTATTATTTTGGATAATTTAGATGCGTTAAATATGATGGGTTCTAGCGCGAACAAACTGTTGCATATATTCATACTATTCGTACAAAGCTGTAATAATGAATGATGGTTGTTCAGGAAATTCATTTTGCTGTAAAAAATAAAAAGTGGTGAAAACTGTGAAGAGTACTGAGTCACACACAAGACAATAATTAAGTTATTTAATGCGTTTCATTTTATCTCGTAATTATTTGTTAAAAATGCAAGACTAACCATTCGAAAAATTGAAATGCTTTACTAAACATACCAAATGTTGTGTACACCAATGTCCACACACGGTAATTTGTACACTTAAAGTTAACGTAAAAAATAAGCTATTGTTGTTCCAAGAGAGTTGTTTTCCCTGACTGTTAATTTCACGACGGCCACAATCTACAACAATTAACTTTCACGAAGATATATTGTCCAGGGAACAATTTGTCCGGGGATTTCCACTTTTACCTGCCACGGAAAAGTTATTGCTGGTTGTTGAGGGTTAATCTGGTGGATTCTCACCCGCTGTGTAAATGCGGCATTGTGAACGGGGTTTTCATTTTGGGCGGGAAGTGACAAAATACCCGCTAAAATTACAACCAAAGTGCAACCAAGTTATAGACAATAGGAATTTTAATTTTAATTATTCACTATCATTTTGAGTGTAGTTTTGTTTAGCCTTTGAAACATAGCCCTTTGAAGCTGATTTACTTGTGGTTTTATTCTTAACAAAGAAATGTACGAAAATTCACTTACATTTGTCTATTAAATAAGAATCCTTCTTATATGATCAAAAAATAAATTTTTGAGCCCAAAATTCATTCCTTATTTTTTTACATAACGGGTAATTTGATTTCGAAACCAACAAATAAGTATCTGATCGTACCTGATTCTCAATTACTTTTACCTTTTGAATTTATGTTTCATTTAATATTTCCTAGTACGTGGATTTTTGCACGAAGTCTTAGGCACTGTGTTAAAATAAAATTTAGTGATCATGGAAAAACATGGATTTTATCTATTACCTGAAGTACTTACTAACTAACTTACAACAAAGTTTATAAATGGTTAAAGAGCTTCAAGTTCAAGTAAATGATTTAATCGATGTTTTGTATATTTAATCAAAATATCATAGAGTAAAATCAATTTAGAGAACCAGAAAAAAGTGTTAATATTTGCAACGAAGATTAAAATTGTTCGCATTCAAATCTGAAGGTCCCGGGTTCGGTTCCATGAGAGTTTGTGGCCAAAATGCCATTGTCATTGGGCAACAAACTAATGATGCTTTCTAAAAAGAGTTTGACGTTAAATTGTAACAAGAATTTGGACCGTTCCCTTATAGAAAAGTTAATAAATGCCTCTGGTGTACATAGCCATAGTAAAACGATTGCATATGAATATGCGATGGGTCACGTTATTTTGACACTTTTAATTTAAAATTTTAGCAGTAGGAATTTCTTATCGGAAAAACTTTCTCGTTTTTCATCCCGCCCAAAATTACGAAACAATTGAACACTTTGCCCATAAAAAATTCCCTAAAACCATTTTAGTTTGCACAAAACACATTAAGACAATCAGCGTCTCAGAATTGTTTTCAGTTCCTAATTTTAATGTTTAAACAGTTGAATGTATTAGGGAGTTGGGTAGAACGTTTGATAATTGTTAAACAACTTAATTCCGGATATTCCCGCGCATTAAACGACTCCGTCCGCAGTTTTGGCGGGATTTACGGGCTGAAAACTGGCGCGTGTTTTGTGTACAAAGAACTCAGTTATGTAAGGTTTTGTACTTTCATTATTGGTCTATGTCCAAGACCATAGATTAGTAAATATAATTTTGCAACAAGCTTGAAAACTGCTCAAGTTAAATTACGTTTTCATAAAAAAATCCATTAACTACTACCCAGAAACCTCTAAAAAAAGAGAAAAGTATGACATTCAAAATGAGCCTAGGAAAAAACATTTAGTTAATCACCTAAAACATAAAGAAATATCCTGTGTGCTTTTTAACTTATTATTGTATGGCATAAAATATGGCATTTATATTTTTTTAAATACGATACGAACCCTTTATGGTGAGGGCAAATTTCACCTTCCATGGATCGGGACTTGTTTTGAATTGAGTGAAACAAAACCTAATTTAGTTGAATTAATTTTAAGATTTAATTCATCACTAGTTTACCATTAGGTTAAGCCGTCAGATGACTTGCTAATTATGTCACAAAATCAGCTTAACGAAAGTTTTTTTAAAAATTAATAATATAAGGAAACTAAGATTAAATAAAATTCCACTTAATGCATCGTGATCAGAGGGAGATTAGAAAAATAATTTGGCATACAATAAATGTTAACATATAATAGCCTTCTACAGTATGTTTTGTTTGACAAAATCTCCTTTGTAACCTGGATGTACCGGGTTCAATATCCCTTTCAATTTTCACCTCTGAAATATGGCCCGGATCATACAATTCCATTCCCCTATATCCTTTGGAATTGATAGAAGGAATATAGTGAAATATGCCAATCGAACATAGCTTGTTGGAAATTTCACTTATAACAAGTATTGATACTGAACCTGTCTATATACTTACTTGTCTGGTGTCTATGGTGTAAACCTTAACATACGATCTTATTTAAATGCTTCCTGTTAAACTTGCTTTGGAAAGAATTCAGGAATAGAATAATTTAAAGTCTGTCTTGGACGATTGAGTAAGTTTGCACAAGTACTGCGTTCATATTAAATATAAAATCAAATTAATGAAGTGATTTCTCAAATTTTGAGAAATCACTTCATTAATTTGATTTTTGTTGAAATCATTTTAGAGTCTTACATCCAATCACTTAACTAGAGGAAATGTTTGTATAAAGACGAAAAGGTCATTTCTGATCTTGTAATCCCATGATGTAGGTATGGTTAATCTTTGAACGTTTCACTCGGCCTTTGAAAGCAGCACTTTGTAAATTGAAGTAAAATACGTTTATTTACTTCGTGGTGATGACACAATTGAGTACAATGTATTTCAAGTGTTTATGGTACAGTATTTAATGGTGACGTACAGTAGCAACAAGGATCAGCCTTTTCTCCCTTTAGTACAGATTTATAAAGTTACAGTTTTAAAATATTTCAAATTAAAGATCGATTCTAAAAAGGACGATGTGATGTTTTAAAATCAATCAAACCGAAAAGAGAATAAACGGGGGTTCAACTTAATTTGTTTTAAAATTATAACCAATTTGAATATTACCCTGGATTTTTTCAACTACTTTAGTATTATAAAGTTTAAGTGATAAAATACTAAACAAGACAAATTGTTACTTAATTGAAGACAAGTTTTACATAATTCAACAAAGAAGTTGCTAACGTAATTTAAATGTAATCAAGGTGCAAACAGGAGATTACATTAAATATTGATGCTTTAATTAGATTTCACCCCGACCGCAACAACCTATCCTAAGCTATAGATTTTGACGTAACACATCTTAACAATGTTATTGAGTTTAGATACTACAAGTATTTTATACTATGTAAAATTTAAAGTATGTTTTTGAGCGTGTTTTATGTTTAAGATACTATTTTGTGCGTTAATGGGTCCAAAGTCAATTTTACAATAGGAACAATACTCATTGCCATTATCAAAGTCCAATTAATAGTGTCTGTGATAAACATTTTATTTGGAAAAAATGAAAATCAATCACTTAAAGTGCATTTTCTATATATAGTCCAGCATCTATAAGGGGTTGAGTATGCACTGAAAGTGTAACTCTTTTTGACTTTTGATTGTTGTTGGGGGCATCTTGGAGATGACAAAAACCGATGTTGTCGCCCTCCCAGCAGGTGCACAACTTGGGGGGGAGGGGGGGAAGGTGCTCTGAGACGCGTTCTAGAAAATCGCTTATATCTCGTGAACTAGACACGATAGAAACAAGATCTAAACGCCATTGTATTACCAACTTCATCTGCTTTAAAAAGTATCTAGGTAAAGTCCAGTATCTATGATACTAGTTGAGTTATTTAACAATTTATTTAAAATTTTTAATAAAAACCCCCAAAAAACGTAAAATTATCCATTAAAACCCCTTTAAAACAACAAAAAGTACAGTTTTTCATCGTGCATAATATGTTTTACACGCTAAAGTGACTTTTTATGGTAATTATATCGAAATATTACAAGGTTATGCGAGGTTTCCGATGAAGCGGCACGGTGACGCGGGTGACGCCGCTGCGCGGCAGAAATTAACGTGTTGTACAGACTTGTAAAAATTGGTTATGTACCGAAAGTGTAACGCATTTTGACTTTTGATTGTTGTTGGGGACACCTTGGAGATGACAAAAACCTATGTTGTCGCCATTCCAGCAGGTGCACAACTTGGTGGGAGGGGGGGGGGAAGTAGCATTGAGACGCGTTCTAGAACATCGCTCATATCTCGTGAACTAGACACGATAGAAACCTGTTTAAAATGACATTGTATTACAAACCGCCTCTGCTTTAAATATTGTACAATGAAAAATCCCATATCAATGATAATAATTGAGTTATTTAACATTTTATTTGAAATTACAAATTTAAAGTCAAAATACTGTTTATCTACCTATATAACTCTCATAAAACAATGAATAGTACTGTGTTTGGAGTGCATTCTATGTTCAACACACGAATAAAAAAAAATGAAGTGTACTGTAATTTCCTTAAAATAATATGTACGGAGTTCTCGAGTTAGCGAGAAAATAATTATAAGCTGTTTTTAACACTAGGCTATTTTAAATATAAAATTCAAACAAAAATCTAGGTACAACTACCAAAGAAAATGCTTCAGTTTGAAATGTATACGGTGTTTATTAAAATAGACTTGGAAATGCTGTCTTAACGATGAGGATTTCGACAATTTGTAAAACATTTGCAGTAGGAGCAGCAGGATTAAGAAGAAAAGGAAGCACCTTCAATGACACCTGCTACATAGAAATCACAACTAATCCATCTGCCGTCAAGGACATTAGTAAAATGCCTTGAACACCAGGCAGCTTCAAATTACACCTGTTACGTTGTAGTGCCCAACTATATTTTTGGAAAAAGTCCTTGACAGCAGAAATAGAGCCCTTAGATCTATTCCAGTACGGATTTTTCAAAGACAGCTCAGGAAAATTGCGCCCCCGTCTTATGACCCGGCTCCTACAAATTTGCTAAAGCCATGTATATATGTATATATGTATGTAATTATTTAAAGTTTCGAAGGCAAGTCTTCTCTTGGGTGGTTGAGCATGGAGGACATTAAGAGGAAGAGCTAACTTTGTTTATTTTTCATGCTAGTCAATTGTTATTCCTGTTCCTTTTCTTGGATTTTTGCCTTGTTAATTATTTGTCGATTTTTCATAGCGTACACTGTTAGCACAAACTTAGCATGTACAGTAGAATGCACTTTGGCATGTAGTATTTATTGATTTTCATAGCATGAACTATATTATTTCATAGCATGATTTTCATAGCATGTAGCATGACCTATATTATCACTGCGCTTAAATTCACTTTGTTCTATTTTGTCTTTGATGCTCTATTTTTGTGTTATTTCTGTGTCATATTAATTGTACCTGCAACTGAATCAACTTAAATTATTGAATCTAGTAGTTATTATTGCATGTAAGCGGCTTTGAAAGAAAAATGTATAATAATATTCTGTATACCTAATCAAACATATTTTGTAAAATGGCGATTGCCGTATGTACGAATAAATAAATAAATAAATAAATAAGTTAAGTATATGCAAGACTTGTTCTAGATCAACTTGGAGCTGCTTTTCAAACAAGTCATCCAGCTGCTCCTACTGAAAATGTTTTAAAAATTGTAGAAATCCTCATCATTAAGACCGTTTCAAACAAGATGACCGAAATAGTATCCGTTGGTTTCTTATGTGTTGTTTATATGGTAGTTAAGTTTTAAAATGAAGTACAGCATTTCCAAGTCTATTTTAATATTCTTTTAATAAAAACCGTGTACATTTAAAACTGAAGCATTTTCTTTGGTAGTTGTACCTTGATTTTTGTTTTAATTTTATATTTAAAATCGCCTAGTGTTAAAAAAAAACTTACAATTATTTTCTCGCTAACTCGAGAACTCCGTACATATTATATTAAGGAAAGTACAGTACACTTAACTTTTTGTAATTCGTGTGTTGAACATAGAATGCACTCCAAACACAGTACTATTTATTGTTTTATGAGAGTTATATAGGTAGATAACGGTATTTTTACTTAAAATTTGTAATTTCAAATAAAATGTTAAATAACTCAATTATTATCATTGATATGGGATTTTTCATTGTACAATATTTAAAGCAGATGCGGTTTGTAATACAATGTCATTTTAAACAAGTTTCTATCGTGTCTAGTTCACGAGATATGAGCGATGTTCTAGAACGCGCCTCAACGCTACTTCCCCCCCCCCCTCCCACCAAGTTGTGCACCTGCTGGAATGGCGACAACATAGGTTTTTTTTCATCTCCAAGGTGTCCCCAACAACAATCAAAAGTCAAAATGCGTTACACTTTCGGTACATAACCAATTTTTACAAGTCTGTACAACACGTTAATTTCTGGCGCGCAGCGGCGTCACCCTCGTCACCGTGCCGCTTCATCGGAAACCTCGCATAACCTTGTAATATTTCGATATAATTACCATAAAAAGTCACTTTAGCGTGTAAAATATATTATGCACGATGAAAAACTGTACTTTTTGTTGTTTTAAAGGGGTTTTAATGGATAATTTAACGTTTTTTTGGGGGTTTTTATTAAAAATTTTAAATAAATTGTTAAATAACTCAACTAATATCATAGATACTGGACTTTTCCTAGATACTTTTTTAAAGCAGATGAAGTTGGTAATACAATGGCGTTTAGAGCTTGTTTCTATCGTGTCTAGTTCACGAGATATAAGCGATTTTCTAGAACGCGTCTCAGAGCACCTTCCCCCCTCCCCCCCAAGTTGTGCACCTGCTGGGAGGGCGACAACATCGGTTTTTGTCATCTCCAAGATGCCCCCAACAACAATCAAAAGTCAAAAAGAGTTACACTTTCAGTGCATACTCAACCCCTTATAGATGCTGGACTAATAGGGAACACACACATCTTGAAATAGACGTCAACCGAAACATAAAATTAATATAAGAGTGCACAAAATATTCTCTCTTGAAAAGTCCTAGTGTCCTATGTAACTTACCTGACACAACTTACGTCTGTCAAGGAATTTAGTCCTTTTATTGCGGACGCATTTCTAATTCACAGTGACTAGAACCAAAATCTCCAAATGAAAAGGTACACTATGTACCATTGAAGAAAATTCCCCCCTTCTTAAACCCAGTCGTTTTAAAAAAGATAAAGATTGAAATAACTTTGGAATGCGAAAGATTTAACAAAAATGAACGAATTAAATGAATGATCATATCTTTATGTTGGTAGAACTGTAAATTGTTATCATCGTACTATATATCTTATCATTTCAAAATGCGTTAGGGACATCAGTATAAAAATTTAATCGGTCGCGAGTCTAGTTCTTATCATGAGACCTACGGAAATGACTTAGTATTTGGGAAATTCGCTAATAGTAGATAGTTAAGTGGTAATAATGCTCAGATAGAAAGTTCGACCTTGAGAATCGTTAGTAACAATTTGATGGTTTGTAATTGGACTTAGTTGTCTTTGATCATTTGGTTGTTAAATAAATGGCCCAGCTCACTGCTGGAGGAATGGATGATCTTAGTCAGCAACATTGACTCAAGGGGAACTAACTGAAGCCAATTTAGTCCGCGTTCACACAACAGTTTGCAACAAAAGTTTAAAACATACGTTGACAACCAGGGTCAACTTTAACATAAGTTTCCTTGCCGGAACCAAACGACAACCTCTTCCTTCACTCACATAGAATGAATATTCTCCTTCGAATTGCACTCATAGTTATTTTTAACTTTGTATTTTCCTGTTCGATTCTAATTCTTTAGTTCTTCAAAGTATCCGATAAAACTGTATTTGAATTGAAGTTAATTTGTATTATTCACATATAAACTGGGAAATAATGCTAAATGAATTTTATTTCATTCAAATAGTCAAGATCATCAACAGCGGGGTACTGTTTTGAACCATCAAAAAGCTACGGACTTTTTAAAGGATCAAACCGGCAACCTTTTGATTGTTAGGTGAGCACTACAACCACCGAGGTACCCAGTTAATCAGTGTTCATAAAGTTGTTTTTCAAATGAACTTTTTACATAATGCACATAATGTGTTTTGTTTATTTTTGGTCATACTACAAAAACAGTAAACATCCTAAAAGTTGTTGAGGCGAGCGATTTCGATTGAACACTCCAAATTATCACCAGACGTAACAAGAAGAACCTTTTATCTGTGCTGTGCCTGGTAACGACAGTCAGCCTCCTTGCAGTACAAGTTGACGAGAGTTAAAGACGAAAATCTTTTTGAGATGATTTTTATGTTTCGACAAAATTGATCATTGCAATGAGTTAATAAAAGCTACATTTAAACACAGGGTTCTACGAATACACATCAAATTATGCTGTGTAATTCCGTTGTGTAGAAGATCACGATTTATATATAAATGTATTATATGGAAACTTCATTTGTTTGTGATGTGACTTCGTACCATTAACTGAACAATCTCCGACTACTTTCCTTATCAAAGGGTTTCGCAAATGTACGAGAAAACTTTGACAAAAGAGAATCAAGAGAGTTTTGCATAACTTTGGACCTGAAACAGCCATGTTTAGTCTGAATGCTGCCACAAATGTCTTTATTCAAAATTGCGGTGGAAACGTCATAAAACACGTTACTGTAAACAATTTTACGCTTGCATACAAGATTTACTGCACAGTACACTCCACCTAGATAAAACCTGTCTCTTTGATCCAACGATAAAACTGCACAACACAAAGCACACTCCCTCAAACTCTTTTATTGTCGTAAGTTATTTTGAAAGAAATATTTTGTGCAAAATAAAAAAAAAACTTTGGTTCAAATAGAATTGTTTCTGATTTAAATCAGTGATGTTAAACGTCTGTTTAACGGTGTTACGAATCAGACCACCCGTGCACAACGGTTTGGCCCAAACAAGCGTAAAAAAACGACCTTTTTTTATTTAAATTCCGCCCTTTAAAATATGATTAGTGGGTAAAAATTTTAAATTTACACTATAGGAATATTTTTAATGTTGGGATGATTAAAAGTACAAATATATTTTCTAAAATTAATTGAAAACATGTCGAAAATCCAAGACAGTTAAAAAATTGTAGAAATAGGGTGTTTTTTCAAGATAGAGGCGTGTGATTTTCGAAAAACACCAAATAGTGTCTTGTATACAGTTTAATTCCTGATCATAAAATCCTTTCAAATCTTTGCTAGCTCTTACCTTTTTCGAGCTATAGCCGTTTCAAAGAAACGTGTTTTTTCTAAAAAAGAGGGGTTTAAGGAGTTTTTTTAGAAGGGTTATAATTTGAAAATGTAACTGTTTTGGATTTTCCTGGTGGTTTGGGCCCAAGCGGGATCTAAAAATATTCCAGAGCCCTAGCTATTCTAGAAGTGGGTAAACATTATTTGTATACCTGATCAGTGAGTTACACAAGCGGCTGTATACACCATTAAAGTATGTGCACGGGTGGTCTGATTCACCCTGTATAATTTTCACTAACGTGAATAACGTGAGTAAATTGTAAAATCGTACTTTTGTAAGATCGAATCACATTATTCATATCAAAGTCTACATGTTGTGTGGTATAAGATGTGAATTTACTAAAAGCATAATAAAAATAAAAAATAGCTGAAATATTACGAATTTTAGTTGTAAAATAGGACTATGACTAGCTTAGCCTTTTTCTACCCATTTTACAACTAAAAACGTAATATTTAAGCTATTTCATATTAAATTTTTTTGAACTTGGTATAGTTTGATAGGGAGTTAAAAATTCCTAATAAAATTGTTCTTGTCATTTGTTCATACAATCTGCAATTCTTTAGTAATTTAAGTTTATAAAATAAAAATGGCCGCCATTTTAAAATTTTATAATGAATCTGATCATGAAGATGATTTTTTTTCTAGTATGTGTCTCTTGCTTTAACATACGTATCAAGTTTCATAACGATCAGTTGAACAAATTAAAAAATAAAAATGTTATTGTGAAAAAACGAAAATTGCGATTATTTGGTTAACGAAGCGATTTTGGAAAAAATGTCATTCTTGATTTTCTCTTTATTCTGACCCATAGAACCATTTTCCGGAGTTTGGCTGTTTACTTACGGGACACCCTGTATATTTCAAATTAAAACGATCATTTTACAATTTGACCCTGACTCTTTTAAGGTATAACAATAAGTAGATTTTTACTACAGTTTTTCCTAGTACTCAAGAAATTGGGATGTAAGTTTGCTGCTCCTCCATTGAAGTTATAGTGAACTCAGTCATGCGTTCTAGGACTTGTCATAACCAATTACGTCTTGATTATATCTCGAAGCATAACATGAATGCCTTGTATCGCTTCACGTGAGGTTTCCATTTACTGTGGTATAGAATTATCCCAAGTTTGATCATTTGTGGCCGTCGATTGATGTTGCACTGGTTATTGCTTTTCAAACAAACCATTGTAACCACATAGTATAGAGATTAAGACAGTGTGCTAACAGAGCCCCACTCACATGACATGACAGAAATTATTACACCTAATGCCAACCTCAATATTTCCCCAAATACATGTTGGATGACATTTTGAAGTTTAAAACACAAGTACAAACTGGATCAATTGTTTGGCTCTTTTAAAACCTTTTTAACTGAGTGAGTAGGCGTTACATTAGACCAAGAAACAAATTATGATAATTAAGAAACGTATGGTAAATAAAAAATGTATACACGACCTTTAAAGTTATTTTTTACGATTTTCTTGAAAACAAATCAATGAACCCGTTATTATAAGCTATCGCTATTATTATGTCAGAAATCTAAGACCTGCAAAAAATCCGGTAAATATTAATTGCATCGGGATTCAGGCAGATACATCTTGTGTTTAAAAACCATGTACAAAAGCTCAATATTATAATAGACGATGTAGTAATGCATTCATGACAAAGATACATTGACATTAAGGTTATTTATCTTCAACCCTAAAAAGGAGTTTCGAAGACAATCAAGTAAATGAAGAGATCTCTCACCTAATAATGCATCACTTGGGTAAACTTTCAAAATCCTTGGAGAGAGATTGAATGCTTTTGCTAATCGTGACTTCTCTTCAACTCCGAGGCAGGTTTAATATTACACTTCCATAAGATCGTAAGTTGAATCTGTTGGTAAATAAAGCTACGTACGTAATATTGGATATTTAGACGTGTAAAGATATTCACGGATACGTAGTAGAAACTTGTTATAAATGGAATTCCCAACATGAAATATTTAGGACTCTCATATCACATGAGATATTGCTTCTATCAATTCAAAGGGATGTATGAAATGAAATGATTGATTTATTCGTATCTTTGTCATATTTTATGTTATATAGGTACAATGCGAAATTGAATTTTGTTCGATCACGTCACAAAATATATTTTGTCAGACAAATACAGAGTGTATAGTAAATGTAACCTAAGTTTGAATTTGTTTACTTTAAACCATCATCATACTACTGTGGAGTAATTCGTTAATGTCACATATTATATTAATTCCGTTCCAAGTCTCATTTTTTTAGACATTTATTTATTGATAGGGTTATTATCTAACAATACACAGACACAAAATCACACTAACACAGACACTTTTGCAAACACTAAATAGTATTCCCTACACCAACACAGACAAAAACCAGGATTTCAATTAGGCTAAGGCTTTGTTAGGAAACAATCATACTATGAAGCACATTAACAAATACATATCAAACCCACTATGTTAAGGACACAACACTTAAAACATTTTATAGGGAAGAAATACAAGTTCTGACGCTTTATAATTGCTATTGTTATTATTTTTCTCTGCTTTTTGTAAATTGTGAGAATGCATGCATGCATGGGCGTTTCACAGCGAGTGAGAGGTTATGTTCGTTGTCGTTCGGTCAAACCAAACGACTAAAGTTTCAGGTTTTTTTTTGTTCTTCTTTTTTTCAGTCAGCTCAGCTCGGCCGGCGCTGCCAGTGCCAGTCTGCTGTGCAAACAAACAAACAGTTCAAACATGGTCTACGAACCATGAAAAACAAAGAGGACCAAATATGAGCAATCCAAAAGAATTCCGTAGATTATAAAGCAATATTTATGTCACTACATTTTAGATTTTTTAGTGTGCTGCCAACTACTTTGTTTTAAGTTTAAGTGCCTGCCACAAACTGCCGTAGAAATATAGTACATTAAGAAATCTTTGTTCAAAAAAAGAAAAAAAAAGTAAATTATTTGTTTGTTAACCTTATATTGTATCAATTGGACCTCACCGACAAGTTTTATAAACTTGTTGAGGCCAAGCTGTTGTAATTTTCATAATAAATATATTTGTATTTGTATTTGTATAATGTTTCAGGATTCCCATACTATTCAATGTGACTAGCACCTGTAGATTACTTGATAACGTAACAAATTAAGCTACTGTATATTCTCAGTGTACATTTGTTTTTCTGGTAAATGTTGATATAAAACTGATAATAGTGAGTAATGATGGAAAGTACAAACGCTTAAAATTTAATTATTCTTGCATTCATATTTTTGTAGTACCAATTCTTCATATTGACCTTATTTTATAATCGTGATATTACTTTTTCATTTTTTGGTTCCTAGTTTAACTAAAACTTCATTGAAAAATTAAAAATATGCAGTAAATCTAAGGATTCTTAGCTAATAGCCTAACTGAAATATTTTATATACACATTTTTAAATGGAAAGGTTTTCTTAAAATCTGTATAAATTGTTACGGATTAGTAAATGAAATGGATATTTCTCAAGTTTGGTACCGATATAAATGTAAGGTTCTTGATATAGAGAAATATCAAAAGTACAAACCTGGCACAAATTAGTTCTTTGTCTCAAAACACGCTCCGGTTTTACATTATATTAGTGTATATTTATGTTGTATATTGTTGTATATTGTATATTGTGTATTTGTATATTGTTGTATATTTATTTGTATATTTATATTAGTGTGTGTAGTGTGTGTGTGGCGGTAAATCCCGCCAAAACTGTGGACGGAGTCGTCTAAGCGCGGGAATATCCGGCTTGGTGTTGTGTTTTTAACAACTATCAAACATTTTACCTATCTTCCGCAGTTAAAGACATTTAATTTTTGGATATTAGCTACTTTTAATTTATTTAACAGACGAGAATTTTGAGGTACGATATTAAATAATGGCTTAATATTTGTTTAGCCACAGAAATGACGTAGCGACAAATCTGCTTGAACAGTTTTCAAATAAGCAAATAACTAAAATAAAGGAGAAAATGATGAGATAATACCTAGAGCTGTAATTTCCATGTTGACAGTTAGTTGTAACTCCACTTTTTAGTTAAACTTAGCTCATCACATTTTAAAGCCAGGTTGAAGAGTTCTTTTGGAAATAATAAAACTCTGAAATTTGTATAAACTGAACATTACATTGTTAATGAGTTCTTAAAACTGATCAAAGTCATTGGTATTTTAATCACCCCAGGACTGAAATCACCCAGTCTCACAAACACACACACAAACACACACGAAATGAGTTTTTTAAAGCACATCTTTTTAAATAAATTTATATTGTTAACTAAATGTGTTTTATTACACCGTAATATCGTATACAGCATAAAAATACAATATAGTAATTATTTTACAAACAAATATTTGGCTTTTTTGTTCAATTTAAAGACTCAACTCCACTAACAATTAAATTAATTTATTTAAAGATCTTGTACATGGTAATAAATTGATTGTTGCTCATATGGGAAAAAATACAGTAATTTGTAAAGATATGAAAGACAGACCAAAAGAAAACAAATTAATGCAGTGAAACTAAATTAACTAATTTGTTCACAACACCATCACTAAATATTACGCAGAATGTTCTTTCCCTCCTATGATGCTAAAAGGAGTAAAACATGCTAAATAATAACAAAAACATCAAAACGAATTAAAATTATAAAATTGTAGAATCCAGTTAATAATTGAGTTGTAAACAGATGACCCCTTTAAATGTTTTGGAAAATTTTAAAATGGAGGCGTTTATATAACTTTTGTATTGCTTTAGAAGTAAGAATTTTCTAAAATAAATTACGTTCTGCTCCTTTAAATGACCTCCTTTTCCCTATTTTCCCTAAAAAGTTGGACCTGCAGCCTAATAGGGTATCTCAATCATCGGGGCATAAATCTCATTGCCATAAATCTCAAGGAATTCACTAAAATGTCGTTAGTGATTGGTAATGTTTGAACCCTGACCCTCTGACCCCAAAGGTACATGTACAACTCGTGAATAAAATGAAAGTTTGAACGTGTATCTTATATGAGTAATTCCAAGTAATACTAATGTTAATAACAGTTTGTCAATTGTAACGTATAAACGAGATTTTCATCCTGTGTTTCAACAGTTCCAGTTTCTAACGAGATTTTATTTGTAGATCTTAATTAATCTCAACTGAAAGAGGAATGTTTCTTTTGCGTTAAAATTCTTGCCTCATTTCATAATTGAGCTCCCAGAGACAAAGTTATTGGGATTTGTCAACTACTGTAATTACAAGGATAAAACTGTCTATAAATAAACGTAGTAAATTCAGTTCACAACTCAGTTTACCTTATTACATGGCAGTTTTGTTGAAGATATTAGTTTCAATCACGTGCTACTATTTATTGTTGTGTGGTTTGTAATTTGTATGGTTGATATAGGAGATATAGTCTTTCTGTTATTGTCTGAAAGTTTTATTTTAATGAAACACATCATAGTATTGCAGGATTTGTTACAGCCTGGCAACTATGTAGTACTAAACAGAATAGAGAAATTTTCGTTTTTACAGTTGAAATATATTATTTGTTCATGGATCAGTTTGGTTGTGCATTATAGAATTCATCTGGTTTAAAAATTATGTTCATAATACTTTATTTGAAGAAGTGACACTCAGACCATGATTTTTAATCACTCTCTGTCACATAATTAAACTGCATTTTGAACTTAAGTTCAAAGTCTCCCTACCTTTTAACTGTTGTTCAAAGTTGTTCTAACCTCTGACCTTGGTTTACCTGTTTTATTGATGCTTTTCTCTAACCTGCCTTATAACCTTTAACTAAGGCTATCTTATTATGATAAAGCAAAATCCCCTTTTTTGGTCTTGCCTCAATGCCCTCAAGTACAGTCAGACCCCTTTTAGTGAAAATTATTAATTTGATATAACTTAGGACTCAAGCGAAATCAAAACTGGATGCTGGCAACTGATTATGGATAAACAATAGAATCATAACTATTAAGAAGGATTATTCGTAAGCAAGGAACTGTCTTCGTTCATTCTCATACGCGACTTCGGAGCGTACTCCTAGTTTAAATCGATTTAATTGAAAATAAATTCAGACAAAGTGAAATTAGCTTAGTCGGCAGGTATGCTGCGACGCGGGTATTTGTTTCTGCGTTGATGTCTATGTGAATCAATTTGGGGATGAATAAGATAACAATACCGAATGGAACAAAACGAAAGATTGTTTAGTTTAGCTTCAGAGTGTTGCTTTGATAACATTGTATGTTTTCACTAGCTGAAGTTGGTTCTCGTTACTGTACACAAGATAGGCGGGTCAGTGCAATATAAAACGGTTTACTACACCAATAAAGGAGCTATATTCTTTTATGGACTTAACTTGTTTCAAAGGAACTAGGAAGGGACACTAAGGCTTGATGTGTAAAACAAGTGTGTGCAAAGGTTTTATAAAGTGCCAAAGGACCAATCCTATCCTTAACAGCTACTTGGCAGTAAAAATCATCTTATCCTGGGTGATCATCTTGTCCTTAATACATTATATACTTCGTATAACATGTCTTTAGTACATACTTTTGACTCTTTTTAACAGGGTAATCCTATGATTCACGGTCAATTTTAATAAAACTTATATTCAATAACTGTTAAGTACTAAACCCATTTCATTATCCACTAACCATACATTAGGCATTTTCGTGACGGTAAATTTGATCGCTTACCCATGGTAAATGTAACGGTTACAATTATTAGATGTTTTATGTATAAAAAATAGTACAGCTAAAACTCAATAAAATCAATCTCACAAAATAAAGAATAACATTTCTCTCTCTTTCCTATACCTGAGCTTTCGATCTATAAAATAATGTTATACAATTTATAATTACTAACATACTCTGCTAAAAGAGCATTAAAAAGTTTTCATAAAATGAAAAGAGAATGCAATGATAAAGACTTTAAAAGTAATGGCAAACACTACTTTATCAGTGGAACACGAAATTAAAATGTTACTTCGTAAAATGACTGTTTATGTTTTTTAGGTGAGTTGTTATTTTTTTTAAAGCTCACCTTGTAAAAATATTCTTCATAAAATCCATACACAATCTGAACGTTATAAAACATACTGACCTTGTGAAGAAAAATATTTTCCCTTCTCTCCCTAAGAAAAAATGAAGAAAAATAAACACATCGAGTTCCAAGTAGTCTGAAATAATCAAATCTACACATGTATCCATGAGAAGTAAGAATACAAAATATACCGTTGTCATATCTAATGGAGTGTTCTACACGAAAAATGCCTTCCATGCATTGAGTTTTGTTTACTCTGTTGACGAGTAATATGACCATTTACATTGAAATATTTTGTAACCAACTATTTTATACAATTTTCAAATCCAAAATTTAGCAAACTGTCATAATATACAACTACAGTATGAAAAAATGTTCAGTAAAACGATAACGAATATTAAATATTCAAAACGAGTTTCAGAAAAAAGTTATCAAAACTATTAATACTTAAATAAAATACACCATAGCAGCAGACTTGCAGACCAAGTAAATTTCAATTAGGATTTTCACTTAAACATATCCTTAAAAATGACACTTTAATTCCCAATTTTAATAAGATATCAAATTAGGTCTAGGTTAAATTGAATAAAATAAATTTCTTTCTGCTTAAAAAGAATATACATGTATTGTATTGCGTCAAAATTTTAAAGTTAATAGCTCAATTTACTGTTTCGGGGTAGGAAAAAGGGATTTTTGAAATGTTAACAGTATGGCTTGAAATAAGAAAATTAAAATTTTAACAAAACTATCACCGTGGTTTGACACACTTTTGCGTACTTAACCTTTTTCATGATCCACTGCCCGTTTACCTTTTCTCTATTGGAATAAGTTAATTATTTTAAATATACATTTTTATCTGTAACCTTTAGTTGTGAAAAATTGCTTAAAAATACAACGTTATTAATTTTTTTGTTCTACATGAGGATACAAATTTAAATTAGGTGTTTTTTTTTTAGAAAACAAATAACAAATGGACAATTTTTAATTCATATAATAACTTGTTTCCACTACCCGGTCTTGCTATTTCGTGAACTTAATAAAGTTAATCCAGCCCTACACATTTATACCTATGTTCCTTAAAATTCAAACCAAAATCATCCTGGTTATAAGCTTTGACTGGTGAGAGACGTAACTGATGGAAACTTTCGATAAGTTTCAAAGTTTGATGTTAAGACTCAGCAAGTTAGCCATGTCAAGCAGAAGTGATGGGTTTGCTTTAGTATGCAAGAGACAGCCCTATTATAAGCGAATAATATTGTATTGGGTGGATATTAGCATATGAACCCGCTGAGCAATCATATTTCTTTTTTTACTCAAAAAGTACATATTTAATTTGGTCTGTTAAAGATCGTGTTACTATTTATATATTCTACTTTCCTTTTTAACACTATCATTGCGGACTGTCCCATAAACATGTTTTTGTATAAATAAATAGTACTTGACGTAGTATAATGGTTCGTCACAGTGTCAGCGAGAGTATTGCTTCTAACCACCTCAGGTTACAATCAAGAGATCCCTTTACGTCTATAGACTCTTAAGTTTTGCCTTCAGCTATTAATCACTTTCGACTTCAGCTTTGCCCCTTCTCTCTACTCTCTATGAACTTTCTACTCTCAATATGTAAACATTTTACGCTATTCTATTTTTTGAACAAAAAATTATATCAAAATTGCAGATAACATAGTTCCGTAAAAATCATACAGGTAATACATTTTTAAACGAAATCTATATTCATTTTAATTTTAAATTACTTCTGTCTCACATCTTGGTGTGTTTTAATAACCATTCAAAGAGTAAGGTCCTAGTTTTGATAATTTGTATTGTTGCAATGAAGGTGGCTGATTTAGTGAAGAAAACCTTCCCAGGATGCTCGAGCTAAATTCAGCCAAAGCCAATGGCTTATATATTTTGTTATGCCATTTTTTGGTGGCTAGTTCTCTTTTTATTAGGTCATGGCTCCATCCATCTAGGGCAAAAATATTAAAACTCTCAGAAAAATGTCTACTTGGTTCATCAGAGAACTCTTATTACTGAAAGTGATACAAATAAAAAAAAAATAAGACCCAACAAATAATTGGGCCTACCAATAAACATCTAAAAAGTATTTGGCTCATGCTGCAGTTATCAACTTAAACCATGAATTGATCTAAATCCTAAGGATCTGCATGATATTATTTAACGTGCTCATGTATACAGTGTTCAAACTACAACAAAGACGGTAACATTTTCTATGGGTTGGAGAGCCAACATATGTATAGCTCTTAACTTAAAAGATAAGTACTTTTCTTTATGCAAAAAGTAAAAAAAATAAAATAAATAATAAAAATACAGTAATAGTCAACAAGAAAATAAATTTTGGTTTGAAAGGGCAGAGTTCTTTTAGTTGATTAAACAAGCTTTCCGAATTGTTGAATTTATTATCAAGAATGCTTTTAATAATGTAATTTTGCATTAAAACGTTATATAAAACTACTATAGTTAATTGGAACGGAATGTCTTTTTGATTAGTTTTTTAATTAAATTCAAAGATAATTTAGCTTTCTTTAACTAGTTTACTAACTATTTAACTACTAACTATTTAACTACTAACTATTTAACTAACTTATTTAACTACTCACTTTGATTGGTACGAAAAGTCTTTTTGATTAATTTTAATAAAATTTAAAGATAATTTCGGTCTCTTAAACTACCTTTATTGTATAAAATCAAGGTTTAATAACCTCATAGATAAGTGCAGTTAGTTTATTTTGTTTTCAAGATAAGTTGTGCTTTGAAAAACACAATCGCGGATAGAAAATTTAGGATTTTTGATAAGACTATCAAATAATTAAACGAATTGAAACTTTATCTGACAGATTATTGCGGTCATTAACCAACAAAATTAGCAACCCAAAATAAAAAATTCAAATACGTGAGTATATATTTAAAAAGATTTGTTTTGTCATAACTTTCAACAACCTAATAGAACCGTGAAATAAAAATAAAGAATTTGCATAAAAATGAACCTCCAACAAAGAGTTGAAAGTTATTTGATTAATTATCCTAACTTTAAAAAATTATCCTACATGAATGAATGTGCATCTAAACCATTAATGTCATTTGAAAGAAACCTTTCAACATCTGGTTGATATTAAAAGTCTCGACTCCACTCACATTAACTCGCGTTGATTGGAAAGACGTCCATCCCATTTCCATTTGTTACACAAACAGTACACTTGAGACAGCGACAAAAGGGGATTTATATATTGACATGAAACTGTACTCTGGTCTACTTTGTTGGATAGGTTTAAAATAGTATTGATGTTTATTTTCTTCATTATAAATAACAAATTTTATTTATCTAAAACAAATTTTAGACAGTAGTTGCGGCATAAATCTTATGTTGGTTTAAATATGCACATGAAAATCGTTCAAGTAAAGATAATGAATAATAAGTTTTATTCACAAAAGTTTGTTAAAGCTGTAACAGATTTGTCAAATTGTAAAGGGAACCCCTTACAAATGTATATAACAAGAATACGAGAAAAACAACAAATAACATAAATTCAAAATTTCACAAAGTAAATAAAATGGAAATATTAGTAAGTCGTTTAAATGTAAATGTTTCTATTCGTACATGTATGATAATCCCACAGGTAAATAGTTGGAGCATTAATTAGGCCTGAAACTCATCCAAACCCATTGGGAAATCACTGTATTTTAACCAACAGTTGCATTATAGTAAATATGCGAATTTCCATCGATATTTGCAAGAGGTGTTAGCGATTGTTCTTTATTGTTTCACAACATTTTGTGTCTATGGTGAGCTTGTGTTATTGTTATATTTTATACATTCTTTTAGCTAATTTCCCTATAGGGAAGTAGCTATTACCGTAGGTCTCATGGCAAGACCTAGGCCCAGGACCGATTTTCTTTTTCATTTTGATATCCCCAGAGAGGCCAAAAACACCATATGTGTGTCCGTCCAGACGATAACTTGAGTAGTTTTTTGTCAGAATTTTGATAAAATTTGGTTTGAAGGTGTAAGGCAGGATAAACTTTAATGAGTTCGCGAACCAGCATGGACCATGGAAACGGGGTTTAAAATTTGTATCCCTTAAAACACCAAATTTATCAATTTTTCTCCAGACCTTTTTAAAGAGCTTAAAAAACAAATAATTGAGTATATCAAAGTGTTTTTGTACGGTGATTGGTTACGGAGAAAATTCACAAAGTTTTAATTTAAAATTGCCATGTTTTTCTTATGAAGAATATTGTAAAATGTTGTAGTTGGCTTGTTTATGGATATATTTTGATCAAACTTTCCAGATTTATTTATTTCATACTATTTATATATCTATATCTTCTATTGATATTTTAATAAAAAACACACTTTATTAGTTATAGCAGCTAACCTAGGTACTCGTTAAACATACATTTTAATTAAATGGTATAATTGAAAATAATCCAGGAAAATGGAAATTCGCTTATTCGGCAGGTTTGCTGCAGCGGGGGTATTATTCTATTTTGATGGTAAATTAACTAGGTAGTTTACGAAAGTTTTCTCAAAGTTTTCAGAGTGATTAAAGTTAATTTTACACAAAACTTGCATGTGCTACATTTTAATCTGCAGAGAGTTAAGGCAAAGAGAAAACTACCATCTCTCATGTAACGAGTTTATATTTCTTAATTTCTATCTCAACAACACTTTGAGAATTATTGATCCAGTTGGATAAATATCCAATGTTGAAGAAGAATATAAGATTGGATTTGTTACAAAGGAAATTTAATTCTCACTAAACTTACAAAGACTATTTAAGAGTTTCCCTGATTTTTTATTGCATCAAAAATAAAATTAAAATTACTCACAAATATAAAAGAACCGTTCAAATGATCGTGTTTCAACATACTGTAAGTTTTCCTTTTCTTAAAATTGGTTCTTGTCAAAGTACAGGAAGACAGGCTCTATATTAAAAGGTTTACTACAACAATATTAAGATACCAAGTGGCGTTTTACGGGCTTAAACTTGTTTGAAAGGAATTATATAGGTAGAGATTAGACGTTGATGAGTGGTGAACTTGTGTGGCTTTACATAGTAGGAAGTTTAAATCATCGCAATAATTTAAGGGATGTTTGTCTCCAAAACACCAGGATATAAAGCGTTGAATAGGGTCAATTACACTACGAAGGCTGTAGAAAGGGCTCTAAAACACAAATAAAAATCCCGTCGTCGTCAAATCCCTTTTTCCGGATCATATTCTGCGCCCACTGCGTGAGTTTGAGATGATGGACGATGTCCCACTCTTCACTCATGAGGAGCTGGAGACTGCCGTTTTATCCCTAAAAAACAACAAGGCTCCTGGACCTGATGGGGTACCTGGCGAGGCTCTTAAGAAGGTTTTTTCAATCAATCCCCTGATTCTTCTGAGCATGTACAACGCCTGCCTAGCAGAGGGGGTATTTCCGTTGTGCTGGAAAAAAGCTAGGCTCGTGCTCGTAGGGAAGGGGAAAGGAGACCCAGAATTGCCGTCCTCTTACAGACCCCTTTGCATGTTGGATACGGCTGGGAAAGTCCTAGAGAAGTTGATCCGTTCCCGACTGAATTCAGCCGTGGTAGCTGCGGGGGACCTGAGCCCTCGCCAATACGGCTTCAGGAAGGGGCGATCAACGGTCGACGCTATTGAGGAGGTGAAGCAAGCCGTGATGAGAGCTGAGGATTTTAATCACTACTCTCGTAGGGTTGTGCTGCTCGTTTCACTCGATGTGCGAAACGCATTTAATTCTGCAAGATGGTGCGATATGCTGGACGCTCTGGAGAACAACTTCCACGTCCCGGCATACCTCATGCGCATTATAGAGGATTACCTCCGGTTCCGCCTCCTCATGTATGATACTACAGAAGGCCCGCGGACGATTAGTGTCACTTCTGGTGCTGCCCAAGGTTCCATACTCGGCCCGGACCTCTGGAACGTTGCCTACGACAGCCTCCTTAGGTCTGAAATGCCTGAAGAAACCGTTTTAGTTGGGTACGCAGATGACATTGCAGCTTTAATAGCTGCTCGTAGTGTTGAGCTGGCCCAGCTAAAATTAAACCGAGTCATGCGAACTATAAACGCATGGATGGCAGATCACGGTCTCTCACTCGCGCTGAACAAAACTGAGATCGTGATTCTGACCAAAAAGCGGATTGACACCATTGTGCCGTTGAGGGTGGGGGACGTCGAAGTCCAGTCCGTTCGTGCCGCCAAGTATCTTGGTGTCATGGTGGACTCTAAGCTTAGCTGGCGGGACCAGATATTCCGAACGGCGGACAAGGCCGCTAAGGTGATCTCTTCTCTTAGCCGGTTAATGGCCAATGTCGGAGGTCCTCGTTCCAGTCGCAGAAGGCTGTTGATGTCTACAGTTCAGTCTGTGCTCCTGTATGGTGCGGAGGTGTGGGCAGACGCGCTCAATAAGGAGGTGTATAGGATGCGGCTTGCCAGAGTGCAGCGTCAGGCAGCACTCAGGGTAGCATCCGCCTACCGAACAGTGTCTGAACCTGCCATCTTGGTGGTTGCTGGAGTAATCCCCGTCAAACTTTTGGCGGCGGAGAGGAAAGCGATTTATCAGCGGCGTGGAGAGGACCATGCAAAAATGGAGGAGCGCAACCGCACCTACCAGCTCTGGCAGGAGAGCTGGGAACAGGAGTCACGGGGACGCTGGACCAGGAGACTGATTCAGCAAGTCCAACCATGGGTTGACCGACGGTATGGTGAGGTGGACTATTACCTTACCCAGTTTCTGACAGGTCACGGGTTTTTTCGGTCGTACCTGTTCAGGATGGGCAAAGCCGTGTCACCCGATTGCATCTACTGCCCAGGCACTCCCTACGACGCGGAGCACACCTTCTTCCGCTGCCAGCGTTGGGAAGGTTCCCGCCTGGAGGCTGAACAACATGTAGGGCAGTTGTTGGTGGACACGGTCATTCCGATGATGACGGAGGGTGAGGACAATTGGACCTGTATGTCACATTTCGTCCAGGATATTCTCCGCACAAAGAAGCTAGAGCTTGACCGAGATGCGGTCTAGGTCATAAAGAAATTGAATGCCAGAAACGGCGCGAGCCCTGAGGGCTTAGGTCACACGTTGACCTGACCTGAAGTAATGTGACAAACAATCCCAGGTCTGTGTCCAACAGAGTAGAGGGGTTTTTTTAGTGAGTAGTCTGACAAGCTCAGGAGTCTCACACTACAGGCTGGCTACCTGTGTGCGTAAAAGCATTTTTACCTCCTCTCCCTTATAAAAAAAAAAAAAAATATCGTTACTTCCTAAAAAAATCATTACTTAACTTTTTGTTCAAACAATAGGTGCACTACGTGATATGTTTGCAATACGATAAAGCGAAACCCGTCCATGAAAAAGGAAGTGCTTCCAGCATTTGAACCGGAAGTGACGGCGTTTTATCTCGATTGACGACCGAGCTGCTATCTGGTGGAAACTGATAACAACACTTCCGCTTTGTGTGATGAACAACCGGTAAATGTCCGATACACACTCTCAAATGTTTGGCACACACGTATGGCCTTTCAAATTAACTTTTAACATTTGACAAATAAATATAAGTATCGAAAATGTTGTGTTTCAAAGGTAAACGCTCTCTTAATGAAAATTGGAACCTTCATTGATCGGGTAACGGGTTATGGCATGATTAATTAAAGCCTCACGTTCGTGGCAAGGATATTGCTATCATCTCAGCATACCACTATTGTTGGTTATGACGCATATACAAGCTGAGTGAGGCAATATAAAGGTAATACTGTAGAATAGTGGATCCTATATGTGGGACTAGAATTATTTATCCTTAAAATACTTTTAATAATTCATCCCTACACATAAATCCATTAAAATCTTGCATTTAATTGATATTTTTATGGTTTTAATAACCTAGAGTTTCAAATATTGCCCTGAATTAAACATCCATTGTTTAGTCATTATGTAAAACTAATAGCAAGGTTTTAACTTATAGGATAGCTATGCATGAACCTTAAATTATAAAACGAGTTCTTTAACGACGCACCCATTGCAAGGAGGAAAAGTCACGATTTTTATAGCTTAAAATTTGTTTTTAGAGAAAGTCAACGGTAAGTAATGTTTTCTTAGTATAAATAAACATTTTATAATAACATACATATCCTTACTGTACCTTACTGTACACTCCAGCACGTATTTGTGGTCCTGTAAAATATAATAGAACGGCATAGTATTGTGAAATCAAAGAGGAAACGAAGATTCAATGGTATACCAGATTAAATTACTCTCAGTTCAATTAAACAACTGTTTACGGATGGCTAATCAATAAGCGTATGTTCTTCATGATCTCTAGTCGATGCTCCACCTAATATGAGGGTCCTAAATATGGAAGCTTCTCAAATCCTCATCAAAACCACCAACTTTTGGCAAAGCTTACTTGCTAAGCCTTATCATGAAACTTTAGAAAGTGTCAAAAGTTTCCAACCATTACGTATCTTGTCAGTACATTAATTTTACTCAGTAAATCTAACAGAGCAATGATTCCAAATCAAATAGTTATGCAAAAGTAGATATTCTTTATAGTCCTAAAATCTATTGCCATTGATGAGTTGTTAGTGTAAAAGATATATGTTGAGGAAATCGTGCCAGCAGTCTATAAACCTGCAGAGGAAGTCGTGTGTTTGCTTCCAACTTAGTTTAAAGTAGATACTAAGTACATTGGTACTTAACTGACTTGACCATGTGTCAAACAGCCTGTAGCGGCAAATAGCTCATCGCAGTCTAGGATCGTAAGAGTGCCAATAAAGGCTACTTAGTTTTGTATATTTATTTATCATATTATAAAAAAGAGGTGGTTGCTGTATGTGTGTATGGGAAAAGTAAACTCGAAAAATACTGGTCGGATTGGGCTGAAATTTGGCATGATGATAGCTCACATTCCCGATTAACATATAGGCATATTCTTATTTCAAAAATCCTTTCGGGCTCCGCCCCAGTGGCTCTGGAGTTTCCCATGTTAACCTTATGAGAAATGGAATTATTGAATCTTAACAGCTGTTTCAATTAAACAAGTTGGTTCTGTTCTATGATGTTCAATAGCATTAAAGTTACAAGGATTACCAACAGGGTGCAGCACTATTATTTCTTTTACATTTATGACAACAGCTAATTTGCAACCAAAAGGTGAGTGAGCGTAGCGAACGAACTTCAACCTGGAGGCGAGTTAGCGTAGCGAACGAGCTAACCTGAAGGCAAGTGAGCGCAGCGAACGAGCTCCAACCTAAAGGTGAGTGAGCGTAGCGAACAAACTTCAACCAGGACGTGATTGAGCCATGCGAACGAGATAATCTTGAAAATTAAGAAGTTAAACGGGGCAAAGCCCGCGGGTTACAGCTAGTTTATCATATAATTCGTTTAAATATTAGGTCTTATATGTAAGTTGTAATATAAAACTAGTACCGTTATAATGAATCACTAATTTATGTAGGGATTAATACTCTCTAAATAAAATTGTTTTAAAGTTAATGTTGAAAACGGGGAGATGAGAATAAGACGCTGAAGTTTGGACGTTTTGTAAAGACAGTTTCATGTTTTGCATGTGAATCTTTTTCTACATCCTGTATTACCGTGCACACTTTTGGAGAGACAATGTAAATGAATTTGTTCTCTTTGAAACAGTCGACGTAAACACACAAAAATAGAGTATTAAATTTGTTATCAGGTTCAAAATAAACTGCCTTTCCACAAGTAGCAGAAGTGACGAAATGACTAATTAATTAGGGGTGTTTAAAATTATATATCGTAAACACTTTATTTGCTAAAACATATTTTTTTTCTAAGTAGTTTTTTGCTAAGAATAATATAAACGGGTGTGATAATAAGTACCACTACAATGTATCGCTTACTCTTATGTACGGTATCGTAACACTACACAGTGTTTGTGACTGTTCTGTCTAAACGTAGCACCTTTGTAATTCAGTTAATTAGTGTTTTTACCAGGAAAGTTTTGGGGTAGTTTTAATTTTTTTCATTTCTTATGTATTTAGGGGTGCTGAATCCGAATCAGATTATCTCTCCAATCAGATCGTTTATCTTAATTTGGAATCTTTGTTTGTATAAAGAATCACTTGGGTGCATAACCTGTACCTCTTAACCTATGTTCTTCGATCTGTCAAATTTAACTATTTACAGCTGACTTAAATTAATTGATGTATTTACATTCTTTTAAAATGTAAACATGGAAAATTTGGAAGCCCATGGGGCGTAGCCCAAGGAAAATAAGAAAATTAAATTATATAATATTGAATTGTCATCCGTTTGTGAGCTATGTTTCAAGTTTCAAGTCTCTAGCTCATCGGGAAGTATCAAAATTTTGCAAGAAAGCGAGTTAATAAAAACAAGCCCATAGGGCGTAGCCCAAGGGAAATACGAAAATCAAATGATATAATATTGCATTGTCTTCCATTTGTGAGCTATGTTTCAAGTTTCAAGTCTCTAGCTCATCGGGAAGTTAGTATAAAATTGATTGCAAAATTTGTACCGGACAAGAAAGCGAGCTAATAAAACTTTTTTAAAAAAGGTTAAAAGTAAAAAAAATTTGTCTACACACAATAATAAGTTATATCAAAATTAAATTAACAGCAATGAATCATGTAATATACGTATGCACCTGATGACGTGATATTAAGATTAAGATATACGTAAATAATATAAAATGTTATGTAGGCATATACTGTTGCTAAGCATTTACATTGTGTGTAGATTTAACAAGTTAATAATAAAGGAATGTGCGTTTGGTACTATAGGGCCTACTTACTTTCTTACTTATTTAGACTCTAGCATCACAGCCAATTGTACATCCTCAATCGTATTGGCACCTATTAAGCCGGGTTTTCCTAGGCGCGGAAGCGGAGAGCGGAGAGAGGAACGTGGAGAGCGGAATTGAAATTAACATGGCATTCCGCTCCGCTTCTAGGAAAACAGTAACATTAAATTGCCTAAGACAAGTGGAGTCCGCTCTCCGCGTTCCTCTCTCCGCTCGCCGATTCCGCGCCTAGGAAAACCTGGCTTTATACATTTTTCTGTGTAAAATTTCAAGACCGATGCATGGCTTAAAGTGATTGGCACTGTTACCATAGGCCAATACAAATTTTTTTTCAAATAATTAAATAACTTACGTCATCAATCCATAAATTGCTGTGGAGTACGCGTTTCAACCATCAGGTCATCCTCAGCTCCACTGTCACTAGGTTGAATTTGCTTCTATGTTGCTTTGTAGCAACAGCGTCGATATATTAAATAAATAGTCCAAACACATTTTACATTTAACACACATACACGACACGTACGAAACATTTAGATAACGAAATACGTGATAACACCGTGCGCACGGCTGGACGGGCTCAGGTTTGCGGCTACACTGTGTAGCCAATGTGTGACATTTTTAAGGAGACATTTTAGTGTAAATCCGATCAGGCAAATGGAAATTCGCTTAGTCTGCAGGTTTGCTGCGGCGGGGGTATTTGTATTTTTTTACAGTAATTGGTTACGAATAAAATTAAACCAGTACTGAACTTATATGTTATTCTAATGGAAAATAGTAAACTGGTGTAGTTTCTTTGTCTATGGATATATTTAAAACTTGGCAAATGTTTTTATTTTATACTAATCTTTCATTTTACTAAATAATACAATGTATTACTCTTTAGTGAAAACCTAAGTAGTCGTTAAACCTAAGGTTTTACAAACAAAAAACCTGACCTATTTAATTAAATATTTAAGTGTAAATCCAATCAAGCAAATGGGGATTGTCAGCAGATTTACTTTGGCATGATTATTTCACTTCCTATTGCAATTAAGACATTTTATGTACACTCCAATTTTACACAAACAGTAAAATTTTACTTCGTCAGTACAGACAGTTTATAAACGTTTGCCCTTTACAGCTGTTTTCAACGATAATCCTGATTGGCTTGTAGGGATAAAGAAGGGATTTACGTCCTCTTCTGTTGGCATCAACGTCGATACGTTGAGCTTGTATGTAAATGTAACAAACTATTATTGCTTGAATTTGAGCCACCAGTTTGTCAATTTTACCATCGTCCTTTTCCATACCTAAATAAATATTGACAATCATTTTTACACATTCATCTGGCATCAATATCAACTTAAATAATATTTAATACCTTAACAATAAACGTTGGTACAGTAAAAATTTATCAATTCTTTATTCTTGAAACTTTACTAGATTATCCTAAAACGCAGACGATAAACTTTAAACTCGTATTTCTTTCTAAAGTGATTTTACGTTATAGTTGTCTGTCCTTAGTCAATTTCCTTATTTTTTCAGTGGTATTGTCAAAATTAATGTAAGTATTAAGTTAGGTTAAGGTTAATTTATCTTTCCATTTCAAGTGATATTTTTGCAAATTAGTGAGCAACAACAAAGAACCTCCCCACACTCAGACGAACAGTCTTTTTTTAATTGCTATTTTAGGCACTATATTGTACCATTGGACTCATATCATTCTTGAAAAATAAATATTATCTTGGCAAATAGTAATCACGAGTTATGAATAATTGTTTCAATTACATTCCCTTCATTGTTCCATGACACAAGTTAAACAGTAAGACCTTTCAACTGTAACCATATTAATAACCAAAACAAACAATAAGAACATAAATATCAATACTAAACAAACAATCTAACAGGTAGCAACTGCTTCTGTAATACATTTTATAGACATGTTAAACCAACCAGTGTGAACATACGGTCTTAGATTGACGTACAGTAAATCCAACTGTTCTATTCTTATAAAAATAACAATGTATTTGCCTTAGAGCAGCAAAACCAACACAATTGATACCATTACTTTTAAGTTATTGATTACAGTGAGGTAAATAGAATTGAGGGATTGGCGTTAGTATTCAGTTTTATGGAACTGATTTGCATATAAAATCTAAATCTGATATGAGATCGAGATTTTGCGACCAATATAATTTAAGAAGGATATTTTTTATTAACAAAAAACTATACCATTTGTTTATTTTATTCCCATAAAGTTCAATTAAATTGTTTGAGGTATCTATATTATTTATTTCAGACCGGTCCTCTTCTGTCAGTTAACTCTGAGATTATTGAAGACTATTCGTTATCACATGAAATAGTTGGATTCTGTTATTCAGATGTTGTCATTATCCAATTTAAACAATTAAAAACATGCCTTTCGATTTAAAATTCGTGGTGAAATGCCAGTAACCATTTTTATTTATTTAAAATTTAATTTTTTATCGAGGGTTTTTGTTAGCAAGGGTTTAGCTGTCGACATAAATTGTACTTAAATTTTGGGGACAAAATCTCGTAAAAGACTGCTTGACTGCTTGGTATATTGTCAAAACTGTAACTTTATTTGCCATTATGCAATCAATTGATGATGTTACCAATGAAAATGGTGACTTTATATATTACCAAGGCCAACGTTTGGACGGTTAATTTAAAAAACCTTTAAAAATATTGATTGTGTATGTATATAAATACAAAACAAATAAACAAGCCTAAATATGAAATAATAAAAACAATCTGATGAATAACTATGATTATGCACGATATAGAGACACATACAATTATCAAATAAAAAAATAAATTTAATCTATCATAATTCTAAATAAAAACTTTTGAACTAAAATATAATATTGGTTACCGTAGGAGAAACTATCATAATTTCAAAAATTAATAACTTTTGAACAGAAATATAATATTGGTTACCGTAGGAGGAACTATCATAATTTCAAAAATTAATAACTTTTGAACAGAAATATAATATTGGTACCGTAGGAGGAACTATCATAATTTCATATATAAACTTTTGAATTGAAATTTAATATTGTAATATATTATATTATTATATATTATTGTAATATATTGTGTGATATGGTAATATTGGTTGCCGTGGGTAAAGATGAAAAGAAAATTATAATAATTTAATAATTGTTAAGCTGCAAAAATTTCAATTGCAAATGGTTCCTACGATCATTATATTATTACATTATTAGCACTTGTTGGAATGCTCACCTTCTCTCCTATTAATTTAATTACTACATTTGCTGCGAACCTGCAGCAAATGGAATATTTTATAGCATCATTGCTTGATTTTTACAAAATAAATGTATTCATAAGGGAATATATATTGCTATTTTCCATATAACCACTACACGAAATTGTACTAAATAAGATTTAATACAAATTGTTTTTTTTTTACATGAAGTAAACAATATCAGAATTTTCAAAACCCTAGGCTATTAAAGATTCCCTTAGCCTTAAAATATAGCATACAAACTCTTTTATTCATATGTATGTAAAATTTAATTTGCCATCGTTCATTTGGATGTCCGAAAGGTATTTGAACACAAATAAACCACTTATAATATTACAAAAAACAATTTAAAAGTATATTAGTTTTTAATTACTTGGTTAAAGATAAATTTAATTCTATCAGAATTGCTATGGAGGATTGCATGATGATTATTGATTTGCCTTTGTGGTTAATTCAGTCCCAATCTCATGAGAGCTTCCAATAGTCCGTTTGGTCACCCAATTAGTGGCTAAATTGGCCAAACGTTTGAATGGTCCTCTTGTGGCCCTCACTTGGAACAATTTTGTGAAAATTCGTATTCTTAAAACCCACTTAAGCTTTTCACTGAACAAATTGGGTGTTGACAACCAGAATTATTCGACGAACATCGGTACGTTGCTAAAATCTAATATTAAATAAATATTAAGAAATTGATTATGTTACATTTACTGTATACATGTTGTTTCCATGTTTAGTAATTTAAAGTACTATTGATTCAAGTATGACACTAACGATGGATCAGTGCCAAGAGCTATTTTTTTAGCTGGAGAATTCTCTTTGTTATCAAAAGATCGACGGTATTATTATTATTAAAAAGATTATTAGTCTTTTGATTGATCTAAACTTGACTCAGCTGTTCTGGAACATTTAGCTTTAGATAACTATCTTAAGGTAAAAGTACATATATTTTATTTAGTTTTTTGTCAGTAACAAAGGACGTTATTTCACTTTATTCTACCCTCCTTTTAGCATTAATTCCAGCTTAAAATATGCGCGGGTAAGTCTCCGAGTTGCCTTGGTTACATGAGAGGTAATGATCAAATTGAGACATTATAATATACTTAGTTCAAAACCATTAGAAGGTTGTATTTATGACCATGGGTCGTGGGTTGTTTGGGGATAGCAAACCTCCATCTTGTCAATAAATCATCAATATGCACATTTTACACGCACCTTCAAAGAAGTACTGTGGTATAAGAGCACTGGTCAGCTAAATATGGTTATCCAACTATAAATTTGGTGAATTTACTACTGCTAATATTCAGAATTTTTTCGATTTGGAACTTAAATTTACAATTTATCGCTGGACAGCTAGTTTTGAATGTTTTAGAAAAGAGCCTTGGTACTGGTTAGTTAGCAATGCATTTTTCATTGTTTAACGTTTAATAAAAACTTGAAGTTCAATTGATAAACCCGAAATGAGCTAGGACAATGACGGGACTAATTCATCTAGAGCGTTAGGTAGTGTTTTAATTAGAAGTTAGACTATTTAAATAGTAGTTTTATAAGTAAGATACCTATTAATATAAGCCACATGGTATTCATATTTTAATGTACAAAATTTTAAAGTATTTTATGAATTTTTAGTACTTTCATTGAGTCTTTAATTTCCCTCTGTGAATGTAAATAACACCGAAGGCTTATAATATTTTATCACTGACAACAAATTTATGATCCATCACACGATAAACATAAATCAGCAATCCACTTGTACAAACAGACGTATTGATATTGTTGATGTTCGCCATGTTGGCAGATTGTGCTGTGTTTACTACATGATTTGATGTCACACAAATACAATTAAATGTTGTGTGAAATAAACCTTATAACTATCACATGTATTTGTTTAAACTGTTCTTTTCCGTTGTTAAACTATCCCGTGGTGTAGTCGGGTGGTGTTGTGGTGTAGTGGTGTAGTGGTGTAGTGGTGTAGTGGTGTAGTGGTGTAGTGGTGTAGTGGTGTAGTGGTGTAGTGGTGTAGTGGTGTAGTGGTGTAGTGGTGTAGTGGTGTAGTGGTGTAGTGGTGTAGTGGTGTAGTGGTGTAGTGGTGTAGTGGTGTAGTGGTGTAGTGTTGTAGTGGTGTAGTGGTGTAGTGGTGTAGTGTTGTAGTGGTGTAGTGGTATAGTGGTGTAGTGGTGTAGTGGTGTAGTGGTGTAGTCGTGTAGTGGTGTAGTGGTGTAGTGGTGTAGTGGTGTAGTGGTGTAGTGGTGTAGTGGTGTAGTGTTGTAGTGGTGTAGTGGTGTAGTGGTGTAGTGGTGTAGTGGTGTAGTGGTGTAGTGGTGTAGTGGTGTAGTGGTGTAGTGGTGTAGTGTTGTAGTGGTGTAGTGGTGTAGTGGTGTAGTGGTGTAGTGGTGTAGTGGTGTAGTGGTGTAGTGGTGTAGTGGTGTAGTGGTGTAGTGGTGTAGTGGTGTAGTGGTGTAGTGGTGTAGTGGTGTAGTGGTGTAGTGGTGTAGTGGTGTAGTGGTGTAGTGGTGTAGTGGTGTAGTGTTGTAGTGGTGTAGTGGTGTAGTGGTGTAGTGGTGTAGTGTTGTAGTGGTGTAGTGGTGTAGTGGTGTAGTGGTGTAGTGTTGTAGTGGTGTAGTGGTGTAGTGGTGTAGTGGTGTAGTGGTGTAGTGGTGTAGTCGTGTAGTGGTGTAGTGGTGTAGTGGTGTAGTGGTGTAGTGGTGTAGTGGTGTAGTGGTGTAGTGGTGTAGTGGTGTAGTGGTGTAGTGGTGTAGTGGTGTAGTGGTGTAGTGGTGTAGTGGTGTAGTGTTGTAGTGGTGTAGTGGTATAGTGGTGTAGTGGTGTAGTGGTGTAGTGGTGTAGTCGTGTAGTGGTGTAGTGGTGTAGTGCTATAGCCCCGAGGTGTCCCTGGGGGCCTGTTCGGAAGGGATTGGTCACAATTAGGAAGATGCCTCTATGATATACAGAGGGGGTCTAAAGTCGCCCGTGATCGCGAAAGGTGTTCTAGATGGCTCTGTGCTTACGGAAGAGTTTACGATTTTTCCGCAATTGCAGCAAATGTTCAGGAATTCACCGAGATCGTGGATGATGGTCATGATCCCTCCATGCTCACGGAAGATTTTCAGGAATTTGCTGCGATCGCGGGCGACGATCATGGTTTCTCCAAGATCACGGAAGATGTTTATACAGTTTTCACGGTCGCGGAATATTATCAAAAATAGTCCAATGGTATTTATCCTTTAAAATTAAGTACGTCACCTAAAAAATATATCAGCTAGTATGTTAACGTGAATTAGTTTCATGATTGAATACTTTGACGAGGCTTTAAGCTTTGGATATATAAACAATTACATGTTTGTAAAGCTTCCTCTTTTATGGCTGTTTTATTATTGGAAATATATTTTCACTATTTTAATACATTTAACTGTCACTATTCCATTTTACTTTGTTCTTTTTATGCTTCTCTTGAACACATGAACAAATCTTTCATATAAACTTTATTTTTTTATGTTATCAAACTAAAATGTGTGATTGAGGCAATCTTCTCGATTGAACACTCCAATAATCACCAGACCCAATACAGGAATGAGAGTCTAGCATTTGTGCTGGGTCTGGCCACACGATTGGAGAGTCCAATCAAAAGATTCCTTTTTTTTCTCTTTGTGTAACAAATTGAATTGACGAAACTCAAAAACTGAATTTGTTAATACCTAATATTTTTTTTGTATATATTTAGTATACAAAAAATGTTTCGCGAATTTGAAAATTGTTATGTGACTTTATATTACCAACTGAATTTCCTTGTCTGAAGTTTTCGTAAATGTAAGAGAAAACTTTGTCAAAAGGGAATCAAGTGAGTTTTGCATAACTTTCAACCTGAAGCAGTTTTACTGCATTCATAGTCTGAATAAAGTCGTTGCAAAACTATTTATTCAAAATGAATATTGTAACATTACAACACAAGTGTCCGTAAAACAATTTTACACTTGTAAGATTTAGTACACTGTAAACAACATCTAAATAAAATCCAACGTCTCCCTGCAACTACGATAAGATCCCCATGTTGTTTTACAAGAATATAACCTTGTAACTAAACAGAGTAAAACAATATAATTTATAAACATGGAATATATTTTTTTTCAATTTTTATTTTAAGATTTTTAAGCCCGTATTCCACAGAATGAACACAATATGAAATATAATTAGATATTCCAAAACTTAAGGAAAATTTTTTTTTCATCTCGTTATGCATTTGTAGGGTACAATATAAGGGAAAATAAAGGCTATCACGTTTATGATTTAGTGTAATTAGTACAAAATAAATGTTGGAAACTGAGAGTTTGCTTTCCATTGATAAAAAACAACAAATTATTTAAGGTATGTGACTATTAATAAATCTAGATATTCCATAGCCTTGAAATAAAATAAAATAAAATGCATATTGTTTATGAAATCAACATTAGGACCACAAGGACCTTTCTTGAAGCTAACATCATATATCTAATTATAAAATAAGCCATAAATTACGAAATATAAAAGGCGAATTTATAACACTTAAGAAATCCTCCTTAGCTTAAATCTGCCTCTACAATTTACCAACGAACCATTACCACCACAGGCTGTAGGTATTAATTAAGACAGCGTAGAACAATAACCTTCCCGGCATAACAAGGCAGAGATAACATTGCGAGACCTCCCTTAGGTTTTAACTACTTCAATAATTTTTAGTATATATCGTAGAGCAGAAAAGGGACTATAATCTATCGAGATAACTTAAACTGTATAATATAATTAACACTTTAAACAGTTATATGTTTACCTTTTTATGACTGCACGGCCCATCATATATTTACAGGCATCGAGCAAGGGTTAAAAGACACTTTATGGGCGTGTGGTTATTTATGTTTTTCATCATATTGCAACATTATTTAACAAACTACACCAGAAAACTAAAATACTTTTCATGGAAAAAAAAATACTTTTAACTAATTTTCAATTTTGCTAATGCAAATAAGCAGCTGTTTAGGAAGATATTCAATCAGTTTGACTGTTACAATTATTGCGTTATTATGTTTTATACATTGATATGTTCAACTATTGACAAGAGTGCCACCTATGATTAAACCTATGATATTTATTATATTTATATAATAAATAAAATTAAATCAATCTATTCATAATTTTGATTATACGATTGTAAATAACTGTCTTTGAATCTCTAGGGACTAAAAAAGCTTTTTTACTCCCTAGGGAGTAAAATACTGCTTTAGATACGCAACGCATGTAAAAAAAAAGATTTTGCTGTAGTATGATGGAAAATATATAATGAACTTTGTTCAGTAGCAACAATATAAATATTTGTTTAACAACGCCATACAATCAGATGGTACTACGCCTAACTGTCTTAAATAATAATTAATTGTTACCTAACATTCGCAATATTTTTCAATAGATTTTTTCAGATCAGATCAAGGATAAATTATTTTAAATCAATTACAGAAACGTAATTAGGGTTTCAATATTCCTAATCAACATTATGATTGTATTCAAATCAATCGTACGCAAATCACAATGTGTACTATCCCCCGAACACTGACAGTTACAGAGTTCAAATATCGGATGATGAGGATATTGTTACCAGACTCCAATCATTACAGATTGGCTTCATTTAGTAATTGCGGATGAACACAATTCTAAAACAACATTGCCCTTTTTTGAACAACAACATTTGAAATTAATACCTAATATTTTTACAAGAAAAATCGTAAAACTAATGATGTTTCTCGACCTTATACATTGAGAACTGCACTATATTTTTTATGAAAAAGCTTACCTTAAATATCATGGATAAGGACATTTTGGTACTATTTTTACGTGAAAGAGTCATAAGAATTACAGTAAGGGAGGATGTTGTCGCCCAATTTGTCGACACGATTTACGATCCACTAAAACTGATGCGTGTTTGGGCTCTAAGACCTCATTTACGACATTTCTTATCATCATCAGAACAAGTTACAAGTTCGGTACAAGAGTTGAGAAGTGAATAGATAAATGTTTACTTTGTTTCAATCGTTACATTTTTAAGTGGTTTAGCTATTTTATTATTTTGCTAAGAAGAAACGTTCTTATAAATGCATAAATCAGTTAGCTTATAAAAAGAGTTTTTCAAATATTTTCTTTTTAATTTTGTATTGTTAAACACTGCTACTGTGACCAAAAACATAAACTTACGTTCAAAATGATCGATCTAAAATCACCGATTTAGGCTTTTTGAGTCTAGTGTAATCTATTGAAGGTTCTATAAAAAACGATTAATAACGCCTACTGCTTCTATCGTTGACTTCTGATATTAAAATGATAATTTGCATTATTTAGCTGTCCACAAAACACAGGTGTCCACTTTTTTTATATCTCACATTCACACCCTAAAACGCAAGGTTCTAACCCGGAACTGTTTACACATTCTTTAGGCTTATCTTAGAGGGTTGTTGCATTATCACATGGATAAAATCCATTGGTGGTTGGCTGGAATTGAACCGGGACCTCGCACTCCGAAGTCCCGAGCTCTAAGACCAGCACGTTCCCCACAGGTGACTACTAAAGTAAATTATCACTGCATAAAATCTATATCACGTGTGATACAAAGAAACGAGTTGGATAAATTGATTGATAGTGCTATTTTGATAGTTTTACACATTACAACAAAAAGATAAAAAATATAAGTGAAAAAAATTACATTGTTTGTCCTAGCACGCTAGGCGGAGACCAGTATTGTGTTTAGTATTGTGTTGCGGAAATGTCACTTAGATCAAATCCATTGGCGATTTGGTGGGATATGAACCCGGTACCTCAGGTACCGAAGTCAAGCGCTCTAACCACTAGACCAGCTCGCCCCCCATGGCAAAAAACACTAGTATTTAAGGACTTTAAAATCGTTGATATTTAGTTATGAATTTTAAAATAAACTTGATCAATTATCAGTACCAATCACTTGATACTAGGGTTAATCTTCTCTACGTGGTCAGGTTGGCGTTAGTAATTATCATCAGTATTAACAGTTTCATCAGCGACGTGTGACGTCATAACCACCTGGGATCACGTGGTCTCTGTGACATGATTGAAGTCGTTACATACCCTCGAGTCAAGGTCTTTGAACTCGCCAAGCAAGTTTTAACAAATCTAAGCATTTTGGATCATTAAGAATAAAGGTGAAACTTGATATTGGTAAATGCTGTAGAACATACGGATTTATTGCAATTATTTGAAGCACAAGAAAATAGTACAGGGTTAATCTTTGTTCCAGTGTTGTACAATGTTGAAGTCTGTAACATAGAGCAGTATAGTTAATAGGAAGTGCGTGTTTATTTATTGAACGGAAACTATTAAAATTTTAATAATTTGGTTTTACTCGTTTGATTTATACAGGGTGTTGAAAAGTCTTAACACGCCCAAAAATAAATTAAACGGTGCACGATAAAATTTGTCAACTTTAACATATCATTGTACGATTACTTTTCTAGCTATTGGCAGGAAATCAAAATGTTGCCCTCTCCCTCTTTTAGGGTAGATAGGGTGCAACTTAAAATCCATTATGGTACACAGTCAACACATAATTCAGTTATGCGGTACCTCCTCAGGGGAATGGCCCGCTAGAAGTAGTAGGAAAATCATTAACGTAAACATAGGCCAATATGCACATCAAATTAAAGTTCTTAATCAGTAGAATACAATGTCACAAATTTGAGCTCAAAAGAAAAACTGAGTAAAAAATGGCAGTCATTTAAAGATTGAAAATGGCAGATTCAAGTTATTTTTGAACGGCTGCCATTTTCGACTCGGTTTGAGTTCAAATGATTCGTGACAGCAGTCACTGGTCAAAATTACATGGGTCTTTACATTTGAAAATTTAGAGTTGCTCCATATCTACCCTTAAAGGGGGAGGGGGCAACATTTTTATTTCTTGCAAAACCCTAGAAGAAACATAATATAATGGATGTGTTGAAGTTGCTAACTTTTATTTTAAGCAGTTTAATTTTTGTTTGGTTGTGTTAAGACTTTTCCAACGTATGTGCCATTCAACTAATTTAAACTTAATACCATCAGTAATTTTTTAACAAGATGGTAGGCTACAAGAGTCCAAAAGATTGTCAAATCTTGACTTTTGGTTCGTGGAAATAATCTCTGTATGGGGCATGCCACAATCCTACAACTCATGTTAAATTATGGCTAAGGTAAGCAATTATATGTCGAATGAAAGCTTGTCTCGAAAATGACTGCAGCGTCGCCTTCGAAGATCCACCAATATTTGGCAGTTCGACGATTTTGTCGATTTAGGTGTACATTTGAAAATTACGGTAGTTTAAATGATTATGTATATAAAATTGTTAATTGTTCGTATACATTCAAGTCTTAAGTATTTTTGATGTGTCCAAATCATTTTGATATATTACATATTACGTGCATCATCTCCACTATATTATACACTCAGGACTGATATACAATCTACACACATTAGTTAATTGTCTCGGATTTTATTTATAAATGTAGCTTTGAATATACCACGATGAACCAATTTTGTATCCGTTGTAAAAATAATGCTGCATTAAAAAAATAAACATTATCAAAGCTCTGATGGATAGAATCGTCAAAATATTTAATTCCAGTATATCCCTATAAACATTTTCTCTTTGTCTCGGCTCATAGCAGATTACCATGTATGCAGATTTCCAGAGAAATTAATCTTAATCTCCTTGACAATCCTTTACCGGGATAATCGCCCTTTGAGTACTAATTCTACCAATTAACAAACTTGACACAACTTTATATCCAAGCTTAAATTATCAAGCGTAATAAACCCAGTTGATTTACTACAAATATAAATTAAACATGACTTTTTTCGTTTTAATATTTAAATAGTTGTTTCACGATGGGTTTAACGTATTTCTATCACCAAAAAAATAAACAAAAACATGTTAATTAATCATTCCTAATGTGTTGTGACAATTACTTATTAATATGATTAAACACCTATGTTCAATCAGACAATGCTATGTTTTATTCTAGAATTTCTCTAACACTTACATAAGACATGTTTTAGTTCATTTAATCAATTATGGGAATATAAAACAATATGATGCGTTTCTATTATTGTTTTAGGATACAGTTTGTAAACTGACCCTGAAACATTATTTGAGGAAACTGTTTTGAAGCATAAACAAACACTCGTAAATGATCCATATGTTTCGTTATTAAAAAAAACCTCATGTAAACTATTTATAGAAATACCACTTAATTATTTGTGTATTTTATTGTATGCCTCTTCATCAATATTTATTTTGGAACTATTTAAGTCATAATGCCTTATGCTAGGAATCTTTTCTCTGAAATCTAAAATCCAAAGAATGGGTTTTGTTTGTGAATAAAGGAAATACACAAACATATTATGAGAAATCTAATCAACAAAGTAGACAGGAGAGTACATTTTCATGTCAATATATAAATCCCCTCTTGCCGCCATCTTAAGTGTTAGTGTAACAAATGGAAATGAGTGAGAAATCGTTTTAATCTATGTGAATTAAATAGGGTGGTTTTACAGCTTTTATAACTATCTTTCACATCTACTATGTTGTATCAAAATGTGTTTATTATTTTTAATCGTTAATGTGAAAGAGGTTAGTAAGTGAATGTTGGTTTTTTAAGATAGAATTCTGTCTCCCCTTAGTTTTACCAGGTTTTGAGATCTGGAAGCTCATTATGTCTAAGTTAAAAGGAAGTTTGATCATGTCAAGATAAGTACTATACAAAACTGATAACGCTAAAAAACAAAGTAAAAAAACAGCAAACCTTAGCTCAGTTTTTTTTCTAAAAGGAACAAATTGAAACAGATAAGATCAAATATTACTATTAACTTAACACAAGCTTACTCGCAAAGTTTTAGAACTTAGTCCCTTCCTCCTGAGAATGGTGTCGCATATCCGAACTTGGACCTAGCAGTATGAAACGGTGTTTTAACAACTTGGTAGGTAAAACGCAGGAAAATTATTTATTTGAATTGGCAGGAAAGCAGGATTAATTTACTTGATACAAAAAGGCTATTTACAGGATTACTTTATTTGCACACTTTTGTTGCCTCTTAAAACTTTTTAAAGATATTACACCAACACATTCATTTACTAAGTGAGTTAAAAATTTATAACTAATCATGAAATTGGAATAGATTATTTGTTGAAAGGAAGTATAAGGATGATTCCAGGCTTTGATTGTGGCCTGACGTGATTTAGAAGCTAAAGTCTCACTCACTGATAATGTGGCTAACTTGTTTGCTGCTGTACAATATATTAAAATATTTACAAGTTTTTTATCGTAACAAACTACTGCGCACGTTAATTTCCCATTCCACAGCGCTTTAATTAAAATCTATAACAGACAATATAGCCTAGAAAATAAACTTCAATGTTGCCAGTAGTGTACTCTACCATAGTTTAACTATTTTCTCTTTGGAAAGTAAGCCCATCACATTAGTTTAACATGGCTAACTTATTTGGCCTTAACAACAAACTTTGAACATCAGCGAAAGTTTCTACCAGTAGCATGCCTCAACAGTCAAAGCTCCGTGCATGCACAATACTTAGACCAATTAAATCAAATACCTTATTAAAATTAAATTCATTACTAGGTGTACAATGCAGTTGTCTGCTTGCAATATTGAGCGGAGCTAGCATATTAATCCAATACTTTTCTAATGTCAATCCTACATTTTTGTTCTTCGTAAATGAGATTAAATATTTGCAGTATCCAATTTTAATTGTATATTTGGTTCACATAAATAGGATTTCTATTTGCAGTATTTAAAGTCAATTATAGTTTTGGTTCACGTAAATAAATTGTCTACTTGCAGGAACCAAAGTCTATGTTTCATCTAGTTATCATAGGCCTATATTAAATGTATACTTGAAGTATCCAATGTCAATGATACACTTGGTTCACATAAGTAAAATGCATAATTTGCAGTATACAAAGTCAATGGTACGCCTGTTTTACTTAGATGGAATGTCTACTTACAGTTTCGAGGTTCTTAAGTGTATGGTACGTCTGGTTCACGTAAACGAATTGTTTACTTGCAGTATCCTAAATCAATGGCACACCTACTTCACATAAATGAGAAATCTACACTCAGTATCGGTATCTAAAGACAGTGGTCCATTTGGTTCACATAAATATGATACCTATTTGCAGTAGCCAAAGTCAATGGTAGGCTTACTTCTGGTTCACGTAAACGAATGTATATTTATATAATAAATGTGTCCCGTTATCGCGATAACTCGAGTAAAAATTATCTGATTTTAATAAAATTTTGTATAAACGCGTAAACCTACATTTATTCGCGAGCCAGCATGACCAGACTATGGGAAAGATGGTTTACGGGAAATTTTATTGGGTAAAAAATAGTTTTTCCCATTTTTTGATCTAAAAAACTTACAATTTTTCAATTTCTTTCCAAACCATTTGTAGAACTCAAACAAACAAATAATGTAGTATATTGAAGCGTTATAATGCGCCAATTAGGTATGGAGAAAATTAAAAAAATAGAAAATTTAAAATTCCCATGTTATTTTTATGGAAAAAAAGTTAAGTGTTGTAGTTTGATTGTTTTTGAACATATGTTGATCAAATTTGGAAGATGCATTGATTTCTTGCTAAACTATTAATATTTTACAAATAAAACCCCTTTTTACCCTCCCTTTTGCAGCAAACCTACGTACCCGTTAAACTGATTCTATTTAAATAGGGAATAAATGTGATACTTTTAGAGAGTCATTTTAGGGTAAATCCAGGCAAATAGAAATGTCTCTTAGTCTGCAGGTTAGCTGCGGCGGGAGTATTTAAAACTTTAATCATCTTCAGCTTATATTTTTTTCTGGAAGAGCATTGATCGCAGATTGTTTCAGTAGGAATTTAATTTTTATCTGGGAAACAACGGAACGAATTGATTTATGATTCTCTTAAAATATTCTACGTTTGCTACATATTTACATTACTCTTTTCAACCAACAGCAGTAATAGGTAATTAACATTGTTCACAAAACAAGTACGTTAAAAAAACGGGGGTATGATTTTCCTTTATGGGATTTTGTGACTGTTTTGTGTAAACGTCACCGCCTGTGTTCCTTTGTGTGGCGCAAAGATACATGTACAAACGCGTCGTGGTTTCATTTTATGCTCGCCTCGAACTATTGTTCTTTGTTACGTTATTTTTTAACTGCTTGCACTTTGGTATCAACTCTTTATTAATGCAGCAAAAATAAAATGTTTTAGTTTCAACGTAGCATCAAAAGTCCGAGCTTCCACGGCATTTTTATTATAATTAAATTTATAGCGTGGTATATTTTCTAGGGTTTTGTGTTTTATTTTAAACCCAAAAGTCCTCGTATTATCCTGGAATCAGAATATTAAATGGGGATTGCTTTTTATCTACTAGCTAGAAAATATATCACAATTAAATATATTTCTTGCATATTCATGTAATATTGTATCAAAATGGTGTTATGTACCTAAATAGTTTTTTTATGTCTGTTGTAATATTGTTTTTTGCTAGCATGTAAGTATGAATCGCATGAATGAATATTATGTATGCGCTTGGATTTAAAGGCTGAAAACAAAAGGGGTCGATATCCAAAATTGAAATGCGTTATTGTATATTAGGTAATTATGTATGTATTATAACCGCTTGTATTATTTGTGGGCTGAGTATAAAGACCTAGGTAAAGGAAAGACAGTTTTCATTTTAAATATTTAATAAGGAACTACATATGTTTTCCTACTTTCCATTGAAAGATTTCCTACGAGTTTAATTGAATGGCTCCCTGGAAAAACGTTCCATGCACCGTTTTGTAAACTTTACAGAAACTAAAAAAAACGTTAAGAGAGTAATTTTTTAAAGATTATTTTTGGATTTTTTTAGATTCTACTTGATAGGTCTAGTCAAAACAATGTTATAAGGATTTGTTCAAGTAAAAATCCAAATTTTTAAGCTTTTGACATTTTAAGTGTAAATGTAGTGGAAAAACGTTGCTTGGGCGTAGTTGATATGCACAAGCAACGTTTTTCTACTGAAACATAGCATTCTACAATACTGGCGTTTGGAACGTTTTGTAAAGAATAAAGTTTTAATAGCTGCAATAATTATTCATTATTTTTATTGCTTAGGTACAGAAATTCTCAAACTGCAAGGGAAAGATTTTTTTTTACAATATTGGATCTTATTTTACTAAAAGAATACACAATATCTTGTTAATGAAACGTACATAACCCCTAGCCTTTGTATTAAGCTGGTATTGTTTGTGTGCTTGGGACTTACAATATTGCACTTCATTTAACTAAAAGAACACACCAAATCTTGTAAAAAACCCTATTATCTTGGTACAGTATAGTCAGTCACAAAAGGTATAGTCTTGCAGCCATTGTGTGTGCAAATCCTTAAATAAATCAGCCCATTCACTTAACAAAAATAACATAAGACAGTAAACAGTAAATTGACAACAGCTAGGTTGTAATTTACTAATAATAAGTATTTAGAAATGGAAATTAAATTCCTATGTCCTGGTAAATATTCTGGATCACAAACGTTATAGTGTTCAACTGTAGTGTGCATTGTACCACAAGTAACGTTTTTCCAATTACTCCAGAAATAGGTACTTTTTCAGGCACTACTTCATTTTTGTAGTTGTTTTACTCTTTTTTGCTATTTCTATGACTCTTCTCAACTTTCTTCTTCCAAAAATCTATGTTTAACTTTAGTTGTTTGCCTCTATTTAATTGTTTAATAAGGCTTGACACTGGTGAAGATATGGTCTTGCCTGCCCAATACGCTGCACAAGGAACGTTCTTCCAGGGAGTGCCAAATTCCCCTACCCATAATTCAATGTTTTAGTTAAAAATCGGCCAAAAGATGTCACCGATAGACAAAAGCACAAGGAACGTTTTTCTATCAAAAACCTGCAAACTCTAATTCTGGCGCTTGGAACGTTTTTCCGGGGAGCCATTCAATTAGTTGTATAAAACGGGGGAGCGTCTTTTCAAATTTGGTTACTACGGTAAACATAAGACTATATACCCACAAGAAAATATTTTGAAGTTGTTTGTAACATTTTTGCCAAAATAAAGATAGTACATATATTTGCCAAATGATAAACGTTTTCTTATTGAAAAATTTACCTAAAATGTCACAGCTGATAAACACATTCAGTAAGATTTTGGTAACATTGAATACCAACGATAAAAGCTTTCCCTATTCAAATAAGACATCCCTACATAAAATAGTAACACTTAACACTTTATGTATGGGTGGGGCTCAGACAACCTTCTATAGCTGTTATTATCGTAGTGATCCAGCCAATGTTAAAAATATACTATTCTTTAGCCCTATAAAATAATCATAAAAATCAATTAACAAGAGATGCAACTGCAAATACTTTTTATATGAATTTTTGTGAGTTTGCGTCGAAAAGATCCACCTATTATGAACAACAAGATTAATTTTTTAGGCGTGGGCCAGTTATCTATACAGGGTGTCCATAAAAAACGTTTCAGGACTTTGGGAAATGAATCCCCATACTAAAAGGAAGAAAAAAGTTTGTATGTCCGAAAATGCATATTAACCCAGATATCCGCCATTTTGTTTTTTATACAAAAATATTTTTATCTGTGAAGTTTTTTATTCGACGATTATGAAATTTGGTATACATGTTAATATACACAAGACCTATAATAGAAAAATTATAAAGTTGTTCCGATTGTAAATTTCAAAATGGCGGCCGTTTGAATTTTTCTAACTTAAATAACTCAAAAACGGCTAATTCTATGAAAAAATGTCATGCATACTTTTTTTAGCATTTTTAATGTCCTATCAAACGATACCAAGATCAAAAAGATCGGACAAAAGATAACTGAAATATAACGTTTTTTGTGTAAAAATAAGGCAAAAATTAAGGGTTCCTCTACTAACTTTGCCTGATAAAATAAATAACAATTTACCAACCCTCGCGATAATTGTATAAATAAAATTATCGAAAAAGATTGTTATATTTCACTGACAGATGTTTAGTGAAGTATCATCGCAGTTTATTAGAATTTCTGGTGAGCCTGATACACGCTCAGGCTTGTAATAATGGCATTAGCAGAAGATACAGCTGATTCTAGCCAGTATCATTGCTACTCCGATCGTTTGGATATATTCTACACTATTCTCTATTTATAATAAGCCTTAAATATGTAACGGGTACTGTACTTATAGGCTTCGTTGCTGTATTAAGGTAATGATAGCTATAAATAATCATACTTATGAGTCATACCAGCACAAAACTTAAAAACATGTTGGTGTTTGTTTATTCAAAATGTACAATTTGTTACGGATACAACGTTACATCCGTAGATTTTAAGAAATGTTTAGAAAAGAATAACCAAAACATAAATGTTAAGCTACAAGTAACTACTGGAAGTTAACTTAAGTACCTTTACACAATTGAAAGTTTTTAATAGTGTCAACACACACTTACTCGTTATACAGAAACTAGTACTGTATGCATTTATACATTGGGAAACTCTACTAAAAATCTTCCAAAGTATTGTTCTTGCATTGCTCCGTTTTAGACCCTAGCTAGACAACATAAAATAAAATCTCTAAAAATGTTTAGACTAACATTGTTTTTGTGAGTTCACATTTGTTAATCCCATAAACCGGAAGTGTTCTTTATCAGTTTCCACCAGATAGCGGCTCGTTCATCAATTGAGATAACACAGCATCCACTTCTGGTCATAATGCTAAAAAAACACTTCCTTTTTATTGACATGTTTCGCTTTATCGCATAAATAACGTGTCACGTGGTGCATCCATTGTTCTGGAAAAACATTCGATAACAATATATTTTGTGCTCAGTCCCCAGTGTGAAGGATGTGTAAAAACATGATAACAAATACTGAACATTTTATTCACAAAAAGATGTTCATCACTAGTATTGCTACGAAAAGGCACACGTCCTAAAATATTGACTCTCGGGACAATGGATATCACCCCTTTAATCATTATTTTGATAAAAATATGTTCACAAAGTAATAATTTTTCTTGTGTTAAACTCAGAGATTTAAAAGAGGTTATTGTCATAACATAAATTAAGAAGTTAATATAAAACAGATAAATAATTATTATTGACCAATTGAAGTTAAATAAAAGGTTTAATTTGATATAGGTGTTTCAATGATGAAAAAACTAACGATTAATTCTTCAGTTCTATCAACTTTTACACACCATTTATGATGTATTCAGCTCAATTCATCACACAGAACCCAGGTATGTTTGTACCCATCATAACACAATGTCTTTTGATTCACTTGTCTTGCAAACACCAAACTATTGAACTACCAAACACAGGAATAATAACCTTTGGAACACACATTGTTTACACATCAACAAGTCTTGAGTCTCTGCGCACAGTAGCTCCTTTGAAACCAAAAAGGAACTTAGCCCGCTTATTGTAGCAAACTACTTAATACTACGCTGATATTCTATCTAAATACTATACAGCCGCTTATGTAACTGAGGGATACAAATCTAGTACTATATAGTTACAAGAACCAGAACTTTTAACCAGGTAAGACTTTGCGAGGCAGTCAAAAATAACGGCCTCTGCCAAATTTAACACCCCTTTTAACATTTTTGTAAGTAAGTTTATATTTCTTGTCCTAAATCCAATATGCATTAATGCAAATATAGGCCTAGTAACAATCTGTAATGCTACAGTGTGCAGGATGAGTCCTATAGTTAAAATCCACATATTTAACTTATACAAAATATATGTATGCGTGATTTGATGGGGAAATCGTAACTTATCAATTTTAGTTGGTAGAACATCATAAAACACGATGCATATACAGCCACTCAGAAATTATGAATTTATCCACTGTCTCATAATATCTGGTAAATATTTAAATAGCTTCTCTATGGGATGCGGTTAGTGTTAAAACTTCAGCGATGTTGATTCAAATTCCTGTTGTTACCTCATGGACCTTTAGCTATGGAATAATGTGGTGACCCTTATTAATAATAAGTAGATTTGTAATCAGTTTATAACATCATAAAACTCATTTTTGTACAATTTCAAAGAAAATCAATTTCATACAAAGTTACGTATCATTTATTATCTAAATTGCTCTGGAATTAATTACGTTATATGACGTTGGTGTTTAGAAAAAAAATCTAAATTATAATTAATACGTTATTACGTTGTTTTAACACGTTGTCTGTCGACAATTTCATCCCAGGAGCTTAACATAAAATAAGACAAGAATTTAATTACAAAACTGACACTCCTCTTTCAGTTGAGACTAATTAAGATCTTCAAAGGGAATCAAAATCTCGTTAGAAACTGGAACTAATGGAACGCATCATCGAAACCTCATTTAGTCTTTACAGGGAGACTTGCTACAGTATTTGAATAGTGGTATATTTTCTGAGATTCGGTTTACCATGAATATACATGTACAAACTTCCTTGACTACTCTAATTGCAACAAAAAGTCTGTTTGCTGCTATTAGACTGAGCCCGGGCTCAAATCCTACAAATCATTTTAGTTTTCTTTTCAGAGTTTATATATTTTTCTACTGTATTTAGTTTTAATTTTGTGTTTCATTATTTATTCATTCAGTTTTTATTGTTGTATACAGTTGTTTTTAGGTAAGCTGTTTTTGTGACTAACCACCTTTTGAGGGCCAATTTTGATTAATGTAGAATTAGTTTTTTTAACTTCGTAATGGGAGGAGTTGATCCACCTCCAGAAACATTGTGTAGTTTTAAACACAAGACACGTTTGAAAAGTCCAATTTAATAATAGTAACAACAATAATGGTGTTATGGCTACATGATAACCACAATACCTGAAGGTTCAAAACCCCATCTTTAAATGTATGTTCAACTTTCTAATAAAAGGATACGTTTATAAGACGAGACAAACTTGCACTATATAAGACTGCACTATATTAGATATCATGAATACAATAATTTATTACTTAACATGTCAATTAAAATGTCATTTGTACGGCATGAAGCTATAGAATTGTAGCGCAAAAAGACTACTTAAACTTAAACCAACTACACCAAATTTAGAATATGTACATTTCATTGTACGTCTACCAGAATAAAATAGACAAAATGTTCAAACAATTTAGCAAAATTTTGTTGGAGGTAAATAGTAGGGCGTATACATATTTTGTATTCCATAGTGACCAGTCAAATCGTACTTTTAAAACTACCCGTTTGAACTATTAAGGTCTTAAGAAAATACGCAAAAACTACTACTGTATATGCTTAGGTTATGACTATGCTGGGCATAGCGTGTATTATTCGCGCGAAAATTCATGTAACTTGGTTCAGTGGTTTTGCTAAATAAAAGGCAGCCAGACAGACCTCTCGTATAAAATATAGCAGGGATTATTTTATGGTTGTTTATTTACTCATAAACTATGTTCCATTTAAAACAATGGGGTATTTCAAAACGATTTTCACCTAAACCAACGGCAATGAGACAATATCAAGTAGCTCACTGGGAAGGTAAAATATGAACCATTTTAAACCGAAGTGATTTGTTTTACCTGACTGTTGATTTTCACAAAGACCGCAATATACTTGTACCACAATTAGTTTCACGAAGATAAATTTTCCAGGGCACAATTTGTCCGGGGATTTCCACTTTCTCTTGACAGGGAAAGTTATTGCTGGTCACTGATGCTTAATCTTGTGGTTATTGTTCACGCAGGGTAATATGGCACTGGGAACTGGTTTATCAGCCAGGAAAGTAACAGATTATTCTCAAAAAGTAATTAGAGTTGGGGCAAGGGTTATCTGAATTTTTTTCAATTTGCTTAATGTGACGTTTTTTATCTAACTAAACCTTGATCCTTCATGATAGTTTATCTTAGGATTGCACCAAGTTTTTTTTATATATATATATCAATACTCTCTTTTCTGGTTGTCCAAAAGACATACATTAAACATACACTCTTTACAGTTCTAAAATGGGTATATTATTATCACTGCTAGGATTTCCGCATGGTTAAATCCATGACCAAAAATGACAGTTCCATTTAGATAATAAAACATGTTTACTTTCCGGTCATTGAGCTAATTTTTTACATTAACTATCAATACTGATTCTGTTCTAACGTGCTTCTAACATTCTAAGGATATGTCATAATTGACATCATGTGACACTAGCTATTTAATACAGTTTTTTCAAACCTGTTAATATCTACACTATTAAAAGGGGGGTAAAGTTATTCATTCATTCTAAAGTCCACGACCTAATGTTAAATATTTTCATCAACATGTGTTAATCATCACCTACAAAAGTACTTTGTTTTGGGGGTGATTGTTTGAAGATAGATTTTCGAAGTCTTATTACTGAATATTGATTTTCCCTTGTGGTTAATTCAGTCCCAATCTCATGAGAGCTTCCAATAGTCCGTTTGGTCACCCAATTAGTGGCTAAATTGGCCAAACGTTTGAACGTTCACTTGTGACCTTAGTATACTGCGTTGCTGTGAAAATTGTTTACGTTTTTTAAAATCACTCAATAATTGAGCTTAACAAATTAAAGTATAAAATTTATTATCATTAAATCAACGTGTTACAGTAAAAATTATACTAAATATGAATACATCATATTTTATGTTCATAGAAATTTATGTTAGTAACCTTTTATCGCAACTAATAATTCTTAAAAAACGTAAACATCGCTTAGCTATCCTTGATTGAATATGAGATTTTGAATAATCAAGCCTGACTGAAGAAACGCTCGTTTCCACACTCTCCTCACTGATTTTCATTTTAAACGCAACCAATTAAGTGCCAATGCCTCATTTAACTGATCAATTTTATTCATATGACATAGATTGAAACATATATCCCATATAGATCTGCTCATTGGAACATTGATTGACGGTGTAATTATTATATAATAAGTAAATATTAAGAATTTCACAGTTAAAGACCTAAAAAAACATGAGTTCGCCAGCATGATCGGACCATGAGAACAGGGATGTACGGGGGTTTTATGGGGTAAAATGTTTTTCATTTTTGACCCTCAAAACACAAAATTTCCAATTTCTCTCTAGATCATTTTAAAGTGGTTAAAAAATAAAAATTTAGTATACCAAAGTGTTTTTACGGTTTTTGGTTACGGAGAAAATTCAAAAGTTTAAAATTTAAAATTCCCATTCTTATAGAGAATATTGTAAAACATTGTAGTTTGGTTGTTTATGGAAATATTTTGATCAAACTTGGCGAATTTATTTATTTTATACTAAGTTACTAATATTTTACTTAAAATAAAAAAAAAACTATAAGTCACACCCTCATAAATCATATACTTAAATGTTCGTCATGACGAGAAACCTTGCAAAAAACAACCATTATTTCATAAATTGACTTTTAAGGTCGTTGAGCAGATTGGGTCCTCTAGTTTAAAATCAATTGTGGCAAATAGAAATTCGCTTAGTCTGCAGGTTTACTGCGGTGGGGGTATTTTAAAAATAGTAGGTTCATATTTTAAATTTTATCGTACACACCCCGTTGGAGAGCACAGATAATGATACTTATAAAAATAAGGTTGTTTATTTATTATCAACGTTACATGGTAGCAATCCTTTATTACGTATTCAATGCTAAACACTATATTATTAGTGTTTGCTACAATTCATCCGAGATTTTACTCCTTAGGTTCTACGGAGAACTGATCTGCCGTTTCCTTGGTCACTTTACATTGTTTTTTCCCGAGAATTGCCCAAATCCAGTCCTTCTCATAAAAAGGAAGACCAAGTATGCCACCTTGATCAGTTGCCTTCTGTTTATATGTGTCACGCTTCTCTATTACCAGAGTGACACACTTCGTCTTTGACACAAAATAGCTGAGTTCCAGGAGGTCACATGTTCTTTTAAGTATTCTGTAATACAAATCATTGCTTTGCCCATTTTCAATTTCTTTCTTGAATGTTGCTAGTACTCGATATTGAACGTAGATAGTTGTAGTTTTCCACATTAAATTGGAGCTTGAGACGATACCAGTATTATAATTACAACTTTCTAAGGGGTTTAATATTAAGGTGTTAATAGTATTTACTTCTGCTTCGTTCTCTATTTCCACTGGAAACAAACATTATGTTAAAACTACTTAGGTCTAATTGTACTTTAATAGTCTCAAAAGTGGTGGTGCAGGAAATTGCATTGTCTTGTTATAGAACTTTTTGGCAATCTATGAACTACGCAGGATATAAAAATAAAACACATTCATTATTAATTGAAATGCTGTTAAATTATGCAACGCAATATGATGACACAACAAACGTCACAATGTTATTTTATCAAAGTTAATAACACTCAACATTTTATACAAATAATAGCGTTTCTCTGGTGGAGTAAATCATAAGACTTTTACATTAGTTTTTTATTTAAATAGTCTAATCACTATACACGCATTTCACCAGCAAATTACTTCATACAGCATCTTATTACTTCAGGCAAAAAAATAGGGGTTACGACATCATCATTCAGATTAAATCCATTGGTGATTGGCATGATTTGAGCCTAGACTCGGATACCGAAGTACCGCGCTCTACCACTAGACCAGTTCGCTTTCCTATCACTAATACAAATGTTTATAAAATTAACAACAGATTTAGTCACTAGTGTCGCGGTCGGACTCCAGGCAGAGACATGATGTCGGGAGGTATTTCTTTGACGGAGGGTGTTGGTAATGCTTCGTCTGATGGTTGAGGGTAGGAAATAAGGTTTCCAAACGTATGGTCAGATGGATGCTTTGGTCCTTACGATATTGACGGGTTTGTCTGTTTCGATGTCGTAAGTTAATTGAATATTTAAAGCGAATAGAGTGATAAACTAATATATAAAAACACAGACCAAAATGGTAGCAACAAAAAAAATTAAAACTTCTTGAATGTGGAAATATCTTAAACGCCACCACAGCAAACCTACAGACTAAGCAAATTTACATTTGCCTGTTTTAATTTACACTTAAACATGTCCTTAAAAAAGTTACTACTTAAATAAAAATAGGTTTATTGATTAACTAGGCTTGCTGCTATATGTCATGTAATAAAGAGTGATCAAGGGTAAATGTCATAGATTATTATAAAACGAAAGAATTTACCAAATTTGATAAAAATATATCTATAAATAACAAACTACGTACAGTGGATTCACTCCATAAAGATAACATGGAAATCGTAAATTTAAAATATTTTGAACTTTTCTCCCTAACCATTTATCGTGAAAAAACACTTCAGTATACTAAATTAGTTATTTTTAAGCTCTACAAAAATGGTTTGGAAGAAATTGCCAGTTTTGTGTTCTGAATGTATGTGTGTGTGTATACTAGCTGTGTGCCCGTTCTTTGTACCTGAATAACTATATCTAATAACTCATTAAAATAATTAATGTTACTTAAAGAGGAAATAATTCTTACAATTTTAAGGGCATATTTTAGTAGAAATCCATCCAGGTAAATGGAAAGTCACTTAGTCTGCAGGTTTGCTGCGGCGGGGTGTATATATTATTTTAGTGTTAAATTGTTTTTTCAACTAAAATGTTAATAAATTTACATTTTTCTAATTCTAAAATAATTAATTGTGGGTTCATATTCATCTCTTTTTTATTTTTATTTTGTTTTCAAATCTAAACTTAGTAATGATTTGTGTTCTTAAAAGTTACGTTCTCTTTCTTTAATATTATTAATTTCTTCTACCAGATTTACCATACTCCAGGCCTCTCATCTACCATCTACCAGATATATCCTCTACCATTTATTAAAAGAAAATTGTTATTAAAAATGTCACTATTAAAAGTTATTAAAGGTACTAAAAGCTATTAAAAGTCACTATTAGTTTTGTATTTAAACTTGTGTGTAACAGATGACCTATGGACCTGATTTTATTAAAAAATTATATTTCTTAATTAAAAATCATAAATTACAATATATCAAATGATATATTTCATTTTATTAAAATTAAATGAAAATTATTATTGTTTTTACCTCAAAACTTAATTTAAAATTAATATTTTATTTTATATCTTAAAATTTATTATAAATCATCTTATTTTCATAATATTTTGTTATATAAAATAATTTAACATTTTAAATGTTAGGCCTATTTAAATTGCTTTGAAATTCATAGAATATATTTATTTGATTAAATTGTTGTGTATGATTTGGTTGAATGTTATTTATAACATTCTCTTAAAAATGTTTTTAAATATTTATTTTTGTTATATTTTTATTATCTTTTCACATTATTAATTATTTTACATATATTACAACCTTCACAATTTTCTAATTATTGTATACATCAGTTTGTTTATGACACCAAACATATATCCATTTATATATAAGGACTTTATATATGTAAATGGAAGATCCAATTCTTTTTCATAAATGTAAGAAGTAAACTTAATATTAGTCTATTCATAAAATATCATCAGCGCTTTCTAAAAAATACAATACAATTAATTGATTTTGGATCATTCATTTAATTTAGATATTCGCTAAAAATATTAATTTGAATGAAATATTATAAAAATTTAAAAAATAAACTTGGAGTTTGATATTTTTACATTTTGTGTGGTAATATACACTATGAAAATTAGGACAATTTATCAAAAAAACTCATCAATATTGTGAGTTTCTTTTTGTGAAAATAAAATCAGTTTGTAAATTGGTCTAAAAGTGACCATAATATGATAAAGTTATATTAAATATTGGATATTTCATTACATTTTCTTACTTATCCTTATTTATTTTGTATTGATCTACCTATTTAGCCTATTTTATATAAACATTTTGTTTTGCCTCTGACACAAGTGAACAAACCTATTGGGGTACTTACTTCCTTTATAATTGTCTGGTACTAAGGAGAGGTGGACAGCTTCGATAAGCTTAGTTTTGCATAGGACAATGCAGGAGAAAGCCTGAAAATGTATTTAAATAAGACAATCAAGATACATACTACTAATTACTATAGACAACGCACATTAAATATTGAAGGTTGAAATGATTTCTGATGCCTGGGATCATCATCAAGATTAGGTGGAATCAGCTTAAAAGTATTCTTGACTTTTTTTAATCAGCCTTTTTTGTAATTTAAGTTAACAAAATTTAAATTGCCGCCATTTTGAAGTTGTAAGTTGAATCAAAATGAATTTTATTTTTAACATTGTCCTTTTCTACCTTAACATACATACTTATTTACATAAATATCGGTTGAAAATGTTCAAAGATAAAAATGTTAATGTAAAAAATATAAAATGGTAGATATATGGTTAACGAAGCGATTTTGGGAAAAAAATATTCTTGATTTTCTATCTATTTTGAACCAAGGAATCACTACGTAAATTATGTCTCCACCTTTTTTTTAACAACATGTATATGTTTACATTGCGCTAAAGTTATGAGTTTTGATTTTCTCACACAGTTTAATGCAAATACACAACGGATTTTCATTGAAATAAGCAAAAAAGTACGATCGAGATTTGTCTGTATAAGTGCGTTTAACTTTTTTTTTAAATAAATTTAAAAACCAAAATTATTTTCTTAAGTATTTTTGCCCAGTTACAAATCACGGGCAGAATAGCTAGTCTTACTAATGTAATAAATGTGTATGTTTGAATGTTGTACGTAAATAATTGTAAAGAAGTTTGAACACTTTATGATAATACTTCCGTAACTTTTACTCATTGTGTAATGAAGGTTTTATAAAAATACTAAACTAATCTCCTAAAGATGTTCAGACAAAAAATTACCAACACAAACAGCAGAAACTCGTACATCGCGAAATCATGCAGTACTGCTGGTGAGAAATCGAATGGCGCTCTCTGTCTGTTGAAACATCTGTCACGAACAATTAACTACGTAACTAACTACTTTACTATATATAATCAGCAACATGACTATAGTTAATTTTTCGGTCTCAAAAGTCACGAATTACAAATCGATTATCTACCAATCATCGATCATCAAGTAGCACCAAGTGTATACTGCCCTACATGTTCATGCAAAATTTCATCAAAATGTACTTATAGTATCCAAAGTTTTCATCTATTTCTTGTGAATGAAATCTCTACTTGCAGTATCTAAATTAAATGGTACATATATGGTTAACATAAATGAGAAATCCACTTGGAATGTACTAAATCAATGGTGTATTTGGTTAACATAAATGGAAAGGCTATTTGCAGTATCCAAAGTCAATGGTATACTTAGTCAACATAAACGGAATGGCTATTTGGTGTAAGTGAAGTCAATGGTGCATTGGCTAACTCTGGCAACCCGAATTGGTCATTCGTTTTGTAGTAAATTATGCTCAACTATATTAATCAAATTATTGTTCTTTCTGTTGTTCTGTATTTATAATGTGCTACTTTAAATTATTCCTTGACTAGCATATGTCCCGAAGAGAGTGTCATGTAGATTTGCAAACTAACCTTACATTTTTGAAAGTCCCCTGGGCTCTGCCCCAACGGCTTTTGAAGTTCTCATGTTATCCTTATGAACATATTTGTTTACATTATGATCAGGTAGATAATGTAATTGCTGTTAATGTGAACAATTAATTGACATAGTACCATACATTTCTTGAGCAATCATTGAAAGAACCGATTTGTAAACTATGGTAACATAGTTCACAAGTTAAAGAACGCCACCAAGTAGAAGAAATACGTGATTTTTTTTTTTATAATTTACTATCGTTAGATTTTAATGAAGAACATTTACAATATGGAGATTCGGCAAGGATATTAAATATATGTTTCCATAAATGTCAAGTTATTTTAGAATAACATGACTACATCCAAGAATCATTTAGTAAAATCATTACGTCTGGCTGAAAATACACTCGTTTTACACTCTCATCACTGATTTTCATTTTAAACGTAATAAAGCTTCCATGTCTCAAATAACTGATCAACTTTATTCATATGACATAGATTGAAACATATCCCATATAGATCTGCTCATTGGAAAATTAACTAAGGTGTAGTTATTTATAAATAAGTAAATATTTATAAATACACAGTTAAGGAGCTAAAAAAACTACTTTTGGATACAGATTTGGTAAGGCCAAATAAAAATGTTTGATCAATACTTCTATCACGACGTTTTCTGCAACGTTAGTTTCGCCAAATCCATTTGGCCAGAAGAGTCAATAAAGTAACGTAAATAAAAATTTATATTTTATTATTTTCTCAACCGTTATGTATCAAATATTGTAAATAAATGCCAATATTTTCCTTTCACCCGACAACTTTACTTGCAGTGTGTACTGAGTCAAAAACGACATTCCCATTTGAACATATGAAATTTCCCTTTTCAATAAGTTATATTTTTTCGCTTTTTTATTAATGAACATACAATTATTCTCAATCGTTTAATATTCAAAATTAACTTAACATATATTTTTTACAATTACTTTTATCTCCCGTTAAAGCCAACATCTTCCAAAATAAATTGTAAATGTAGGCGTTTCCGTACATGTGCGGGGAGACTTGGACAGAGGAAAATCAAGATATCTCAGCATAACTTCCAACCAAATACTGCATACGTTTATGGTAACTGCATATAGTATTAAAACATTCGTCCCAAGACATTGTATTCAAAATGTTGTTTAAAGGATTATACAACAATTTTACGCTTGTATCAAATATTTACTGCACAGTAAACTGCTTCTAAATAAACTGCGCCTTCTTACCACACCGATAAAACCTAGTCCAATATAACTGAACTAAACTTTTTGTAATTTACTGTCTGTAAAACATTTTTCGTATAAACTTGTTATCTATATTATCATGTGTGTACATTTATCATGATATATTCAGACTTAAAAGTAAGAAGATAGTATGCAATTATAACTATTACTACACTATGTAGTTCAAGGGGGTGGCTTACATTAACTTTGTCTTGTTAATATAATGCGTTTCAACTAGCAGAAAGTGAATATAACTTTTACATAATCAATAGAATAACATTTTACCGTGGTGCGTGTATAAGTATTTTGTGTAGACCAATATTTAGTGTTTAAAGGATTATACAACAATTTTACGCTTGTATCAAATATTTACTGCACAGTAAACTGCATCTAAATAAATTGCGCCTACTTACCAAACCGATAAAACCTAGTCCAATATAACTGACCTCGAATAAAATTGTTTCTATGTCCTCCATTTCATATGTACATTTAAAATTATATATTTCTACATTAAAATTATGGATATATTATGCAATCATAACTATTACTACACTATGGTACTTTTCAAGGGGGTGGCTTACATTCACTTAATCTTCTTAATTATTCAATTGCAATCAACAGAAAGTGAATATAACTTATTTATAATAAATATAATCACATTTCAGTGTGGTGTGTGTATAATTAATAGTTGCCCGCCCTTCGTAAATAACTTTGTTGAAATGTACTCAACTGTGTAAGGTTTTTTCGCTTCTTTGTTTGGTTTTTAAATTGTTTATTTTAGTTAAGAAATTAATATTTACCTTGCATACAATGTGTCCACTGTACTTCCCTGAAGCTATGTTTGTAAAACGATCCTTTTTCATACTAAACAAACACCTCTCGTTTTATGAAGGGTTGCTTTTAAAATTGTGGTTGTCATACAATGTATCACTTTGTCATTGATATGTTTCGTGTCTCTATATTCAAAATTGACTTGTTTGCCTTGAATTGTCAATAAACCGTAAATTTTGTTAAATAGGAAAAGGAGGTCTCAAAGGAGGTCTCAAATCAAACAACATCATTTGTAACTAAATGGAAAAGATACGATATTTACGTAACTATTTGATGTTTTTGAGAGACTAGGTTTTTATACAAACATTTAATTAGACACTTATATATTTTTTACAATATTGGTATTTACAATGTATACTGAGCAGATATCTAGAAATCTGTCGTGTGTATGGTGTATTTGTAAGAATTATTTCCTTACATTAATTATTTATTTATATTGAATTGCATTAAGACTGGATAAATCTTTTAAGAAAATTTGAATTTACCTATAATAAAAAAAAAAAAAATTGACTGATAAATAACACATTTTCGGAAAGGTGTAAATATAAATAATTATGAAAACAATCAATATTATTTAAATTTCCTTCATCAACATTATTCAAACCCATCGTATGTAAATTGCAATGTATCCTCCGGACACTGACTGTTATAGAGTTCAAATATCGGATCATGAGGATATTGTTATTATGCTCCAATCATTTTACAGATTGGCTTCATTTACTAATTGCGTATTAACTCAATACTGAAACAACATTTTCCATTCAGCAATTTTCTTAATAACTAAATTTATTTAATATCTATTTTTAAGTAATAACAAAAATTTTTATTTATTTTCACACTATTTTTGTTTGTTATTCATTAAAGGAATTACTATTGGTTTATTTTAGGAAAAAGCTTATCGGCACTAAAAACAACGGTACCAGCAATATAAAAGTCTCATAAGAATTACAGTAAGGGATGTTGTCGCCCATTTTTTTCACACAGTCCACGATCCACTAACACTGGTGCGTGTTTGGCTTTATGACCTTATTTACGACATTTCTTATCATAATTTGATCGGTTAGGATGTGAATGTATAAACTTTTACATACACCTATTCCTTGGATCTAATGTAAAAACATTTTATTAATTTATTAAGGCCTACGAAAATGTTTATACAAAATGAGATTATTTTTAGCGACTTTAATTATTTTGTACATGTGATTTTTTTTTTTTTTTTTTTGAGGGAACTGTAAAACTCTGGACTTTTTACTTTCCTAAGTTAACATTTTTAAGCTTAAAAGCAACAATCATCCATGTGTATAACCAATAGAAAGTATGATTGTTATGACACACAAATCTAGATTTTATATTCTAAATGCCTACAAACTTTAAAATACAAGATTTATAATTATTTTGGGTGCAAACACAATTTTTTTTAAACAAAGTACTAAATTATAATTAGCACAGCTTTTTGAAGGAGTCATTTTCTGCAGCTTCGTATCTACAATAGTTTTAAGAAGACCTGCAAAAGAATAACCGATTTAAAATTGAATAACACTTTTCATTTATAAAAGTATACATTTCTAAAAGTATTTTTCGTTCTCTTATATTAAAAAATAAACTACCAAAATAAAGTACCCTATTGAAACTGTGTGTTTTATGTTTTATTTTTATTAAACATCACTTTTCCCAAGGTCTATAAAAGCAAGAATATAACTTATCCATACGCCTATTTTTATACCAAACATTATAGGTTATCCTACATAAAAATCATGATCTGTAAGTTCATACATACAGACTGTTTAGTTATTTACTACAATGTATCAAATGAAACACTACACCTTTGAACGTGGATTACATCATTCGTCAACCCTCGTGAAAGATACGAATAAAGGTGTTGACACTTTGATCGATAGTGTTATACCAGTTGTTTCACTCCTTTCACTGCAAGTATAATAAACTGTATCAGCAACCTAGCACATGATTTCTCCCATTAGCTTGTCAGCAACATTTATAATGGGTTAGCAGTGGGAGTAGCTATTGTATTTTATTGGAAAAATTACAAAAGTTGCAATATTTGAACCGTAGTTTATACTGCTTTGATTAATATACCATTTTGTTTTAATAAAAATGTACCAAAAGATAGTGAACTGTCTTACAAAAAAACTAATTTTCAAAATATTTTGGATTTGAGTGAGAAAATCACTATTACAATTTATTTTTAAAGGATGAAACTTAAAGATACTATAACTTAAAAAACAAACAAAAACTATTTGGGTGGCCAAAATGGATATTTCTAACCCAAAACTCAAACTCAACAATTTTGAAGTAAACATTACTTTCTCCATGTATGTATAAGGGGTGAAAATAAAAATGACAAAAGAGATCCTTGATTTTAAGAATTTAATTTTTTCTTATAAAGTCCACTGAGAGGTTATGCTATATTCCTTCTGTAGAACTCATAAAAAAGTATGAATAAAAATATAAACTAAAACAATATTTATCCACATACTATCATGGATTAAAGGAGTATACAGTAGTGACTACTCCTTTAATCTATGATAATATAAATAGAGGGGAGTTAAAAATTAAACGTAAGGCAGTTTTAAAACACATTTGGAGTAAATATTTACTATCAGCAAAGTACAGTGCTTAGCACTTGGTACTAAGGTTAATATACTCTACTCATTCTGGTGGGCGAAATTTAATCAGCATCAGTATTAACAGTTTCATCAGCGACGTGTGACGTCATAACCACCTGGGATCACGTGGTCTCTGTGGCATGATTGAACTTGTTACAGTACATTACCTTATGCATGGATCATGGTTGTTGAATCTGTTGAGACTGTTGAATATATTAAATCGGTTGAAATGTTTTGAACCTTTCATTATACTTCAATCGTTAGTCTTTGGATTAGTTTATTTTAAATCGTTAATAAGGATATGATACTAAAAATACTAAATTACTGACAAAAATAATCAAACCCAACAAACTCAACGCATGGAAATCATTATTCATAAATTTAAAAATGAACAATCTATTTAATAATACTAATTATAATGGTCCAATTAAAAATGAAACATTAATAAAATTCAAATTTGCAAAACTATAAGTTAACACCTATTTTAGATTTAATTTTTTACATATATAATTTTATTTTTATTACCTTACCTAAATATACTTAACAGAATAATGTTTCATATTTAACTATCCATATTTTATATCTTAAATATTAGTAAAAGTATTTATTTTTAATGTTAATGAAACCAATGTTACCGGTAGTTCTTGAAGAATAGTTAGTATATGAATTTGAAATAAAAACTTCACCAATATTTTAAAACATTTTAAAATTAAAAATTCTTAAAAAAAATTTTAAAATATTGGTGAGTTTTTATTTTAAGTTTATATTTATTCCAATATTACCAGTTCTTCTTGAAGAATAATTATTAGTATGTCTTTGTTGTCTCTGTTTATGGCGGTTTCGATGATTGTTTTGATCCGTTTTGAAAATTTGGTAATTAAAAAAAATATATATATAGTTCTATTTTATTTTTATTTATCAAACTTTTTACAATTATATGTTTTATACAACATGCTCTTCTATTATAATGTCATTCAATATTCATTACTGAAACAATAGTTTATCAAACGTTAATATGTCAAGGGCATTTCAATATGAGATGGGAACTACAGTAGTAGAAGAAGAAGTCAACAGTAAGAGTGAGATAGTCAGGTAGGAAATTATCAGAAAATAGTTTATGCCCCTAATGACCATAATCATTACCGATTTTCGTTTTGGATTAAACTGTACGAAAATCTTCAATGTTTTACGATTTCCAAAAAACTGTTTACAATAAAACAATGATTCTTAAAATGTTACTTTTTAAAGCTCAGATGGGAGAACTAAACACCCTTCTGAGGCATAAATAGATTTTGTAATAAAAAATAAGCAAGATATTGGAAAATTAAACACGAATTCCTAAAGTCCAATGGCAATAGACGATGTGAAAATACGTACTAAACCATGATAAATTAAAGTTGGAGTATCTTGGAGTTATTTATTATCAACCCTAAAAAGGAGTTTCACTGACAATCAAGTAAATGAAGAGATCTCTCACCTGAAATGCATCACTTGGATAAACTTTCAAAATCCTTGGAGAGAGATTAAACGCTTTCGCTATTTCTGACTCCTCTCCGAGGCAGGTTTAATATTGTGAGTTTCAACAATAACTTAAGTTGAAATTGTCACCGATAACATAAGCTACTAAGTAGCTTCCCGATGTTAAGATATGCACTGATACATTGTGAAGACTCGTCAGGAATGAAATTCCCAACATGTAATATTTGGAACTCTCATATTTCACCAGATATTGCTTCTATCAATTCAAAAGGATGTATAGCGTTAAATGATATGATTTGTGCCTACCTTACTCATGTTTTGTGTAATATAAGTGCAAATAAATTTGAAAATGAATCCAGTTCATGTAACATGTAACAAAGTATCTTTTGTCAATCAAATATAGATTATACATTTAACCTAAGATTTAATGTATGCCACGTTTTTATTTTTAATAAACTGTTATCTGAATACCTATGCATATTGGTTTTTATCACCATATCTATATGTGTTCTGTTTAATACTTTTAACATTTGAATAATAATGTTCTGAGGTATATTTGACGAACAATTCATAAATGTCATACTATTTATCCCAAAGTAGTCAAAACCTTATTTATATTCTTTGATAATGTGACAAAAAACAATTGCTTTGTAAAAGTGCAGTATATATTTAATATTTAAAATATAATTAATTTAATAAAATGTTCCTATGCAAGGAATATGTAATTTATGAATACAGTAAGTTATTCAGTCTGTGTCAAATCTGTTATATTATATTTAGAAATGACATTTGTCAACACCTCGTTTACCTTGGACTGAAATAAACCTAATTCCTTTATTACAACATAATAATGAATTATTTAAGATCACAAACACTAATTTAAATCCTCATATAAACATCTGAATCTAGAATTCGTGTTATAATAATGAGATTCTTTGTTATTATAAAATTCTAAAATACAAGACCAAGTAATAACGTAATAACGTCTTCTCTGTAGAGTGGTAAATAATAAAAAAATAAGTAGTTTATCGTTGAATACAAGCTAGTCTGAGTTTAATGACAGTAGTATCTCACAGACATTGGCTAGATCACCACGACAATGAAGCTGCTATCTACTCTAGGTTGTCAGGGCCCCACCCACACATAAAGTGTGTTAACTATTATCGTACGTCGACTTTGAGTAGTAAAAAATGTAGGAGTTAATATTCTGAATTTTATAATATTTTTTTTTGTAATTTGACTACGTATTCCTGCATTGCTATGAACTATTATGATTTTCACTATTTTACACTTTATATACACAAAAACAAATTAAGCACCATATGTTTTCTACCAGTCAAACTCACAGGTCTATTCTTTAGGGGAAGAATACAAATATACTATTTTTAAAACCTAATGTAATGTTCTACACGAAAAATCCGTTCCATGTATTGAGTTTTGTTTACTCAGTTCACGTGTAATACGAGCATTTACATTGCAATATTCTGTAGCCACCTATTTCGTATGCAAGATTTAGCATAATTTCGTATAATACGAGTGTAACCACAAGGACGATAGCCAATAGTACAAGTTTTAGCAAAAAGTATGTTAAACACAAAACATTGTTGTAATTATTTTTTTATCGCAGGTACATATTAAAGTAGAACAAACGCGCCTGGAAAAAGCTGCAGCCCTACAAATGTAATTATTAAAAAAGGGCAGAACGCTTTAAAGGTAGAAACTGAAATTCCATTTTCTACGTCAAGTACATTTTATTTTCAACAAATAAACAAAGTGCGGGTATAAAAGCTAGGGAAAATGTCACAAATATACCAAAGCAAAGGACAACTACTAAAGGTGAGAACTCGGCAAAACGAGACCAAAACGCGTTTGTAGCCTTGTAGCAGCTCGACACAAAGATAAATAATCCAGTAAATTTGTATTTTAATTTACTCATAGCAAGAAAGTTTTGGAGTAGTTTTGATTTTTTTCATTTCTTATGTATTTTGGGGTGCTGAATCCGAATCTGAGGTTTGCCATCAAAAGTTCTTGACGCAACATTGACAAAAATGAGAAAAATATGGAAAAATGATATTTTTTGTAATATTTGGCTTATATGTCAGAAACTATCAACTTTTCGTAACTAGTCTATATTATAACAATTAAAATACACAAAATTTGCTAAAAATGTACCCCTAATGTGGTAATCACCGATGAACCGTTTAGGCTCCAGAGCTATTTGAAAATTGGAACAATTTGTGTTAGTTTTTAAACTTCTCAAATTATTCTGTCAATGACATATATTCATTGTATATGCCCAGGCAAAGGTCTTATATAAATTCAAAGTGTTAAAATTGCTCAATTTTGTGTTAATGAATCGTTGATTTTTTATTTAGTGTACGGAAAGGTTACACAAACTGTTGCTGTTTAAATTATCGTCGCTCAGAGGGTTGTAATGAGGCAGGTCCTGGCAAACGTTTCGATGCATCATTTGTGAGCGTTCTAGCTTGCTCATCTGGACAATAAATAATTTATAAATAAAAAACCTTTTTGAAAACAAAGCGTTTTTAAACGCACTAAAAATTAGAAAATAATTTATAAATATTTGGAGAGTATAAACACTCTTAAGATTTAAAACGAAAAACGTGGGGTGCATGCAATAGATAATTTACAATTACCTTCACCTATTGAAATAATGTAAAATTATCAATTGCATGCACCCCACGTTTTTCGTTTTAAATCTTAAAAGTGTTTATACTCTCCACATATTTATAAATTATTTTCTAATTTTTAGTGCGTTTAAAAACGTTTTGTTTTAAAAAGTGTTTTATTTATAAATTATTTTCTACTTTTTAGTTTTGAATGTGTGTGGATGTTAAATCTATTTAAAGCATCTATATCAGATTAAGACAGAGGCATGTGGGAAATCTAAGGTTTATTTGAGTTTCTTTTCATATAGTTATGTATTAGATTGAATGTATGGCCTATATAAATATATCAATCTATTTAATTTATTGTTTATTTTATAGAATACTAAATAAATAAAAATTGACATTATTAACAAACACCTTTATGTCTGCAATCAGATCGTTTATCTTAATTTGGAATCTTTGTTTGTATAAAGAATCACTTGGGTGCATAACCTGTATCTCTTAACCTATGTTCTTCGATCTGTCAAATTTAAGTATTTACAGGTGACTTAAATTAATTCATGTATTTACATTCTTTTAAAATGTAAACATGGAAAATTTGACAGGAAAATAAGAAAATTAAATGATATAATATTGCATTGTCATCCGTTAGTGAGCTATGTTTCAAGTTTCAAGTCTCTAGCTCATCGGGGAGTATCAAAATGTGCAAGAAAGCGAGTTAATAAAAACAAGCCCATAGGGCGTAGCCCAAGGGAAATACGAAAATCAAATGATATAATATTGCATTGTCTTCCATTTGTGAGCTATGTTTCAAGTTTCAAGTCTCTAGCTCATCGGGAAGTTAGTATAAAATTGATTGCAAAATTTGTACCGGACAAGAAAGCGAGCTAATAAAACTTTTTTAAAAAAGGTTAAAAGTAAAAAAAAATTGTTCTACACACAATAATAAGTTATATCAAAATTAAAATAACAGCAATGAATCATGTAATATACGTATGCACCTAAAGACGTGATATTAAGATATACGTAAATAATAAAATGCTATATAGGCATATACTGTTGCTAAGCATTTACATTGTATGTAGATTTAACAAGTTAATAAATAAAGGAATGTGCGTTTGGTACTATACTTACTTTCTTACTTATTTGAGACTCTAGCATCACAGCCCATTGTACATCCTCAATCGTATTGGTACCCATTATACAATTTTCTGTGTAACATTTCAAGACCGATGCATGGCTTAGAGTGATTGGCACTGTTACCATAGGCCAAAACAATTTTTTTTCACTCTAACCGAGTTATGTCCACGCAGCTGCTTGAGTTGGTGGCAGTGAGGCAATGTTGGATTTAGTTTTTAAGCCTAAATTCGTATTGACTACCTATCTTAAGTCAATTAACCCTTACCACTCTCATGTAGGCCTATGCCCTACGCCCTAGGATTAATTTACTATGCAGACCATTAAGCCTACCAGTGTTTTAACTTCTAAATACAATAATAAAACAAAAAGGTTAAATCGATATAAAAATGTAAATGGGAATAAAATATTCCAAAAAAGTGTTTTAAGCCCACATGATTGCCAAACGGCAAACACGAGAGTCATAAGGTTTAAATTAGTAGCCTATCGTGTTTTTCTCCGTGTATAGACTCATAAGAAACTTATTTCGTACCCGAGCAATTTCATCCTGGTGTGCATGAGGATGAAAAATATGGTTTAATGATTTATTTTGTTAGAAGATTGTCACGTATTCAAAATACCGAAGATAATTTCTACAAAGTATATATTTGCACACTTTAAATTTTATACGACAAATGTTTCATAACATCTGTTTGGTATAACAGTGTTATATTTATTTTAATTTATTTTTTGAATAAAAACTTATGAGTGTTTTTAAGTGAAAAAAATAACGTAATGAACAACGGTTTTCATCTTCATAAGCAATTGCTACAACTCCGCAGCGTTCATGCAATGCCGCTTCCCATTACCATCGACAAATGGCCAATGCACCTGTTTAAATATTGGTTTCAGTCAAGGCCGATCAGTAGCTTTGGCAAGCTGCCTTTAGATTTAGCTAACACAGTCACTGAACTCTTATAATAAAAATTTATGTGTATACATTCTGGAGACCAATTATTCCAACAAATGATGACATTTACATGGCGAGGGTAATTCAACTGTTCACAGGATTACATGGAACAAGTACATACACAATTGTAGGATGCCCTGATTTTAATAAGCGAGGGTCTTTGAAATCACTAAAAATTGTATATTAGTCATAGTTTTATTGTTGGTTCCCACTAATAAAAAGAGTAGAGGTGATGTTCCCTCAAGTGATGTTACTGCTGCTGCAGTATTGCTTGTCAAGTCAAACCACAAAAAACCAGCAACAAAGGCACCCAAAGGAATGGGGGTGGGAAAAAATAGGACCGGTCTCGTATGAACATTGATGAATGTGGATCAAAATAAGGAGTCGGAAAACATACTATATGTATGATTACACTGTACAGAAAGTAAAAATATAGTATCAAACCTACAATCTATCAAATTTACACACAATGTAAATGCTTAGCAACAGTATATGCCTACATAGCATTTTATTATTTACGCATATTTTAATATCACGTCATCAGGTGCATACGTATATTACATGATTCATTGCTGTTATTTTAATTTTGGTATTACTTACTATTATGTGTAGAACAATTTTTTACTTTTAACCTTTTTTTATTGTCCAGATGAGCAAGCTAGAACGCTCACAAATGATGCATCGAAACGTATGCTGTAGCTTTTTTCCAGGTGTGTTTGTTCTATTTTAATTTAAATTCTTGTACAAACAACAACAATTATAGGTAATCTAAGGTAATATTACCTAATATAGGTAATATAGGTTGTAATATAGGTTATAAAACAAATTTTATAACCGAGTTGTGTTTATGTTTTTTTAGTACTGTAAACTGTATAGGTATCAATGCGGTTGAGTTTGGAAAATTAACTACTGTATTTCAGATTTCATTCTACGATAAAAAAATAATTACAACAATTTTTGTTAAACATACCTTTTGTTAAAACTTGTATAATTTGCTATTGGTCTTGTGCTAATACGAAATTATGCTGAATCTTGCATACAAAATAAGTCGATACAGAATATTGGAATGTAAATGATCGTATTACACGTGAACTGAGTAAACAAAACTCAATACATGGAACGGACTTTTCGTGTAGTAAATTTATTCGGTATTGAAAATAGTATGTTTGTATTCTTCCCCTAAAGAATAGAACTGTGAATTTGACTGGCAGAAAAAATATGGTGCTTAAGTTGTTTTTTGTGTGTTTTGTTTTTAAAGTGTAAAATAGTGAAAATCATAATAGTTCATAACAATGCAGCAATACGTAGTCAAATAAAAAAATTCAGAATATTAACACCTACCTAAATCACTACTCAAAGACATACGATAATAGTTAACACACCTTATGTGTGGGTGGGGCCCTGACAACCTACAGTAGATAGCAACTTTATTGTCGTGGTGATCTAGCCAATGTCTGTGTGATAATACTGTCCTTAAACTCAGACTAGCTTGTATTCAACGATAAACTAATAAATTTTTTATTAATTGCCACTCTACAGAGAAGACTCCGTTTACGTAATTACTTGTATTTTAGAATTTGTATAATAACAAAGAATCTCATTATTATAACACGAATTAATTCTAAATTCAGATGTTTATATGAGGATATAAATTAGTGTTTGTGATCTTAAATAATTCGTTATTATGTTACAATAAAGAATTTAGGTTTATTTCAGTCCAAGGTAAAACGAGGTGTCCACAAATGTCATTTCTAAATAAAATATAACACATTTGACACAATCTGAATATAGGGTAAATTATTGCCATTATCTTTGTATAGGGTAAATTATCAAATTAATTATATATTTTTAATCGCAAATATATGCACTGCACTTTTAAAATAATTGTTTTTGTCACATTATCAAAGAATATAAATAAGGTTTTGGCCACTTTAGGCTAAATAGTATGAAATTCCTGAATAACCGTAAAGCTTGCCAAATATGCCTAAGAACATTATTATTCAAATGTTAAAAGTATTAAAAGGACACATATAGATATGGCAATAAAAACACTATGATTTTTACATGTTACACGAACTGGATTCAATTTCCAATTTATTTGCACTCTATTTATTTACATTTATTTACACAAAACATGAGTAAGGTAGGCACAAATCATATTATTCAATTCTCTACATACTTTTGAATTGATAGAAGCAGTATCTGGTGAAATATGAGAGTTCCAAATATTACATGTTGGGAATTACATTCCTGACGAGTCTTCACATTGTATCAGTGCATATCTTAACATCAGGAAGGTACTTAGTAGCTGAAGTTATCGGTGACAATTTCAACTTATGACATTGTTGAAACGCTCAATATTAAACCCGCCTCGAAGAGGAGTCAGAAATAGCGAAAGCGTTTAATCTCTCTCCAAGGATTGAGAAAGTTTACCCAAGTGATGCATTCTTAGGTGAGAGATCTCTTCATTTACTTGATTGTCTTCGAAACTCCTTTTTAGGGTTGATAATAAATAACTTGCACTCTGACTTCAATTTATCTTTGCTCAGTACGTATTTTCACATTGTCTACTGCCATTGGACTTTAGGAAACCGTGTTTAATTTCCCGATATCTTGCTTATTATTGATTACAAAATCTATTTATGCCTCACCAGGGTTTTTAGTTCTCCAATCTGAGTTTAAAAAGAAAAAATTAAGAATCATTGTTTTATTGTTAACAGGTTTTTGGAAATCGTATAAAATTGAAGATTTTCGTACAGTTTAACCCATTGGCGCCGACTTACGAGCGTACGTACGGCCGCTGCAGGCCCGGCGGCCGACTTACGAGTGCCGCTAGGCAGCGCCATTAGTTATTTAGTTATTATTATTTTTCGCCCTTTTTGTTTCTTCTTACTATTATAATGTTTATAAATATCTTGCTTCTTGATTTGCGTTTTTACTCATATATTTTAGCGAACAACAATTTTGTGTTGCCATGGAAACCACATATCACCAAAAATCAGCTGCGGTAAGGTAAACAAACATTTTTTTAAATGTTATTACTTATAAAAGCACACAACTTTAGATTTTTCTACGTAGGGAATCGATTGAACCTTATAATAGTAGTGTTATTTGGTGTCTGGATTAATCTTGGAATTTGTATATCAAGTTTACTTTCAAAATATTGTTTTTACATTTTTTATTTTTATAATCTTTATATATATATATATATTTTTAGTTTAGAACTTTGACTATCCAATTACCACTTTTCTGTAGACAATTTTACTGTGAACAAAATGGTGAAAGAATTATTAATTTATTACCTAAGGTTTTCTTTCTATAGCAGTTAGAGTAAAAGTCTACAAATTCGGTAAAATTAATTGCCACTAGAGGGTGCTGCAGGTAGCGCATTAATTCCTTTTGCAATTTGCTAGTTATCTGAAGACAAGTTTTACATAATACATCGAAGACATTACCCACAATAACGTGGATTTAATTTCTGTACAAGTCAAAAAGATAAGATTTTATAAATATTTACAATGTAATTAATTTTAAATTACAAACTTTCAATTTGTTTCATAAAAGTATTAATTAATAATACATAGCATAAAAATAAAATAGGAACTATACCAAATTTTTCGGTTAGAGAACATTTATTAATTATATAATAGTCTAAACATTATGCAAATAATCAGTCTACCCACAAAAATTTACTCCTTTTAAATATATTAAATTACATTCTCAAACTATTTAATTTGTTACCAAGACGACATTAAATGATGTAATTTAGTAATATTACTTGAAATAATGACTACTCTAGTTGATTGGCAGTCAACAGCTATGCTTTTGCTCGTGGGAAAGGGAAAAGGAAACCCAGACCTACCCTCCTCTTACAGACCTCTCTGTATGTTGGACACTGCTGGGAAAGTCTTGGAAAAGTTGATCCGTTCCCGACTGAATTCAGCCGTGGTTGCTGCAGGGAATCTATCCCCTCGTCAGTACGGCTTCAGGAAGGGACGGTCAACGGTTGACGCTATTGAAGAGGTAAAGCGAGCCGTTATGAGAGCTGAGGAGTTTAACAACTATTCTCGTCGGGTTGTGCTGCTTGTAACACTTGATGTGCGAAACGCATTTAATTCCGCGAGGTGGTGCGATATGCTCGACGCACTGGAGAACACTTTCCACGTCCCGGCATACCTCATGCGCATGATAGAGGACTACCTCCGGTACCGCCTCATCATTTACGACACTACAGAAGGCTCCATGACGATGGATGTAACTTCTGGTGCTGCTCAAGGATCCATACTGGGCCCGGACCTCTGGAACGTCACCTACGACAGCCTCTTGAGATCCGAGATGCCTGAGGAAACTGTCCTAGTTGGGTATGCAGATGACGTTGCGGCTTTAATAGCTGCACGTAGCATTGAGCTTGCCCAGCTGAAACTAAATCGAGTCATGCGCACCATAAACGCATGGATGGCAGAACATGGTCTCTCGCTCGCTCTGAGCAAAACTGAGATTGTGATTCTGACTAAAAAGAGGATTGACACCATCGTGCCTTTGATGGTGGGGAACGTTGAAGTCCAAACCACTCGTGCCGCAAAGTACCTTGGGGTCATGGTGGACAGCAAGCTCAGCTGGCGAGACCAGATCACCCGTACGGCAGACAAGGCCGCTGAAATGGTTTCTTCCCTTAGTCGGTTAATGGCCAATGTCGGAGGTCCGCGGTCCAGCCGCAGAAGGCTGTTGATGTCTGCGGTCCAGCCCGTGCTCCTGTACGGTGCGGAAGTCTGGGCAGACGCTCTCAATAAGGAGATATATAGGATGCGGCTCGCCCGAGTGCAGCGTCAGGCAGCACTAAGGGTAGCATCTGCCTATCGAACAGTGTCCGAACCCGCCGTCCTGGTGGTTGCTGAGTCATCCCCGTCAAACTATTGGCGGTGGAGAGGAAGGCAATTTATCAGCACCGTGGGGAGGACCAGGCAAGAATTGAGGAACGCACCCGGACCTTCCAGCTCTGGCAGGAGAGCTGGGAACAGGTGACAAGGGGGCTCTGGACCAGGCGACTGATACAACAGGTCCAACCTTGGGTTAATCGGCGGTGCGGAGAGGTGAACTTCTACCTCACCCAATTTCTGACGGGTCACGGCTTTTTCCGGTCGTACTTGTTCAGGATGGGCAAAGCCGTGTCGTCCGATTGCATATACTGCCCAGGCATTCCCGATGACGTGGAACACACTTTTTTCCACTGCCGGCATTGGGAAAGGCCCCGCCTAGAGGCTCAACAGTTCGTAGGACTGCTGTCGGTGGACACGGTCATACCAATGATGATGGAGGGTGAGGACAATTGGACCTGTGTGTCACTTTACATCCAGGGTGTTCTCCGTGCCAAGAAGCTTGACCTTGACCGGGATGCGGTGTAGGTCAAAAAAAAAAAAATAATAATAATGCCAGAAACGGTGCGAGCCCTGTGGGCTTAGGTCACATGTTGGCCTGACTTGAAGTAATGTGACAAACAATTCCAGGTCTGTGTCCAACAGAGTAGAGGGGGTTTTTTAGTGAGTAGTCTGTGATAAACTCAGGAGTCTCACACTACAGGCTGGCTACCTGTGTGCGTAATAGTATATTTCATTACTAGGACCGAAAGTGGCATTTTCCGTCGCGCGCTCAAGTTTTTGTGTGAGGCGAAGCTGAACACAGGGAACCCCAATTTCACGTGCGAGGCGAAGTCGAGTATGTGAGAGCTATTTTCACGTACGAGGCGAAGCCGAGGACGGGAATAATGGAGCAAGTGCCGGATAATTACTTTCGGTACGAGTTATGAACGATACTTTTCATCACGACGCAAAAATACACAAACACAGATTAGCAGATCTCAGTAATATTACAACTATTTTATTTCTCAATTAATTTGATTGAACATCAAAATTAAATAAAATCTTAATGAAAACTACGTTTATTTCTCAATAAAATTTGTTTAAACATAAAAATAAAAGAATTAAACAACTTTTAACGATTCAAACATACAGCTGATTCAAATCATTAAATTAAACCGTAACAAAACACTAGCGCGCGTAGCGAATAAATGGAGAACTAATTGAGAGCGAGGGAAAGTAAATTTAGAGCGAGGGAAAATCAGCTGATCGATTTTCCCTCGCCCTAAATTAGATCTTGGGAAACGGCTATTTTCATTGATGTCAGCTGTTATCGAAAATAGTTACTTTCGGTGAGGAGTGATGAAAAAGCATTTTCCCTCCTCACCATAAAAAAAAGTTGAGTGGCAGTAATTATCTTAATGATTAGGTTTTAATTAGATTCAAAGACAATTCAGGACCCTTCAATCTACTTTATAAAGGTTTAATAACTTAATTATCAAAACATTTTTTCTTCTGTAAAGAAATAATAAAAAAAGTTCCATCGTAAAACTAACACTAAAGAAAAATTAAAATATTTGTTGTACTTACCAAAAATAAACTACATTTGTTATGCTAAAAAGTTTATTAGTAAATATACAAGCTGTAAAGTGGTGTTAAAATTATTAATTAGTAGAGTGAGTAGGCATACCCACAGGGATATGACCTTGGCAAAGGATTGACAAGGAGGTTTATATTTATTTCTCTGAGAATCTGCATACTGCACATGACAACCTGGTAAGAGCTGAGACAAAGAGAAACTAGTTTAATCAGATAACGTGGAAAACTTTTGTTTTTGCCAATTTACAACATAGTTTTCAATGTATTAAATCATTGTAATGCCTGATTATTCTTATTACGAGATCATAACGTCTATGGTTGGTAGTTAACTACTCATATATTGAATCCAGCCATATACGAGACAGTAAAGACATACTAATTATTCTTCGTGAACCACTGGTAGCATTGGATTCAAAAACATTTAAAATAGGAACTTTATTTGTATTTGTATGACGTCTTTCACCGGCTATGCACCATCAAAAACACTGAAGGTAATGTTTACAGTAAAATGCATTAAAATATAAAAAGTGAGTAGTTAAAAACAATACAAATAAAATTATATATGTATAGAAAAAAAAATCTGAAGTAGGTTTAACTTATATCTATGCAAATTTTAAATTCATAATGTTATATTTTTAATTGAACCATTACCGCTATTATCACCATTATTCACTAGATTATTCATTTTTAAATTTATGAATAATGATTCAAATGCATTGAGTTTGTCGATTTTGATTATTTTTCTCAGTAATCTAGTACCTTTAGTATCATATCCTTATTAACGATTTAAAATAATGAATCCAATGACTTACGATTGAAGTACAGGCTAATAAAATGTTAAATACATTTCAACCGATTTAATATACGCAACTGTCTCAACAGATTCAACAACCATTCCTCATGCATAAGGTGATGTACGGTAACAAGTTCAATCATGTCACAGAGACCACGTGATCCCTCGTGGTTATGACGTCACACGTCGCTGATGAAAATGTTAATACTGATGCTGATTAAATTTCGCCCACCAGAATGAGTAGAGTATATTATCCTTAGTACCAAGCGCTAAGCAATGTTAGGCCTATATAATAGATATTAAATATTTACTTCATATTATATGTTTTAAATTTGATGTCTACGTTGGGTTTAATTTTTAATTCCCCAATACATAGTATGTTGTTAGTTAATATTTTTATACATTACAATTTGTATGTGTTTTATAGAAGGAAGTAAATTCATAGTGGACTTTATACCCTCTGTCCAAGTCTCACCGTACATGTACGAAAACGCCTACATTTACAATTTATTTTGAAAGATGTTGGCTTTAACGAGAGACTTTATTTAGGTAATTTATTTTTTAATATAAGAGAACTAAAAATACTTTTAGAAATGTATACTTTTATAAATGAAAAGTGTTATTCAATTTTAAATCGGTTATTCTTTTGCAGGTCTTCTCAAAACTATTGTAGATACGAAGCTGCAGAAAATTACTCCTTCAAAAAGCTGTGCTAATTATAATTTAGTACTTTATAAAAAAAAAAAAAATAGTGTTTGCACCCAAAATAATTATAAATCTTGTATTTTAAATTTTGTAGGTATTTAGAATATAAAATTTAGATTTGTGTGTCATAACAATCATACTTTCTATTGGTTATTCACATGGATGATTGATGTGGCTATGTTGAATATAGTGACATGATACAACAACTATTAATGATTTGAAGTGTTATATTCATTGTATAAAACCCAAAATTTAAAACCAACTTTTAATCAAACCAGAGTGGGCTAATTAAAACCAAAATGTATTGTTTAGTAAACATCTGCTGCTTCAGGGAAGCTAAGTGACATACGTTAGATATCACATTAATTTCTTAACTAAGATATATAATTTAAAAACAAAATTTTACGTTGGATAAATTTCAAAGAAGTTATTTACGAAAAAATGTGCAACTATCGACTCTACAGCTAAACACTTACTAACTATACACTAAATATTGGTCTACACAAAATACTTATACACGCACTACCGTAAAATGTTATTCTATTGATTATGTAAAAGTTATTTTCACTTTCTGTTAGTTGAAACTCATTATATTAACAAGACAAAGTTAATTTAAGCCACCCCCTTGAACAACATAGTGTAGTAATAGTTATAATTGCATACTATCTTCTTACTCTTAAGTCGGAATAAATCATGATAAATGTACACACATGATAATATAGATAACAAGTTTATACGAAAAATGTTTTATAGGCAGTAAATTACAAAAAGTTTAGTTCATTTATATTGGACTAGGTTTTATCGGTTTGGTAAGACGGCGCAATTTATTTAACGTACAAATACAAGATACAAGATACAAATACAAGCGTAAAATTGTTGTAGAATCCTTTAGCCAACATTTTGAATACAATGTTTTGAGACGAATGTTTTAATACTATATGTAGTTACCATAAACATATGCAGTATTTGGTTGGAAGTTATGCTGAGATATCTTGATTTTCCTCTGTCCAAGTCTCACCGTACATGTACGAAAACGCCTACATTTACAATTTATTTTGAAAGATGTTGGCTTTAACGAGAGATAAAAATAATTGTAACAATTTTTTTTAAAGTTAATTGTGAATTTTAAACAATTTAGAAAAATAGTATGTTCATTAATAAAAAAGCGAAAAAATATAACTTATTGAACACGGTCATTTCATTTGTTCAAATGGGAATGTCGTTTTTGACTCAGTACACACTGCAAGTAAAGTTGTCGGGCGAAAGGAAAATATTGGCATTTAATTTAATATTTGATACATAACGGTTGAGAAAATAATAAAGTATAAATTTTTATTTACGTTACTTTATCGACTCTTCTGGCCAAATGGATTTTGCGAAACTAACGTTGCAGAAAACGTCGTGGTAGAAGTATTGATCAAACATTTTCATTTGCCCTTACCAAATCTGTATCCAAAAGTAGTTTTTTTTAGTTCATTAACTGTGTATTTATAAATATTTACTTATTTATAAATAACTACACCGTTAGTTAATTTTCCAATGAGCAGATCTACGTGGGATATGTTTCAATCTATGTCATATGGATAAAGTTGATCAGTTATTTGAGACATGGAAGCTTAATTACGTTTAAAATGAAAATCAGTGATGAGAGTGTAAAACGAGTGTATTTTCAGCCAGACGTAATGATTTTACTAAATGATTCTTGGATGTAGTCATATTATTCTAAGATCACTTGACATTTATGGTAACATATATTTAATATCCTTGCCGAATCTTCATATTGTAGGTGTTCTTCATTAAAGCCTAACGATAGTAAATTCTTAAAAAAAACATCACGTATTTCTTCTACTTGGTGGCGTTCTGTAACTTGTGAACTATGTTACCATAGTTTACAAATCGGTTCTTTCAATGATTGCTCAAGAATGTATGGTACTATGTCAATTAATTGTTCTTATTGGTGAAATATTAGAAATTATCCAGGCTTTCTCATTTTTTCCATTGTAATATGTACGCAAACCCAAATTCAAATACTGAATATTTAATTTAAACCAAATCATTAATTTTTTATATATGTGTTTCCTTGAATTGCAAAATAAACATTAACAGCAATTACATTATCTACCTGATCATAATGTAAACAAACATGTTCTTCATAAGGATAACATGATAACTTCAAAAGCCGTTGGGGCATAGCCCAGGGGACTTTTTCAAAAATGTAAGGTTAGTTTGCAAATCTACATGACACTCTCTTCGGGACGTATGCTAGTCAACGAATAATTTAAAGTAGCACATTACAAATACAGAACAACAGAAAGAACAATAATTCGATTAATATCGTTGAGCATAATTTACTACAAAATGAATGACCAATTCGGGTTGCCAGAATTAGCCAATGCACCATTGACTTCACTTACACCAAATAGCCATTCCGTTTATGTTGACTAAGTATACCATTGACTTTGGATACTGCAAATAGCCTTTCCATTTATGTTAACCAAATATACCATTGACTTAGTATATTCCAAGTGGATTTCTCATTTATGTTAAATATGTACCATTGAATTTAGATACTGCAAGTAGAGATTTAATTCACAAGAAATAGATGAAAACTTTGGATACTATAAGTAGATTTTAATGAAATTTGGCATGAACATGTAGGGCTGTATACACTTGGTGCTACTTGATGATCGATGATTGGTGGATATTCGATTTGTAATTCGTGACTTCTGAGACTGAAATATGAACTATAGTCATGCTGCCAATTAGTAAGGCATTCAGTAAAGTATAGTCCAAGAAAACAGTGTTGCAACATGGAAAAAATTGCAACAGAAACTTTCTCAATGGCTTTTGGTTTAGAATTTATAGCTCTATAACATATCCAAAATCAGACAATGGGAACACTAAAAAAAACACTTCAAAATGGTGGACACAATCTTTTCAAAATTGATAAAATGTTTTAATTATTTAAGTTGTGTATGTATATGGAATGCTTATTTACAACTTAAAATATTATAATTTACCTTTAAATAGTACGATAATACATAATATTAAGGTCTACTATTTCTCTACAATCACAAGATACTTCATAGGTTGATTTGACTGTACAACTGATTGATAAAAAAATCTCATTAGTCATGTTCATCACTTTCATCACTCTCATAGTTTGAAGGCTGGCTGTTCTTATATCTCTTCATTTGACAATCCCCACACGCTGTTTAACATGTTAATCCATTACGCTTGCAACCGCAGTGTAAAGATACGCAGTTTGTTTTGCAGGACAACTATCGGTACAATCTCACGCATAGCATACAAATGCAGATCCCAGGAATTAATTGTGTCGGCTTCTATCAACTTTCGTAAAGTCATAATCTTTCACAGTGGCTGGAATATCAACCAACCACAGTTGACTAGTTCTCGAGGAGGATTGCAAATGATTTGTCTTTGTCTCCAGAGAAGTGTCAATTAAAGATAACACATCACTTTGCTCAATGTCCTTTATTGTTTTTCGACCGGTCATAATACCGTCGAGTATTTCACAAGCTTTCTGCGCAAATTCTTAGGAAGTTCCATGTTCATTGGTGGGAAAAGCCTCTGACACTTTTAAGGTACTAAGGGCTGAATCCACAATCATATGTCGTATAAACGCCCTAGAAACAGTTGTTCCAACCATCAATAAAAAAATGAATAATCCTGATCCATTTATGAGAGTGCCAATTGTATGGAATGTTCCAAATATTAAAGTAATGTCTTGAAGCTCGTTTTCAGTGTATAAGATTTGAGAAGCTTTTCAAAACAAGGGCTGATCAAAAGTAGATACATATGGAAAACCATGGTTGTATGCTAATTTGTTAAGGTATGTTAGTGTAGAAAAGACACAACAGTCTAGTTGCCAAAAGGCATTTTTCACCCAAACCTGAAAGTAAGGTCCACCCAATGTTTTTTAGTGTTTTCTGTTTCTTTAAGACCTACATAATTAAAATCTGCAGGGTGCCACTTTGTCACCCTTGAGCAAATTGAATTATTCAAAATGGCGGCCAAGATGACTTAAAAACTGTATATTTGCTGTATCTTTCCCTATAGAAGAGACAGGATAACAATTTTTGTGTCTAATTTTATGTTTTAAGGGTCAGAGAATACCAATAATTGATTATCTTAGTAATAAAATACCCCCGCCGCAGCAAACCTGCCGACTAAGCGAATTTCCAGTTGCCTGAATTGATTTTCAATTAAATGTATTTAATTAACATTAATTTTTATGAGTACATAGGCTTGCTGATACAGGGAGGGTAAAAAAGTTTGTTTTTTAGTGAAATATTAATAACTTAGTATAAAATAAATAAATTTACCAAGTTTGATCAAAATATATCCATAAACAAGCAGACTACAACATTTTACAATATTCCCCATAAGAATAACATGGGAATTTTAAAATAACAATTATTTGAATTTTCTCCGTAACTAATAATGGTACAAAAACACTTTGATATACTAAATTATTTGTTTTTTTAAGCTCTTTAAGAAGGTCTGAAGAGAAATTGGAAAATTTGCGTTTAGGGGGTCAAAAATTAGAAAAACCAATTTTTACCCCATAAAACCCCGTTCCCATGGTCCGATCATGCTCGCACCAGGGTTCGCGAACTCATTCATGTTTATCCCACCTTACACCTTCAAACCAAATTTCATCAAAATTGTATAAAAATTACTCATGTTTTCGTGTTCACGGACACACACACACATATATATATATACAGGGTGTTTTTTTTTAAACTTGCATCTTTATTTATGTAAAAACCGCAATAGATAGAAATATTCAGTTTGTGGGAATCATCTATTGACGTAGGGGGCACAATTTTTTTTGAATTCAACGTTACATTCACATTCTCCCCCCTTCCCCCCGGCCACCAACTTATTTTTTTTAATAGCAAGGTACCCCTTGTGACATATCAAATGAAAGAGCATGAAAAAAGAAAATGTTTGATGAAAAAAATTGAAAATCGGTTCATAAAATTGTGAGATATTTCCGCCCCCCCCCCTCCCCAGAACTTAATTTTTTTTTAATCGCAAGGTACCCCTTGTGACATATCAAATGAAAGAGCATGAAAAAAGAAAATGTTTGATGAAAAAAATTGAAAATCGGTTCATAAACTTGTGAGATATTCCCCCCCCCCCTCCACAGAACTTAATTTTTTTTTAATCGCAAGGTACCCCTTGTGACATATCAAATGAAAGAGCATGAAAAAAAGAAAATGTTTGGTGAAAAAAAATTGAAAATCGGCTAATGAATTTGTGAGATATCCCCCCCCTTTTCCCCTACCCATAACTTTTTTTAATAGCAAGGAACCCCCCCCCCCCTTGTGACATATCAAATGAAAAATAAATTTCACCAAACATTTACTTTTTCATACTCTTTCATTTGATATGTCACAAAGGGTACCTTGCAATTAAAAAACAATTAAGTTCCGGGGATGGGGGGGGGAAATATCTCGCAAATTTATGAACCGATTTTAATTTTTATCATTAACCATTTTCTTTTTTCATGCTGTTTTATTTGATATGTCACAAGGGGTACCTTGCTATTTAAAAAAATTAAGTTGGGGGAAGGGGGGGAATGTGAATGTAACGTTAAATTCAAAACAATTGGGGCCCCCTACGTCAATAGATGATTCCCGCAAACTGCATATTTCTATTTATTGCGGTTTTTACATAAATAAAGATGCAAGTTTAAAAAAAAACACCCTGTATATATATAAATCTATAAAAATTTGAACGAATGGTGTTTTTAGCCTCTGGGGACATCAAAATGAAAAAGTAAATCGGTCCCGGGCCTAGGTCTTACCATGCCACCTACGGTAATAGCTACTTCCCTATAGGGAAATTCGCTAATATATATTTTTGCTTTCAAAGTTAATATGATGTCGTTGGTGAATTGAAAAATGCCTTGTTATTTAAATTACATTAAATTACATACAAGTTTTGGAAATGATATACCACATGCATTTTTATGAACATTTTTGAACAAAATTGACTTGGTAGGTACCAACGCCGATATTTATTCGGTAGTTAGTACTTCATTTCGACATGTAACGCTTTTTTGGCCGCCATCTTGAATCGCCATATTGCATATAAATAAAATATTTTAAATATAATAATAGTGTTGTAACACATAATTTTAAACTATATTATTATTTTTAACTATATCTAATTTTCATGCTGTATTTAACTATGAAATCCGTTAGTTTAATATCCTTTTTCATTTTGGAGATATATTCAAACAAAATTCTACCCCATACATTTCTAATGAATGTTTCGTACTTTGAACAGTAAAAAAATAGTTTTTCTACATCTTCAGTTATTACTAACGCTTGCAGTTCGTTCTAGCCTTAAAATATTCATTGATGTAAGGGCTTTCATTTGAGCTATTGGCTATAAAACGGATGAGTTATAGACCAGCTACGAAGCACAATACAATATTAAATTGACCTTTTTAGAAATAAGTTGGTATTAAAAGATTTATATCTCGGTTTGTTAATACGTGACCAAGTTGTTTCTGGTCTCAAACTACTCAGTAAATGTATGGCTTTAATTTCAATATTCACTAAATAAAATCTGACAAATTTAAAATGATACTTGGCCTTTTATTTAAAATTAAATAATTTTTATTTTGAAAACTGTTTTTAGTTAAATAGGATAATCTCCGATTCTAAATAAGTAATTCATAGCTAAAATAAGTCAATACTTTGGCGAATCATTTAAGACTATAAAGGATTTTTGGAGTAATTTAAAGTGGGGGGTTATATATAGGCCCATTTAACTAAAGACAGTTTTCAAAATAAAAATAATTTAATTTAAATAAAATTCCATGATTCAATTTGAATTTGTCAAATTTTGTTTAGTGGAGGATAAATTATGTATTTTTATTCAAAGTAATTTTTCATTTTTCAGAGTAATTTTATTTTATACATATTGGGGATATATGTATTTAACTAAAGACAGTTTTCAAAATAAAAATAATTTAATTTTAAATAAAGGTCAATGACTAATTTTGAATTTGTCAAATTTTATTTAGTGATTAATAAAAATTTAAGTGATTAATAACATTAAAATTTGTCCAATGTTGGGAAAAGCCACATTTTTAATAGTGATTTTCGGGAGTTTCTCGTAGACCAATTTTTTACAACAGTATGTCACACTGCACACCCAACAATAAAAATAAAACCATAAAACGTTTCATTGAAATTTTATTTTAGAGGTCATATCTTTTTCTGACTACTAGTGTAATTGTCTATTATAAACAATTGAATTTTGGTATATTTCAAAACCCCTACTTTTTCAATGTTCCCATGCTCAGATTTTGTCAGATTTTTTTTATACATTGCCCTATATGTATGAATGTATGATTCCAAAATATATCTTAAATGTTCTTAAAGCATTTTTTCCCACCTCAAAGTGTATGTTAATAAGACTAGATGTAGTGGTGCAGCACGGCTAGGGTTCCAAGTTGAAGACTAATAACAAATTAGTTGACCAGGATCCGAACCCACGACACTTCTGCCTTGGGCCCAAAGTCCGTGACGCTACCAAACTGAGCCACCGACTCACCAACTGAACTGAGATAGAGACCTCTAATTTGCGTTGTTGGTTTTCTTTTACCAGGACCTTTAAAATGAGGGGTCACTCGATGGGTCTTTGTATTTGAAATTTTTGAGTTTCCCCCAAAATCCCCCATTTTGGGGATGAACACCAAGTGGCGGTTATGCCCCTAAAAGTACTTCATAACATGCCATAATGGTGTGCCAAGTTTAGTTTTTCTAGTATGGGCCGTTAAAAATATAACAGCGGGTCTCCACACTTTTTACTAACCCTGTATAGTTTTTAAGTCATCTTGGCCGCCATCTTGAATATCTCAATTTGATCAAGGGTGACAAAGTGGCACCCTGCCTATTTTAATTATGTAGGTAGGTCTTGAAGAAACAGAAACCACTAAAAAGCACCGGGTGGACCTTACTTCCAGGTTTTTTGACCTGCAACCAGACTACATGTCTCCTGCTGCCATATCAATTATAAGAAGAAATCAAATGGAAGATTTCCCTGAGTGTGTAACATCAGATTTTAAATGAATTATCTGCATAGCTCCAGGCCAACTTGGACCCGGTGTTTTTATGTTGAGATCTGCCACAATGGACTGTTTTTATTAAGCGGAGCATTTGTTAATATTGGAAGTTTACAGAATAATATGTTTCCCAAAAAGGTTTTGGAATATTTGTGTTCCAAAATCTCAACTATGCCCAAGTGTTTGATGACAATATCACCAACATTTTCCCTTTTCACAGTAGGGTAGATGGTATTTTTTAGAGTCATTGAAGCAACCATACCCATGCCTTGAAAGGTAGCCTATTCTTCCAGTCCAAAGTACAAATATTTTGATCCACATTGCCTGCTGCTAGCAAAAGGGTTGTGTATTCAGCAACATTAATAGAAGTACAAGCACCTAAAACCACTGTGTTTTTTTTTTGTTCAAATCTAAATACTTCCGTGTATGATGGACAAAATCCAAGATTGTGTAGAACGTCAATAAGGCACCTTGATCTCTAATTATGATGAAGCTGAACAGACAGAACAATTAAGGACATGGTAATTCTCTAGGGCGGATAGATTGTATGGTGGACTGACCCACAGAATCAATTTTCACTGACGTATCCTTTCCAACAAACATTTTAGATAACAGCAATTTTAATGTTTTAGGAATGAAATTCAATGCATTTTCAACTGTTAGTTCATTAGGTGATGGGTACTTATCGATTCATTCTTGTATCGGTAAGGGTTTTGACGTCAATTTTTATTATTTTTGCAGCAGCTTCTATTAACTGAATCATATGCAACTCAATATCACGAACGTGTGATGTATTTTTATGGTAACTTCGAAGAATACCAGTAGTTGTATCACGTAAAGTTACTATGTCTGATTTCCCTACACTATTAGATATTATAATGTTTTCTCCATAGCATTCCAAAAGCTTAATCTTCATGTACTTACGATCATAAGCATGGCTCTGTCCACCCTGAAGATATTCTCCCATTTCAGAAATTAGGTCCCCAAAAATCCTTTGATCTTCATCATTTTCGTCAAAAAATTCACAAGTTTGAAGAAACACCTGATACTGTTCTTCATTAGCTAGCCGCACCTTTTCTGAAGAGTTCTTGTTAGTGCAGTATTCTTGAGGACAATTTCTCCAACTACGAAAATTGGTGCTGCATGATTGATGATAGACACAACCTGCAGACACAAGGTCTTCTGAGCAGCATGCCAACCTGCCGCGTACATTAAATGACCACACATAACAGTGTTTTTCACAGAATTTTTATGGCTCCAACAAACTGTGTGGTTCCTACTTTCACATTTTCGGTCTTTGGCTAATGATTGGATATGAAGTCCACCAATTTTCTACAAAACAAACCGCGAGTAGTAATTGATACCGGGCCATCAATCAAGCGCACACTTTTCCTTTTTTACTTCTTCAAAGCTAACCTTTGGTTTTAAAATGCCAGTATTATTTTTATCGGTAAAGGTTTTTCGACACAATACATGAACACTTTCACCGAAAGTTGCAAATCATTGCTTTTGCGGAATCGGCTTGCTTCATTTATGCTATTTACCCCCTTTTCTGAAAGTTTTACAGTGTATCCTACATATGATTTTTGATTAGGATACATATCACATATACATCAACAAAGTCATTGTCAACTTCCATGATTATTTATCTTATTAATCAATAACATAACAAATTATAGTAAATATACAAAAAAAGAATCACAACTGTATCTCCGAAGGTTTTAAAATGTTAGCTTACATTAACGAATATTGAAATAGGGCTAAAAATAAACAAACTAAAAAACAACTCAGCTGTTTTGCAATAACAATACAAGCAGTATACTAAAACAGGGTTGCCAACTCATTGTTTCTAATATCTTGAAAATATACAATGTTAAATAATATCGGAAACAAAATAAATGAGTTAGATTTTGAGTTGCAGACTTTTACACAGTGTCCACCATTTTGAAAGTGATTTATTGGGGGTTTCCCGTGGTCGGATTTTGTCTGATTTTGGATATGTTATAAAGCGGTAATTTATAAGTAAAAAACACACTAAAAAGCTTCTGTTGCAATTTTTCCACGGATAAAGATATATTAACTGTAGTTTTCCTGAACTAGTAGTTAGTTACGTAGTTAATTGTTCGTGACAGATGTTTCAACAGACAGAGAGCGCTATTCGATTTCTCACCAGCAGTACTGCATGATTTCGCGATGTACGAGTTTCTGCTGTTTTTGTTGGTAAGTTTTTGTCTGAACATCTTTAGGACATTAGTTTAGTATTTTTATCAAACCTTCATTACACCATGAGTAAAAGTTACGGAAGTATTATCATAAAGTTTTCAAACTTCTTTACTATTATTTACTCCCAACATTCGAACTCACACATTTATTACATTAGTAAGACTAGCTGTATCTCGTGCTTCACAACGGGACAAGAATACTTAAGAGATTAATTTTGGTTTATAAATCTATTAAAAAAAAACTACACGCACTTACCATGGATTATAAAGAAACATTTCAATCGTACCATTTTGCTTATTTCAATGAAAATCCGTTGTCATAACAACTCATAACTTTAGCGCAATGTAAACATCTACAGGGTGTTCAAAAAATGTGGACATAATTTACGTAGTGATTACTTTGGGTCAAAATGAAGGGAAAATCAAGTATAATCAGTCAAGAACACTTTTAAGCTTATTCCACCTAATCTTGATGATGATCCCAGGAATCAGAAACCATTTCAACCTTAAATTTTTAATGTACGTTGTCTATAGTAATTAGTAGTATGTATCTTGATTGTCTTATTTAAATACATTTTCAGGCTTTCTTCTGCATTCTCCTATGCAAAACTATGCTTATCGAAGCTGTCAAACTCGAAGATGTACCAGACAATTATAAAGGAAGTAAGTACCCCAATAGGTTTGTTCACTTGTGTCAGAGGCAAAACAAAAACAAATTTTTTATATAAAATAGGCTAAATAGGTATAAAAATACAAAATAAATAAGGATAAGTAAGAAAATGTAATGAAATATCCAAAAATTTAATATAACTTTATCATATTATGGTCATTTTTAGACCAATTTACAAACTGATTTTAATTTTCACAAAAAGAAACTCACAATATTGAAGAGGTTTTTTATAAATTAGTCCTAATTTTCATAGTATATATTACCACACAAAATGTAAAAATATCAAACTCCAAGTTTATTTTTTAAATTTGTATAATATTTCATTCAAATTAATATTTTTAACGAATATTTAAATTAAATGAATGATCCAAAATCAATTAATTGTATTGCATCTTTTAGAAAGCGCTGAGTTTATTTTTTAAATTTGTATAATATTTCATTCAAATTAATATTTTTAACGAATATTTAAATTAAATGAATGATCCAAAATCAATTAATTGTATTGCATTTTTTAGAAAGCGCTGATGATATTTTATGAATAATATTAAGTTTACTTCTTACATTTATGAAAAAGAATTGGATCTTCCATTTACATATATAAAGTCCTTATATATAAATGGATATATGTTTGGTGTCATAAACAACCTGATTTATACAATAATTAGAAAATTGTGTAGGTTGTAATATATGTAAAATAATTAATAACGTGAAAAGATAATAAAAAGGTAAAAAAAAATATTTAATTTTTTTTTAAGAGAATGTAGGCTAATAAATAATATTCATCCATATCATACACAACAAGTTAATTAAAGAAATATATTCTATGTATTTTAAAGCAATTTAAATAGGCCTAACATTTAAAATGTTAAATTATTTTATATAAAAAAATATTATGAAAATAAGATGATTTATTATAAATTTTAAGATATAAAATAAAATATTAATTTTAAATTAAGTTTTGAGGTAAAAACAATATTAATTTTCAATAAACATATAAGTTTAATAAAATGAAATATATCATTTGATATATTGTTACCTATGATTTTTAATTAAGAAATATAATTTGTTAATAAAATCAGGTTCATAGATCATCTGTTACACACAAGTCTTAACAAACTAGTTTGTGACATTTTTAATAACAATTTTCTTTTAATAAATGGTAGAAGATATATCTGTTTGATGGTAGATGATAGGCCTGGAGTATGGTAAATCCGGTAGAAGAGATTAATAATATTAAAGAAAGAGAAAGTAACTTTTAAGAACACAAATCATTACTAAGTTTAGATTTGAAAACAAAATAAAAAAATAAAAAAGAGATGAATATGAACCCACAATTAATAATTTTAGAATTAGAAAAATGTAAAGTTATTTCGCCTCATAAATTTGTTAACATTTTAGATGAAAAAACACTAAAATAATGTATACACCCCGCCGCAGCAAACCTGCAGGCTAAGTGAATTTTCATTTACCTGGATGGATTTCTACTAAAATATACCCTTAAAATTGTAAGATTTATTTCCTCTTTAAGTAACATTAATTATTTTAATAAGTTATTAGGTATAGTTATTTAGGTACAAAGAACTGGTACACAGCTAGTATATACACACACACACACATTCAAAACACAAAACTGGCAATTTCTTCTAAACCATTTTTGTAGAGCTTAAAAATAACTAATTTAGTATACTGAAGTGTTTTTTCACGATAAATGGTTAGGGAGAAAAGTTCAAAATATTTTAAATTTACAATTTCCATGTTATCTTTATGGAGTGAATCAAGTCAACTGTACGTAGTTTGTATCAAATTTGGTAAACTCTTTCGTTTCATACTAATCTATGACATTTACCCTTGAACACTCTTTATTACATGACATATAGCAGCAAGCCTAGTTAATCAATAAACCTATTTTTATTTAAGAAGTAACTTTTTTAAGGACATGTTTAAGTGTAAATTAAAACAGGTAAATGGAAATTTGCTTAGTCTGTAGGTTTGCTGTGGCGGCGTTTAAGATATTTCCACATTCAAGAAGTTTTAAATTTTTTTGTTGCTACCATTTTGGTCTGTGTTCTTGATATTTTAGTTTATCACTCTATTCGCTTTACAATATTCAATTAACTTACGACATCGAAACAGACAAACCCGTCAATACCATAAGGACCAAAGCATCCATCTGACCATACATTTGTAAACCTTATTTCCTACCCTCAACCATCAGACGCAGCACTTACCAACACCCTCCGTCAAAGAAATACCTCCCGACATCATGTCTCTGCCTAGAGTCCGACCGCGACACCAGTGACTAAATCTGTTGTTAATTTTATAAACATTTGTATTAGTGATAGGAAAGCGAACTGGTCTAGTGGTAGAGCGCGGTACTTCGGTATGCGAGTCTTGGCTCGAATCCTGCCAATCACCAATGGATTTAATCTGAATGATGATGTCGTAACCCCTATTTTTTTGCCTGAAGTAATAAGATGCTGTATGAAGTAATTTGCTGGTGAAATGCGTGTATAGTGACTAGACTATTTAAATCAAAAACTAATGTAAAAGTCTTATGATTTACTCCACCAGAGAAACGCTATTATTTGTATAAAATTTTGAGTGTTATTAACTTTGATAAAATAACATTGTGACGTTTGTTGTGTCATCATATTGCGTTGCATAATTTAACAGCATTTCAATTAATAATGAATGTGATTTATTTTTATATCCAGCGTAGTTCATGGATTGGCAAAAAAAGACAATGCAATTTTCTGCACCACCACTTTTGAGACTATTAATGGAGTGTACAATTAGACCTAAGTAGTTTTAACATAATGTTTGTTTCCAGTGAAACTAGAGAACGAAGCAGGAATAATTACAGAAAAAACCGTAGAAATAAACCCCTTATCAGATTGTGGTTATGATACTAGTATCGTCTCAAGCTCCGATTCGAAGTGGAAAACTACAACTATCTACGTTCAATATCGGGTGCTAGCAACATTCAAGAAAGAAATTGAAAATGGGCAAAGCAATGATTTGTATTACAGAATACATAAAGTAACATGTGACCTCTTGGAACTCAGCTATTTTGTGTCAAAGACGAAGTTTGTCAAACTGGTGATAGAGAAGCGTGACACATATAAACAGAAGGCAACTGATCAAGGTGGCATACTTGGTCTTCCTTTTTATGAGAAGGACTGGATTTGGGCAATTGTCGGGAAAGAACAACGTAATGTATACAAGAAAACGGCAGAAGAGTTCTTCTTAGAACCTAAGGAGTAAAAACTCGGATGAATTGTAGCAAACACTAATAATATAGTGTTTAGCATTGAATACAAATACGTAATAAAAGATTGCTACCATGTAACGTTGATAATAAATAAACAACCTTATTTTTACAAGTATCATTATCTGTGTTCTCCAACTATGTACTAAAAATACTACACTATCTGTGTACTAAAAATTGTAAAATATGAACCTATTATTTTAAAAATACCCCCACCGCAGTAAACCTGCAGACTAAGCGAATTTCCATTTGCCTGAATTGATTTTAAATTAAACTAGAGGACCCAATCTGCTTAACGACATTAAAGGGCAATTTATAAAAATAATGGATAGTTTTGCGCAAGGTTTCTCGTCATGATGAACATTTAAGTATATGATTTTATGGTTTTTTTAAAGTTCATGGGTACTTTGGGCTTTATATATAGATTTTTTAAATAGCATTAGGTTTAACGAGTATCTAGGTTTGCTGCTGTACATCCCTGTTCTCATGGTCTGATCATGCTGGCGAACTCATGTTTCTTTAGTTCTTTAACTGTGAATTTCTAAATATTTACTTATTATAAAATAATTGTTTAATTTTCCAATGAGCAGATCTATATGGGATATATGTTTCAATCTATGTCATATGAATAAAATTGATCAGTTAAATGAGGCATTGGCGCTTAATTGGTTGCGTTTAAAATTAAAATCAGTGAGGAGCGTGTAGAAACGAGCGTTTCTTCAGTCAGGCGTGATTATTAAAAATCTCATATTCAATCAAGGATAGCTAAGCGATGTTTACGTTTTTTAAGAATTATTAGTTGCGATAAAAGGTTACTAACAGAAATTTCTATGAACATAAAATATGATGTATTCATATTTAGAAAAATTTTTACTGTAAGACGTTGATTTAATGACTGTAAATTTTATACTTTAATTTGTTAAGCTCAATTATTGAGTGATTTTAAAAAAACGTAAACAATTTTCACAGCAACGCAGTATACTAAGGTCACAAGTGAACGTTCAAACGTTTGGCCAATTTAGCCACTAATTGGGTGACCAAACGGACTATTGGAAGCTCTCATGAGATTGGGACTGAATCACAAGGGAAAATCAATATTCAGTAATAAGACTTCGAAAATCTATCTTCAAACAATCACCCCCAAAACAAAGTACTTTTGTAGGTGATGATTAACACATGTTGATGAAAATATTTAACATTAGGTCGTGGACTTTAGAATGAATGAATAACTTTACCCACCTTTTAATAGTGTAAATAATAACAGGTTTGAAAAAACCGTATTAAATAGCAGTGTCACATGATGGTAATTATGAAATATCCTTTGAATGTTAGAAGCACGTTAGAACAGAATCAGTATTGATAGTTAAAGTAAAAAATGACCTCACTGGCCTGAAAGTAATTATGTTTTTATTATCTAAACGGTGCTGTCATTTTTGATTATGCGTTTTAACCATGCAGAAATCCTACCAGTCATCATATACCCATTTTAAAACTGTTAGGTGTGTGTATGCTTAATATATGTCTTTTGGAGACCGGGTAATGAGCCTTGATAATGTATAAAACATGACATCCAAAGATAAAATTCTATGGGTTTAGATGATAACGTTTGAAAATTAACAAACTATACTAAAAATGTTTATGTACTATTTAGCAAATAAAAAAAAACCAGATAAGTCTTGTCTAATACTTTAACTGCTCTAGTTGCTTTCTGAGGATAATCTGTTACTTTCCTGGCTGATAAACCAGTTCCCAGTGCCATATTACCCTGCGTGAACAATAACTACCAGATTAAGCATCAGCAACCAGCAATAACTTTCCCTGTCAAGAGAAAGTGGAAATCCCCGGACAAATTGTGCCCTGGAAAATTTATCTTCGTGAAAGTTAATTGTGGTACAAGTATATTGCGGTCTTTGTAAAAATTAACAGACAGGTAAAACAAATCACTTCGGTTTAAAACGGTTAATATTTTACCTTCCCAGTGAGCTATTTGCTATTGTCTCATTGGCGTTGATGTAGGTGAAAATCGTTTTGAAATACCCCATTGTTTTAAATGGAACATAGTTTATAAGTAAGTATATGAATATTGAATAGTCCTTACTGTATCATAAACGAGAGGTCCGTCTGGCTGTCTTTTATTTTGCAAAACCATTAAACCAAATTTTACGAATTTTCCCGCGAATAATACACGCTATGCCCAGCATAGTCATAACCTAATCATATACAGTAGTAGTTTTTGCGTATTTGCTTGAGACCTTAATAGTTCATACGGGTATTTTTTAAAAGTACATTTTAAGTAGTCACTATGGCATACAAAATTTAACTACAACAACATTTTGCTAAATTGTTTGAAAGTTTTATCTATTTTATTCTGTTAGACATACATTAAATATACATAATCTATATTTGGTGTCGTTCGTTTAAGCTGAAGTAGTCTTTTTGCGCTACAATTCTATATCCTACATGCCACACTGATGAAGTTTTAATTGAAATGTTAAGAAATAAATTGTTGTATTCAAAATATCTGATATAGTGAGGTCTAATATAGTGGAAGTTTGTATCGTCTTCTAAACTTATCCTTTTATTAGAAAGTTGGACATACATTTAAAGATGGGGTTTTGAACCTTTAGGTATTGTGGTTATCATGTAGCCATAACACCATTATTGTTGTTACTATTATTAAACTGGACTTTTCAACGTGCCTTGTGTTTAAAACTACACAATGTTTCTGGAGGTGGATCAACTCCTCCCGTTACGAAGTGAAAAATACTAATTCTACACGAATCAAAATTGGCCCTCAAAAAAGGTGGTTAGTCACAAAAACAGCTTACCTAAAAACAACTGTATACAACAATAAAAACTGAATGAATAAAAAATGAAACACGAAATTAAAACTAAATACAGTAGAAAAATATAGAAACTCTGAAAAGAAAACTAAAATGATTTGTAGGGTTTGAGCCCGGGCTCAGTCTAATAGCAGCTAACAGACTGTTTGTTACAATTAGAGTAGTCAAGGAAGTTTGTACATGTATATTCATGGTAAACCGAATCTCAGAAAATATACTGCAAAATTCAAATACTGTATCATGTCTCCCTGTAACGACTAAATGAGGTTTCGATGATGCGTTTCATTAGTTCCAGTTTCTAACGAGATTTTGATTCCCTTTGAAGATCTTAATTAGTCTCAACTGAAAGAGGAGTGTCAGTTTTGTAATTAAATTCTTGTCTTATTTTATGTTAAGCTTCTGAGATGAAATTGTCGACAGACAACGTGTTAAAACAACGTAATAACGTATTAATTATAATTTAGATTTTTTCTTAACACCAACGTCATCTAACATAATTAATTCCTGAGCGATTTAGATAATAAATGATACGTAACTTTGTATGAAATTGATTTTCTTTGAAATTGTACAAAAATGAGTTTTATGATGTTATAAACTGATTACAAATCTACTTATTATTAATAAGGGTCACCACATTATTCCATAAGGTCCATGAGGTAATAACAGGAATTTGAATCTTCTTTACTGAAGCTTAGGACTAGCCACACCCCATAGAGAAGCTATTAAAATACTTACCAGATATTATGAGACAGTGAATACATTCATAATTTCTGAGTGGCTGTGTATACATAGTGTTTTATGATGTTCTACCAACTAAAATTGATAAGTTACGATTTCCCCATCAAATCACGCATACATATATTTTGTATAAGTTAAATAACGTGTGGATTTTAACTATAGGACTCATCCTGCACACTGTAGCATTACAGTACTGTATTGTGTTACTATATTTGTACTAAATCACATTGGATTCAGGACAAGAAATATAAACATACTACTTACCAACATTTTAAAAGGGGTGATACATTTGTCAGAGGCCATTATTTTTTACCGCCTAGCAAAGTCTTACCTGGTTAAAAGGTCGGTCCTTCTTCTTCGGTAGTGATGAACATTATGGTAATGACGGTGGATGATGAGATATGGTACTATGAGACTAATTTAAGCGTGCTGATTCTGCTACCAAGTTATTTACATGAAAGACGTGTTGGGGACCAGAGTACGGAGATCTTTTACCCAGACCGGAAGCTTACATAGCCAGCTTTGATTTATGCTAATACAACTAATTTATTTAAACTATCCGTCCAAAACATGTGACCTACAAAATGACTGTAAATGAAAAGATTGGCTGGTGATTGAACTATTTAAATACGAAATAACTGACAATTTATTGAGAAGAACTATGGCATCTTTTGGGGAAAACGTGTTGCCCTAATCCTGTTGAGGGTGGTCCGAGGCTGAAGGCCTGGAACGCTAATTGTTGATAGTGTATCAGAATAGTAGTATAAAGTCTAAGACCAGTAGCATAAAACTAGGCCTGACCTGGGCAAAATTAATAACAAAGCAAAACCAACTGGAATGTGTTAGGCATGCATCCCTTAACATTTTATGAAAATTCCCAACTTTTCCCACTGTAGCAAAATCCGCCATCTTGTAAAATGGTGGACAATCTTTAAAACACTGCAAGGTTCCACTTAAAAACTTATTGTTCTCAAACCATTCCACCCAGAAAAGTCCAATTAGTCTTAGATTCTTTGCCATAATATTATCTACAAGAATATACCATATTATATATTAGTAATATAACTTTAACAGTGAAAAAAAAATTAAATTTTAAGTTATTCATTGTGACCCTTGGTTGGAAATATAATTGATAAAATGGAAGAATTACCTTATCCAACCACAGTTGAGGGAAAATACAGTACTATGGAAAAATCAACAACGCCATCACCAAAATATTTAATAGAAACAATACGACTGTCGCACATTCCGTAAACAATACACTCCAAAAGTTTTTCCACGCCAAGCCTGTTGCCACAAACAACTATGAAAAATCAGGCATTTATAGAATTAACTGTGACGACTGTCCAAAGTACTACATCGGCCAAACTGGAAGATCTTTCAAACAAAGATTTAAAGAACATATACCTAAAAGATCACAACATCAGCTATCCAGTTATGCCGAACATTTAATATCAGAATCACACAACTACACATCTATTGACAAGAACATGGAAATAGTTGAAGTATTACCAAAAAGTTTTAAACTTGATGTCAAAGAAGAATTCACCATCTACAAAGCTAAAAAACTCGACCCATTCAACATTTTAAATGATCAGACTTCCTTCCAGTCAAATATTATATTTGATACATATATTGACAAGCTACAAATCAAAGAAGTATCAAATAAGAAGAACAAAACAAACTGAAATACAGGTGGCACTGGAGAGATGAAGATGAAGACACCTCATGATTCAGTCAGTTTTATTTAGTCAGTGACAGTGATAAAGAGAGTGCTGGCCAGCCTTTACAGTTTCAACCAGTTTTATCACTTTTTATTCAATTTTAATAGTTTGATCAACATGACTAGTTTTTACTATTGTGATTCTGACAGTGTTTTTAAAGAATCTTTTGACATACCACAATGTACATACATACATTGAAGATGTGGTTGCATACAATGACCTGACGATGTTCTAAGGAACGAAACTAGTTGTCATACTAGCAACTGTGGTTGGATAAGGTAATTCTTCCATTTTATTAATTATATTTCCAACCAAGGGTCACAATGAATAACATATCTTCAGCAAATATTGCTTCAGTGACACATAAGTATCGCAACACAAAACTACAGCTTATCAACTCCATAGAGGGAATTAGATTCAATAAAACATGTCTCAGTCACAATATAACTCCCAAATACATTCATGTCAAAGTCAGCAGTAAAAGCCATGCAGCTCTCAAAGCAAAAAAGACAGCAGAAAGAACTTGGCTGCAAAATAGTATAGATGAGCTGTATAAAACAAAACTGAAGCACAACAGCACGTTGTTACAACTTCACCTAAAACTTGCCAGCATATTACATCCAATAGAATTTGATTCCTTTATCAAGAACACTGAAGAGTGGCTACAACCAAGAGCTATTCAAAAATCACAAACTATAGACAAGAAATTAGAAAGGCTTATTGAGAATCAACCCAATTTCAATCACATAAATGAAAGTCACCAATTCCATGCAAGAACAGTAAACAAAACTGACATTGAACTTACACAAAATGAAATAGAACTCTTAGATAAAGGCCTGAAACATAACCTACCACACAAGGACTGCACACCTTTACTTATTGACACAGAGGTTGCATTAAGATGTCTACCCAAAGCAAAACAAAATGAAACTAGATTCTTAGCTCATGACAAAATTAAACGACATCTGGATTTAAATAAACAAAATAAACAGTCCAACAATGAAATAAATGTCGCTCGGACTCTTAAAAAGAAATTGAATGACAACAATGTAATGTTACTTAAAGCCGACAAAGGTAACAATACAATCATCATGAACAAGGACATATATAAAGATAAAGTTTTACATTTCTTTGATGAAAACAACATAATTGAAATCCCCAGTGACCCAACTGACAAATATAACAAAGCCATCCGAAATGCTATTAACAAGTCTTCTTTCCTAAACAAGGAACAAAGAATTCAAACCAATACAATAAAACCAACAGCTCCAAAACTAAGAGGTTTACCAAAGATCCACAAATTAAATGAACCAATCAGACCTTTAGTCAACTTCATCAATGCCCCAGCTTACAACTTATCTAAGCTTTTACATGATAAGATCTCTCAAGAAATAAAATTGGTTAACAATAGAAGTTTGAAGAATACATCAGACCTCATCAACAAAATCAAGGACATGAACATCAGAGACACTCAAATAATGGTCTCTTTCGACATACAAAATTTGTACACCAACATACCAATTGACGAGACCATAACTATCATTCAGAACAATTTGAAACAACAAAATAAATTAAACATAAAAGAGATTGATGAAATCACGGATCTTTTGAAGTTGGTTCTACATCAGAACTATTTTGAATTTGAGAACAAATTTTATATCCAGAATGAAGGACTAGCAATGGGCAATCCATTATCAGGCCTCATAGCTGACATTTTCCTCAATCACATTGAAAATGCACATATACTCACAACCGACAATCGAACACTTGCTAAAATATCAACTTACCACCGATATGTTGATGACATTTTCGCCATTGTAGATGGTAATAGAAGACAGGCTCAGTCAATATTATCCCAACTCAATAACATCCATAGCAACCTAAAGTTCACTTTAGAATTAGAAGAAAACGAGGCAATCAACTTTCTTGATATTACAATCAAGAAATTAAACAACAATTTTGACTTTGAAATATACCGAAAGCCAACTGCAACAGACCACACGATTCATAAAACATCAAACCACCCTTGGTCACACAAACTCGCAGCATATAACTCCATGGTCCATAGACTATTATCATACCCTTTGAGCCAAGAAGCTTATAACAAGGAATGCTTATATCAAGCATATCGCCAGAGTAAACGGTTACAAACCTCAAATGATTGATTCCATAATACAAAAGAAAAAGCGGAAGATGAACATCAACAAAGAAAAGTCAGAGAAGAAATACATTAAAATACAGTACTATGGAAAAATCAACAACGCCATCACCAAAATATTTAATAGAAACAATACGACTGTCGCACATTCCGTAAACAATACACTCCAAAAGTTTTTCCACGCCAAGCCTGTTGCCACAAACAACTATGAAAAATCAGGCATTTATAGAATTAACTGTGACGACTGTCCAAAGTACTACATCGGCCAAACTGGAAGATCTTTCAAACAAAGATTTAAAGAACATATACCTAAAAGATCACAACATCAGCTATCCAGTTATGCCGAACATTTAATATCAGAATCACACAACTACACATCTATTGACAAGAACATGGAAATAGTTGAAGTATTACCAAAAAGTTTTAAACTTGATGTCAAAGAAGAATTCACCATCTACAAAGCTAAAAAACTCGACCCACTCAACATTTTAAATGATCAGACTTCCTTCCAGTCAAATATTATATTTGATACATATATTGACAAGCTACAAATCAAAGAAGTATCAAATAAGAAGAACAAAACAAACTGAAATACAGGTGGCACTGGAGAGATGAAGATGAAGACACCTCATGATTCAGTCAGTTTTATTTAGTCAGTGACAGTGATAAAGAGAGTGCTGGCCAGCCTTTACAGTTTCAACCAGTTTTATCACTTTTTATTCAATTTTAATAGTTTGATCAACATGACTAGTTTTTACTATTGTGATTCTGACAGTGTTTTTAAAGAATCTTTTGACATACCACAATGTACATACATACATTGAAGATGTGGTTGCATACAATGACCTGACGATGTTCTAAGGAACGAAACTAGTTGTCATACTAGCAACTGTGGTTGGATAAGGTAATTCTTCCATTTTATCAATTAAATTTTAAATTAAGTTAAAACATTTTGACATGTTTTCACTATTTTTGGGGTTTCGCCATAATTATTGAGGAAATGCAGATTTTACATTTTAGCAAACATGTAGGGCTTTAAATTCCGCTTCATTTCCATATATAATAAAACAATGTTTGAGCAATATTGACGTAAACGGCGAGTGTCAAAGTACAATCTCATGTAACGCAGCTGTGGGACAAAAATTTATAGCAAATTAAATATTTTCTGCTATTGCTAAGCAATGTCATCAAAATATTTATACTTACATGAATAGTTTCAAATTATGTCTCTTAACGTTTTCCGAGAATAATTAAATTTTTCCACTTTTACAAAGTCCACTACCTTAGAAAATGGATGGTGCGAATCCCCCAAAGTACCCATGAACTTTTGTGAAAACTACAGGTCACAATAATAATAATATAATATACAGGGTGGGATGCAATTTTGAGACTTATGTGACTTATTAATTCTTCGTATTTTCGCTATAAACCTGCTTGTTTTGGAGCTACATGGTGTAAATGTACACCGGAAGTCATTTTTCCATAGGCTGTAACTCCTAAACGAGTGGGTTTATCGAAAAAAATATCAAGAATAAAAAAGTTTTTAAATTGCCTGTTCTATCCGATAACATGATCAAATACAGGGTGTTCCATAAGAAATTTCAAAGTTGGCCGCCATTTTGGAAAATGGCGGCTGAATTTCAAAAATCTAAAATCATATTTTTAACTGCTACAAAAAATAAAGGAATGTCCCCCATTTAAAGTTTTCTCTAATTCTAACCGTTTCCGATATCCCAATGGTGGCCTCCTTGAGTTGATCACCCTGTATAATATAATATAATAATATCCTTATATATCCACATATATAATACGTGAAGGCGATTTCTACGAAACGCTACTCCTCCGTTAATAATGGACAGGTTTTTACAAACGATGTGTCAAAATTAAGTATTTTTGTGTAGCGCCTTTACCAGTTAGTAAAACCAGTAGTAAATAGGCTTTGCCCCACATTCTATCAAAATCCCAATGTATATCTTATGAAGAAGATTTACTAACGCACCTGTATAATGAAGCTTACTTCAGTATTGGAATTTGTCAATTGTAAATATATTTTGCGTCAGGGAACACATGATTGTTGAATGTTTTAAGTTGTATTGAACCTTTCGCAACCGGTTTTTAACATTTCCAATGATATGTTATGGGATGAACGGTGTGAAGCAAGAGAACTTAGTAACAAATTGGATAGTAATTGAAAAACAAACAGTAAAACGTTAGCAACGTCAAACTGTGTATTTAGTGATAATAAATTTCCTGTTAAGAGATAAATGACCAGGTGTAGAACACAACTCTGGTAATCGTGAGTTTATAGTAGGTTATGCAAGATATTCCGCCAACCAGAGAGGAGTATTTCATAAGCCCCTCCTCTAAGCGTTACACCTACCAGACACGTGTATCAGCTGACGTGATGGCGCCAGCTGTTGCTGTACTAACAATTAAATTGTCAACTGTTCATAACAACTAATATAATTTACGAGTTGTACTTCTGTGCCAACGAATGAACCCTCTAGTATAGTTTTGAGAAATTATTGATTGTGGGGTTACTGTTAAATCTGGAATTCCTTGACAGGGGGTATGTCAGTTAGCTGTCTCAGCCCTATCAATAACATAAAGTTGTCAATATAATCTTTCTACGGAATGTTAGGTGTAGTGGAATACGAAGTGAAGTTGGCTTTTATTCTTGTACTGTTAGGGGCCTCCTCGTTTATATGGTCGTGCGGCTTCATAGGCAACAAATAATGCAAATGACATAGCAATGGGACATTTCCAAATAACAAAAATACTGTAAAATGGCTGTTACGTATATATTGACATTTACATATTGTTAATCAACGTATCTTATAAAGGATTATGTGATATAGTTTAAATGGAATATGACCTTTCTGTCATGACAGTAGCTGCTTAGATAGTATTTTCTCTTTGTACCATTTTTTACAGCCAAAATGTCGTGTTATTTTCAATCACGTTACCATACCAGTGCGCCAAAGTCCTTAATACGTTATTTGTAAAGACCGTATTTGCAGGTGCAAATAATTTGTCAAGATGGGTACCATTTTAGACAAAGTTTCTATGTTTGGATTTTATTAGACACGATAAGAACAGATATTTCTACTTAAATATTTGATATGTGTAGAATAATACTTTAAAATGTAGGCAAAAGTGGTGAAAAGGGCAGACACCAACCCGTACAATAGATATAAGATAGTTCAATAAGAAATAATTTAAGAATTGCTGTGATAAAAGGATTTTCCACTGATTTCGTAATGGAACGTTATTGCAAATCATCACACGATAAAGAAGAAAATAAATTTTAATACCCCCGCCCCAGCAAACCTGCAGACTAAGCGAATTTACATTAACCTGATTGGATCTACACTAAAATGCCTCCATAAAAATAGCACATTTATTTCCTATTTAAATAGAATTAGTTTAACGAGTACTTAGGTTTGCTGCAACAGGGAGGGTAAAAAATATTTTTTTTATAAAATGATAATAGTTTAGTAAGAAATAAAAGTATTTCCCATAATCGATCAAAATATGTTCATAAACAAGCAAACTACAACAGTTGACTTATTCTCCATAAGAATAACATGGGAATTTTAAAATTACAATTTTTTTGAATTTTCTCCGTAACAATTAGGCGCATGATAACACTTCAATATACTAAATTATTTGTTTTTTTAAGCTCTACAAAATGGGTTAAAAAGAAATTGTGAAATTTTGTGTTTTTATGGTCAAAAATGGGAAACCCCTATTTTTACCCCATAAAATCCCCCATAAACCCCCGTTCCCATAGTCCGATCATGCTATATATATATATCTATATATAGATATATAAAATAATGGTGTTTTTGGCCTCTGGGGACATCAAAATGAAAAAGTAAATCGGTCCCGGGCTTAGGTCTTACCATGAGACCTACGGTAATAGCTACTTCCCTATAGGGAAATTCGCTAAAATCAGAAAATAACATTGCAAATACTTATTTGGTAGAATGGTAGAATTCACTAACTCCCAATAAATGTTAGTTTGAAATACAATTTGAAAATGAACAGCTGTTTCATTAAAAAGTATTATTCATATGCCCAAAATGTAAACAACTCTGTGGAGGGATCTTTAAAATCTTCTAGGGCAGAGTCCTAAGGGATTTTGCTTAGTTTTTCTTTTGATAACTCATCTGCAGACTAATACCTTTCTTTGGACACCTCTACCAAGTTTTTACGCCCAGCCGTTCTCTCAAATTAGTGGGGAAAAAGTTTCCAATTAAAAATTTAGATTCCCCCATGTTAATCTTAAGGGAGAAACTCCAACTTTGATGGCCTGTGGGGCAAAGCCCGAGGATTTTTATTACAGGAATTGGTGAAAGGGGGCGTCTACACAAAAAATACTTTATTTTGACACGTAGTTTGTAAAAATCCGTCCATTATTAACGGAGGAGTAGTGTTTCGTAGAAATCGCCTTCACGTATTATATATAAGGATAAATTAATTAATTTATTCACAAAAAGTGAACATTTATAGGACATCTCCTGTTTCTATATATTCAAGCACTAATTAAAATGACTTTATGATAAAATGGCTTTATGACCTACAAACCAACTTTAAAATTAGCTTTATCATTCACTTTTGGGTGTTGAGATTTACATTCCATCTGAACAGACCAGTTGTAGCCAATCTTTCATTTAAAGGACATTTTCTTCGTTGGGATGAGGTAAAAATGCATTTACACACACTAAGATGCTCAATGACCTCTCAGTAGTGCCGGACTAACGCGGGCTCAATGTCCCCGGACTACCGGCAAAAAAATCTCATCTCCTTGGACACTAGCCTCTTACTTCGGGCTAGGCCTTTTTAACTATGCCACTAGCGCTTTCCCTCTTATTTCCTCCGAAAACTAAGGCCGATAAAGACCGACCTTCTTACTTCATGATGGAATGGCCTCTAGATCGTCTGAATAAACTAATATAGGTTTAAATTACCCGTTTTCTGTCAAAACGATCAGTTTAGTAATATGATGACTACAGCTGCTTCATGCTTCCCACATAGCACATCTCCAGGTCCAGAATGTCTTGCTAATCCCTCATGTAGAGTTCGTAAAAAATATAAACAAATAAATAAACGGAACATACATACGGATATGACACACACGAAAATACATGTAATAAACTGGTCGACCAGACGCTGATTCACGGGACACGGCGCCGGTGGAAGGTATGTCGCGACTTACCTTCCACCGGCGCCGTGTGGGAGCTTTTAGCACTTCTTCCAGGGCTGCATTCATGATATAATGTGATACAACATCGGTCATACATGGTAAAGACAAAGTACATGCTTTTTATAAAATTATAAAGACGTGGCACTTCAAGAAGATTTTTCTGATTTAACAATGCCTCTGCTATCCCTCTAGACGAAAATCGAAATTTGCATGCTATTTATAATTTATGTGATCTCACATTTTTATAAAATGATTTTAATTTTTTAATTAATAAACCAAATTATCTTAAAAAATTGTATATTTTTAACGAATTTCCCATATAGGGAAAAAGCTATTACCGTAGTACTCATGGTAAGACCTGGACGCGGGACCGATTTTTTTTTGTTTTGAGGTCCATAGACGCCAAAAACACCATCCGTTCAAATTCATATATATATATATATATATATTTATTTATTTATATATTAATATATTTATATGTATATGTGTCCGTTAGCACGATAACTCGAGCAAAAATGATCCGATATTGATGAAATTTGGTACAAACGTGTAAACCTACTTTTATTCGAACGAGTTCGCGATCCAGCATGATCGGACCATGGGAACAGCGGTTTACGGGGGGTTTTATGGGGTAAAAATAGGTTTTCCCATTTTTGACCCAAAAAACATAAAATTTAGCAATTTCTTCTCAAATCATTTTGTAGAGCTTAAAAAAACAAACAATTTAGTATATTGAAGCGTTGTTATGCGCCTAATGGTTACGGAGAAAATTCCAAAAAATTGTAAATTTAAAATTCCCATGTTATTCTTATGGAGAATAAGTAAACTGTTGTAGTTTGCTTGTTTATGAACATATTTTGATCAAATTTGGAAAATACTTTTATTTCTTACTAACTATTAACATTTTACAAAAAAAAAAAAACAGTTTCACCCTCCCTGATGCAGCTAACCTAAGTTTTTTTTTTTTTTTTTAAGGGAGAGGAGGGAAAATGCTTTTACGCACACAGGTAGCCAGCCTGTAGTGTGAGACTCCTGAATCTATCGCAGACTACTCACTAAAAAACCCCCTCTACTCTGTTGGACACAGACCTGGAATTGTTTGTCACATTACTTCAAGTCAGGCCAACATGTTACCTAAGCCCTCAGGGCTCTCACCGTTTATGGCATTTGGATACTTTAAGACCTACACCGCATCCCGGTCAAGGTCGAGCTTCTTGGCGCGGAGAATACCCTGGATGTAATGTGACACACAGGTCCAATTGTCCTCACCCTCCGTCATCATCGGTATGCAGCTAACCTAAGTACTTGTTAAACTAATTCTATTTAAAAATAGAGAATAAATGTTTTATTTTTTAAGTAGACATTTCAGTGTAAATCCGATCAGTCAAATGGAAATTCGCTTGGTCTGCAGGTTTGCTGTGGCGGGGATATTTTTAAATATATATAAAATACATATATTTTTTATTTTTTGAAATATATAAAATAATTTTTTTTAATAACGTTTTACATGTTTTTATAATTTAATTATTAAGTTAGATTTTATTCGTCTTATAAATTATAAAACCCTTAGGTTTAGTAGCTAGTACATTTATAGTTCCGGTGTCAACTACTGGGACAACTGACAGTCAGCTACTGGTACTAGCACTTTTTTCACTGTCAGCCACTGGAACACGTACAAAGGTGGAATTAAGTTTAAAAATGTTATAAAATATATTTAAAAACCCATTTTGTATGATAAATTTGAAAACTACACTAAATTTAGAATCATATACAATCCGTAATATCTCTTTAGTTCCTATTTATTTAAAACCACGGATTATTAAGTGCGTATAGTTTCTTATACTGTCAGCTACTGGTGCATTTACCTTAAGTATTAAATGCTTATTGCAGTTATACTAAAGCTTTGCGTTTGCAATGGGAGAGGACGCCGTTTTATAAAATTTGAATATTTGAATTTACTGTGTTATTTTCATTCCTGAATTTGGGTATGTGCTCGGGAGGCGTGTTGCCTGGCTGCTTCTGAAGGTTGTGGAAGAGACTCCAACCTGAAATGCTGATTTATTTATTTATTTATCTTAACGGTTTCTCCATTAATACAATTTTGTCGAACTATGAACTAGCCTATACATAAGTAGCAAAAAATAAGCTAATATCAGTGGTTACAAAAATCGTGCAATAATAATAAATAAGGAAGCTGGCAATAAATACATGAGTGGGACCTAAAAACTAAAATAAATAACCAAATTTCATCAATATCGGATAATATTTGCTCGAGTTATCGTGCTAACGGACACATATATATATAAATATATTAATATATAAATAAATAAATATATATATATATATATATGAATTTGAACGGATGGTGTTTTTGGCGTCAAGGGACCTCAAAACGAAAAAAAAATCGGTCCCGCGTCCAGGTCTTACCATGAGTACTATGGTAATAGCTTTTTCCCTATATGGGAAATTCGCTAAAAAAATACAATTTTTTAAGATAATTTGGTTTATTAATTAAAAAATTAAAATCATTTTATAAAAATGTGAGATCACATAAATTATAAATAGCATGCAAATTTCGATGGGGAAAACCAATTTAATATATTGTGCAAGTAGCAAATATCCCCTGTCAGCTAGTGGAACTTGTATGGCTTTTGTGTACCAAAGCCTGACATTGATATAATGATATAATGCATCCAAAACCCCTAACACCCCAATTTTATCATAAAATTGTCAACAAAGGTATAATTGATAAAAATAATTAGCCTAATCATTAATACTATTTAAGGAATTTAGCGAAATGACAAAAAACCAAACTTGCCTTCTTAACAATTTCATTAAGGGAATCGACTAAATGTGATGTGTACAGACAGGGTCGCTTTCAAACCACCACCATTCAGCGAGTATCGGCTAAATTTCACTGATTTGTTTGTAAACAAATAAAGAATAAACATATTTTCTTCTAACAATGCAATCATGTGTAAATATTTTTAAGAGACCACATTATAATGTAAAGAAACTCAAACTGTCAGCTTCTGGAGCACTGTCAGCTACTGGTGCATTTACCTTATATGCCAACCCCGTACTCTGCTAGTAAAACATATGCCAGTTTTTCATTTTCAATGTTCAATGTACGTAAAAATTGGATTTTGCAATAGCCCTAATAAAAACATTATCAGCCATCAATACGATATTTTTTGTAGGTAACCTTCAAACGAGAAAGTTAATTGGACATTTCTAGATGGAATGAATTGGGAAAACATGATTTTTAAGTGGAAACTTGCACTATTCAATAGTTTGTCGGCCATTTTCCAACATGGCAGACTTTGCTAAAGTGGAACAATTGAATATTATTCTCGGAAAATGTTAAGAGGCATAATTTGAACCTATTCTTGTAAGTAAAACAATTTGAAGACTTGCTTAGCAATAATAGGAAATACTTCATTTGCTATACATTTTTGTCCCACAGGTGCGTTACATGAGATTGTACTTTGACACTCGTCGTTTACGTTTGTAATGGCGGCCGTTTAAAATTTTGTTTCTTAAATAACTCGAAAACGATTGATTTTACAAAAATTTTAAACGACCGCCATTTTGTTTTATGAATTTGAAAAATCTTCATAATTTTTTGGTAGCTTTGTCTAGCTGTCATAAATGTTTGTGCAAAGTTTCCATTTCATATGTTTAACCATCCCTAGTAGCACAAATATGTATTTTATCAATATTTTATATATTTAAAGTTGTATTTGATAGAACCTCGAATAAAATATATAAATAATATATCTTTAATAATAGTTTGATATATTCAAATATATATTTGAAATATTACCAAAAAGCAATGCAAAATATAAATTAAATATAAGTTTTGAATATATAAAATAGATTCATAATATATATTGATCAAATATGTATAGAATCTATAATATACATATTTTATATGTATATTTTTCCTATTAAATATTTATAAAAAATTATGTGTTGGGAATATTTTAAATATATATATAAAATATTTTTGAAACTATATTATATATTTAAAGTATTTATAAATATATTTTGAAACACGTCATTTATTTTTATTAGTAAAATAATAATATATTTAGAATATAGGCTATAGCCTATTATCTTTTATAATTAGCAAATATATAATTTGCATGCATCTTTTTGTTTTTTATAGTGTCTATCAATTTATACATGCATTTTTTGTATGATAATTGCTATTGTGAAAGCGTTAAAATTAAGTTAATAATAATACCTACTCTGAATGGTGTCACTCTATCATTCACGTAAAGAAAAAATTACGCATATGGTTAAGAGGCAGTATACATGTTCGGCAGCTACATTTGGGTCAAACGAAAAAATAGTGTTGATGGGTTTTATTTTTTAAATTGCAATATGTGACAATGAATGTGATCATAGAAATCTCTAATGATTGGCTAGAAAAGGGTGCTAGCGACTGGTGACCGTTTAAGAAACGAATTACGGAAAAACAGATTAACAGAATCATATTATATTGTAGTATCAAAAAATTTTCAAGTATTGCAACCATTGCAACTGACGGCCGCTCTTTCACCATTTGAAAACTAATGCTAGCAACAGTCACAAGTAGCTCAGGGGTAAGGTAAGAGGCTTATAAGTCGAAGGACCCAGGTTCGAGACCCACCCGGGCTAAAAAAAAATTATCCAGTGATTTTTTCAAAATTTGTTTTTATGAACTATTTAATCAATTTACTCAACTGATAATTGTGTTTTTCATACTAAATCTTCATTATTTTATGTTTTTATGTTTAGGCCTCATGGGATGTTTGGAAGAGATATTAAATACATTTTTTATTTAAATATTATTCACTAAAATATATTATTGGAACATATTTTTTTAATATTTAATAGATTGAAAAACATATTTTTTATATATTTAATATATTTTAAATATGATATAAAATTGACATTAATACACACTTGAGATATATAAAATAGATTTTAAATATATTTATTCATATGTATTTAATATATATTTGTGCTACTAGGACATTCTTTCGAAAAAAAAGTAATAACTGAATAAAAATAAAATGTGAGTAACTAAGGACTTCCGGACAATTTAAATATGATATTTAGGTATGTTTCTTACCCGGGAGCAATGCCCTTAAATATTGGTAGAGAGTTCCGGGACACCCTGTATATAGAAATGAAGCGGAATTTAAAGCCATACATGTTTGCTAAAAAATGGTGACAAACTCGAAAAAGTAAGAACATTTCTTAATATTTTATCATATTTTGAAATTTAATTTGTTTTTTTCATTATTAAAATCATATTACTAATATATAATATAGTATTTTCTTGTAGATAACATTATGGCGAAGAATATAAGACTAATTAGACTTTTCTAGAAGGAATGTTTTGGGAACAATAAGTTTTTAAGTGGAACCTTGCAGTGTTTTATAGATTGTCCGCCATTTTCCAAGATGGTGGATTTTGCTAAAGTGGGAAAAGTTGGGAATTTTCACAAAATGTTAAGGGATGCATGCCTAACACATTCCAGTTGGTTTTGCTTTGTTATTAATTTTGCCCAGGTAAAAGTCTAAAAGGCCTAGCCTAATAGTAGTTTGCAACAACAATAAGCAGGCTATTTTCCTTTATGGACTTTTTTGTTTCAAAGAGTAGAGACTCAAGACTTGTTGATGTGCAAAAAATGTGGGTTCCAAAGGTTAGAGTCACTAGTATTTGGTAGTTAGTCCTATAATTTGGTGTTTGCCGAACAACTGAATCAAAATGCATCTTGTTTAATTATGGGTACAAACATACCGGGTTTCGGTATGATGAATTGAGCTGAATACATCATAAATGGTGTGTAAAATTGATAGAACTGAAGAATTAACTATATTTTTTTTTACAATAGGTACTCTCTTCTTCAATGAAACACCTATATCATATTAAACCATTTATTTAACTTAAATTGGTCAATAATTATTATTTATCTGTTTTATATTATCTTCTTGATTTATGTTTTGACAATAACCTCTTATAAATCTCTGAATTTAACACAAGAAACATTATTACTTTGTGAACATATTTTTATCAAAATAAGGATTAAGGGGGTGACATCCACTTTCCAGTGAGTCAATGTTTTAGGAGGGAGTCCTTTTTGTGGCAGTACTAGTGATGAACATCTTTTTGTGAATAAAATATTCAGTATTTGTTATCATGTTTTACACATCCTTCACAATGGAGGCTGAGCACAAAATATATTGTTATCGAATGTTTTTGCCAAAACAATGGATGTTCCACGTGACACTTTATTTATGCGATAAAGCGAAACATGTCAATGAAAAGGAAGTGTTTTTTTTAGCATTATGACCAGAAGTGGTTGCTGTGTTATCTCGATTGATGAACGAGCTGCTATCTGGTGGAAACTGATAAAGAACACTTCCGGTTTATGGGATTAACAAATGTGAACTCACAAAAACAATGTTAGTCTAAACATTTTAAGAGATTTTATTTTATGTTGTCTAGCTAGGGTCTAAAACGGAGCAATGCAAGTACAATACTTTGGAAGATTTTTAGTAGAGTTTCCCAATGTATAAATGCATACACTACTACTACTAGTTTCTGTATAACGAGTAAGTGTGTGTTCACACTATTAAAAACTTTCAATTGTGTAAACGTACTTAAGTTAACTTCCAGTAGTTACTTGTAGCTTAACATTTATGTTTTGGTTATTCTTTTCTAAAAATTTCTTAAAATCTACGGATGTAACGTTGTATCCGTAACAAATTGTACATTTTGAATAAACAAACACCAACATTTTTTTAAAGTTTTGTGCTGGTATGACTCATAAGTATGATTATTTATAGCTATCATTACCTTAATACAGCAACGAAGCCTATAAGTACAGTACCCGTTACATATTTAAGGCTTATTATAAATAGAGAATAGTGTAGAATATATCCAAACGATCGGAGTAGCAATGATACTGGCTAGAATCAGCTGTATCTTCTGCTAATGCCATTATTACAAGCCTGCTCGTGTATCATGCTCACCAGAAATTCAAATAAAGTGCAATGATACTTCACTAAACATCTGTTAGTGAAATATAACAATCTTTTTCGATCATTTTATTTATATAGATAACTGGCCCACGCCTAAAAAATTAATCTTGTTGTTCATAATAGGTGGATCTTTTCGACGCAAACTCACAAAACTTCATATAAAAAGTATTTGCCGTTGCATCTCTTGTTAATTGATTTTTTATGATTATTTTTTAGGGCTAAAGAATAGTATCTTTTTAACATTGGCTGGATCACTACGATAATAACATCTATAGGAGGTTGTCTGAGCCCCACCCATACATAAAGTGTTACCAGGCCCGGTCTGGCTCTATTGGAGGCCCTCCGCCAGAAATAAAACAAGGACCATGCGGTGCTCTCACGGCAACAATTAGTTAGCATAACTTATATGTTTGCTGCATTCCGCTGGTACATAAAAGAGGCCTAAGGTGGTTTTAAATGATTAAAAGTTTTTGAAAATTTTGATTAAATTAATAATTGCTAAATTTCCATAAGTTAAAATCTTTGTATTTATAAATTTAATTACAAGGTATCAACCAATTTATTAAAATTGATTTAAGTTTTCAATTTAAAAATAAGACCAAAACCTAGTTCTTGGAGTTTTTGCCATACATGGTAAAAAAGCATATCACGTACCACTTTTGAATTTTGAATACATCTATGAATGGACCACATTTACTGTTTATCACACACTTTACTCCATAGTTGTACTTCAGCAACAAAGACAAACAGAAATAATCAAAAGTATTTTAATTTAAACGTTGTAAGGCTTACAACAAACTTCGGATGATTTCCGCCTGCCTGTTAGCAACTTCTCATTGTTAGCAGAATCGGAACTAAAACCAGCTAACCTGCTAACCATAAGTTCAAACAGTTTGACTTTAATTTTTTTTTTTTGAAATATTTCCTATCCATTTTTATTTTACTCGCGCCACTTGGGTGCACACGTTTCATTTTATAAACTGAACGATTCACGTGTTAGTAATCTTTCAAACAATACGTCATAACCCACTACTAGTCGTAACACCACACTCGACATTTTGGTGTTGAGATGAGGCTGACTGGTCGAATAAAATCAGTTGTAGATAAAATGACGGATAGGAATTGGGAACAGTTTTTAGGGATGATACATAAAATGTAATTGCATTTATTTTTGTTGTTTAAAAAAATTTAAAATTGCCAAGACACTGTGTTTTATATACTGATGATTTAGATTTTAATGCCTGTAGTAAAATCGGTTTTAAAAACCAGGTAACAAATAAATAGGAATATGTGTTATACTGAGTTAGAGACATTAGGCCTACTGAATAATTTAAATCTTGCAGTCATGTAATAAACTAAAAAAATTTAATGAATTGTAAATGTTGTCATTCTATTACGTTTTATACAAAAGTAACAAAATATTAATGCAAATGACAACAAACAATAGGAATCAAGCGGGAAAACTCCAATGTTTAAAGTAAAATTATATTCGATAATTTTCTTTGCAATGACTGAAACCACTGCACCGATTGAACGCCACCAGTTGTTGTTGTAGTGGAATTCTCTCGGTTTTTCATTCGACTGAAAAAAACCACTGGTTTTAAAAACAACCGATTGACAAATTGACTAGTCGATAGTTTTTTCCAGTCGGTTGTCCCATCACTATACTAGTACAAGCGCTAAGCTGTCTGCTTGAGTCCAGACACCAGACATATCGCAGACGCGCCGGCACGGCAATGTCTCGTCACTACCGGGGAGCGCTGGGCACTGAGCTTATTCAAACGGTGCGTTGCAGTGAGATCGGTGACTATCCTCTAGTACCGAGTGACTATCACTGTAATTAGGGGCTACCCCTAACTGTAATTCAATTAAAAGAGTATTCTTTATTAAAAATTGTTTTTGCAAGACTACGTCGCTGTGAAACAGTTAAACAAAATATTTTTTTTATTATAACAAAATTTTTTTGAATTGATATTTTGGCTTTTGGAGGCCCCTTGAGCCGGAACCCTCGGGGATCGCCGACCAGCCGCCCTGGCCAGACCAGGCCTGAGTGTTACTATTTTATGTAGGTATGTCTTATTTGAATAGGGAAAGCTTTTATCGTTGGTATTCAATGTTACCAAAATCTTACTGAATGTGTTTATCAGCTGTGGCATTTTAAGTAAATTTTTCAATAAGAAAACGTTTATCATTTGGCAAATATATGTACTATCTTTATTTTAGCAAAAATATTATATACAATTTCAAACTATTTTCTTGGGAGTATATAGACTTATGTTTACCGTAGTAACCTAATTTGAAAAGATACTCCCCCGTTTTATACAACTAATTAAACTCGTAGGAAATCTTTCAATGGAAAGTAGGAAAACATATGTAGTTCCTTATTATATATTTAACATGAAAACTGTCTTTCCTTTACCGCGGTCTCTATTCTCAGCCCACGAATAATACAAGCGTTAATATTACATACATATTTACCTAATATACAATAATGCATTTCAATATTGGATATCAATCTCTTTTGTTTTCAGCCTTTTAATTCAAGCACATACATAATATTCATTCATGCGATTCATACATGCTAGCAAAAAACAATATTACAACAGACATAAAAAAACTATTCAGGTACATAATACCATGTTGATACAACATTACATGAATATGCAAGAAATATATTTCATTTGTGATATATTTTCTAGCTAGTAGATAAAAAGCAATCCCCATTTAATATTCTGATTCCAGGATGATACGGGGACTTTTGGGTTTAAAATAAAACACAAAAACCTAGAAAATATACCACGCTATAAATTTAATTATAATAAAAATGCCGTGGACGCTCGGAATTTTTATGCTACGTTGAAACTAAAACATTTTATTTTTACTGCATTAATAAAGAGTTGATACCAAAGTGCAAGCAGTTAAAAAATACCGTAACAAAGAACAATGGTTGGAGGCGAGCATAAAATGAAACCACGACGCGTTTGTACATGTATCTTTGCGCCACACAAAGGAACATAGGCGGTGACGTTTAGGCCCCGTCCTAGCTGGACGGCAAGAGCGACGCGACCGACGCGACCATTGGCCGCTGCTGTTGGCGGCAAAATGTGTGTCCACACTGAGCGGTGCGACAAGGCGACGCGTCATAGAATGAGGCAGCTGTTTTGGGTGCTGATCCGTCGCGTTGCCGGTGTAGCGCTACCAAATACAAACATGTTTGTATCTTGAAGCGCTTGTAGCGCGACCGACAAGAGCGGCGCCGCTGTTGCTGCTCAGCTAGGACACTCCCATTACTTAACATGTGTTTGTATCTGTCGCTGTTGTCGGTCGCGTCGGTCGCGCCGCTCTTGCCGTCCAGCTAGGACGGGGCCTTACACAAAACAGTCACACAATCTCATAAAGGAAAATCATACTCCCGTTTTTTTTAACGTACTCCTGTTGTGAACAATATTAATTACATATCACTGCTGTTGGTTGAAGAGAGTAATGTAAATATGTAACAAACGTCGAATATTTTAAGAGAATCATAAATCAATTCGTTCCATAATTTCCCAATCAGATAAAAATTAAATTCTTACTGAAACAAGCTGCAATCAAAGCTCTTCCAGAAATAAAATATAAGCTGAAGATTATTAAAGTTTCTCTACTACTACTCTTCTTCTACTCCCGCCGCAGCTAACCTGTAGGCTAAGAGAAATTTCTATTTGCCTGGATTTACACTAAAATGACTCCCTAAAAGTGTCACATTTATTTCCTATTTAAATAGAATAAGTTTTACGGGTACGTAGCTTTGCTGCAACAGGGAGGGTAAAAAAGGGGTTTTATTTGTAAAATTTTAATAGTTTAGCAAGAAATCAATGCATCTTCCAAATTTTATCAAAATATGTTTGTTCTTAAACAATCAAACTACAGCACTTAACTTATCCTCCATAAGAATAACATGGGAATTTTAAATTTAATTACCTATAACCATTGACTTTGTATACTGCAAATAGGGATTTTATTTATGTGAACCAAATGTATCATTGACATTGGATACTTCAAGTACTGTATACATTTAATATATGAGAACTAGATGAAACATAGACTTTGGTTCCTGCAAGTAGACAATTTATTTACGTGAACCAGACCTATAAATGACTGCAAATAGACATTCCATTTATATGAACCAAATTACCATTTAAATTGGATACTGCAAGTATTTAATCTTATTTACGAGGAACAGATGTAGCATTGACTTTAGAAAAGTATTGTAATAATATGCTAGCTCCACTTAATATTGCAAGCAGACAACTGCATTGTACACCAGGTTATATAAAAATAATGAATTAAATTTTAATAAGGTAGACCTATTTGATTTAATTATTCTTAGTATTGTGCATATAAGGAGCTTTGACTGTTGAGGCATGCTACTGGTAGAAACTTTCGACAATGTTCAAAGTTTGTTGTTAAGGCCAAATAAGTTAGACATGTTAAACTAATGTGATGGGCTTACTTTCCTAGTTAAACTATTGTAGAGTACACTACTGGCAACATTGAAGTTTATTTTCTAGGCTATATTTTCTGTTATAGATTTTAATCAAAGCACTGTGGAATGGGAAATTAACGTGCGCAGTAGTTTGTTACGATAAAAACTTGTAAATATTTTAATATATTGTACAGCAGCAAACAGGTTAGCCACATTATCAGTGACACTTTAGCTTCTAAATCACGTCAGGCCACAATCAAAGCCTGGAATCATCCTTATACTTCCATTCAACCAATAATCCATTTCAATTTCATGATTAGTTATCAACTTTTAGCTCACTTAGTAAATGAACGTGTTGCTGTAATATCATTAAAAAGTTTTAAGAGGCAAGAAACGTGTGCAAATAAAGTAATCCTGTAAATAATCTTTTTGTAGCAAGAAAATTAATCCTGCTTTCCTGCCAATTCAAATAAATAATTTTCCTGCGTTTTACCTACCAAGTTGTTAAAACACCGTTTCATACTGCTAGGTCCAAGTTCAAATATGCGACACCATTCTCAGGAGGAAGGGACTAAGTTCTAAAACTTTGCGAGTAAGCTAGTGTTAAGTTGATCTTATTTGTTTTAATTTGTTCCTTTTAGAAAAAAACTGAGCTAAGGTTTGCTGTTTTTTTACTTTGATTTTAGCGTTATCAGTTTTGTATAGTACTTATCTTGACATGATCAAACTTCTTTTTAACTTAGACATAATGAGCTTCCAGCTCTCAAAACCTGGCAAAACTCCGGTGAGACAGTAGGCTATCTTCAAACTTTCATTAAACCAACATTCACTTAACCACTTTTAAGAAACGATTAAAAATTATTAAAACATTTTGATATAATATAGTAGCGCTAAAAGAAAGCTCAAAACATTTTAAAACTGCCCTATTTAATTCAAATCGATTAACACGATTTATCACTCATTTCCATTTGTTACACTAGCACCTAAGATGGCGGCAAGTGGGGATTTATATCATGACATGAAAATGTACTCTCCTGTCTACTTTGTTGGTTAGATTTCTCATAATATGTTTGTGTATTTCCTTTATTCACAAACAAAACCCATACTTTGGTTTTTAGATGTCAGAGAAAAGACTAGAATAAGGCATTTTGACTTAAATCATTCCAAAATAATTATTGATGAAGAGGCATACAATAAAATACCCAAATTAATACGTGGTATTTCTATAAATAGTTTACATGCCGATTTTTTTAAAGTTAACGAAACATATGTCTCATTTACGAGTGTTTGTTAATGCTTCAAAACACATTCCTCAAATAATGTATTAGGGTCAGTTTACAAACTGTATCCTAAAACAATAATAGAAAAGAATCATATAGTTTTATATTACCATAATTGATCAATTAAACAAAAAACATGTCTTATATACGTGGTGGAGAAATTCTAGAATAAAACATAGCATTGTCTGATTGAACATAGGTGTTTAATCATATTACTAAGTAATTGTCACAACACATTAGGAATGATTAATTAACAAGTTTTTGTTTATTTTTTGGTGATGAAAATACGTTAAACTCATCGTGAAACAACTATTTAAATATTAAAACGAAAAAAGTCATGTTTAATTTTTATTTGTAGTAAATCAACTGGGTTTATTACGCTTGATAAGTTAAGCTTGGATATAAAGTTGTGTCAAGTTTGTTAATTGGTTGAATGAGTACTCAAAGGGAGATTATCCCGGTAAAGGATTGTCAAGGAGATTAAGATTAATTTCTCTGGAAATCTGCATACATGGTAATCTGCTATGAGCCGAGACAAAGAGAAAATGTTTATAGGGATATACTGGAATTAAATATTTTGACGATTCTATCCATCAGAGCTTTGACAATGTTTATTTTTTAACGCAGCATTATTCTCACAACGGATATAGCATTGGTTAATCGTGATATATTCAAAGCTACATTTATAAATAAAAATCTGAGACAGTAAACTAATGTGTGTAGAATATCAGTCTTGATTGTAAAATACTGTGGAGATGGTGTACGCAATATGTAATACATCCAAATTAATTTAGAAACATCAAAAATACTTAAGAATTGAAAATATACGAACGATAAAAAATTGTATAAACATAATAATTTAAACAGCCATAACTTTCGAATCCGTACCTAAATCGACAGAATCGTCGAACTGCCGAATATTGGTGGACCTTCGGATACGTTGCTGAGAAAATGTTTGGGAGAAACCTTAGCTATTATTCAACATGAGTGAATTGGATGAGTGATTGGGATTCTGGCTAGCACCATACATAGGTTATTTCAAAGAGCTATAGGTAAAGATTTGACAATCTTTTTGACTCTGGTAGCCATCTTATTAAAAAAAAAAAATACTGATGGTATTATATTTAAATTGGTTGGACGGCACATACAGGGTGTTGGAAAAGTCTTAACACACCTAAAAATAAATTGAACTGCTCAAGATAAAAATTCAACACATCATTATATGATGCCTTTTCTAGCTTTTTGCAAGAAATCTAAATTTTGCCACCTCCCCTTTTAAGGGTGGATAGGGGGCAACTCAAAATTTTAAAATTAATGTACTTACCCATATTATTTTGGCCTGTGACTGCTTTCACGAATCATTTGAACTCAAACTGACAACCGAGTCGAAAATGGCAGCTATTCCACCATAAATTTAAATAACTTAAATCCTACCAACACCCTAATCAATTTGGTGTTGATTCGAACAGCTTGAATCTACCATTTTGAATCTTTGAACGGCTGCCATTTTGTACTTAGTTGTTATTTTGGGCCCAAATTTGTGACTTTGTATTCTACTGATTAAGAACTTTAATTTGATGTGCGTTTACCTATCTACTTGTACATTACGTGTATCTACGTGTACTTAACCTATCTATACGTTTATGATTTTCCTACTATTTCTAGCGGGCCATTCCCTTGAGGAGGTACCGCATAACTGAATTATGTGTTGAAATTGTTTTAATGCCCAGTAAGTGTGTACCATAATGGATTTTGAGTTGCAACCTTTCTACCCCAAAAGGGGGAGAGGGCAAAATTTTGATTTCCTGCCAATAGCTAGAAAAGTAATCGTACAAATGTTAAAGTTGTAAAATTTTATCGTGCACCGTTTAATTTATTTTTGGGTGTGTTACGACTTTTTAACACCCTGTATAAATCAAACGAGTAAAACCAAATAATTACAATTTTAATAGTTTCCGTTCAATAACTAAACACGCGCTACCATTTAACCATCACAAAGATTATCACTCTACTATTTTCTTGTGCTTCAAATAATTGCAATAAATTCAATTGTTCTACAGCATTTACCAATATCAAGTTTCACCTTTATTTTAAATGATCCAAAATGCTTATATGAGTTAAAACTTTCTTGACGCGTTCAAAGACCTTGACCCGAGGCACACGAGTTCAATCATGGCACAGAGACCACGTGATCCCAGGTGGTTATGACGTCACACGTCGCTGATTAAACTGTTAATACTGATGCTGATTGCATTTTCGCAAACCTGACCGCGTAGAGAAGATTAACCCTTGTATCAAGTAATTGGTACTGATAATTGATAAAGTTTATTTTAAAATACATAACTAAGTATCAACGATTTTAAAGTCCTTAAATACTAGTGTTTTTTGCCAGGGGGGGCGAGCTGGTCTAGTGGTTAGAGCGCTTGACTTCGGTCCCTGAGGTACCGGGTTCATATCCCACCAAATCGCCAATGGATTTGATCTAAGTGACATTTCCGCAACACCCAGGTTGCGAAGAAACACAATACTGGTCTCCGCCTAGCGTCCTAGGACAAAAAATGTACTTTTTTACTTATATTTTTTATATTTTTGTTGTAATGTGTAAAACTATCAAAATAACACTATCAATCAATTTATCCAACTCGTTTCTTTGTATCACACGTGATATAGATTTTATGCAGTGATAATTTACTTTAGTAGTCACCAGTGGGGAACGAGCTGGTCTTAGACCATGGGACTTCGGAGTAAAAGGTCCCGGTTCAATTCCAGCCAACCACCAATGGATTTTATCCATGTAATAAAGCAACAACCCTCTAGGATAAGTCTGAAGTTATGTGTAAACATTTCCGGGTTAGAACCTTGCGTTCTAGGATGTGAATGTGAGTAATAAAAAAGTGGACACCTGTGTTTTGTGGACAGCTAAACAATAATACAAACCATCAATAGATTATTTTGGGCTCAAAAAGCCTGAATTGATGATTTGTTAACGATCAACGTTTTTGTTCATTCGTTTGGTCACAGTAGCAATGTTTAACAATACCCCCGCCGCAGCAAACCTGCCGACTAAGCGAATTTCCATTCGTCTGAATTGATTTTCAGTTAAATATATTTTAATAACATTAGGTTTAACGAGTACCTAGGTTTGCTGCTACAAGGAAACTAATAAAGTGTGTTTTTGAGTAAAATATTGGTAGCTTAGTACAAAATGAATAAATTTACCAAGTTTGATCAAAATATATTCATAAACAAGCAAACTACAACATTTGACAATATTCTCCATAAGAATAACATGGGAATTTTAAATTTACAATTTTTCAATTTTCTCCGTTACTAATAATCGAACAAAAATACTGTTATATACTAAATTATTTGTTTTTTTAAGCTCTTTAAAAAGGTCTTAAGAGAAATTGGGAAATTTTGTGTTTTGAGGGTCAAAAGTGAGAAAAACCAATTTTTACCCCATAAAACCCCCCGTAAAGCCCCGTTCCCATGGTCCGATCGTGCTGGTTCGCGAACTCATTCAAGTTTATCACGCTTTACACCTTTAAACCAAATTTCATCAAAATCGGACAAAAATTACTCAAGTTATCGCGTTCACGGACGTATATATATATATATATATATATATATATATATATATATGTCTATATATATATATATACATATATAAAAATTTGAACGAATAGTGTTTTTGGCCTCTGGGGACATCAAAATGAAAAAGTAAATCGGTCCCGGGTCTAGGTCTTACCGTGCCACCTACGGTAATAGCTACTTCCCTATAGGGAAATTCGCTAATACAAAATTAAAAAGAAAATATTTGGAAAAACTGTTTTATAAGCTAACTGATTCATAAATTTTTAAGAAAGTTACTTCTTAGTAAAATAATAAAATTATTTAACCATTTAAAAATGTAACGATTAAAACAAAGTAAACATTTAACCTTTCACTGCTCAACTCTTGTACCGAACTTGTAACTTGTTCTGATGATGATAAGAAATGTCGTAAATGAGGTCTTAGACCTAAACACGCACCAGTTTTAGTGGATCGTAAATCGTGTCGACAAATTTGGCGACAACATCCTCCCTTACTGTAATTCTTATGTCTCTTTCACGTAAAAATAGTACCAAAATGTCCTTATCCATGATATTTAAGGTAAGATAAAAAAAAAAAATATAGTGCAGTTCTCAATGTATAAGGTCGAGAAACATCATTAGTTTTACGATTTTTCTTGTAAAAATATTAGGTATTAATTTCAAAAGTTGTTGTTCAAAAAAGGGTAATGTTGTTTCAGAATTGTGTTCATCCGCAATTAGTAAATGAAACCAATCTGTAATGATTGGAGCCTGGTAACAATATCCTCATAATCCGATATTTGAACTCTGTAATTGTCAGTGTCCGGAGTACACATTGTGATTTGCATTCGATTGATTCGAATACAATCATAATGTTGATTAGAGATATTGAAACCCTAATTACGTTTCTTTAACTAATTTAAAACCATTTATCCTTGATAAAAAAAAATCTATTAAAGAATATTGCAAATGTTAGGTAGCATTAATAATTATTATTTAAGATGGTTAGGCGTAGTATCATCTCATTGCATGGCGTTGTTAAACCAATATTTTTATTGTTGCTACTGAACAAAGTCCATTATATATTTTCCATCACACTACAGAAAAAACCTTTTTTTGAACATGTGTTGCGTATCTACAGTAGTATTTTACTCCCCAGGGAGTAAAAAAGCTTTTGTAGTCCCTAGAGATTCAAAGACAGTTATTTACAATCGTATTATCAAAATTATGTATAGATTGATTTAATTTTATTTATTATATTGTGGCACTCTTGTCAATAGTTGAACATATCAATGTATAAAACACAATAACGCAATAATTGTAACAGTCAAAATGATTGAATATCTTCCTAAACAGCTGCTTACTTGCATTAGCAAAATTGAAAATTAGTTAAAAGTATTTTCTTTCATGAAAAGTATTTTAGTTTCCTGGGTAGTTTTTTGAAATAATGCTGCAATATGATGGAAAATAGAAATGATCACATGACAAAAAAGTGTCGCACTCATTTTTCAACCTTGGCTATGCCTTAGTCATTAAACTTGAGCTCGGGTCAAAAAGAGACATTTTACGCCCTAGTGATGAAATTTACTATTTACATTCGTATTTATACTCATAAACATAACTACAAAAACCCTATCATACATGCCTATAAATATATGATGGGCCGTGCAGTCATAAAAAATAAACATATAACTGTTTAATTTGTTAATTACATTATACATTTTAAGTTATCTCTGGTAGATTATAGTCCCTTTTCTGCTCTACGGTACATACTAAGTATTGTAGAAGTAGTTACAACCTAAGGGCCGTCTCGCATTATTATCTCTGCCTTGTTATGCCGGGAAGGTTATTGTTCTACGCCGTCTTAATTAATACCTACGTGGTGGTAATGGTTCGTTGGTAAATTGTAGAGGCAGATTCTATCTATGGAGGATTTCTTAAATGTAATAAGCTCGACTTTAATATTTTGTAATTTATCGCTTATTTTAGATTTAGATTTGCGAGGTTAGCTTCAAGAAAGGTGCTTGTGGTCCTAATGTTGGTTTCAGAAATAGGTATTTTGTTTCATGGATATGGAATATCTAGTTTTCTTTTCAGTCACATATATTAAATAATTTGTTGTTTTTTATCAATGGAAAGCGAACTCTCAGTTTCCAACATGTATTTTGTAACAATTACACTAAATCATGAACGTGATAACCTTTATTTTCCCCTATATTGTACCCTACAAATGCATTACGAGATGAAAATTAAAAAGCTTTCCTTAAGTTGTGGAATATCTAATAATATTTTATACTGTGGCATAATTATGTTGTGGAATATGGGGATAAAAATCCTCAAATACAAATAAAAAAAATATATTCCATGTTTATAAATTAGTTTTATTCTGTTTAGTTACAAGGTTATATTCTTGTAAAACAACATGGGAATCTTATCGTAGTTGCAGGGAGACGATGGATTTTATTAATATGCTGTTTACAATGTACTTAATGTTACAAGTGTAAAATTGTTTTACGGACACTTGTGTTGTAATGTTACAATCTTCATTTTGAATAAATAGTTTTGCAACGACTTTATTCAGACTATGAATGCAGTAAAACTGCTTCAGGTTGAAAGTTATGCAAAACTCTCTTGATTCCCTTTTGTCAAAGTTTTCTCTTACATTTACGAAAACTTCAGACAAGGAAATTCAGTTGGTAATACTTAAGTCACATAACAGTTTTCAAATTCACTAAACATTTTTATTGTACGAAATATATAGGCTACAACAAAATATTCTGTGCAAAGTCTTGTCAATTTATGAAGTCACACAATGAGACAAAATGTAAACGTGTTTGATTGGACCCTCCAATCTTGTGGCCAGACCCAGCACAAATGCTAGACTCTTATTCCTGTATTGGGTCTGGTGATGATTGGAGTGTTCAATCGAAAAATATTGCCTCAATCATCCATTTTAGTTTGATAACATAAAAAGTACAGTTTAGATGAAAGATTTGTTTATTTTTTCACGAGAAGCATAAAAAAGAAGAGTGTAAAATAGAATAGTAACAAATTGAATGTATTAAAATAGTGAAAGTAGATTATCAATAATAAAACCGTTATAAAATAGAAAGCTTTACAAAAATGTCATTCCTTTATCCAAAGCTTAAAGCCTCGTCAAAGTATTCAGTCATGAAATGTATTCTTGTTAACATACCAGCTTATATATTTTTTAGGTGACATACTTAATTTTAAAGGAAGGAATACTATTGGACTATTTTTGATAATATTCCGTGATCGTGAAAAAAATCGTAATATACTTCCGTAATCACGGAGATGACCTGAACATGTTCCGCGACCGTAAAAGCTGTATGAACATCTTCCGGGATCTTGAAGAAACCATGATCGTCGCCCGCGATCGCAGCAAATTCCTGAAAATCTTCCGTGAGCATGGAGGGGTCATGACCATCATCCGCGATCTCGGTGAATTCCTGAACATTTGCCGTAATTGTGGAAAAATCGTGAACTCTTCCGTAAGCACAGAGCCATCTAAAACACCTTACGCGATCACGGGCGACTTTAGACCACCTCTCGAATACATGGAGGCATCTTCTCTCATTATGACCAATCCCTTCCGAACAGGCCCCCAGGGACACCCCGGGGCTATACCACTATACCACTACACCACTACACCACTACACAACTACACCACTACACAACTACACCACTACACCACTACACCACTACACCACTACACCACTACACCACTACACCACTACACCATGAGATAGTTTAACAACGGAAAATAACAGTTTAAACAAATTCTTATATTTAGTGATAGTTATAAGGTTTTTTCACACAACATTTAATTGTATTTGTGTGACATCAAATCATGTAGTAAACACAGCACAATCTGCCAACATGGCGAACATCAACAATATCAATACGTCTGTTTGTACAAGTGGATTGCTGATTTATGTTTATCGTGTGATGGATCATAAATTTGTTGTCAGTGATAAAATATTATAAGCCTTCGGTGTTATTTACATTCGCAGAGGGAAATAAAAGACCGAATGAAAGTACTAAAAATTCATAAAATACTTTAATACTGTACATAAAAATATGTATTCCATGCGGCTTATATTAATAGGTATCTTACTTATAAAAATACTATTTCAATAATTTATAAATAAAAAAACTTTTTTAAAATAAAACGTTTTTAAACGCACTTAAAAGTAGAAAATAATTTATAAATATGTGGAGAGTATTAATACTTTAAGATTAAAAACGAAAATCGTGGGGTGCATGCAATCGATAATTTACAAATACCTTCACCTTTTGAACTAATATATTATTATCGATTTCATGCACCCCACGTTTTTCGTTTTAAATCTAAACAAGTATTTATACTCTCCACATATTTATAAATTATTTTCTACTTTTTAGTGCGTTTAAAAACGTTTTGTTTTAAAAAAGTTTTTTTATTTATAAATTATTTTCTACATTTTAGTTTTTAATGTGAGGATCTATTTCAATCATCTATATCAGATTAAGTCAGAGGCATGTGGGAAATCTAAGGTTAATTTGAGTTTCTTTTCATATGTACTTATGTATTTGATTTAATATATGGCCTACCTACTAACAATAAATATATCAATCTATTTAATTTATTGTTTACTTTATAGAATACAAAATAAATAACAATTGACATTATTAACAAACACCTTTATATCTGCAATCACATTTTTTATCTTTATTTTGAAATGTTTGTCTAAAAAATCTCTTGGGAGCATAACCTTTTCCCCTTAACCTCTTAACATCAAAAATTTGGAAGCCCATGGGGCGAAGTTTAAGGGAAATATGAAAATTAAATGATATAATATTGATTTGTGAGCTATGTTTCAAATTTCAAGTCTCTAGCTCATCAGGAACTTCGTTTAAAATTGATATCAAAATTTGTAGGAAAGCGAGCTAATAAAAAAAGCCCATGGGGCGTAGCCCAAGGGAAATATGAAAATTAAATGGTATAATATTGCATTGTCTTCTATTTGTGAGCTATGTTTTAAGTTTCAAGTCTCTAGCTCATCGGGAAGTTAGTAAAAAATTGATTGAAAAATTTGTACCGGACAAGAAAGCGAGCTAATGAAAACGTTTTAATAAATAGTCTAACTTCTAATTAAAACACTACCTAATGCTCTAGATGAATTAGTCCTGTCATTTACCTAGCTCACTTCGGGTTTATCAATTGAACTTCAAGTCTTTATAAAACGATAAACAATTAAAATTGCATTGCTGACTAACCAGTACCTAGGTTCTTTCCTAAAACATTAAAAACTAGCTGTCCAGCGATAAATTGTAAATTTAAGTTCCAAATCTAATAAATTTCTCAATATTAGCAGTAGTAAATTCACCAAATTTATAGTTGGATAACAATATTTAGCTGACCAGTGCTCTTATACCACAGTACTTCTTTAAAGGTGCGTGTAAAATGTGCATATTGATGATTTATTGACAAGATGGAGGTTTGCTATCCCCAAACAACCTACGACCCATGGCCATAAATACAACCTTCTAATGGTTTTGAACTAAGTATATTATAATGCCTCAATTTGATCATTACCTCTCATGTAACCAAGGCAACTCGGAGACTTACCCGCGCATATTTTAAGCAGAAATTAATGCTAAAAGGAGGGTAGAATAAAGTGAAATAACGTCCTTTTTTACGGACAAAAAACTAAATAAAATATATGTATTTTTACCTTAAGATAGTTATCAAAAGGTAGATATTCAAGAACAGCTGAGTCAAGTTTAGATTAATCAAAAGACTAATAATCTTTTTAATAATAATAATACCGTTGATCTTTTGTCAACAAAGAGAGTTCTCCAGCTAAAAAAATAGCTCTTGGCACTGAACCATCGTTAATTTCATACTTGAATCAATAGTACTTTAAATTACTCAACGTGGAAAAAAACATGTGTGCAGTAAACGTAACATAATCAATTTCCTAATATTTATTTAATATCAGATTTTAGCAACGTACCGATGTTCGTCGAATAATTCTGGTTGTCAACACCCAATTTGTTCAGTGAAAAGCTTAAGTGGGTTTTTAAAACACGAATTGTCACAAAATTGCTCCAAGTGAGGGCCACAAGTGAACGTTCAAACGTTTGGCCAATTTAGCCACTAATTGGGTGACCAAACGGACTATTGGAAGCTCTCATGAGATTGGGACTAAATTAACCACAAGAGAAAATCAATAATCATCATGCAATCCTCTATAGCAATTCTGATAGAATTAAATTCACCTTTAACCAAGAAAATAAAAACGAATATACTTTTAAATTGTTTTTAGTAATATTATAAGTGGTTTATTTGTGTTCAAATTCCTTTCGGACATCCAAATGAATGATGGGAAATTAAATTTTAAATACATATGAATAAAAGAGTTTGTATGCTATATTTTAAGGCTACGAGGATCTTTAATAGCCTAGGGTTTTGAAAATTCTGATATTTTTACTTCATGTAAAAAAATAGAAAACAATTTTTATTAAATCTTTTTTATTACAATTTCGTGTAGTGGTTATATGGAAAATAGCAAATATATCTCCTTATGTATACATTTATTTTGTAAAAATTAAGCAATGATGCAACGAAATATTCCATTTGCTGCAGGTTCACAGCAACTGTAGTAATTAAAATAATGGTAGAGAAGGTGAGCGTTCCAACAAGTGCTAATAGTGTAATAATATAATGATAGTACGAACCATTTGCAATTGAAATTTTTGCTGCTTAACGATTGTGGAATTATAATTTTCTTTATATCTTTACCCACGGCAACCAATATTACCATATCATACAATATATTACAATAATATATAATAATATTATATATTACAATATTAAATTTCAATTCAAAAGTTTATATAGGTATGAAATTATGATAGTTCCTCCTACGGTAACCAATATTATATTTCTGTTCAAAAGTTATTGATTTTTGAAATTATGATAGTTTCTCCTACGGTAACCAATATTAAATTTCAGTTAAAAGATTTATACATAAAACTATGATAGTTTCTCCTACGGTAACCAATATTATATTTCAGTTCAAAGATTTATACATAAGATTATGATAGTTTCTCCTACGGTAACCAATATTATATTTCAGTTCAAAGATTTATACATGGAATTATGATAGTTTCTCCTACGGTAACCAATATTATATTTCAATTCAAAAGTTTTTATATGATATTATGATGGATTCAATTTATCTTTATTTGATAATTGTATGTTTTTCTATATCGTGCACTAGTCATAGTTATTCATCAGATTGTTTTTATTATTTCATATTTAGGCTTGTTTATTTGTTTTGTATTTATATACATACACAATCAACATTTATAAGGTTTTTATAAATCAACTGTCCAAACGTTGGCCTTGGTAATATACAAAGTTGCCATTTTCGTAGGTAACATCATCAATTCATTGCATAACGGCAAATGAAGTTACAGTTTTGACAATATACCAAGCAGTCAAGCAGTCTTTTAAGAGATTTTGTCCCCACAATTTAAGTACAATTTATGTCGACAGATAAACCCTTGCTTACAAAAAACTCTCGATAATAAATTAAATTTTAAATAAATAAGAATAGTTACTGGTACATCCTACTCAGTCAGGCCTAATGAGTTAGCTTAAGAATCAATAATACATACTTCATAATATATTTTGCCAAAAGAGTGTTTTTCATCACGAATTTAAAAATTGTGAGGCATATGTTTTAATTGTTTGAGTTGGATGATAACAACATCTTAATAACATAATCCAACTATTTTATGTGATAACGAATAGTCTTCAATAATCTCAGAGTTAACCGAGAGAGGAGGACCGGTCTGAACTAAATAATATTCACCTCAACCAATTTAATTGAACTTTATGGGAATAAAATAAACAGATGGTATAGTTTTTGTTAATAAAAAAGATCCTTCTTAAATGATATTGGTCGCGAAATCTCGATCTCATATTAGATTTAGATTTTATATGTGAATCGGTACTAAGTAAAATCCATTGTAATTTGTATAAGAATAGAATAGTAGGCTTTACTGTACGTCAATCTAAGACCGTATGTTCACACTGCTTGGTTAAACATGTCTATAAAATGTATTCCAGAAGCAGTTGCTACCTGTTAGATTGTTTGTTTACTATTTATATTTATGTTCTTATTGTTTGTTTTGGTAGGATGTTTAATGTGGTTACATTTGCTCGTACTGTTAAACTTGTATCATGGAGTGATGAAGGGAATGACATTTAAATCATTCATAACACGTGATTAATATTAAAGATCACATTTACTTAAAAAAATAATACAATTAGCCTACAATGGTGCCATATAATTCCTAAAATAACAATTCAGTAATTGAAAAGATCTCTAAATAGACTGTGTGGGGAGGTTCTTTGTTGTTGCTCACTACTCTGCAAAAATAACACTTGAAATGGAAAGATAAATTAACCTAACTATACTTAAACTTTATACAATAACGCTGATAAAAATTTTTAAGAAAAAAACTATGGAAAGACAATTGTAACGTAAAATAGCTTGAGAAAGAAATTCGAGTTTAAAGTTTATCATCTGCGTTTTAGGATAATCTAGTTTAGTTTCAAGAATAAAGAATTGATCAATTTTTTCCAATTTTTATTGTTAAGGTAGTTAATATTATTTAAGTTGATATTGATGCCAGGTGAACGTGTAAAAATAATTGCCAATATTTGTTTAGGTATGGAAAAGGACGATGGTAAAATTGACAAACTGGTGGCTCAAATTCAAGCAATAATAGTTTGTTACATTTACATACAAGCTCAACGTATCGACGTTGATGCCAACAGAAGAGGACTTAAATCCCTTCTTTATCCCTACAAGCCAATCAGGATTATCGTTGAAAACAGCTGTAAAGGGCAAACGTTTAAAAACTGTCTGTACTGATAAAGTAAAATTTTACTGTTTTTGTAAAATTGGAGTGTACATAAAATACAATTCCCATTTCCTCGATTGTATTTACACTTAAATATTTTATTAAACATGTAAGGTTTTTTGTTTGAAAAACATTAGGTTTAACGACTACTTAGGTTTTAACTAAAAAGTAATACATTGTATTATTCGGTAAAATTTTAATAGCTTAGTATAAAATAAATACATTTTCCAAGTTTTTAAGTATATCCATTAGATAAAGAAACTCCACAAGGTTATACTATTCTTCATAAGAATAACATACGAATATTAAGTTACCAATATCGGTTTAATTTTCTTTGTAGCCAATTACTGTAAAAAAAACTTCAAACAACGAAATTATGTGTTTTAGGCTCTACAAAATTGCTTAGAAAAATTTATGAGTTCAAGCTCAAAAATAAGAAAAATAATTTACAAAAGAATATTCAACTTTTATTATTTTTTATCACTTTGACTATTACATTGTTGATTATTCTTACGTGGTTTAATTTTTTTAAGGACTACACTATTTAAATGTGATATATGCAAATGAACTGTATTAAAATGACCTAACCGAACCTAACCTAACCTAACCTTAACTCTAGCTCGCATAGGGCAACTTGTAATAGTGAAGAACTTCTGGTAAAGACCCATAATAATTATGGCTTTTGATCGTCTAGTGCAGTATTTGTTTGTTATTCGTTTAGGTTTACTGTTCTAAAGATTTTTTTATAGTATTGTTTTTAAAATATATTTTCATTTTTGTACTAATTGCGTCTCTTCCTACCTGAAGAAGAGTTTAAGATTTCAGATTCCATAAAACTATGACTAGTCAAGTACTAATCCTTTAAACTGTCGTTTTTTTGGCAGTTATCTGTACTCCTGATTATCTAAAAAAATATAAATATATTTTACTACTTGAAAATGAAATACTGGGTAGAAATGTTCCATAGCAAACATATGTTCAGCCATGTACACTAATCGCTGTCATTAATTGACACAGCATATATGTTGCAACAGACATTATTCAATACTTGATGACACATAGGTGAACACCTGATATTATATAAGTCGTAGTGAGAAGTCTGTAGTTAGTCATTCACCGAGTAAGCCATAAGGTAGGATTTACTTTAAGTATGTACGAATGGTAGTAAAACTGTAGTCATGTATGTAGGTAGCTTTTAACATTAGTAAGTAATTATAATAAGTAAAAAAAAAGAATTTAGGTAGTTGTAAAATAGCTCTAAAAGTAAATTATCTAGGAAGGGACTTTATTCAAAAAATAACATAGCAAAACCATAGATAAAACATACCCCCTTAGTAGATTACTCATCCTTATGGAACAGCAGAAGCCAATTTTATTATTAGTTCTGTCCGGCGAACTGTATAGGTCGTGTTTTGTTTACAATTTGTTTTTTTTTATTTCAGCCATTTAAAACCTCGCTAAACAAAATAAACTATATAATCATTAATAATATATCGTACCCTAGTAATATAAGTAAAGCACAAATCATGAAATTAACCCTAAAATAATAGAAACAAAATTTCGTTATTTAGTTTTTTTTTTAGAAGCTTTATAAAAGATACAGAGACGTGTGATTCCAAATTTTGTAAAACCAAGGTGATATATTAAAGTGTATAATATTTTTTCAGACCGAATTATTTAGTAAGAATTTCGATAATATATATTTTTACAAACATGCTAGTGGTATTTTTAAACCTGCTTTTGGCTGTTTACATGGGCTTAAATATGTATGTGCTTAACATATCAAGCAAGGCTAGGGGCGACCGGCACAGTGAAAAAACTGTCCTTTAATTCTTTTAGCTGTGGAAAGAGGATGTAGTAAAATACCATCGCTGTACTGTAATTTGTCACAATCAGTTGAGCTACTTACTCGTTCAATTTAAAGTTAATTATAATATTAGAATTGTCAGTGTTTAGTAATTGTTTAAATACTACTTTCGGATGAAACTAGTAGTTTTAAGCTATACAAATAAATGAAACACAGGTTTTGGTTCAAATTCTTTCGGAAGAGCACCTTGGATGAAGAGAAAACACAACATGTGTTTGACGTTTAATATTCTACGAGTTGGATTAGTTTCGTTCACGCTCCGAAATGGGCCTAACTGAATTCAATGATCGGTCTAATCTTAGTGTACAATAGTATTCTACATAGAGGCCGATTATAAGGTGGATAGCGCTAGTGCTGCGTCTTCTGTATTAATATCTTCCAGCCAAAAATATACTACTACCAAACTCTCAATTCTATTTACCTCGACTCTAATCGATAACTTATAATGTAGTAATGGTGTCAATTGTGTTTCTTTTGTAGCAACTTGCACTTTTTGGCACATTTGACACTTATGACATTCTGGACCTATTCTACTACACAACATTGTGGTGTGGTATGAAAACACTTGTTGATTCATATTAAAAAAATTGATAAATCTTGGGTGAAATTTGTATTAAATTAGACAAGTTTCTATCTAAACCAAAAAAATGTAATTTGAATTCTTGCTCACCTCACAAAATATTTCACACTTCAGTCAAATACAACCAATTATTCTCTTGGTTTAAAGGTTTATTGCGGACATTTTCCATAACGATGGTAAAAAACAATACACAACGTTTCGGGATCTGGAATCTGATCCCGTCCTCAGGTGAAAAAAACTTAACTAACACATTACAACTAAATATACACAAACGCCCAACCTAAGTTGGAATACACTACAAAGGGTAGCAGTCAAAAATGCACTGTATAGCAGTCAAGTCATGATACAACATGCAAAAAAAACTAATCACAAAATACACTTGGTCTATAAAAGGTGTAGTGTGAACAGCTCACACAATGGAACACTTATAGCACCGTTCGCAAAAAAATACAATACAATTATTCTCAATACCATAAATACACTTCCAAGTCATTGTAAATAAACTGGTTGTTCCAAAAACATAGCTTATGTTGGCCTATACAGGGTGTTTTTTTAAAAACTTGCATCTTTATTTATGTAAAAACCGCAATAGATAGAAATATGCAGTTTGCGGGAATCATCTATTGACGTAGGGGGCCCAATTTTTTTTATTCAACGTTACATTCAAAATCCCCCCTTTCCCCCCTGCACCCAACTTAATTTTTTAAATAGCAAGGTACCCCTTGTGACATATAAAATGAAAGAGCATTAAAAAAAAGGTTTGATGAAAAACAAAAAATTGAAAATCGGTTCATAAATTTGTGAGATATCCCCCCCCCTTCCCTGGAACTTAATTTTTTAAATAGCAAGGTACCCCTTGTGACATATCAAATGAAAGAGCATGAAAAAAGAAAATGTTTGGTGAAATTTATTTTTCATTTGATATGTCACAAGGGGTACCTTGCTATTAAAAAAAGTTATGGGTAGGGGAAAAGGGGGGGAGGATTATCTCACAAATTCATGAGCCGATTTTCAATTTTTTTCACCAAACATTTTCTTTTTTCATGCTCTTTCATTTGATGTGTCACAAGGGGTAGCTTGCTATTAAAAAAATAAGTTCCGGGGTGGGAGGGGGGAATATCTCACAAATTTATGAACCGATTTTAATTTTTTTTCCATCAAACATTTTCTTTTTTTTATGCTCTTTCATTTGATATGTCACAAGGGGTACCTTGCTATTTAAAAAAATTTAAGTAGGGGGCAGGGGGGAAAGGGGGGAATGTGAATGTAACGTTGAATTAAAAAAAATTGGGCCCCATACGTCAATAGATGATTCCCGCAAACTGCATATTTCTATCTATTGCGGTTTTTACATAAATAAAGATGCAAGTTTTTTAAAAAAACACCCTGTATATTCGATAAACGTCTTATATTTATTTAGTAATGAGTTTTAAATGTAATCGTTAGTGAAGTTTCTGCTTTAAAATCGATTGGTAAGTGATCAATTCCAGATCGTATAGAATCTTAAGAAAAAAATCTTAGGAAAGAATTATAACTCATTAGGGTGATCCAATTTCAGTTTCTCATTTTAAATAAAAGATAGAAAACAAACCATTTACATTTACTTAAATATTACTTTATTAACAAAATATTTTATATTTTTTGTCAACTTTGACATATTAGGCCACACAAATGGCCGCCTTAAAACTTCCTACAGCACTTAATTTTTCAAGGTATTTTTATAAAATATCGACAAGTTTTGGAGGATACCATGCAATAATAAGCACAATAAATTTGCTTTTTTTCACAGTACAATGATATCACGGTGATGACATGAGGATATTCATTGCCCAATGTATTAAAATAATTCATATCAGAGAAGGCAATTTTCTTTCAATTTGAAAATATGCATAGACCTTCTGCTCTTCCAAGACCCATTCTGTATAGAATCTTAGCTGTATATGATCTTGGTGATTTAGTTTTAGGGAATTGTTTAAGATGTAAAAGTAAATCCCATTGAAAAAACACTAAAGACAGCCATAAGAAAGGCCTGGAGTCTGAATGATGATAAATTGGGAATTGAGTACCTTAGTTTTCAAAATCACTTCAGCATCAATATTCTTGGATAAAAGTTCTCCTCCATTATGCACAAGTTTAACTCTACCTCTTTCTAATGCTTCAAGTTTTCTACATTATTTTGCAAAGTTGTGCAATGTTTGAGTAGGATGGGTAAATTAATCATTCTCTTATCTCTGATTTTGTCACTTAACTTGTTTGGATTTGTTATTTATATAGAAAAACTTAGTAAATTGGAGACGTTGAGCAGTGATTAAACGATCCATTTTGTAAATGTGTTGTTATGATTTAACTGTTTATGTATTAAAAACAAGTGATGAATTGACATTGATACCAAAATAAGAAACTGAAAATAAATCATACTTTACTTACGATTTCTGCTGTGCTTAATTTGAGTAAGTGTTGATTTGAAGTACTTTTTGTTTATAGAGCCACAATGAACGCAGTGCTACTGTTTATCTCTGTGGTCATCCACGTGGTGTACTGTGAATATCCCGTGGTACAGGAAGTGCCATGTGAACGACAGAATTGGCCTAGTGCGTACTTACCAGCCAAGGATTGGAAAGAGGGTCTGCAACACTCACACCAAGGAGAAGAAGAGTAAGGCACTCAACAAAATGTTCTGACTTTATATTTGGTTATGGTTAAATACATAAAAACAAGGCAGGAGGGTTACAAAAGATAATGGATTGTCCAAACTGAAGCTCTTAAACAGTTGGGTTTCTTCTGTTATTAAGATTGATTGGTGTAATAATTTAGGGCTCAGCTGATGGAATTTCAGTAATAATGGAACGTTGATTAACAAAGCAGTATTTAAAATCATATTCATTGTTAAAAATTCTATTCAAATTGTTTCACAGATTGCTTTAAAAAAAGTTAAGTCTGTGACGGTTATGTAACGTTTTTTTCGTAACAGTTTCCTTGTTCTTCATCACGGTGCTGATCGTAAGAATACAGTACTATTAGACTAAAGACGAGTGAAATATACTGGGACCGTGGCGTCGTCCTGTAACCAGTTACTTGGAGCTTGGAGGTCACGAATTGTGGATATTTATAGCCATGATCTGTGGATACGATCATCCCTGTTGTGGATTAACGTCCACACTAGTGGGTACTACGAATATCCACAGTACTCTCCTGATAATTAGACCAATTCGTTAATTACAATGAAAAATGTGGTTCGGATTCAACTATTAACTGTTGCCTGTTCCCTTAGTTGCCATTGGCTGTATCGGCTATTAACTAACAGTCCTGTCTACATGTCGGCCTTAGTCAGTAACAAGACTATAGATCGCGCCACTCATGTCCATTCATACTTGGCTTAAAATACCTACCTTTGTATGGTTGCCATTTCGGATAAAAGTATAAAGTAAAGTTTTAAGCATAATATCAAATAGTGAACAATTTTGAAAGCCTAAATCGATCAACTCGTATGTAATCTGTGCACTTGTAAAATTGGAGACTGCTTTTGGTTGTAATGCTACCTCAAAGATATGGAGTTTTGGTGCGAAACCTCACACACTTGCTAATTTACATTTTGAACATGGAGTTGTAATGACAAAATTGATGGCAGCATTTAAGACAAAAAATATGAACTTATGGATGTGGGTGGGCAAATACTGCGTGATTATTTGCTTAGCATTCATTTGGTGATGGTGAGTTTATTTTTTAAAGAACTCATTGCGAATGGGTTCTTTTACGACTAAGTTTTCAATTTTTAAACTTATTCATATATTTTTCAATGCACAAATTTGAAAAAGAAAAGTCTATTTTGGTAGAATATTGCTTTTTGCTCATCTTGATGGACAATCTCAGGAATGATTTCTTAAATTACACACTATGTGATGTTATACATATATAAATAAATGTTAATTTACTAAATAAAATTCACGTTTTGGATAACCTTTTATATGATTTTTAGTTTTAAGCATACTAGATTTATTATTACTAATTTTAGAATTTTTTAGAACTTGTTGAGATAAGATTTGATTAAGAGGGATTTCAGGTTTAGTGGCTTAGTGGGGGCATGAACATGATTGTAAAGCATATTTTCCGTGAAATGATTTTCATATTGAGATAATGCTAAAAATCGGGTCAAATTTCCAAACATTTTTATTTTGAACCAAAGTCAATATGTTAGTAGAATACCCAATCACGATTGTCTATAGTCTAAAGGAATTCTCACACTTTTTATAACTCTGTTTAGCTTTGCTTAAATTTATATAGGCCTAATTAAGAAAACAAAACACCACTAAACAAAAACTAAATAGAGTTTATCCCTTAAAATATACACCTTGTCTTAGTTTACCTTTTCTGCGAGAAAAAAATATTCAATTTGAACTTTTAATGCTTGCAGAAAAGACAACCAAGTAAAAATTGCCGACTTCTTCATCACACTGGATGGAATGAAACTGAAAGAATCAGCTGTTCTTTGTAGAGTTGAATCAGCCGCCCAAATAAATTCCTTCTGGTTTGATATTGCCGGCCCGAAACACGAGGGCTATGTAGAAAATGAAAGCTTCGTGTTCAGCGATGGAGTAGGAATCAAAAACAAGCTGAGGCTTGGAATTAGATCAAAAGATTTTGGAAAGGAAGGTGAACATGAGAATGACATTGTGAAATTCAAGACAAGGGTACAGCTTTATGGAACCGCAGCGACTAAAGAAAATACGAAGATAACCTGCGGTGCAGGTCCAAATGGAGACATCTGCTCTAATGACAATATCAAACTTGTCATAGATATCAGAAACGAATTAGACACAGCTTAAGCTTGTTGATCGTTTCAACTATGAAGTAAAATTTGTATTGCATTAAAAAGTTTGAAGAATCTTTCGTCATTAAGTTTACTTCCGAAACTTTTCTGTAATGTAATACTTTAGTGTTTTGTTTCTTTATTGGCATATCCTACCATTTCTTTGTAAAAGGAGGTTCCAAATGTGACCCTTTTATAGATTAGATATTTTTTGTTGGTATGATCAATCCACCTATCTTAAATGTAAAGAGATTAAAACTACATTTTGCAGGTGCCATTCAAGGTGAGGGAAATGTTCGAAATAATATACCAAAGAATAATAAAACCATAAACACAAACGAAATTAATTTGCTACTAAAACGTATAAAATTGGATGTGCCTGTTATTTCAACATTCCATTGATCAGTTTTTTGCCGGAGTCCAGATCAAAAAAGGGTTTACTGTAGAATAAATATAGTTTCATAAAAGGTTCCAGAAAATTTGCCTCAGTCATCTGAGGAATAGTAAAGAAGTTTAAATTTTTGAAACGGTTGGGTCTTCATAAAGAGATTTGAATATTGAAACCTTCCCAACTATCAAATATAGACGTACTTCATGATATAGATAAACTCAAGTCCCAAGTCCAAAGTCTCGTAATCTCGATGGATAGTGTGGTGGTACAGAATTAACGTACAGTCATAGTTTTAAATGTACTGTAAATCAACAAGAAGAACATTTCTATCAACAATGAGTGCTGGTGATACTGCAGATCACACAACGGCATAAATGCTGTTTCAAATGTGTGAGTAATTTGAAACAGCATTTGTTGTTGCACAAGGAGTGTCATACTGCAGGGAATTTAGGTGGACCAACCCCAAAGCACGAGCTTGAACATGAGCATCCGCCAAAGTGAAATTGTTATTTTCAAGTAGGCGTTGTCTAACAGGACATAGACCTCAATAAATGAGTCAAGAATACAGTAATCACGTTTGCTATCGGCTGTAACTGTTTTGAATTGGTAGTCGCGACTAAGTAATCTTAGTGAGTCAACAGTCTCCTTTTATTCTCGAGTAAAACGCTAATGCCTAGCAAAAACCTGGTTCACAAGTTTGAGAAATAGATTTTTGAGACTGAGATTTTTTAAAGAATTGCATTGACTCCCATTTTCATATATTTTATGAGGTAGGTAATTGATAAAAGACGAAATTTGTCTTCCTTTGGTACTTCTAATAAAATGCTGGAATCTGTATTGTCAGTTGTTGTTTGATTGTGGATTTAACTCTAGTACTGTACATTTTGACTAAGAAGACGAACAATTCTTCTTGATTTAGTGAATTAAATTGTTATAGGAATGATAACATTTACCCTGAACAAAATAAGGCTTCAACTCACTAAAGAACTACACTTGAACAACAATTAACAATGGGCTTCAAAAAATATGTAACAACAATTAGTTTATCCATCTATTATTATAAATGTTCAAAATGATGTTGTAGTCCAGGAGCAAACTGCACATATCCAGCTTCCGTGGGATTTTTTGTGAAGGGAATGTGTGACTATGTGGAATCTCTTTATTATATGTTACATAATGGTGTAGTACCGGGTGTTTACCCTCAAATTGCGGGGTTTGGTTTTTATGACTTCGTAAAGCCAAGATGGCCGCCATGTGTGACATCTATTCATTAAATTAATAATAACTCTTTCCAGAGTAAAATAATCGAATTTTAATTTACACCATTGAATTCAGCTTAAAAAATCAAACAATTTGGTGTTTTGAATCATTGCTCTATGACCATTGGTTACCAAGATATTGAAGGCGGAAAACACAGAACATTGTCCCCATGTTATCCTAATGGGGAAAAAATAAAATTGTATATCTAGCTTATTACTCAGCATATCTTAATAATAATTGGTATATGGCTTCATTTAGTAGAGATCTACTTGATTATGGCCTAAAATCCCCCATTTTTACATTCCTGTGGCAGCAAACCTGCATACTAACTTCCAATGTTATTCTTATGGACAATTTTTTGCATGCTCGTTTATGAACATACGTGTTGAGAAATGTTAATGAGTGGCCCCATTTTAATTATTTATTGAAGCATTTGGAATTCGTTAAGTATACAGGTCTGCTGCTACGGGTAGGTATGGTATAAACAAATTACAGGTATTAGAAAATAAAATAAATTAGACTATAGTTGAGAGGCATATGTAATTTTGTAGGATTTTGAATTAAACAATTGTATGATTGTTGGCGATAGATAGGTGACATCTAATTATGACATGTAAAACCGTGTACTACCAAGTATTTTGTCTGAAAGTGTGGCCAAGCTAGTGTTTTCGTCTGCCATCTTGGATCCGCCATATTGGATATTAATAACTTTTTTATGCAATGCTAGTGTTGTAACACATCATTATGAACTAGATTTTCACGCTGATTTCAATGCTGGAATATGTTTTTAAATATATTTTTTTGTTTGGAAGGTATATTCAAATAAAAACTCTCCCTCATACATTTCTTACGGACGTTTCGTACTTTGAACATTTTTAAGATTATTTTTCTTATATCTCCAGTTCCTACTAACGCTTGCAGTTCGTTCTAGTCTTAAGATATTCAGTGATGTATGAGCTTTCATTTGAGCTATTGACCTTTAAATTCGGTCGAGTTAGAGCGTTAGATTTGAGCTACTAACCCTAACACAATATTAAATTTAACTTATTACAAATATGTTGTTATTAAAAGATGTATATCTCGGGTTGTTAATACGTCACTAAGTTCTTCCTGGTCTCAAATTACTTGGTTAATGTTTGATTTTACATTTTATTAATCACTAAATGAAATCTAAGTTATTTTAAAATGAGTCATGAACTAATAAATAATTTAACATTAAATTATCCTTATGTCCAAAACTTTCTTTGGTTAAAGACATACAGGGCTGGTCATCAGTGTTACAATTTTTAGACGTGGAACCTCTTAGTCTTATTGCCTCATCATACATCATTTACTTTGTACTTACACCAAACAAATGTTGTAACCCTGATGACCAGCCCTGTATGTCTTTAATTGATTTAACCAAAGACAAATTTCAAAATAAAAATAATTATTAATGTTAAATAAAGGCCCATGTCTCATTTTCAATTAGTCAGATTTCATTTAGTGATTAATAAAATTTTAAACCAAAAATTTACTGAGTAATTTGAGACCAGAATGAACCTTTTGCCGTATTAACAACCCGAGATATAAATCTGTTAATAAAAACTGATTTGGAAAAAGTTAAATTTAATATTGTGTTGTGGTTCATAGCTCAACTCTAACTGGTCCAATTTTAATGATCGATAGCTTAAATAAAAGCCCTTACATCACTGAATACTTTAAGACTATAACGAATTGCAAGCGATAATAAGAACTGGTTATATGAGAAAAATAATCTGAAAAATTATCAAAGTATGAAACGTCCGTAAAAAAATGTATTGGGGGGGGGGGAGTTTTCATTTCAATATATCTTCGAAACGAAAGACGATATTTACACGGTTTTCGGAATTGAAATTAGCGTAAACATCTATAGTTTATAATGATGAGTCACAACACCAGCATTACATCAAAACATTTTATTAATATCCAATATGGTGGATCCAAGACGGCGGGCCAAAAACACCAGCTTGGCCACAATACTCCCGTAGCAGCTGACCTGTATACTCAACGAATTGCAAATGCTTCAATAAATAATTAAAATGGAGCCACACATCATCATTTCTCAAAGTATGTTCATGAACAAGCATGCAAAAAATTGTCCATAAGAATAACATTGGAAGTTAGTATGCAGGTTTGCTGCCGCGGAAATGTAAAAATGGGGGATTTTAGGCCATAATCAAGTAGATCTCTACTAAATGAAGCCACATACCTATTATTATTAAGATATGCTGAGTAATAAGCTAGATATACAATTTTATTTTTTCCCCTTTAGGATAACATGGGGACAATGTTCTGTGTTTTCCGCCTTCAATATCTTGGTAACCAATGGTCATAGAGCAATGATTCAAAACACCAAATTGTTTGATTTTTTGAGCTGAATTCAATGGTGTAAATTAAAATTCGATTATTTTACTCTGGAAAGAGTTATTATTAATTTAATGAATAGATGTCACACATGGCGGCCATCTTGGATTTACGACGTCATAAAAACCAAACCCCGCAATTTGAGGGTAAACACCCGGTACTACACCATTATGTGACATATAATAAAGAGATTCCACATAGTCACACATTCCCTTCACAAAAAATCCCACGGAATACAGTTTGCCCCCCGACTATTGTATAAATAAAAGAGTCGTGTTAAATTTATAAAATTCTAATGATAAGTAAAGAAAATCTAGTCGAGGGGATTAAGATATCAAAAATGGCCAAGACATTTACAGACTCATATATATAACTAATCGGCATAGGGTGTGTATATTTTTTTTTTAAAGAGGAAGTATGTATGTATGTAAGTATATACCTCATGGACCCCGAAACCACTCGATGGATTAAAATGAAACTTTCAGGTACGGTATTATTAAGCATATCTAGAAGTAAGAGGAAGTATGTATGTATGTATGTATGTATTATCATTGGTATTATGTATGTATGTATATATACCTTAGATATACCTTATGGACTCGAAAAGCACTTGGCAGACTGTGTTGAAACTTTCAGGCATTATTAAGCATTATTCAAGGATGGTTTGTAGGAAGTTTGGTGCAGATCCGTCATAGAGGCTCCGCCCCACAGGGTTTTAAGGGGTCCAAAATCAGACTTTTGGAACTAAAATGTTTACAAATAAATATAACTTAAAATCAGATGTTTACTTTAACCTTCAGTATCCAATAGTCAATGCTTTAACCAACTGTTTTGTAGGTTTTAATAATCACAACATTCTGTATAAGTCATGATTTAAAAATTGTGCCACACTGTTTCCACAGAATGCAGCTCAAACAACCAACTATTTTACTTTTGGATAAGTCCAAATATATTAAACCCCAATCGCAGCACACCTTTGCACTCAAAGACGTTTAAACTCTCCACTATTAAATATGTAAAAATAAAAAGTAAAAACCTTTATCCAAGTATTATAAACAATAAAAGGAATGGCAATGACTTAATACCCCCACCGCAGCAAACCTACAGACTAAGCGAATTTCCATTTGCCTGATTGGATTTACACTAAAATGTCTCCTTAAAAATATCACATTTATTCCCTATTTAAATATCATAAGATTAACGAGTTCTTAGGTTTGCTGCAACAGGGAGGGTAAAGAGGCGTTTTTTGTAAAATAGTTTATAGTTAATAGTTTAGTATTAAATGAATGCATTTTCCAAATTTGATCAAAATATGCTCATAAACAAGCAAACTACAACAGTTAAAAATTTTCTCCGTAAGAATAACATAGGAGTTTTAAACGAAAATGAAATTTTTTTGAATAAAAAAGTTTCTAAATGTGATGTTTTTAGGGTCAAAAATGGGGGAAACCAATTTTTACCCCATAAACCCCCCCCCCCCAATAAACCCCTGTTCCCATAGTCCGATCATGCTGGTTCGCGAACTCGTAACCTTTTTTTAACCTAACCTAAAATATGTAATTTAGTGTATGGAAGACTAATTATTCATACGCTTTATAGTAATTGTAGGACAAATATAAGGTAGAACACGAGAGCAAAGTGCCTTTACTGGTCTCGAGAAACTTTCCACACTCGCCCGCGGCTTGTGAGTAAACATTTCTCTCATGTGCAGAAAAATACCACTTTGCACACTAGTTACACAAACAACTGTATTCTCTACCTCATTCTCCGCTCTGTTGCTACTCTATACTAAGCAAAAACCTAGCTTGTGTCCAGTTTAGAAAAATTCAAACTTCGATAAGAAGACTTTCATGGGAATTATTGAATACTACTTGTTATCAAGGTTGACTTCTTATCGAAGTTGGCAAAGTAGGATTAGGAGTATAATAATTTCTAGGGGATTTGAAAATGACGCTTTTTATCAAGGGTTTAGTTCTGGTAATTGAGGTTCTTCTGTTTTAGCGAATTTCCCTATAGGGAAGTAGCTATTACCGTAGGTGGCACGGTAAGTCCTAGACCCGGGACCGATTTACTTTTTCATTTTGATGTCCCCAGAGGCCAAAAACACCATTCGTTCAAATTTTTATATATGTATATATATATATATATATATATATATATATATATATATATATATATATATACGTCCGTGAACGCGATAACTTGAGTAATTTTTGTCCGATTTTGATGAAATTTGGTTTAAAGGTGTAAAGCGGGATAAACTTGAATGAGTTTGCGAACCAGCACGATCGGACCATGGGAACGGGGCTTTACGGGGGGTTTTATGGGGTAAAAATTGGGTTTTCTCACTTTTGACCCTCAAAACACAAAATTTCCCGATTTCTCTTTAGACCTTTTTAAAGAGCTTAAAAAAACAAATAATTTAGTATATAAAAGTATTTTTGTTCGATTGTTAGTAACGGAGAAAATTAAAAAAATTGTAAATTTAAAATTCCCATGTTATTCTTATGGAGAATATTGTCAAATGTTGTAGTTTTGCTTGTTTATGGATATATTTTGATCAAACTTGGCAAATTTATTTATTTTGTACTGAGCTATCAATATTTTACTCAAAAACACACTTTATTAGTTTCCTTGTAGCAGCAAACCTAGGTACTCGTTAAACATAATGTTATTAAAATATAATTAACTGAAAATCAATTCAGACAAATGGAAATTCGCTTAGTCGGCAGGTTTGCTGCGGTGGGGGTATTTTGTCTTTACTTAGGATACCACCTGCAAAATTCTTATTTAAAGCAGACCACCGAAGGCAACCCATCAATTTTTATATTACTATTGTCCAATTAAACATTCAACAAAACAGGCAGTACTTCAACATTACATCAGTAAGCAAAACAAGATGTAAGTAATTTTGGATCTAACTCATACAAGTATACAATATAAATATTTTATTCATCCGTGCTTATTTTCAACCTAATCTAGGATGCGAGTCATAAAGTCATTTAAGGCTCTGACGAGGAAACTGATACAAAATCCAATTTCAAAAATGTAGCTCTTATGATATACTTTGTTTAATTGAAAAAATTGTATTTTAAATCACATAATTTACACCGTACAATAAAACAAAAAATGAATTTTCACTGAAAAGCCATCAATTTCTAAGTAAATTTGATACCTTTGGCAAATAACTATCATTTTAACATGGCTTTACAGTTAATCTGCCATTAAAACCATCCACAGTTCAGGCAGGCATTGATCTCACCAACATCTGGCATGCAGGGCATCTGTTCACACATAGTTAGTTATCTACTAAATTACCTTCTACGTTTCCATTGTGACTTTTTCGCTTTGTGTTAAAACCTAAGTTTTATTTGGTGCTGCAGGTAGGTTTATTTAGTTTGAAAACATTTTTTCCAGTTTAGAAGTTTTCCAGGGATGTTTCTTTTGCGTTTGTTTTACTTTGGTCATTTTGCCATACATTTTTAACTCTTTAGAGTCCATCCAGTTTATACGCATAATTTTGTTAGTATTTTGTTTTAGATGTATCTTAAAGTAGGACAAATGAAACATTGCACGCTATTGTTTAGAACAATGCTATATAGCTATATAAATAAATTAACAATCGTCAGAGTTATCAAACGCTATTTGACCAATCCATAAATAAAAGTTGAAATACACAACTATTCATAAATTGGGATAACACATGAGTCAAGCATCAGAGTTTGTATTCTAAACGTAAACAAGAATAGTTCAACATCTAGTACTATACCATTATATAAAGTGTTTTTAGTAAAAAATCTGGAGGGATGAAAAATAAAAATCAGTGCAGAAAAATGAAAGAGGGCAATAGTCTAATATATGTGTGATATAACCAATGCAGAAATATCGGTTTATTGTTTCATAAATGATTGTTTGGCTATTGATTGATTATTATACAGTACTATCACACTTTGGGGAGCAAACCGGACTAGTAGTAGAGCTCGGGGCTTCGGGATCGAGGTCCCGGGTTCAAATCCCTGAAACCACCATTTGATTTGATCTATGAGATAACGTCACAACCCTCTCTAGGACTATCCCTAAGTAACGTGTAAGACAGTTTCGGGCTAGAACATAGCGTCCTAGCATGTAAAGTTTGGACAAAAAAATAAAATAAAACGATACCAACACACCATTGTGTGGGTAGAAATCAAGTGGAAGTTTGTTTAGGATAAAAAAACATTAATTTATACAACTTATATCATGATAAAACCGTATGAGTAAAGAAAGGTTTTATTTTCAAATCATACACATTTCTGCAACCTCAGTTATTGATATTACTTTAGCCAACAATGAACATCTAGGTGTGAATGTAAATTTAAGTTGAAGGTAAGAAGAAATGCGATGATTTGTACAATGCTACTCATACAAACTATTTCTTGGAACAATTATCAGATGAAAAATTATCAAGGGCAGCTGGGTCCAGTTTCGAACAATCAAAATTTATCGACACAAACAATATAATCACTCAGTCATCCCATACTTAGCAACAACCTAGACTTTGCCATCTTAAACCAAAGACAAATAATTAATTTTAGACTGACAAAGGAAGGTTCCGCGATGTGCCACTAGAGCGTGCTAAGTGTTCGTAAATTTACCGTTTGCTACCAGATTCATTGCCAGTACTACCACCCTTCCAAACGAATTGTTCTAACTTTTAGACTCACTCTTTAATACGGGTAAAGTAAAAAATTCTTAAATTCCGTAATTTTGAAAAGCCCACTTTTTTATAAATCACCTTAAATTTTTTAAACACGGAAATATAACGGAACAAACTCCTACTCTCAGGATTCCGGGGAGTTCTCCAGAAGTTGGCAACCCTGGCTCCAACCATCAACTTTTCATAGAAATGCTCGCTAGTGGTGCGAGCCGAAACTACACGGCACTCCTAGCGGCGAATGTCAGAATATATGCTAACCGCAGCACTGCCATCAGTCTATGTTATACTAGTCAATGGTTATACTCATTTGATCCATGTTATACTATGTTTGATATCAAACTAACATTCAGAATGCAAAATGAACGCTTAAACCAAGCCGGTTATACTCTACCCCTTAATAGGCTAATCCCCGAAGAGTGGATAGGAAAGATTTGATATAGAATTATTATTCTTCAATACTTCACTGGCAGCTAAGATGGTGTTTGCTGAAATAGCCTGTCAGTTTGGTGTTTTCCCTCAGATGGTAGGATGCTGAAAAAAACTAAAATTCATGGTAATAACAAATTATTATAATTTATGCTTCTAATAAAAAAAAACCCTTCATAGCCTTCCTTAGCTGTAAACATGTACTTTACTATTTCAGTAAACTAAGAAAAGGAAACGGTCTTATTTGGTAATACAACATTAAGAGATTGACTGGCCTAAATAGGTTTTATTCCCAACTGCTATACACTATCATTTTTTTCAAGTAGACCTAATGCTTGAACTCGTCTGCAACAATTACAAAATATATAACAACAGGTAGCCTAAAGTAAAACTATTTTGATGTGTAATTGATGTAAACATAATTAATTAAAATGTGTATTTACAATTTATAAAATTTTGATAGAACATGTGCTTTTCCATCCAAAGAGAGATAAAAGTTGAGTATTTAATATTTGACAGTTATAAGGTTATTAATTGACAGACAACTGAAATGATTACATACAATCATTGGGCAACTAAGAAAGAATCAGCTTATTACAGATTTGATTTGAGTTAATTGACAGCTGTTCTCCTGTTCTGTTCACATTTCTTGTAATAGTTGAGGTACATTTTATATATACATTATATATCCTCTAAATTAAAATAATTTAAATTCAATGAACATTTCCCTTACATCAGTACGGTATACAATATCCAATTTCTTATACCAGGTACACAGGTACACTAGTCAAGAGCTAAATTAATTAAATGTACACGCTTAATTGGGAGCTTATTTTGACAGATATTGACTAACACCATGCACGAACCATTGTTGACTCTATTGTTCGTGATACCTCTGGCTATGGCGGACTTTCCGATCGTGAAAAATATCCCTTGTAAACCTCAGATGTGGATAGAAAACCACGACGCTCATGAATGGGAATGTGGCATGGAGTCCGTGCATGGAGGAGTGAATGAGTAAGTGAAAATAACTAGTGTATTAAGAGCGCAAAGAGCGCCAGAGCCGCTAGACAACTGTAGATAACATATGTTTTGAAAGCGGCAATGACAGTGCTTATATACACACACGATTTTTCCTACCACCATAATAAACTTATCATAGCCCACAGATAATTTGTTAGGTTGTATGCAAAACATAATTTAGGCTACGTTTGCTTTATTAGGTTATGATATTTGCCTACTGGATGTTAGTGTTTTATGGAAACGAAAACAGTGAAATCACCTGATTGCGAATGAGTTAAGCGAAAATCAGCTATTTTGCGTACCGTTTACAGGTATAACAATTTTATTATTTCCATGCAATGGTAGGGAAAAAACTATAAATTTCTTTACACATGTATGGTTAATTTTGATAAACGGTTATTGTGGATAATGTACATCTCAGTCTGATGTCTTCAGTTCGCAATCTACTCTAAGTTCGGCCGCTTAGAAAGCGACCTCCTCCAGCATTGGTTTAGCATTAGCGCGCAGGTCGTTTTCTAAGCGGCCGAACTATACTTGTATTAGCCGACATTATTATCCTTAAGACTGACACGTTCCAGAGTATTTTAATCTAGTGCAGCCCAAGTGTCAAATACAGTTTGTTGAAACTTCTCCTCTGTTGGTATTTAAACGTTTGAGATAACAAAAAGTATTTTAAAAACTTTAAATTTGTACATGTTATATTTTTTCAATAAAAACTAAACTGCTGTAGCCTTCCTTGAGGAGAACAATGCTGCGTTCTAGTCTGAAAAGTCATACCAAGTTGTAGCACTTGTAGCGATGTATCGTTTTGTTTACACACCGATTCACTGGATGTCTACTAATAGTTGTATTTTGAAACATCCACTTACATATGTGATAAACCATTGATAAGGAGCTGCTCCATAGTTTGAGGAGATTTTCCTTCTAAAGCTTATAACTTTAGTCTTTCGGATTTTAAATTATACATGCATATATATATATACTCGTGTCTTATTAAAACTATTATAAGCTGCTCAACCTTTAATAATGCCACTACCTCTGTTTTCAGGAAAGAGGGAAAAGAAAAAATTGCAGACTTCTTCATCATATTGAACAACATGGATCCACAAGAGAACGCGGTATTTTGTACAGCTACTATAGAAGGAGCACAAACCGAACTGTATTGGCTGACCAAATCAGGGACGGATTTTACTCACGGGTTTGTCTTTCAATACGATAAACAAACCGTCAGGTTTGGAATCAGGGGAAAAAAGCATCAAAAGGTTTTATTACATGGGAGATTTCAGCTCTATGGCAACAGAGTACCTACCAGATACAGCATCTCCTGCGGTGCTGGGAGAAATGGTAAGTCATGTCCGGCTAATCTAAAGTTCGAAATCAGAAACCGAAAGGACTTGGGGTAGAGAGCTGTAGTTGGAGGTTGAAACGGAAAATTTAAAGTCAAAATAAATTGAGTTGTTGATGACAAGTTTGTATCTTTACCCCCCTGCCCCCCCCCCCAAGTAAATGCGTTTCTTTTTAAAATATACTTTAGCCCATCTGGTGTAGTGGTTTAAGCACCAGAATTTGATCCTGATGACAAGGGTTCGAATCTCCTGATCACTAAGAGAGAACTACTCTATAATTAGTATTTTTTAAAGCTTTAAACAATAATGTAGGCTGCTTGTGTAAAATATTGATGCTTGAAACTGGGCGACAATAGTTGACTATATTTACTTCGATCTTATCCTCCGGAAAGCATAACAAAATTAGTTTATGCACCTGCACTAACGCAATTAAACACGTTGCTATAGAACTAGATTTTAATTAGTAACCATTCGGGCTGAGTATTGTCTGGGGAAAGATCGGCATTGCCTCCCAATCACGCCTGGAATACAATATTAATTTTCTTTCTCTTCGTTTGAAGGGGGTTTTCTATGTTCCCCACGTGTGCAGCTAAGTCGTTCAAGAATGTCAGTCTGAAGATGACTGTTTGGTATCATAATTTTAAAGGAACACACACACACGAACATGTTAGTGTAAAATTAATCATCGGACATCAAATACTAATAAGACCAGAGGTTTGAACCTCTAGAGTGGCTACTGTTATAGTTATATTTTATCTTATAAGGTTTTATACTGTAGTGTTTAATAATATGAAAGATGCCATCATTTACAATTATTTACTCTTTCAGTTGGGCATGGTAAAAATGTATGCATACGAAAGAAAATATTGCTTAGACTATGGATACAACTAGTCGTTCTATTATCATTTAAAACCCATAGCCAGTCTTATGATTTAAATATAGACAGTTGAATTTATCTTTCGACAGGGCGTTCCAATAAAATCCTCGACTTCTGTTATACCATTGACTATATTCAATGGTTGTTCACAAAATCTTTAGTCAAGCTAAACTACAAGGTAAACACTGTAAGATGGAGCATCGAACTAGCTTTGCAGCCGGAAGAAAAATCGGTTTCATAATCATTGAAATTGATTTAGGATAAATAATCTATTATAAGGTTTTAGATCAAATAATCCTATCACATAGTTGTGTAAAATATATTTAATTTCTTTGGTCAGCTATCTAAAATGGTGAAATGAGAATTTATTAGTTCTGTTTGTTTCCAGTTTAATGTCATCGCAAAGGTAAACATTGTGAATTTTCTAATGCTTTTATGGAGACCAATTAATATTTACTTTTGAAAAACTCACTCAAAAACTTTGGAAATCCAAGGGGCGTAGCCCAAGAGGAACTCAAGGAAGTGATTAGATTAGGCCTATGACATTCCTCGATATGTGGAGCGTCTCTGTTTAATTTTGGCTGAATCGATTTAGTATTTTAGTCGTGACAGTTTTCCCAGACAGACAGACACCACCTCAATTTTATAATATTATACATATCATTCTTCATAGTATTCAACCTAAATAGGGAAGAAAATATGTATAATTAGGTTGCTCTGTGATTAGTTAGTTAAACTTTTGATATTTGAATACAAAGTCCTCCCTCCCTGGTAATGAATACACAAATGCATAGCACCTAGTAGATCTCTATTCCTACCCTATTATCTAAAAAACAAGGACAATATGTTAAATTATACTAAACTTTATTGGTTATTCATCAACAATTTGAAAACACCTGAAATAGTAATGAGATCATGTTTATCATAGGGAACGGTTATGGAAAATAAAATGAAAAATACAAAAAATGGAAATGGCAATGGTAGGATTTTTTTACATTTATAGAAAATTGTATTACCTACTCTACAGCTTTAATCAGCTATTCAACCCCAATACTTGTGCTGTATTTAATCCAAGTAATTTCACTGCAGGTCAAATACACATTTATAAACTTTTTTATGTCAACAATTCTGTAATCAAGGCATAATAAGTCAACGCTTTGTCACCACATGGAATTAACAGCTCAGGGCAAGAGTTGGCAGTTCAGAAAATTTATAAAACGTAATCTCCGGTACAAACACAAATCATGTAGCAGGCGAAAGTAATCATAAAAATGGTATTACAAGTTTGTGTCAAAGTGACAGTCATGACGATGGGCACTGCGCAGAAAGAAGATTAATTTCTTTTGACGATAAAATATTTTTACCTTAAGCGTAAATTATTATCCAGTGACCTTTGGATTAAAAAATATCTCAGGACGAAATTGCAGCACGAAATATTAATAATGTATAAAACTAGGTTGACTAGCCTATTACTAGAAGAAACAGATTAAAGTAGGCAAGTCTTGGGAAATGAATAGATTTAAAAACTCCAAACCATATGATTGGGAGGAAATTGTTTTTTTTTTACATCACTCAAAGATACAAAACTAAAAACACAGATAATTTAATTTATAAGGTGTTGTATTATGAATAAAAATATTATTTCATACATTTGGTGATTAGATATACAGGGTGGTAAAAAAGTCCCTGGACAGTTAAATATTTTAAAAAATAATGCAGATAGAGCTACAATACTTGGTACAAAGTTACAGGGCATAAAACTCTATTTTAACACATATTCAGTGATCCAATAACTCTTCAGGGGGACGGCCCACAAGGAGTCGGAAGAAGATCTTAAATGGAAGCATAGGTCAATATGCACATCAAATTAAAGGTCTTTTTTAGTAGAATACAATGCCACAAACCGCACTTCAAAAGGTTGACCCTGCACAAAATGACAGTTGTTCAAAGATTCATTTAATTTACATTGCTATTATACGCTTTATCCTCAGGGGGCACAGCCCTAGGAATCGGAAGATAATTGTTAACGTAAGCATAGGTCGATATGCACATCAAATTAAAGGTCTTCACTACTAGATTACGATGCCGTAAATTCAAGCTCAAAAGAATGCCTGAGTAAAAAATGGCAGTCGTTCAAAGATTCAAAATGGCGGATTCAAGAAATCTTTGAACATCTGCCATTTTGCGCAGGATCAACCTTTTGAAGTGCGGTTTGCGGCATTGTATTCTACTAAAGAAGACCTTTAATTTGATGTGCATATTGACCTATGCTTCCATTTTCCAAGATTTTCTTCTGACTCCTTGTGGGCCGTCCCCCTGAAGAGTTATTGGATCACTGAATATGTGTTAAAATATAGTTTTATGCCCTGTAACTTTGTACCAAGTATTGTAGCTCTATCTGCATCATTTCTTTTAATATTTAACTGTCCAGGGATTTTTTTACCACCCTGTATACAGGTATCGCGCAGTAGGTACAACAAATTTGGAAATAATTTTATGGGTGAAAACTAAACGCAAATTAAGAATATAATTTTTTCGCAAAACCTAGTTAGTGAGACGTCCATCATTTAGTTTCTTTTTACCAATATCCTTACCCCTATACACATATCGTCATACAATTTGTCAATGATTTAAAATATAAACATTATAACATTTGAAAATGATTATATATTAACAAATCAATTCGTTTTTTGTGTTTATAAATGTTTATTTTGAAATGGTTCGCCATTTTATAATTATTTCTAACTTGAGTTACAAAAGAACTACTTATATTGTGAAAAAAGGTCTGTAACGCTCCTATTATACGACATTAAGCTCAAAATTATCATTTAAATGGCTTACGATGCCTGCATAACCTTCGTTGCTGTTCTGGCAACTAGTTTCGGTTCTTCTGAACCATCATCAGGCCTCAAGGTGTCAGGTGATAATTTTATTTGAAGGCCGTTAACACAGTTGAATAAATAAAACATATACGAGACACGAAAAGATAGAATAAATGTTCAGTTACAAGAAACACGAAACACGAAATGAAGGATTTCTATATGCAGGTATTGTAAACCATTTAAAGTAAAATACAATATTCCGGAGGCTAAAAAACTTTTTCAAAGTTATCGAATGATAAATAACTGAATATATATATTTTAGTTGTAAAATAAGGCAAAATAAGGTTAAACAAGTCAGTGTTCACCTAATTTTGCCTTATTACTAAATTTCCAAAACTGTATGTTGTATTCACTAATTTATTTGCTGAAAAGTGGCAAGGAAAATGAGTGAGCTAAATAGAAACAAACTTTCCACTTAACTATAGCAGGAGGAAGTTTGTCCACTAAGTTGACGGAGTTGAAGTCTAATGTCCTTTGAAGGGATGGTTTACACAAGAGTCACTTTAGTCTATCATATGATAGAGTCTAAATCTTTATTAGGACACACATTTATAACACCGTTAGAGGATTAGATTGATTAAAAAGCTAAACCTAGGATCCAAATATTTAAATACCGTTTAAAATCGTTTAACGAGCATAAAGGTAAGCCAAGTCAATAAAGTGTTCCTTAAAAAACCTTTTTGAGAATAGCTTTTAAATGATTATGTATATTTTTTAAGTAATGTTTGCTAACACAATATTTTAACAGATTGTTGATTACAATGGTAAATGTCTTAGTATATTTCTTAGTAGGAAATTTTCTTAGTATATCTAGATCGGCACAAAATAAGCTCGAAACTCGAAGCTTCGATAGTATGTCTGATTTTATAGGTTATAGAATAAAATATTCCTACATATTTTATCTATCAAAAAAATAGTGATACTTGATATCAATTGCAAACCAATCATTCCTCTGATCACTATGCTATAACATATATATATATATATATATATATATTTTTACGCTAATTTACAGGTAAGAGCAATGTGGACTGTATTCAAGTTTTTTTTTATAAAGTTGGAGACACTAACCATTTCACATAAAACTGTTGTGTAGACTGGGGATCCCCTTTAATGATTCCTGAAATGCTTAAAATGTTGTTAAAATCTCAGTTTCACACAATATAGAATTAAAAATCCCTTAAATTGTCTTTAGTTAACAGTTTTAAGCCAGTGGTAGTTGGTTATGTTGGTACAGAGTGGATTATGGTATTTGAAAATGTATTAAAATGACAGTAGGCATGTAAAGTCCTCATAACAACAGGACTTGTCCACGAGTACCACTACAGAAGGAAGGAGTTGGTCATGTGATAGATCAAGTGACCAATCAGGAAGCTAGTCTTGAAACTATTTGAAGATACTGATGCACTCTATGTGGAAAACATTTAACTAATTGAAATATTATTTGATTGTGAAATCAGTTACATTTTATAAGAGTTTTGATATTACAGTAATACAAAAGCAGATTTAAAGAAAATAGTTTTGATTTGTCACTTTGACAATTTGGCACTTTTTGTCCTGTTTCAAGCCTAAATACAGCCTATCTAGAGCCTGGAGTAGTTAAAGGACGAAGTTTTGTCATGGACGGTTATCATCGGATTTATGACCCTCTAAACTAGTTCGTAATTCGATCCACTGTAACTTTTACAACTCTTTATCTCGCTCAATAAAACGTAATAACCGTATGTGCCTTCGTAAATCTGCATCATTAACGTTGCGAATTGCATCAACGTTTTTTTTTTGGTAATTTCTGTCCGCTTTTGATGAAATTTGGCTAAAAGGTGCAAGGTGCCATAAACGTGAGTGAATTAACTAACTAGCATGATCGGACCATGGGTACGGGGTTTTATGGGATAAATCATATTTTTTTTTCATTTTTGACCCTCAAAACATAATATTTGCTAACATCTCTCTAAACTATAATTAAGAGCTTAAAACAGATGGTTTAGTATATTGAAATGTTTTTGTACGGTTATTGGTTACGGAGAAAATTTGAAAAAATCTTACAAAACATTTTATTCTTATGGAAAGTAAGTAAACTGTTGTAATTCGCATGCTTATAAATATAGTTTGAAAAAGAAAATTGGCGAATTTATTCATCTTATACTAAGCTATTGATATTCTACTAAAACACACATTTCATTACCCTCGCTGTATCAGCAAAACTACTCATTAAGTCTAATGATATTTAAAAAGATTTAAGTGAAATTAAAATCAGACAAAAGGAAATTGGCTTATTTTGGAGGTTTGCTGCGGTGGGGTTATTTAGTTCTACAGTATGAGCCCTACTATAGCAATGCCATCTATATCGATCAGATGTAGACCTAAAGAGTATTAAATTTACCTCGAGGTAAAAGTATATGAATGACATTTTATGTATGGTATATTTTTGCACACTATGCCATAAGTGGAAAGGAATCCAAGTATAAGGATGCTAAGCATTGAAAAACCTTTCATTTGGCAAAACATTGTTTTAGTTTGGCATGATTACAATATTAATCTAGTAAAGGAAACTTATAGTTTTAGTTTTTTCTGAAAAACTGTAGTTTTACAGTACCTCACTTTTCGAAAGTTGAATTTAGTTTAGTTCTGTTATTCTAAACCTGGCTAAGATTTAAATGGAAACAGAAGGAACAATAGAACCTATAGACACTTGTAGTCTGAGTAAAAGGTTGAATTAACATACTTTTAACTAATTTCAAAAACAGGAAGCTGTCTATGAGGGCTGTTGTGAGGGACTCTAATAAATAAAAACTATATTTTTTTAAACATAAACAATATTTGCAGGATTTGTAATTTTAAACTCTGCAAAGTATAGCTTGTGTAAATTGTTAGAACTGTTCTATTCGTTTAGTTTTAGTTTTTTTTTTATTCCAACAAATATTATTCTTGACCCACAACTCAATAGTTTAACTGTGGAGATTGTTTGAAGAAAGTTTCATTATGAACACTGTGAAAAGGTCAATGGTGCCATAAAAGGCACTGTAAGATCCTTTTATGTTGTTTACCGTTTTAAGGTGCACTAAAACGTATTGTTGGCCAGCCAGAACTGCACAAACACCTATTTTACACTACTAGAACATATTTTAGTAGTTTACTTTTAAAATGATTTTACCTAGGAACATGATTTTATTATAGTTTGTAATAGTGTAGATGTTTAGGTAATTGTGTCGAGTACTATTCAGAAGTAAATCGAATACAAAAATTGATTTAATCCATAAAAAATCCAGGGGATTTATCTGGTTAAATGTCTAGCTTGGTGTGGTTTTTAAAAAAGATTTCATTCGCTTTGAGCTTATTAATCAAATAGATATCGTGCCGTAAATAGCAATTTTGTTTGATAAAAAATTAATCACTTTACCCAGGCAAAAGTCCTTTACGTTGACGAAGTCTTCCAAGCATGGATTTCAATGCTTAAAGGCTTTTATGCCTTTAAAACCTTTCGAAACACCAATTCACTATTTAGCGAAACGAGGAATTCAACATTCATAGTAATGACAACTAACACGATTTTACAATAAACAACAATGTATCGTAATAAATTGACCTTTGCTACATTTACAACCAAAATTACATTGCTTGTAATAACGCAAGCCAATCACGGACGTTTTGTCGAACTCATATCACTGTAATTTTGGAATGTAAACAAATACAGTAATTGATAGTCTGTATCTGGACAAAGAGAGATTCGCTGCTGTAATTTGTGTTATGACAGACCAATCTGCATCTATTTAACGATCTGGATGTAATAAATACTCGTTATTTGACTGTTTTTAACATATCCCTAACATGTGCCATTAAATTTTTAAAATAAATTTAAATATTGGCTTGATGACTTTAAAAATTTACACTTTTAAAACCTCGAACACCCCCGCCGAAGCAAACATACACATTAAGCGAATTTACATGGGCCTTCCTAGATTTACATTAAGATATTCCCTTAAAATTTTCAGATTTATTTCGTAATTAAATAACATTAATTTCAATGAGTACTTGTAGTTTGCTGCTACGAGGAGGGTAATGAGATACACACTACACTCACACTATGTACAGATAAATGTATTCATGAATTTGAACGGAGGGAGGGTATTTCGGTCCCTGGGGACCTCAAAACGAATAGTATACACTATCGGTTCCGGGTCCAGGTCTTACTATGAGACCAACGGCAATAGCTGATTCGCCATAAGGAAAATTTACTAAAAACGAAATAGTATTTAAAATACATTTAAACAAATTGTATCACAAGTGGCAATATTTATCCATGATTCCAAGCGCTCACTCTAGTGAAACTCATTCTAGAATTATAATATCTTACAAAATTATCCATCTATAAAAGAAAAGTCTTACAAATTTACGTAAACAAATCCTATTGTTTACAAATTTTCATTTTTGGTTTCGTAGTTGTATCCTATGTAATTTCATGATCTCTAAGTTTACCTTTAACGTAACACATCTTCAGTATTACCTTCTATTCCCGGGTACTGTCAGGCTCTTCACGGCATGTAGCTAATTACAAGTCCGTAGTGTTTGGCCGAGTTCCGGTCTGGTTGTAATTTCCGGTGCAATCGTGATTTGTGGTCGCAGGTAAGCTGGGCACAATCTGTAGGTGGACAAAGGTTTGGTCATACACACTCCCTTCAATAGTAGACCAAGTCATATAGAAATATTTATGTATGATAATTTGTAAATAATTTTATTTACTCATAGTGTTACTGCCTATTGTAATAGCATACACCGTCGGTAACACCATACTTCTAGTAAACTAGGTAAACTATCGTGTAATTATGTGCTTTTTTTATAATTAAAACTACTTTAGATAGTAAGAATGTCAAACATGTTGAAAGTAAACGTTTTATTGTTTCCAATTGTAAAAAATATGGCAAACGTATGCATAAAGGTTTGTCCAATGATAAAAAATGAGAAATCCCCTAAGGTACCATAATGGTACTTAATGGTCTTAATGGTACTTTAAGGTATTTCTATGAGAAAAATTTCATCGAAAATTTAGATGGTATGTTTAATTCGAATAAATGCCCGAACAAATATTAAGTTAATAATGATACAACTTTATTTGTTTCTAAAAAAACTTTTTATGTAAAATCAAGATGATCTTACTAAACAGCATTAGCAGTCAATATTTATATGGGTGCGAACTGAAAACCTTCTTTACCCAATCAACATTTGCCTTGTTCTTGTATGTATTAGTAGACATAGTTTATAAAGCTGGAAATTTATGACAAACAGCAATATGAGAAGCTAAAAGTAACCGTGTTAAGCTATACAGTCTTTTATTCTGAATACTCTTCCAATGAATCTGTATAAATTTATTAGTATTTTATAAATTTAGACTGAAAAGTTTAACGCAAAAGAGACATTCATGATTTTCCTCAAGTTTAATTAAGTCTTCAAAGGGAATCAAAATCTCGTTACAAAATGGAACTAATAAAATGCAACATTGAAACCTTCTTTTGAAGTTAAATAATGCCATTTTGCTTTATCATAGGGGGTTTTCTAGAATAACTGAGCATGAATATATATGTTCGATCATAATCAAGGTGTAAATGGTTAGACCATAGACATAACGTTTCCAAAGCATTCTATAGTTTGATAAGAAATATAAAACCACCCATCAGTTATACATAATAATTCATATTGCACATTATAAAAACAATCATCGTACAGTTCAATGAATACTAAAAGCCTCGCCAGCACAAAGCCAGCTGGCAATCCTTCCATTCCGATACATAACCCCTTCAATTTACTGTTATTTGTACGGCCATCCATTTATATACTTAAGAAATATATAGTTCGAAGATATAAATTATTTAGTGGCTAAAATATGAGCTGAAGCCCAATACTAAGGCATAGCTGCATTTTAATAGTTAGAATAGTAGAAATTGCAATAGTGCAAAATAATAATCTACGAATCTCTGCTTTGGACAGCAAACACATCAGTAGAAACGATCATTTCTTCTATGTAGAGTTTACATTGAAATAATTATCTTTATGGCCACAATGCTGGGAATTAGTAGTTTCAAGAAAATTGTACTAAATGTTGTTGCTACTTAAATTTTATTTCTATTTATAACCAGCTGTGAGGCCCGTCTGCATCAGGACCATTTCGAAAGTTAAAACTGTATATAATTTCGAACAACTGGTTTAAATATCAAGCTAGATTAACTTCAAAACGTGCAGAAAAAACATAACCTTCATTAAAGGAAATTCTCTCAGTTTTAATGTGAAAAATCACCTTATAAACACACATCTTGCGTGGAAACCTGGTTTTTTTTATCCAATTATGTAATGTATGCATTTTAAATACTTTTAAATCCAATGATTTTATAGTTATTTGAGATCCTGTGACGATGTGACAAGCCTTGAGGTGAAATCGGAGACTTAATTCCGCACTGGTTAAAGAAGTTACATACCACCTTACATTAAATACTATTACTAACTTAACCTTGTCTTACCTTCGTGGTCATTGAAACCAAAAACTAAACCAAAAACTAAAACTAAAACTATAGCTTCAACATTGCCCTTTAAAAAATTATTTTTCTTTCAATAGAAAAAAAAATCTTTTTAAATGTTATTTCAAAATTGTGTAATTAAAAATCTCTCCCGCGTTTGAAATATTTCAGTACATACATACAAGTAGGATAACCGTGGATATGGCCCAAGTAGGATACCCCCAGATCGGGCCAAAACCACCCCTAGTGTTGTAGTTTAATCCTCAGGGGTAGTGAATACATATATGTTGAATGTTAGGGGTTGTTAGGGGTAGTTTTGTGGTATTTTTAATTGTTAGGGGTAGTTTTATGTTTACATAGGAGTTACCAGTTGATCATGTGATCTTTTTATATGTAGGTATTTCTATTAAACTATTTTGTGGATAAAAAGTGTGTGCTTGACTGGGGATTGATCCCGGGTCTCCTAGGTATTGGATTATTGTCTAAGCCATTGAGTTATGATAACAGTTAAAGGTCTGGTGTTTATAGTCGTAAATGACAACCTTAATTTCCTAATTTACATATACAGGGTGTGTAAAAAAAACAAATATTTTTATTTTATTTCATACATATCTATATGCTGTAGTCCATAACAAATGTGAAACAAATGATAATTCATGTATCCAATGTTAAAAACAGCTTAAAGAAGGCTTAAGTGGAACTTTACCATCAAGTATAAAAAACGGCCTTTGTAAAGGCCACCAAATGTTGGATGTTAAATTTACATTTTATATATGTTATGTACTTTTGGGATGATGGGTGGTTTGAATTTATGTTTTTTTTTTTAGTGGTTGGTTGTGTATGAAGCTGTGTATGAGTCAGAGGTTCACGGGTTTGATTCTACCTAATCACCAAATATGTAACTTTTGGTTGGGGTGTTTTTTTCTTGTTGGCATGGTGTTGTATTATAGTTAACTGTTTGTGTATGAACCTATGGCTTCAGAGGTTTATGGGTTCAATTCTATCTCATTATATTTTTATTTTATTTCATACATATCTATATGCTGTAGTCCATAACAAATGCAAAACAAATGATAATTCATGTATCCAATGTTAAAAACAGCTAAAAGAAGGCTTAAGCGGAACTTTACCATTAAGTATAAAAAATGGCCTTTGTAAAGGCCACCAAATGTTGGATGTTAAATTTACATTTCATAGATGTTATGTATTTAGGGGTGTCTAATGGGGGTAATCTGGATAATGTTTTTTCTAGTGGCTGGCTGTGTTCATGTGTTGTGTATGAATCAGAGGTTCATGGGTTCAATCCTTTCCAATCACTAAACATTTTATTATTGGTTTGGGTGATATGTTGATTTTTGGTATAGTGTTGTATTGTAGTGGGAGTAGTGTGAGCCCTTCTTTGATCTTAGAGGTTCATGGGTTTGATCCTTACCAATCACCAAATGTTTTATTTTTGGTTGGGGTGATATGTTGATTTTTGGTATAGTGTTGTATTGTAGTGGGAGTAGTGTGAGTCCTTGATCTCAGAGGTTTGTGGGTTTGATCCTTACCAAACACTAAATATCAAGTACCAATTTACCAAATGTTTTATTTTTGATTGGGATGATATTTTCTTGTATGGTGTTGTGTTGTAGTAGGAGCAGTGTGAATCCTTGACCAGAGAGGTTTGTGGGTATGATCCTTACCAAATACCAAATGTTTCATTTCCGGTAGGGGTGATTTAGTATGGTGTTGTATTGTAGTAGGAATAGTGTGAATCTTTGACCTGAGAGGTTTGTGGGTTTGATCTTTACCAATTACTAAATGTTTAATTTTTGGTTGGGGTGTTTTTTTTGTTTTTATGGTATTGTATTATAGTTAACTGTATATATATATATATATATATATATATATATATGAATCTATGGTCTCAGAGGTTCATGGGTTTGATCTTAACCAATCACTAAAAGTTTTATTTTTGATTGGTTTGTTTTTTGTATGGTGTTGTGTTGTAGTGAGGGTAATTAACTTGTTTAGAATGTGGACCTTGATTTCAGAGGTTTGTAGGTTAAATCCTTATCAGCCACTGTTTGTATCATATCTGGTAGGGTGATTTTTAGTGTTGTATTGTAGTTAACTGTTTGTGTATGCCCTTAGAGGTTGTGGGTTTGATTTTTATCATTCATTGATTGTCTCATTGCTGGTCACTATAGGGTTTAGCATGGTATAGGGACTTAACTGTTTGAGTGTGAGATCCTGGGGTTATGGGTTCAACTCTTACCAAATACTGATCATTTTATTTCTGTTTACTATGATTTTGTATGATGTTGTATTTTAGTTAACTGTTTGTGTATGAGTCTAGGGTTGAGGGTTTGAATATTACCAGTGAGAGTAACATTTCTTATGGTTGTGTAATATGTTTCTGCCAAATTAATCAGCTGTGACTTTTCCTGTTAAGATTGTATCTGTAACATAACCTTACTTGTATATGTAGGCTGTATGCTTTTTTGCCAACTGTTCCCTCCAAATAATATAACCTCACTTTATGTATTGCATACGTATCTGTAACATAACCTCACTTGTGTATGTAGGAACTGTCATTGGCTTTTCTATCAACTGTTTCCTCCAAATAATACAACCTCATCTTCTTGTTAAGATTCTATTGCATACGTATCTGTAACATAATCTTGTTTGTGTATGTAGGAACTGTACCCCGTCATTTGCTTTCTTGCCAACTGTCCCCACCAAGTAATATAACCTCACTTTATGTAGGTTTATTAAATTAATATCTAGTTGAGAAAATAAGGAAAACAACTGTGAAAGCTAAAACGGTTTATTTATAATATCTACATCCTGTGTGATGGTATTGCATCATCTGAAACAAAAATTATAATTAGTACCACATCTGGTGTATTAAACAAGTTATAACTTGAAAAAATCCTGCACGCTGATTGGTTATAAATAGGTGATCTGTGTAGTCATTGGTTACCCCCACTCCTCCCCTATTGTATATATATTGCTCTGTGTCACTATTGTATCACTTTGCTCTTAGTGATTGGTGAAGATGGATGTAAGTAACGTAGCTGCTCAAGTAGTTGATCCTGTAAAAGCTGTAGAAGATTCTGTTGAAGTAGTTGTTCCTGTAAATATCTTAGATAAACATGAGAATTATGTAAAGAAATTTAGAATTCATGGAATTAATACTGTTTTTAAGTTTTCTAACCCTCCTGCTGAAACTAGTGAGATTGATTGGCTAAGACAAGGGTTTGGTCAAATTGTTAATGAAATGAAAGAAGTCTGTGAGGAGGGCGACCAATTGGGATTTACTTTGCGATCACTTAACCTAAAAAGTAAAGAGGGGTTTGTTGCTTTTCGCCCAGCAAATGAAGTTAACGATGATGTCTTGTGGCAAATCTTTGGAGGTATAGTACAAAGTAATTCTGAATTCATCAAGTCCACAGATACATTTCAAGTTGAATGTACTCGATTTAATCTCCCTGTAGGATTGGGGGGCCGCAAAAGACCTGGCTTGTTTAATACCTTTGATGATGAATGTAAAGAAAGGAAAGGGATTGTTGTTATAAATAACAAAGATAACTTGTGTCTTCCTCGTGCTATTGTAGTGGCTATAGCTAATGTAACTAAAGATCTTGAATACAAAGCTGTTAGACAAGACAGGGCAAAAAGACAGACTGTTAGAGCTCAAGAACTTGTATGTAGAGCTAGAGTTGAGATGCCTGAGGGTGGAGCAGGCATTCCTGAACTTGAAAAATTCCAGGACTTGCTTAAAGATTATAAAATCACTGTGTACAACTACAATGCTAAAGGTAGGGATGTTTACTTTGAGGGAAATGTAGAGAATCCCAAGTTCAAAATTAACTTGTTGTTTCATAACCGTCACTATAATGTTATTACTAGTCTGACAGCTGCTTTTGCATGTGTGTACTTTTGTGATGCCTGCCATGTTCCGTATGATCACAAAGGTGAGCATCGTTGTTCAAATATTTGCCCACAGTGTCAGACCATCTCACCCCCTTGTGTAGAGGAGCATGGGGGAATCTTGTGTCCTAAATGTAACATGACTTATAAAAACCAACACTGTTTCATTGCACACAAAACTGACAAGTGTAAAAATGTAAAGAAATGTCTTGATTGTGGGAAACTAGTTTGGCTTAAAGAGAGGTCTAAGCCTCACAAGTGTGGGGAAGTGTATTGTAAGCCTTGTGGAGAATTTAAAGATCCTAACCATAAATGTTATATGAAACCCAATAAGGGTAAACCTAAATCTAAAGACTATGTTTTTATTTTCTTTGATCTGGAAACCCGTCAGGATGAGTCTCTGCCCTCTGATCCTGAAAGTAAATTGCATAAAGTAAACTTGTGTGTCTCTCAGCAGTTTTGTTACCGGTGTATCGAGGGGAAATTCTGTATATCATGTAAAAATCGTACACGTGTGTTTGACTCTGACCCTATCAACCGGTTTATGAACTATGTAATGTATGTGAGGAAACAGTTTAAAAATGTCTGTGTAATTGCACATAATGGGCAGGGTTTTGATTTTCAATTTTTGCTAAAGTATTTGTTGGAAGAAACAAAATTCACACCAGAACTTGTAATGAGGGGAAGCAAAATTATCTTAATGAAAATTGACAATGTAAGGTTTGTGGACTCACTTAGCTACTTCCCCATGGCTCTGTCTGCTCTGCCTAAAGCCTTTGACCTACCTCCAGAGAAAAAGAAAGGTTATTTTCCCCACTTATTCAACACATTGGCAAACCAAAACTATGTAGGCCCTATGCCACCCAAAGAGTACTATTGTCCCGAATCTATGTTTGAAAAATCCCACAATGACTTTGACAAATGGTATAGTGAACAGATTGCTAACAACTATAAATTTAATTTTAAAAAGGAGTTGCAGGAATACTGTATGTCAGATGTTGATATCTTGGCTCAAGCCTGTCTAAAGTTCCGCTCAATCTTTCTAAAAGAGTGTAATGTTGACCCATTTCTCGAGGCTGTTACCATTGCGAGTGCCTGTAATCTAGCTTTCCGCCGTAATTTTCTGAAACCCAACACTATTGGCATCATCCCTAAGAACGGTTATCGGTTAGTAGACAAACAATCGGTAATTGCACTCCAATGGCTTTCTTGGGTTGAGGAAACCAATGGGATTAGGATTGATCATGCTGGACGAGGCAAAGAAGTCAAAGTTAATGGGGTGAAGGTAGATGGGTTTGATGGTAGAAACATCTATGAGTTCCATGGGTGTTACTGGCATGGATGCCCTAAATGTTTTAATTACAACCGTCACACCCCCTTGAAGGAAGATCCCTCTGATTTATTTCATCTCCGTTATGAGAGAACTATGGCTAAAAACGCCAAGTTTACAGAACACGCGCTGGTAGAGATGTGGGAATGTGAATTCTGTAAGATTAAAAAGGATCAAAAACTCAATCATCTAGACAGTCTGCCTATCTTGAACAATCTCCCATTAGACCCACGACAGTCTTTCTTTGGAGGTAGGACAGGCAACGCGAAATCCTATCACAAATGTGCTGAGGGGGAAACCATTCAATATGTTGATGTTTGCTCTCTCTATCCATATGTTTGTAAGTATGGGAAGTATCCTGTAGGCCACCCAACTATCTATGTAGGGGATAGGGAGTGTCGTAAGAGAGGTATGGAAGTAGAGGGGTTGTTAAAATGTAAAGTTTTGCCGCCTCATGATCTCTATCACCCTGTACTCCCTACAAAAATGAATGATAAATTGATGTTTGTGTTGTGTAGGACTTGTGGGGAAATTATGTACCAAGGGGAGTGTAATCATGATAGTGATAATAGGGCACTAGTTGGGACTTGGACTATGGATGAGATTAGGAAAGCTGTAGAGAAAGGGTATATTGTACTGTACATGTATGAATTGTGGGAGTATCAGGTAGCGACTTATGAAAATGGGGGCTTGTTCACTGATTTTATTAATACATTTCTTAAGATGAAACAGGAAGCTTCGGGCTATCCAGAGTGGTGCAAGACTGAGGAGGACAAAGATAAATATATTGCAGAGTATTTGAGACATGAGGGAATCAAGCTGGAGAAAGAAAAGATTGTTAAGAATGGGGGTTTGAGGTCTTTGGCAAAATTAATGTTAAATAGTTTTTGGGGAAAATTTGGCCAGAGGGAGAACCAGACTAAAGCTACAATTATTAGGGACTCTAAAACCCTCTTTCAAATGTTCTCATCCCCTGAAATTAAAGTGAATAGGCTCCAGACTGTCAATGATGAGGTTGTAGTTGTTTCCTGGGAGTATTTGGAAGAAGTTGGGGAGCCTCTTAGTAATGTAAATGTTTGTATCGCGGCTTACACTACCTCGCAAGCTAGACTCAAGCTCTATGAACATCTTGATGCCTTAGGAGCTCAAGTATTGTATTATGATACAGATAGTGTTATATTCTATCACCGCCAAGGCCTGTATAGAGTCCCTATAGGAGATTACCTTGGTGAAATGACAGATGAATTGACAGATTATGGACCCGGTTCCTACATCACTGAACTTGTCTCTGGGGGACCTAAAACTTATGCGTACCTTGTCTGGTCAACCAATCAACAGAAATTGATCCCAGTTTGTAAAATTAAGGGCCTCACCCTCAACTTTAAAACATCAAAAGTTGTAAACTTTGAAAAACTGAGAGAAATGGTCCTAAGTGAAGTAAAACAGTCAATTGAAATTGAAGAAAGTAGAATCAGAAAAACAAAAGATAGAGACATCGTTACGATTGCAGAGAGCAAAGTGATTAGAATCACTGGCCCAAAAAGAAGGTATGAAGGAGAGTACGACACTCTACCTTTTGGTTTTAGAAAAGTCCAAAGAGACTTGTAAATAACTTTGTAGCTTTTCATTGTAAATAACTTTGTAAATTCCTTTGTATATAACTCTCCTATTAAAAATAAACAAGTCTATAGATAAATACTTATGTATTACCGTAAGACCAAAGTGTAAATGTTTGTGTACTGTCACCTACTTCAAGGCTGGGCTTAGCCGTTGTAAGTCCTACAGCGGATGATGGGTTGGCCTAAAAACCATAAAACGCTGGTTTCCTATGATAGACACAAAACCTAGTAAATTGAGGAGTTTAGATTTAGAAGAACCTAAGCTACTCCTTGGAACGGTTTAGTGTACTGCCACCTGCTCAAAGGCTGGGCTAAGCCGTTGTAAGTCCAGGAGTGGATGCTGGGTTGGCCTAAAACCATAAAACGCTGGTTTCCTATGATAGGCACAGACTATGAATGTTAACCTTTAACTAACTTTGGCTGGATTACATAACTAAATCTATAGACTTGACAAAAAAAAAGCTTTGTTAAAGTAAGGGAGAGGGTGTTTATAGCGACTACCAGGTAATCTGGACTGGCTATAAACGCTTAACCTGGCCTCACTTAATGAGGGGATAGTCTCAAACCCTATCCAATACAAAGCTACATTATATGTAACAAACGTTAAGATATACCATTCTACTAATAATGGATGGTATAGCGGAAGAATTATTTCAAATGTAATGTAACTCTTTGAGGATCAAACGACCTGTATAAAGATGATATAGAAGAGATGCAACCTAGTGGAAATCTTGTAAACTAAAACAAAAATATAATGGACAACTGAAATCGTCATTACAGATGGTTAACCCCAACAACAACCCTGCATCTTGATAGGGTGGTACATTTAAAAACGTATGAGGAGAGGAGGTCAAACTCCTACTTAAATCTATTCCCCATAAGAGCCTCTAGTTATGGAGGATGATTATAGCACTATTCTGTAAATAATACGAGTTTACCATAATGGTTTTACACTTAAGGTGTTAAAGACTCAAAAACAGGAAACTAGTGTTGTATTGAGTGAGAAATCAAATTCTAGCCTATATTTAATACTTAATAAACATTACATGGTACAAAGGTAACGTTATCACTGCTACCCGTAGTGTTATCCTATGATGGTAAATCGTGTAGTTGTCTGTGATAACACCCTATCTGTGATTTATGAGTGTAACGTGTAGGTACAAAACCTCCTGATTGACCCTCAAGTGACTGACTTTTGTTGAAAACTAATATTCTTGACAACGGTATAATATTGATGTAACAGACTTTGAAACCTTGGTTGTAGTAAATAACAACTAAATCGGACTGGGGAAAGGCAAACTAACCTATTATCATGGGCAAGCCACAACAGCGATACAAATATTAACAACTGCTAAAAGGCAAGCATATTTTAATTCTGAGAAAATATTAAATAAAACCTGCTGTTAGACTACATGTTAACGTTAGCTAGACTGAGAAAGGTGTGGGAGTATGTTAAAACTGTATGGGAAACTCTAGGTAATGTGTACTTCCCACATAATTTTGATTTATAATTGTATTGAATAAATATGGGAAGTAACCTTTCTTCTTTTCAGGTGGTTAGTCAAAAGCTTTTGGTAAGGCAGGCAAAGACCGGGGTAAGTAGCCAAGGGAGTCAATAAATACCTAAGTATAAACTGAAAGTCAAACCGTTGTCCGTTGTGTGCAATTACACAGACGTTTTTTGAAATATTTACAGGTTTCAATTAAGTTTCCAGTTCATGAACTGCTTAACGGGATTGCTATCAAATATTTTATAACGTTCTGAACAAGATTCACATTCACTCCTATTGATGCATTTGAAACAGAACTGATGTGAAACACATAAATTTACTTTATGTAACTTAGTCTCGGGATCTGAGGGTATGGAATCATCCTGGCGTGTTTCCAGATCAAAGAAAATAAATATATAGTCACGGTCTTAAGGGTTTTTCTTGTCTATCTGAATGTAGCATTTATGATTAGGATCTTTAAATGTACCACAAGGATGACAATATACCTCTCCACACACATGAGTTGATTTACGTTTAGTTGGGAATATCATTTTTTCACACCCTCGTCATAACTTAATTGTTTTACAAATTTGTCCTTAATGGGCAATAAAGCACCGTTCATTTTAAAAAAAAAACAGTTACAATAGCTGAAATATATGCCACCATTTTCCTCCACACAAGGAGGTGAGAAGGTGTGACAAGATGAACAGCTGTTTGAACATCTGTGGGCTTCTTTGTGATCATATGGGACATGGCAAGCATTGCAAAAGTACACACATGCAAAAGCGGCAACTTTCTATATTTCTTTAATTGTGTCTGGAAATTTTCAAGTTCAGAGATACCTGATCCTTCTTCAGACATTCCTACACACGCTTTAGCTATAAGTTTCTTTGCCCTAATTGTTTATCTCATGCTCTTGTCTTCACGAATACCTCAAATTTGAGGATCAATTTTTTTTGCATAGGCTTTACCTACCACTATTGCTCTAGCTAGACATAAGTTGTCAGTGTTATTTATTTATAACAACTATTCCCTGGCTTGCTTTGTATTAGTCGTTGAATGAATTGTACATTCCTCGGTCTTTAGAGTATATGTTGAATATCAATAGTTTTTGTGTTTTAAAAGAGGTTTTTTTTATTTTTTCAGAGTACGGTAGAACCTCAATAACAGTAAAAGGGGTTTTACTTAGAACTTCAGGTATATCTATTTCATGTCAATCTAAAAGACATCTCCATTAAAACTATTGCTTAACATTAAATATTTTTCAAAATAGCAACAACTTAAAAGAGGCATAGACAACAGGTGTCGCATTACATTCATAGCTGAGAGCCATATGGAACATTCGGGTACAAATGCTATAAGATAATGTGTAAGACAATAGTCTTCAGAACACCGATGATAAATAGGGTGAAAGTAATAGAAACCCCTATATTAATCAATAAACATGAATTACATTATTAGTTGTAGCTTAGAAAAGGCACATAAATAAATAGACATGGGTATTTAATTTTTCAGGTTCATAAGGGTTTCTTGGCTAAAACAAACATATTTTTACCAATACTAACTCATTTATTATTATCCACTTATAAGGTTCCATAGCCTGTGATTACAGGGTTTTTAGGATATCTACAAGGTTTAGCTATCATAGGGACTCTTGATATTCATATCTTGATGATGTATTTGTGTCCTGGAGGAACAATTGCTACCAAAACATGTATACACATTACCTAGAGTTTCCCATACAGTTTTAACATACTCCCACACCTTTCTCAGTCTAGCTAACGTTAACATGTAGTCTAACAGCAGGTTTTATTTAATATTTTCTCAGAATTAAAATATGCTTGCCTTTTAGCAGTTGTTAATATTTGTATCGCTGTTGTGGCTTGCCCATGATAATAGGTTAGTTTGCCTTTCCCCAGTCCGATTTAGTTGTTATTTACTACAACCAAGGTTTCAAAGTCTGAGACATCAATATTATACCGTTGTCAAGAATATTAGTTTTCAACAAAAGTCAGTCACTTGAGGGTCAATCAGGAGGTTTTGTACCTACACGTTACACTCATAAATCACAGATAGGGTGTTATCACAGACAACTACACGATTTACCATCATAGGATAACACTACGGGTAGCAGTGATAACGTTACCTTTGTACCATGTAATGTTTATTAAGTATTAAATATAGGCTAGAATTTGATTTCTCACTCAATACAACACTAGTTTCCTGTTTTTGAGTCTTTAACACCTTAAGTGTAAAACCATTATGGTAAACTCGTATTATTTACAGAATAGTGCTATAATCATCCTCCATAACTAGAGGCTCTTATGGGGAATAGATTTAAGTAGGAGTTTGACCTCCTCTCCTCATACGTTTTTAAATGTACCACCCTATCAAGATGCAGGGTTGTTGTTGGGGTTAACCATCTGTAATGACGATTTCAGTTGTCCATTATATTTTTGTTTTAGTTTACAAGATTTCCACTAGGTTGCATCTCTTCTATATCATCTTTATACAGGTCGTTTGATCCTCAAAGAGTTACATTACATTTGAAATAATTCTTCCGCTATACCATCCATTATTAGTAGAATGGTATATCTTAACGTTTGTTACATATAATGTAGCTTTGTATTGGATAGGGTTTGAGACTATCCCCTCATTAAGTGAGGCCAGGTTAAGCGTTTATAGCCAGTCCAGATTACCTGGTAGTCGCTATAAACACCCTCTCCCTTACTTTAACAAAGCTTTTTTTTTGTCAAGTCTATAGATTTAGTTATGTAATCCAGCCAAAGTTAGTTAAAGGTTAACATTCATAGTCTGTGCCTATCATAGGAAACCAGCGTTTTATGGTTTTTAGGCCAACCCAGCATCCACTCCTGGACTTACAACGGCTTAGCCCAGCCTTTGAGCAGGTGACAGTACACTAAACCGTTCCAAGGAGTAGCTTAGGTTCTTCTAAATCTAAACTCCTCAATTTACTAGGTTTTGTGTCTATCATAGGAAACCAGCGTTTTATGGTTTTTAGGCCAACCCATCATCCGCTGTAGGACTTACAACGGCTAAGCCCAGCCTTGAAGTAGGTGACAGTACACAAACATTTACACTTTGGTCTTACGGTAATACATAAGTATTTATCTATAGACTTGTTTATTTTTAATAGGAGAGTTATATACAAAGGAATTTACAAAGTTATTTACAATGAAAAGCTACAAAGTTATTTACAAGTCTCTTTGGACTTTTCTAAAACCAAAAGGTAGAGTGTCGTACTCTCCTTCATACCTTCTTTTTGGGCCAGTGATTCTAAACACTTTGCTCTCTGCAATCGTAACGATGTCTCTATCTTTTGTTTTTCTGATTCTACTTTCTTCAATTTCAATTGACTGTTTTACTTCACTTAGGACCATTTCTCTCAGTTTTTCAAAGTTTACAACTTTTGATGTTTTAAAGTTGAGGGTGAGGCCCTTAATTTTACAAACTGGGATCAATTTCTGTTGATTGGTTGACCAGACAAGGTACGCATAAGTTTTAGGTCCCCCAGAGACAAGTTCAGTGATGTAGGAACCGGGTCCATAATCTGTCAATTCATCTGTCATTTCACCAAGGTAATCTCCTATAGGGACTCTATACAGGCCTTGGCGGTGATAGAATATAACACTATCTGTATCATAATACAATACTTGAGCTCCTAAGGCATCAAGATGTTCATAGAGCTTGAGTCTAGCTTGCGAGGTAGTGTAAGCCGCGATACAAACATTTACATTACTAAGAGGCTCCCCAACTTCTTCCAAATACTCCCAGGAAACAACTACAACCTCATCATTGACAGTCTGGAGCCTATTCACTTTAATTTCAGGGGATGAGAACATTTGAAAGAGGGTTTTAGAGTCCCTAATAATTGTAGCTTTAGTCTGGTTCTCCCTCTGGCCAAATTTTCCCCAAAAACTATTTAACATTAATTTTGCCAAAGACCTCAAACCCCCATTCTTAACAATCTTTTCTTTCTCCAGCTTGATTCCCTCATGTCTCAAATACTCTGCAATATATTTATCTTTGTCCTCCTCAGTCTTGCACCACTCTGGATAGCCCGAAGCTTCCTGTTTCATCTTAAGAAATGTATTAATAAAATCAGTGAACAAGCCCCCATTTTCATAAGTCGCTACCTGATACTCCCACAATTCATACATGTACAGTACAATATACCCTTTCTCTACAGCTTTCCTAATCTCATCCATAGTCCAAGTCCCAACTAGTGCCCTATTATCACTATCATGATTACACTCCTCTTGGTACATAATTTCCCCACAAGTCCTACACAACACAAACATCAATTTATCATTCATTTTTGTAGGGAGTACAGGGTGATAGAGATCATGAGGCGGCAAAACTTTACATTTTAACAACCTCTCTACTTCCATACCTCTCTTACGACACTCCCTATCCCCTACATAGATAGTTGGGTGGCCTACAGGATACTTCCCATACTTACAAACATATGGATAGAGAGAGCAAACATCAACATATTGAATGGTTTCCCCCTCAGCACATTTGTGATAGGATTTCGCGTTGCCTGTCCTACCTCCAAAGAAAGACTGTCGTGGGTCTAATGGGAGATTGTTCAAGATAGGCAGACTGTCTAGATGATTGAGTTTTTGATCCTTTTTAATCTTACAGAATTCACATTCCCACATCTCTACCAGCGCGTGTTCTGTAAACTTGGCGTTTTTAGCCATAGTTCTCTCATAACGGAGATGAAATAAATCAGAGGGATCTTCCTTCAAGGGGGTGTGACGGTTGTAAATAAAACATTTAGGGCATCCATGCCAGTAACACCCATGGAACTCATAGATGTTTCTACCATCAAACCCATCTACCTTCACCCCATTAACTTTGACTTCTTTGCCTCGTCCAGCATGATCAATCCTAATCCCATTGGTTTCCTCAACCCAAGAAAGCCATTGGAGTGCAATTACCGATTGTTTGTCTACTAACCGATAACCGTTCTTAGGGATGATGCCAATAGTGTTGGGTTTCAGAAAATTACGGCGGAAAGCTAGATTACAGGCACTCGCAATGGTAACAGCCTCGAGAAATGGGTCAACATTACACTCTTTTAGAAAGATTGAGCGGAACTTTAGACAGGCTTGAGCCAAGATATCAACATCTGACATACAGTATTCCTGCAACTCCTTTTTAAAATTAAATTTATAGTTGTTAGCAATCTGTTCACTATACCATTTGTCAAAGTCATTGTGGGATTTTTCAAACATAGATTCGGGACAATAGTACTCTTTGGGTGGCATAGGGCCTACATAGTTTTGGTTTGCCAATGTGTTGAATAAGTGGGGAAAATAACCTTTCTTTTTCTCTGGAGGTAGGTCAAAGGCTTTAGGCAGAGCAGACAGAGCCATGGGGAAGTAGCTAAGTGAGTCCACAAACCTTACATTGTCAATTTTCATTAAGATAATTTTGCTTCCCCTCATTACAAGTTCTGGTGTGAATTTTGTTTCTTCCAACAAATACTTTAGCAAAAATTGAAAATCAAAACCCTGCCCATTATGTGCAATTACACAGACATTTTTAAACTGTTTCCTCACATACATTACATAGTTCATAAACCGGTTGATAGGGTCAGAGTCAAACACACGTGTACGATTTTTACATGATATACAGAATTTCCCCTCGATACACCGGTAACAAAACTGCTGAGAGACACACAAGTTTACTTTATGCAATTTACTTTCAGGATCAGAGGGCAGAGACTCATCCTGACGGGTTTCCAGATCAAAGAAAATAAAAACATAGTCTTTAGATTTAGGTTTACCCTTATTGGGTTTCATATAACATTTATGGTTAGGATCTTTAAATTCTCCACAAGGCTTACAATACACTTCCCCACACTTGTGAGGCTTAGACCTCTTTTTAAGCCAAACTAGTTTCCCACAATCAAGACATTTCTTTACATTTTTACACTTGTCAGTTTTGTGTGCAATGAAACAGTGTTGGTTTTTATAAGTCATGTTACATTTAGGACACAAGATTCCCCCATGCTCCTCTACACAAGGGGGTGAGATGGTCTGACACTGTGGGCAAATATTTGAACAACGATGCTCACCTTTGTGATCATACGGAACATGGCAGGCATCACAAAAGTACACACATGCAAAAGCAGCTGTCAGACTAGTAATAACATTATAGTGACGGTTATGAAACAACAAGTTAATTTTGAACTTGGGATTCTCTACATTTCCCTCAAAGTAAACATCCCTACCTTTAGCATTGTAGTTGTACACAGTGATTTTATAATCTTTAAGCAAGTCCTGGAATTTTTCAAGTTCAGGAATGCCTGCTCCACCCTCAGGCATCTCAACTCTAGCTCTACATACAAGTTCTTGAGCTCTAACAGTCTGTCTTTTTGCCCTGTCTTGTCTAACAGCTTTGTATTCAAGATCTTTAGTTACATTAGCTATAGCCACTACAATAGCACGAGGAAGACACAAGTTATCTTTGTTATTTATAACAACAATCCCTTTCCTTTCTTTACATTCATCATCAAAGGTATTAAACAAGCCAGGTCTTTTGCGGCCCCCCAATCCTACAGGGAGATTAAATCGAGTACATTCAACTTGAAATGTATCTGTGGACTTGATGAATTCAGAATTACTTTGTACTATACCTCCAAAGATTTGCCACAAGACATCATCGTTAACTTCATTTGCTGGGCGAAAAGCAACAAACCCCTCTTTACTTTTTAGGTTAAGTGATCGCAAAGTAAATCCCAATTGGTCGCCCTCCTCACAGACTTCTTTCATTTCATTAACAATTTGACCAAACCCTTGTCTTAGCCAATCAATCTCACTAGTTTCAGCAGGAGGGTTAGAAAACTTAAAAACAGTATTAATTCCATGAATTCTAAATTTCTTTACATAATTCTCATGTTTATCTAAGATATTTACAGGAACAACTACTTCAACAGAATCTTCTACAGCTTTTACAGGATCAACTACTTGAGCAGCTACGTTACTTACATCCATCTTCACCAATCACTAAGAGCAAAGTGATACAATAGTGACACAGAGCAATATATATACAATAGGGGAGGAGTGGGGGTAACCAATGACTACACAGATCACCTATTTATAACCAATCAGCGTGCAGGATTTTTTCAAGTTATAACTTGTTTAATACACCAGATGTGGTACTAATTATAATTTTTGTTTCAGATGATGCAATACCATCACACAGGATGTAGATATTATAAATAAACCGTTTTAGCTTTCACAGTTGTTTTCCTTATTTTCTCAACTAGATATTAATTTAATAAACCTACATAAAGTGAGGTTATATTACTTGGTGGGGACAGTTGGCAAGAAAGCAAATGACGGGGTACAGTTCCTACATACACAAACAAGATTATGTTACAGATACGTATGCAATAGAATCTTAACAAGAAGATGAGGTTGTATTATTTGGAGGAAACAGTTGATAGAAAAGCCAATGACAGTTCCTACATACACAAGTGAGGTTATGTTACAGATACGTATGCAATACATAAAGTGAGGTTATATTATTTGGAGGGAACAGTTGGCAAAAAAGCATACAGCCTACATATACAAGTAAGGTTATGTTACAGATACAATCTTAACAGGAAAAGTCACAGCTGATTAATTTGGCAGAAACATATTACACAACCATAAGAAATGTTACTCTCACTGGTAATATTCAAACCCTCAACCCTAGACTCATACACAAACAGTTAACTAAAATACAACATCATACAAAATCATAGTAAACAGAAATAAAATGATCAGTATTTGGTAAGAGTTGAACCCATAACCCCAGGATCTCACACTCAAACAGTTAAGTCCCTATACCATGCTAAACCCTATAGTGACCAGCAATGAGACAATCAATGAATGATAAAAATCAAACCCACAACCTCTAAGGGCATACACAAACAGTTAACTACAATACAACACTAAAAATCACCCTACCAGATATGATACAAACAGTGGCTGATAAGGATTTAACCTAAAAACCTCTGAAATCAAGGTCCACATTCTAAACAAGTTAATTACCAGTAATTAGTGACCAGCAATGAGACAATCAATGAATGATAAAAATCAAACCCACAACCTCTGGGGGCATACACAAACAATTAACTACAATACAACATTAAAAATCACCCCAATCAGATATGATACAAACAGTGGCTGGTGAGGATCAAACCCACAAACCTCTGGGATCAAAGACTCACACTACTTCCACTACAAAACAACACTATACTAACACTCAAAATATCACCCTGACCAGAAATAAAACGTTTAGTGATTAGCTAGGATCAAACTCACAAACCTCTAGGATAAAGAACTCACACTACTCCCACTACAATACAATACCATACCAAAAACACCCCAACCAGAAATAAAACAATCGTTGTCTGGTAAGGATCGGACCCACAACCTCAGAGAACGATGTCTCACACATAAACTCTTAATAAAAAACTAAAACACAAGTTAATGCCATAACCGGAAATGAGACAATTAATAACTGGTAGGATTCTAACCCACAAACCTTTGAGATCAAGGACTCACACAACTCCCACTACAATACAACACCATACCAAGAATCAATACATCACCCCAACCGGAAATGAAACATTTGGTGATTGATAAAGATCAAACCTCCGGGATCATAGGTTCACATTCTAAACAAGTTAACTACTCCTACTTCAATACTAACACTCAAAATATCACCCTAAAGCAGTTGGTGATTGATAAGGATCAAACCCATGAACCTCTATAATCAAAGACCCACACTACTCCCACTACAATACAACACCATACCAAAAATCAATATATCACCCCATCCAAAAATAACACGTTTGGTAATTAGTAAAAATCGAACCCGTGAACCTCTGAAGCCATCCATAGGTTCATACACAAACAGTTAACTATAATACAACACCATACCAACAAAAAAAAAACACCCCAACCAAAAAATTACATGTTTGATGATTATATAGGATCGAACCCATGAACCTCTGACTCATACACAGCTTCATACACAACCAACCACTAGAAAAAAAAACTTAAATTCAAACCACCCATCATCCCAAAAGTACATAACATATATAATATGTAAATTTAACATCCAACATTTGGTGGCCTTTACAAAGGCCATTTTTTATACTCAACGGTAAAGTTCCGCTTAAGCCTTCTTTCAGCTGTTTTTAACATTGGATACATAAATTATCATTTGTTTCACAATTGTTATAGACTAAAGCATATAGATATGTATAATATAAAATTAAAATATAATGTTTTTTTACACACCCTATATATGTAATTAAGAAATCAAAGTTATTATTTACCACTATAAACACCATACCTATAACTGACATCATAGCCCTATAGATAGGGTATTGGAACCACATCTAGGAGAGCGGGGTTCGATACCCGGTCAGTATTCACACTTTTTATCTATTATTAAATAAACAAAAATAGTTTAATAAAAGTACCAACATATGCAATACATAAAAAGGTCACATGATCAACTGATAACTCCTATATAAACATAAAACTACCCCTAACAACCCCTAACATTCAACATATATGTATTCACTACCTCTGAGGATTAAACTACCACTCTAGGGGTGGTTTGGCCTCAATCCGGGGGGATCCTACTACAGTTATATAGATATTAACAAACAACCCATAGTTAAAAACATTAGTTAGTTAGTTGAATACATTAGTTAGTTAAAACATACATTAGTTAAAACCATAAACATTGACAGTAAAATAATAGCTAAACAGTTATACATATTACAGTATTCAAAGAAAAATAACAAATTATTAACATTAAGGCAATAAATCTATTTCCCATAAGAGCCCATGTTACGCCTCAAGTATCGGCCCTAACTACTCATACAGTTATATATCCGGGGTTTTTAGATTTTTAAAGCTATTCACATTCAACATACTTTACTTGAACATTTTTTTTTAACATTATAACTTTTTTTTGTACAAAACAACGTTACGAAACATTAACTCCTGTAATGGAACAAACAACCAATGCAATTCCCAGTAAAACAGTATTGCTTTACCACTAATTGTTAGAGCACTTCAGGGATTGCAAAACACTGCAATGGCCAAATTAAAAACATGAAAATGGCGGGAAATTTTATGATCTCAGTGCTAATCAGGCTAAGTGGGCCATTAGAAGGGTCCAACGCCCTCAGCTCTATTAAATAGGCTAATAAACCTTGTGTGTTAAACTGTGAATGTATTTAAGCATTTAACTACCTACGAAATCATACATGCTTATGCCTTGTTGGTATAGTGTCATGATACTGTAATAATACTACAGTAATAATTATCAGGTTTCAAATTAGTTTTATAATGGAAAGTTCCCCACATTTATCTTTAAATTAAAGCTATTTTTATATTGTGAATGCTTAACTGCAATGAAGGTGTTAGAGTGTGTGTTTGTGATTTTACACCACAAGTACCGTTATCCGATATGGCTGTATACAAAATTGTATTACTAAAAATTACATTCACTGAGGGCGTTTACTAACTAAGACGCTAGGAACGAGCCCGGGATTGTTTTTCACGTTACTTCAGGCTAGACCTAGGGGTTGCGGCATTATCACTTAGATAAAATCCATTGGTGACTTGGCGGGATTTGAACCCGGGACCTCAGGGACTGATATCCCGCGCTCTAACCACTAGACAAGCTCGTTCACCAAGTGTTACGAAGCTATGCAGGTGATAGAGTATGTGTATGTAATTTTACACAATAAGGACCGTTATCCGATACGGTTGTATACAGAATTGTCTTACTAAATATTCATTTCCCCGAGGGCGCTAGATTTACTAACATTCCATACTTAACGTTAAGAATTTATACTTTAACATAGAAAAGCTAAATTTATATTTTAATTTATATTGCGGATACTGTATTTGCATTATAATTATGATGTTTGTTAGATCAAATATAACTATTCGAAGTTTTTGGATGCATGGGTTATAATTGTTCAAGAATTTATCGAACTTGTTGTTTAGTGAAAATAAATTGTTTAAAAGATTAAAAATAAAACGGTTTGTATTTGTGATTTATAACAGCCTTATTCAATTACGTAGGACTAGGAAAAATCTGACTAATATTATAAATGTGAAAGTTTGTGTGTTTGTTTGTTTGTTTGTTTGAAGTTCAATCACGTATAAACCACTGGACGGATTGGGCTGAAATTTGGCATGATGATAGCTTACATTCCCGATTAACATATAGGCATATTCTTATCTCAAAAATCCTTTCGGGCTCCGCCCCAGTGGCTCTGTAATTCCCCATGTTAACCTTATGAGTATTCATATTTAAAGGGAATTAAAGAATTTAGTCAGCTGTTTCAACTAAAAAAGTTGGTTCTATGATATGGAAAAGCATTAAAAAGTTATAAGATTTACCAACAGGGTGCAGCACTATATATTTTTTTGCATTTATGAAAACAGCTAATTTGAACTAAGCAGCAACAAAAAACTGTGATTCGCAATGAGAACTGTCAAAGTAGGATTGTTTACAGTTATGTATATGTTTTTCAATTCATGAATAATTTGTGATATTTTGCGAATTGATAATTTATTTTTCTCTATTGTTTAGGTAAAATGGTAGAACATTATGGCTATGGTAGATGTGTAATACTATAGAACACTGTAAATTTAAAAAAGCAAATTTTATCAAACTGTGTCCTCCACCCATTGCAATCGCAAAGCTTGAGTATAACTGCAATAAGCATTTTATACTTATATTCCAACCCCGTACGAAGGACGGGTACTCTGCTAGTATAATATATATATATAAATTATAGTTTTGAACGTGAACATTTAGTAGTTATCGGTGTTATGAATATTTTACAAACTAACCTAATGAACGTAGAATTATTGTAATATCACACAGTATCACAGAATTTGTAACAAATAACACTTACACTCTCGATTTTGTAAATACTTTTATGAATCACTTTCGCAAGTTGTAAAGGATAGGTCTAACTTCCAAAAATATGAACGTTGAATTGTGATAACGGAAAGTTATCATAGAATAACTACAGCCTCAACAGGGGTCGTTGTTATTCAAATAAATGAATTAATTTAATCTGATTTACCAATATTTGGGTTATAATATTCACCTATGTGTCCCCATGTAAATTGGTAATGGTAATTTGGTACGATAAAATACAAATAATGAGAGATAGGTCTGTGTTAGATCATAATTGAAATTAATTTGATTAATAACCCAATTGCACAGCTCAATTCATGTCCACAAATGGCTGTGCAACCTTTTAACACGCTAGAAGTGTATTTAATAATTGTGTTATTTCTTTAAATGGGTCAGTTAATTCTGAATAACCAGAATCAAATGGGATACAAGCGTATGTTTGATATACATATCAGTAGTATAACTAGTTTTATTGATACGTACAGTATAGTCTTAAATGTGCAACGAGATCAATACGTCAAGTATAAAAAAAATAGTAACCTCTTCGTCGAACACCCTTTAATTGCTAAACAAGGTTGCTATTGATCAATGTATCACACAAAACCCATTCCACAAAAGAAAACTTAATTAATAATCTACGTAGCCCTTATTAATGTAGACCAACATTCGTTTCAATACTGATCTAGTTATCTGCCTCTCAAAATTTCTAAGAAAGGAAGTGCACAGTGAAATTGTGAACAGAATAAATAAAGTATGAAAGAAAATATTACCCGAGGAAAATTGAAACCAAGGCAATCAACAGTGTTTCATGTCTTTGACAACCAAATATGAATCTGTGTCGCAGTATGCTGATACTGTGTCACTTGCGGTATTTCCACAAAATATTGTTTGCAATGATTGTTGAAAATTGAATAAAATATTGATTTGTTTTATTTGTGGAATATCTAGACGTTTATTGTATATATTCCTAGTTAGGTTTGTGGTTTTATATTTTAATTAATTACAGGACCAATTCTATTTTCCATAAATTACGATTTTAACGATGACATGGTTAAAAATAAAACAGGAAACTTAAACAAATGTTATGTTTGATCAGGTTGGGAAATAAGACTCTTAGAATTAATAATGAACCTTGACTTTGGCAAAAACTTTCTGTGGAGCCTAAATGTGTTTTTTAATACTATTGTTATAGAAATTTACGAGAACTTAACATTTGGCTTTAACCTTATTTAACTTATTTACCTTATTTAACTTATTTAATTATTTTAACCTTAAAAAAATACGGAAAATATAAACACTCTTGAATATCACAAACAATGAACATCATAACATGAACAAATTATTTAAATGAATTATTTTAAATTAGTCATAGGATAGAGGTGAATGTGGGTCAATATAATTAATTTAGACATAAAGATAATTATTTTCTTCTACAGTATCTTAAGTACAGTGCTCTTAAGTAACACTTCTGTAACAATTATCTTAAACGGGATCGGTTATATTGATATTTTACGTTGGTCAATTGCTTAGGCTTTGACGCTGTAACCTTGAAAACAGGTATGATCTAATATTCTGTGGTCTTGATTTCTCTTGAACCTTTTGACATAATATTTAGGACGAGCATTTCTTCAGAACACTCACAATGTAAACCTGATATACAGGGTGGCTGAAAAGTAACTTGCACCCCCAATTAACTTTTCAACTATTTGAGATATTTGAAATCGGTTTGCGGCAACCTTCTTCGATATGAGGGGCTACAATAATTATGGTCAATTTTAAAAATTTTGCCCTTAGGGGTAGCGGGGGTAGGGGGTAGCTTAAAATGTTCAAATGACAAGTATAGTCGAGTTTGGTATCATTTTACAGGTCTTGACGAAACATAAACATTGACATAAAGAAAACCAAAATCGGCTCACTAATACAAAATGGCGCCCTAAAACGTTTCAAATCGAAATAACCATGAGGGTGGCAAAAAAATTAACTTGCACCCTCTTTAACTTTGTTACTATTTGAGATATTTGAAATCGGTTTGTGTCAACTTGTTTGAATATGAAGGGCTACAATAATTATGGTCAGTTTTGAAAATTTAGCCCTTAGGGGTAGCGGGGGTAGGTTGTAGTTCAAAATGTTCAAATACCAAGTATAGTTGAGTGTGGTATCATTTTACAGGTCTTGACAAAACACAACAAATAACATAAAGAAAAAAGAAATCGGACCATTAATAACAAAATGGCAGCTAAAAATGATTGAGACAATGGTTATTTAAAGTAATTTTGAACTGCCATTTTGTTAATAATGGTCCCATTTCTATTTTCTTTATGTTAATTGTTATGTTTTGTCAAGACCTACAAAATGATACCAAACTCGACTATACTTGCTATTTGAACATTTTGAACTACAACCTACCCCCGCTACCCCTAAGGGCAAAATTTTCAAAACTGACTATAATTATTGTAGCCCTTCATATTCAAACAAGTTGACGCAAACCGAATTCAAATATCTCAAATAGTAACAAAGTTAAAGAGGGTGCAAGTGAATTTTTTTGCCACCCTCATGGTTATTTCGATTTGAAACGTTTTAGGGCGCCATTTTGTTATTAGTGAGCCGATTTTGGTTTTCTTTATGTCAATGTTTATGTTTTGTCAAAACCTGTAAAATGATACCAAACTCGACTATACTTGTCTTTTGAACATTTTAAGCTACCCCCTTCCCCCAGCTACCCCTAAGGGCAAAATTTTTAAAATTGACCATAATTATTGTAGCCCCTCATATCTAAGAAGGTTGCCGCAAACCGATTTCAAATATCTCTAATGGTTGAAAAATTAAGTGGGGGTGCAAGTTACTTTTCAGCCACCCTGTATGATCCAGAACTGAAAGATCAATGTCTGGCCTAGCGCACTACATTGCACAGTTGAGATTAGATTGGAGGTTGGTGCTATTGGCATTGATTTTACTTTGAACTGAGATGTCTACTTATATTATAAGTGAGAAAGTTTGGATGAATGGATTGATGTTTGTGACAAGTAAACGCAAAAAATACTGGACAGATTGGGCTGAAATTTGGTGTGATGATAACTCACATTCCTGATTAACATATAGACGCATTGTTATCTTAAAATCCTTTTGGGCTCCGCTCCAGTGGTTCTGAAGTTTCCTATGTTTAATTTATGTGAATTCATATTATTTTGAAAGGAATAAAATAATTTTGTCAGATGTTTCAACTACACAAGTTGGTTCTATGATATTAAATAGCATTAACAAGCCATAAGGTTTACCAGCAGGGTGCAGCACTATTATTTTTTAAAAAGAAAGAAGGATACCCGCTTTTTTAAACATTATTGATAATAACAGGCCTTACCACATCATTATCTGCCCATGTATGTATTATCCAAACTGAATTGCTTAGAAGGGATTGCGTGTGACCAAACCTTTGTCCACCTACAGATTGTGCCCAGCTTACCTGCGACCACAAATCACGATCACACCGGAAATTACAACCAGACCAGAACTCGGCCAAACACTACGGACTTGTAATTAACTACATGCCGTGAAGAGCCTTTAAGCGTGGGCAGTAGCAGTTGGCCATATTGGACTGATGTCCCATAAGAACAATGTAATCTTTTGAACCATATAGCGCCGTTATTTTTGAACATATAATTACGTTTGATGTGTCATTGGAAAGAGAATACCTACAGGGTTTTTTATTTATTAAATTAAAGTCAACTAAGTATAGATCTTTCCATTAAAGTAGTTTTGTTTCAAAATATCATAATGTATGTTAAGCTAATGGTTATACATAGAATGTTATAAAATATTATTTGGGGTTTTTTATACTTTACCAGACGTGAGGCATGGTTCTTTAATGCAACCAAAGAAACATGAATAATTGAAATGAAATCAAACTTCGACTGTTGAAAAAATTCTCGTCCTACGTTACTTTTACGTTATTCTGCATCTACAAACAGTAATGTCTAATTGTATCTGACACTTATTATATGTCATCAAAAAATCCGAATACTTTCCATCACTCACTCAGCCATCAATTTATGAACTCCAAATTATCTTGCAAAGAATTGCGTGGAAGAGGCGCAAGGAATACTCGCTCTGGTTAGTCCACGCTGCGCGTTCCACATTACAGGACGACTGTTTATAATAAATCTTTTGAAGTAACCACATGCCTATGGAACTCCATACTCTATCCCATTAATCCATAGAAAACCGAGCCCAACGGATGGTGGTGCTACCATATTACCAGATGGCATTGGCTTGGTAGGATGGCGTGCGTTTGGCCTGGGTGCAGCAGAGAAGGTGACTGTATGTTAGGAAAGTAAAAGAAATTCATGTTATGTTAGTTTCGTTATTTGTTTTATCACAAACTTTTGTGTTTTAATTTTATTGATCTTTTTATTTTTTATTATTAGATATTAACTGTAAGGAAGGACCATGAGGTCCTAAGTTTGCCACAATAACGAAGTATTCTCATTTCATTTTCATTTAATTTCATTTCATTTCCACAATTCCTAAAATACATGAACCATTTTAAAGCTAGAACACATATTAGAAAATATGTAATATTTCAGATGAATAGAGGGTAAATATAAAATAATGCTCAGTGTATATAGCAAACTATGTTATACTCTCGTGAAACTAAGTGCCATGATAAATATTAAAGTTGAATTTTTCCCAAAGCAAAACTATCTTCCCTGCTGATACAACTAGTAGTTCTTGGCTGTGTTTGAGTGAGTGTGTGTGTGTTTGGCGGATTTGTGATATTGCTAATGTTTCGGAAGCAAAACAAAACTAGGGTTGGACATTTGGCTGACGTTGCCAGCTCTAACTGCTCCACTGTTGGCTAGGTCAGTCATGCTTTGTCTGACAATGTGTGCCGGATGCTAGTTATTACTGTACTGTATGCCATGTGACAGAATGTAACTTTAGAGAGTTTAAGCTATGTACAGTACAACATAACCATTGGAAAACATAACACGTACGTATGTAGGTCGATTTTACGAATGTTTTAACACAAAGTTGTATTCTCATAAAAGGGGTTTTCTTATTTTTGCCCCAAATTCTTTACTTTATTTTTAAATTTTTCTTTGAAATGGTGACCATTCAAAGGTAGGTATTTTATGCCAAGTATTAATGGAAATGAGTGTAGGATGAATGGTGCGATCTTTTAGTCATGTTAGTGACTACGGCTAACATGTTTCTTAGACACAACTGTTAATTACTAGCCCATACAGCTAATGACAACTAATGGACCTACTAAAGATTACGGTGAAATACGAACTAAATTTTTTCCTTGGTATTAACGAATTGGTCGAACTATCAGGATAGCACTGCGCATAGTCGTAGTACTCACTAGTGCTTACCAAGTAATAGTGTGGCGTGACCTCCTAGTAGCTGGATTACAGGACGACGCCACCGTCCCAATCAATTCGTTTGGGTTCTGCAATGATTTTTTTATTAATTTGTCTTCATGGAAACCGTTAGTAATTTTAATGCTTAGTTCACATATTCCTCCAGATTGTTAATTAACAATGATTAGTGACCACAGAGGGGTTTTTCAACAAACGCTACGTAATATTAAGATATTATGTAATATTAAGTCTTCTATTTAGATATATTTTATTGGTAATGCAATTAGACAAATAAAGTATATAGTTTTTATTGATATTAATACAAGATTTAGTATGCAGTAGCTTTATAAGACTTTCCCAATAAAGGAAAAATAACCTAAATACTTTAACGTGGGCCAAGGCTTGTACTTTTCACATTATAATCAAAGGTGTTTTTTATTTTATTTTAGGTCAAACATGATGTAATGCGTATAGGCTTTCTACTGCTAAATACCTAATCGTTTGAGAGGTTTTAGATTAAAGGCTGATTTTTCATGTACAGTAGTTACATCATCGGCTATAAAAGTTTGTTAAATCAAAAGTTCTGAATAAATGTTTAAGGTAAAAAACATAACATTGGAGTGAAAAGTTCAAAAGGAATTTATAAAAAAATTTGATTTTCAAGTACCAAAAACAGACAGTCAGGAACTATAGTTTTACTTAATGCCTTAAAGATATTTAACTCAGTATTGAGTTTTCGCATTTTGCATTCACTTTTGTATATAAAAAGATTGTTACTCTCAAATAAAAAAAAACAAACTCAAATATATATCTATAGTAATACAAATCATATACTGTGGATAAATGTGGTCATTAGTTATTGGACACATTTTAAGACTAATTAAATACATAACCACCTGATTAAGGTAATTGAAAGAATAACAAACAAATAAGTACAGCTGAGGTATTTTTTAACATTAGGTACATGAAAAGTTCCCTTTAGAAAGGAATTATGACCTTAAAGGGCAATTTATGAAATAATGGATAGTTTTGCGCAAGTTTTCTCGTCATGACGAACATGTTAAGTATATGGTTTAGGGGGGTGTGACTTGTAGTTTTCTCAAAAGTTCATGGGTACTTTTGGCTTTATATATAGGTAGATAATTCCCATGATTCTAAGTTGCTTGGTAATTTAATTATTTAATGTGTTCAATAATTTATGACCACCCTGTGCAACAGCTTGGCCTCACCAAGTTTCCAAAACTTGTCAGCGATATCCAATTAATGCAGGCAAAGTAACAATCAAACTTTAATTTTTTCTGTTTTGAAATACAGAAATGCATTTATAACTACTGTTTCCGTGGCAGTTTGTGGCAGGAACCCATATACAGGGTGGCTGGTCATCAGTGTGACAAAAGTTTTTTGGCGTAAGTACAAAGTAAATGCAGTGTAATGATGCATATAAAAGGTTCCAAGTCCAAAATTTAGCTTTCCAAAGAATTATTTTAAGTTTTTCAAAAATAACTATGTTTTCAAACTTAATACAGCTATTTCTCAATCACCTGTACATGGATTTGAGTAGACAATGTCATTTTCGTGTTCTACATTACATTTTGAATAAGAATAATAGAAAATGACGGAGGATCAGTTGTAAAAACTCCATTGTAAATAGATTCAGAGATAAAAATTAAGATGTTTGATAAACATTTAAAAAACATTGGTCTATTGTATTTGTTTACACCCTGTATACAAGAAAATGCCCGAATATGTTAAAAACTTCGCCATTTTATAATCTTTCTAACCATATGCTACACTATTGAGGTTTAGATATTCTGTTGTTTGTTTTAGTGGTTTGAATACCAGAAAACAGGGAACTTTTTTACTGTTTTTGCTGTTCAAGCTGAAACAAAAATTCAACTTTTGCTTAATACATGCCAGCTTTCTATGTTTTAAATGTTAAAGACACCCTGTTTTCTGGTATTCAAACCACTAAAACAAACAACAGAATATCTAAACCTCAATAGTGTAGCATATGGTTGGAAAGCTTATAAAATAGCACAGTTTTTAACATATTCGGACACTTTCTTGTATACAGGGTGTAAATAAACACAATAGATCAATGTTTTTAAAATGTTTATCAAACATCTTAATTTTTATCTTTGAATCTATTTACAATGGAGTTTTTACAACTGATCCTCCGTCATTTTCTATTATTCTTATTCAAAATTTAATGTAGAACACGAAAATGACATTGTCTACTCAAATCCATTTACAGATAATTGAGAAATAGCTGTATTAAGTTTGAAAACATAGTTATTTTTGAAAAACTTAAAATAATTCTTTGGGAAGCTAATTTTTGGACTTGGAACCTTTTATATGCATCATTACACTGCATTTACTTTGTACTTACGCCAAAAAAATTTTGTCACACTGATGACCAGCCACCCTGTATAAACAGATGTTTCATTTGAGTAATTTTGTAAAACCATCATATAACTTTTTTGTAAAATTAAGATGCGATATAATTCAAAGTTCTACGAATAAACAGTTTTTCATGTTTTTTTCAAGTCATTGATCAAAGCAACAATGTATTGTGACGAGCCTGTATTGCACGACACATGAAATAGTGATTTCGTCGAATTTATTACCTGAACGCACTGAAATATGAAATAGCTTTCATCTGTATTTATCCCGAAACATTCCGCCCCGTATCTCCGATAGTAAATCGAACATATAACACGGTTTTATTGAAGACATAAAACGCATTCAGGCGTTGTAATAATACAAATACCGTAAAAGTCGAATAAAACCTTCCGTAAACGTGTTTGAGAATAGAACCGATCGATTGATTGTATAATCTAGAAAGGACGTAAAATATTTGTAAATTTTTACTTGCAAGGATTATGGTTTTCAGTTAAATTATTATTATGTTTTTTGGTTGCTTACAAATCGTTAAATTTTGCGCCTTTACATTTAGTCACCAGATAGCTGAAACATTCTTTCGTTATCTTATCCAATAATCAATCCTTATAAGTAAAAAAGAGGATGTTTTGTATATTTGTTTATATGATTGACGGTAATCAACTCAGACACCGCTTGACCGATTGCCAGAATACTTGTTACATACATGTAGAATTTCATGGAAAACGTTTATACACCATCAATTTTGTGATTACTTTCAGTTTTTGGCCCTGAGACTGTCTTAAAGGTACCTATGTCATAAATTTTCAAATAATCTTAGTTAGATTTGTTTACTAACAGAACATATGAAAGTAAGATTTAAAAACAGGTTATGTAAATCACTTGTACGTTTCGTTCTACTATTTAATTGAATTTGTTTATATGAAAATTTATTTCTTGGTTTCATGTGGTTAATGAATAAGACTTTTGAATATATTTAAAATGCAAAATGTAATGTTAATGTTTAATGTATTTATATTATACCGTATAAAATTCTGGTATAATATAAAATCCAATGTATGTCGTTTGTATTTTATTCTATGTTTGTTTGTCCTATATGCATTACCAAACCAGTCATCTGACCGTGAGGAAACTTTGGGAAGTTGTTGGATACACCCAAAAGAGGGTTTCTGTCTATTCCTATTCTTGAACTCCCTTGGAGCTTTGCCCCAGTGGCTCTGGAGTTTCCCATGTTTACCTTATAGGTATTCATATTTAAAAAGAATTAAAGGATATTGACAGTTGTTTTAAATAAACTTACAAGTTGGGTTATATGATGATCAATAGCATTTAAAGTTTAAGGTTTAACAACAGAGTGCAGCTCTATATTTTGTTCTTTCCGATGCTGAAAAGCACGGGAACAGCAGCTCGTTACGAATATAAGGTTAATTATTAGTCTTAAATTACGATTTTCTATGGGTATACCGTTTGCGGTCCCAGGATTTCATTTTTTTGGGGGTGGGATGACCATCGGGGGGTCTGAGGGTATGTAATATCCCCCAGAAAAAAGGGGGGTCCGGGTGTCCCCCTCCGGAAAAACCGTTAATCTTTTTATAATTTAATAATTTTATACGTATTTGAGCTCTTAAATATTCACAAGCTAATAGTAATTATGTTAGCTAATAAAATATAAAATATTTCGGGGGGATATGTCCCTCCCACCCCTCTCTGGGACCACCACTGGGGTATAACCACGAATATTGGAACAGAACCCAGTATGGTTGATAAAAATAGATAAATGACGTAACGAATGGCCCAAATCCTATAGTAATAACGTTAACATATGGTTTAGACAATTCCAGTTAAGCAATGTTAAATAAAGTTAAGTTTAGGGCCAGTAACGTCGTTTATGTTAATGATCGATATAGTGTCTGTTCTAGTATTCGTGGGTATACCTATCAATTATATAACTGCCGTAGATTTGTAACTGTTTAAAAATAAAGATAAATAGGGATAACCAATTAAAAAGGATTTTAACAATTTGAAAAAAACCCGATTAAAAATATATTTATAGTGCTCTTCATACTTCTCCTTTCCATGTTTGAGGTGCCCTTATACTATTTCGAATTATTTATATTTTGAAATGTTACAGTATGATTCAAGTAAGTATAGAAAACAATCTGCTAAATAAAGAAATCAATTTATTTTATTAATAATAAAAAGTTCTAATTATTATGTTAAAAACACTATAATAGTCAGCTATATTCTCGTGTAAAAAGGTTTAGGCAATATTAATTTGCAACGTGTGTTAAGACTTCCTTTTTAAGCAACAAAGGAACCAACCTAGGGTGTAACGAAGAGGCCACACTTAACGAAACTAACTTTTTCTGAATTTAAATTGTTAAAAAGTAAAAAAATGAACTTATACAAATTTAAACATATTATTTTTTGAAAATTGTTGGGACGCAAAATTGTTTTTATGACCTAAATAATAAATAATAATGATTTTATTAGAAGTGACTTTATGCCCACTATGTTTTTAAAGTGTTAGGTGATAAAACATAAATAATTAAGGAAAGAAAGAGAAAAATACGGGTTAAATGTCCTCTTCATCTAATGTAATCTGCCTCAATAAGGTATACTATATTGTAATTATTTTCATATTTTTAAAGTACCCTTTTCCTCATACTTAGAAATTCCCTCTCGGATTTGCAACCTAAACTTAACTAATGTCAGGCGTATTCTGAATGCCATTTAGGATAATAAATCTTTAGTACGTTTAAATTTATACCCGAGCACATCCTAATTTAGTATAAATAATCTATACCTCAGCAGATCTGAATTGGAACGGTGTGAGAGTATTCAGCCGACCTTTAAGGATATACAACTATTAAGAGAACATGTTTAATCCATGGTTCATTTATAATTTTACTACAGATCATTAACATTTGCCCTTATAAAGCTGCATAGCATTGTTACAACTCACAACAAACTATGATTGGCTGCATGACAAGGCATTATGGGAGGGATTTGCCACAAATAAGCCAACATTACAGCATATCCAGTGCTCAATGTCGTCTCTATATCGTCGTAATCACCCCTGCCTCAGACGTTTATTGGTCTGTGTATTGTTTGCTGCCTTTGTTTCCAATGGTGAAAAGAACAAAAACCTTTGAAATGTCTATGAAAAAATACACCTAGAAATTAAATTGGGGTTGTTAGATTTCATTGTTGGTTGAGTGATTGTATGTGATTCATTAATGAATCATTATTTGTTGTTTGATAAGAGTATTGGGTTGCTACTTTATTCAATGTCTTGTACATTTATCGTAGGTAAGTTTTATTACTGTATTTGCGCACAAATTCATAAAAAAATAAATCAGGAAAATAGAAACACAAAGCATGTTTAACAAGGTAATAAACACATGATATATAATATGAATAAATGACCTGTAAAACATAATTATGGATAGTGTTTGCCAAAGGCATGTATTTTGGTTTATATTTTTCTTGGAATGCCATTTGTTCTTTTAGTTTGTAGGATGATATAACAAAGATATGTACAACTTCACCGTCAGTGTTTTAGCTATTTACAATCGTTGGGAAGCTCAATTTTAAGGCCCACAACTTATGTAAACCTAACTGGATATTGATCGCGAGGGACAGAAAAATATATTACAATTATTATTGACATATATTGGCGTATGATTACACGTGTTTGAGTCAAGATACAGACAGATTTTAAACAGTGATTCAGCTCCGTAAATACTCAACTAATCCGTAAAACGATAGATTAACGACGAAAAAATACTGTTTTAATATATATGTGATAGTTTTAATATGTAATTAAGGGTAGCAAGCTGCTGTATTTGTAGAGCGCGGGACTACGGTCCCTGAAGTTCTGGGTTCAAATCCCGATAAATCACCAATGGATTTGATCCAAGTGATAATGGCACAACCCCTAGGTCTAGCCTGAAGTAATGTGAAAAACAATCCCAGGCTCGCGCCTAGCGTCCTAGGACAAAAAAGTATATATTTAAAACATGGGATGGTTCTAATGAAATATTCATATTTCAAATGCCTCAAAATCAACAATGTTTACCTAAAAAACTCAATTTTAACATAATTAGCGTATATTTGTTCCTTCCTTAATTTAAATGTCTAATCACGTTCAAGTACACTTATACCAAGTTGAAGTAAGAGAAAAGATACCTGACATTAAGGTAAACGTCAAAGTGCTCACTTATAGCTTACTAATTAATTGTAATTGTAAAAGACAAGCAAAAGTTGACAAAAATAGCATTCTATCAGGTATTTCCGTTTTTAAAGTTAGTGAGAATCATAGACAACTAAATTTTAAACATTTCAACCTATTAAATTGACAAAAATATTTAGAAATAAATGTAATATCAGAATTCTACTTGAAATATTTTACTTGAGCAATCAAACGAGATTGTTACCGGTTCTGTGAAAGAGTAATTCGCATGTCAAAGGAAACGAGATCATTGCCAGGATCCAATTTCGCTTGAAGCCTTCTGTATTCCTAGTATCATTGCTTGACGAAATCAGTTCAATTACGTACATAGGTTATTTGGGGAATGTATCAAACTAAGCTGGCTGCTACTTTTATAAGGTATCTCTCTATATGAACTTTCCATGGACTCTGCATTGGTTATTACATTAACCGTTTGTATATCCTAAAAGTTATTTTGTGTGTTTCGTGTTCAGTTATACTTAAATGCTCTGATGTTAACCAAATAATTTATCATAATTAAAGTGGCTAAAAGAAAGTGTGTGTAATATAGGATGACAAGCAATACTTCAATAAATATATTATTATATAGTTTTGGTTAAATTAATTAACTGTTCGCGGGATGGAAAAAATTAAGCAACAAAACCACATTTTACCAGATATACCAATCAAAGATTCTTCCAAATTATCTTCCATTTATCTAAATATAAACGAATCTAAGACGGAGTTAAATGAGTGGTGTAGCTCTTCCATCCTAATGCAGCCTAGCTGAGCTGTAATCATTGTTAATTAATTTTAACAATTTAATTTATAGTTAATTTTGTTGTATTGGCAGAATCACAACTAGTATATTATAAGCCTGTATAAGCTCTAAAGATCCTTTTTTGATAAAGACTGGCAATCATAAATGTTTAAAATATCAGTTACATTGAATACATTTCTAGGTTTATACTGATAGATTAATCGTTGCTGGCTGACTATAAAATTAACTTTATTAATTAGGAGCTATTTAGCAATAATCCAAAGAAAGATAGCACCAACAATTAATTAATATAATTTAAAAGTACCTAACGTAGATTTGCATATTATTTGTAAACAAAGTTTATTTGATAATTTCTAATCTTATGTAATATTTTAACGCATTGCAACACTATTCAAATAAGTGTTTTTCATTTACTGAACAATTAATTGGAGTCTACCTCTTTCTTGTAGTTGTTTAAAATAGGTAAATCAAAACGTAATATAAATAAATATTTAAATATACTTAAAATATATTTAAAACAGCAAATAAGCATAGAACGTATGATTTAAATAATCCATGTATAATGCTAATAAATATTTAATGTAAACCCCTTAATCTAGACAAAACTGTAGTGCTGCAAGCAGTATTGAGAAGATGCTGTACATTTCTGGGCTACAATTTCAAGAGGGCATTTTGAAGTTGAGGAAAAGGGTACCTCAAAATATACAAATAATTACAATGTATTCTAAAAACTATTAAGGCTCGACAGGAGACATTAGTTTGGAGAGGATATTTAAACCCAGGACACATTTTTTTCTTATTCGCTATAATTACTTTTTTTCACTATCTAAATCATTGAAACCTAGAGTGGTCAAAAGGCCACTTTTAATAAAATCATGATTTATTATTCAGGTCGTAAAACAATCATGCATACCAACAATAAAAAAAAAAATATAATCTGTAAGCCGTAATTTTAATCAACTCAATTTATAAATAAAAAAATATTAAAAACAATAATAATAAGTTGAAATAATGAGTTCAGTAAAAGTTAGTTGCGTTGAGTGTAGGCCTCTTCATTGCTCCAAGATGGTCGATCCATCTTTCTGTCTAGAGCTTAAAAGGGAAGTCTTAACAAACGATGCAGATTAAAAGTATCTAAACCTTTTATTACGAAAATATAGCTCACAATTATAGCGTGTGTAACATAGTAATTGAATATAATAATTATTAATTGCATGAATTTATTTATTTTTTAAATACAGTACATTGTTTGTTTTACGTACTTGAATTATAGACTATGATTTTAAAATATAATAAATATTAATAAGTATAAGGGTACTAAGTTTTAGACATGGAAAGTAAGAGACTAAAGAGCTATGAAAAATATTGATTATTGGCTTTCCCTATTGTTTAGCATTTTTTTAAATTTTTAATCTTAGCCAGTTCGATAGTTATACATACTAAAAGTTTTAACGAAGGTCTATTAGTTAAACTTTATAATCGTAATAACAACAAATAACTGTTTCGACTATTTAATGTTTAGACATCTTATGTTTGGATTTAGATCTAAAGGCGCAAAGTTTATTGATTCGTAAGGCATATAAAAAACTAACTGAAATTTAACTGAAAACTATAATTATTGCAAGTCATAATTTACAAATATTTTACGCCCTTTCTAGATTATCCAATGAATCGATCGGTTCTATTCTCAAACACGTTTACGGAAGGTTTTATTCGACTTTTACGGTATTTGTATTATTACAACGCCTGAATGCGTTTTATGTCTTCAATAAAACCGTGTTATATGTTCGATTTACTATCGGAGATACGGGGCGGAATGTTTCGGGATAAATACAGATGAAAGCTATTTCATATTTCAGTGCGTTCAGGTAACAAATTCTATGAATTCACTATTTCATGTGTCGTACAATACAGGCTCGTCACAATACATTGTTGCTTTGATCAATCACTTGAAAAAAAGGATGAAAAACTGTTTATTCGTAGAACTTTGAATTATATTGCATCTTTATTTTATTTAAAAAGTGACACAATAATTAATTACCAATTATGCAGCTACTGTCATGACAGAAAGGTCATGTTCCTTTTAAAATTGTTCTCATCGTCCTTTATAAGATACGTTGATTATCAACAATGCATGTAAAGGTCACTATTTACGCAACAGCCAATTTACAGTGTTTTCTATTTCGAAATTCAGCATTGCTTTGTCATACGCATTTTGTATTTGTTGTTAATGAAACCACACGACTTAATGAACGAGGTCCCTAAAAGTTCATGAATAATAGCCAATTTCACTACAAGTATATTCCACCTAACATTCCGAAGAGAGATTATAATTATATAGACAACTTGATGTAATTGATAAGGAAGAGACAACTGACATCCGCATGTCAAGGAATTCCAGCTTTAACAGTACCCCACGACCAATTTCTCCAATTTATGCTAGAGGATATTTCACTATCACAGAAGTACGGTATGACCGTCGTGACGAAGGAAAAAATCAAAGTTACATAGCTTAAGGGTGGAACTTCCTTTGAAGTAAGAAGGTGCCTTCTCAACAAACAGATATTTTTGTATCAAATAAAAGCATAGATTTAATCTGCATTGCACTGATGAAATCGTGGAAGGGGTTTACCACAAAAGATCCACAAAAACGATTTTAATACTATTTAAAGTTTCTTACAAAAGAAGAGAAACCATCTAACATAGTAACTCCTATAATAACTCCTATGACGTATGGTATGGGAAATATTTAAATCATTGAATCATCAACCTTTTTTGTAACTAACGTTACACTTATTACTCTTTAAGAGTGCTAAATGAAAAAAATTGTTTAATTTCACCCTATTTATCGCAGTTAGATGAATTGGCACAAGCCTTAAAAGCAACCGTCGATTTCGACGGGTTTCACCTAGTAAATTATAATATTTTTAAACAAAACTACTGTATTGCAAAGATCTATACTTAGTTGACTTTATTCTTTGCTCCACATTATTGGTTTCAAGGCTCTACACGACATGTAGCTAATTACAAGTCCGTAGTGTTTGGCCGAGTTCCGGTCTGGTTGCAATTTCCGGTGCAATCGTGATTTGTGGTCGCAGGTAAGCTGGGCACAATCTGTAGGTGGACAAAGGATTGGTCACACGCAATCCCTTCTAAGTCATTATGATTCGATATTATATACAAGGGCGGATAATAAATTGTTAAGGCCTATTATTATAATCATTGGCTTAAAACAGTAGGTGCTCATGAGATTTATTATCTTTGAATTTATTAACTACATCGTAGCACTGACTAGAAGGTGGACACTACTCTTTGTCTGCTTTCATTCTATAACAGTAGAGGTTTCGCTTTTTTACATTGAAATGAGTTGTATCCTTAAATTTGGTTTATAAACAGACATGTCACAACAGATAAAATGACAATTTAATGTTGATAGTAGGTTAAAAAGATTATCTACCCATTATAGATTAAATATACAACAAATCTACTATAAATATAACTTAAAATATACTATAAATATACTATCACCATTCAACACCCTCCCTGCGTCCATTTCTAGTAAATAATGCCATTGACTTTATAAAGTCAATGATAATACTTACCCAAAAGTCAGTGCTACCCTAGCAAAGTAGTTATTAGTTAGACTATTAAAAATAAAAATATAAAACTGATGGTATTAAGAAGCTCTAATGATCTTCGATTAAAGTAGAATTTTGAGTTTTAAAACACAAATATAAAATTAGTGGATAGGATTATATATACATTTAAAGTTAAGTGTAAAAATTAGGATGTCTTAAAATGATGAAACCTCAAGTAAATGAATTATATTTTTATTTAAATCAATAATTAATTTGTTGTTGCGGATTTAATTTACATATCTGTTAAATATAAAACTATAAATAAAATAAAATAATTACAAAGTTAATCCGAAGTAGTAAAGTAATCACATTTTGTACTAATCGTTTTAGTGATGCGGCAAAACCACTGCAGGACTAATTAACCTCTAATAAATATGTGAACGCCTAAAACCTCTGGCAAATAATTAAGGGCGAGATATTGACTTACCTTCTCGACATTGGCAATTAAATCAATTACGCTTCACGAACACTCATTTCCATCTGCTCGTGGAATCCATTCTCTGCTAAAACATTTTGCCTTCATAAATATGGACATTTTTATATTGAAAACAGAGTTCTAGGAAGGTTCTTTGTTAGAAAATGACAGCAAATCATATCCAATTTTATACAAGAAACATCTATTTGTATAACAAATATTTTGATTGTCTTTACACTTAGTACAGATTATACAACTTAATTTTACTTGTTAATACAATTGATACATCAGCCATTTTAATAAATTATAATTTGAAGGTGTGTGAACGTTGATGCCATGCCCTTTAGTAATAGGATATGAATAAGTTCGAATTAATTTTACGTAAAAAATATATTTGAAATCAAACTTCTGTAAATATTTTAAACGCAACATAACAAAATTTTCCAAAAAATAAATCTTAGAGCAATTTGTATAGTATCATTGTTGTAATGGTTTGTTCAAAGTGTGCTGGTGACACAAGATGCTTTATATCATCAAAATAGAACGGATAAACAACTTGAAAGCAACAAAGTTAAATTGTATTCCACTCCAGTTAACTAATGACAAAACCATGTTTGGAAACTTACAGAGAAACCACACTGAAAGCGCACGTGGCCAGTTTGACAAAACACACTTTCCTGCTAAATTTACACCTGTAAGGATAATGTTGACATAGGAGTAAGGATCAGTTATAAAAATGTAACTATTGTGGTTTTGATTCATTCAAGCTATCATAGCCAAAGATAGGAACGAAATTATGAATACTTAGACACAAGTATGTTTGAATAAAGAATTAAGAAGGAAGAAGTTAATTAATGAAAGAGTTAGGTTGCTAGTGAAGTTTTATTGCTGACAACGATCAAAAGAATAAACAATGTGTACAATGTGTAGTGAAAGTCATTATCATTAGCCAAATGTTCAAAACCTGATTCAAATTTTAAACCATCAAAAAACTTTTTTTCTCACTCCAGTGCGGTGATTCTCTTTAGCACTATTACCACTGAGCTAAGCGGCTATGTTGTTAAATATCACTCATTATTACTATTAACAAATAAGCTGTAGATACATTGTTAGAGTATAATGTAATTACGTTTTCTGTCAAATAAATAACCTTAATAAAAAAAAAATACCTTAATAAAACCTTAATAAAATATGGCTTACAAGTTTTACAATTTTAAAATTATATATGTGCAAAGGATTGCCATTAAAACATTTTGCCTTGACTTTTGTGATTGAATATATTACGGAGACGCTATCGGAATGAGTAAAGACTTTAGATTTAACTTTCTACATATCTATTACTTTTCAATCCCAATAAGCAATAACCAAGAAATGAGATTTATAGTTTACATAATTCTTTTGGGTAACGACATTAATACCAATATATTTAGAAAAGAATATTAATATCATAAATATATTAGGTATGTAGTCTTGCGAAGGTAGTTTTACTGATATCATACATAACTGTTAATTTGTTTGTAAAAATAAAATATATTTAAACAATTTTAACCGGTGTAAGTAATTCCAATATCTAGGAATTATCTTGAAACCAAATGACGTTAGTGATATTTATAACACCAAATAATAATTCAAAATACATAAAAATTCTAAATTTGTAAAACTGTAATAATAATTACATGACAAATCATCATCCTTAATTTTTCATTATTTGTAATAATTAAACCCTGATGTTAACCCTCATTCTGTAATGTAAAAATATTAACTAGCAGAACAAACACTTTATGAAACAGTAACGAAATTAAAAGGACCCCTAAGAGAGTTTTTATGCAAATAGAAAAACATAAACCAACATCTTTATTGTTGTGGCTGTACACTGCAACATCTAACCCAGAATGTTAGCACAACTACAGCTTTTGTGATGTTAATAAATAATCATTTTTGTTATGGGTTTTCCGGAATTGTTAATAAATGTAGTGATCTGATGTTACCGCACGAATATTGCTTTATGAATTAATTTCAATTGAATATTCATCCATACCAAAAACACCGTATTCCAATAGACCATATTTTAACCATATGGTCCATATTTTAGACTTCTAAAAACACATAACAAGTAACAACCCCTCCAATCAATAGAAATCACAAAAATTAAGTTAATACTTATTTGTTCGGGGAATGTCTCAATAACCACGTATCTTCTTTAGGTATTGTATATTTGACTAGCGCTAGTGATCCGTTTTCTTACAACAGCGAAACTTTTATTCTAAGGTACTTTAGCAAAGCTCAAACTTCACAAAAAGCTCCTCGAAAACTTTGTGGGTTTGAATTGCTCTAACGTAAGTGTTTGTTTCCTTCAATGTACAAAATGTCTTTAAAGTGGATACGTGACAAAGCAAGACTCCAAAGGATTTTTGACAGCAAAGTTAACCACGTTTATTTATAGGGTTGGTGTTGTGTACAACTGATTCATGACCTATTTATTTTAATTTTTAGAACATAGGTGTAAACATAGCTACCATTTTTAATTACTTGGCGTTATATTTCGTGCAAAAAACCCAACTTTAGATGAAAATATGTTTATGAGTTACAAATGCCCAATGAATTTAGAATCTTAAGTTCTCTTATTCTATTTATCGCTGAAATTAATTACTACTTCGAGTCAGCGACGCATAATACTTGTAGAGGAAGCATGTGTTTTTGTAAGTCTAATTGTATGGATCAATGTTCAGTTGAATTTAATTCATAAAGTAAAAGTCGAACGATAACACTGGATCCTTACATTTATTAACAATTCCGGAAATACCACAACAAAAACCAACATTTATTAACAACACAAAAGCTTTAGTTGTACTGGAATTCTTGGTTACATGTTGTAGTGTACAGCCACAACCATAAAGATGGTTAATTTTAGTCTATTTGCATAAAAACTCCCTGAGGGTACTCTTCATTTTGTAAATGTTTCATTAAGTGTTTGTTCTGCTTGTGAATTTTTTCACACAACAGCACTAAGGTTAACTTAGAGTTAAATATGATAAAAATATTAATATAATAAGGATTTTTAAAATTTTTGACCTTGTTTTTCGTTTAATGTAATAGATTATTAGTTACCTTCTATGGTTTATAGGCAAAGATAATTTCAAGTTTTAAAACACTTTTCATCGTCTCTAAAATCACTTGGGATAAAAAAAAAAACTCTTTAAATATATTTCTTTTTTCTTCTTAAAAGTTCACAGTGATACAGTAGATAAAATCAGTAGCAAAGCATTCTTGAGAAATATGAAATAAAAGATTTGATCTTAAATAATTTTTTAACCAGGCTGGGGATGGTTTTGTTAAAGAAGATGTTAAATAAAAAAATATCTTCTTGAACTACTTAATTAAAGTCACATCTATAAAATAATCTTACGATATCTCAATAATATATTCAATAACAAAAGTCAAGATAAAACGTTTTAATAAAAATCCTTTGCATAGATCAAATTGTAACATTTTGAGGCTTGACAGCTATATTTTTCTCTTTCTTTATTTTCAGAGAACTGAATTACATTTTTCACCACACTATGATGTTTTAGCTGTTTTACGTACGTTAATTAGTGGCTGAAAGTTACGTTTTGCTGGCCATGTCAGTTGTCATCGTCATTTGGGGACCGAGCAGGTTTTTACATCTCTAGGGCCGCAAAATCAGCTTCCCGCTTACTTTCTTAATACATGAATGAATATTAAATACACAATCAGTATCCATAGCATTGCAGTAGAACTGTCACCACTGCCTAGCAACTATTTATTATTATTTTTGCTGATTCCTCAAATTATTTCTTCACATAACCTTAAAGTTGTTGTTGTGTTGAATATCAGTGTGCATTATTATTGTGGTGAATAGTGGTAATAGGGTATAGTGTGGTGAAAAATAGCATTCGTCCCACGGACCGAAATGGTCTTGCAGCTCTCGTTCGTTCGTGATTATAGTCTTGTTACCCAAAGGTGTCTTTACGCAATAATCATTGCAAAACTATTTTGAATATATTGATGATGGTTTTCAAAAATACAGATGTTATTTATTGACTGTCAACCTCAGTTTTACCTATAATATACTTTTGGATTACCCGGCCCTAGGTACGAAATATACTATTACTCTAATGATGTGTTTACAAATCGTATGTTAGTAATTTATAATTGACAGCTAACTAGCTAAATATCTGAGAATTATAGGTACTGGGTTGCAGTTGAGGGGCTTCGGCTCTTTCGACACAAACAAAATGGAAAAAAAACACTCTATTATTCATTAGTCATCTTCTTCCTTCTTAATTCTTTATGCAAACAAACTTGTGTCTAAGTATTCATAATTTCGTTCCTATTTTTGGGTATAACAGCAAATAATCAAAACCACAATACCAACATTTTGTTTAACTGATTCTTACTCCCGTGACAACATTATCCTTACAGGTGTAAAGTTAGCAGGAAAGTGTGTTTTGTCAAACTGGCCACGTGCGCTTTCAGTGTGGTTTCTCTGTAAGTTTCCAAACATGGTTTTGTCATTAGTTAACTGGAGTGGAATACAATTTAACTTTGTTGCTTTCAAGTTGGTTATCCGTTCTATTTTGATGACAATAAGTATCTTGTGTCACCAGCACACTTTGAACAAACCATTTCTTCAAATATACCATACAGAAAGCTTACACTAAGATAGATTTTGTTTTAAAGATTAATACGTTTTTAAAATGTTATTTGCTGCGTTTTGCGTTAACTCCAACAACAATGAAAGTTAAAATGTGGTATCATTACAAGTTTAGTCACATATGAGTGATCACTTATTATGAGTAGTGATTGTAGTAAAATAAGATACTAATGCCATATGAAGCAGATCTCAAAGATCAATGACTGGCCTAAAACCCAAAATGGTATGGACCACTGAGTTTGATAGCCACTGTATAGACAAGGGTGGTCCAAAAAGAACTTAAACATTTTTAACATACATTTTTATTTTCAAAATTTTAACTACATGGTAACGTGTAAACGTGATATGTACAGATAAAAAAACTCAAGCAGTTTTTGGTGATATTCAGCAAATCTCAATATGGCCAATGTTTAAGGCTCTGCTGGCAACGCCGGCATAGCCCTAATTGGTGGCCATATTAAGATTTATAAAATAAAAAAAAAACTGTTTGAGTTTTTCTACCTTTACATATGTAAATTCTTATTAGCATGAAGTTAGAATTTTGTAAAACATTTATGTTAAAATGTGTCAGTTCTTTTTGGACCACTCTGTATTAGTACATAGAAGTTTGATTTTAACAATATTTTTCATAACGTATAATGGCCACGCCCCCACTACATCAATGTGTTGATGTTCTATTGGAATAGTTTACATTCATATCATAATTTATTAAAATGGTTACTGTATTAGTTGTACCAACATAAAAGTATGACTAAGGGGTATAATCTGTACTAAGTGTAAAGGCAATTAAAATATGTTTTACATAAATAGATGTTTTTCATTTAAATTAAAGATAACCAGCTTTTCATGTTCTAACAAAGAACCTTTCTAGAACTCGTTTTTACCAATATAAGAATTTCCTTTTTTACCCAGGCAATTTTATGTTTTAGATAAAAATGGATTCCATGAGCGGATGGAAATCAGTGTTCGTGATGCGTAATTGATTTAATTGCCAATGTCGAGAAGGTAAGTCAATATCTCGCCCTTAATTATTTGCCAGAGGCTTTAGGCGTTCACGTATTTATTACAGGTTAATTACTCCTACATATTTTTTACAAAATGATTAGCACAAAAAATGATTACTTTTTAATTTGCTACTAAATGGATTGACTTTGTAATTATTTTAGGTTTTATGTCCAACGGAGATGTAAGTTAAATCAACAAAAACAATGTAGCTATAGATTTTTATGAAAATATAATACATTTACTTTAGGTTTTATAATTTAAAGACTTCTTAATTTTCACACTCAACTTTCAATTTAAAATAATCGTATTCATTTTAGTATAATTTAATTTAAATGTGGTCTTACGATATTTCTATTGTAAAATTGAAAATTATATTTTAATCAAAGCACATTAGAGCTTCTTAAGATAATCAGTTGTAAATATATTTTTTAATGGTCCTTCGACAAACTACTTTGTCAAGATAGCAATGCCATTTGGGTGGTTATTATGTACTAGAAATCAATACAGAGTGGTGTTTGAAGTAGTTGTTTTACTATGTTGGATCATCTTTAGCCTAATAGCTTATAATTTATTTTAGACAGGTTGGCACATTAGGCTCCAATTTGTACCATTGAAACCTGATTGATTTTGTCCAAGACCGACGATTTCTAAATATCAAGGACAACCTTGCACAGTAATAATTTCAAGCCACCCAGTAATAATTTACAGATAGATAACATATTCATATTATTATTTTTCGTCTCGTTTAAAATTTTTGTTATGTTTTAAAGTAAAATAAACTTATTGAAATAACGCACAAAGAATATGCTGAATAAAAGAAGGAATAGTATTATTGGTTAAACCGCAATACATTACATGTTATCATTATTTTAAGAATTCAATTTTTCTCTGTGACTTTACATCCTATTGTAAAAATTGGGTAACACATACTACTATTGAATAAAAATACAATACCTAAAACTTCATTATGGGAATAGCTATAGTTAAATTTATTATAATTCACTTAATACCCAATGGTCAAAATACATAATAAATAAACGATAAAGTTGTAGCAATGAAAAGGTTAAAAATTTCAATCAAATAGTATAACAAACAAAGGCAACTAGTCCACACTGTTAAGTCCACTAAAGGTTTCAAGCCGTGGTTTGAAGATTTAAAAAGTATGATGAAAAAAAGTCTGATGGAAAATAAAAATGTCCGCCATTATGTATCTTGAGATGTATCTTGAGATCTAGAGGTACCATTATGTACCTCTAGTTTTCACGAAAATTTGTTTAAACTAATAATGAGACCTTTAAAATGAGGTGTGACTTGATGGGAATTTGGTTTATTTGTGAGTCGCATTTTGGGGTTTCGGACGAAATTGAGATACCAACAAAAAGTGCTATGCCATATAGATGTGTGTAGAGTTAGGTTTCCTTGATACAACCCAGAAGTTAATAGGGGGGTCCCATAAATTTGCCCAAACCTGTAAGTTTAATAATTATATATATTTATAAAAATAATATAATTTCGGGATCGAAGAGACATATTTGCATCTCATCAACATCACGTTCAGATCCCTCGTTAAACGCTCGTTAGGCCTCGTTTGGCTCTAGACGTTGGACCGTTGCCAGCCAAGTGTACGATAATGTTTAAGTGTCATATTTTAGCGGTTATTTGCTCTATGATTGAAATAAAAGAGAGGTTTATTAGATCTCAAAAGAAAACTTTAACTTAGATTCATCAGTTTTATTGGTGGTAATATTTTCGTGTTCGTAGTTAGTTATCGTATATTTTTTAATTTTTCATACGGAAGAGAATATTAATTTAATATATTCATGCAAATGTTGTATACTGTCTAACGTTGAAGTTTTAAAAACACTAAGGATATAGCTTGGAGCACAGTTGGCGGGTTATATTTTGTTAACTATTTTGAATACCTGTATACTTTGTTATCCTAATAGTTTCGGATCACATAAGAAGCGTCTTTTTTTTTACTGCAGTGGCATTTCACAAGAAGTAGTAACATGAAGAGAATCAAGTTTGTGTAGGTGTGCCAGGAATTGACGGCTTCAAACATTTCCTTTACATGTTAAAAAAATATTTATGACCTAAACACTGCCAATGAAAATCCAACTACGTAAAATATTGAAATTGAAAGTCAAACATTTTTAACAGTAAGCCTTATGGGTTTACTACTCTGGCAACGAAATAACGACGACAATTTTAAACATCAACAAACTAACAAAAATAAACAGCTGTATAAAGAAACATAAACCAAAGAGGTTTTCAATTTATGACTGGAGGACAGTGAAATGCTATCCTTACAACAGGAGCTAGCGCGTAATAGTAAACTGGAGGCACCGTTGATTTTATTGGGTTCGAAAGCCTAGCGAATCTCGGTCTTCCTGGTACTAAGCAGTAAACTTAAAACTACAATCCGTAAAATACTATACCACAATATTCCTTTAAATTTTCCCCTGCTGATATAATAAAATACAAAATGTGTGAGGGAGTATGTAATGCAACTTTTAGTCCAAAGACATTAGGAATACCAACATCAGTAACATTAGTAAAGGCTTAATGTTATTGGTAGATTTTCATCGATGTTCTGCGTTGCCGTAACTAAACACAATTAAAATTACGTTTCTTAGATGTACGTGAAAGTAATATGTTTTACAATTATTAAATACTAGCTGTGTGCCCGTTCTACGCACGGGGATCTTATAGTAGTCAGTTGAAACCTTCTTATATTAAGATTAAGAACAACAATTAGTTTGTATATTTGCAGATATGCTGGCAAAACTATTATATATAAACCCTCGCAAATACAGAATCTGACTGTTCAAGCCAAAATAAATGCTTCGCAATTAAATGTCACCCGGATCGTGTTGGTCCATATGTCCAATGATTAAACTAAAAAATGTTTTATAGATCCATGAAGCGTAGCCCTAATGTAGGCCTATACCTAATTGAAAGTTACTTTCCACATCGGTTAACTTAAACGTATTTAAAGTACTACCTCAACCTCACCATTTAACACTTTATTCCGGTTGACATTTTCAGTATCAAAGGTGCTCTTGTCCATTCCGTGAAACACTGATAAATAAGGACGTTAATGCGTTACCAACATACAACAAAACAACACAATACAACAATCCAACAAAGGCCACGAACTATTGATACATAAACAATATAAAGGCGTAAACAATTCATGATGGTTTGCCCAACAAATGTTTTACTCAAATAGGTTATCATTTTCTTAGCATACCGGGTAAGCTAAGATTTGGAATCCAGACAGAAAAAGCAAAACTTATACAGAGTTAAGACATCACTTAAATTGAATACGGACGGCTCTAATAAATAAGGTGCAACACCAACGATATCAAATTTGTAAACTACCAGTACCTACGTAAGAACCTACCTAAGAACTATAGTAAATCGGACCAATTAAATACATTAATATCTAGTCCCGAGGTTATTGATCTCTTGCTTTTGGATTTTCTCGTAAAAAGTTATAGCGTAAACTTATCGGTGTCAGTTTTAAAAAAAGCAACCTTACCCAAACAACTTTTTGTTATTTAATAGATTACGCATTCTCTAAACAATGATTAGTATATCTATTAACATTAGAAGGAAATGTGACGAAAAGCACACAATGTTGGGGTTTTGGTCATTTGTAATTTTATTTTTTAAGTAGGTAGGCCATGTATTCTATGGAAAAGTACCGGTATCAAGGATCGTCATCAAAAAGGTTGTTACAAATAAATATGCAGGCTTACGTACCCAAGATGAGCTATGGGCCTATTGGCTGTATGGTCCAGCGATTGCATCACACGGTGAGTAGAAACAGAAAGTGACACATTGGAAAAGCGAGTTTAGCACTTCCTCTGTTAAACCTCTGTTACAATCACCCACTGCAGTTGTGATTTTTTACTTTACACTTTACACAACCGCCATTGAAGCGCCGTCAATGAGTGGAAACCTTTTTTGTAAGCTATTGGCGACGATCATTTCAGTGTCACAGCCCTATACAACACTGATTCAAGGTCTTCTTTCTGGTTGTCAAAACTCAAGAAACATTTTATACTCAAAGAATTTCTGGTTCCGATTAGGACGATGTCTAGTTATTTAATTTCATTTACGGTTACACTATTAGACTATATTATTGCACTTGCGATTAATTAAATCCGTTATTATGTAAGAAAAACGTTTTTAATCTCACTTGGTTGGGATTTGCTTTCAAAACGTGATTCGAAATAGTTGCGGTATTTGTAAACAACATTTGTAAACATGTCATTGACAGCTAGAAATAGTATATTTCGTACCTAGGGCCGAAAATGAGGTTTTGCCGGCTCGAGATAGTTTTTAAGTTCGAGACGAAGTCGAGAACTTAAATCGATCGAGAGCTGCAAAACCATTTCGGTCCGTGGTACGAACACTATTTTTCACCACACTTTACCCTATTACCACTATTCACCACTATAATAATGCACACTGATAGTCAACACAACTACAACTTTAAGGTTATGTGAAGAAATAATTTGAGGAATCAGCAAAAATAAAAATAAATAGTTGCTAGGCAACGGTGACAATAACACAATTCTATTGCAATGCTATGGATTTTGATTGTGTATTTAAAATGCATTCATGTTTTAAGTAAGTAAGCGGACAGCTGATTTTGCGGCCCCGGCCTGTAAAAACCTGCTCGGTCCCCAAATTATGGACAGCTGGCATCGCCAGCAAAACGTAACTTTCGGCCACCAATTAACGTATGTAATACAGCCAAAAACATGATAGTGTGGTGAAAAAATAATCTTGATCCGAACAGCTGTTCGTTATTTCATAGACGATTATGTGATAAAAATTGAACGAAAACTTGACAAAAATCGCACAAAACTGCATTTTTGAACGTCCGTAATTTTATTTAAAAAGTAGTGAGGCTATATTTAAATCACTAAAAACACTCTCGCCAATCCAGTGAATACATTAAAATGACTTGGATCTTGATATGTACTCTGGTTTTCACGGAGAAGATTGCGTAAAATGCCATCTTGAGTGTTACAGACAAAGGGACAGACAGACAGACAGACAGACAGAAATTGAGATAAGACTCGTTTCTGCTTCTTTAATGTATAAAACGTAAAATAACCTAAAAGTATATAATTCTGAGCAATGTACAGACAAAACTCTAATTTTATTTATATAGATTCTATTGGTATTTTTGTCTCATTCTATTTCTAATTAATTACCAATCTATAAAAATCATAAATCAAAACTCGTGTAGTATTACTGAAATTTTCAAACACGAATTTAATAAGATCACCTTACTGGTTGTCCTTGGAGAATATATTTTTAATTGGCGTATTACTGTACTGTGCTGATTTGGCTGTTTTAATGGTATCCATCCATTCATACATTGATGTTATTTATATTAAATAACTGAGGCCTATAGTTTTCATATTTTACTTTGGTATCCTATAGTGCTGTACTACTATTATTTTTTCCATTTTACTATATTAATCAGAACAGCTACACAATAGAAAGACGAATTATTTTGGTTGGTCTGAACTTTCACTTTAGATCAGGAAATACTAATAAATCGAGAATAACAATAAATTATAAACTCATCAACAAAAAAACAGGTTTATTAAAAAAAATATTTAATACTGCAAATTTATATGTACATACAATAAACCTAATTAACACAAGAACCTTGCATCATTGACTTTTGGGTTATGAAGTAGTCACCCAACCTATGTACTAGCTGTAGCCAGTTTGAATACCTTCTAAATTAAATATAGTTGAAGTGAAGTCCCTTACATAGTGTGTGCAAAATTAAAAAAGAATGTTTCCCCCCTAAGCTTTTATTTTGGGATAGCTTATGTGGCATAATATATGCTATAGCTTTTACTAAGTTGTTTGGTGTGCATACTCGACTTTTGGCATTAGCACACTGTTCCATTAGCTCAACTAAACTAATCTCATTTTCATTAAAAACTGGCTACATCTTGGACAGTGGAAAGGGATATACTTCAATCAAAAATCAATGTCTGAAATCAGTGGTAGGAGGCCGTGGTGCTGTAGGACGGGCTGGGACGAGGCACTATACTGACAGCTGTGGATCCAAGATGACCGTGGGTGCTGCTAACAGGTCCGAACGTGCTGGAGTAGTGAGGCCCAACTGTCGAGCTTGGGGACAACTCCTTCTGAGTCTTGTACCTGATGAAGTACACCTCCGGTTTGGAAGGAGTAGTGGGTGCTGGAGTAGGGATGACAATCGCAGGAGAGTCCGCAGGGTGTTTATGCAACACGTAAATAAGAGTTTTCTCCTGGTCCTGCTGGGGAGCTGGAATAACCGGAGCCTGCTGCGCTGGGACAGAAGGTGCCTTGATGAACACTATTTTGTAATGCTTCTTCGGGGGTGGCGGAGGAATTACTTTCTGCGGCGCGGATTGCTCCCGCTCTGGCGGAGGGATGTGTACATAGATGTGTTTTTGGATGACTGGTGACTGCTCGTAGCCCCCACCACCACCTCCACCGGTGTGGCCTCCGAAGTTTCCCCCAAAGTTGCCATCGTAGCCGCCTCCCCCGTGGCCGTTCCCTCCCAGGAGCACGACGGTGTTGCCCCCGTGGAAGTTGTTGTCGTTGTAATCGTCAGTGAAGATCGGAGGTTCCGGGCGCGCGTGGGTCACTGCTAGAAGGCACCAGGCTACCTGCAATTAAATATTAAATTATTTAAACACCTTTATCATTTTTGTTAAAGTAATGGAATGGGAAATTAATTAAGTATAACACAAACACAATTTAAATTGCGATGTGGTAAACCTTTAACACATTTTAAAAATGACAGTAGCCTCATGTATTGACTTTTACCAAACTTAAAAGCTCAACACCACCTGGAACAGTTAAAAATTATCAAGGCGTGCAATTTTGACGTGTTCCTTCGACTTATAAAACTAAATATACGTGGACAGTTGTTATCAAATAAATATATTGTTTATGTATCCACAACAGATTTCCAATTACAACTAATTTAGTAAACATAACTTTTTCAAAAAATGTAACACTAAAATTCGTGCATCACAAACTATAGATTTAAAATAATCTTAAGTAATGAATACTCTACCTTACTAGTAATTTTGTGAATGTTTTAAAATAAAGTCCATGAAAGTTTTGTTGTTAATCTGGATGTTTAACTAACAAGGCCAAAAATAATAAATAGTGAAAAACCTCAACCGATTATCAAGTATCAAATATTAACATTATTTTTAGGAACTATTTTCAAATGGATATAATTCCAACCAGTAGAAAGAAAAGTTGATTATGTACTTTGAATATGCCAATAGAGAAAACGTATATCTCTTTTATGACACAATTTATTCAAACATCTGGCAAACGAGGCAGTAGGTGTCAAGATAATACCATAACTGATGGCACGTCGTATTTGTCTGAAAGTGAAGACGAACGATTGCAAAACACTCGATTTCGATTACCAACGGTACGAGGGCGTGACTGATCGAGGCGATGCTTCTTGTTTCTTGTTACGGGAAAACACCTTTCGATCTCCATTACGTTCAAGGAAGATTAACTGCGTGTTTTGTGACAATTCAATTAGCGAAAGTCGTGATATACTTTATTACCGTTTCTGACATGGTAAAGCGTGGTTGGGTGTTGAGTATGAAAATAGAACAAGGAAGCTCTATGTGTACAAAAGGCGAATATAGCAGCGTGAATATAATTAAGAAAGCAATTAGCTTCAAAATGGTAATTGTAGCTTGGTGTTTAACTCTCGAAAGAAAAAATTGGACATAGATATTTATGGATTTATAGAAATTGAAAAAAAAAACTCTTTGATTCGAAGCTCCTAAGAATACTTTGAAACCCATTCACCTAATTAATTTTAAGTAATTAATGTTCTTTGTTTAGTTTATATTTGGTGATGTATGAGTCATAAGGCTAATTGTGATTCCCAGAATTTCCTCGTTTTGATAACTAATGTTAAAGGTTCATTCCCAACTGAAGACAGGGACGGATCCAAGGTTCTGATACTGTTTTAGTAGTCAGAAATGTGAAATATACTCAAAAATCCTTCAATCTTGTATAGCTTAGTTGGTATATGGGAAATATGCAATTATTATTCTACTGATACTATACGAGAAAAGTTTAGGTATTATCTCGAAAAAAGTAAACTTTAGGTAAGTTTTAAAATTGAAATAAGAGGAATGGTAAAAATAAGTAGCTAGTAAAAAAAAAACTCTATACCGAAGAAGGTAGAAATACATTTTAAAGTGCTCAAGTTTGTCATTCCATTTTTTTTTTATTTAAGATTTAAAAATTTAAATGACCATCATCAAATAATTAAAGTTTTTTGTATGAAGTATAATATTAAACTCCTTTTATTGTTGTTGCATATTACCATGTTCTATTGACCTGTTGCCAAATCAACTCTTGCATTTGCATAAGTACCTGGTTAAACTTTCACCTCACTGTTCTTGTTTGATTCACGTTATTTTTGTTAGTGCTATTCTTAAAAATTATTGTATAATGCTATTTTTTAAAATCATTTTGTTAATGTTATCATATTTTCATGGAAAACAGTGCAATCTGCCAATGCATATATTATTGTAATAATGGTGATTCCGTATGAAATAAATGAGTAAATAAATAAATAAATATAAACTTATAACATTGTATACCCAATTTCTTAAAGATATCTTAAAAAGTATATTTTAATACCATTTATAAATTTAAAATGCAAAAAACAAAATTGTGAATATCACACTAAAGAGGTACGTTTTTATAAAACTTTTATTATTCTTTATTTTCGTTTTATTTTGACCGATTAAACCTATTCCGAAATTCTTTGTACTTACTTACGGGAAACTCCGTATAAGAAAATAAATCAATATGAGAATATGTTTAAATTTTGACCTCTTACGCGTGGTTTAGCACACCATGGTTTACTGAAACAGTGTAGGATAGAGGTAAGGTATAGAGTAAAATGTTTGGCACTTTTACTGCCTAAAGGCATATGTTTCTATAACCAGTACAATCGACCATTGACGTGTATAATCAATGCTATTGGATACTAAAGTAGACCATATGGACCAGCTGTCAACAATATTTTTTAAAGAAAAGAACATAGTTGTGTGATCCGGAAACAGAATGCACTAGTGTATAGAATTAAACTTTTTACATTATTTATTGTTTCTGACAAGGTTGGTTGGACACTTTCTATAGCTCACTATAAAGTAATTTTAGCGAATTTTTCATATAGGGAATAAGCTATTACCGTAGTACTCATTGTAAGACCGGGACCCGGGACCGATTTACTTTTTCGTTTTGAGGTCCCTAGAGGCCAAAAACACCATTCGTACACTTTTGCCCTCCCTGTTGCAGCAAACCTAAGTACTCGTAAAAGTAATTATATTTAAATAAAGAATGAATGTGATCTTTTTAAGGATACATTTTAGTGTGAATCCAATCAGGCAAATGGAAATTTAATAATTCTGCAGGTTTGCTGTGGCTGGGTTATTATTAGTTTGAATATGTTAAAAAAGTTCGTATGTTCGACAGTTATTAGCCTATTTAGATAAGCACAATCTGTCGGCTCACATCAACTACAACGATTTTGATTAAAACACTGGTGACAACTCCTGGGGAGAGTACTATGTATTTAAAGCACTGAGTTTGAGATCAGGTAATTCCATTTTGAAACATCAAACAGCTGGCTTTCTTCGTATCAAACCAGTAAATCAACCGATTACTAACCTTTTAAGACACTCGATTTTAAAATTTGGCCCCCCACACGTCAGCACGCTGGGTAGATCGCTCGTTAGGGATTCTATTACATAATTATCTTGTAATGACGGCTCCCCACCGAGTAGTCTGCGGCTCCGAGGCGAATCGGGAACAATTGCGATCTTGTAATCATCATAATACATGCGATAATGGGGTTGTATAACGGCTCAATATGATACAAGCATAACCATATCTTGTCATAATCATAAGTAATGCCCTGCATGATTGTGTTGCATGAATTGATCAAAATAGCACTTGTAATATTAAGTTTATACATCAAGATATTCTTAGTGTTTTTGGTATTAACCTCATTATAAGTAGTAGTTTTATTCATATGTAAACTAGAAATTTTAGCATTTTAAGCTTTTTAATATGTTATTTCTTGGTTGTGATATTCTTCTTAAACAAAGAATTTAAATTTAAATCATTGCAATAACAATTCATGGTTATAATTAGGTGCAGATCATCCAAAGATGGCCAGTAATAGTTTATTACGTTACTAGTCCTAAAAATAGTTTTTTACCGGACTAGTGTGGTCGTTCCCGTGCGAGACGAAGTCGAGTGCGGGATTACCATACGAGTCGGGTAAACACATTTTGGACGAGTGACGTACGATATTTTACGCCATACCACTCTAAGCTAACATAACAATAAAAAATCATTATATATACCCACCGACTAAAGGACTAACAATCACTACTCATAATGTTTTTGCTTATAACCACTCGTTTCCTAATGTAATCAACTGGTTGGTATCCGGTAAAAACATGACGGTACAGTAGTACCATTGACTATATATACCTCAATAGTAGTACGGAATGAAACCCCATTCGATTAAGCTGGAGGCAAACAGCTGTTTTCTGGACTAAATCCTTGCGTGGGAAGTTCGTCAAAACATTGTAGTGTGGCGTAAAATATAATGACTTAAAGGATTGCTAGTTATTCTGCAAGTGCAATGCAAAGGGGCCAGAATACTTAAGAGAATAACGTAGATCTTTAAATATATTCTAAAAATCAGTTACTCACGCTTACTATAAAAATAATACAAACAAATCTTAATCATACTTATTGCTTATTTTAATACAATCTCCTTTGAACTTGCATACAACTGTGTGGCAGAATCAAAACTAATAGCTTTATTGTTGTGTACATCAGGCTGTAATGAGAATCGAAAGATTAACTGAGGGAAATACTAGTAAACACAGAAACAATAAATTAAAACAAATCCATCAGCTGATACATCTTCAATATTTTAAAGTGATTAAATACAGCCCTTTAATAAATTTTGTGCTCTTAGGGAAGGCTTAACTGATATTTTTCATGGATGTTTCACATTATGTGGCTGATAGGTGTGCGGCTTACGGTTTTCTCAAAAGTTCTTGATCCATAATTGCCTTATATATAGATAAAATAACGTACTTGGACATAAATATACTTAAGGTCCTCACTAAAATCTATTTAATTCAAGGGACACAACTTTTCTGTGTAAATGCATAGTTAAAATAATTATTTAATTTATCGTGTGATGCTGAAGTTCACTAGTAAGTTTATTCCAAGATTCTAAGGGAAGTTAATTTGACATATATCTGAAAATTACTAAATTTTAAAAGTCCCAACTTGTAAAGAACAAAACTGATTGCAAGTAAAATATATTCTAAATAAGTATAGGTCAATTCTTGTGTAACCTCCAAAATGTAACCTTTCCTCCGATTTCCCAGGTAAAAACCGACTTATGCAAAGGCTGCAGTGTTGTTCAGGTGCATTGAAGCACGTTTTAGAACGTACAATCGGTACAATGTGCGTTTTGTAAGCGATCAGCTGATCTTTTGTTGATCAGTGGACCGAGAACACCGCTTTATTCACATATTGTCAGCCGATCAGCTGATCGGGTCCACCGTAACTATAATAGTTACGTCATTGTGGTGAAACGTATGGGACCAGTTTCTCAACGAACTTCACTATAACTGTTTATCCTAAACTGTGTAAAGTGATCTGTTCTGGTTGAATTTCACAGTCGGTTCGTTTCAAGTCTTTACATAGTTGACTGCCCACTGTGAGAAATGAATATTGTTACGATTGAAATGGATGAAATTTATTTACTTCGCGAGTGAATAAGACTGTAGGATTATATGGTTTTGTTTGTATCTTATATCGTAACTGATCATAGAAAAATGCATTATATTTACTTATTTTAAACTTTTAGCTTTATCCTTCTAAACTCTTAAAGCTCTAGGCTAATAACTATACTAGATAGACCTTTAGTAAAACTACCTATGTTACATAGGATACATTCAATGTATTCAACAATTTTTTAATTGAAACAAATATTGTTTCAGCTAAATTAGCTCAGTGTTTTTTGCGTTAGTGAAAATAGACAAAAATACACGTTTCTGAATTATTAGTACAGAAATAAATACAATTTTTTGAAAACATCCATTCCCTAAACATTACCTCTTATGTTCACTTTTTTGAATTTTCAGAACAAGTCAATGTACAACTTAAAAATCTTCATCAAGAGAATTTATAATTTAATTTTTCTAATAGAATAAATGTATGCAAACGTTACACATATATAAATATGTTAGTATCATACAAATTTAAAATATGCAGCTTTTACAATAAACATATTATGTAACACAATATATTTAGTTTTCCCTCTAACCTATTCAAAACTAAACATCATTACGATATTTAAATATTTGAAATATTTTTATTATAAGTTCTGGTCATATGCGTGCTATAGAAATAACAATCCGATTAAATTGAGAATATGATACGACTGGACCTTATTCTTATTTTAAAACAATAGATGAAAATTGTGCTAAGCATAATAGGGAACCCCACATTTCACGTAAAGCCCTTAAATTGGTTAGCCCGTGATAATTGTAAGATATATATTCCCCGGCTTTCAGAGCTGTAAGTTAAGGGTGTTGTAAGTAAAAACCGATTGGTCTCCTCTAGAAAAATATGGAAAATCACATTTACTATGCTTATTTTATGATACCTATGTTAATTAATCCACCCAATTAATAATTACCCCATTGAAAACATGTATTTAAGTTATTTTATTTAGGGAATATCTTAGGCTTAAGTGATTTCAACATATTTAAGGATAGGTTTTCTGAAAAGACTAAGCTTGTCTGGACGCGACCCATTTTGAATTATTTTACTTTTGAAACTAAATGGCTACTTTTTTAGTAATTTAAGTTATGATAACCAAAATTGCCATCATTTGAAAAAAAAAATTTCTTATGATTATATCTCTCCATATAGTGTATTGCTACTTCAAATCGTAACAAATAAATGTCATAAATATTTATTTAATAGTTAAAAAGATATAAATTATAAAAAAATAGGGTGTATCTTGCTTACAAAACGTTTTTAAAAATTGTGCATTCTTGATTTTCATATTATTTAGACTTGTAACAGCTTAAAATCTTTTTTACCTTCTTAATGTTCTTATCTGTTTTTATCTGTTGATTATATGTTTTACTGTATTAGATAACGGATTTGCTGAATAATATATACTCCACTGCGTCTTCATCCTGTTTTTAAGCAAGGATAAAGCACAAGGAACAAGAGGAAGAAAACTCAAATATTAAAACGCAAAACAAAACGGGCAAAACTAATGAAGTCACGTAATGATGAAAACGTCAACGGTTTTGAGTTTCTAAACGTCGCTCATTTGAAACGCTGAATCAAGATTTGTGAAACTCTTTAAACCCTGAATCAGTTGAATGTCTTTTGATCTTACCTTTTCAATCTTCAAAGCTGTTGTGATTTAATGTATTCATATACTACTAGAATAAAATATACCTCAGTGTAGTATAAAACAAATTAAAATAAAATTTCACTTATGTTGATGAATAAGTATATCGATTTTTTTAGGTGAAAGGTAGATGGGTTGAAGATTTTTTTTTCTAATATTATTGAAGATAATGATTTTGGAAATGCGTTAATATCTAAAACCCACACACGTAGTTTCTAACGTGTTAACAAAGTACACAATTTAACTGTTATATAGCTACAATTAGGATTCTTGGATTGAAGAACATACCTTTTATAACATTATAAAACCAAAGTTTAGTATATTAATTCATATATTAATTTTCATTACCCCGTGTACAGTTTCTTAACTGGGCTATGCTAATATCGATTGAAACTATCGATTCGATTAGTAAACCTTCTTGCGATTTTTTTCCACCATCAGCAAGTTTGGTTGGTTAGGTTATGTTATGATAGTTTTATTTCATAATAGATATATTTAAAAATATCGATTATTAATCAATATTTTCAATTCGATAGTTTCAATCAATATTAGCATAGCCCAGTTATGAAACTGTACCCAGTTAATGTTATGAAAGTTAGCTAATTAGATACTTTTTCTTTTAATCACACGCCCTGTAATAAATAATTATTGGATTTTTTCAAACATTAAAACATCTTTCAAATAAGGATTTTTATAAGGAGTTATTAAAGTGCTCCATCTTGTATATAAGAATTTTTACAATTTGTTTATTGGCGTGCAATATATAATTAACATATCTATTTGCATATAGAACATTTAATCTTTAATTTTGATTAAGATTTTTACTATAGTAAATGAGTTTTTTGATGAATTCAAGCAAGCAAAGATAATATCTCTGAATTACACTACTTCCAACAATTCAACCTTTATGAGTTCTTCCCCTTAAAGGGGGTTTCCGACCACAATACATTTCGAAAAGCTCCCTAGACCTATTGTCAATAAAGTCCATTTAAAATTGTATAACATTAATTCAACAATTTTTTCATGATGAATCTGTTAGTGAGGTGTATTTACAACGGCGTAACCTGTCCTGGTTAATGATGGACTACCTAACTGAAATTATCACAAATCCCAAACGAAACAAAGAACATGGATTGGTCAAAGAAGCTATTACAAATTGTCCTTAAAACCCGGACTAATGGACTAAACATGTGAAAAAAGCAATATGCAATAATCAGCTTAAACATTTCGGAAATAAAAACCTAATCTGTCCTTTAGTGTAAATGAAATAGCTTTTAATTGCCAAATATATAAAGTTTTCGATACTTGAAGTTAGTTCGTGAAAATAATAATTTTGACGAATCAAACTTAAAAATTAATATACTTCAGATATATGAGGAGTATGGTAAGACATGATGTAGTGTTCGAAGTACTTTCCATGTGTATAAAAATTGATATAAACATTGGTATTATGTTTCATAATTACTTCCATAAACTGACGATATTTTAGGTATTTGTGCGTGTTTACACCACATGTACATAATGTGTAATGTGTAATTTTATTTTTGTATGTTCGTGGGGATTGTAGCTCATCATTTATTTTGTAGTTAATTGTATTTTATGAGTGTAAAGTATCGAATATGACGCATATAGTGAAAATATATTAGTTTTTTGTTTGGTTTATTAATTACACTAAATAATGAAAATGATTTGTAATTTATCATTTATACTCTGGTCGTTTCAGTAGTTTGTGTGTGTAGCTTATCATTAAACATGTTTACAGCAAAAATTATTTTTAAGGTTAATGCATCACAAATTATGCATGTCGAGAGAATTTTTGGTATAGTGTATTAAAAACTACAAAGGATATATAAAGTGCAGAGTATAATGTATACAGTGAGTATTTTTAATGGTTGTAGTTTGATAAATGTAACATATAAGTGTTGTAAGTTTGTAGTTCGATAAATATGACATGTATCAAGTGTTAAAGGTTTGTGATTTGATAAATAGTTATATTAAGTAGTGTAGGTTTGTAGTTTGAGAATGTAACATGACAAGTGTTGTCGGTTGGAATTGTGATAAATGTAACTATATCAAATGTTGTAGGTTTGTAGTTTGATACGTTCAGCATGCATCAACTGTAGTAGGTTTGTATTTTGATCAATGCAAGATATGTCAAGTTTTGTAGGTTTGTAGTTTGATAAATAAAACTGGTATTAATAAATTGTTGTAGGTTTGCAGCAAGGGTTTTAGGTTTGTAGTTTTGTTAATGAAATATGTATTAAGTGTTCTATGTTTGTAGTTTGATAAATGTAAAACATATCAAGTATTGTAGGAATATTGTGTGATAGATGTAACATTTATCAAGAGTAGTAGGGTTGTAGTTTGATTAATGCAACATGTATCAAGTGTTCTAGGTTTGTAGTTTTGTTTTGTAGTGATAGAAAACATATCAAGTGTTGTAAGAATGTTGTGTGATGGATGTAACATTGATCAAGGGTGTAGGATTTTAGTATGACAAACATAACATGTATAATTTTTGTAAGTTTGTAGATTGATAACTGTTTTAGTTGATAAATATAGCAGATGTCATGCATTGAAGTTGTTTAGTTTGATAAATGTAACATATATCAAGTGTTGAAGGTTTCATTGGATAATGTATCGTAGGTATATTAAGTGGTGTAGGTTGTAGTTTTAAAATGTAACATATAATGTTGTACGTTTGTATTTTGATCAATGTAACATATATAAAGTGTTGTAGATTTGTAGTTTGATAAAAACATAACACGTATCAAGTGTGGTAGGTTTGTAGTTTAAGAAATATAACACATATCAGGTGTTGTAGTTTTGCAGGTTTATAATTTGATACATTTAACATATATAAAATGTTTGAGGTTTGTAGTTTGATCAATGCAACATGTTTCATATTGTACTAGGTTTGTTCTTTTCTATATGTAACATGTATCAAGTGTAGTGCTGTAGGTTTGTAGTTTGATAAATGTAGCATAAATGGAGTCATGTAAGTTTGTAGTTCGATAAATGCAACATGTCAAGTGTTTTAGGATCGTAGTGTGATGAATGTAGCGTATATGAAGTGTTGTAGGTTTGTATTTTGATCAATGTAACATATATAAAGTATTTAAGGTTTGTAGTTTAGTCACTCACCAGCACCGATACTCCAGCTGATGTCATCCTGAGGTGGTCACTAGTCACTGTGCCTGGTCCAGTCTCTCGGCCACACTTATAGCCGTTGTTATGTCACTGATTTTCCTCTTACACTTTCTACCTGTACTGGGAACCCTACGATCCCGGCATTTGTCTGTGTGTTATTGAGTATGTAGGCTTACTAGGTCAATAGGCTACAATTCAGATCTTATGGTTGCGTTTGTTTGGAGAAGTTTATGTTGAAGACTTTAATTGGTTTACATGTTAACCAAAAACCATTTTAATTGCAATAAGTATTTGTCTGAAACGAAACTAAATTGTAATCTAGTAGCAAATTTTATTTTAAGACAATAAATTATAAACATTGAATATATTACATATGGAACTTTCTAGAGTTTGAAATATACAGAATGTTGGTAAATCATAGGTAGGAACTGAAACCGGACAGTAATTATCAAAATTGGAATCACGCATGGGGTTAGAAACATAAAAATATCATTCACATCAAATAAATTCCAATATTAAATAATGATTCTTTTACCAAGAAATTTGTTAAAAGTAGTTCTATATTACGTGTGCACAGTAAAATATACACATAAATATTCTATTTACACTACAAAATTATGCTAAATAAAACATTCTAATAAATAAATCTTGAACCTCGCGAATCAGAATCAAGTTTTAATTTTTAGTGCCTATTTTTATCATACACTTGTTAAGCCTAGTCATTATTTCGTACAACAATTTAATATTGAGTATAAACAATAGAACTTCGCCAAAATCGTTTTTTTTGGGGGGGTTTGGTACCTTTACTAACTGTTTTTAATTATATTTTCTTTATACTCGGATATCCATTAATGGGATAATACAGGATTCGCGAAAGCGTATGAGTACTTAAAATTAAAAATTTTACTTAAATATTCTTAAAAAAAAACGCTAGCATCAATATTGTTTATGAAACGATACACGTTTTCTGACACCAATAGCATCAACATGTAGTTGACCCAACTAGGAAAGTGTCCTAGGTGGAACTTTAAACCAAACAATGTCTATAGTGGTAATCCTCTGTATGTTAATCATAGCTAGACTTGAAAAAATTTTGTTTTTTTTTGTGATAGAAAGGTAGACAAACACCTCATATTTATTAGAGTATAGATGTTAGGCCTTTAAAATACAACTAAAATACCATAAAAACCTAATATAGATGTTAGTTGCAAAGTATATCATGTGCACATTCTATAAAATAACTGAAGCTTCGAGGCAAAGTATGAGTTGAGGTTATAACGTTAGGATTTTATACAATTTCACTAGGCATTGTGTATAATGCAAAGGCGTTATACACACTCACAGGTATTAGGTAAAATATATAATAAAGATGTTTGTATATAAAAAAAACACATTTACTTAAGATTATTGATTTATTTTGTTATGATTATAATAGGCTAGTTAATTTTACATTATATTTACCAATGTCAATAAAGGAATAAAAAATCTAGCAAATCTGTAAGAAAAATTTAATTTTTTGTACATGGTAAGCGTTAGTTCAAATTATACAAGTTAATGCTAAACAATGATACAACAGTCTTATAAAGGTCGTTCAGTTCAGTAGCGAATTTTATGCTTTACCTATAGTGTCAAAGGACATTCTATAGAATGACTGGACAAACTATATAATGCGCTATATTTCATACTCTGCCTAAAACATATTATACAAAAACGAGCAAAGGAGAAAAATATGTCTTAAACCATACATGAGAAGAAAACAACAATAGACGACAATGAGACACTAAAATACATTTGATTAGCCAAAGTAATAGCTTGTTGCGTAATTTATACTTTTTGTTAAATTAAAGCAGAAGAAATATTGTACAAGACAGTGTTTGCATACGTAACTGAGTTTTGGTTCAGTTTATATTTTTTGTTTACTTATTTCATAGGTTTTTTGTTCATCTTCAAAAAATTAATTTTTTCTACAAATACTCAAGTTTGACATTTCTTTAACAAGAAGAAAACATACTGGAATGTATTAGTTGCTTACGAGTCGTTTTTAAAAGTCCAAGCACTGTTAACTTAGTCATAACATTTCCTAAAATAAATATTTGTATTTGTAATTTGTTTTTAAATCACTCGTCTTAAATATATTATAAATATCTCTTAAAGCCGTCACCTTTCATTGGTACAAGTCAGGAATCTACTTTTTGTTTGGATAGGTAGTATCTGTAACCATAAAAGTTTTATAATTAGAAGTCAATAATTCAAGGGGTTCAAAAGCTATACATTTATTATTGTTATACATTTATTAAAAACCCCAAACACACAGAAAAACAGAGAACTACGTATTTAAGACCCATGTTTATATGATGTTTGTGTATCCTCTCGACCTAGAGAGCACAATATTCTTTTACTGATTTTATAATCACTTTGTATAATGCAATTAAATCTCACCAGTCTTAACACAATGGAATCTTATATAATAAAAATGCATACAGTACAGTACCACACGCAAGGTAAAGCAGGATGATCTGTAGACAATGCAGAAGACGTTTTATTACTAATTATCTATGGAACTCATGCGGAACTAACATGCATGCCTGATCAAACGATGTGTAGGACGTATAAAAACACTTGTTAAAGCACCAACTGGGGCGTGTAGCACACGTCACACAGAGGAACAAAAACCTGGAATTTATTCTCTCCATTGATCATTTAAACTCTTTGGACTATTTTTATGTGCATGTCCATGAACAATAAGGTTTGTTTGCCATAATAACTTCTAATTTATCTGAGAAATGGATTGGAAACGTTTTGATACCGTTATAAAAACAAAACGTCTGTACGACATACACTGTTTCTCATAATTCTTTAAACATTTTAAAAAGTCATTATGAATTTACAAATGTATAGGGTGTCCCGTAAGTAAAAATGATTTCGAAATAGGTTTAATGAGTAAAAAGAAAACAAAGTAAAATTTTTACAAAAATCTTTGTTAGCGAGATATCCACTGATTTTTGTTTTAAAATCATATCTTAAAAACTTTGTACTTACTTAAAGGACAACCTGTACAACACAAAATTAAAAACACCAAAAACATTACCAAATATTGAGTAAATTGATTATTTGAAGAAATCAACATGAACAAAGACAACTTTTATCAATCATTCATTGAATAAACCATTATGAATGAAAATTCCTCCGTCGCAGCAAACCTGCTGAGTAAGCAAATTTAAATTTTTCTAATTAGACCCTTACTTAAATATTTCCTCAAACATATCAGATTGATTCTTAAGAGAAAAACATTTTTTTACGCTTAACTTTAGTTTATTGCTACATGGAAGGACTTTTTTATAAACATTTATAATAGTTTGGTGCCAATTACCAATTGTGACCAAAACATATTCATGAACAAGCACCAGTTTATTTATCCTCCTTAAGAATAACACAAGTAAAGAATTATTGTTTTGTTGTTGTAGTGTCAAGATCAATTTTGAAATTTTTTTCTTCAGTAACAACACAACGTATAACAACGCTTCAATATATACAATTATTTATTTTTTAGAGCTTTAAATAATTATGGCAGCCATGGTAATAGTTCTTCCCAATATGGATGATTCTCCAAAAACAACAAATCTGCAAGGAAATTGGACAATAAATAATACACTTTCATTTTCTTGCATAAAAATTCGAACTATTAAAATAAAGAAAACAAAAAAGTGCTATTTCTCTTTACTTCTAGTTGTATTGAACAATATTTTAATTTAATTTATAAACTTCTCATCTAATTTTCTTTATTGGTAAACAAAAAAATATGAAAAGACCTTCACCACAGAATTTCAAATAGTATATTTCATGTGTTACGTCATAGCAAAGTATTGCTTAGCGATTCCATTACAGATAAAAACACCCAACTTCCCTTAGCTGATGCAGAGTGTACTTTATTATTCAGCAATAAAAAACTGATCTTGTAAAATGCATACGTTCTTTTCCCTGGTGTACACGACCGATCTAAAGTACTGTATTTCTACATCCGAGTAAATACATTTTTATGTTTACATACTTTAGGAAAGTATGGTTTAGTAATGTAGTCTTTATAGCTTAATATTTACCTAACCAAAAGAATACCAAAGAAGATATTTGTTGAGTTAATCTAATGCTGAATAATCTTTCCTTTATACATTATTTTAATGACGAGGTATAGGTCCTTGCTGAATAATCTTTCTTTTATACATTATTTTAATGACAAAGTATAGGTCCTGGACCACAGTATTTTTTTTAGCATTTTATTCAAGCATTTTTTTATAGGTGAAAGTTTGGGTATAATTTGGATCAGATCAACATCCGATTCTTCACAACCCTACTCCCTCCCAAATTAGACCAGCAGAATTTTATCCGAAAAAGTCTGTATTTTGTGCTATATAAAATCAAATACACGCTCACATTATTATATTCAATATTATATGTACGTTTTACGTACTGTTCCGTAAAAATATCTATACTCAGTTATAAATGTACATTAAGCCTTGTTAACATTTTATGTACTGTTTATTATAAGTTTTTTTAGCATGTAATAGTATATTTCGTACCTAGGGCCAAAAATTAGGTTTTGCCGGCTCGAAATAGGTTTTAAGTTCGAGACGAAGTCCTTAAACCCTTTATGATATAAGTATTTATAAGATCTAAGATCGAAACAGAATTATTTGATTTATCTCCTGCAATTGAGGACATTTTCCCAAAACAGTGAAATAACGAGTATTTATTACATCCAGAACGTTAAAACGATGCAGATTGGTCTGTCAGAACACAAATTACAACAGCAATATCGCTCTTTGTCCTGATATTGCCTATCTATTACCGTATTTGTTTACGCGAAATTACAGTGATATGCGTTGGACAATATGTTAGTGATTGGTGTGTGTCTACTGGAAACCATTTCTAATTGACAAAACTTTGAATGTATAACGAGAGTAGGTCGATGGTTTTGATTAAACAATCGCGGTGGTTAATCTAGCTGTTAACAATTATTGCATTGTTATTACTAGATAAATACTGTTATATTTAATTCGATTCTGAATTCCATTTTCACGTAAGTTAAGGCAGGATAAATGTATTGGTTTAGAAAACTTGGTTAATATTACTGTCACAAAATATTCTATGGATGAAAAATGTACCTCTCATTTTAGTAAAGAAAGCGAAATAAACTTCTCCGACCACAGCTGTTGTGTAAAAGGGGTCAGATCTAAGGGCTAACTGGGAACACTTCAATACGTTATCCCGAGCAAATGGTGTGCGTTTTATACTCTGTGCTATCACAATACTTTCCTTTGAAAGGCAGTATTTTGTGGTGTTTGATAAAAATTAGGTTTTGTATGTTTCATGATTGAAATTCAAACGGACTATAATGTACTCGAAAATTAATTTATAGTAATTTAATAATATCTTTGAAATATGTGTGTCATTCACAGGCTCTTAAATTTACTCAAATAGCTATTACTTATGTTAAGTACAGCAATGAAAAATAATGGTAACAGAAATATTAGATTTTTCTTGTCCCCTACGGTTAAAAATAAAATATGTGTCTTAAATAATGTAGTGTAACAAGCAAGAAAATGATACAGTATTCAAAGGGTAAAAACGAAGAGCAGGGTTTTGTAACTAAAACAACCAGAACTGTTATTAAAAGTTAAACAGTTATCTTAAAATATCATTAAATAATAATTATGTTACTAATTAAAAAAATTATCTATTATTTGTCAATTACGTTCATTAAAGAAAAAAAAAACACTGTTGTGTAATTTACGGGCACCAAAAAATTAATGACTTAACATTTAATAAAATCCATTAAATAAATAAGTGCAATATGTCTTAATACTTAATACTTATCAATGAAATGATGAGCATAAAAAGTAGGTATTTTAAGCCAAGTATTAATGGAGATGAGTGTAGGATATATCTTTAAGTAAAAATATATTGTTCACTTTTCTGATAAAAGATATATCGATGACATGAAATCGTTGGAAAAAAGTGGAGGAGTAAAATATTTGTTAAAATTTATATGACGTTCATACAGCTTGTTGTCTAGCTAGTAAACTTTTATATGTTATATAAAGTGCCTTCGAACGCCTAAATAAGCTTAACCTCGTGGGAGCAACACCATATATTACCGTTACTTTTGAGCTCAGTTTTAGAAACAATGGTGTCGGAGGAGAGTGGGTATTTATTTATTCATTCTTAAAGGTAATCGCAATTTTTACCAAAAAAACTTATTGGGTTTTTGCGTGGACCGCTATACATTTGCTTTTGTGTTAGTTGTGTTGTTGACTTTTTTAAATGTAAACAACCAACTTCGATCACAGAACCGAATTCTACGTTAAAAATGCATAGCTTGAGTCTAAAAATGTTTTTGAAAAAACTTGTTTTCTACCTCTAATCCCCTAAGTATAAACTAGTAATTGAGTAACTGCTGTCGCAATGTAACAGCACTGTAGCAGCTTTCAGATGATTGACAACAGAAGCCTAGAGGACGAAGGGCTTTCACGGGATATCATCCAAACCCGCAAACGGCACATCTAGAAGATAAGAGCTTAACATTTATATTCAATATACCTACAAAAACAAATACTTAGGGGTCGATTTGCTGCACAAAAAAAATCTTTTTATAAAATAGATACACGTTATGCAAAGAAATTCATTATGTTTGAAAGTCTTAAAAATACAATAGCAATGTATTCAGTGCATCAATTATTTATTAGCAGGTATTTCAAAACGAAGTTTACTCAGGGTTGAAAAAAATACTAGGTAGCACTCCGGTCGACGAAGACATGCATTCTGATATACAATTAAATTACTAAGTATGGCTATGAATTTACCTAGAATCTATTTAATAGTAATTTGTAAATTTCAGAAATCATTATTAATCATAACGCAAATATAGCAGTAGATGATTTGAACCTTCAGAGGCGGCTGGTTATTTAGTTAGGAACGTAGTTATTGCCAATTAGTTATTGATTTGTGTGCCTAATTTGGCTCTACATTGCCTTTAATAACTCATAATAAGTAACGACTTGCTGTCATCTTCAATAATTGCCTTTACAGGTGTACGTCTGCTCAAAGAAAATGTTCAAACATAGCTCTTTATACTCTAACTATAAATTATATATTTTATCCTGTTTTAAATGTCATGTCAACATTTTTATTTTGAAAACCCAATACCTGTGCTTCTAACTAGCACGTTTACACTAGTGGAGGACGTATATCAGGTATGAAGAAAAATGTTGCAGATTAATACCAGAAGAATAAGATAAATAAAAGTATTGATTGCGTGAGTCTATGTACAGTGCGCAACTGAGAAGTAATTTTATAATTATCGACATACATAGCTATTCATCAATTGCGTTATTAATTATTTATTATTGATAATTCAATTTTCAAAGCATTACTATGTACCTAATTTATGCATAAATCTATAAATTAATCAACGAAACACCTCAACAATCAGTAAATCCAATTTGCGTTTCACATTGCATTTTGTGTGTTGATAGAGCACACTATTACAATTACAATTGGCATGTAAATACGCTTTATCTCCTAATATGATTCAAAGTCTTTACATTATAGGAAGTATGGTCTATTAAGTAACCATTTTTCATTACTTTAGACTTGCTGGTGTTTACTGGTCGTGGAATCGACTTATAGTTAGTTAAAAGCTAAATATGATTGACAGGATTTGAACCCGTGGCCTTTGAATCAAAGCTACGTGCACTTTCACTATACCAGCTGATTTCCCTAAGAGTAAATCCTAAAATAAATTTTAATTTTGGTAATAGTATGTATTAAAACGTGTTCGTATATAAGTCAAAACGTCTAAATAGTCGTTCATATGGAACATATATAAAAATAAATAAGTATGGAGTACAGTTTAAAGGAAAGTTCTTTTAGTGTGAGCGGTAGTTAGTATTACACATGATTAACTATTATTAAAAAAGTCGTAGACTATTTATTTATAATATCAAATAAAAAATACTCTGATGTCTTTCAATAATTGGTACACTTTCAAGTTACTCCGTCCCCAAATTGACTAAATGGAAATAATTGGTCTTTGAGAGCGACCACTACCATTAATGGCAATTGAAGAAAATTACTTTCATATAAGGACTCAAAGTGAATGCAACTTCAAGGCCTGCTTTTAGCTCTTGATAGTTCTTGATTAAATTATGAGATCTATACCAAAGGCAAGTAATATTGATTCTCTGTACAAACGGTAAATATTACTATTACACGAAAACTACGAGTTTTATTATTATATGTTAACTCATCTGTAATTATATAAAACAAATAAGATATTTGACTACAATTTTAGTAGAGGGAGATAACTATTACAAAAAACATACTCTTAACCATAAGGTATTTTTTTCTAGATACAGTATGCTGAGTGTCCCGTAATTCCCAAAAATAGGGAAAGGTTTAGATTCTCACAATAAAATTGAAATCAAAAACTAATTTGTTTGTAAAACACTTAGTTAGCAAGATATCCGCTTTTGGTTTTTTTTGTTTTGAATCCATATACAAAATTAATTTAGTAATCTAAATTTATTTTTAATATAAATTTTTTTTTGTATTTACGGAAAAAACATAAAAAAAATGTTAATTTCAAATGGATGTAATTTTAATTTTAATAAAATAAATCACTAAAAAAGTCTTAATTAATAATATAAAAAAATTAAATTCATACATATGATATATACCATCATCTATAAAACGACACAGGAGTTTTGAAAGTACAAATAATTGACAGCTGAAAATCACAAGTTTTAGTTCTACAGACTGTTAGGTTACTCCTCATTTTGCGTCTTTATTTCAGAGTGGGTGTATATGAAACACCAGTCCACTATGCCATAGTATTTGATTAGGATAACATAGTGAAATTATGTATGAAATATTTCGTTTATCTACAAGTTATTAAGTTGCAGATTCCCATATTTCAATATAAGTTAAATAGAACTTTATTACTAAATTTTTGCTTGTGTGCTTCATTTTCCGTGAGCAATGAAAACATTTCCGAGGAAACTAAGCTTTTTATGAGGCGGTAAATTATAATACAATAAATTAAATAGACAGTTTAAGTTGTCTAATAAAGTAAACACTAAAAACAACGATTTAGTGATAAATTGCAGAGTAAATCAAATAGTATCAAATCAACAAAAAACATGTCCAAATATTGGGTAAATGGATTGTTTAAAGAAATCAACATGAACACAGACATCCTTTACCGATCATTCACTGAATAAACCATTATAAATGAAAATACCTCTGTTGCAGCAAACCTGCTGAGAAAGCGAATTTAAATTTTTCTGATTGGACCCTTACTAAATACTAACATATCAAATTGATTCTTAATTCGAGAAAAAACATTGTTTACGCTTAACTTTAGTTTGCTGCTGCATAGAAGGTATTTTTGGTTACAATTTTTTAATAGTTTAGTACAAAGATTACCAGTTGTGACCAAAACATATTCATAAACAAGTATCAGTTTACTTATCCTCATTAAAAATAACACAAGTAAAGAATTATTGTTTTGTTGTTGTCAAGAAAAACTTTTAAATTTTTTCTTCAGTAACTACACAACGTATAACAACGCTTCAATATATACAATTATTTATTTTTTAGAGCTTTAAATTATGGCTGCCATGGTAATAGTTCTTCTTAATTATGGATAATTCTCCAAAAACAACAAATCCGCAAGGAAATTGGACAGTAAATAATACATTAACACTTCCATTTTCTTGCATAAAAATTCGAACTATTAAAATAAAGAAAACAAAAAAGTGCTATTTCTCTTTACTTCTAATTGTATTGAACAATATTTAAATTTAATTTATAAACTTCCCATCTAATTTTCTTTATTGGTAAACAAAAAAATATGAAAAGACCTTTGCCACAGAATTCCACATAGTATATTTCGTGTATTACGTCATTGCAAAGTATTGCTTACCGATTCCTTTACAGATAAAAACACCCAACTTCCCTTAGCTGATGCAGAGTGTACTTTATTATTCAGCAATAAAAAACTGATCTTGTAAAATGCATACGTTCTTTTCCCTGGTGTACACGACCGATCTAAAGTACTGTATTTCTACATCCGAGTAAATACATTTTTATGTTTACATACTCTAGGAAAGTATGGTTTAGTAATGTAGTCTTTATAGCTTAATATTTACCTAACCAAAAGAATACCAAAGAAGATATTTGTTGAGTTAATCTAATGCTTAATAATCTTCCCTTTATACATTATTTTAATGACAAGGTATAGGTCCTTGCTAAATAATCTTTCTTTTATACATTATTTTAATGACAAGGTATAGGTCCTTGCTAAATAATCTTTCTTTTATACATTATTTTAATGACAAGGTATATATAATTTGGATCAGATCAACATCCGATTCTTCATAACCCTTCTCCCTCCCAAATTAGACCAGCAGAATCTCATCCGAAAAAGTCTGTATTTTGGGCTATATAAAATCAAATACACGCTCACATTATTGTATTCAATTATATATGTACGGTTTACGTACTGTTCCGTAAAAATATCTATAGTCAGTTATAAATGTACATTAAGCCTTTTTAACATTTTATGTACTGTTTATTATAAGTTTTTTTAGCATGTAATAGTATATTTCGTACCTAGGGCCAAAAATTAGGTTTTGCCGGCTCGAAATAGGTTTTAAGTTCGAGACGAAGTCCTTAAACCCTTTATGATATAAGTATTTATAAGATCTAAGATCGAAACAGAATTATTTGATTTATCTCCTGCAATTGAGGACATTTTCCCAAAACAGTGAAATAACGAGTATTTATTACATCCAGAACGTTAAAACGATGCAGATTGTTCTGTCAGAACACAAATTACAGCAATATCGCTCTTTGTCCTGATATTGGCTATCAATTACCGTATTTGTTTACGCAAAATTACAGTGATATGCGTTGGACAATACGTTAGTGATTGGTGTGTGTCCAATGAAAACCATTTCTAATTGACAAAACTTTGAATGTATAGTGGGAGTAGATTGATGATTTTGGTAAAAAAAATCGCTGTGGTTAATCTAGCTGTTAACAATTATTGCAGTTTTTATTCGATACTGGGTTTTTGTTTCAATTAGGTGTATTAGTTTTTGTACATTGGTCTAATACCACTAAGTTTACAAGTTTGAAATGTTACATTACAAAATCTTAGGTTAGGTTAGCTTGTAGGTTAGGTTAGGTAATTTACTAGCATTAATTAGTATGGTGTGTTTATTTGCTAGTAGTAGAACACTGCCACTCAACTGATCTTCGGTGTCAATTCACGCTTCTTATCAGTAAGATAAGATATAAAGATAATATACAAACGATAATAAAAGATAGAAGATAATATAAGACGAGATAGAAGAAATGATAAGCCAGGAGATAACATAAGATAGAAGATAAGATAAGATAGTAAGATAAGTAAATCCAACCAATGATAGTTTGTAAAATGGTATACATTACTGGTGTGATATACAATTACTGGGTCGCATTATGTTCTGTGTAACATACATCATAATTGGGATTGTGTATTGTTACATAAATGGCACGTAGCGGTAGACGTTGGCCCAAAGCTTTTACTAACAAGACATGTACTGCGTTTTAGCATTGAGGGTACATAATATATGTCAATATTGAATAGTTTCTGACACGGAGAGAATGTTTTCGTGGCCTGTGAGACGTTTTGCTTTATTTTTAATGGGTTAACGTACGGCTAAATGGGAGCTTTAAACCATCGATAGGCGTCCTTTAAATAACTATGAACATTGTTGGTGGCCTGGACTTGAACCCGAGCATAATCATAATCTTGCAGAATCTTAGCATAATCTTGTCCTATAACTTCTAAAGCATCTACATCCCATGGAATGAAGATCTATACATCAAATCTTCAAGTTACACTTAAACAGATTTACTGAGCGTATTTGGTATAGACTATGTTCAAGTATTAAGGATGAATTGAAAATAAATATTGATAAAAACATACGTTACCAACAGTTTTGAAACTAAAAGTTAACTGTAACGTGATCAAAAATCTTGCAGCTAATCATTCGAATTTCGTATAAACTAAAATAAAGACTACAGTGACTATTGCAGTTTTACATTATGCATATTTTGGAAAAAAAAAATAAAGTGAAAAGTACGCAAAGTGATACTACGGAAATAATAATTTTCTTAAGTAAAGATATGTAATTTTTCTCTAATATCCTTACTATAGTAGGATACGAGTACTATACGAGTAGAGGGATTTAGCGGCTCCGGCGGCAGTGAGCGTGAGTGAGCGTGTGAGCGTGTGACGTCACACGACGCCGCCCCCGCCCCCGCCCCACCCCCACCCCGACGCCACCCCGCCCCCCGACGCCCCCGCCCCCGGCGCCACCCCCACCCCCGGCACCACCCCCACCCCCGTCGCTAACCCCTACCACCATCGCGCAGGTTCAAGGTCATCCTTTGTTGTCTGGAACCACCCTACGCATCGTGGGAGGTCTCCAAGCCAACCCTCCCTACACCATCACTCACTGTCAGCCGCAGCTGCTCCGCAACACCTGCGCTCCAAGCGGCCCCCCGCTCCTCCCTTGTATTCTTTGTTCTCCGCATAGCGCACACTTATTTACCACCAATAGGATGTTAGCTTATTTTGACCAATCAGAGAGCAGTTTTGTTCTCCGCATAGCAACAAGTCGCTCATCGCACGCTCCCCCGTCGATCTCTATCCAGTCTGCTCCCAGCTACCACAGTGATTAGACGTATTCGTGACTCTATTAAATCAAGTAATTTATCCATCACGAGTTCGCGCTTTGTGTCATCATTGGATCATCACAATAATAATTATTGTAAGTATTTTATTATTAAATAACAATTTTTCTTTTCATTATAAGTGTAAACCATTTTTAGAAGTGAACTAAGTATGATTATTAAATATCACATTTCAAACTACGTTTAATAGTATTGATAAATGTAAGCATTTTATTATCATATTTATAAAAATAATCATTTTAGTTTTGTGAAGTAGTAGTGGGAAACAATAGTATACCATACAACTAATTTTCAAAGATAGTATTTAAAGTGATTACTACATTTGAATTTCATGCATTAGTAGTGGAGAAATGGAACATTCCCACCCTCACATTAAATATTTAAAATATGTTATTGAAAGTGATTGTACATTTACATTTTGTACATTAGTAGTGTGGAAACAGATATTTTATCACGTATTATAATTATCAACGATAGTATTCAAAGTGATTACTACATTTCAATTTTGTAAGTTAGTAGTGCGGAAACAGAGACTTCATCACATAATATAATTAACAAATAAAGTATTTTATGTAATTATTATATTTAAATTTTTATGCATTACTAGTAAGGTAACATACATCTCCAGGTATCATACAACGTATCAAATTTAGTATTCAAAGTGGTTGTTATATTTAAATGATTTTTATTTACATTTGGTGTATTAGTAGTGTACAAACAGATATTCCATCACATATTAAAATTATCTGTTGTACTAACAGAAAAATATTTGTGTGCAATAGTAGTGGGAAATAGATTATTTAGTCAGTACACTAATCGCATTTCAATGATTCAGATTATGGAGAATGTCCTAGAACGACCATACGTGTGCGCCATTTGCAGCAGCAGCTTCAGGCTGAAACAGCATGCTGTTGAGCATGTCAGGACAGTTCATTGCAACGTCAACGATTTGCATAACTGCCCCGACTGTGGTCGTGCATTCAATCGACGGAGCAACCTCCTACGTCACCAACGCACGGTTCACGCTCCAACGCCGTCAGTAGCATGCCTACTACCTGCGCCTAGAGTAGAACCATTGCCTGAACCCATACCAGGACCATCATCAGCTCCATATACAACACCACTACAACCAACAGTTCAACATGAGGAGATCCGTCCAGCAGGTATGTATTGTTTTTTCTTTGTTTTACTATCCTTATCTTTGATATTTACTAACAGGTAATTACATTATTCAAAAAATAAACCAACAAACTACTTTTAGCAGTTGTTGTACGTATGTATTTTGTTTCTTAAAACAAACTAAATTTTATCCATTAAAAATATTTAAAAATCCTAAACTCTACTAACTATTTTTTTTTTTACCAAAAGCCAAGTGAAATAAAGATTATTAATATATATCATTAATATAATATAGCTAAATATAATTCTGAAACAGTAAATTAAATTAGGCAAAAAAAACATGTAAAATAATTATTTATATTTATCCGTCTGTGTAATATGTGTACTAATGTTTTTTCAGGACTATTCGTGTGCGAGACGTGCGGGAAGACGTTCTCGAGGAAAGATAATCTACAATGTCATACCCGATATCGCCGCTGTCATCCAGTCAAGCTCACCTCAGCACTACCAGGCTTCAGTGGACTACAACCTCCACCTTCCCCAGCCACGTCAACGTCGTCAGGATGACGATGAAGCACCAATCATTCCATCCGACCTGGCACCAGAGGGCTTCGCAGAAGTCGAGACTGCATTCCGCGGGCGGTTAAAGACATACCGTCTGATCGAACCTGTGGATGAAGCCATCACACTTCAAGAGTTCCTCAACAATGTGCGTGATCAGGTAATCACACTCATGCGCAATTTGTTAGCCATCATTCATGCCCTTAAGGTAAATCTCTGGATTGAATGTGAATTTGTTAATATTCACGGTGAAACGTGTAGGCGAGTATTAAAAACTTGCAACGTAGTCCTGCTCCAAACATCAGATGTTGATGAAATATGTAGGGAGTTTATTCTGAAACTTCTGTTGGAAAAGGAGACATGCGAGCTACGAGGATCGGGATGGAGCTTTGTTAGGGTTATGACTATGGAAGTGAGAGTTAATGTTTATAATCCTCTCAGAGGTAGCTCCTACATCCCACTGCCACAGGAAATAGCCGCGAAACAAGCTGTACTTAACGTGCTGAACGATGCGGACGAAAGGTGTTTTGAATATGCCATTTTATCCAAATATATTGACAATCCTTCCCACGCACAACTTCGTCCAAATATGTTCACTACGGAGGTTCGTGCAACAGCAAATTTAAATTTTAGTAATATTGAATTTCCAACAAAATTAGATCAGATCCGCATGTTTGAGCGCAACAACCCCGGCGTTAGCGTAAATGTGTACGGTTTGGACAGTAAGAAGAAGAAGAATAAGACCAATGGTAGGATTGAAGATAAAACATATGTATATCCACTCCGTGTCGTCGACCAAGAATTGGTTAATCACTTTGACTTACTATTTCTGACAAATCAAAGCACAACGCATTTTGCATTTATTAAAGATTTTGAGCGGTTGGTAACTAGTCAGTTGACTCGTGGTAAACGTGCGATTTTTATATGTAAACGATGCTTTGCATATTTTGACAACCAACCGACTAAATTAGGGCTCAGAGGGGCGGAGCGATTAGAAGAACATAAACGCTACTGTTCAAAACACACGCCACTGAGAACTGACCTTGCAGAAGAAAAGGAAATTAAATTTAAAAATTATGAGCGAACTCAGCGTAGTCGTTTTACGATATACGCAGACTTTGAGTGCGCACTTGTACCACACGAAGCTGACCAACCTATCGAACCTACACCAACTATAGTGCCACCTGCTTGGGACCCAGCAGGTAATAGAATAGTAGGGGGAGGTCAGCAAAATGCAAATGCACCTAATAATGTCAGGAATATCCATACACCGTACGCATATGCTTATTACATTCATGACGACCAGAGGGATGTCAACGATGGTGACGCAGATGATGATGACCCAGCCTGCACTACGTTCTCCAAGCTGCGACTATACCGAGGTGAAGACACCGCTAATCACTTCATCAACTCTGTACGGGATGACGTGCGGAAGATTGGTGACATCCTCTATGGACATCGGATACCAAATGATCCCCCACAGTTAACACCACAAGAGGAGATAATATATCAACAGTCTACAGTATGTCATATCTGCAAAAAAGAGTTTGGTCCTGCTGATGAAGACAATAAGGTGAGGGATCATCAACATTCACCACCGTACAGGTTCTGAGGAGCGGCACATCGATTTTGTAACCTCCGGTACAAGGAACAAGAACAAGTGAACATGTACCTGCATAACCTATCCAACTATGATGCACACTTTATTGTCAGAGAGCTCGCAGTGGATAAAGGTGATATTGATGTGCTCGCCAACACCGAGGAAAAATACATTACCTTTTCTAAGCGATTCAAACATCCGGGAGCAGGTCGGAGGAAAAGCATCAAACTACAATTTGTCGATTCATACCGACTGATGTCAAAATCACTAGCAATATTGGCATCAATTCTTCCAGCTGATAAAATGAGCATAACAAGAGCTCGCTACCCGGATCAAGAAGAGTTTGACATGCTACGTAGGAAAGGCATTTTCCCTTATGAGCACATTACATCCCAGGATGTACTGAACGAAGAAGTCCTACCACCAAAGCAGGTTTTTGGGAATAATGTGACAGATGATGATTACGCGCACGCTCAGCGTGTCTGGTCCAAGTTCAACTGCACAACCCTCGGACAATATGCTGACATCTACCTACAAACAGACGTACTACTGTTGGCAGATGTGTTCGAGGGGTTCAGGGAGATGTGTCTAACACACTACGGCTTGGACCCAGCACATTATTTAACATTACCTTCATACGCGTGGGATGTCATGTTGTTCAAGACCGGCGTGATACTTGATACCCTTCAAGATGTAGATCAGTATTTATTTTTTGAAAAGGGTATTCGAGGTGGACTCACCCAATGCGTCACTAGACACGTCACCGCAAACAACAAGTTTACCAGGATGGAAAATAAAATTGGTGATCGAAACGGTCAGTGCGCATCAACAAGTGAAGCAGATAATGAAGAGAATGATGATGATACATTTTTAATGTACTATGACGCCAATAACTTGTATGGATGGGCAATGTCTCAGCCATTACCTTACGCCCAGTTTGAGTGGCTATCACGTGCGGAATGCGATGACTTGAACATTGCAGAAATTCCATCGGATGGTGAGTATGGTTATGTACTGGAAGTGGATCTGGAGTACCCGAGGGATCATGCCATTCATGATAAGCACCGTGACTTACCATTCTGTCCCGAGGTGCGAAAGGCACCAATTTATCAATTACCATATTCATCGGATGACATCACCAACAGCGGTGCGGGAAGATCCAATAAACTTATGGCCACACTAACGGATAAGGAAGAATATGTGATCCATTATCGTTACCTCCAACAAGCTATGGAAAATGGACTACGACTTTGTCATATCCACAGAGCACTCCGATTCAAACAGTCACCGTGGTTAAAACCGTACGTGACATTGAATACTGAACTCAGACAGCGTGCCAGCAATAAATTTGAAGTTGAGATGTTTAAGCTGATGGTAAACGCTGTCTACGGCATGAGTCTCCAGAATGTGAGGAAACATCAAAATCTCAAACTAGCAGCCTCCCACAAAATTTACACAAAGTATGTGGCCAAGGCAAATTTCAATGACAGAGTTTGGTATAACGAGAACCTGGCCCTGCTTCAAATGGGAAAAGTGAGAATTGTACTTAGTAAGCCAGTATATGCAGGAATGTGTATTCTGGACCATAGTAAAAGATGGATGTACGGTTTTCACTACGACATGGTAGAACGATACGGATTGAATAGAATACGGATGACGTATATTGACACTGATGGGATTATTTATGCTATCCGTACCAGAAACGTCTACCGCGACATGATACAACACCTCGATGACTTTGACACTAGCAACTACCCCAAAAATCACATCTGCTATGACGGAAGCAACGCAAGAGTCCTGGGAAAGTTTAAGGACGAAGCAGGAGGAGTCACTATCAATATGTTCATAGGGTTGATGGCTAAACTATATTGTTTTGTTTTCGGTAAGAGTTCTTGCTCTGAGGGTAACGGAGATGATAACTACGATATTGGTGCACCACCACCTGTCAAGAGGGCAAAGGGTGTTAATCGCGATGTTGTTAAAAATAAATTGACTGTTGATGACTACTTGGACTGTCTCTATAACAAAACTTGTAAGAGCACAGACAATCAGCGCTTCCAAAGTAGGCATCATATTATGTACACAGTCGTGGTGAGGAAACGATCTCTGGCACCGTTTGACGATAAGCGATACGTCATGCCAGAGGATGGAATTTCTACACTACCATGGGGGCATTATGCTATACCCCCCAGAGCACCACCACTACCCGCAGCACCATTTTTACCAGCTCCGATGGAGTTGGACGAAAATTAAATTGTATAGGTAACGAGTCGCATGAGTGTGATGGTTATAGGGCGTTTATGTGTGTGATAAAACAATAAACAGTGAATAGACACTTTAAAGATTATCATATTATAATAATATAGTTAATAGCATTCAGATTTATGTTACAACTCAATGTAAAAGTGATATCATTTAAATTTTTGTTGTATAATATTTTTATTTAAAGTTTACGACTTGGTCCCTGAACTCAAACTATTCTTTGCAGAAACATAATCTCAGAATATTTGCCGTAAGTAATGTATATAATGTTTATATTTCTGAATAAAGTTGATTGATTAATTGATTGAATATTTTAGTTATGATTCTAGTCTTTGTTTGTTTTCTTTTGTTTGTTTCTGTTAATAAACCAGACACATTTTGTATGACTTGTGCGTTATATTTTTATCCCATCAACCTCTTTTGAATAAAACTAAATTTGCAATTTTTCACTTGTAAAAATAATAAGGTAACTTAAAAATATAGGTATAGGTAAGTATAAATTATGAAAGACTAATTTTATAATTGAAAGCTTTTTATTTGAAATAAATCATACACTCTCAGTACAGAGGGATATATTCTTCATTATAAAAGAATATTGTTACATTTGCAAATCATTTTTTGTTTAAGTACAATTGAGTAAAGACTTTTTTTATGATTGCATCATTTTGAGCAGTCGATGTGTTGTCAAAAAGGTGAACAAAGTCCACCATCTTCATATTGTGGTGAGTGGTACGAAGATACAGGTACACCAGACAGTAGTGAGCGCAGACAGAAGAGTCGTCACTTTGGAGGCGGTGATCATTGTAGATGTAGCGACACTTGGCGTTACGTTTCAGGAATCCCTGGTAGGTCGGTAAGTATGGTGGCTGGCCATAGCTGTCAAAGTATTCAATTATTCCATTTCTATTCAAATAGAATGACACCCAATGTGTACCCCCTTCGTTGTGCGGATCAGTGTTGACAATCATGGCGGTGGATGGAGAGATGTGTTGTGGGATTCGGTCAGCAGCGTAAACTCCCACATTGCTCACAGGTAGTTTGGATAGATGCCTTTCTATCTGCACTGTGTTCATTCTACAGTATCATAACCAATAGTAGCGGCAGAGGCAGCAGTAGTAGTTGTACTAGTAGATGTGCTAAAACAAGAGCAGTAGTAGGATCTCGCATCTCCACTGGTATCCACACATTCATCCAAATTTGTTGTCAGATGTAACCACCCACGTATTGCGACACAGTTGGTGAGCGCACATCGACTGTTTATAGACTTGTGATTGCGACATCGCAAAACGTTTGTTGACATTAAATTATTGATTGAAGTGATTGATTCGCAACCAATTGCACCAATATCGATTACGTTGGTAGTAACAAAGTCCATCACATGATGACGCTTTAAATATTCTTTCTTCTCAAATCCCTTGACGTAAACCGTCGGTCTTCTTGATATACAATCAGTCAATTTGTTAAAAAGTTCATAGTACGGAATATCACCGAACTCCCATCGTAGTCCGTGGCAGTGTTTTGTGAGCCAGTAGCTTTCCCGCAATTTTTCATCTGACAACTCTGATCGATCGTAAGGTGGTTTAGCAATATGATGCATAAGTAGAACGCCGGTGTCAGCTTCCAAGACGCAAACTTCCTTCAGTGTATATTCATTTTGGTTGTCCTTGAAACATTGAATGTCCACAATGATGGGTGATAATATATTCAATTTCTTGAATGCTCTGCGTAAACGGTCCATCTCAAACGAATGTTTATAGAAGACTGATCGATTAACCGCCAAAGTCCACAATTACATTGCGTTGTCGATCAATCTCGATGACATTGTCAAACTCGGCATAAACCAAACAGTTAACAGTTTCGGGAAGCGCGTCGTCGAATCCGAGTTCCATTCGAACACTACCGTTACGCACCAGATTCCAATGTGTTGTGTCACTTGCAGATAAGTCTGGAGTTAGGTCGAATGCCATCAGACAGTATCCTTGTCCAAAGTCTTCCCTACTGATAACGGTGCCGGCATCGCTAAAATGTACACCAGAACCGGAGAACATCGAATGATATGCCATAACATATTTATCCTTTGATTTTTCAAAGTGGGGCTGTAATGGTTTTGATGGAACTTGTTCTCCGTCAACATATAGACAAAAGAAGTTTGTTTTAAAATGTTCGAAGTTGTAGGGATTCTTTTTAAAATCTCCATTGTATGCGGCATTCGTAACCATTCCCACTATGATGCGTTTCGGCACTTGGCCGAGAAACATATTGTCCAAAGTCTTGTTACGTATTCCAGAGGGTAGTGTAAATGTTTTCAGCTCCACTCGTGTGATTGGATATTTTGCCGTACCAGTCTGGAGTGTTTTACTGTGCGCCAACAGTGCGGTGGGACTTATTTTGCATCTTCGAATCCAGAGACTAATATCGACAATATGTACCTTGAATTCACCAGCGCTGGCCATAATGGAGAACGCATCTTTTGATCGAATAAATTTAAATCTCAACTCTACGCCATTTAGCATGAACTTATTCTGATTGCAAATATCCACATGCAAATGTCCGAGCATATCAATCTCACGGCTTTTATTAGTTAGCTCCCGTCTCGCTTTGAGTCCTTCATTTTCTTCCGCGCAATCGTTCATGTCAATACCATCGTCCGTGTACCAAAGACTGCATGTTAGATGTGATTTTCTAGCATCGTATCCATAGTTCATTAACGTTTCAACGTAAGCTCGATATGCATATGTGTTGTTTTGGGGCGTAACAAGTTTTTGATTCATAAACATATCCACTTGACTAAATAGTGAGTGTAGCCAGTTGTTGACTGGCCCAACTGTTTTCGCCTCTTCGTCAGTAGTGACCGCAGTTCCATTAGATTTAACAATAGACGCGGTCAATTGTATCATTGTTTGTGAAAGGTCAGTATATTCATCGCCATTACCCGGAACTACAAACTCTATTGGCGCATCATCGGTCAATGTGGATATTGGTTTGTACTGGACCCATTTGCCGCTTTCAATACTCGTCTGCGTAGGTGGTAAGGAGAATAAATCCAGCTCGGTCTTGACACACTCACATGATTTTTGATGTAGAAACGACATTTTACTCCTTCTTCTTTAACTAACTAAAAATATCAATAGACTTTAAATTTTCACTGCGATAAGTACGCTTCTTCGGCGAAGTCACCTTCTTCATTGACTCTACTCCTCCTCGTTGTCGTTGTTGTCGTCTCCCTACTAGTCTCTTGTGTTTCACTCCTCCTCTTCTTGATGCAGACGTCCGCACTCTAAGAAGTTTAGCCAACGACTGTGGTGTAACAGGCTTTCTGCCACGGCCGTGCATTGCGCGTTTCGCAGAAGCCTTTCGCGTTGCGCGTTTCGCGTTACTCTTACGCGTTACGCGTTGTCTTTTCGCGCTAATGCCACCTCCACCACCAAGCATCATACGTTCCATCTGCTCGTCAGCTTTACGTTTCAACGATCCAGTAAACTCTCTAAGTCGTAAGCTGGCGGCTGTTTTTGGATCTGTAATTTTACCACCTGCCAGATCGGTTAGGAATCCAACACCGGATCTTAATGCTTCTTGTCCTACCGATTTTGTTCCGGACTTGATCAGCGGAGCGATAGTGCGAATCATACCGCCCAGAAAACTACCGATTCCATGCCCTCGCTGATATGGTGCACCGTGAAATACTCGATCAATAGCACCGCCAGTCTGTTGTAATTGTTGCCGTCGGTAGTATGCCAAATAGGGATCATTCAGATTGATTATCATTATTGCTGCACTCTCCTAAAATGAAGTTTCACGTACGACGTTCCAAACATGAATGGCAGTTTTTTCCCTGTGTGATCCCTCAGGTCGATTTCCACTGTTTCAAATGTGGATTTCATAACGGGTACATAGTGCGGACTTGTGAATGACACTGAATTGTACGATCCGTACTTGTACGTATCTATATTGACGTTGACAATATTCAATAATGGTGCTGTAGTATCGCCGATAAATTGTGGCTCTATTAAGTCGCAATACACATAAATGTGCGCTGGAATGCCCAATGCGAGGTTTGGCACTTTAGAACCAATCAGTTCGGTAATATTTGGTTTTAATATATTTTTCTCATCATAATCAAAACCCAACTGCTGTGATAGTTTTTCACTCAGACTCACATTCGACACGTTTTCGTTCATGATCCTGAGTTTAACTCTGTTGATTCTCGTGTCGTATGAAAATTCCATATAATCGTGGATGTCTTCATGTTTGTTGATTGTATTCAATAGATCATCAAGATTCCTATAGTATCCACCTGTTATTTTAATAGCGAAATGTTCTGTATCGCGGATCGTTGATCTCGCTAATAAACTATCATACTGAAATCGTATTGTTTCGTCATCAACATTGTTTCCGTTCACCACAAATGAACAAGGATAGTGAATGTCCACCAAAGCCAATTCCCACTTCCCGTCTAATTGGATGTGTTTGGACAAGTGTGTGGTATAACTGGTCACTGTATTTTGTGGGAAATATTTCATAGAACTATTGCTGGGCAATGTCATGAAAAATTGACTGATGTTAGACATGTTGTAAATCGTGCGCAGCTACCCAAGAGTTAAACTCGTCTCCGTAACCTTCCCACTTCACTAGGTATCGCTTACTGTGTCCTCGACCTTTGGTCTCTATTATTTTATCAATCTTAAACAAGTGATTGACGGGTAATGTGACTTTTTGTATTTCCTCTTCATAAAACTGTCCATTCAATTCTTCACCATTGAGATCGGTAAGTGTGTACAAAGGTAGCGGCATAAACAAATTCACTCGATGTATCGAAAACACTTCTTTACTCCAGTTTGTCTCGTAGCCTTTGCTAAATCTCCCTTTCTCCCTGGCTATTCGAACTGTATCGCCTACTTTTAGTTTTGGTTTCACTCGTCGTGGTATCTTTTTAAACATATGTTTTAATACATTGTAGATGACATGTTTGTCCCCACCGTCCACATCTACAGGACGTAATCTATTGCCCAAACTCCTGTGCACACTGTTGTTGTACGCATTCACCAATTTTTCTAACACATTGATGTAACGATAAGTGTTTTTATGAGTCAAGTATCGCCACATACGAGTCTTCAAGGTCCGATTTACTCTTTCGATCACGCCGCCTTTGATGTCTGGATTTTGTGTGGTGACATATTTTATTTTATATTTTTCAAACAATCGTACGGTCTTTCTACCTGTGAATTCACTCCCTTTGTCGGTTTGTAAGCACGTTGGTGTTTTAATAGCTTCTTTGAAAATGTCCTCAAAAGCTGTAGCCACCTCAGCACCTTCCTTCTTCTTTAACGGCCTAACATAAAGACGCTTACTAAACACATCAATCACTGACAGCAAGTAGTTAAAACCATCATTGTATTTGCTCAATCCTCGCATATCGTTTAAATCCGCTTGCCATAGTTCATATGGTCGAAACACCATATACGGATTGCGTTTAAATCGTTTACGGACTGGTTTATGCAAAGTATAAGTGTCTTGTGTTTGTAACCAATCAACTATTTTACGTTTGGAAATATTTTTCTCTCTCGCTCCTCGTACTAACGGAGCTACGCCGCCATATGAGGCAGGATCGCTTGGATTATAATACAACTGTTCCATTGTTTACGGTTCGTACGGTTCCCAATTGTTGAGTGACTGCACAATCGAATCTTCAAGAACCTCTCTTCTCACTGCACGGTGATCAGCCACTTGCCTCTGTGGATACGGAGCGTGACCCACTCGCCTCACATATGCCGACTGTAAACGATCTGGTAATAAATATCTTCTTCGTCCTGTAACTGATACCGTGGCTCCTCCTACTCCTCCTCCTCCTCCTCTTGCCCCATCATCAGGTTCATCCATTGTTTCTTCTACCGAGTCATATACTGATTCGTCTGTTGCCTCATCAAACATTAAATAGTCCAACGCTTGTTTGTTATGTATATATTCTTTAGGGACATTCATCAGTTTCAATGCTCTCAACATTTCGTTCCATCCTGGTGGTAATGAATGTGCTGCTCGAACTCGTACTATTGCATGTGTCACGTCCACTAAATTGGATCCTGGTATTTTGTTACCCTGTATAATCACTTCAAAATTATCATTCCAGCTAATCAAACTGTCGTCGCGTGTTATGAAGCGCAACAAGTTTCGTGCGCTATCCTTATAAGTCTTTGAAAATGTTTCAACAATTTCCTCTATTTGACCGGGGTAAATACGTCGCTTGTTAGGTCCTTGTTGCCCATGCTGCCTGTCTCTTTCACCCACCTCGTTAATCTGATCGTCTAGTCTAGTGTTCACGATGGGGATACTAACTGGTTCACGATTACTTGACGCTACGTTTAAAAAACGTTGTAAAACTTGACTGTACAACTTCCATTTATCACTATCATTGAGTTTTGTATTATTCATTATCTCTTCCATTTCGTCATCCAAACTTTTGTATGAACGTTCAGTTGAAAGTTGCGGTTGATTAGCAGACGATTTTAACCGTTCAATTAACTCTTGTGGAACAATGACCATTCTTCGTGCATGCTCCATTGTCGTGTGCTCTGTGTAACTTCACGCACGGTGTCTCAGAATAGAATGCCAAATCTTTATATGGATGTAAACGTAGAAGTCACTTGGTTAATACAATTTTAGTTATTCAAAGCTGATTGTACAACTGCTTGTAACACAGTACTTAATAATAATGGGATAATAATTCCACCTCCTTTTTGTACTAAATATTTGCGTTTTTTATCCCAACATTCACCTCGTTTTACAATTCGACGAAGAGTAGTCTTATGTCTTCGCAATTTTTGTTTTGTCTTCTCTGATAGAGGAACGTTACCTCGTAACACATTGTAAATGCATTCACAAACTGTACGAATAGTACTCAAGTCGCACACTTTTAATAGCCCTTTGCGCTCTTTTGGAGTAGCATGTATTAACACTTTGAGTAGCGCTCTGTCCTTCCTCAAGCACGACATGATGACGACTAAATTATTTTGTTTTCCTATTTTGTTTCGGTACGTACACAAAATGGTTATCATCATCTGGAAATATATTACTCTGTATTCGCATATCGTCAGGTGTTGATTGTTTCAGATCTATCAATAGGTAGCCATGTGGTCTACTTGTTGCATCGGCATACGCTTCCTCGATAAACTTTGAATTTTCTGGATGGATTTGTCTAGCTAAACACTTGATCTGCACCCTATCTCTAGGATTCTTAAAACAAACTAAGTAATGCGCATTTAGTGATATGTCTCTCTGGCCACGTCCTTGGTGGAAAATATTTTGAGTTATAAAAAACACACTTATATTCCTATGATGACAACCTTTTGTAAATAGATCAACCACTATGTTATTTGTTTCTCGCATCATATCATCTATTACCACAAGTATCGGTTGATTACCGTCAAAGTCTTCCATGTTTGGTAAACCTTCAATGTATTTTATTTTTGAGTTTGATGAATTACCAACTCCTCCTCCACCACTACCATAATGCCAGTATATACTAGAGAATGATGTGTCACACATTTCTGAAATTTTATCAATAAACCTTGAGACAAACACTGATTTACCACTACCTGAAGGCCCCGCCACAATGGCGGAGAATGGGTGTAACCACTTCAAAGTCATACTAACTACTGATACCAATCACTCATTGCTTTAACTATAGTATTACCTTCGGGTATAAGTCAATCATTTTAGTCAAGTATTTATGTTTGCAAATAAATGAAATATTTATTACTTACGAAAACTATCAAAATCTACATTGGTTATTTTAAGAACATATACATTTTTTTACGTCTTGACGTTACTTGCTTTACAATATTTACAAAAATTCCAACGGTGTGAAGGAGGTGCCGGGTCTGGCTGCGTGTTTCACCAAGCGAAGGCGATCTCCGAAGCCGTTGTTGTAGCGATCGATGTCCGAATTGCTCACCACATTATTAAAGCGTCTCGGCAGATAAACTCGCAGGTAGTAGTCATCTTCCGTCTGGGCCTCAAGGATGACGATGGTCGTCTCGCCGAATGGTGTAACTACTCTCTCCATCATCGTTATTAGGTATGGAACCTCAGCAATCAAGTCGGTAATTCTGGTGTACGTCGGGGAGTTGTTCTTGCAGGTGTTGAGTGAGGTCTTCAGGTCCATCGGTGTAGCCTGTTCAGTGGTCATCACGTTGTATGTCTCAACAATGTCGCTCATAGTGTAGAAGCTAATAGTGCTGGTGCTAGTGGTGAGTCGTTGATGAACTGGAGCAGACTGATGTTTGTCTCAGACAGACTGGGGCTTTTTATTCTGATCAGCGGCCATTTTAGTTGGTGGGAGAGTGGGGGGATTAATAATGAGCGCAGCTGTTTTAACACACGTGTTTACAAATGTCTAGAAAAAGAGTCGGTTGTCACATGTGGATAGTTTATGGGCACATGTGTTCATTAATTCATATAAACATCTCTATTGCTTTTTACGTACCACACGTTTCTTTGGTTTTACATCTAGCTCGCCACTTTTGCATTGTGTAACAGTTTGAGTTAATCCCGTGAGTTTCGGAGCACCAGTTGTTTTATCAACCCACATGTTTTCGATCTTTTCAATTGCTTCATTAACACTTTCTTGCACTGCTTTGTCTTTGTCCAAATATAAACCGCACATGAACTTCATGTCGACACCTTCATACACTTCCACTTTCAATAAAACACTTCCTTTGTTTGCTGGATTTTGCACTGCATACATATTACCTTTATCCATCCATGATACTATGGGACAATCCGCTGGCGGCTTCGGTACCCATCCTGACTTTTCCACCTTGGTCTTAGCCGGGGAACTCTTCCTTTTCTTCATACTACCACTAGTACTGTTTGTGATTGGAGTCTGTTGAACTGCGTTGTCCGTCATACCGTCTATCTCTTGCATAAATGATTGAATGTATTCGTCAATGCTGCAAGAGGGATTCATATTCACACTGTTCGGCTGCTCCACTGTGACTGACGTGATGTGCAATGAGTTAGGGTAGAGGTGAGCAAGCCAATGCAGGTGTGCCAACAATATATTTTAATAATTTTTCAAAACATAACTCATGGTTTACATTTTGACACTCTATTATATGTTGTAACCTTAGCAGAATAGGTTTACGTAATAATGTTTCAGTCTGTTCTATTCTCAGTTTAAAACGAATACTATCTAAATGTGAGTAGCATCTTCTGTCTTCATAGTCCGCAAAATAAAATACAGTAACTATTGGACTTGAAAAACACACACTTTTCTTACAATTTTGTGTCATATGTACGCTATTTTCATAGTGTACGTCTATTACATCACTATTCCTACCACTTTTTCAGTTGGGTTGGTCGTTCAAACAGTCTGGCAGGTAAAACGGTTAAAATATTTGAAATATGTGAAATACTGCTCTCTGATTGGTCAAAATAAGCTAACATCCTATTGGTGGTAAATAAGAAATAAGTGTGCGCTATGCGGAGAACAAAGAATACAAGGGATGAGCGGGGGGCCGCTTGGAGAGCAGGTGTTGGGGAGCAGCTGCGGCTGACAGTGAGTGATGGTGTAGGGAGGGTTGGCTTGGAGACCTCCCACGATGTTAGTCGTTCAAACAGTCTGGCAGGTAAAACGGTTAAAATATTTGAAATATGTGAAATACTGCTCTCTGATTGGTCAAAATAAGCTAACATCCTATTGGTGGTAAATAAGTGTGCGCTATATGGAGAACAAAGAATACAAGGGAGGAGCGGGGGGGGCCGCTTGGAGCGCAGGTGTTGGGGAGCAGCTGCGGCTGACAGTGAGTGATGGTGTAGGGAGGGTTGGCTTGGAGACCTCCCACGATGCGTAGGGTGGTTCCAGACAACAAAGGATGACCTTGAACCTGCCCGAGGGTGGTAGGGGTTAGCGACGGGGGTGGCGCCGGGGTGGGGTGGCGTCGGGGGTGGCGTCGGGGTGGGGGTGGCGTCGGGGTGGGGGTGGGGCGGGGGCGGGGGCGGCGTCGTGTGACGTCACACGCTCACACGCTCACTGCCGCCGGAGCCGCTAAATCCCTCTACTTATACGATCATCACATTCTTGTTATTTAGTCTACAAATTGATTAGCCAAAGTAATAGCCTGTTGCGTAGTTTATACTTTTTGTTAAATTCAAGCGGAAGAAATATTTTTAATAGTCGGAGGACAGCGAGTTATGTAATAAGCTCTTTGGCAGGAGCGAAGAATTAAAAAAATATTTATCCTTGACGCCTGATAATTAAACACCTGGTGTTTCAATTTAATTATGACAGCAAGACGTTACTCAATTTAGGCTTTGTTCAAAGCAAGTTACATTATAAACAGGTACAAATCAATAACTAATTGGTGATCAATACTTAATTTAGACACTAAATAACCAACCACTACTAAAGGCTCTGTACATTTACAGCTACCAATATATCCCTTACGATGATTAATAATTCATTTTCGAATTCATACGAAATACCAACAAAGGGTAGAATAGAACATGTATTTATTCATTTATTCCAATGGGAAACCCATTACATTGATACATTACAAAAATAACAATAGTAAACAAGGAAAGATGTGACTTTACAAATATTCAACAACAACAACGTATTAATGCAATAAGTCTAAATTACCACAGCAAAAAATGTGTGCATTGACCAGGTAAAAATATAACATAACCATGTAACAAACAATTAACAACAAATAAATATTTTCAGATTGACAACAAAAATAAATAATTTATTTTTTAAGTAGTTTTTTATTGTAAGTAGTTGACTAAGTTTCTCATATACTCCAAAGTATTTCATAACCTATATGTTTTCTAAGTTTTTTTTTTAGATTGGAAGAAATTCATGTATTCGTACAGGAATCCTATACAAGTTTTTTTTTGTCCTAGGACGCTAGGCACGAGCCCAGCATTGTTTTTCACATTAATTTAGGCTAGATCTAGGGGTTACGGCATTATCACTTAGATAAAATCCGTTTGTGATTTGGCTGGATTTGAACCCGGGACCCCAGGAACCGGAGTTTCACGCTCTAACCACTAGATCAGCTCGCTCCCCCATCCTATACAAGTATACAGGTATCATACAGTAGTGTGAGACTTCTTAATTTATCAGACTAGCCACTTGAAAAAAAACCCTTTGCTCTTTTCAAAATAGACCTAGCGTTTTTGTCACATTTGTGTAGGCCAAATAAACATGTGACCCAAGCCCTCAGTGCTTACACCGTAGTTATTAAGTAATCCAATATTTTTTTAGTTCAATACATTTATTATTTTATTAAAACTTTATAAAAATATTTTCGTTATACTCTACCAAAACAGCCGTTTTCATACATGCATCCAGGGTCTGAAGTAACTCTTATACTCCATAGGGAGTAAAGGTCATCTGCCCTAAAAAGTTGTAAACTTGATTGCAGGCTCATGCAATCGCATGTATCGAAATTATTTATGGATTGATTTCATTGGTTGGAGCTTATTGATGCCATCTTATCAATAGTTCGACATATCGATAGCATAATGAACACCAACACACTACCTCGAGCCAGCAAAACCTCATTTTCGGTCCTAGGTATGAAATATACTAGTATCACACGGGCAAAATGTGTCTTTTCATCCCTGGCTCATTTTCCGACATCACCCTCTCATCGGTTGTAAAACTTCAGCTCGGGCCGAAAAAGTCACTTTACGAATAGTGATGAAAGGTGTACTATTGATTGTTCAGAGTAATATAAAGCTTCTGATTTCAGACAGCTATCAATGACTAACCAAGCTTGTAATGTCTTCCAAGAGATAACTCAATAAAAGTAGACTCTGGTATTTAGTGGAGTTCTAACTGCTTTGTGGTAAGTAGCTAACTTGGTTGCTGTCCAGTTCTACTAATTTAATTATTTAAAATGAATTACGCAATAAAATTTTTTACGCATTTAATATCTTATGAACAAAATAAGCAATTGAATATACTTTAAAAATGTTGAAGCAACATTGGGTTAAATTGAAGAACCCTTCTTTCTATAATCATCGTTCTCAATAAAAAAAAACTTGTTTACATAACCTCTATGAGGCAAAGTGCAGGTTCTTGTATTGTCTCAAAAATCTAAAAAGTTCTAAAGTCTTCAGAAAAATCCAAAACCCTAAAGTAATTTTTATAATCCCTAAAATCCATCCTCATGAAATAAGGGCACGGTAAATGTGTTGGTTTAGAAAACTTGGTTAATATTATTGTCGCAAAATATTCTATGGATGAAAAATGTACCTCTCATTTTAGTAAAGAAAGCGAAATAATCTTCTCAGACCACAACTGTTGTGTAAAAGGGGTCAGATCTAAGGGCTAACTGGGAACACTTCAATACGTTATCCCGAGTAAATGGTGTGCGTTTTATCCTCAGTGCTATCACAATACTTTCCTTTGAAAGGCAGTATTTTGTGGTGTTTGATAAAAATTAGGTTTTGTGTGTTTCATGCTTGAAATTCAAACGGACTACAATGTACTCGTAAATTAATTTAAAGTAATTTAATAATATCCTTGAAATATGTATGCCATTCAATAGGGTCCAAAACTCACACAAATATCTAAGACAATCTCTCGTATTAAGTACAGCAATAAAAAAATTAGTAACAGAAACATTAGATTTTTCTTGTCCTTTATTGTTTTATATTGAAAAATTAAATATGTTTCTCAAATAATGTAACTGTAACAAACAAGAAAATGATACAGTATTCAAAGGGTAAAAAACGAAGAGCAGGGTTTTGTAACTGAAACAACCAGAACCGTTATTACAAATCAAACAGTTATCTTAAAAGATCAAGTAATATTAATTATGTCACCAATTAAAAAATGAGTTATAGTTTTTCAATTACGTTCATTAAAGAAAGAAAAAAAACAGTGTTGTGTAATTTACAGACACAAAAAAAATTATGACTGAAAATTCAATAAATTCTACTAAATAAATAAATGCAATATATCTTAGTTTTTATAAATATATTTATAAATATTTTGGGGTCGATTTGCTGCACAGAAAAATCCAACAAAATCTTTTTATAATATATATACACGTTATGCAAAGACATGCATTAAGTTTGAAAGGCTTAAAAAAATAAAATAGCTTTGTATTTAGTGCAGCAATTACATATTAGCAGGTGTTTTAAAATTAAGTTTACTCATAGTTAAAAAAGATACTAGGTAGCACTCCGGTCGACGAAGACATGCATTCTGATATACAATTAAATTACTAAGTATGGCTATGAATTTACCTAGAATCTATTTAATAGTAATTTGTAAATTTCAGAAATCATTATTAATCATAACGCAAATATAGCAGTAGATGATTTGAACCTTCAGAGGCGGCTGGTTATTTAGTTAGGAACGTAGTTATTGCCAATTAGTTATTGATTTGTGCGCCTAATTTGGCTCTAAATTGCTTGAATAACTATAAATAAGTAACGACTTGCTGTCATCTTCAATAATTGCCTTTACAGGTGTACGTCTGCTCAAAGAAAGTGTTCAAATATAGCTCTTTATACTCTAACTATAAATTATATATTTTATCCTGTTTTAAATGTCATGTCAACATTTTTATTTTGAAAACCCAATACCTGTGCTTCTAACTAGCACGTTTACACTAGTGGAGGACGTATATCAGGTATGAAGAAAAATGTTGCAGATTAATACCAGAAGAATAAGATAAATATAAGTATTGATTGCGTATAAGAAACTTTTCATGATTGTCGTTATAATGTGCGCAACTGAGAAGTAATTTTATAATTATCGACAAACTATTTATATAGTTATTATTTACATAGCTATTTATCACTTGTGGTATTATTGGTTATTATTGAAAATCCAATGTTCAAAGCATTCCTATGTACCTAATTCATGCATAAATGTATAAACCAATCAACGAAACAGTGCAACAATCAGTAAATCAAATTTGCATTACATAATGCATTTGTGTGTTGAAAGAGCACTAATCCATTGAGTTTGAAACTGGCATGTAAATAGGCTTTATCTCCTATTATGGCTCAAAACCTTTACACGATAGGCAATAAGCTCTATTAAGTAACCATTACTGGTGTTTACTGGTCGTGGCATCGACTTATAGTTGGTTAAAAGCTAAATATTATTGACAGGATTTGAACCCGTGGCCTTGGAATCAAAGCTACACGCACTATCACTATTACCAGCTGATTTCCCTACGAGTAAATCCTAAAATAAATTTTAATTTTGGTGATACTGTATTACGTATTGAAACGTGTTCGTATATAAGTCAAAATGTCTAAATAGTCGTTCATATGGAACAAATATAAAAATAAATAAGTAAGGAGTACAGTTTAAAGGAAAGTTCTTTTAGTATGAGCGGTAGTTAGTTTTTTACACATGATTAACAAATACTTAAAAAAGTCATAGACTGATTATTGATAATATCCGATCAAAAATACTCTGAAATCTTTCGATAACTGGTACACTTTCAAGTTATTCCGTCCCCAAATTGACTAAACGGAAATAATTGTCCTTTGAGAGCGACCACTACCTTTAATGGCAATGGAAGAAAATTACTTTCATATAAGGTCTCAAAGTGAATGCAACTTCAAGGCTTGCTTTAAGCTCTTGATAGTTCTTGATTAAATTATGAGATCTATACCAAAGGCAAGTAATATTGATTCTCTGTACAAACGGTAAATATTACTATTACACGAAAACTACGAGTTTTATTATTATATGTTAACTAATCTGTAATTTTATGAAACAAATAAGATATTTGACTACAACTTTAGTAGAGGGAGATAACTATTACAAAAAACATACTCTTAACCATAAGGTATTTTTTTCTAGATAGGTGGACATGCTGAGTGTCCCACAATACCCAAAAAAAGGGATAGGTTAAGATTCTCGCAATGAAATTGAAATCAAAAACTAATTTGTTTGCAAAACACCTCTTTAGCAAGATATCCGCCATATTGTTTTTGTGTTTTGAGTTCATAAATTAAACTAATTTAGTTATCTAAATTTATTATGATATAACATATTTTTGTACTAAGCTATTTGCGGAAAAACCATTAAAAATAATTGTTGATTTCAAATTGAGGTAATTTAGATTTTAATCGAATGAATCGTTAAAAAAGGCTTATTTAATTAAAAAAAATTCAAACCTTTTTCGTCGTATATACCATTTTCTATAAAACGACATAGAATTTTAAAAAGATCAAATTATTTACAGCTGAAAATCATGAGTTTTAGTTCTACAGGCTGTTAGGTTACTCCTAATTTTGCGCATTTATTTCAGAGTGTATATAAAACACCTGTCCACTATGCCATAGTATTTGATTAGAATATCATAGCGATATTTTGCATCAAATATTTCGTTTATCTACAAGTTATTTAGTTACAGCAGATTCCCATATTTTAACATAAATAATAAAAAAAAACTTTATTACTAAATTTTTGCTTGTGTTCTTCATTTTCCGTGAGCAATGTAAACATTTTCAGTGAAACTTAATCTTTTTATGAATTGTAAAACGTATAATACAAAAAAATAATACGGACAGAAAGAAAATGTCTAATAAAGTATAAACTAAAAACAACGATTTAGTGATAAATTGCAAAGTAAATTAAAAGGTGAGTTGAAAATAAATAAGGGTAAAGTACTGTAAAACTATACTTTTCGTTGGAAAACACTTAACGTAGTGTGAGGAGAAGTGGTTTCCAAACGAAATGTTCGTTTTAGCTTTAACACCCTGATATAAAGTCTTGTTGGGAAAGGTTTGGCCTTTGTTGTGGAAAACACCACTTTGTAAAGGATACCCGCAATTGGTCGTTTTTCATTGACTTACGATATTATGGTTGTCCAACGGATTTGTCTTATATTTCAAGTACATATATTTATTAAATTTAGTTAGTCATATACGTATATTTTCGAGTACTGTTAAGTGTTTGATCCATTAATAAATACAAATAAAGTTAGTATAAACTGTTATTGCAATAAATTATAGTTTTTATTAACTTTGTAATTTGAAACCTCGTTTAATTCCGTAATTGATAATAGGATAAACCATAAAAAAATACAAATGAAAATATATCAGTTTTAATGCGCTAAACTAACATCATTAAAACCAATGTGAACATAAGGATTTGGTTTACCTAAACCAGGATCATTATCCACACAAATTATACATATTATACATGTACACAATAGAAAAATGTTTAACAATATTTCACAATAGAACATTTTAATTGTATACAAGCAAAATTTCAATAGGAAGTACTCTTTTATAAGATGCCAATTGAGAAATACACTTAATAAAGGAATTAATATTAATAAGCGGGGTAGAAGTAGTTTGAGAAATTAATAATCCAAGATGTAGTATAGTTTATATTCTTCACAATATTCCCAAAAATGTATACATATTCATATCAATCATGCACATTTAAAATAATGTTATTATTCATAACCCCTTCGCCGAAATAAAATAATGGATGGGCCTTACTTTAAATTGCTGGCTTTAACTGGACTCTGGCATAAAAGCAGATGTTGTTTATCTCTGTCTACAAATCTACACAAAAACACCAAACAAATCTAATAATTACCATTCTTAAAAAAGGTTTAAACAATTAAAAGTGGATTGAAGATGTGCTTTCTGATACAAACCTTTCTGAAAATGTGCTTTTTAAGAACAATATTTAACAGGTTTGTCTGAAACTTTAAATATTTACTGCATTTGTTAAAACAACTCAAAATGATTTAACATTAATACCTTTCATACTTTACAACCCAAATAAAACTCTGACAACTATGGAATACTCTGAAATATTCCTATAAAACCATTTAAGATTACTTACAATTTTTACAGCAACCTCTTTGCTTTAACAGCTGACCCATGCAATTGACGATTTAAGTTTGTTTGTTTACATTTTTGTTTACTTATTTCATTATTTACTTTTATGTTCTCAAAAGAGGTGCAGTGAGTGGACAGTGAAGCTATTTCTAGCTGTTTGATACAAGTGACACATAATTAAACACATTATTAAATAATTAAAGGTGTTCGAAACACGACGAGTATGAGATTAACAAACCGTGTTTGTTGTTCGTTCCAAGAGGTTTTCATTAAAAAGTATTAAAGTATAAACACATCGTGATAGAGAGCGACGAGTTCAGGCACAACCGTACCCACCTCGGCCACCTTAGGACGTAAGGTATGAAGGTTCCACTGCTTTTAACATCCGTTCAGATGTCAATTTCTTGAACTTGGGCCCTTTAAATAAAATACAGTATGAAGTAAAATTTGAATAAATTAATTTAATGGTGGCTTCTGTACACCCGTGAATTTGCGGGTAGAACCTCTTGTAACCATTTAAAATAATAGTTGTTAAGCGCAGCAACGCGCGCCGGGTAACTGCTGGTTATTTATAATATACGATCATAAATACTACGAAGTCTTTCATTAACTGGTACCCTTTCAAGTTACTCTGTCCCAAATTGACTAAATGGAAATAATTGGTCTTTGAGAGCGACCACTACCTTTAATGGCTATAGAAGAAAATTACTTTCATATAAGGACTCAAAGTGAATGCAACTTCAAGGCTTGCTTTAAGCTCTTGATAGTTCTTGATTAAATTATGAGATTTATACCACGGGCAAGTAATATTGCTTCTCTGTGTAAGTAGGTTGACAGTATAAACGGTAAATATTACTATTACACGAAAACAACTATTTTTATTATTATACGTTAACTCATCTGTAAAAAAAAAAAAAAAAAAAAAAAAAACAATAAGATATTTGACTATAATTTTTGTAGAGGGAGATAACTATAACAGAAATCAAACTCTTGCCCATAAGGTATTTTTTTCTAGATAGGTGGACATGCTGTGTGTCCCGCAATACCCAAAAATAGGGATAGGTTTAGATTCTCGCAATAAAATTTAAATCAAAAACTTATTTGTTTGTAAAACACTTAGTTAGCAAGATGTCCGCTTTTTTTTTCTTTTGAATCCATATACAAAATAAATTTAGTTAACTAAATTTATTTTTAATGTACATTTTTTTTGTATTTACGGAAAAACATTAAAAAAAATGTTAATTTCAAATGGATGTAATTTTAATTTTAATAAAATATATCAATAAAAAAGGCATATTTAATAATAAAAAAATCAAACTTTTTCCTCGTGTATTTTCTATAAAACGACACAGGAGTTTTGAAAGTAAAAATAATTGACAACTGAAAATCACAAGTTTTAGTTCTACAGACTGTTAGGTTACTCCTCATTTTGCGTCTTTATTTCAGAGTGGGTGTATATGAAACACCTGTCCACTATGCTATAGTATTTGATTAGGATAACATAGTGAAATTATGTATGAAATATTTCGTTTATCTACAAGTTATTAAGTTGCAGATTCCCATATTTCTATATAAGTTAAATATAACTTTATTAATACATTTTTGCTTGTGTGTTTTATTTTCTGCGAGCAATGTAAACATTTTCAGTGAAACTTAATCTTTTATGGTTTGTATAACGTATAATACAATAAGTAATATGGACAGAAAATAAATTTATAATCAAGTATAAATTAAAAACAATGATTTAGTGATAAATTGCAGAAAAGGTGAGTTGAAAATAAATAAGGGTAAAGTACTGTAAAACTATACTTTTCTTAGGAAAACACTTAACGTTGTGTGAGGAGAAGTGGTTTCCAAACGAAATGTTCGTTTTAGCTTTAACACCCTGATATAAAGTCTTGTTGGGAAAGGTTTGGCCTTTGTTGTGGAAAACACCACTTTGTAAAGAACACCTTCAATTGGTCGTTTTTCATTGACTTACGTTATTATTGTTGTTCATCGGAAAAGTCTTACTTATATTTTTAAATACGAGATTCATTAATAAATAAAAACTATACGAATGGAAATGTATCAGTCCGAAGCGTGATCATTATCCACACAAATACATATTCTACATGTCGTTTATTTGTTTAAGATATTGTATTTTAACTCAACGTATGTAGTTGAGTGAATAATAAAGTTCTGTGTTATAGATGATTTACTAACCTTATAAATTTCTGACTATTGTATGTATTTTCAAAACAATATTTCTTAATAGAACAATTAAATCTTATATAAGCTCAAATTCAATATGTATGCATGTAGATGTGTCTTAAATCATTTTAAATGGAATAATCTTTATACTATAATCAACCAATTAAATTTTATGTAATGTAAAACTCTTATTTTTTGCAGTCTAAACATGCAAGATAATTTACGAATCCTAAATGTTATGTTAAGTGTTATGTTATGTCTACATACAAAATTACTAAAAAGCAGATTGAAAATTCAAAAACATTTTAGCTTTTAATCAACTGGTCTATCGTTAATGTTGCACAGAACAGTTTTCACTATAATAAATTAATTGGAGAACTTACATGGTTTTCCATTAGAAATTAATGATCGTAGATTTATAGACATCGTTAGTAGTGGTAATATTTCAACCATCACATTTTCTAGTATAATGTTGCAATATTAAAATGTTTTATCACAGATAAAACATACTCCCTTAGGTTTTATACATATTATTTCATACGACTAATGCAAGTTAGGGGTACTGAATTTCATAATTGTAAAAAACCCCTATTCATGCTGCCTTATTGCTTGGATTTAGTTTACAGTGAGTAATAAATTAGCTGGTATAATTCCGTTACTTTACTGTTTTATAAGTATTACGTTACATAAAATTTATATTATTATTAAGGTTTAATTATTCGTATACTCAGGTATAATTTAATAATTATAATAAATATAATTGAACCTTTTAACGAAAAAGGATGTTTGAAGATACGAAAAATACATTTAAACTCACTTAGTTCCCAAACGAACTTAATATTTCAAGATAATCTCTTTAATGCGTGTGCAAGTAATAGTTTAATGTTCCCGCTACAACCCAATAAAGGCACAAACTGACCGATACTGGACAATTGCTTACTCGGTGTTGAAACCATATTGACCAGCAGGAAATCTACTTCTATCACCTCAGCAACCACGTTGTGCCATATTGAGCGATGTTGGGTGGTTTCTATAGTAAAACTGAGTTAAGTGAAACCGTTTAAAGGCATTAAGCCTAGTTTTGCAATAGCAAAATTAACGTTCTCCAAGTGGTTTAGCTTCTTTTATATTGTAATAGGAGATTTACTAGGGCTGAAATGGGCAATAAATGTCATCTCTATTATTAGAGTAAACATAAAGGTATAAGGTACAACCATTGATTTATCACTTAACTGGTCAGATTAAGATATTTCTAATCACTTTTTAATTAAAATATAGCAATCTGTCACAGAAATAATCGGGTATAAATAATTAATTATAAATAAATAGGATGTTCCGTCAGGTAAACAGCCAAATTCAAAATGGAATGGAAAATAAGAAAATTAAATAATAAGGCTAGGCTATCCGGGGTTGCCTTAGTTTAAAACTAGATATCGTTATATTACTGTTGTTTTTTATCATTTGATATTATTGAATTTGGTGTCGTTTGATAGGAATTCTAGACACAAAATATAGTGTTTTTGACATTTCTTTCACAAATTCCAGCCGATTTTTTTCGTTTAAATTTTATGAACCTACATACAAAGTTTCATTAAGATCGGTTGGAACAATCTAAAGATACGAACGTGTATGTGAATAATACAAAATGGTAGATATCTGGCCAACAAAGCGATTTCGGAAACAGTTATTTTTGTGATTTTCTCTTTATTTTGACCCAAGAAATCTCTTCATAAATTATGTACCAACCTTTTTTGAACACCCTTTGTATATAATTCGCGTTATTTTATTTATGTTTTTAAACGCATACGCAACAACTTTTACATATCAATATTAATTCTGTTATTATTTCAATCATCACAACGTATAACAAATCTAAATGTAATTGTGTTTTTATTTTTAATCTTACAACATATGATCGCTGTAAAAAGTATTGTGATAGGACTGAGGATAAAACACACACCATTTACTCGGGATAACGTATTGAAGTGTTCCCAGTTAGCCCTTAGATCTGACCCCTTTTACACAACAGCTGTGGTCGGAGAAGATTATTTCGCTTTCTTTACTAAAATGTTCCTCTTTGAATTTCCTATATGGAGTTAAAAACTGGACAGTGTCAAATAATTAGTGTTCAGTAGATACACGGTGTTTGATTAGACAAGAAATATGTTTGATTATCATTTGTTTTAAAGCTGAAATCAAGGATAAAAAATCGACTGTAGGATATTTTTTATTTACGAAAATATGATAAAGTTTCAGAAAATTTAAATTAATTCACTATACACTACAAAAAATTTAAAGTGGAAGGCATAAAACACATATGTAAGAAACAGTTATGGTACTGAACAAAATAACAATTGCGTATTTTTCACTTCTTAAAGTGTGATTTGTATTACAAGTGTAATAATATCGCAGTTATGAAGTCTCATTTATTTAGTTTCTTGTAGTCTTTTGGTGTGGTTTATGTAACGTGAGATTGAAATAAGTTACGTTTCGTATTTTTCACTAACTATTTTGGCAATGCAATAGTTTTTAAATTCTGTCCCGAAAGAAAATATTAAGGCCACAAGAAAATTTTCTGTGAAAAATCGTCATATTTGTCACGAGTAATAATAATATATTTCAATACAATATAATTTATATTTATTGTAATTGATTAAAAATTATTTACAATTAGTTACGATTGAATAATGTTTTATTGGAATGTAACTACAAGTTAATTGTCGTATTTGTCTACGCCCAAGTTAACCAGAACGTAGTTTTTTAGATACAAAAAGAATGATAAGTTTTAATATTTATCCACATTTACAATTATTATAGCTATTACATACACTGAAACCTTCTAAGAAAAGCAATTTCAGAGTACGTAAGTTTAAATATAAAATACGAGTTTAAATTAGGCTACATTCTTTTATCTCAATAACACATATATAAATGAAAATAATTAAACAGTTTTGACACCATGCTTAATCGAAACACTAAACTATTCACACAAAAACGTTGCTTTAAATGTTTAAGCTCTTGGCAACAACGAACTTTCAACCAATAACAATCATCCATACGTATAACATTTCCCTCCATCTAAGACAATAGATACATTGTTACATTGTACAAACAACAATCATGTTTTGTCCGACTCATATAGCTGTAATTTCGCAACGAAAACAAATACGGTAATAGATATCAGTATCTAATAAACAAAGACCGATATTGCATCGGTAATTTGTATTTGTTTAAACAATGGACGTAGTAAATAGTTGTTATTTGGCAGCTTGTGAAATATAACAAAAATTTGAATTTGGAGGAAGAGAGCTATATTATGAACAAGTAACTAATCGTTTTGGTTCCAAAACATATTTTGATATCCTTTCTAAAAAAACCACAATTATTACAAATAAACCCACCCCAGGAAAACCTTCATGCTAAGCGAATTTCTATTTTCCTGGCTAGATTTACACTTTAATATATCCTTAAAATTGTTAATTGTTTTTCCTATTTAAATTGCAGTAATTTTAATAAGTAGGTTTGCTACTACGGAAAAGGTGATGAGGTGTGTTTTCTTATTGAAATGTTGATAAGTATAAAATAAACAAAATTGCCAAAATTTTATTAAAATGTATCCATGAACAAGCAAACTACAACAGTTTATTTATTCTCCAAGATAAAACATAGAAATTTTTAATTTAGACTTTTTTAATTTTCTCCGTTACTGTTAGGCATACGCTTCAGTACGCTAAATTTATTTATTTATTTATTTTTAGCTCTACAAAACTTTGAAGAAAGAAATTGAAAAATTATTCTTTTTAGGGCCAATTATGGGAAAAATGTTAAAAAAAAAATCTTTTCAAATCAAATCAATAAAAAAATCTTTTTTTAAATCCCCCGTAAACCCCCGTTCCCATAGTTCAATCATGATGGTTTTGTTTTATATACACAAATTTGAACTGAGGACGTTTTGTCCTCGATAATATCTTGTTCCCCATATGGGAAATTGATAAATAAAATCATTTTGGAAAAGTCATAATACTGATACTTAATACATATTAATATTGCCATTATGAGAGCTTTATTATTAGAAATTGCACTCAGTAGTCTTATTTGTTGTGCAAATTCATACATATTGTATTGTTTACTAATTAAAACCATCATAATTCATTGCAGGTTAAAGTTAAAGTTTTTTTTTTTTTTTTTAGGAATGCCTAACATCATGAAGGGAAAGACTAAATGATTTCTTGAAGATAATTCTTCTCTACAATTTAGAAGACGATAAAATACCGGGGAAAGTAATAATATTGATTCAATGTATAAACAAACGACAATTACTGGACTATTGAAAAAAAATTAAAGTTAAAAAATGGCTTTTTGTAACCTTTATCTAGTATGAAAAAATATACAACTAGATTATCTACTAAAACACTAGGGTGATGTGACTTTTTAATTGGTCTTGGGTTCAGAACAATCTTTAGCCTTATTTATGAAAGTCCAAAATAAATTTTAACAATTTTAGGATAGGAAATATTTAATGAAATTGAGAAAGATACTATAGAAGTGTATAGTTTGTAATTCGTGTATTGGTAGCTGTTCTAGATGCGGTGTCGTGAATTCCTAAGAGAGTGAATTGAGACGAGTATTTTTAAGCATTTAGTTTTTTCCGTATAATTCCACTAGGCAAAATGCAAGATATCATCAAAGAACTTATGGCAATACTATGATTGTGTTGATTGTAAGACCTATACACTTACTTGCCAGTCGTTGTCCTTTGAATAATTTTCAAGGTGAAAAATGCCAACGTTAACACATTGTTTACTTAAATTAGTGGTTCGTTTCAACAGTAGCAGTTATTCTCCCTATAGAAATACGTGGTGAGATCACACATTGCTGTACACATATTGTGCACAATGCTACAATTGTGCTGACAACATTGTATTGTATTCAAACTGCATATCTGAACAACCTCGGACTGGTGAGTGAGATGAACATAGCTTTGTATTGTGCAAGACGAGATACCACTTTCAATGGTAAAAATAAATATTCAATACACAGCTGCAATGTTGAAATAGTACCTAGCTATATTTTATAACAAGATCAGAAAGTAAGTAACATATTTGAAGTGCGAGATTTATCGAGCACTTTAAATGGTCGAGAATATGTATTGACCAGATTTCACTCGTGTTTTGAACGTTACTTTTCGCTACACTACAAAGAATAATTATTTTCTTCATTACAAAACTCATCGAATTTTTTAGGTTATGCCTTCGATTTAAAGTAAATGTTTACTTTAGCTGTTAAAAATTTGAATCAGTTGATAAAACAATAACAAATATTTGTTTGTATACGTCAGAAAAACCAAAAAAAGATAGTAAACATTACTTTCGCATAGTTAACATTCTTTTGCCGTATTAAACAATGTAATGTCCGCACTATTGAGTACTATGACTATCCACAGTTCTATCCTGATAATTAAACCAATTCGTATATACCAAGGCAGAAATTCCACTATAAACTGTAGGTCCCTTAGTTGCCATTAGCTGTATGGGCTATTAATTAACAGCTGTTTTAAAGGATATGTCGGCCTTAGTCACTAACAAGACTACAAGGTCGTGCCACTCATCCTACACTCATCGCCGTTCATACTTGGCTTAAAATACCTACTTTGTATGGTCACCATTTCATTGAAAAGTAAAGTAAAGTATTAAAGTATTAATGATAGATTTTTGCAGGTGATAAACATGCAACGCAAACATGTCATTTTACAGTAGTGTAGTAAAAAAACATATTTCGATCCTGTAACGCTATTTAATCTATTTAAATAGTATTATATATATATATTTAATGTAAAAAATTATGTTATAATAAACTATATCAAGTACAAAGAAAACACTATATTTTTGTAATACTCGTTGAACTCATTTAATTCTTAATATTTGCGTAAATTAAAAATGAAACAAAGAATTCGTTGACCTTTTTTCCTTATTGTGTTCTAATAACTTTATTAATTCTCTGCAATAATAGTTTCCCAGCAGCCAGGATTTTCGCCATTGAGCATTGCAATTCTACCTTTAAATCCAGGTAAAAGTCCTCACCCTCATACTTTTAGGCCTCTTATTAATTGGTCATGAATTTGTATTCCCCTTTTAGTCCTGCAATACACTTTAGACTAAGATTTAATATCATATAAAGAAGTCCTTACATTTCAACCTGCAAAAAAATGATATTGCGCACTTCAGTGTAGGTCTATTATTTGTTCGGCTCTTCATATATGGGCATTTCTATTTGACGATACAAGAGCCTTTCTCATATTATCTTATTGAATATTCGATGCAACTGAAATACGAATATTCATTACTATTTTAATGTGAAATAGCTTATTGTATTTATTGTATTAACTTGAAACCTAGTTGTAAATACATGAGAAAACGGGAACAAGGATAATGCAATTCAAACATACTATTTTTATTGCTTTTTGTGAAGAACAATTTACTGAACGTACCCAACAAACATTATCGTACATGGAACCCTAAAGATCTTGTATTAATTAAAGTTTCAGTTTGAATATAAAATATTGTAATGTTCGTTACAGTTCAGTATATCTTTTGAACCTTATGAGTAAGGATATTTTACAGATCTTATGAATGATAAAATAGTACTAAAATCTTTAATTTAAACAAAATCCATTACAAAAACAGACAAGGGAAATTAATTGTTGTGTGAATTGTCTAGACTGCCTCTCATTAGGGAACTTCTAAATAGCTTTGTGTTCAGTTTAATTAATTGCTTTACTGCAATCCCATAGGATATGCTTTTAATAGAAACTTCATAGAAGTCCAGACTTAAAAGAATTAATTAAGTTTTCTTCATTCGATCAAAGAAAGAGAAGTGGATAAAAGATTCTTAGAAGTAGTGTAGGAAATCTTAAGACCATAATTGTGGCAAGAGTTTCATATTTTATTAGCTATTATTTCCATATAACTGTTTTGATTTTACGAGGAAAATATTTTATTTGTAATAAACAGATTGGCTAAATCATAAAAACTAAAACCGTTAGGTTTAAAAAAAAACTTTAATTAAGTATTACTTCACGACCATTTAAAAGAATGGAATTTTAGTTATAAAATAGACAAATCTTTCTTTATATTCAGTTGTATCATTGACAGTTAATGGCTGTATGTAACATAATTTAAGAATTAGGTAATTATTGATTCATCAAGCCTAACCTAGCCCGGCCAACTTAAAAGTAGGGTTTGTAACCTTAAAAGACATCGTGGTAGTGAATTTACTGAAAATGTCCAAAAAATCATACTATTACATGTTTTAAAAAATCTTTTAAGGAGTTTAGCAATGTGTTGATCTTACGGTACATTATTCATTTATAGGAATAATTGACACGGTATTAAAAAAATCTTACTTCGACTAGGATATCCCAAAGGATTTCTATACGTCTTATCTCTTCAGACAGCAATGGAAGGATCAAAGACAATAGGGTCAAGCTATCCTTAAAAGTTAAGTGGCCCAGACTACCTCATTACTATGTAAGACAAAACTGCATTCAGATTTATTAGTGAAATTCACGTTATAAGAATACACAAAGTAATAAATTATTTACTTTTTGAGCCTGTAATAGTTTTGAAAAAATTGAAAGATTTACGTAGTATTTGAACTGTTAAATTTTAGTGCTTGGTGACTAAGCCTCGATTGGAAAAAATTCATTAAAACCCCTAAAATAAACTCTATAATCCTAAAATACTGGTTTTATTAATGATTCTAGATGAAAAATATACATTCTACAACACTTGATAATTATTTGGAATAGTTATGTTCGCTTAAAACAATTCAGAGTATATAATTTTTGATTGAATATGGAACATTGTAAAACGGTTCTAATCATAGACAGAGTTCAGAAACTATTTATACATTTACTTTAGAAAACAAAAATTAAGAAACATGATGTTTGCCATGAAATATTTTTCTAGTAATTTAATCTTGTCCCCACGCTTATTGAGTTAACACAGTCCTAGAGTTTTTAGAGCAATTTTTGGTTTGTATAACCCGTTGTATACGCATTGATATTGTTAATTAAAATTTATTTCATATTTGAACGCCGCTCTTACCTGTTGTAAATTGAGTTATTCACTAAATTAAAGTTTATGTTACTAAATACAAAACATTAAGTAACGGTTTTAAAAGGATAATCTAATAGTTTAATATGTCAATGTTTAATACTATAGTATCTATTAAAATTAGGTATCAAATGTAGATCGTCACGAATGATTTCTTTTGATTTTATTTATCGACATTTTAGGCTTACAGCTAAGATTTCAACGCTTTTCAATTTTTTAACGATGAAAAATGGTCCTTTAAGATTAATGGTGGTGCAAAGAAGTAAATGGACGTATATAAAAAGGACTTAGTCGCTATTTAGGTATTATATCGTGGTCATTTCAACTTAACATTTGGAAGCTGAAAGTTTCATGGTTCTAATAAGTTGGACAATATGAAGTAGGTAGGATTATTTTAAGTCAGATAAATAATTAGGTGGCATTTAGTATGAAACATTATTGTATTAAAATTGTCAAGGAAATACATTGTTTAGATAAAGTATATTCCAAACACACTTATGCTACTGTAAAAAGACACACTTCAAATGTCTCGGTCTATGGCGCTGTTATTTCAGCATGTTAATACATAAAGCCCTAATCCTCTGAAGTTCACTTTGCTGGTTTAGAGAACGATTGATATTTTGAATATGTGAATCAAAATTGTTAATAGTACTTGTTAATTTGCAGTGAGTGTAAGCATCTTTCGACAAATATCTGGAATTGTCTGGGTAGGCAATGGTTATAGCTCTTGCCTTCAAATTTCATTGTCGCTGGTTCGATTCTTAGCGAGATTTATTCTGGACCCAAAGACTAGTTGAAATTGAGCTACCGATTAGTTGCATCCAAAATAAATGGTATCAGCAATCTGACACATACTTTCTCCCATTAACTTGTCAACAACCATTAGCATGGGTAAGCGATGAGAGTAACTAACTATGATATAGGTAAAATCACAAAGGTTTCATTTTATTAGCTTTTGAACCGTAATTTGTACAGGAATGGGGGTTTGCATTTTTTTTTGTTTAGAATTATAAGGACCATAACAGACAAATTTCAATCTGGATCGGTCAAAAAATCCATTTTCCGTTTTTTAATGGGTTTTTATGGGAAAATAATATAAGTAACAATAACATTTTAACAGCAATGGGGGGTTCTACTAGGTTGTTTGAAATTATAAGGATTATCACATACTAATTTCAATCAAGACCGGTTTCTTTCGAAAACACGATTTTCTCTTATTTTATGGGGGTTTTATGGGCAAATATCATAATTTACAATAACTTTTGAACCGTTATGTTTACAGAAATGGGAGTTGTACTATTTTGTTCAAGATTTAAAGGGCTACAACATACTAAATGTTTATTAAAATCGTTCGGTCCATTTTTTACAAAATCTGATTTTCCGTTATTTTGTGAGTTTTTATGAAAACATTTACATTAAAAATAAAAATTTCAAAAAAATGAGAAAACCCCTGGAAATACCATTGATTAGTACCTTCATACCAAATTTAATCAAAATCGGACCACAGGTGTAGTCTGTACCTCTGTGCACTTCCACACAGACACACACACACAGACATCACTTCAAAAACCACAAAACTGATATCCACTCAAAACTCAAACTCAAAAGTGTTAACGAAAACAATACTTTCTCCATATACTATGGTACGGGGAAGAAAAAAGTTTACGTTAGATGGTCAAGGCAAAACCAGGTTTTAAAACTTTTCCTTATAACACGTTGAAAAGTAACAGTTGCTTATACACAAGAAAATCAAAAGAAAAAGATTACTAAACTGTTTTCCTACAGTTACCTAACAATGTACATGTTCTCTCACTGATTTGAGAAAGCAAAGTGGCCAATTCGCTCATCAGTGAGACAATGTTAACGTCTCACTCTAATTACTTTGTCTCACTCCAGATTTTCAACGTGAAGGAACGAAATAGTGAGCGCGTAACATGCAGGCAACGCCGTATGCGCGCGAAATACGTTGGCAGCACTGGCTGTAAATCAGCTGGTCAGCTGTTGTACTGTTGTATTTGTCACTTCAGATTAAATGTTATATTAAAAGTTCACTTCTGTGTAAAAATAGGTTATGTTTCTTCACCAATTTATTTGTTTTATGGTAACTGTAGGAAAAGTATAATGTGCAACTCGAGTTCAAAGTACAATTGCCTCACTCGAGAAACCATTCCTCACTCGCCTACGGCTCGTGAGTAAGGATTTCTCTCGAGTGAGTCAATTGCTCACTTTTCTCACTAGTTGCACAAATAAATATTTCCTCTCTTTATCGTAAACTTTCAGAGAGAGTATATAATGCATGTTTGAATTAATATGATAAGGATAGACTAAACGTTTAGTTTCTTATGTCAGACTGCATTATGCTTGGTTAAGCTATGTTAGGTTTTGAATAGCTAGATTGAGATTGGTTAAACTAGAAATCCCTTTATGCACCAAGCTATCTAATGGTACACAACAATTGATTTTCCACATAATAAACATGCAATATGTGTAATCAAACTGACGGACGCAATGTAGCATGTGAAGTGTTTGTTAGGACACATATGTGACAGGAAACAATGGTTCAGAGCGGATCACATTGGAAACCGCTATCGTTGTATAAATAGATGCATTGTTATCCGGCTTATTAGGCACATTCAAGCGGTTATAGCCGTGTATTATTTCACACTGATAACAGAGTAAGTCTTTGTTATTGTTCTTTTGAATCAAGTACATTCAACTACAAAAAGAAATATTTATCCTACAAAAATAATAAGAATAATGTCGTTTGGGCTGTAAACATTTGTATTATAATGAATACAGTGAAACGTTACATAAATAAAAATGCTATGCTTAAGCTTTATCTTTTACAGTAAGGTGAATGAATAAAAATTAACGATTGTATGTAATTTCCAATTGTGCATTTTTACAAAGTGTACAATCTTTTTATATTTATTTTAATAAAAATAAACAGGTTTACAAGTAGTGTGACAAGTTCAAAATAAATAAACTGTAGCAGCAATCTAACCTTTACAGTACTTTCAACCATTAAGACGGACATCACTTCAAAAACCACTTTTTTGGGTTCAGGGGGACCCAAAACGTGGATATCTCGACTCATAGAGGTATATAAATAATGTATATAAATAGGAGGTAGAAAGTCAAAATATCCATAACAAACTAAATAGACAAGAAACTACAATTTTTAACATTTGCTCTGCCTTCTGTAACATCTTACGGTGGATTCGATCCAAGCAGACATTAAATAAATATGAATAAGAAAAACGGATATTTTAAGAAGTTGTTGTAATAACCTTAATCCTGTTCACAGCAAAAGTGAGTTGATAATATTTTACACCATTTTGAGATTTGTTACATTCTTGATTTGATGCGGAAATTGATTGAAAATTTGAGTAACGATTATTGAATGGAAAGATGGAAAATTAGTTCTGTGCCATTTGAAATATTTATTTGCAAAATTTCTTTTACCGGAAAGATGATTTGACATCTTATTTTCATGATGATTGTCGCTTATATTTTAGCCAATAGGGCTATCGCTTCAATTACATGGCTTGTGGTACTTAGTGGTGTTTTTTAAAAATTTAAACGTTTTGTAACGAAATGAGGTAGTAAAGATTGGGATTAACGTTTTTAATAACGTTTTACCAACAGCATAATTTATTTAAATTAATATTGATAGCTCCAGGATTGTCTTTTAAGTGTTTATATTTGTTTAATTTTCCAAATAATTACCCTTTTAATGAAATAAGCACTGCATTATGGAACAAGTTTAAATTTTAAGTGTAATCATTGTAAACCGATTTTTATATCTGGTATTTACGTACACCTAATGCAAAGTCAGTTTGCAGTGATTAACTAGCAATATGTTTACCAATAATTGTTCCTTCAATACATTATTGCCCTATGTATTTTAGGCGTGGTTTGCAGCTACGTTTCAATAACTTTCAAAGTTATTGCTGTAATAAAAATCATGTTGAAAACCCCAAAACATATAATTTATAAGCTAGGCCTTTATGATTGATAAAATCCTTTTAAGTGGTCCTTCAACTTAAAATATCTCATTCTAGATTTTACGAATCATAAATTAGAAGATTATTACTAGTTTATTATACCGATATCAATTAAGCACTTAAATACAAATTATTATTTGTTAGATTTTTTGCTAAGGCATTCATGTAGTTTGTTGAATACTCATTAGTGACACGCTTAAGCCAGTAAGTACTGGGGAGCAAACTGGTCCCTAGAGCTTGGACCTTAGTTCCTGAGGTCACGGGTTCAAGTCCTGTCAATCATCAATGACCTTGGCTATGGGTTGGTGACGTAACCCTCTAGACACTACCTGAAATAGTTTGTATGAACCGGACTGGAGCCTAGGACTGGTCTAGGATGTGAATAGGGACATAAAAGAACACAATGAGTCCAGTATGTTATCCAGCACAACCCACAATACATTGTTTATCTCATTCACATTAAGGGCTTATACAGTGTGTGTTCGGTATGATAACAAAACAGTCTCGTCAATACCTTGCAAACAATGTAGTGAAAATGATACAATACCAGGAAAAACTAATTAATAAAGACAACTAGTGCAAACTGTATAAACAATTCTATGTAGACTTGGCTATTGTTTTATTCTCATAACGGTAGTTATCCATTAATTATTTTGAACAGTAATTCATTGATATGTAAAAACCATGATTCATGACAGTCAATACATTTTGATTATAATATGAAATATCAAAACGTGGCAATTCCTCAATGTAGTTCCTAAAATTTGACAATAATTACAGCTTTAAAAATAATGCAAACGATTGGAAAATATATTGTCACTGCACTGTTTTAGTAGGTTTTCTATGCCTGGAATTAGTCGGAAAAAAGCTCCTTGCTACATGCTTAATCGAATTATGGTCTCATTACGTTCGATTGTATTAAGTATACTCTCATAGTACTGTAGTGAGTTTTTACCAAACACCAGATGATTCTAATTGGCAACGAATCATTAAATAAAGACCTCTCTTAGAAGCTATGAGTAGTGATTGTCAAGACCTTTAGTCTTTGGGTATATTTAACAGATTAGTCAAGTTTTTTTTATTGTTAGGTAACTTTAGAGTAGTATGGCGAAAAATAGCAGTCACTAGTTTATAATGTGTTAACCATACTCGTCCAGTAAACATCTATTTTCTGGACTACCGTGTAAAGTAACATACTGTAACGGATGTAGCATTTTACAAGTAGGCCTACTGTTCATTAACCTGTCTCATACAACTGATACTTTCTTTTATTATAATATTCATTAAATAAATGTGGTATTCATGTTAATTTTTAAGTTGTAATCTGACGTGTTTCGCCAATGTAATTAACTATACGTTTTTGGCCAGCTGTTAATTTCTTTTGTTTTTGTGTTAGATTTTCTGTATGAGTTTGATTCAACCGAACTAATGCACGTATTATTTGAAAATAGGCTACAACAAAATCTATGAAAAATGTTGTAGCTATACTCGTCTAATATGCCTTTGAGGAAGAACACTGTATAGGAAAGTTAATGCTTTGAAGTATCTATAATTAATCCAGTTATAGTAAATAAACACTTATTATTATGAAATAATACAGTTTATTCGTATTTAGTATATAGTTTCATGTAGTGTAGATTTATTTTTATTGTTGAGCAAATTGGCTTACCCACCTTGCTTTAGTGTTGTTTGTAAGTAATTTTGAAACTGGATGCCGTTATGAAGAAATATTGTATAGTGCTAGCATATCCTACAAGCTAATGGCAGCCATAAAAACTACCCCAATAACGCTAGTGCATGAAACCTAATGATGGCAATATGTTCTCCTCGATGCAACCAACAATAACATAAAACCCCTAACAATGCAACATTATGGTTCAGCTCTAGGTTTTTTTTAATCCAGCTTTTAATACTGTAATTATAGTATTCATAAATACTCGTATTATTTACTGTTTTTATACGGTATGACCATTCTTTTCACGATCATCTCTTTTTCTAAATGTCTACTTATACTATTCAGTCACCACTGAATCAATAAATTAGTATTTTATGATATATAAAAAATATGTGTGCTGTATTATTTTAATAATTTAGGCATACTAATGGATATTCGCCTATTGAGTCTGATGATGATTGGAGTGTCCAATCGAAATCGATCACCACTTACAATCTTTTTCGTATATTTACCGTCTTGTGAGTAACAGTATAAGCGTAAATATACGTTTTAAGTGTTGTAAGACGTTTCTTTTATTTACTTTCCATAATATACCTTTTGAGGTAAAATAACATAAATCTTAGATTTACATTTCCTGCATTTTATATACATGGATATGTTTTACATCAAAAGCTCAACGTTTGGAAATAATCTCAAGAATATGTTGCTTTCGTAACTGTTAATTTTAAACTACTTCTTTTTTGAAGAACGATATTTCATCCGCTACGATATGTCATGTAGGATTGTCAAAACCCACATGTTACACAAAACAATGGCTTAAAGCAGATATGTTTTGACGCCGTTATCATTGTTTATTATATTCGGGTATTTGATACATGAAAAATAAATAATACGTTGTTTCACAGAGATAGTTTTCACTATGAAATTGATTTCAGGAGTTTTCTGCTTTTTGCTCTTTGAAAATCATACAGCAAGTGGTGACACCTGTTTGTGTAAAGAAAGCGTATAAATATTTCTTTTAACATTCATGAAAGAGTTATAGTTTTTAATTGTTTTATACCCTTCTTTACTAAGATTTTAATGATAGTTTGTAATAACTGTGTAATCATTTGAAATTTACTTTTGAGCGAATTTCCCATATAGGAAATAAGCTATTACCGTAGTACTCATGGTAAAACCTGGACCCGGGACCGATTTAATTTTTCGTTTTGAGGTGCCTAGAGGCCAAAAACACCATCCGTTCAAATCCTAATATATATGTTTGTCCGTTAGAGCGATAACTTGAGCAAAAATGATCCAATTTTGATGAAATTTGGTGCAGACGTGTAAAACTACGTTTATTCGAACGAGTTTGCGAACCAGCATAATTTCAAATTATTTTGACACCATTCTGCATTTATATTTGTATATTGTAAATCTTGAATAAAGTGTTTCTGAATCTCAAGCATAATCGGACCAAGCAAGGGAACAAGGGTTTATGGGCGGTTTTTAATGGGGTAAAAAGAGGGTTTTCCCATTTTTCCCCCCTAATAACAAAAGATTTTGCAATTTCTTTTTAAACCGTTATGTAGAGCTTAAAAAAAGAAATAAATCAGTATATTGAAGTGCTGTTGTATGCCTAATAGTCACGGAGAAAATTAAAAAATATCGTAATTTCAAATTTACATGTTATTCTTATGGAGAAAATGAAAACTGTTGTAGTTTACTTTTTTATGGCTACCATATTGATAAAATTTGGCAAATTTATTTATTACATCCAATAATAATGACGTATGTTCAAAAACACATTTTACCTTCGCCACAGCAGCGAACCTAAGCACTCGTTAAATCTAGTTATTTAAATTGGGAAGAAATATGTCTTATTTATGGAAATATTTTAGTACAAATATTATCAGACAAGCTGAAATTACTTAGTCTGCAGGTTTGGTGTAGCGGGGGTATTTTATTATACGGGTGAAAACCCCATTTAGAAATATAAAAGGCCTTTGTGGTAATAAAACATTTCAAAACTTACAATATTATTGTTTTAATACCTGATGTCAAATAATTTTGTAGGTTGAATGTATAAACATGTTTAAACAATGTAATTTTCAGCACTTAGAACATAAACAATTTTTCATTTAAGTAATTTTTTTTTGTTAAATACCAAATATAAATTATTATAAATTTGCTCACAATAGTAAACATGGAAAGTGTTTTGTAAAAGGATTGGAAAAACAAAATCTGCAACAGTTTGAGTCAAATTGGAATATTGTTATTTTATGCATTGAATTCTGGAATGAAAATATACTTTTATCGAAAGAGACTCACAGAATAAGCTCTTTATATAAGCATATAGGTTTCATGAAATGGAAAAATTTAAGCTTGGCAGACTGTAGGCCTTGTGGGCTTAGTATAAATAATTCGTTACTGCTGTATAACAGAACACTGATTCAGGGCTCATGATTGCGCGTCGTGACTTAAATATCATGTTGCAAATATTAAATATTATATTATGTGTTAAATATTATGTTGTATTGTAAATACCGTGTATATTGTAAATTGATGTCCATAGAGTGTAAATATTACTCTAGTTCATAGTTGAAAATACGTTAAAGCTTTCCAGCATTATTTATTGTGTTTTGATGGATAGTTCACTTGAAATTACACAATACAAAAACAAGAGGTAAATATTATAGTAAAGTTCTTATGTTTTTTAAGTCAATGGTGTTTCCAAAAATATAGATTAGGCTACATATTGCAAATATAAAACTGTAAACAAGGATTTAAAAATAAATCAATAAAAATCACTGTAAGATTTAACAACAGGAAAAGTGTTTTATTTTGCAAATTTGGAGATTCGCAATGCATTTTATCGGATCTCACACAGTTATTAAATTTATTTTCCCGCTGCCTTGACGGTGTTGTGAAAGAAAACTTGATCTGTTTGCCCAACGGAATTAAGTACTTAACCCTGACGAGTTATTTATTTAGTATTACATTTTGACGGAAAGGGGAGAAAATCGATTCGGATGATACCATAGTCAATCGAAAGGTAAAAAAAATTCAAGAAATTTCATATCGTATGTTAACTAACAAAACATATTTTTAATTCGATTGAAAATAAAATGTATTTAACACAAAGGTTTACATTACAAACAGACATAAATATTAAAATACGATGTTAATGACAATTAGGGCTATTGCTCCTACCAAAGGTATTATAACCACGATAGAGTTCAATGTTTTGTTTTTGAATCGTACTATCTACTTTGTAAATACATTAATGGAAAACCTGTACACACTAACTTTTAATACGAGTACCATAATAAACGGGTTTTATGCACGTTTCTATATATATTAGTCCATAGATTTCTAATGGTGCATACAATTGGATTTTGTGCACTAAATTTGGCAAGGTTTAAAAAGTACATATTTCTGTAGCATCAATAGCACTTGATCTTTATTTGGTTTATTTATAAGAAATATACTACTTATAAGATTTACTAGTCAATATAAAATCCTCTTGTCTAGTACAAACACTGCGTTCTACCCACCACATCAACTTAGCCGCCTAGAGAGAACCTCAACAATGGAACTAATGACGACAAAACGGTCAAACTAAAGGTAAAAAAAATTTCCACCTGCTTTGTTGTTGACAAGTTAACGTCAAGTGACAAAAACTTGTATTTCTTACTTTTTCGTCTTAATGTGACCTTTGATGTTTCTCTCTATTTTTGAAAGAAGAGGAACTAGAAGAACGGGTCTGCCCCCAATGTAAAAATGTGGGGGCAACCAAGAAGACAGAAATAGAGAAACTTCCACGGATACTAATCGTGCAACTGCATAGGTAATTGACATTAGCTTTGTAGTTATTAACTGTGGTTAATCCAATAGGATATAGTAAAATATTAAATGACAAGCCTGTAAAAAATCACTGCAATTCTATAAATGGGTATTATGTCATAATTTGGATTTTTACATAAATAAAATACAACTAGTGGCTTGTAGGGACATAAGTCGCTAAAAAGCTCAAATGTAAAAAAAAATATTGTAATATTTAAACAAACTCAGAATAAAATTATCTATGTGTCGCAGTTGACACAGTGCTACAATATTATATGTACTCATATTAGTACCCTGGTCCAGTTATTATTCATAATCTTATAAGTTAGCTCTACTCCTTTTGTAAAGGCGCAACTAAATTAGTGTAAAGGCTGACCAAACTAAACCCTAGTTTCGTTTCTGATCAAAATAGAATCTACTCTTTGTGTAAACTTATGTGGTGGTATTCCTCCTAAAGCTGTGATTGACTTTACACACTCTATCAAAATAGGCATATATAAACGTTCAGTGGGTTCATAGTTTAGACCATATTAAAGTATTTATTTGCTAATCCGTCCTCATTTTAAGTACTTATTAGTATAACATTTTTCATTCAATGGATGTACATATTTTTATTTATATAGATTACGTAAAGGTGATTCTTTTTGTCAAAATTGTAAGTCGTAGAACGACGGGAGAGGGCTCAAATTAAAGGCATATATCCCGTGACGGCGGGAAAAATAGTGAACAGAAAATCTTTTCCATGAGAATATCATAAGAAGTCATTTACAGCTGATTTTTATCACTAAGCCTAAGCCAGTACGCAATATTAACATTTGGATTATTTATTTGACCGTCAATTTTGCAATGTACCGTATATTATATAAAACCATCTGAATTATGATGAGAACAATGAATCTCGTCTCGAACTTAAAATCCAGTCTCGTCCATCCCTAATTCTAACCACTTTTTATTGTTGGCAGGTTTGGATTAGTTGGAGAGGAATTTCAGAAACTAACGAATGAAGTTGATTTTCCACTAAAAGGCTTGAGCCTGAAAAATTTTACAGATCACGATCGTGAATTGAGGTTAGAAACTATGCATACAATGTAGCGTTGTATGTGTGCAATTGATTGAGTTAAGATAAGTTAAGTCCTAGAATATCAGAGAGAATATCAGTCCTAGATCGCATTGCTTTACCGTGCATGGTATTGCAAATACCACCACTCCCACAACCTTCGTAACAGAGACCAGCTCCACATACCTTACTGCAGGCTGTCTAAAACGCAAAGCTTTTTCCGCATTAGGGCTCTGAAGATGTACATTGATCTCCCCGAAGATTTAAGTCTTGTGAACCGTCCACTTTTAACTAGAAAGTTAAAGCCTGGCTAGTCGACCGACCACTGTACTCAGTTGACGAATATTGTGATGCGTTCCACCGAGTATAGGCTCAACACCATCTTGCCTAAAGTATTTTAAACAGTGAAAATATTATTTTTAGTTTATCCTTGACATAGTCTATCCAGAAATTCCGGTCAACGACGTCGCAGCAGGTATTAAGGTATTAAGATGTTCGCGAGACTATTCAAAATGGTGCATCCTCTTTCGCTTACACGTTCGTCTAGCTTGTAATAAAAATATTTTTACAGGATGAAATATACATATTGATATGATCAATCAACTGTTTGATAAAATATAAATATAATTTAATTTGTGCCAATGTGTAATTATTAATAACGGAAAATATAAAAAGTTTGCTTTATGTAAACTGGAAAAAGTAAGGAAACGAGGATTTTTTTTTTTTTTCGATCAGAGAAAAACTTCCAGTGGGAAAAGTATAGTGATAATAAGATGTTTCTAAATTTTTGTTTCCAACATATTTTCATAAGTGTCACCACTGAAGACAATAAGTAATTAATATTCTTTACTTGTTATTCTACTAGCCAAGTCCAAGTCCAAGTGTATATGATTGTGGCGAGTAGCGCCACGTCTGGGGCGAGTACAGCTGTAGTATTTATGCAGAACTAAATGCTAATTTCCATGCGAGATACAAACATATTTTATTGCCATAAAACAATAGCTTATCCAAGTAGGAAATGATAATCAAAGTTTTTTTTGTGAAACATATATTTGCATGAATATAACTGCTTGGTGTACACTGCAGTTTTCTGCTTGCACTCTTGAGCGGAGGAAGTATTTTGAACAATACATTTAAAAATGTAACCAAAATAGTTTTTCTTCTAAATAAAAATCCTTTAATAGCTTAGTACCAGGGGACTAAGAATTGGTCGGTGGTATTTAATGTTTTTGTGATTAAAGAATGCATACACACTTAAAGAAAAAAACACTCTTGTGTAATTTACGGGCACCAAAAAATTAATGACTTAACATTCAATAAAATCCACTAAATAAATAAATGCAATATATCTTAATACTTATCAATGAAATGACGAGCATAAAAAGTAGGTATTTTAAGCCAAGTAGGAGTGTGTACATCCAAGTGGAGATGAGTGTAGGATCTATCTTTAAGTAAAAATATATGGTACACTTTTCTGATAAAAGATATATCGATGACATGTAATCGTTGGAAAAAAGTGGAGGAGTAAAATATTTCTTAAAATCTATTTGACGTTCATACAGCTTGTTGTCTAGCTAGTAAACTTTTATATGTTATATAAAGTGCCTTCAAACGCCTAAATAAGCCCCACTTCGTGGGAGCAACACTGGCGTTATTTTTGAGCACAGTCTTAGAAATAATGGTCTCTGATGAGAGTTGGTATTTATTCATTCATTCTCAACGGTAAACGCCATTTTTACAAAAAAAAATCATTGGGTTTTTCACGGACCGCTATACCTTTGCTTTTGTGTTAGTAGTGCTTTAGTTGCTTTAGTGTGCCACAGAGAAGTGAGATACAGAGGAAACATGCAATAGTTCACTTAAAGTGGTATCTAGCTGGGTAACCCACAGTATACTGCAACACATCATTAGAACATCTTTACACAAAGCAATGGTCCTCCTCTTGTAGAACAATAAGAGAAACTACGTTTACAAACATTGAACAAAACAGTTCCTGATAAGTAATGTTACAATTCCCCCCCCCACAACCAAGGAAAGCACACAAATACACACATTCATAATTTTAATTGAAGAAATTATAACAAAACTATGTTCGTGGAGTTCTAATCACAATTATGTATATAAGCATGTATGTACATGCTACAAGTGTGTAAATTAAGTATTGAAACAAATCTGTATTTTTTTAAACAGGAATTATTGAAAATATTCTATTTGTGGCATAGATTGTTAACAAAGGATCCGCAATTTTTTACATCAAAAGTATTTTTTAACCACCTTAACAGAAAGAATAGGGGATGGGGGACTTATTTTTTTCAAATAATAACCCATATTGACTGACCCCTCATTTTGAAGGGTCTGTCAAGACACAAGCAATGGTGCAAACTTGAAGTCGATATGCCACCTCTAGCCAAAATGGCAGGTATTTAAAATTTCGAATTGGTGAGATGGGTGCTTTTTCACCAAATAAAATTTTTGCCAGCCACAATATTAAGCGACACACTCATCTCCATTCATACTAGGTTTAAAATATCTACATTTGTATGGTCACTATTTAAAAATTGGATATTTAAGTATCGTTGTAGGATGAAGCTACGTTGCCTAATTATGTAAAAACTATTTTTTATGCATCGGTATTTTGGATCCAATTAAATAGAAAAAAAATTCTCATAGAAAATATGACCACCTTTTATTACTGAGATACAGCTAGCGTCAGCTAAGCTGGCTCATGGTGGCCTGTGGGCCTGGCGCGGCACCATAGGCGGGGGGAGGGTGGAAACTAGCTTAAGACCGTTCTGAGAACATCGGACTGTCAGACGTGAGGTCCCGCGTTCCGACCGGGCAACTCTGCGAACATCTCGGCTGACTCACGGGGTTGACGTCCTAAACAAACTATGACTAATAGAGAGGGCGCTGTTATGACAAATCTTGCACGTTCCTAAGCACTGTGTCTACTCAGTAGTGAGTTTTGCTTGTGCAGTGTCACAGTGGATCGTGAAGTGGACTGTTTTCATAACGAAACGTGTGTGAGTTTTTTTGTCATGGCAGAATTTAAATCGAAAGTAGGGATTGGTGGTAAGGTTTTAAATAGTCAGAGTAGGGAAATCGTGGCAAATGTTTATACATTTATGAAAGAGGAGTGCAAGAGCGGCATTACAATACCACTACAGAAGGCGAGGGAGCGGACCGCAGCAGCAACCGGTGTATCTCAACGCTCTGTTACCCGGATAAACAGCGAACTAAACGCTTTAAAGGTGAGTGAGGATGATAATAAATCTTTTTTAACACCTCACAAAACAAAAAGGAAGAAAAAGCCGATTACTGGCCTAGACCATTTCGATGAATGTGTGGTTCGTAGGACTGTCTATGAATTTTACATAACAGAAAAAAGACTGCCGACGTCAAAACTGTTGCAGAATTCTCTTAAAGAAAAGTTGAACTTTCAGGGAAGTCAATCAAGTGTTCGGAGGATTTTGAAAAAATTAGGATTTTCCTGGAAAAGGACACAGAATAATCGGAGGATTCTAATTGAAAAATCTGAGATTAGGGAAAAGAGAATAACTTATCTCCAGTCACTCAAGCGATTCAGGTCGGAAGGGAGACCCATCGTGTACATGGATGAAAGTTACGTATGTTCAGATCACGTATCTGGGAAAATGTGGTCGGATGGATCAAATAATGTTTTGCATACGCCCGTGTCCAAAGGAGAAAGACTGATAATAGTTCACGCTGGAGGGGAACAGGGGTTCGTCCCAAACGCTTTGGCCATGTGGAAGGCAGGCCAAAAATCCGGCGACTACCACGACAACATGAACAACAAAAATTACATGCAATGGGTCATAAATCAACTGATACCAAACTTAAATCCTAACTCTGTATTGGTTATTGACAATGCGAAGTACCACAACAAGCAAATTGATAAGGCCCCGACTTCCAATAGTAAAAAAGAAGAAATGACAAAGTGGCTTTCCGAGCACAACATTTCCTACGATCCAACAATGCTAAAACCTCAACTTTACAAACTCATTCTTCAACACAAACATCGATATGTCAAATATGTCCTGGATGACATCTTGGAAAGGGAAGGCCACAGTGTACTGGGTCTGCCCCCGTATCATCCTGATTTGAACCCAATCGAGATGATATGGGCAGATGTAAAAAACTATGTTGCATCACACAACACGACCTTCAAATTGTGCGATGTGAAAAAGCTTTGTGAAGAAAAGTTTTCTTCGATATCGCAACAGGATTGGGAATGTAAGTGTAGGCACGTTAAAAATGTGGAAAATGAATACGCCGCCAAAGAGCCAGCCATCGATGAAATAACGGAAAGTTTTATCATTAATGTAGACGACAGCACCAGCGACGACGAGGGAACGAGCGACTCCGATGAATTCAGCGATATGTCTGGGATTGAGGAGTTATGATGAAATGAAATGAAATGAAATGAAATAATGAAATGAAATGAAAAATGAAATGAAATAATATTGAAATGAAATAATATTTTATTTCCCATTAATTATTTACAGACAAGTACATTGTATTTTTTTTCTTTTCTTAAATATGAAACAGCAAAATATTACTAACTAGCTAACAAAACAAAAATTATATACTGTAGAAATAAGTAAATAAAAGTGTAAAAAAAAAATACATTCTATAAGAAAGGAAAAAGTCTACATAGGCAGGGCCTGTGCGTAGACTGAGTTGCGAAAAGATTAATTTAAATGGGAAGTAAAAAATATATAGGAGAAAAAAAAATCGTATAATTTAAACCTTTTTTTTTGTCTTGCTTGAAGCTGAATTTTTAGTGTTCTGGGATAAATTGACGGTAAAAAAAAAAAAAAAAAACTCTTTGTGCAAACAGAGGTAATTTATAATATCTGGTGAAGATTGAAGAGGAGAGGTGGGGTGTAGTGTATTAGTCAGTCAGTGAAAGTGGTGTATCAGTGATTGTGTAGGGTCAACGGTCAGGTCCGCCCAACGCGATAACGGCCTCGGTGTCCTCTGTACTCAGACCAACAAGCCACCCCACAACATGCTTCTTAAATAGAGAGAGAGAGGGTGAATTTAGAATGTTGACATTTTGATATCTGTTACACATGTTACGATAAATGATTTGGGTTAAGTGAAAGCAATTCGTATTTGAAAATGATTTGAAAGTTTGTGGAACACTTACACCAACATTTCGAGAAAAGCGCGTATTGTGGGGATGAGTAATTTTTACAAAAATATTATCAAAGTTTTTGTACATGTGAACTAAAATAAATTTTAAAAATAACTGCCTGACTGTCAAAACTCCCGATTCTACAAAAAGATCGTCAGTTGAATATCTAAAGTGTTTTTTAAAAGCAACTTTAAGTATTGTTTTCTGCACTACAAAAACAGGTTGCAAGATAGTTTTGTAAGCACCACCAAAAGCAATAATTCCAAAAGACAACAATGATTGAACATATGCATAGTATGCTATTTTAATTTCTTGCTCTTCGAGAATATCACTAAGTTGCCTAAATGCATAAATATATTTACGTAATTTATTTTTTAGGTATTCAACATGTTCCGACCATTTCATCTTTGAATCAAAAACAATACCAAGATATTTGTATGAATCAACTTTTTCAATTTTGCTACAAAAACAAGAGTTATTGAAATGATTTCCACAGACATGAATAGTTAGGTTATCAAGTTTGTATTCGGTTATCTTGCGTAATGAAATTGGCATAAATTTTGTTTTAGATATATTAAGGGACAATACATTTTGATCAAGCCATTTTTTTAGTAAACAGAGGTCTGATTCTGCCTTGTTTTTAACCTCCTCCCAGGATGCTCCGGTTACAAATATTAGAGTATCATCAGCAAATAATGTTAATTTTCCTTCTGTTTGAATTTTAGAAATATTATTAATATAAATGAGGAATAAAACAGGACCAAGGGTCGAACCCTGGACTACACCATACTCCACTGGCAATACATCGCTTGCCACTTCACCAAGTGCGACAGTTTGTAGCCTATCAGAGAGGTAGCTGCTGAACCAAGCGAGCGAGGTGCCGCGCACCCCGACAAGCTCAAGTTTACGCAACAATCTACTTCTGTCCACTGAGTCAAAAGCTTTTTTCAAGTCTAAGAAAATTAACATGCTTCGTTTGTTGCCATAAATTGCCTCGTTAATGTATTTATTAATATCAAATAAAGCATCAGATATGTTTTTGTCACTTCTGAAACCATACTGATTTTCACTTAAAATATTGCACTGGTGGAGGTAAAAAACAAGTTGGTCTTTGGCAATTTTCTCTAAAAGCTTAGCAATTACACTTAACAAAGAAATCGGACGATAGTTATTCATGTCTGTGAAATCATTAGATTTGTGCAATGGAATGATCTTGGCCAATTTCAGCTCGTTTGGGAATATACCAGATGTCAGGCTAATATTGACAATGTGCAGAAGAGGAGCACATAGAGAGTGGATGTTTTCTTTAAGAACAAAGGCCGAGATACCATCATGGCCCGGCGCAGACCCTCCGCGCAGACCCTGGACGTAACGTTCTATGTCAGCGTGTGTGACCGTGTTGAATGTAAAATTCGTGTCAAGTGAGAAGTCAGCGTCGTTTACGACTGGAGACCCAGCTGAATTTATTGAGTTGGCCAATTTAGAACCTACTGATGTAAAAAAGTTATTGAAATCGTTTGCTATTTTAATCTTAATGTTCGCATTATTCGAAGAACCAGGTAAAACTTTTTCAAATGGGAATTGGTCCTTAGTGCAATTCCTGCCTGATATTTCACTAACTATGCCCCAAAATAATTTTGGATCCCTGTTAGATTCTGAAATTTTACCCCTATAATAATTTTTCTTTGCAATTTTTATGTTTTGATTTAAAGATAGGCGCAGGGCCCTGAATCTATCTAGTAGTAATAAATTAAACGGTTGGGTTTTGATCTTTTTACTTAGCTTGTCTCGTTTTCGAATTAATTTTATGAGATCTACGGTAATCCAAGGCTTTATTTTTTTAAATCTTGTAGAGTGATGTTTGATTGTTTTAGTTGAGGCTTTGATGCAGTTACTCAGTGTCGAACAAAAACATGCTGTGCACTGATTAACCTCGTGATTGCTCATGATTGGACTCCAGTCTGTTTTTGTAATATGTTCAGTTAATGTAGCGTGATCAATGTAGGTGCGAAATTGGTTCTGTGACTGAGTGTCAGTTCCTGTAGGTGTATGAATGGTGTTAGTGATTGTAAGAGCAGTGCTGTAATGGTCAGTGATGTGAGATTGTATGACAGCAGATTTGACTCGTCTCATATCTTGGAAACGGACAAAAATGTGGTCAATACAAGTAGATGTGTTGTGTGTCACTCTGGTCGGCTTGTCGATGCACTGGACTAGTCCAGCGCCTAGTAAAGTGTTTAAGTAAAGATCCGTTATTGCATCAGTTTTGTGTAAGTCGATGTTAATATCACCCAAAAAGATACAGTTAGTATCTTTACTTATGCGATTATAATAGCATTCCAAACCAGATATAAAATGATCAATTTCACAATCAAAAGTCCTATAAACAGCTAACAGATTGAATGTTTTATTAAAAAGACTGAATTCCAAAGAAATACCAAAAACTCTGTTGATGTTTACTTGTGTTACGGTAGCAGACAGTTGTTTGTTGATGAAAACAATGACTCCGTCATTTTTGTTGTTTTGTGTATCCGTCATTGTACAGTCAAACCCGTCCATGTGACCCACCTCCCCCCCGCTCAACCAACACTCTGATAAGACGATGATATCTAGATTAGCATTCAAAGACTGTAAATACACTGATAAATTGTCAAAATTTTTTGAGAAACTTCTGATGTTCGTGTGAAATATTTTAAGACTACTATTTATTGGGGGTTCATTAAAAAAAATTTCGCTTTCAAAAACATTATCCAGCTCCAAGCAAGAATCGTATTCAAAAGGTGTATTTTCATCTATGTTGCCAATCATCGTCCCGCATAGGCCCCCCTGCCCGTGCCTATCCTGATAACTTAAATAATAAATTAATATTTACATACATAAAATGAAATTATGCAATTATTAATCAAACCATACAAATCTAATCATCGAAAATTACTTGAATTAGATATAATATGAGTTAATACACGAAAAGTTTACTATTAGGATTGCTTTACCTCAGAACACTGAAATACATAAATTTCTTTTGGAACTAAATAAATAAAATTGTTATTGAATAGCTTAAATTAAATTAATGGTATTTTGGTGTAATAAATATTATAAAATAACTAATGGACTTTTCTTTCATCCCTTGCATCTCAATTAAATACTGAATAAATAATTCTACTAATTTTACATGCAAAGAAACATGCTATTACAAAGATTGAACTGAGGTAACAAATAATTTAATGAAATATTTCACTTATTAAACTCCATGCAATTGTTCAACACATGATCTTTTAGAGTACTAGATAATTAGTTTTTCTCTCAATAGTAGTGATAAAGGCTGGTAAAAAAAAATTAGTCAACACTTGCAAATAATAAATAAAAGTTAATGAATAATGAAACATATTTATGTTGCAATAATCATGCTTTAAAAAAAAAAAATGTAAAAGACATAAACATAACATTAACAACGACCTTGATTAAATGAAACATTAAAATAGTGATTCTAAATTTAAATTCAAAGAGCAAAGCTAACTGAACTGAGATCAATAAATATTTTGATAAAAATGAAACTACTTTAGCTTTAACCATGAAAGAAACATAACTGAATACAACATATAAGTTTATCATAAAATTAAAATATTATAAATTTTTATTTTGTAGTAGATTTGTAGTATATTTTATGCATGCCTAAAATAAATTATGAAAAAAAATGGTAGTTTTACCTAATTACTGTTAACATCATCGTATTTATCCAAGTCTGCCTTCTGCTGGATCCGGATGGCGGCTGCTTCCTCGGACAGCTTGACGAGGATCTTGCCATTGACGAATCCCGCGTAGTGCAGCTTCCCTGCCTTTTTCAGACGTCTGGCCCGTCCCAGGATGGTTTTGTTGAGAGGTGTCAGATGCTCGTTGACGTACACCTTCCCTGGACGAAGGTTTGCGGCGATCTCCCTGGTCTCGATGGTCTTCTTGCGCCTCGCCGCTGACAGCCAGGCGTCCTTCGCTGTTCTCGAGGTGAATTGTACGATGATGGGAGGGTGGTCGAGTTTATCCGAGAACAAACGAAGCCGATGAGCAATGGAGATGAACGCCCTCCTGTATGTAACGCCGATGACATTGGCTAGCATCTCTAGACAGGTGTAAATGTCTTCTTCCGCAGTTACAGGAATGCCGGTGATCTCGAGGTTGTTGACACGGGTGTACTGCTCGATGTCAGCGAGTTGCAAGCGCGTCGTCCGGAGCTCGTCACGAAGCCGCACGTTTTCCTCTTCAAACTTGGTACATCTCTCTTCCAGATGCTGTTGAGACGACTCCACGGAGTCTGTACGCCGGACTATGGTGTCTAACTGCATTTTAAACTCCGATAGCTGTTGTTGAAGAGCTGATACCCTTTCGTCTGTGTTAGAATTGATTTTAGTTTTTAGGTCATCCAGGGCACTGAGAAACCATGACTTATCTTCACTTGAGTCTTTGTCGAGGGATGACACTGACGAGGCTTCTTCACTGCACCCTTCGCACTTCCACGAACGAGTCATAGTTTTAGTAAAGCCGCGCACACACGTGGCGTGGAACGTAGACTTGCATGCGGTACACTTGGCGGTAGTCTCACCGGACGAACATAAGACGTCGCACTTTCCGCATTTGCCACTCATGCTGACTCACAGAAATGAAAAACGAGATAAATAATTAAATAAATAACATGTGTTGCAAAGTCTTACATAACCTAAAACAGACGGTAATGTAGGCACTGAGCAGGACTAGGCACGCGTTCAGATAAGGTTGGAACGACGAGATAAGAGGTCCTTCCTCATCGGCGCTCAGACAGCAACTGGAATGATGGACCAACTCCTGATGGACCCATGGGGTTTGTGGCAGTTTAGTTCTATTAAGTTATTTCTTGTAAGAACATTTATTTGAATAGTTTTTTAATGTATGATTTAAAAGCGCAACCTAAGCACCCATGCTCCCTAGTTACATTAACAACTGTTCATAAAAAGTGTTTAGAAAGTTTAGTTTATTAATTGTTAATGGATGCAGTGCATACAACCATACAACACATCTAGCATTTTGTATGCCGTCTACTGAAGCGCCTTCAAGAGAGCAGTGAGGGCAGTAGACGCAACCCGCATGACGGCAGACAATATTTTTAACCTAGGCTAGTACAGAATTTCTATCTATCGGTCACGCGCCAGCTTAGCTGACGCTAGCTGAAAGTGTATCACTATATTTCGTTTCGTTGTATTAATAGGTTTACAAACTACTCATAGATTTACGTTATAAAGGCTTATCAAATACGTTAGCAATTCATTCAATAAAGCAATTATTATCAGGTATTTTGAAATGAAAGCTACTCAGGGTCTACAAAATACTAGGTAAAACTCCAGTCAACGAGCACACGCATACTAAAATACAATAACTTTACTAACTATACCGGTATGGTTATGAATTTATTCAAATAATCTTATTAATGGTCAATTATTTTTGGATATAGTTATTCACCATCTTAAGGAAAATATAGCAGTAGATGAATAGAACCTTCAGAGGCGGCTGGTTATTTAGTTAGGAACGTAGTTATTGCCAATTAGTTATTGATTTGTGCACCTAATTTGGCTTTAAATTGCCTTTAATAACTATAAATGAGTAACGTCTTGCTGTCTTCGTTAATAATTGCCTTTACAGGTGTACGTTTGCTCAAAGAAAGTGTTCAAACATAGCTATTTGTACTTTAACTATAAATTATTTGGTTTATCCTGTTTTAAATGTCATGTCAACATTTTTATTTTGTAAACCCAATACCTTTGCAACTAGCACGCTTACACTAGTAGAGGACGTATATCAGGTATGAAGAAAAATGTTGCAAATCAATAACAGAAGAATAAGATCAACATAAGTATTGATTGCGTGAGTCTATGTACAGTCTCATGTTATAGAAACGTTTCATGCTTGCAGTTATGACGTGCACAACTGACAGAATGTTATAATTATTATTGACAAACGTAACTATTTATCACTTGTAGTATTGAATGAATGAAACAATGCTTTATTTACATGATCTAAGTACAAGCTTTACAATACATTTCCATAGTATAACCAGTTCATGATTCACACAGCAGGCTCGCATTTTTCCAACTTGGTCTTATAAGACCGTCAGCCGGGTTGGCAAACACATTGTAAATGCTAGATAAAACAGTACATTTGTATACATTCAAATTGCCCTTCTGATGTACCATTAGGCCTATTCCAATTAAAAACATTTTTTTTTAATTAATTTATTTTTTTATGTTTTTTTTTTAATTCTATACATTTATACATACACTTGTAGTATTAATAATTTACTATCAATAGTCCAATATTAAAATTAATGCCATGCACATAATTAGTGCATAAGTCTATAAATCAATCAATGAAACAGTGCAACAATCAGTAAATCAAATTTGCATTCCATAATGCATTTGTGTGTTGAAAGAGCACTATTATGATCGTTATAATGCATGACGTTTGCAACTGGCATGTAAATACACTTTATCTCCTATTATGGTAGCAAATCTCTTTACATTATGGACAGTAGGCTCTAGTTTAGAACGCTTTTGATTTAATAACTTAAGTAAGAAATTAAATACTGTAGTTTAGTGAAAACTAGGATTTAGTAAGAGTATTTCTAATCTCACAGTGCACTAGATATTTAAATTATTAAAATTACTTTAGTATTTGAAAATAAATTTAGAGATGATAAATAACTCTTCAGTGGCTTTTTGAAATTAGTAAATAACATTGCTCTTAAGGTTGGCAGATTAAAGATGGCCGCTAGCCTCCATGGACTCCCTTGGAAAACAATTACAAAACTAAAAAGAAACTTTCTGATCTCACAGTGCACTGGATATTTTAATTACCATCACTTGGGTTTTTGTAAATATTTTTGGATGAAAAATTGCATTTCAAGAGCTGATTTTAATCATCTAATATGGCCGCCAGCCTCCAAAGACTCTTAAGACTAGGTGCAGAGGGTGGTGGCATCGACACACTTTTAAAAGTCATATGATAGGCAGGATTTGAGCCCGGGTCCTCGAAACCGTACACGCACTATTAATAGACCAGCTGATACCCCTACATGTTAATACTAAAATGCATTTGAATTTTAGAAAAAAGTGTGTGATATCGTGCTTTAAAGGTTTACGTATATAAGTCAAAACGTCTAATTAATTGTTCTTATACTGATAAAAAATATCTGTTTGTGGAACAGATATAAAAATAGACAAGTGTAAAGTGAAGTTTAAAGTTAAGTTCTTTTTCTACGAGCTGTAGTTAGTTAGTTACACGTGATTTACCTGTATTAACAATTATTTATAATATACGATCATAAATACTCTGAAGTCTTTCAATAACTGGTACACTTTCAAGTTACTCTGTCCCCAAATTGACTAAATGGAAATAATTGGTCTTTGTCAGCAACCACTACCATTAATGGCTATGGAAGAAAATTACTTTCATATAAGGTCTCATGCAACTTCAAGGCTTGCTTTTAGCTCTTGATAGTTCTTGATTAAATTTTGAGATTTATACCACAGGCAAGTAATATTGCTTATCTGTGTAACTACGTAGTACAAACGTTAACTATATTACCGGTTAAACTACTATTTTTATTTTTAGCGAATTTCCCTATAGGGAAGTAGCTATTACCGTAGGTGGCACGGTAAGACCTAGACCCGGGACCGATTTACTTTTTCATTTTGATGTCTCCAGAGGCCAAAAACACCATTCGTTCAAATTTTTATATATGTATATATATATATATAGACTTATATATATATATATATATATATATATATATATACGTCCGTGAACGCGATAACTTGAGTAATTTTGGTCCGATTTTGATGAAATTTGGTTTAAAGGTGTAAAGCGGGATAAACTTGAATGAGTTCGCGAACCAGCACGATCGGACCATGGGAACGGGGCTTTACGGGGGGTTTTATGGGGTAAAAATTGGTTTTTCTCACTTTTTACCCTCAAAACAAAAAATTTCCCGATTTATCTTTAGACCTTTTTAAAGAGCTTAAAAAAACAAATAATTTGGTATATAAAAGTATTTTTGTTCAATTATTAGTAAGGAAGAAAATTTAAAAAATTGTAAATTTAAAATTCCCATGTTATTCTTATGGAGAATATTGTCAAATGTTGTAGTTTGCTTGTTTATGGATATATTTTGATCAAACTTGGCAAATTTATTTATTTTGTACTAAGCTATCAATATTTTACTCAAAAACACACTTTATTAGTTTCCTTGTAGCAGCAAACCTAGGTACTCGTTAAACCTAATGTTATTAAAATATATTTAACTGAAAATCAATTTAGACGAATGGAAATTCGCTTAGTCGGCAGGTTTGCTGCGGCGGGGGTATTATTATTATATGTTAACTAATCTGTAATTTTATGAAACAAATAAGATATTTGACTACAACTTTAGTAGAGGGAGATAACTATTACAAAAAACATACTCTTGCCCAAAAGGTATTTATTTCTAGATAGGTGGACATGCTGAGTGTCCCACAATACCCAAAAATAGGGATAAGTTAAGATTCTCGCAATGAAATTGAAATCAAAAACTAATTTGTTTGTAAAACCCTTAGTTAGCAAGATATTCGCTTTTTTTTTGTTTTGAATCCATATACACAATTAATTTAGTTATCAAAATTTATTTTTAATATACAATTTTTTTGTATTTACGGAAAAAACATTAAATTTTTTTTTTAATTTCAAATGGATGTAATTTTAATTTTAATAAAATAAATCACTAAAAAAGTCTTAATTAATAATATAAAAAAATTAAATTTTTTTCGTCATATATACCATCATCTATAAAACGACACAGGAGTTTTGAAAGACAAATAATTGACCACTGAAAATCACGAGAAAGTTCTACAGACTACTAGGTTACTTCTCATTTTGCGTCTTTATTTCAGAGTGGGTGTATATGAAACACCTGTCCACTATGCCATAGTATTTGATTAGGATAACATAGCGATATTTTGCATAAAATATTTCGTTTATCTACAAGTTATTAAGTTGCAGATTCCCATGTTTTAATATGAATAAAAACAAAAATTAATTACAACATTTTTGCTTGGGTGTTTCATTTTCCGTGAGTAATATAAAAATTTCAGAGAAACTAAAGCTTTTTATGAGGCAATAATAATACAATAAATTATGTAGACAGTTAAGTTGTCTAATGAAGTATAAACTGAAACAACAGGTTCGAAATAAACTTAAGAGTAAATTAAAAGGTGAGTTGAAAATAAATAAGGGTAAAGTACTGTAAAACTATACTTTTCGCAGGAAAACACTTAACGTAGTGTGAGGAGAAGTGGTTTCCAAACGAAATGTTCGTTTTAGCTTTAACACCCTGATATAAAGTCTTGTTGGGAAAGGTTTGGCCTTTGTTGTGGAAAACACCACTTTGTAAAGGATACCCGCAATTGGTCGTTTTTCATTGCCTTACGTTAATCTGGTTGTCTATTTGATTTGTCTTATAATTCAAGTACATATATTTATTAAATTTAGTTAGTCATATACGTATATTTTCGATTACTGTTAAGTGTTTGATTCATTAATAAATAAATACAAATAAAGTTAGTATAAACTGTTATTGCAATAAATTATAGTTTTTATTAACTATGTAATTTGAAACCTCGTTTAATTCCATAATTGAGAATAGGATAAACTATTTAAAAAATACAAATGAAAATATATCAGTTTAAACGCGCTAAACTAACATCATTAAACCCAATGTGAACATAAGGATTTGGTTTACCTAAAGCAGGATCATTATCCACACAAATTATAAATATTACACATGTACACAATAGAAACATGTTTAACAATATTTCACAATAGAACATTTTAATTGTATACAATCAAAATTTCAAAAGGAAGTACTCCTTTATAAGATGCCAATTGAGAAATACACTTAATAAAGGGATTAATATTAATAAGCGGGGTAGAAGTAGTTTGAGAAATTAATAATCCAAGATGTAGTATAGTCTATAATCTTCACAATATTCCCCAAAATGTATACATATTCATATCAATTATAAACATTTAAAATAATTTTATTATTCATAGCCTCTTCGCCGAAATAAAATAATGGATGGGTCTTACTTAAAATTGCTGGCTTTAACTGGACTCTGGCATAAAAGAAGATTTAATTTATCTCTGTCTGAAAACACCAAGCAAATCTAATAATTACCATTCTTAAAAAGGTTCAAACAATTAAAATTGGATTGGAGATGTGCTGTGTGATACGAACCTTTCTGAAAATGTGCTTTTTAAGAACAACATTTAACATTTTTGTCTGAAACTTAAAATATTTACTGCATTTGTTAAAACGACTCAAAATGATTTAACAATAATACCTTTCTTACTTTACAATCCAAATAAAAGTCTGACAACTATGGAATACTCTGAAATATCCCTATAAAACCATTTAAAATTACTTACAATTTCTACAGCAACCAAGTCCACATTTCCACTAAAACTTAACTGACAAACTACTTTGAATTATCTAATCATCCAGACCTACCAATTTAAAAGGTAAAATACTCTGCTTTCTTACTAAGGAGTAACATAAGAATGTTACTTAGCATAGATTATAAATATAGTTTTAGTTTTAGTAATTTCAAATTATTTGAATACTTTACCTTCTTAATACAATAGATAGATACCTCTTAAATACTTTAAAATATATTTATTTTTGGATAGATACCAGAAAACTAAATGTAACTGGCTCATTTAGAGCTTATTTTTAGCAGTCGAGACATGAAACCTAAATGTTAATGAATAATGGTTCATCGTTAATATTGAACTAGTATTCACTATGTAACTGGATAACATTAATTACATAGTGTATGTAGAATGTTTATAGATATCAACAAATCATAAGTACAGTAGTGGTAAAATGTTATCCGTAAACATTTCTGGTTTGATTTAGCCATATTTAAATATTGTATACATATTCGTTCATACTATTAATGCAAGTTAGGTATACTGAATTTTAAAATTTTACAATAAGAAAAAAATTAAGCTTTTTAACGACAAAAGGTTATTAAGGATATACTTTGGATATATTTAATATATTTAAGTCACCTCGATCAAAAAAACCTAATATGTCAAACCATTTAATGTGTGTGCAAGTAATAGTTTAATGTTCCCGCTACAACCCAATAAAGGCGCAAACTGACCGATACTGGACAATTGCTTACTCGGTGTTGAAACCATATTGACCAGCAGGAAATCTACTTCTATCACCTCAGCAACCACGTTGTGCCATATTGAGCGATATTAGTTGGTTTCTACTGAAAATATAAGTTAAGTGAAGCCGTTTAAAGGCATTAAGCCTAGTTTTGCAATAGCTAAATTAACGTACTCCAAGTGGTTTAGCATCTTATATATTGTAATAGGAGATTTACTAGGGCTGAAATGGGCAATAAATGTCATCTCTATTATTAGAGTAAACATAAAGGTATAAGGTACAACCATTGATTTATCACTTAACTGATCAGATTAAGATATTTCTAATCACTTTTTAATTAAAATATAGCAATCTGTCACAGAAATAATCGGGTATAAATAATTAATTATAAATAAATAGGATGTTCCGTCAGGTAAACAGCCAAATTCAAAATGGAATGGAAAATAAGAAAATTAAATAATAAGGCTAGGCTATCCGGGGTTGCCTTAGTTTAAAACTAGATATCGTTATATTACTGTTGTTTTTTATCATTTGATATTATTGAATTTGGTGTCGTTTGATAGGAATTCTAGACACAAAATATAGTGTTTTTGACATTTCTTTCACAAATTCCAGCCGATTTTTTTCGTTTAAATTTTATGAACCTACATACAAAGTTTCATTAAGATCGGTTGGAACAATCTAAAGATACGAACGTGTATGTGAATAATACAAAATGGTGGATACCTGGTTAGCGAAGCGATTTTGGAAACAGTTTTCTTTTCGTCATTTTCTCTTTATTTTAACCCAAGAAATCCCTTTGTAAATTATATAATAACTTTTTTTAACACCCCTTGTGTTTATAGTTCGCGTTATTTTATTTAAGTTTTTTAAACGGATACACAACACATTTACATATCAATATTTAATTCTGTTATTATTTCAATCATCAAAACGTATAACAACTACTAGTGTAATTGATAAGTTTTTTTTCCAATTCTTACAATATATGACCGCTGTAAAAGTATTGTGATAGCACCGAATATAAAACACACACCATTTACTCGGGATAACGTATTGAAGTGTTCCCAGTTAGCCCTCAGATCTGACCCCTTTTACACAACAGCTGTGGACGGAGAAGATTATTTCGCTTTCTTTACTAAAAGGTTCGTCTTTACATTTCCCATATAGAGTTTAAAACTTGACAGTGTCAAAAAATGTATAGTTGTTCGGTAGATAAATAGTTTTAGAAAAGAAAAAATATGTTTGATTATCATTTGTTTGAGGCTGAAAACGAGGATTAAAATCAACTGTAGGATATTATTTATTTACGAAAATATGATAAGGTTTCAGAAAATTGAAATTAATTCACTATACACTACATAAAAATTACAGTGGAAGGCATAAAACACATATGTTAGGAACAGTTATAGTACTGAACAAAATAACAATTGCGTATTTTATACTTCTTAAAGTGAGATTTGTATTACTAGGGTAATAATATCTCAGTTATGAAGTCTCATTTATTTAGTTTCTTGTAGTCTTTTGGTGTGGTTTATGTAACACGAGATTGAAATAAGTTACGTTTCTTTATTCTTTACTAACTATCTTGGCAATGCAATAATTTACTATTATGTCCCGAGAGAAAATGTTAAGGTACAAAAAGATCTTATGAGAAAAATCTTTATGTTTGCCATGAATAATCATAATATATTTGAGTACAATATTTAATCTTAATTGTAATTAACTAATTAAATAACAATTATTCACAATTAGTTACGATAGAAGTAGTGGCGAACCCACAAAGATAAGTCACTTGGGGCGTTTTTCCCCATAAGAATAACATGGGGATCATTTTTTGGCCACTTTTTTAAAGATCCAGCTCTCGACCTATACACCCCTATATAAATTTTCTACTTTTTTAATACTGAAAAACACGTCTGGAATATGGCTCATTTTTTTGGCCACCCGGCTCTCGGCACGCGAACTCGGGCGCGCTCCTGGTCGCGGGTGTGCTCTAGGCATGCTCTCGACCCATGGCGTGCTCCCGCTCGCGGGCATGCTCTTGGCATGCTCTTGACCCATGGCGTGCTCCATGCTATGGTCGGGCTCCTGCCCCATGCTCCCGCTCCTGACTCTAATGAATGACTGAGTGTAACCCAATGACCCCAATCAAAACTAATTGTTAATTTTCTCTGCCTGTCTGGCGCCAGTCTGTCTGGGGCAGGTTTTTTTGACAATTTTTGGGTATAAAAGGGGGAGATTCTATCGTATCCTCACTCACTTGGACTACCTCGCCCACCTGGACTACCTCGCCCGCCTGGACCACCTCACCCGCCTGGACTACCTCGCCCGCCTGGACTACCTCGCCCGCCTGGACCACCTCACCCGCCTGGACCACCTCACCCGCCTGGACTACCTCGCTCGCCTGGACTACCTCGCTCGCCTGGACCACCTCACCCGCCTGGACTACCTCGCCCGCCTGGACTACCTCACCCGCCTGGACTACCTCACCCGCCTGGACTACCTCGCCCGCCTGGACCACCTCACCCGCCTGGACCACCTCGCCCGCCTGGACTACTTTGCCCGCCTGGACCACCTCACCCGCCTGGACCACCTCGCCCACCTGGACCACCTCACCCGCCTGGACCACCTCGCCCGCCTGGACTACCTCGCCCGCCTGGACTACCTCGCCCGCCTGGACTACCTCGCCCGCCTGGACTACCTCGCCCGCCTGGACTACCTCGCCCGCCTGGACTACCTCGCCCGCCTGGACTACCTCGCCCGCCTGGACTACCTCGCCCGCCTGGACTACCTCGCCCGCCTGGACTACCTCGCCCGCCTGGACTACCTCACCCGCCTGGACTACCTCACCCGCCTGGACCACCTCACCCGCCTGGACTACCTCACCCGCCTGGACTACCTCACCCGCCTGGACTACCTCGCCCGCCTGGACTACCTCGCTCGCCTGGACCACCTCACCCGCCTGGACCACCTCACCCGCCTGGACCACCTCACCCGCCTGGACTACCTCGCCCGCCTGGACTACCTTGCCCGCCTGGACCACCTCGCCCGCCTGGACCACCTCACCCGCCTGGACTACCTCGCCCGCCTGGACCACCTCACCCGCCTGGACTACCTCGCTCGCCTGGACTACCTCGCCCGCCTGGACTACCTCGCCCGCCTGGACTACCTCGCTCGCCTGGACCACCTCACCCGCCTGGACCACCTTACCCGCCTGGACTACCTCGCCCGCCTGGACTACCTCGCCCGCCTGGACCACCTCACCCGCCTGGACCACTTTGCTCATCACCTGAATCTTCTTGTTTTAACATGTAAGCTAGACTAGTGTAGGCCTAATATATTGTCGCGTGTCGGGTCATGGGATCAATTGGTTGTGACCAATTGATGCTTGTACTCATACTATGTATTTCTTTTAGTTTGAAGTTTAGTTTCTTTTAGTTCTTTAAGTTGAATTTAGTTTTGATTTAGAAAATTATAATTGCCAAATCTAATTGTGTGAAATAATTTTGAATATTAAAAATATAAAATTAATATTCAAAATTATTGTTTTTATTAAATGAAATTTTTAAAATGTAATTTCTACTATATATAGAAGATGTCAACCTAGTTTTTTAGTTATATGTCAATTGTATGCTGCTTCTCTATCCAAAATGTAACCTTATTTTGTTATTACTATTTTTAAGCGAGTCAAAAGTGTACAAGTTATTTTTTTAAAACTTAGCCGAATCTCAATCACTGGGGACTTTGAGTCAAAAGTGTACAAGTTATTTTTTTAAAACTTAGCCGAATCTCAATCACTGGGGACTTTGAGTCAAAAGTGTACAAGTTATTTTTTTTAAACTTAGCCGAATCTCAATCACTGGGGACTTTAAGTCAAAAGTGTACAAGTTATTTTTTTAAAACTTAGCCGAATCTCAATCTCTATATAATTTTTTCATAGGTAGTCTTCTCTATATAACTAACACTAACTCTGTATAAATGTAGACTCAGCATTCTGCTAAAAAGAGTTTTTATTTAAGATTTAGAATTTAGTTTTGATTTAGAAAATTTTAATTGCCAAATATTATTGTATAAAATTGTTTTGAATATTAAAATTTAGAATTATGATTTGAATTATTACTTCTCATTAATTTAAATTGTAAATTGTTCTACTATATAGAAGATGCCAACCTATTTTTTAATTTCATATATAAAAATGAAGACCACATGTCAACATTGTTTTGCATCGCTCTCCAAAAAAAGCAACCTTATTCGCCACTACAAGGTAATACATAAAATGAAGGTGAAACTGTGCAAAGTTTGTGATTTAATCTGTGATAGTAACATAGCTCTAAAATCTCATATATTACAAACTCATAAGACTTGTAATTTCTGTAAAAGAAATGTTGTTGGTCATTTTAAAAGACACGTAAATTCTTGTAACAAATGTCCATATACAATGATTAAATTTGTCGGTGAATCGATTAAAACTGAACTTAAAAGTACTCTTCAGTCTTGTCCTCTACCGATAAAATGGACTTTAGTAAGGAGAATTAAATTTATAAAATATTCAATGGATCAAAATGGGCAATTAGTTAATGAAAAAGAATGTATTGCAGATTTTAGAAGCCTTACTACCTTAACTATTGAGAAAAGAGGTTTAATACACCAAATTGAAAATGCACTTTTAAAGATTGATGCTTCCATACACAAATACCAAGCCCAAGGTAGTGGATGGATATATGACCATACTAAGTATTGGCAGTTGCACGTTTACAAGTATAAGCCCTTAACTCCAAAGTCGCATATTCCCACACCAAAAACTATTCAATCGAAACATGCAGTTTTAAATATAAAAAATGCTGATAATAAATGCTTCCTTTGGACAATTTTAGCAGCTTTACATCCAAGGAATTGTATCAATGAAAATGCTGAAAGGGTCTCCAATTATGTACGCCATGAAAGTCAGTTAAATATGACAAACATAAAGTATCCCGTAAAAATATCTGATATAGATAAATTTGAAAGACAAAATAATATAAGTGTTAATGTATTTGGGGTTGAAGACCAGAAATGCATATATCCATTAAGAACAACCAAACTAAACTGTGATACTCATGTAGATTTATTATTATTACAACTAGGTCGTAAATCACATTACTGTTTAATTCGTGATTTTAATAAGTTAATGTTGAGATGTACAAAAGATGACCATAAGAAGTATTTTTGTAAGTTGTGTTTGCAACATTTTTACACTAATGATATATTAGAACGTCACACAACATATTGTAAAAACTTTGATGCCCAACGAGTGGAAATGTCTAAACAAGATACATTACAATTTAAAAACTATAAATATCAACTTAAAGCCCCATTTGTGATTTATGCAGATTTTGAATGTTTTATAAACTCAAACAAGCATACTCCATCTGGATTTGCATTCGTTGTAGTGAGAGATTCTAAGATTATTTCTGAAGAGTTATATAGTGGTGCAAATGTTATGGACGTGTTTTTCAAAAGGTTATTTGAGACTTATGACTTCATTAAACGTCAAATGTCGATATATATTCCTCTTGTAATGACTCCAGAGCAAGAGGCATCTTTCCAAAACTCAACACATTGTCACATTTGTGAAAAGCCCCTATATTTTGATAGGGTGAGAGATCATTGTCATTCAAATGGCCACTACCGTGGAGCTGCCCACAATGATTGTAATTTAAACTATAAAGTAACAAAGAAAATCCCAGTATTCTTCCATAACTTAAAAAATTACGATGGTCATTTAATAATGCAACACTTGGGAAAGTTTAATAAACGTAAATTAAATTGTATAGCTAAAGATATGGAAAAATATATATCATTCTCTGTTGATGATTTAGTATTTTTGGATTCCTATAACTTTCTGTCCCTTCCATTATACAAACTAGCTTCCAATTTAAATAAATTTAGATTCATAGACAATCCACTACTACAACGTAAAGGTGTATTTCCTTATGAATACATGACGGGACCAGATAAGTTTGCAGAGTCTCTACCCCCAATTGAATCATTCTATAGTACTCTAACTAAAGAACATATCTCTTCCAATGAATACGAACATGCTAAAAATGTATGGACCCATTTTAATATAAATAATTTACAAGAATATCATGATTTATATCTTAAAACAGATGTATTGCTACTGGCTGATGTGTTTGAGACATTTAGAGACCTGTGTTTAAAAGATTACAAACTTGACCCTGTACATATGTATTCACTTCCTGGACTTACATGGGAGGCCTGTCTTAGAATGACAGGAATAAAATTACAATTATTCAAAGATATTGACATGCATTTGTTCATAGAAAGTGCGATTCGAGGAGGAGTCAGTATGATTTCTACACGTTACGCTAAAGCAAATAATAGATATATGGGTGAACACTATGATCCCAATCAAGAGAGTGTCTATTTAATATATTTAGATTGTAACTCGCTATACTCAACAGCGATGTGCGAGCCGCTACCTATGGATGGATTTTGTTGGTCGAATGAGATAGACTACAAATATAATCAAAATGATGAGTTTGGATACATTTTAGAAGTTGATTTAAAATATGATAAAAGCTTACATGATTTACATAATGACTATCCATTAGCACCAGAGAAAATGAATGGCAAATTAATGCCAAATTTAAATGACAAAACTAAATATATTTTACATTATAAAGCATTACAAAAATATGAGGAATTGGGTTTGATTGTAACAAAATACCATAGAATTTTAAAATTTAGACAGTCTAAATGGCTTGCGCCCTATATTAATTTTAATATTGAAAAACGCAAATGTGCTAAAACTGATTTCGAAAAAGACTTTTATAAATTGTTAAATAATAGTCTCTTTGGTCGAACAATCATGAATCAACGCAAGTTTCGTGATATATATCTCAAGGATGAGTCACTATTAACAAAATATGTCACTAATCCAAGGTTTGACTGTAGCAAAAAGTTTGATAACAATTTACATGCTCTACATTTAAATAAATTAGTTGTAAAGTTTAATAAACCAATATATTTAGGAATGACCATTTTGGATATTAGTAAAGTAATAATGTATGATTTCCACTATAATTATATGTCAAAATTTAAGAATAAAAGATTTCTAATGACAGATACGGATTCATTAATGTATGCTATAGTTACAGAGGACTTTTACAAGGAAATAGAATGTGACTTACACTATTTTGATACCTCTGGATATAGTAAAGACCATTTCTTATACTCTGATAAAAATAAAAAAGTCACTGGAAAGTTTAAAGATGAATTAGGTGGTCATATTATGTATGAATATTGTGCTTTAAGACCAAAGTTATATTCTTACATTCCTCTAAAATGGTTATATGAAGAAGACAAGCAAGCTTTAGAGGTGAAGAAAGCTAAAGGAGCTGATGGTGCCACTGTTAAACATCTCCTCAGACATCAACATTATTTGAACTGCCTTGCAACTGGGCAAGATTACTATGAGAATGTGACAAGAATTAAATCTATAAATCATCATCTTCAAACCTTAACCATGAATAAAAAAGTACTATCCTTTGACGATGACAAGAGGTTTATTCTGGAAGATGGGATCAACACTCTTGCGTTTGGTCATTATAAAATTGATGTTCAAAATGTGTAGATATATAATAAATGTAAATGTTAAAAAACTCCAGTCTTTCATTTATTTACCCTTACCATCCTCTTGATAGAATTGGTCAAACATAAATCTATATTTGCCATTATTCTTTGGCCTTTCTTTGTCTATTACGAGAAAGCCGTATTTAGTTTTATCCCAACATTGATGACAGAGATTTTTAAATTGGTCGAATGAAAAGTCATTACCAACATGATTGTGATATACATGTTTTAAATTTAAATCATCTTGTTTAAATAATATTAGGAAATTTACATTATCACGTAAATGTTTCTGTACTTTGCTGTAAGATTGACACAAGTAAAAACAGTTAATATTTTTATGTCGACCCATTGAGAAAAATTGTGTAATATTTGGACTATTTATGTCATCAAATACAACAACTGACTGTGATTTTACATCATTTGGTGTGATTTCACAGTCAGTAAACGTGTGTAATTTCACTTCATCACACAAACTAAATATTTCAATTATTTTTTTATATTTTTCTTGTTCTAAAGATTTAGATATTAAATATAAGTTTGTAAATTTTAATCCTTCCTTTCTTACAATTAAGTTATAAATTACAACCGTCTTCCCACTTCCGCTTGGACCACAAATAACACATCGAATATTGGTAGGAAATAGACCCAACTTCTTTCGTATATTTTCCTTAGTATGTACTATTTTAAATTTGTGTTTTTGTTGAATAAAAGACATTTTTTATATAATAAAAATGGTAAAAAATGTTAATAAGAAAACATGTAAAAAGGGCAAAGGTTTATTCCTAAAGCCTTACAGGGGTCGAGGGTTATTGAATACTCTTATAAATAACCTTCCATTCCCACTTCACATACCATCATATCGGTACTGTGGACCTGGAACGAATATACGTGAGAATATAGCTAAAAATGTACCTCCAAAAAATAAACTAGACTCTTATTGTAAAGAGCATGACATATTCTACATGAATAATCCCGATACCGCTGCTCGGAACAAAGCAGACATGAGATTAGCAGACTTAGCTTGGACTAGAGTAACGGCCAAGGACGCAAGTCTTGCTGAAAGAGCTGCTGCTTATGCCGTGACAAATTTGATGAAGGCAAAAGCAAAGATGGGAATGGGATTAAAATTTAATAAAAAAGATGGACAACTACCAGCTGTTAGAGGTCGCAAAAGACGTGCCTCACTTCAGGGGGGTGTACCTAAAAAACGAGCTAAAAAATCTAACACCAAGAGTAAAAGAGTGCGGAATAGTTAATTTAGACAGTTCATCTGGCACACATTGGACAGCTTATCGTAAAAATAAAGATATTGTAATTTATTTTGACCCATTTGGAATCCAACCTCCAAAAGAAGTAATTAAATATTTTGAGGGATATAAAATATACTATACAACCGATCAAATACAAGATTTAAATAGTTCTATTTGTGGAATTTTATGTTTATCATTCATAAAAAATATTTCTTTATAAAAATGGATTCATTTACTATAACATTTTCGGGTACAGAGCCAGAGCTAAAGTCAGTATTCTTTCCTCCCATAGAATTAAATGATGATTATGTAATTGGATTGGTAGATTTTCAAAGTTATAATTCAATATTTAATGTTAAAAAACCACTAAATACTTTAACATATTACAAAGTAGAGAAAATGACATTACCAAAAGGAGAGATCTCAGTTGATGATTTAAACCAGTTATTAAATGGAAAACTTAAAGTTATAGTAGATAAAAATGGAGAAGCATTAATTAATACTAAATCCAAACTTTTATTCAAAGGGCTTATTCCAAAATTAAATCAACTTAAAGGCAAAAAATTAACCATTAGTGAAGGTGATGATGTTTTCTATTATGACCACAATGCTCCAGTTACAATAGAAATTTCTGAAGGAACATATGAGGTGGTTGAGCTTGCAAAGGAAATTCAAAAGCAAATCCCAGATTTTTTCCTTACAGCTAATAATAAAACTATGAAAGCGACACTACTTTCTAGCCACGTGTTTGATTTTACAAAACCATGTTTAGGGTCTGTTTTATTGGGATTTAAAGGTGTTTCTACTCCTGGTGTTCAGTTTGAATCTACAAATAAAATAAACATTAATAATGTAAATGTGATTAGAGTAAAATGTAATATTGCAAATGGGTCCTATTTAAATGGCAACAAATCACACACCATACATAGCTTTTATCCAGAAGCTCCTCCTGGCTACAAAATTATTGAAGTTCCAAGAAATATTATATATTTTCCTGTAAATAAGAGAAGTTTAGATGTTGTCAGTATTACATTTGCCGATCAGCACGACAAGGCAATTGACTTTAACGGAGAAGAAACTACAATTACTTGTCATATAAAAAAGATATGAGAATTTATAAGAATTTATCTATAAGTGTACAAAATGCTAGGTTCCTAAAGTCAATAGGACTAAAGTTAAAATTTTCTATTAATAAAAATGGAAGATTTTCTAGACGTTACAGGGAAATCCCAATTCGACGATAGTGTGGTTAAAATTACAAATCACTCCTATGTTCCCCACAACACTTTAGCAATAAATAATTCTGATGAAATTCGAATATGTATTAATAATCAAGATTTGCTAACTCTCCCATGTAGAAGTTATCTGTATATTAAGGGAGAAATTGAAAATCATGATAAAGGTCATTTTATAAATAATGCATTTGCGTTCTTATTTGATGAAATTAGATACGAAGTTGCAGGTAAGGAAATAGACATTGTAAGAAACCCAGGAATTTCTAGTCTTATGAAAATATTGAGCTCTTATAATAAAACAACTAAATTGACAAATGTAGCATTTGATTCTGACACGAATTTAAAAGAGTTCCATAAAGGTGGTAAGTTTAGTACATGTTTGCCATTAGAGCTGTTAATGGGTGTATTCGAGGATTTTAATAAGGTATTAGTAAATGTCAAACAAGAATTGGTGTTGAAAAGATCCAAAAATGATTTGAATTGTATATTAACAACCGCTAGTGCTCCAGCCAGTGGCACTGCTGATTTGATTCCTAAAATTACACTTAACTCAATTCAATGGGTAATGCCACATGTAATACCATCAGATGGGGAGAAGTTACAATTACAAAAGATGTTATTGCAAAATAAAAATTTGCAAATTGCATTTAGAAGTTTAGAGTTGCATGAACTTCCATCATATCCCAATACCACAAGACATACATGGTCAGTAAAGACGTCTTCAAGTTTGGAGAAGCCTAGGTATATTATATTTGGTTTCCAAACAGCTAGGGATAATAGTGCACGAAAAAGAACTGATGAATTTGATCACTGTAAATTAAAAAATCTCAAAGTATTTCTAAACTCTGAATATTATCCTTATAGTGATTTGAATCTCGACTTTGAAAATGGAGATGTCTCTAAAGCTTATGAGATGTTTATGAGGTTTAGAGAGACTTACTATAATACTATCCCAGATCCTATGATTAGTAGGGCCGAGTTTATGAAGAAATATCCACTAATCATAATAGACTGTTCTAGACAGAACGAAACAGTGAAGGAAGGAATTGTTGATATTAAATTAGAGATTGAAACTGCAGAAAATGTACCAGCAAATACATCTGCATATTGTTTGATAATACATGATAAAGTGTTTGAGTACAATCCTTTGTCAAATGAGATAAATAAAATGTAAATAAAAGATGAAAAACATTCAACAAGAATTGGTTGACTCTGCAAATCAAATACGAGAGAAATATAGAGCTTTAAAACGTGGCAAGTTTCTAGAGGCTGAAGAGAGGTTTCAAACATTCCAACCTTTAATAGAGCCATTACAAGAATTAAAGAAAATCACATCAGAGAGGCCTCGAATGGAGATACTCCCAATGACTCCATCTAGAATATCAATTATACCAAGATTACAACCATTACAACCATTACAACCATCCACCCCACAGAAATTAGATTTTGGTCTTTTAGCATCAGACTATTTAGGAAATTACCTCAGTAAAAGTAGTATGACAGACACTACATATGGTATTAGACGAGAAGCAAATAAATTTTTTATTGGAAATAAGGAAGTTGATATTGCCAATGATGATGTTACAGTTGCAAATAAAACCTACAAGGGGACAAAAGGTTTATGGGAATTGTTAACGTTAAAAGAACCTGAGAACTATACTCAGGCTGATTTGCAAAATTATAAAGAGATTTTGGAAGCTACAAATGGACATTTAAAGAGTTACAAAGATGGTGCACCAATTTCAAGTAATAGACATACTAAATATCTTAATATAATTAAACCTCTATTTAAATCTGTTGGTGAAGGTTTGAGACAAGTGACTGGTAATAAAATAGACTATATTTATTGGGATGATCCTAATGAGCTTGTAGATAGGTTAAGACTTCTTTGGCTAAGTCGCCAAGCCGGTAACTCAGGAGTGGATAATGAAATAGATTCCATTATTGAGGAATTGAGAGAAAGTGGAATTATTTATTAAATAAAAATATGTTTATAGATAAATTTTATCGTTTATATAATCCATATAATAAGCCTGCAGAACCCAGGGCTAGTAGTGAACCTACTTTAAATTTACAAGATGATAGTTGGAATTGTTTAAACCGTAAAATTGGTAATGTTAAAGATGGGGAGTTTGTAGATGATGTATCAACTTTAGGACAGACATTAACTAGAAAAGGTGATGTCTTTTTACAAGGTAAAACTAAATATGAGTTTATAGAATCTAAGAATAAAAAGTGGAATGCTAAAAAACAGAAAATTACTAATGTGGAAAAGGGTGAAAGTTTAGATGATGTGCCCACTTTACAACAGACTTTAATACGAACAGATGGTGGTACATTTGTACAAGACAATAAAAATTATGAATTTTTAGAATCAGAGAATGGTGTTTGGAATGCTAAGAAACAGAAAATTACTAATGTAGAAAAGGGTGAAAGTTTAAATGATGTGTCCACTTTACAACAGACTTTAATACGAAAAGAAGATGGTAAATTTGTACAAGATGATAATAATTATGAATTTTTAGAATCAGAGAATGGTGTTTGGAATGCTAAGAAACAGAAACTTAGCAATTTGATAGACGGTACAGATAGTAAAGATGCTGTGAATGTTTCACAAGTTCCAAAAATGGAAGTAGGCTATTGGAATTTTAATAATAAAAGGTTAGTACGTGTTAAACCAGCCATTGATGACACTGACTGTGTTACAAAAGAACAGACTATAACTTATAATAAAAAACTACATTGTTGGGATGCCAAAAATCAATTCATAAGAAATCTACCAGAAGGGGAACATTCGGATGATATTTGTCTAATGTCACAATCTATGCATTACGATGGATCAAAATTTGTATATGGAGAAAAAAATTTTAATTTGATGGAATATAATCCTGATTTATTAGTTGCTGACCCCACATCTTTGAGCGGATTTAAGTATATAGATAATAGACCATATATACCAGAAAACTATGTATTTAAAAGAATGGAAGATAATCTATTGATTGGGGCTAATGGTGATGTATTTAGAGTTACAGGAAAGGATGATGTTATAAAAAATGAATAAAATTGCATACGAACTTCATAAGCCTGCAAGAAAGAATTTCATTAGAAGGTCTTTTAAAGTATTGGGTATAAACGAAACCATACAAATAGATTTAATTGATATGCAAAATTATGCTAGAGAAAATTCTGGCAATAAATATATTTTAACTTTAATAGATACATTTTCTAAAAAAGCTTATGCTGCTCCACTAAAGAATAAGACAGGGTTAGTGGTTACAGAAGCCATTAAAACCATTCTACCAAAGGGGGTTAAAAACATTCAATCTGACAATGGAAAAGAATTTTTTAATCAATATTTTAGCAAACTAATGAAAAACTTAAATATTAATCACTATCACACATTTTCTACAACTAAGGCTGCAATTGTGGAGAGGTTCCAGAGAACTTTAAAGAATTGGCTATATAGGGAATTTAGTGCTCAGGGGAGTTATAAATGGTTGGATTTACTTCCAAAGTTAATTAGAAAATATAATAATAAAGTGCATAGATCTATAGGAATGAAGCCTAACCAAGTGAGTATTAAGAATAGTAAATATGTGCATGAGAGGTTGACTTCTAAAGTAGTGCAAGTTAAAAAGCCAAGATATAAGGTAGGTGATAGCGTAAGGATTTCCAAGTATAAACATGTTTTTAGTAAAGGATATACCCCAAATTGGACAGGGGAGCTATTTACAATAGCAGAAGTTAAGAATACAAAGCCTGTGACTTATATCTTGAAAGATGAAAATGGCAATATAATCAGGGGAGGATTCTATACAGAGGAGTTGTTAAAGACCAAGTATAAAGACATGTATTTGGTAGAGAAGGTAATTAGGAGAAAGGGTGATTTATTGTATGTCAAATGGCTTGGGTTCCCAAGTAGCCAGAACTCATGGATTTCCGCAAAGGATGTCCAAGGGAGCGCACCATGAGCCGGGAGCGCGTCCGAGTTCGCGTACAAACCTCGCTCGATTTTGAGAATATACATGTGAATAGATGTGGATTTAAAATAGTAATGAAGTTGTACAATGGTATTGAACATTTATATAGGGGTGTACAGGCAAAGATCAGGATTTTTGAAAAAGTGGCTAAAAAATGATCCCCATGTTATTCTTATGGGGAAAAACGCCCCAAGTGACTTATCTTTGTGGGTTCGCCACTACTGATAGAATAATTTTTTTTGAATGTAACTACAAGTTAACTGTCGTATTTGTCTACGCCCATGTTAACCATAACGTAGTTTTTTTACAAACGGTATGAAAGTTTTAATATTGTCCACATTTACAATTTTTATAACTTTTACAAACACTGAAACCTTCTAAGAAAAGAGGACTTTTAGAGTACGTCAGTTTTAATGTGAAATACGTTTTTCAATTACATTCTTTTATCTCAATAACACATTTCATATAAATGAAAATTAAACAGTTTTGACACCATGCTTAATCGAAACACTAAACTATTCACACAAAAACGTTACTTTAAACGTTACATCTATTTGCAACAATGACGTTTCAAACAATAACTATCATCCATACGTTTTACATTTCCCTCCATCTACGACAATAGATACATTGTTACATTGTACAAACAACAATCATGTTTTGTCCGACTCATATAGCAGTAATTTCGCAACGAAAACAAACGGTAATAGATATCAGTATCTAATAAACAAAGACCGATATTGCAGCGGTAATTTGTATTTGTTTAAACAATGGACGTAGTAAATAGTTGTTATTTGGCAGCTTGTGAAATATAACAAAAATTTGAATTTGGAGGAAGAGAGCTATATTATGAACAAGTAACTAATCGTTTTGGTTCCAAAACATATTTTGATACCCTTTCTAAAAAAACCACAATTATTACAAATAAACCCACCCCAGGAAAACCTTCATGCTAAGCGAATTTCTATTTTCCTGGCTAGATTTACACTTAAATATATCCTTAAAATTGTTAATTGTTTTTCCTATTTAAATTGCTGTAATTTTAATAAGTAGGTTTGCTACTACGGAAAAGGTGATGAGGTGTGTTTTCTTATTGAAATGTTGATAAGTATAAAATAAACAAAATTGCCAAAATTTTATTAAAATGTATCCATGAACAAGCAAACTACAACAGTTTACTTATTCTCCAAGATAAAAACATAGAAATTTTTAATTTAGACTTTTTTAATTTTCTCCGTAACTGTTAGGCATACGCTTCAGTACGCTAAATTTATTTATTTATTTATTTTTAGCTCTACAAAATTTTGAAGAAAGAAATTGAAAAATTATTCTTTTTAGGGCCAATTATGGGAAAAATGTTTAAAAAAAATCTTTTCAAATCAAATCAATAAAAAAATCTTTTTTTAAATCCCCCGTAAACCCCCGTTCCCATAGTTCAATCATGATGGTTTTGTTTTATATACACAAATATGAACTGAGGACGTTTTGTCCTCGATAATATCTTGTTCCCCATATGGGAAATTGATAAATAAAATCATTTTGGAAAAGTCATAATACTGATACTTAATACATATTAATATTGCCATTATGAGAGCTTTATTATTAGAAATTGCACTCAGTAGTCTTATTTGTTGTGCAAATTCATACATATTGTATTGTTTACTAATTAAAACCATCATAATTCATTGCAGGTTAAAGTTAAAGTTTTTTTTTTTTTAGGAATGCCTAACATCATGAAGGAAAAGACTAAATGATTTCTTGAAGATAATTCTTCTCTACAATTTAGAAGACGATAAAATACCGGGGAAAGTAATAATATTGATTCAATTTATAAACAAACGACAATTACTGGACTATTGAAAAAAAAATTAAAGTTAAAAAATGGCTTTTTGTAACCTTTATCTAGTATGAAAAATATACAACTAGATTATCTACTAAAACACTAGGGTGATGTGACTTTTTAATTGGTCTTGGGTTCAGAACAATTTTTAGCCTTATTTATGAAAGTCCAAAATAAATTTTAACAATTTTAGGATAGGAAATATTTAATGAAATTGAGAAAGATACTATAGAAGTGTATAGTTTGTAATTCGTGTATTGGTAGCTGTTGTAGCTGCGGTGTCGTGAATTCCTAAGAGAGTGAATTGAGACGAGTATTTTTAAGCATTCAGTTTTTTCCGTATAATTCCACTAGGCAAAATGCAAGATATCATCAAAGAACTTATGGCAATACTATGATTGTGTTGATTGTAAGACCTATACACTTACTTGCCAGTCGTTGTCCTTTGAATAATTTTCAAGGTGAAAAATGCCAACGTTAACACATTGTTTACTCAAATTAGTGGTTCGTTTCAACAGTAGCAGCTATTCATCCTATAGAAATTTGTGGTGAGATCACAAATTGCTGTACACATATTGTGCACAATGCCACAATTGTGCTGACAACATTGTTTTGTGTTCAAACTGCATATCTGAACAACCTCGGTCTGGTGAGTGGGATGAACATTGCTTTGTATTGTGTTAGACGAGATACCATTCTCAATGGTAGAAATACATATTTAGTACACAGCTGCAATGTTAAAATAGTAGCTATACCTATTTTATAACAAGAGTGGAAAGGAAGTCGTTACATATTTGAATTGCAAGATTTATCGATAACTTTAAATGGTCGAGAATATGTAGCCTATAGACCCACTTTTTACTCGTACATTGAACATTACGTTTCGCTACTCTACAAAGAATAATTATTTTCTTCATTACGAAACTCATAGAATTTTTTTAGGTTATGCCTTCAATTTAAAGTTAATGTTTACTTTATTTGTTGAAACTGGAAGCAGTTGAAAAAACATTAACAAATATTTGTTTGTTTACGTCAGCAAAATTAAAAAAAAAGATAGTAAATATTACTTTCGCATAGTAAACATTCTTTTCCCGTATTAAACAATGTAATGATAGATTCTAGCAGGTGATAAACATGCAATGAAAACATGTCATTTCACAGTATTGTAGCGAAAAAAACATATTTCGATCCTGTTTTGTAACGCTATTTAATCTATCTAAACAGTATTGATATATTATATGTAAAAAATTACAGTATATTAAACTATATCAATTATAAATTGATACTCGTTAAACTCGTTTACAATATTTGCGTTAATTAAAAATGAAATAAATAATGCATTGCCCTTTTTTTCCTTATGGAGTTCTAATAACTTTATCAGATCTCTGCAATAATAGTTTTCCAGCAGCCAGGCTTTTTGCCATTGAGCATTGCAATTATACCTTAAAATCCAGGTAAAAGTCCTTGCCCTCAGAATTTTTGGCCTCTTGTTAATTTGCCATGAATTTGTAATCCTATTTAGTCCTGCAAAACTTTTTCTTTAAAGATTTGATAAAATATTTAACAAACCTTACATTTCAACCTAAAAAAATGATATTGCGCACTTCGGTGTAGGTCTATTATTTGTTCGGCTCTTCATATATGGGCATTTCTATTTGACGATACAAGAGCCTTTCTCATATTCTCTTATTGAAAATTCGATGCAACTGAAATACGAATATTCATTACTATTTTACTGTGAAATAGCTTATTGTATTTATTGTAATAACTAAAACCTAGTTGTAAATACAAGAGAAAACGAAAATAAGGAGAATGAAATTAAAACATACTATTATTTATTGCTTTTTGTGAAGAACAATATATTGAACGTACCCAACAAACATTATCGTACATGGAACCCTAAAGATCTTGTATTAATTAAAGTTTCAGTTTGAATATAAAATATTGTAATGTTCGTTACAGTTCAGTATATCTTTTGAACCTTATGAGTAAGGATATTTTACAGATCTTATGAATGATAAAATAGTACTAAACAGATTTAATTTAAACAAAATCCATTACAAAAACAGACAAGGGAAATTAATTGTTGTGTGAATTGTCTAGACTGCCTCTCATTAGGGAACTCCTAAATAGCTTTGTGTTCAGTTTAATTAATTGCTTTACTGAAATCCCATAGGAAATGATTTTAATAGAAACTACATAGAAGTCCACGCTTAATGGAATCAATTAGGTCTTCTTTATTCGATTAAAGCGAGAGAAGTGGATCAAAGATTCTAAGTAGTAGTGTAGGAGACTCTAAAATAATTGAAGCCACTATTTCATATTAATCAGCCGTTTGTTTAATTCAAGTGTTTTTATTTTACGAGTAATAATGTCCTACTAACTAGTAACTTGGCTACAAAATACAAACCAGAAAAAAAGTTACTTATGAAAAAAATAAACTATAATTAAGTATTACTTCACAACCATTTTAAACATGTGATTTCACTCATACAAATATACAAATCTGTCTTTATCTTTAAATTCACTACCACTACTTAAGATGTATGTAACATAATCTAAGATTTGGTAAATCTTTGGTTTATCAAGCCTAACCTAGCCAGGCTGACCTAAACGTAGGGTTTGTAGCCTGAAAAGAACATTGTGGTAGTGAATTTACGGAAAATGTCCAAGAAACCATACTATTACATGTCTTTAAAAATGTTTTAAGGAGGTTAGTAATGTGTTGATCTTACGCTACATTATCCATTTATAAGAATAATTAACACGGTATTAAATAAACTTACGTTGAGTAGGATATCCCAAAGGATTTCTATACGTCTTATCTCTTTAGACAGCAATGGAAGGATCGAAGGCAATAGGGTCAAGCAATCCTTAAGGTTAAGTGACCCAGACTACCTCATTACTGTGTAAGACAAAACTGCATTCAGGTTTATAAGTGAAATTCAAATTATAAGAATACACAAAGTAATAAATTATTTACTTTTTGAACATGTAACAGTTTTGAAAAACTTGAAAGATTTATGTAGTATTTGAACTGTTAAATTTTAGTGCTTGGTGATAAAGCCTCGATTGGTGAAAATTTCATTACAGTTCCAAAGTAAACTCTATAATCCTAAAATACCGGTTTTATTAATGATTCAAGATTAAAACATTATACAACACTTGATAATTATTTTTAATAGTTATGTTCATTTGATGCCATTCAGCTAGTTTTAATAGAATATGGAACATTATAAAACTGTTTAAAACATTAATAGACAGAATTCGGAAACTATTAATATATTTAATTTAGAAAAGACAAGATGAGAAACATGATGTTGGCCATGAAATATTTTGATAGTAATTTCATATTGTCATCACGGATATTGAGTTAACACAGTCTTAGCGTTTTTAGATGACATTTTTATTTTGTACAACCCGTTGTATACGCATTGATATTGGTAATTAAAATTTATTTTATATTTGAAAACCGCTCTTACCAGCTGTAAATTGAGTTATTCACTAAATTAAAGTTTATGTTACTAAATACAATAACTTAAGTAACGGTTTTAAAAGGATAATCCAATAGTTAAATATGTCAATGTTTAATACTAGGGTAGTATATATTGAAATTAGGTATAAAAATTAGTTTGTCATGCATGGTTCCTTCTGATTTTATTTATCGACATACTAGGCTTTCAGCTAAGATTTCCACACTTTTCAATTTGTTAACGATGAAAAATGGTCCACTAAGATTAATGGTGGTGGAAACAGGTAAAGGGACGTATATAAAAAGGATTTAGTCGCTATTTAGGTATTATATCGTGGTCATTTCAACTTCAACTTCAAAATTTGGATACTGAAAGTTTGATTGTTCTAATAAGTTGAACAATATGAAGTAGGATTATTTTAAGTCAGATAAATAATTAGGTGGCATTTAGTATGAAATATTATAGTATGAAAATTATCAAGGAAATACATTGTTTAGATCGTTGTGGAATGAAGGATATTCCAAACAATCTTACGCTACTGAAAAAAGACACACTTAAGATGTCTTGGTCTGTGACGCTGTTATTTCAGCATATTAATACAGTAAAGCATTAATACTCTGAAATTCACTTTGCTGGCTTGGACAAAGTTTGATATTTTGAATGTTTGAATCAAAATTGTTATTAGTACTGGTTAATTTGGGCCGAGTGGTAACATCTTTCGACAATTAAATGGAATTGTCTGGGCTAGCAATTCGTTACAACTCTCGCCTTTGAGTTTCAATGTCGCTGGTTTGATCCTTAGCGAGATTGATTCTGGACCCAAAGACCAGTTGTAATTGAACTAGCGATTAATTATGGCTTCCAAAATAAACGGTATCAGAAATCTGACACATACTTCCTTCCCAATAACTTGTCAACAACCTTTGGCATGGCTAAGCGATGAGAGTAACTATGATATATAATAGGTAGAATCACAAAAGTTTCATTTCCTTTTGAACCGTAATTTTTACAGGAATGGGGGGTTGCACTATTTTGTGTAGGACTATTTAGGTTATAAGGACCATAACAGACGAATTTAAATCAAATTTTTTTTAAAAAATCCTTTTTAAAATTTTTTTATCGCATACTAATTTTATTTAAAACCGGCTTTAAAAAATACAATTTCTCTTATTTTATGGGTTTTTATGGGCAAATATCATAATTTACAATAACTTTTAAACCGTTACAAAAATGGGAGTTGTACTATTTTGTTCAAGATTTAAATGGCTACAACATACTGAATGTTTATTAAAATCGTTCGGGCCGTTTTTGAGAAAATCAGATTTTCCGTTATTTTATGAGTTTTTATGAGAACATTTACATTAAAAATCAAAATTTCAAAAAAAATGATAAAAATACCTGGAGATACCATGGATTAGTACCTACATACCAAATTTAATCAAAATCGGACCACAGGTGTAGTCCCTAGCTCTGTGCACTTACACACACACTTCCACACAGACACACACACACACACACACACGGACATCACTTCGAAAACCACAAAACTGATATCCACTCAAAACTCAAACTCAAAAGTTTTAACGAAAACAATACTTTCTCCATATACTATGGTACGGGGGAGAAATTAAAAAGTTTACGTAAAATGGTCAAGACAAGTCCAGGTTTCAAAACTTTCCCTCATAACACGTTGAAAAGTTACAATTGTTTAGACACAAGAAACCCAAAAGAAAAAGATTACTAAATTGTTTACTACTCCTTATCGTAAACTTTCAGAAAGAGAATAGTATGCATGCTTGAATTAATATAAAAAGAATGGAATAAATGTTTAGTTTCTTATGTCAGACTGCGTTATGCTTGGCTAAGCTATGTTAGGTTTTGAATAGCTAGGTTGTGATTGGTTAAACTAAAAATCCTTACATGCACCAAGTTATCTAATGGAACACAACAATTGTATTACACACATAATAAACATGCAATATGTGGAATCAAACTGACAGATGCAATATTACATGCGATGTGTTTGTTAGGACACATATGTGACATAAAACAATGGTTTAGAGCGGATCATATTGGAAACCGCTATCGTTGTATAAATAGATGCATTGTTATCCGGCTTATTTGGCACATTCAAGCGGTTATAGCCGTGTATTATCTCACACTGATAACAGAGTAAGTCTTTGTTATTGTTCTTTTGAATCAAGTACATTCAACTACAAAAAGAAATATTTATCGTACAAAAATAATAAGAATAATGTCGTTTGGGTTGTAAACATTTGTATTATAATGAATACAGTGAAACGTTACATAAATAAAAATGCTATGCTTAAGCTTTATCTTTTACAGTAAGGTGAATGAATAAAAATTAACGATTGTATGTAATTTCCAATTGTGCATTTTTACAAAGTGTACAATCTTTTTATATTTATTTTAATAAAAATAAATAGGTTTGCAAGTAGTGTGACAAGTTCAAAATAAATAAACTGTAGCAGCAATATGACTCATACAGTACTTTCTCCAATTAAGACGGACATCACTTCGAAAACCAATTTTTGGGTTCAGGGGGGCCCAAAACGCGGATATTTCAACTAAAAATTAAAACTCTACAATTAATTATGACGAAAATAATACTTCTTCCATTATACTATGTAGGTAGACAGTCAAAATCTTTATAATGGACTAAATAGACAAGAGTCTACCATTAATTTATCATTTGCTCTGCCTTCTGTAACATCTTAGGATGGATTCGATCCAAGCAGACACAAATAAACATAAATGAAGAAAAAGGATATTTTAAGAAGTTGGTGTAATAACCTAAATCCTGTTCACAGCAAAAGTGAGTTGATACTATATTTTACACCATTTTGAGATTTGTTACATTCTTGATTTGATGCGGAAATTGATTGAAAATTTGAGTAACGATTATTGAATGGAAAGTAGGAAAACTAGTTCTGGGCCATTTGAATTATTTATTTGCAACTTTTCTTTTTCTGAAAAAGATGATTTGACACCTTATTTTCATGACGATTGTCGGTGATATTTTAGCCAATAGGCCTTTTGCTTCAATTACATGGCTTGTGGTACTTAGTGGTGTTTTTTTAAAAATTTAAACGTTTTGTAACGAAAGGAGGTAATAAAGATTGGGATTAACGTTTTTAATAACGTTTTACCAACAGCATAATTTATTTAAATTAATATTGATAGCTCCAGGATTGTCTTTTAAGTGTTTATATTTGTTTAATTTTCCAAATAATTACCCTTTTAATGAAATAAGCACTGCATTATGGAACAAGTTTAAATTTTAAGTGTAATCATTGTAAACCGATTTTTATATCTGGTATTTACGTACACCTAATGCAAAGTCAGTTTGCAGTGATCAACTAGCAAAATTCTAACCAATAATTGTTGCTTCAATAAATTATCGCCTTATGTATTTTATCAAGAATTGCAGCTACGTTTCAATAACTTTCAAAATTATTGCTGTAATTAAAATCTTGTTGAAACCCACTAAACATATAAATTATAAGCTAGGCCTTTATGATTGATAAAATCCTTTTAATTGGCCCTTTAATGTAAAACATCTCATTATGGCTTTTAGGAATAATAAATTATTCCCTGTCTGTATTATGGCCCTTCAACGTACAATATCTATTAGTTTTTACGAATCATAAATTAGAAGATTATTACTAATTTATACCGATATTAATTACGGTACTTAAATAACAATTATTATTTGTTAGATTTTTGCTAAAATAAGGTTCGTTGAATACGCATTAGTGTCACGCTTAAGCCAGTGAGTACTGTGGAGCAAGCTGGTCACTAGAGTGCGGACCTTTAGTTCCTGATGTCACGGGTTTATGTCCTTTCAATCATCAATGGCTTTGGCTTGGGGTTGATAACGTCATTCCATAGACACTGCCTGAAATAGTTTGTATGAACCAGGATAAGCCTAGCGTTCTAGGATGTGAATAGAGACATTAAAGAACACAATATGTCCAGTATGTTATCTAGCACAACCCACAATACATTGTTCATCTCATTCGCATTAAGGGCTTATACAGTGTGTGTTCGGTTTGATAACAAAACAATGTTATCTCGTCAATACCTTGCAAACAATGTAGTGAAAATGATACAATACCAGGAAATACATATTAATGAAGACAACTGGTGCAAACATATAAACAATTCTATGTAGATTTGGCTATTGTTTTATTCCCATAACGGTAGTTATCCATGGATTATTTTGAGTGGTAAATCATTGATATGTAAAAAACGTGACTCATTGCAGTCAATACATTTCAATCATAATATAAAGTATCAAAACGTAGCAATTCATCAATGTAGTTCCTAAAATTTGACAATAATTACAGCTTTAAAAATAATTCTACGATTGAATTATTAAAAATATATTTTAAACACACTATACTGTTTAAGAAGATTTTCCATGCATTAAATTAGACAGGAAAACAGCTCCTTGTCACATGTTAAATCAAATTGGGTCTCATTACGTACTACTGTACTGTAATGAGTTTTTACCGGACAACAGCTGATTATAATTGGCAACGAATCATTAAATAAAGACCTCTCTTAGAAGCTACGAGTAGTGATTGTCAAGACCTTTAGTCTTTGGGAATATTTAACAGATTAGTAAAGTTTTTTATTGTTAGGTAACTTTAGAGTAGTATGGTGAAAAATAGCAGTCACTCATTTAAAATGTGTTACCCATACTCGTCCGGTAAAAATCTATTTTCTGGACTACCTTGTAAGGTATCATGCTGTAACGGACGTAGCATTTTACAAGTAGGCCTACTGTTCATTAAGCTGTCTCATACAATTGATACTTTCTTTTTATTATATTATTCATTAAATAAATGTGGTATTTATGTGAATTTTTAAGTTGTAATCTGACGTGTTTCGCCAATGTAATTACCATATGTTTTTGGCCATAGGTTTTTAGATTTTTGTTAGATTTTCGAGTATGAGTTATTTTTAGATTTAGAAGTATGGGTTTGATTCAACCGAACTAATGCACATATTATTTGAGAATACAACATAACACCCGATGAAAATTGTTTTTGCTATACCCGTCTATGCTTTTGAGGAAGACCACTGTGTAGAAGATATAATGCTTTGAAGCAATATCATTCCTTCAGTTATATTAAATAAACACTTATTAATATGGAAAAATACAATTTATTTGTATTTAGTATTTAGTTTCAGGTACTGTTATTTATTTGTATTGTTGAGCAAATTGGCTTACCCACCTTGCTTTAGTGTTGTTTGTAAGTAATTTTGAAACTGGATGCCGTTATGAAGAAATACTGTATAGTGCTAGCATATCCCACAAGCTAATGGCAGCCATAAAAACTATCTCAATAACGCTAGTGCATGAAACCTAATGATGGCAATATGTTCTCCTCGATGCAACCAACTATAACATAAAACCCCTAACAATGCAATGTTATGGTTCAGCTCTTGGTTTTTGAAATCCAACTTTTAATACTGTAGTTATAGTATCCATTAATACTCGTATTACTTACTGTTTTTATACGATATGACCATTCATTTCACGAGTATCTCTTTTGCTAAATGTCTACTTATACTAATCAACAAATTGAATCAATAAATATTATTATTTGATGATATTTATTAAAAATATGTGTGCTGTATTATTTTAATGATTTAGGCATTGTAATGGATATTCGCCTATTGGGTCTGATGATGATTGGAGTGTCCAATCGAAATCGATCACCACTTACAATCTTTTTCGTATATTTACCGTCTTGTGAGTAACAGTATAAGCGTAAATATACGTTTTAAGTGTTGTAAGACGTTTCTTTTATTTACTTTCTGTAATATACCTTTTGAGGTAAAATAACATAATCTTAGAGTTACATTTTCAGCTTTTTATATACATGGACATGTTTTACATGTATCAAAAGCCCAACCTTTTAAAAAAAATCTCAAGAATATGTTGCTTTCGTAACTGTTAATTTTAAACTACTTCTTTTTTTAAGAACGATATTTCATCCGCTACGACTTCATGTAGGATATGTCATGTAGGATTGTCAAAACCCACATGTTACACAAAACAATGGCTTAAAGCAGATATGTTTTGAAGCCGTTATCATTGTTTATTATATTCGGGTATTTGATACATGAAAAATAAATAATACGTTGTTTCACAGAGATAGTTTTCACTATAAAATTGATTCCGGATTTTTCAGCTTTTTCTCGTTGAAAATCATACAGCAAGTGGTGACAACTGTTTGAATAAAGAAAGAGTATAATATAAATATGTCTTTTAACATTCATGAAAGAGTTATAGTTTTAAATTGTTTTATACCCTTCTTTACTAAGATTTTAATGCTAGTTTGTAATAACTGTGTAATAATTTGAAATTTACTTTTGAGCGAATTTCCCATATAGGAAATAAGCTATTACCGTAGTACTCATGGTGAAACCTGGACCCAGGAGCGATTTAATTTTTCGTTTTGAGGTCCCTAGAGGCCAAAAACACCATCCGTTCAAATTCATATATATCGTGTCCATTAGAGAGATAACTTGAGCAAAAACTATCCGATTTTGATGAAATTTGGTGCAAACGTGTAAAATTACGTTTATTCGAACGAGTTCGCGAACCAGCATTATTTCAAATTATTTTGACGCCATTCTGCATTTATATTTTGTATATTGTAAATCTTGAATAAAGTGTTTCTGAATCTGAAGCATAATCGGACCAAGCAAGGGAACAAGGGTTTATGGGGGGTTTTTAATGGGGTCAAAAGAGGGTTTTCCCATTTTTTACCCTAATAACAAAAGATTTTGCAATTTATTTCTAAACCGTTATGAAGAGCTCAAAAAAGGAAATAATTTAGTATATTGAAGTGCTGTTGTATGCCTAATGGTCACGGAGAAAATTAAAAAATAGTGTAATTTCAAATTTACATGTTATTCTTAAGGAGAAAATGAAAAGTGTTGTAGTTTACTTTTTTATGGCTACCATATTGATAAAATTTGGCAAATTTATTTATTTAATTCAATAATATTGACGTATGGTCAAAAAACACATTTTACCTTCACCACAGCAGCAAACCTAAGCACTCATTAAATCTATTGTTATTTAAATTGGGAAGAAATATGTCATATTTATGGAAATATTTTAGTAAAAATGTAATCAGACAAGCTGAAATTACTTAGTCTGCAGGTTTGCTGTGGCGGGGGTATTTTATTATACGGGTTGAAAACCCCATTTAGAAATATAAAAGGCCTTTGTGGCAATGAAACATTTCAAAACTTACAATCTTATTGTTTTAATACCTGATGTCAAATAATTTTGTAGGTTGAATGTATAAACAATGTAATTTTCAGCACTTAAAACATAAAAAAAAATTTATTTAAGTAAATTTTTTTGTAAATACCAAATATAAATTATTATAAATTTGCTCACAATAGTAAGCATAGAAAGTGTTTTGTAAAAGTATCGGAAAAACAAAATCTGCAACAGTTTGAGTCAAATTGGAATATTGTTATTTTATGCATTGAATTCTGGAATGAAAATATACTTTTATCAGAAGAGACTCACCGAATAAGCTCTTTATATAAACATATAGGTTTCATGAAATGGAAAAATGAAAGCTTGGCACATTGTAGACCTTGTGGGCTTAGTATAAATAATTCGTTACTGCTGTATAACAGAACACTGATTTGGGGCTCACGATTGCGCGAGGTATCTTATATTGCTATGATATTGTAAACTGATTACATGTAGTGTAAATATTACTCTAGTTCATAGTGGAGCATACGTCAAAGCATTCCAGCATTATTTATTGTGTTTTGACGGATAGTTCAACTGAAATTACACAATACAAAAACAAGAGGTAAATATTATAGTACAGTTCTAATGTTTTTTAAGTCAATGGTGTTTACAAAAATATAGATTAGGCTACATATTGCAAATATAAAACTGTAAACAAGAATTTGAAAATAAATCAATAAACAGCACTGTAATATTAAACAATGGGAAAAGTGTTTTATATTGCAAGTTTGGAGATTCACAATGAATTTTATCGGATCTCAGACAGTTATTAAATTTATTTTCCGGCTGCCTCAACGGTGTTGTGAAAGAAAACTTGATCTGTTTGCCCACCGGAATTAAGTACTTCACTCCTGACGAGTTATTTATTTAGTATTACATTTTGACGGAAAGGAGAGAAAATCGATTTGGATAGTACCACAGTCACTCGAAAGGTTGTATATTAAAAACAAGTCAAGAAATTTCATATCGTATGTTAACTAACAAAGTATTTTTTTATTTGATTGAAAATGTAGTTTATTTTACACAAAGATTTACGTTACAAATATACGTAAATATTAAAATGCGATCTTAATGACTAGGGATGATTAGGGCTCTTGCTCCTAACACCAATGGTATTATAACCACGTTAGAGCTCAAAGTTTTGTTTTTGAATCGTAGACTACTATCTACTTTTTAAATACAAACACGAAAAATACTGTACACACTAACTCTTAATACGAGTATCATAATAAACAGTTTTTATGCACGTTTCTGTAAATATTAGTCCATAGATTTCTAATGGTGCATACAATTGGATTTTGTGCACTAAATTGGCAAGGTTTGAAAAGTACATGTTTCTTTAGCATCAACAGCCCTTAATCTTTATTTGGTTTATTTATAAGAAATATACTACTTATAAGATTTACTAGTCAATATAAAATCCTCTTGTCTAGTACAAACACTGCGTTCTACCCACCACATCAACTTAGCCGCCTAGAGAGAACCTCAACAATGGAACTAATGACGACAAAACGGTCAAACTAAAGGTAAAAAAAATGTCCACCTGCTTTGTTGTTGACAAGTTAACGTCAAGTGACAAAAACTTGTATTTCTTACTTTTTCGTCTTAATGTTACCTTTGATGTTTCTCTCTATTTTTGAAAGAAGAAGAACTAGAAGAACGGGTCTGCCCCCAATGTAAAAATTTGGGGGCAACCAAGAAGACAGAAATAGAGAAACTTCCACGGATACTAATCGTGCAACTGCATAGGTAATTGACATTAGCTTTGTAGTTATTAACTGTGGTTAATCCAATAGGCTATAGTAAAATATTAAATAACAAGCCTGTAAAGAATCACTGCAATTCTATAAATGAGTATTATGTCATAATTTGGATTTTTACTTAAAAAAATACAACTAGTGGCTTGTAGGGACATAAGTCGCTAAAAAGCTCAAATGTAAAAAAAATTATTGTAATATTTAAACAAACTCAGAATAAAATTGACACAGTTGACACAGTGCTACAATAATATATGTACTCATATTAGTACCCTGGTCCAGTTATTATTCATAATCTTATAAGTTAGCTCTACTCCTTTTGTAAAGGCGCAACTAAATTAGTGTAAAGGCTGACCAATCTAAACCCTAGTTTCGTTTCTGATCAACATAAAATAGAATCTACTCTTTGTGTTAACTTATGTGGTGGTATTCCTCCTAAAGCTGTCATTGACTTTACACACTCTATCAAAATAGGCATATATAAACGTTCAGTGGGTTCATAGTTTAGACCATATTAAAGTATTTATTTGCTAATCCGTCCTCATTTTAAGTAGGTACTTAATAGTATAACATTTTTCATTCAATGGATGTACATATTTTTATTTATATAGATTACGTAAAGGTGATTCTTTTTGTCAAAATTGTAGGCCACTGAGAAGTCGCAGAACGACGGGAGAGGGCTCAAATTAAAGGCATATTTCCCGTGACGGCGGGAAAAATAGTGAACAGAAAATCTTTTCCATGAGAATATCATAAGAAGTCATTTACAGCTGATTTTTATCACTAAGCCTAAGCCAGTACGCAATATTAACATTTGGATTATTTATTTGGCCGTCAATTTTGCAATGTACCGTATACTATATAAAACCATCTGAATTATGATGAGAAAAATGAATCTCGTCTCGAACATAAAATCCAGTCTCGTCCATCCCTAATTCTAACCATTTTTTTATTGTTGGCAGGTTTGGATTAGTTGGAGAGGAATTTCAGAAACTAACGAATGAAGTTGATTTTCCACTAAAAGGCTTGAGCCTGAAAAATTTTACAGATCACGATCGTGAATTGAGGTTAGAAACTATGCATACAATGTTTGGATTGATTGGGGAGACATGGCAGAAACGCACTAATAAAGTATCATTCCCAATAAGAGACCCAACAATGGTCAATTTCACTGATCCTTATTGTGAATTGAGGTTAGAAACTATGCATATAATGTTTGGATTGATTGGGGAGACATGGCAGAAACGCACTAATAAAGTATCATTCCCAATAAGAGACCTGAGTATGGTCAATTTCACTGATCCTTATTGTGAATTGAGGTTAGAAACTATGCATATAATGTAGCGTGTATGTGTACAATTAATTGAGTTAAGCTTTTTTACTGGCCAATAAGGACTAATAGATCATTGCTTTTTTTATAGCAATGATTTATCAGTCCTAGAATATCAGAGAGAATCAGTCCTTGATCGCATTGCTTTACCGTCCATGGTATTGCAAATACCACCACTCCCACAACCTTTGTAACAGAGACCAGGTCCACATACCTTACTGCAGGCTGTCTAAAACGCAAAGCTTTTTCCGCATTAGGGCTCTAAAGATGTACATTGATCTCCCCAAAGATTTAAGTCTTGTGAACCGTCCGCTTTTAACAAGAAAGTTAAAGCCTGGCTAGTCGACCGACCACTGTACTCAGTTGACGAATATTGTGATGCGTTCCACCGAGTATAGGCTCAACGCCATCTTGCCTAAAGTATTGAAAATAGTGAAAACATTATTTTTAGTTTATCTGGTTTTAGAAATTCTGGTTAACGACGTCGCAGTAGGTATTAAGGTATTAAGATGTTCGCGAGACTATTCAAAATGGTGCGTCCTCTTTCGCTTACACGTTCGTCTAGCTTGTAATAAAAATATTTTTACAGGGTGAGATATACATATTGATATGATCAATCAACTGTTTGATAAAATATAAATATAATTTAATTTGTGCCAATGTGTAATTATTAATAACGGAAAATATAAAAAGTTTGCTTTATGTAAACTGGAAAAAGTAAGGAAACGAGGATTTTTTTATTTTTCGATCAGAGAAAAACTTCCAGTGGAAAAAGTATAGATAATAAGATGTTTCTCAAATTTTGTTTCCAACATATTTTCATAAGTGTCACCACTGAAGACAATAAGTAATTAATATTCTTTACTTGTTATTCTACTAGCGAGTACAGCTGTAGTATTTATGCAGAAATAAATGCTAATTTTCATGCGAGATACAAACATATTTTATTACCATAAAACAATAGCTTATTCAAGTAGGAAATTATAATCAAAGTTTTTTTTGTGAAACATATATTTGCATGAATATAACTGCTTGGTGTACACTGCAGTTTTCTGCTTGCACTCTCGAGCGGAGCAAGTATTTTGAACAATACATTTAAAAATGTAACCAGAATAGTTTTTCTTCTAAATAAAAATCCTTTAATAGCTTAGTACCAGGGGACTAAGAATTGGTCGGTGGTATTTAATGTTTTTGTGATTAAAGAATACATACACACTTAAAGAAAAAAACACTCTTGTGTGATTTACGGGCACCAAAAAATTAATGACTTAACATTCAATAAAATCCACAAAATAAATAAATGCAATATATCTTAATACTTATCAATGAAATGACGAGCATAAAAAGTAGGTATTTTAAGCTAAGTAGGAGTGTGTAGATCCAAGTGGAGATGAGTGTAGGATCTATCTTTAAGTAAAAATATATTGTACACTTTTCTGATAAAAGATATATCGATGACATGTAATGGTTGGAAAAAAGTGGAGGAGTAAAATATTTGTTAAAATCTATTTGACGTTCATACAGCTTGTTGTCTAGCTAGTAAACTTTTATATGTTATATAAAGTGCCTTCAAACGCCTAAATAAGCCCCACTTCGTGGGAGCAACACTGGCGTTACTTTTGAGCACAGTCTTAGAAATAATGGTCTCTGATGAGAGTGGGTATTTATTCATTCATTCTCAACGGTAAACGCCATTTTTACAAAAAAAAAATCATTGGGTTTTGCATGGACCGCTATATCTTTGCTTTTGTGTTAGTAGTGCTTTAGTTGCTTTAGTGTGCCACAGAGAAGTGAGATACAGAGGAAACATGCAATAGTTCACTTAAAGTGGTATCTAGCTGGGTAACCCAAAGTATACTGCAATACATCATTAGAACATCTTTACACAAAGCAATGGTCCTCCTCTTGTAGAACAATTACGTTTACAAACATTGAACAAAACAGTTCCTGATAAGTAATGTTACGATTCCCCCCCCCCCCCACCACCAAGGAAAGCACACAAACACCCACATTCATAATTTTAATTGAAGAAATGATATCAAAACTATGTACGAGAAGTTCTGATCACAATTATGTATATCTTATGTATATAAGCATGTATGTACATGCTACAAGTGTGTAAATTAAGTTTTGGAAAAAATCTGTATTTTTTAAACCGAAATTATTGGAAATATTCTATTTGTGGCATAGATTGTTAACAAAGGATCCGCAGTTTTTTACATCAAAAGTATTTTTAAACCACCTTAACAGAAAGAAAAGGGGATGGGGAACTTATTTTTTTTCAAATAATAACCCATATTGAGTGACCCCTCATTTTAAAGGGTTTGTCAAGACATAAGCAATGGTGCAAACTTGAATTCAATATGCCACCTCTAGCCAAAATGGCAGGTATTTAAAATTTCGAATTGGTGAGATGGGCGCTTTTTCACCAAATCAAATTTTTGCCAGTCACAAAATTAAGCGACACACTCTCATCTCCATTCATACTTGGCTTATAATATCTACATTTGTATGGTCGCTATTTGAAAGTTAAGTATTTAAGGATTGTTTTGGGGAGAAGCTACGTTGCCTACTTATGTAAAAACTATTCTTTACGCATCGGTATTTTGGATCCAATTCAATAGAAAAAAAAATTCTCATAGAAAATATGACCACCTTTTATTATTGAAATACCATCAATTAGTCGCACAAAATGTATCACTTTATTTCGTATTAAAATGTATACAAGTTATTCAAATACTTTTTAAATTATAAAGGTTAATCAAATATATTAGCAATTTATTCAATAAAGTAATTATTTGCAGGTATTTTAAAATGAAAGCTACTCAGGGTCTACAAAATACTAGGTAAAACTCCAGTCAACGAGCACACGCATACTAAAATACAATTACTTTACTAACTATACCGGTATGGTTATGAATTTAGTCAAATAACCTAATCAGATAATAATGTATCTTAAGTCGTTATACATTTTTAAAATAGTTATTAATCAATGATTAGAATCTTCAGAGGCGGCTGGTTATTTAGTTAGGGATGTAGTTATTGCCAATTAGTATTGATTTGTGCGCCTAATTTGGCTCTAAATTGCCTTTAATAACTCATAATAAGTAACGACTTGCTGTCATCTTCAATAATTGCCTTTACAGGTGTACATCTGCTAAAAGCAAGTTTTCAAACATAGCTCTTTGTACTCTAAATATAAAATCAATAATCCAATATTCAATTCATTGCTATGTACATAATTTATGTATAAATCTATAAATTAATCAACAAAACAGTTCAACAATCAGTAACCAAATTTGCATTCCATAATGCATTTGTGTGTTGAAAGAGCATTATACGTTGCGTTTGCAACTGGCATGTAAATATGCTTTATCTCCTATTATGGTTCAAAAGCTTTAGATCATGGACACTTGGCTATAGTCCAGAACGCTTTTGATTTAACAACTTGTAGTTTGATGAAAATTAGGACTTTAGTAGGAGGATTTCTAATCTCACAGTGCACTAGATATTTAAATTATTAAAATTACTTTAGTATTTGAAAACAAGTTTTGTGACGATAAATAACTCTTCAGTGGCTGATTGAAATTAAAAAAATTACATTGCTCTTAAAGTGGGCAGATTAAAGATGGCCGCAAGCCTCTATGTATTCCCTTGGAAAACAGTTACAAAACTAAAAAGTAAGATTTTGATCTCACAGTGCACTAGATATCTTAATAACCACCACTATGGTATTTGAAAAAGTATTTTTGGATGTAAAATAGCATTTCAACAGCTATTTTAAATAATCTAATATGGCCACCAGCCTCCAAAGACTTAAGACAGACAGAGGGGGTCTTTTGCAGAGGGTCATGGCATCAACACACTGTTGAAAAACTGTATTAAAGTCATATATGTTCGGCAGGATTTGAGCCCGGGGCCTTGAAACCGCACTCGATGATACACACTATTACTAGACCAGCAGCCACATGTAAATACTAAAATGCATTAGAATTTTCGGAAAAAATGTTTGATATTGTGTTTTAAAGGTTTACGTGTGTCAGTCAAAACGTCTAATTAACTGTTCTTATACTGATAAAAATATCTGTTTGTAGATATAAAAATAGACAAGTGTAAAGTGCAGATTAATGTTAAGTTCTTTTTACCGAGCTGTAGTTAGTTAGTTAATTACATGTGATTTACTTGTATTAACAATTATTTATAATATACGATCAAAAATACTCTAATGTCTTTCAATAATAGTTACACTTTCAAGTTACTCTGTCCCCAAATTGACTAAATGGAAATAATTGGTCTTTGAGAGCGACCACTACCATTAATGGCTATGGAAGAAAATTACTTTCATACAGGGTGGGGCAGGGAAATATCCCTACTTTTAAGATGGTACTGTGAGTAGTGGGGGTGTGCTGGAGGAATGGGGTTAGGCTCAAATGAAGCTTTTGTTTTGGGAATTTCTAAAAATATCACCATCAGTAGTAGATATGGCTTGTTCGAGTGACCAATGTGCTTTTGCACTCGAGATGTATTTTTTTCATAAATCTGTCTATTGTTGCTGTGCAGCTACCATTGGCTGTCGGGTTATCGGGTGGCCTGTCGCAAAGCTGTTACAATTTGGTGTGGGTGAATTACTTTCGTGTATGTGGTGGTGTATTGCGAAGGATATTTGGAGCTCAAAGAACGGTCCGGAGTCCTGAAAACATTGACCTTGTCAGAAGATCGATTTTGCAGTCTCCTCAAAGTTCTCATTGTAAGCATGCATCCGCGCTGGCGTTGTCTAATCGTACTGTGCCTCGTATTCTCCATGAGGACTTACACCTCCATCTATACAAGAGGGTAGTTGCTCATGAACTCACACAAAGGGACTGGCAACAGCGAATGCAGGCATGTGAAATCTTAATTGCGGGACTACCTCATGCTGCTCGGGTGTTGTTTAGTGACGAGGCACACTTCCATATTCCTGGAGCGGGTAAATAAGCAGAATGTGCTCTATTGGAGTGATGCTAAGCCTAGGGTAGTTCAAGGGAAGACCCTAGATGCCTTGAAGGATGCAATTCACCTTGAATGTTGCCTCTTTCCACAACAAATGCTTCACAAAGTTATAATGAATTCCAGAACCAGAATACAGTAATGCATTCAAGATTAGGGACACAACTTGCAGTATATGCTGTTTAAAACCAAGTAAAGTTATATTAAAATAAACTCCCAGATGTAACCTTTTAATCTCAATAAAAAGTTTGGCTCTAACATTTTTGGTTGTCTTTTAATTTACCTTTAAATTTAGGGATACTTCCATGCCCCACCCTGTATAAGGTCTCAAAGTGAATGCAACTTCAAAGCTTGCTTTTAGCTCTTGATAGTTCTTGATTAAATTATGAGATCTATACCAAAGGCAAGTAATATTGATTCTCTGTACAAACAGTAAATATTACTATTACACGAAAACTACGAGTTTTATTATTATATGTTAACTCATCTGTAATTATATAAAACAAATAAGATATTTGACTACAATTTTAGTAGAGGGAGATAACTATTACAAAAAACATACTCTTAACCATAAGGTATTTTTTTCTAGATAGGTGGACATGCTGTGTGTCCCGCAATACCCAAAAAAAGGGATAGGTTAAGATTCTCGCAATGAAATTGAAATCAAAAACTAATTTGTTTGTAAAACCCTTAGTTAGCAAGATATCCGCTATTTTGTTTTTGTGCTTTCAATTCATATACAAAACTAATTTAGTTATCAAAATTTATTTTTAATATATTTTTTTTTTGTATTTATAGAAAAAACATTAAAAATAATTGTATATTTCAAATGGATGTAATTTTAATTTTAATAAAATAAATGATAATGATAAAAAATCAAACATTTTTCCTCATATATACCATTTTCTATAAAACGACACAGGAGTTTTGAAATTAGAAATAATTGACAGCTGAAAATCACGAGTTTTAGTTCTACATACTGTTAGGTTACTCCTCATGTTGCGCCTTTATTTCAGAGTGGGTGTATATGAAACACCTGTCCACTATGCCATAGTATTTGATTGGGATAACATAGTGACATTTTGTATCAAATATTTCGTATTTCTAAAAGTTATTAAGTTGCAGATTCCCATATTTCAATATAAGTTAAATAGAACTTTATTCCTAAATTTTTGCTTGTGTGCTTCATTTTCCGTGAGCAATGTAAACATTTTCACTGAAACTTAATCTTTTCATGGTTTGTATAACGTATAATTCAATAAATAATACGGACAGAAAGAAAATGTCTAATAAATTATATACTAAAAACAACGATTTAGTGATAAATTGCAGAGTAAATTAAAAGGTGAGTTGAAAATAAATAAGGGTAAAGTACTGTAAAACTATACTTTTCGTAGGAAAACACTTAACGTAGTGTGAGGAGAAGTGGTTTCCAAACGAAATGTTCGTTTTAGCTTTAACACCCTGATATAAAGTCTTGTTGGGAAAGGTTTGGCCTTTGTTGTGAAAAACACCACTTTGTAAAGAACACCTGCAATTGGTCGTTTTTCATTGACTTACGTTATTATGGTTGTCTAACGGATTTGTCTTATATTTCAAGTACATATATTTATTAAATTTAGTTAGTCATACACGTAAATTTTCGATTACTGTTAAGTGTTTGATTCATTAATAAATACAAATAAACTTAGTATAAACTGTTATTGCAATAAATTATAGTCTTTATTAACTTTGTAATTTGAAAACTCGTTTAATTCCGTAATTGATAATAGGATAAACTATTTAAAAAAATACAAATGAAAACATATCAGTAATGCGCTAAACTAACATCATTAAACCCAATGTGAACATAAAGATTTGGTTTACCCTAAGCAGGATTATTATCCACACAAATAATATATATTACACATGTACACAATAGAAACATGTTAAACAATATTTCACAATAGAACATTTTAATCAATTTTTTTTCAAGCAAAAATTCAATTGGTAATCCTTTATAAGATGCCGATTGAGAAATACACTTAATATAGGTATTAATATTAATAAGCGGGGTAGAAGTAGTTTGAGAAATTAATAATCCAAGATGTAGTATAGTCTATAATCTTCACAATGTTCCCCAAAATCAATACATATCTATGTTAATCATGTAACAAATAAAATAATTTTATTATTCATAACCCCTTCACCTTAATAAAATACTGGGTTTGTCTTACTTTAAATTGCTGGCTTTAACTAGGCTTTGTTGATCTCTGTCTGAAAACACCAAACAAATCTAATAATTACCATTCTTAATACGTTCAAATCCTTACAAACACTAAAGTTTGTCTTATAAAGTCTTTGTAACAATACTGTAATGAAAATATGATTTTCAAGAACAATATTTAACAGGTTTGTCTAAAACCTTTTTCATATTTACTGCACTTGTAAACAACTCAAAACTATTTAAAATTAATACTTTACCTACTTTACAGTACAAAAACTCTGACAACTTCCTCATACATGGAATACTTTGAAATATTCCTATACAACCATTTAAAATTACTTACGATTTCTACAACAACCACTTTGCTTCAAGTCCACATTTCCACTAAAACCTAACTGACAACCTAATTTGAATTATTATCTAATCATCCAGTCCTACCAAGGTAAAACACTCTGCTTTATTACTCCTTATATTAATTAGCATGGATTATAAATATAATTTTAGTTTTAGTAATTTCAAATTATTTCAATACTTTACCTTAATACAATAGATAGATACCTCTTAAATACTTTAAAAAATATATTTCAACCTAATATGTCAAACAATTTAATGTGTGTGCAAGTAAAAGTTTAATGTTCCCGCTACAACCCAATCAAGGCACAAACTGACCGATACTGGACAATTGCTTACTCGGTGTTGAAACCATATTGACCAGCAGGAAATCTACTTCTATCACCTCAGCAACCACGTTGTGCCATATTGAGCGATATTGGTTGGTTTCTATAGTAAAACTGAGTTAAGTGAAACCGTTTAAAGGCATTAAGCCTAGTTTTGCAATAGCTAAATTAACGTACTCCAAGTGGTTTAGCATCTTATATATTGTAATAGGAGATTTACTAGGGCTGAAATGGGCAATAAATGTCATCTCTATTATTAGAGTAAACATAAAGGTATAAGGTACAACCATTGATTTATCACTTAACTGATCAGATTAAGATATTTCTAATCACTTTTTAATTAAAATATAGCAATCTGTCACAGAAATAATCGGGTATAAATAATTAATTATAAATAAATAGGATGTTCCGTCAGGTAAACAGCCAAATTCAAAATGGAATGGAAAATAAGAAAATTAAATAATAAGGCTAGGCTATCCGGGGTTGCCTTAGTTTAAAACTAGATATCGTTATATTACTGTTGTTTTTTATCATTTGATATTATTGAATTTGGAGTCGTTTGATAGGAATTCTAGACACAAAATATAGTGTTTTTGACATTTCTTTCACAAATTCCAGCCGATTTTTTTCGTTTGAATTTTATGAACCTACATACAAAGTTTCATTAAGATCGGTTGGAACAATCTAAAGATACGAACGTGTATGTGAATAATACAAAATGGTAGATATCTGGCCAACAAAGCGATTTCGGAAACAGTTATTTTTGTGAATTTCTCTTTATTTTCACCCAAGAAAACCCTTCGTAAATTATGTAACCACTATTTTTGAGCACTCTACGTATGTGGTTTGTTTAGGTATTTTATTTACTTTTTTAAACACACACACACAAAACATTTACATATCAATATTTAATTCTTTTATTATTTCAATCATGACAACGTATAACAACTACAAGTGTAATTGATAAGTTTTTTTTCAAATCTTACAACATATGACCGCCGTAAAAAGTATTGTGATAGGATTGCAGATAAAACACACACCATTTACTCGGGATAACGTATTGAAGTGTTCCCAGTTAGCCCTTAGATCTGACCCCTTTTACACAACAGCTGTGGACGGAGAAGATTATTTCGCTTTGCTTTACTAAAAGGTTAACCCTTTACATTTCCCATATGGAGTTAAAAACTGGACGGTGTCAAATAATTTATAGATGTTCGGTAGATAAATGGTTTTAGATTAGAAAAGATGTTTGATGATAATTTGTTTGAGGCTGAAATCAACGATTGAAAATCATATGTAGGATATTATTTATTTACGAAAATCTATATAATTAATACGCCACCACGAAATTTGTCCTTTGAACTCCTCCACCATTTCATAACCGATTTTGACTATTCAGATCTCATTGGAAAGAGTGTGTCAAGTAGACTTGCAAACTACAATTATTAATGTCTACTAAATTTTTTTTATATCCCTCGGGCTCTGCCCCAGTGGTTTTTAAAGCTACAATGATATCTTTATGCAAAACATATTTGTTTACATTATTATCAGCTGGATGATTGAATCGCTGTTAATATTTACTAGCTGTTTTCCCCCGTGCTTCACCCAGTTTGACTTCACAAGTATTAATACAAATATAAACAAAATACAGTAATCAAAACAAATAAGTACAGCTGAGGTATTTTTTACATCGGGTATATGGAAAGCCCTTTAGAAAGGAATTAAAATCTAAAAGGGCAATTTATGAAATAATGGACAGTTTTGCGCAAGGTTTCTCATATGATAAGGTTTCAGAAAATTTAAATGCATTAGCTATACACTACCAAAACTTTACAGTGGAGGTCGTAAAAAAGGTACAGTTATGGTCTACTGAACAAAATAAAAATTGAGTATTAACATTCTTTTACGTGAGGTTTCTTATAGTCTTTTACTATGGTTAAGTTAAGTATTGTGAGTTTGAAATTAGTTACGTTTCGTTAATTTCAATATCTATCTTGGCAATGAAATAATTTACAATTCTGTCCCGAAAGAAAATGTTAGGGTTACAAGAAGATCTTTTATGAAAAATCTTCACATTTTTCACGAGTAATAATAATATATTTGAATTAAATATTTTATCTTTATTGTAATTAATTAAAATTATTTACAATAAGTTACGATGGAATAATGTTTATTTTAATTTAACTACAAGTTAAATGTCGTTTTTGTCTACGCCCATGTTAACCATAACGTAATTTTGTTAGTTACAATCGATATGATAAGTTTTAATATTTATCCACATTTACAATTTTTATAACTATTACATACACTGAAACCTTCTAAGAAAAGAGGACTTTCAGAGTACGTAAGTTTAAATATAAAATACGAGTTTAAATTACATTTATTTATCTCAATAACACATATCATATAAATGAAAATCAAACCGTTTTGACACCATGCTTAATCGAAACACTAAACTATTCCCACAAAAACGTTGCTTTAAATGAAGCTCTTGGCAACAATTAATTTTCATCCAATAACAATCATCCATACGTTTTACATTCCCCTCCATATACAACAATAGATACATTGTTACATTGTACAAACAACAATCATGTTTTGTCCAACTCATATCACTGTAATTTCGCAACGCAAACAAATACGGTAATAGATACCAGTATCTGGACAGATACCGATATTGCAGCTGTAATTTGTATTTGTTTAAACAATGGACGTAGTAAATAGTTGTTATTTGGCAGTTTGTGTTGTAACATGTTAAAATTTCGCCCTAAATTTTTTTTTGTGTAAGGGGCCGATTAGCTCCAATGCAAGGTCACAAATGTAAATTTGTAAATCCCGCCAACGTTTGAGTCGGCGGCTTCCATTCGCACAGCGCCGGCCGCTCTGCGCATGCCCAACTGGACCTGCGCACAAGCGTCGTCCCCGGCCGTTGCACCACACGCAGCTCCTCGAGACAGTCGAGGCCAGGACACGAGAGAGTTGACTTCACGTTACCTGACAGACGAGTCAGGGAGCCGACCCATACCCACTACGAGGGCACGAGACAGACGACTGTCGACCACGCACGGGTCTCCGAGGACCAAGTACGACGACTCTGTGTAAGGTAGTCATCGCCTTGCTTTGAATCAGACATTTGTCATTCCGTTCGTTCAAGTCTAGTACGAGATAAAGTTTTATTGAGTATTCTGTTAAAGTCAGCTTAACGTAAAACCTACTTGCGCTAATTGTTCAGTACATTTATTCTTCAGTACATTTAGTACTGATTGAGAGTAAACATGATTGCAGCTATACATTGACATTTTGCCTCTCACATAATTCGATACTTTTACATGTAGTTATAGTAATCGAACTTGATTGAATAATAATTACATTCAAAGGAATTTACCGTATCTCTTATCCTCACACATAGGAGGAAACCATTTAGCTGTTTTAGTCATATTTACCGTGTGTTGTGTGTTGTGTGGTTTTAAATTATTAACTTAACAGAAGATATCTAACGTTTTGTTTGACGAATTATCTGTAGTGTAAACAGGTAAATACTGTGCGATATCAAGTGTAGTTCTATCTCAACTAAACGACTATAATCGAAGATATCCAACGTTTTGTGTGACAAATTATCTGTAGTGTAAACAGGTAGAAGCTGTACGACATCAAGACTTGTGATCTGATTGAATATTCGAGATACTAGCTTATTTGTGAAATCTGTGTAAATATCTGTGTAAACCATCCTTTCCCTGTGGTTCGCCCGCAGCATCCCCCGATCCTACCTGTGGTTCGCCCACAGCAATTAGCTTTAGCTAGCTTTAGTTCCCTGTGGTTCGCCCACGGCAATTAGTTTTAGTTAACTTTAATTACCTTTCCCTGTGGTTCGCCCGCAGCATCCCCCGATCCTACCTGTGGTTCGCCCACAGCAATTAGCTTTAGTTAGCTTTAGTTCCCTGTGGTTCGCCCACGGCAATTAGTTGTAGTTAGCGATAGTTCCCTGTGGTTCGCCCACGGCAATTATTTTTAGTTAGCTTTAATTCCCTTTCCCTGTGGTTCGCCCGCAGCATCCTCCGATCCTATCTGTGGTCCGCCCACAGCAATTAGCTTTAGTTAGCTTTAGTTCCCTGTGGTTCGCCCACGGCAATTAGTTATAATTAGCGTTAACTCCCTTTCCCTGTGGTTCGCCCACAGCAATTAATCTTAGCTAACGATAATCCCTGTGGTTCGCCCACAGCAACTAGTCTTAGTTAGCGATAATACCCTGTGGTTCGCCCACAGCAATTAGTTATAGCTAGTGATAATTACCTTTCCCTGTGGTTCGCCCGCAGCATCCTCCGATCCTATCTGTGGTTCGCCCACAGCACTTAGCTATAATTAGCTTTAACCTTCTGTGGTTCGCCCACGGAAATTAGTTATAGTTATCGATAATTCCCTGTGGTTCGCCCACAGCATTTAGCTTTACTTAGCGTTAATTCCCTGTGGTTCGCCCACAGCATTTAGTTATAGTTAGCGATAAATCCCTGTGGTTCGCCCACGGAAATTAGCTGTAGTTAGCGATAATTCCCTGTGGTTCGCCCACAGCTCTTAGCAATAATATCCTATCCTTAACTGTGGTCCGCCCACAGCACTCCCCGATCCTTAACTGTGGTTCGCCCACAGCATGTGTAAATAGGTCAACAATATGTTTGTGTTTTATATAACTATATTTCAGGGTCTACAGTTTTAGTAGTGACGAATACGTGTGTCTTGTATAACGGTATTTTAGGTGTTGTGGTGTAGATGATATTAATACGTGTGTGTCTTAAATAACGGTATTTAAGGTGTTGTAGTGTAGAGGTTACTAATACGTGTGTGTCTTGTATAACGGTATTTTAGGTGGTTGTAGTTTTAGCGATTACTAGTGTGTGCGTGTCTCATATAACTGTGTGGTCGGTGGTGTAGGTTTAGTGCTTACTAATACTTGCGTGTTTTTATTTAACTGTATTGTAGGTGCTGGTTACTAATACTTGCGTGTTTTTATTTAACTGTATTGTAGGTGTTGGTGTGATATAATCATATTTTGCAGCTTAGCTTCTTCCCTTTCCCCAAGATCGTCGTATCCGTCCTAACTGTGGTTCGCCCACAGCGATCCGTCCTAACTGTGGTTCGCCCACAGCAATCCGTCCCGAACTGTGGTTCGCCCACAGCACTCCGTCCCGAACTGTGGTTCGCCCGCAGCGCACCTTTCTTTCCATATAGAGAACAAATATGGCAATGATGATAACGAGGGTTCGATTGTTGGAGATTTTATATCTTATACCCTGTGTCTGAGCCATCCGTTCTATTTTCAGAATATTAATTCGCCCTTTACTGTCGATTCGTTAGACATTTCGACCCCTGGAACCGCAACCCAGCGCGACTAGCTATCCGGCAACCGGGTCAAAACCGGGCTCGCGTATTTTCCGAACGCCTCCCCCGAAAATACGTCGTAGGTTTTGGCGCCCGAACAGGGACTTTTACTCGAACACAATAAAGATTAATTTTCGTAAAATTTGCAACTAAGTTGCTGGCGCCCGTTCAGAATGACAGGTGGAACGACTACCACAACCGCTGTTAAGCCCAAGACGACGACTACGAGAACAACCGCCCCAACAACGATAACTCCGTCCACTAATGTTGCTGCGACCTGTAGACCGGAATTAATTACCACGACTGACGTTTTAGTAGTAACTACCTCCCAAGAATTGTTATCACCAGCCACTACAACGGCACAGGCCAGAAGTGAGCTCCTACTTCCGCTCGAATCTGATTCTAGAGTTAATTGGGTTTACAAACTGTCCAAAGATGCAATTAGACAAATTTTAAGGGACTATAACTTGTCAGACGAAGGTAAAACTGACGAATTAAGAAAACGACTTGTAACTGCTATCAGGAAAAGTCCAACTAAGGAGATGGACCCGGTAACTTTGTACAGTGATGTTCTTCGTACGAGCTCATACAAAACCACGAGCACTACTGATTCGACACTTACTACCACGGCTCAATTCGTAACCCCTGTTACAACTAAACAAGTAAAAACTCCATTGACCGACCCACGAGTTAGCTGGATTTTCGATTTAAATAGAGACGACTTGATTAGTGAAATGAAAAAGTACGGACTGAGAACTACCGGACATGCAGTGGATCTTAGACAAAGATTTGCGGATTATTGGTGTAACCACGCGGCTGGAGGCTTCACCACGTCCACTACATCTATCTCGCTGGACTCTTTGCATGTTCCCGCTACGACCAGTAGATTCGTGGATTATCAACCCATACATCAACAGGAGCTTGATACTACACAAACCACCACTGACTATTTGTTAGGAGCACCAGTTTTTCAAACGAAGGAAAATACCAATGTGGTTTTTACTTTTAACAGAGGACTACCTTCAACACACGCCTATGATACTCAGCAATCAGAGGAATTAAGAATCCGGGAAATGTTAAACCTGCCACCCGCGGCTGATTTTCGTACAGTACAAGAAAATATGTTCACAGCTCAGCCAGGAGCAGACCAGCGTGGTCCAAGGGCATACCCTTTGAATAATAAATTGTACGAATACGGCTCTAAAGCATTCATTTCTCATAGTTCGTATGGAAATAGAGAGCAGACTTTCGAATCTGTACCATTAGACAGTAGGATGCAATTTACACGTTTACCTCAAAGAGAAATTCCAGAACGCAATTTTGAACCTAGGTCAGCGTACGCATTACCTGATGCTACGACTACGTTTGCTAAAAGCTATGCTCCGACGAAAAATCTAAATGCTGTGGCAGAAGTTTGCAATCAAGTACGGAAATGGAACTTAAAGTTCGATGGTGAACATCAACCAGTATCGTTTATCGAGAGACTAAATGAGTTAGCTGAATCTTATGATATACCACCGCCACTTCTGCTCAAAGCAATGCCCGAGATGTTGAAAGGAGACGCTTTACTATGGTTCCGGAATAAAAAGGCGCAATGGGCCACTTACCAGGAATTCGTCACTAGCTTCGCTGAAAATTATTTCCCTCCAGACTACCGTAGAAAACTTACCGAAGAAATTGAGAAGAGGACCCAAGGTGAAAATGAATCAATTAGGAAGTTTGTTGTTGCTCTAACCACGCTAATGCGTAGAAGAGGAGGTTATACACAGGACGATATACTCGACCGTCTGTTCACTAACATGCGACCAGAATACAAGTTAACAGTAAGACGTAACCACTGTTACACCGAGGACGATCTAGTAAAGCTAGCCGAAGATTATGAGAGTTATCTACGTGATAAAAGAAGTTTTCGGCCGCCGCCTAATCATGCTCAATCATTGTTTACTGAAACTGCATACAATCCACGAAATAAAGCATTTACTCCGTATAAAGTTGATGCTATCGAATCCCGAACTTACTTTAAGGAAAACAATCCAACACAGCAAACTATCTTTCAAAATAAGGAAGTGACTCGTGGAATAAACAGTCCTAACAACAGATCACAACAACAATCACGTGTGACGTTTGCTCAAAGGACACCTCCTCCTTACATTTTCAACCCTAACAGTAACCGACCTGTGAGACAATCCCAAGGAGAAACACGATATTTAGAAAGCTTAAAGCGTAATGAAGGAAATGGTAACAATAATGCCAACAACTCAGAGGATTACGTTTGCTGGAATTGCGATGGACGAGGACATAGATTTCGGGACTGTCGACACCCAAAAGTTATAAGGTGTTTTAATTGCAAAAGAGAGGGTGTGTTAACCACAAAATGTCCGTGTAAGGCGGGAAACTCAGATCGAGACCGGAAGGCAAGAGGTGGACCGAGTCTCGCTACAATAAAACCACCTCAATAGAGTGGGAAAATTGGCTAAACAAAGTTAAAAATTTCAATTTTAACACGTGTTCCAAAGTTAATGAATCGGAAAACAGGATTCTCATTACAGTCAAAATTCAAAACGAAAATTTTAATGCCTTGATAGATACGGGCTCAATGATCACTCTAATCGGAACTGATGTTGCCGATTATCTTCGAGAACATGATATAACACCTCAGATGGTTAAAACAAATATTTGTCTGGCCGACCAATCTACACGTACCGTTGACGAAGTTTATGAGTTTGAATGCTCAGTTGGAAACAAAGAAACTCAAGTCCGAGCTATAATGGTACCTAATCTGTCTGTACCCATAATACTAGGAATGGACTTAATCATTCCACTAGAACTGATTACAGTTAACTTTAACGAGTCCAGTGTTACACCTGCAACAGGAGCTACGAACATTTTGAAGTGTAATGCTGTTACACCTCTCTCAAAAGAAGAGAACGAAAAACTAGAATGTTTTCTCGATAAAGAACTTGCTCTATTTAACGAAGTTCCGGGTCGTACGAACTTAATCCAACATAGTATTAGACTAAAATCAGACTATCCCATCAAGCAGCGGTACTATCCCCGAAACCCTGCTATGCAGGCGATTATCGAGAAGGAAATCGATCAAATGCTCGCTGATGATATAATCGAACCATCAAATAGTCCATGGAGTAGTCCATTGGTAGTCGTAAAGAAACCTGGTGGTAAAGTAAGGATCTGTATTGATTTTAGAAAAGTTAATCAAGTAAGTGAACGTGACGCATATCCACTTCCTCAGATTGGAGCTATTTTAGACAAACTGAGACAAGCTGAATACATTAGTACACTTGATCTTAAGTCAGGATACTGGCAAGTTCCATTGGAAGAAAAGAGTCGTCCTATAACGGCATTTACGATCCCAGGAAGAGGTCTCTTTCAGTTCAAAGTTTTACCTTTTGGACTTCACTCGGCTCCCGCTACCTTTCAACGCCTACTAGACCAAATCATTGGTCCTGAATTTGAGCCTCATGCTTTTGCTTATTTAGATGACCTGGTGTTGGTGTCTAAAACCTTCTCGGAACATTTAACACTATTGAGTAAGGTTTTCAAGAAACTCAGGGATGCAGGACTTATTTTTAATGAAGAAAAAAGTAAGTTTTGTCGAAAGGAATTGAAATACCTTGGACACGTAATTAACGAGCAAGGTATCCAAACCGATCCTGAAAAGGTAAAATCCATTACAGAGTTTCCTACACCTAAATGTCCGAAAGATGTAAGAAGTTTCATCGGATTGTCCTCATGGTATCGCCGCTTCGTTGAAAACTTTGCTAAGATATCAGCCCCTCTAACGAAACTTACAAAGAAAAATGTACGATGGGAATGGGGTTCCGACCAGGAGACTGCTTTTGCTACACTGAAAGAAAAACTGACAAAAACACCAGTTCTTTCATGCCCGGATTTCAACCAAACGTTTGTTATTCAAGTAGACGCCTCAAATCATGGCTTAGGAGCTTCTCTGACACAAAACTCTAGGAAAAACGAAAAGGTATAGCCTACGCCAGTCGATTACTCTCAGATAATGAGAAAAAGTTCACTACAACTGAGAAAGAGTGTTTGAGCTTAGTATGGGACGTAAAGAAATTCAAGCCTTACATCGAAGGGTACAAGTTTATAGCAATAACAGACCATCAAGCCTTGAAATGGCTAATGAACCTCGAAAAACCTTCTGGAAGATTAGCGCGATGGGTTCTTGAGCTGCAACAGTATGACTTTACAGTGCAGTATAGAAAAGGAGCGCTAAACAAAGTAGCGGATGCATTGTCGAGACACCCAGTGAATGAAAGTGAACAATGTAAGAACCTCCGCACTTGTGTGGTAGAAAAAGGAGAACAAATCGAAGATGATCCTATGCCACAGCCCAACGATTGGTACAGCAAAATGTTCCAATCTGTTACGAAAAATCCTTCACGACATAAGAACTACACGATCCGTGACGGGAAACTTTACAGAAAATTCCGCTTGAAGAATGGTGATCTAGATCGAACAAAACAGTGGAAATTGTGTATTGCTGATGATCAAATACGTCAAGTCCTAAGAGAATGTCACGACCAACCCACTGTGGGACATTTAGGATGCAACAAAACGATCCAAAGGATAGCTCAAAGCTATTTCTGGCCTGGATTACGTATGGATACGATAAAGTATGTTAGAAGTTGTGAAAGTTGTCAACGCTATAAAGTTGAGCAACGTAAGGCAATTGGCAAAATGTATTTCAGGAAACCTCAAGGACCATGGTATACAGTCTCGAGTGATATTATGGGCCCACTACCACGAACGAAGAAAGGAAATAGATTCATCGTAGTTTTTCAAGATACGTTTAGTAAATGGGTTGAGATAGCTCCTTTGAAAAACGCAACGGCAACGCAAATTTCTAAGAAATTTGTAGAACTAGTACTCCTACGACACGGTACCCCGGAGTGTATACTGACAGACAGTGGGACCCAGTACGTGTCGACAATTTTTCAGAAGCTAACAAAAGACTGGGGCATCGAGCATAAAACGACAGCACCTTACAGTCCGCAAGCAAACCCTACAGAACGAATTAATCGAGTTATTAAGACCATGATTTCCCAGTATGTTCAAGAAGACCACCGATCGTGGGATGATCATCTAGACGAGTTCCGGTTTGCCTTAAATACTGTTGTTCATGATTCGACAAAGTTTACCCCAGCCATGCTGAACTTCGGACGAGAGCTCCGTACTCCTCTGTCATTAAGTTCCCAAATTATTGAAGAAAGTTCCATCAATCTACCATCGACACAACAACTTCATCAACTTCGAGCGGCAACGATCAAGAAACTACAAGAAAAATGTGCTGAAAATCTACGGAACGCATTTAACAGGCAAGCTCGGTACTACAACCTCCGTCGCCGAGAAAATCCATACAAGATTGGGCAAGCTGTTCTTCGACGAACTCATACTTTGTCATCTGCAGTGGACTATATTTCCGGTAAATTAGCACCGAAATTCGATGGACCATTCATTATTCACGCCGCTGAGGGTGCGAACATATTTGTGTTACGTGACAACCAACGAAAAATCGTAGGAAGGGCTCACGCAAAGGACTTGAAACCCTATTCCCAAGGCTTAAGGCAACCCTAATAAGTCCTGATTCCAAACATGTCATCACGATCAATCTTTTCTTATTGTCAAGCTACCACTTCTTCGCCTTGTATAAGTTTGATCTTGTGATCAGATAAGTGTCGTATTCGTGTACCCATGAGTAAGAAAGATCTCTTTTCTTTTTCATGTTTTCTTTTGTTTCTTAAAGATAGGGGAGGGTGTAACATGTTAAAATTTCGCCCTAATTTTTTTTTTGTGTAAGGGGCCGATTAGCTCCAATGCAAGGTCACAAATGTAAATTTGTAAATCCCGCCAACGTTTGAGTCGGCGGCTTCCATTCGCACAGCGCCGGCCGCTCTGCGCATGCCCAACTGGACCTGCGCACAAGCGTCGTCCCCGGCCGTTGCACCACACGCAGCTCCTCGAGACAGTCGAGGCCAGGACACGAGAGAGTTGACTTCACGTTACCTGACAGACGAGTCAGGGAGCCGACCCATACCCACTACGAGGGCACGAGACAGACGACTGTCGACCACGCACGGGTCTCCGAGGACCAAGTACGACGACTCTGTGTAAGGTAGTCATCGCCTTGCTTTGAATCAGACATTTGTCATTCCGTTCGTTCAAGTCTAGTACGAGATAAAGTTTTATTGAGTATTCTGTTAAAGTCAGCTTAACGTAAAACCTACTTGCGCTAATTGTTCAGTACATTTATTCTTCAGTACATTTAGTACTGATTGAGAGTAAACATGATTGCAGCTATACATTGACATTTTGCCTCTCACATAATTCGATACTTTTACATGTAGTTATAGTAATCGAACTTGATGGAATAATAATTACATTCAAAGGAATTTACCGTATCTCTTATCCTCACACATAGGAGGAAACCATTTAGCTGTTTTAGTCATATTTACCGTGTGTTGTGTGTTGTGTGGTTTTAAATTATTAACTTAACAGAAGATATCTAACGTTTTGTTTGACGAATTATCTGTAGTGTAAACAGGTAAATACTGTGCGATATCAAGTGTAGTTCTATCTCAACTAAACGACTATAATCGAAGATATCCAACGTTTTGTGTGACAAATTATCTGTAGTGTAAACAGGTAGAAGCTGTACGACATCAAGACTTGTGATCTGATTGAATATTCGAGATACTAGCTTATTTTTGAAATCTGTGTAAATATCTGTGTAAACCATCCTTTCCCTGTGGTTCGCCCGCAGCATCCCCCGATCCTACCTGTGGTTCGCCCACAGCAATTAGCTTTAGCTAGCTTTAGTTCCCTGTGGTTCGCCCACGGCAATTAGTTTTAGTTAACTTTAATTACCTTTCCCTGTGGTTCGCCCGCAGCATCCCCCGATCCTACCTGTGGTTCGCCCACAGCAATTAGCTTTAGTTAGCTTTAGTTCCCTGTGGTTCGCCCACGGCAATTAGTTGTAGTTAGCGATAGTTCCCTGTGGTTCGCCCACGGCAATTATTTTTAGTTAGCTTTAATTCCCTTTCCCTGTGGTTCGCCCGCAGCATCCTCCGATCCTATCTGTGGTCCGCCCACAGCAATTAGCTTTAGTTAGCTTTAGTTCCCTGTGGTTCGCCCACGGCAATTAGTTATAATTAGCGTTAACTCCCTTTCCCTGTGGTTCGCCCACAGCAATTAATCTTAGCTAACGATAATCCCTGTGGTTCGCCCACAGCAACTAGTCTTAGTTAGCGATAATACCCTGTGGTTCGCCCACAGCAATTAGTTATAGCTAGTGATAATTACCTTTCCCTGTGGTTCGCCCGCAGCATCCTCCGATCCTATCTGTGGTTCGCCCACAGCACTTAGCTATAGTTAGCTTTAACCTTCTGTGGTTCGCCCACGGAAATTAGTTATAGTTATCGATAATTCCCTGTGGTTCGCCCACAGCATTTAGCTTTACTTAGCGTTAATTTCCTGTGGTTCGCCCACAGCATTTAGTTATAGTTAGCGATAAATCCCTGTGGTTCGCCCACGGAAATTAGCTGTAGTTAGCGATAATTCCCTGTGGTTCGCCCACAGCTCTTAGCAATAATATCCTATCCTTAACTGTGGTCCGCCCACAGCACTCCCCGATCCTTAACTGTGGTTCGCCCACAGCATGTGTAAATAGGTCAACAATACGTTTGTGTTTTATATAACTATATTTCAGGGTCTACAGTTTTAGTAGTGACGAATACGTGTGTCTTGTATAACGGTATTTTAGGTGTTGTGGTGTAGATGATATTAATACGTGTGTGTCTTAAATAACGGTATTTAAGGTGTTGTAGTGTAGAGGTTACTAATACGTGTGTGTCTTGTATAACGGTATTTTAGGTGGTTGTAGTTTTAGCGATTACTAGTGTGTGCGTGTCTTATATAACAGTGTGGTCGGTGGTGTAGGTTTAGTGCTTACTAATACTTGCGTGTTTTTATTTAACTGTATTGTAGGTGCTGGTTACTAATACTTGCGTGTTTTTATTTAACTGTATTGTAGGTGTTGGTGTGATATAATCATATTTTGCAGCTTAGCTTCTTCCCTTTCCCCAAGATCGTCGTATCCGTCCTAACTGTGGTTCGCCCACAGCGATCCGTCCTAACTGTGGTTCGCCCACAGCAATCCGTCCCGAACTGTGGTTCGCCCACAGCACTCCGTCCCGAACTGTGGTTCGCCCGCAGCGCACCTTTCTTTCCATATAGAGAACAAATATGGCAATGATGATAACGAGGGTTCGATTGTTGGAGATTTTATATCTTATACCCTGTGTCTGAGCCATCCGTTCTATTTTCAGAATATTAATTCGCCCTTTACTGTCGATTCGTTAGACATTTCGACCCCTGGAACCGCAACCCAGCGCGACTAGCTATCCGGCAACCGGGTCAAAACCGGGCTCGCGTATTTTCCGAACGCCTCCCCCGAAAATACGTCGTAGTGTAATATCAAAAAAGTATGTGAATTTGGAGAAAGAGAGCTATGACTAAATATTATTAACAATGAACTAATCGCTTGGATACAAAACATATTTTGAAACCCTTAAAAAAAACCATAATTACAAATAAGTCCACCCAAGCAAACCGTCATACTTAGCGAATTTATATTTTCCTGGCTAGGTTTACGCAAAAATATGTCCTAAAAATAGTTATTTTTTCTCATAAAAAAAAGGTATTTTAATAAGTACTTTGGTTCGCTACTACAGGAAAGGTAATGAGGTGTTTTCTCTTATTGAAATTTTGATAGCTTAGTATTACAAAAATTCCAAATTTTATTAAAATGTATCCATTTTGTTTTATGGAGAGGAGGGAAAATGCTTTTACGCACACAGGTCGCTAGCCTGTAGTGTGAGACTCCTGAATTTATCACTGACTACTCACTAAATATCCTCTCTACTCTGTTGGACACAGACCTGGAATTGTTTGTCACATTACTTCAAGTCATGCCAACATAAATTAATAAATGGCAATGCTATGATTGTGTTCTGGTTAAGACCTTTAAATTTACTTGCCGTTCGTTGTGCTGTAGTAAATTTTTGAGGATGAAAAATGCCAACGTTAACACATTGTTTACTCAAATTAGTGGTTCGTTTCAACAGTAGCAGTTATTCTCCCTATAGAAATACGTGGTGAGATCACACATTGCTGTACACATATTGTGCACAATGCTACAATTGTGCTGACAACATTGTATTGTATTCAGACTGCATATCTGAACAACCTCGGACTGGTGAGTGAGATGAACATAGCTTTGTATTGTGCTAGACGAGATACCAGTTTCAATGGGTAGAAATAACTATTCAATACACAGCTGCAATGTTTAAATAGTACCTAGCTATATTTTATAACAATAGCGGAAAGTAAGTCATTACATATTTGAAGTGCAAGATTTATCGATCACTTTAAATGTTCAAGAATATGTATAGACCCGATTTCACTCGTGTTTTGAACGCTACACTACAAAGAATAATTATTTTCTTCATTTAAAAACTCATGGATTTTTTTAGGTTATGCCTTCGATTTAAAGTTAATGTTTACTTTAGCTGTTAAAAATTTGAATCAGTTGATAAAACAATAACAAATATTTGTTTGTATACGTCAGAAAAACCAAAAAAAGATATTAAACATTACTTTCGCATAGTTAACATTCTTTTGCCGTATTAAACAATGTAATGTCCGCACTAGTGAGTACTATGACTATCCACAGTTCTATCCTGATAATTAGACCAATCCGTATATACCAAGGCAGAAATGTTTTTCGGATTCCACTATAAACTGTAGGTCCCTTAGTTACAAGCTGTATGGGCTATTAATTAACAGTTGTTTTTAAGGATATGTCGGCCTTAGTCACTAACAAAACTACAAGATCGTACCACTCATCCTACACTCATCGCCATTCATACTTGGCTTAAAATACCTTCTTTGTAAGGTCACCATTTCATTGAAAAGTAAAGTAAAGTATTGCAGTAATAATGATAGATTTTTGCAGGTGATAAACATGAAACGAAAACATGTCATTTCACAGTAGTGTAGTGAAAAAACATATTGCGATCCTGTAACGCTATTTAATCTATTTAAATAGTATTATATATATATATATATATATTTTTAATGTAAAAAGTTATGTTATTATAAACTATATCAAGTACAAAGAAAACACTATATTTTTGTAATACTCGTTGAACTCATTTAATTCTTAATATTTGCGTAAATTAAAAATGAAACAAAGAATTCGTTGAACTTTTTTCCTTATTGTGTTCTAATAACTTTATTAATTCTCTGCAATAATAGTTTCCCAGCAGCCAGGATTTTCGCCATTGAGCATTGCAGTTATACCTTTAAATCCAGGTAAAAGTCCTTGCCCTCAGAATTTTTGGCCTCTTGTTAATTGGTCATGAATTTGTAATACTATTTAGTCCTGCAATACTTTTCCTTTAAAGATTTTATATAATATTAAACAGACATTACATTCCAACCTTTAAAAAAATGATATTGCGCACTTCAGTGTAGGTCTATTATTTGTTCGGCTCTTCATATATGGGCATTTCTATTTGACGATACAAGAGCCTTTCTCATATTCTCTTATTGAATATTCGATGCAACTGAAATACGAATATTCATTACTATTTTAATGTGAAATAGCTTATTGTATTTATTGTATTAACTTGAAACCTAGTTGTAAATACATGAGAAAACGGGAACAAGGATAATGCAATTCAAACATACTATTTTTATTGCTTTTTGTGAAGAACAATTTACTGAACCTACCCAACAAACATTATTGTACATGGAACCCTAAAGATCTTGAATTAATTTAAGTTTCAGTTTTGATATAAAATATTGTAATTTTAGTTACAGTTCAGAGTGTCTTTTGAACCTTACGATTAAGTATATTTCACCAGTCTTATGAGTGATAACAATAGTACTAAACATATTTATTTCAAACAAAATCTATTACAAAAACAGACAAGGGAAATTAATTGTTGTGTGAATTGTCTAGACTGCCTCTCATTAGGGAACTTCTAAATAGCTTTGTGTTCAGTTTAATTAATTGCTTTACTACAATCCCATAGGAAATGATTTTAATAGAAACTTCATAGAAGTCCAGACTTAATAGAATTAATTAAGTTTTCTTCATTCGATCAAAGAGTGAGAATTGGATCAAAGATTCTTAAGACCATAATTGTGGCAAGAGTTTCATATTTTATTAGCTATTTTTTCCATATAAGTGTTTTGATTTTACGAGAAAAACATTTTATTTGTAATAAACAGATTGGCTACATAGTAAAAAAACCGTTAAGTAAAAAAAAACTATAATAAAGAATAAATTTACAACCGTTTTAAACTTGTGATTTTACTCATTAAAATTGAAAGATCCACCATTTTCCTTAAATCACTACCACTACTTAAGACGTATGTAAGTAATCTAAGATTTAGGTAATTATTGGTTTATCAAGGCTAACCTAGCCAGGCCGACCTAAACGTAGGGTTTGTAACCTGAAAAGAACATTGTGGTAGTGAATTTACTGAAAATGTCCATGAAATCATACTAGTACATGTTTTTAATTAAATATCCCCGCCGCAGCAAACCTGCAGACTAAGCGAATTTCCATTTGCCTGATTGGATTTACACTAATATGTCTCCTTAAAAATATCACATTTACTCCCTATTTAAATAACATTAGTTTAACGAGTACTTAGGTTTGCTGCAACAGGGAGGGTAAAAGGTGGTTTTTGTAAAATGTTAGTAGTTTTGAATGAAATGAATGCATTTTCCAAATTTGATCAAAATATGAGATCACAAACAAGCAAACTACAACAGTTTACTTATTCCCCATAAAAATAGCATTGGAATTTTAAATTTACAGTATTTTGGAATTTTCTCCAAAACCATTAGGCGCAAAATAACGCTTCAATATAATAAATTATCTGTTTTTTTAGCTCTACAAAATGGTTTGGAAAGAAAATACAAAATTTTAAGTTTTCGTGAACATAGGTTTACACGTTTGTACCAAATTTCATCAAAATCGGATGATTTTTGCTTGAGTTTTCGCGCTAACGGACACATAAATGAATAAATAAATAAATAAATAAATAAATATATATATATATATATATATGAATTAGAACGGATGGTGTATTTGGTCTCTAGGGACCTCAAAACGAAAAAGTAAATGGGTCCCGGGTCCGGGTCTTACCATGAGTACTACGGTAATAGCTTATTCCCAATAGGGGAAAGTTACATACAAAGTTGCTGAGAAGGTTACCTTCTCAATAACCTTCTCAGCAACTTTGTATGTTTTTTAAATGTTAAACGTCAGTGTTCAGTGTTTAATGTTCGTGTTACGTGTATATTCGTTTTTTAAAAACTATGACGACCTTCAAATGAAGTGATAACTTATATCCTTGGACGCCTGAAGATGACTCCACGGAGTTGAAACCGGTTGCAACACAAGCAACGAATTGGATTACTTAAATGCAGGAGAGAATATTATGCATGTTTGAATTAATATGATTAGGATGGACTTAAAGTTCAATTTCCTTTGTCAGACTACATTATGCTTGGTTAAGCTATGTTAGGTTTTGAATAGCCAGGTTGTGTTTTGTTTAATGAAAAATCCCTTTATCCACCAAGTTATCTAATAGTACACAACAATTGTATTACACACATAATAAACATGCAATATGTGGAATCAAACTCGTGACAGATGCAATATTACATGCGATTTGTTCGTTAGGACACATATGTGACAGAAAACAATGGTTTAGAACGGATCATATAGGAAACCGCTATCGTTGGATAAATAGATGCATTGTTATCCGGCTTATTTGGCACATTCAAGCGGTTATAGCCGTGTATTATTTCACACCGATAACAGAGTAAGTTTTTGTTATTTTTTGAGATACGAACTAGTATTTTCAACTACAAAACTAAATATCTGTCGTTAAGAAAATAAAGTAAAATGCCGTCTGGTTAAAATTCGTCTTTAGTAAATTTAGTGCAGCGTTTCATAAATAAAGATGTCAACCATCAATGGCTTTGGCTATGGGTTGATGACGTCCCCCTATAGACACTGCCTGAAATAGTTTGTATAAAACGGACTGGAGCCTAGTGGTCTAGGATGTGAGTAGAGACATAAAAGAACACAATGAGTCCAGTATGTTATCTAGCCCAACCCACAATACATTGTTCATCTCATTGGCATTAAGGGCTTATACAGTGTGTGTTCAGTTTGATAACAAAACAATGTTGTCTCGTTAATACCTTGCAAACAATGTAGTGAAAATGATACAATACCAGGAAATACATATTAATAAAGACAACTAGTGCAAACATATAAACAATTCTATGTAGATTTGACTATTGTTCCATTCCCATAACGGTAGTTATCCATTGATTATTTTGAGTATTAAATCATTGATATGGAAAACCCGTGATTCACGACAGTCAATACATTTCTATCATAATATGAAATATCAAAACGTAGCAATTCATCAATGTAGTTCCTAAAATTTGGAAATAATTACAGCTTTAAAAATAATTCTACGATTGAATTATTAAAAATATATTTTAAACACACTATACTGTTTAAGAAGATTTTCCATGCATGAAGTTAGACAGTTAGAACCAGCTCCTTGACACATGTTTAATCAAATAGGGTCTCATTACGTACTACTGTACTGTAATGAGTTTTTACCGGACAACAGCTGATTATAATTGGCAACGAATCAATAAATAAAGACCTCTCTTAGAAGCTATGAGTAGTGATTGTCAAGACCTTTAGTCGTTGGGAATATTTAACAGATTATTAAAGTTTTTTTTATTATTAGGTAACTTTAGAGTAGTATGGCGAAAAATATCGTACGTCACTAGTTTAAAATGTGTTAATAACTATACTCGTCCGGTAAACATATATTTTCTGGACATAACATGCTGTGACGGATGTAGCATTTTACAAGTAGGCCTACTGTTCATTAAGCTGTCTCATACAATTGATACATTCTTTTTATTATATTATTCCTTAAATAAATGTGGTATTCATGTGAATTTTGAAGCTGTAATCTGACGTGTTTCGCCAATGTAATTAACCATATGTTTTTTTTGCCAGCTGTTAGTTTCTTTTGTTAGATTTTCTGTATGAGTTTCATTCAACCGAACTAATGCACGTATTATTTGAAAATACAACATAATCCCCGATGGAAAACTTTGATGTTATACTCAAGTAATATGCGTTTGAGGAAGAACACTGTTTAGAATAGTTTTCATGCTTTAAAGCAATATCATTCATTCATTTATTGTAAATTACCACTTATTATTATGAAATAATAAAGTTTATTTGTATTCAGTGTTTAGTTTCAGGCAGTGTAGATGTATTTGCATTGTTGAGAAAATTGGCTTACACACCTTTAGTGTTGTTTGTAAGTAATTTTGAAACTGGATGCCGTTATGAAGAAATACTGTATAGTGCTAGCATATCCCAGAAACTAATGGCAGCCATAAAAACTACCCCAATAACGCTAGTGCATGAAACCTAATGATGGCAATATGTTCTCCTCGATGCAAACAACTATAACATAAAACCCCTAACAATGCAACATTATGGTTCAGCTATTGGATTTTTGAAATACAGCTTTTAATACTGTATTTATAGAATCTATAAATAAATACTTGTATCATTTTTTTTCATACAATATGAGCATTGATTTCAAGAGTACCTCTATTGCTAGATGTTTACTATTATTACTTAATCAACACATTGAATCAATAAATATTAGTATTTGATGATAAAAAATATGTGTACTGTATCATTTTAATAGTTTAGGCATAGTAATCCTTTTGAGGTAAAATAACTTAATTTCAGAGTTACATTTCCTGCTTTTTATATGCATGGACATGTTTTACATGTATCAAAAGCCCAACCTTTTAAAATAATTTCAAGAATATGTTGCTTTCGTAACTGTTAATTTTAAACTACTTCTTTTTTGAAGAACGATATTTCGTCCGCTACGATATGTCATGTAGGATTGTCAAAACCCACATGTTACACAAAACAATGGCTTAAAGCAGATATGCTTTGAAGCCGTTATCATTGTTTATTATATACGGGGATTTGATACATGAAAAATAAATAATACGTTGTTTCACAGAGATAGTTTTCACTATGAAATTGATTTCAGGAGTTTTCTGCTTTTTGCTCTTTGAAAATCATACAGCAAGTGGTGACACCTGTTTGTGTATAGAAAGCGTATAAATATTTCTTTTAACATTCATGAAAGAGTTATAGTTTTTAATTGTTTTATACCCTTCTTTACTAAGATTTTAATGATAGTTTGTAATAACTGTGTAATCATTTGAAATTTACTTTTGAGCGAATTTCCCATATAGGAAATAAGCTATTACCGTAGAACTCATGGTAAAACCTGGACCCGGGACCGATTTAATTTTTCGTTTTGAGGTGCCTAGAGGCCAAAAACACCATCCGTTCAAATCCTAATATATATGTTTGTCCGTTAGAGCGATAACTTGAGCAAAAATGATCCAATTTTGATGAAATTTGGTGCAGACGTGTAAAACTACGTTTATTCGAACGAGTTTGCGAACCAGCATAATTTCAAATTATTTTGACACCATTCTGCATTTATATTTGTATATTGTAAATCTTGAATAAAGTGTTTCTGAATCTGAAGCATAATCGGACCAAACAAGGGAACAAGGGTTTATGGGGGGATTCTAATGGGGTAAAAAGAGGGTATTCCCATTTTTTTACCCTAATAACAAAAGATTTTGCAATTTATTTCTAAACCGTTTTGAAGAGCTTAAAAAAAGAAATAATTTAGTATATTGAAGTGCTGTTGTATGCCTAATGGTCACGGAGAAAATTAAAAAAATAGCGTAATTTCAAATTTACATATTATTCTTATTGAGAAAATGAAAACTGATGTAGTTTACTTTTTTATGGCTACCATATTGATAAAATTTGGCAAATTTATTTATTTCATCCAATAATATTGACGTAAGGTCAAAAAACACATTTTACCTTCACCACAGCAGCAAACCTAAGCACTCGTTAAATCCAATGTTATTTCAATTGGGAAGAAATATGTCATATTTATGGAAATATTTTAGTAAAAATGTAACCAGACAAGCTGAAATTACTTAGTCTGCAGGTTTGCTGCGGCGGGGGTATTTTATTATACGGGTGGAAACCCCATTTAAAAATATAAAAAGCCTTTGTGGTAATAAAACATTTTAAAACTTACAATCTTATTGTTTTAATACCTGATAGCAAATAATTTTGTAGGTTGTTTGTATAAACATGTTTAAACGATTCACCATATAAAACATAAATATTTGTTATTTAAGGTAATTTTTTTTGTAAACACCAAATATAAGTTAAGTTATTAGAAATTTGCTCACAATAGTAAACATCGAAAGTGTTTTGTAAAAGGATGGGAAATACAAAATCTGCAACAGTTTGAGTCAAATTGGAATATTGTTCTTTTATGCATTGAATTCCGGAATGAAAATATACTTTTCCTACAGTCACCCGACAAAGTTGGCTTCCTTGTACTGTTTATAGTACAGAAAGCTGCTAATTGCTGCATATTTATACTTTGCCGTACGGTTTATACTTTGTCGTACGGTTTATACTTTGCCGCACATCAGGATTCCAACGAAACAACACAAAACAGCGTGGTTCTATTATGCACGTACTCCGTTTACGCTTGGAAATAGGTTGGCAACACTTAAAGATAATAATACTATGAGCAGCTGATTGACTATTATAACTACGATTTAACCTGTCATTTAGTGTTTATAGTTTCGGTATTTCTGAACGTTCTGGACTTTTCTTTTAAACGTTTTTAAAACATTCCTACGATCTTAATAAACAAGAAAATACCTTTAAAGCCTTAATTTTAGGCGCGGAAACCACTTCAAATTACAAAAACATACGGAACTATATTCTCAAAACGCGGAGCACATATTTCTTGCCGAGGAAAAATAGCGGAGTGATACGGACCGCGGGTACTACTTTCTCTAGGGCACCATTTGTGTTGCCAGCTGAACCTAAAAACGTGTTGTATAGTTTTTGAAAGACTAATTATTTATATGCTTTATAGTGACTGTAGGAAAAATATAATGTGTAACACGAGTGAAAAAGGCCTTTGCTGCACTCGAGATCATTCCGCACTCGCCTGCGGCTCGTGCGTAAACATTGCTCTCGTGTGCAGCAAAGTGCCACCTTCACCACTAGTTACACAAATAACTATTTATCAGAAGAGACTCGCCGAATAAGCTCTTTATATAAACATATAGGTTTCTTAAAATGAAAAGATTTTAAGATACGTGACATATACGCCAGTCCGTAAGCTTAGAATGAATAATTCGTTACTGCAGTATATGAGTTCTATATAGGAGAGCTCATAATTACGTATCTTATAGTATATTGCTACTTTGTTGTAAAACTATATTGCTATAGTGTAAATATTACTGTAGTTCATAGTGGCAAATCTATCTATATATTTAATACGCAAGCAAGATTTTTGTGACAATTACTCCTCCGAAACTACTGAACCGATTGACATGTTTTTGGTGTCATTGGAAAGAGCGTAAAACTTGTTGTGCAGGAAACTTTCTTTTTTAGGAAATAATTGAGTGAGGCCTGGGGGCCGCCCTTTAAAGTTTCGTATTTCTCTATAAGATTAACATGGGAAACAAATATTGTTATGAAATTTCAGCTGTTGTCAGAAATGCTGTTCTGCTATTTAATTTAATTTGTTTACAAGGAAAGTTGTTTCTCGGTGCCATGTGATCAATGAATTATAGTTTTGCATATATTTTAAATGATATACACTATATAAAATGATAGTACTGTAATACAGTACATTAAGAGATCTTAATTTAAATAATCACTAAGTAGAATTGATCCTTTGCCTATATGTTTCCTGGTAAGTGTGTTGTAACTGTTTCTCATAGTATATTATAGTATCTTAAAGTAAAACCGAATTACTCTTTTCTGTATTTTCACCCCATAGCGAAGCACGGTCAGGGCAACTAGTACGTTAAAACTTTCCAACATTATTTTTAGTGTTTTGATGGATAATAGAACTAAAAGTACACAATACAAAAAAAAATAACTATTATAATGAAATTCTAACGTTCTTAAGTAGATATTGTAAGCATTACCAACATCAGGATACATTTTGCAAATATATAATCGCAAACTATAATTGTAGAAAATATTACAGTGAAACTAAACAACAAAGTGCTTTATTTTACAAGTTCAATACAAACAAGTAAACTAATCAGGACAGTATAAAGAAATATAATAAAAGAGGTTAACTACATGTTCTTCTTTGAAGAGTTACCATCCCAAATCAAAGTTATACTTTTGGAAATAATGAATTTAAAATTCATAAAATTCACATGATGATTGTTTACAGATACTTACTTAATAATGTATACCAAAGCTTTTGTTATGGAGCGATTGGTTTTTGCCCCGAAAGTTGACTTTGACAAAATAATGGTGGGTATAAAGCTAACGTCGCCATGTCTCAATATAAATAGGTCAAATAGGTTTAGGTGGATACGTCGTCAATCCTAACACTATCCTAACTAATCCTAAATAGTCTATGGCGACTAGTTTAGAAATATCAGTGGTTTCATCGTCGAGTCTCTTGCCTCTTAAAAATATTGGGACATCTTGTCGTCGTCAATACACAATAGTACATTTAACATGTATAAAAACGAACACGGACACAAACTATTTACAAAAATGAATGCGCGGTCGGCCATAAGTACCGCGGTGACGGACACGATGCAACTCTCAGTTGCATAGACTAATAGACAGTTGCATAGACTGCAAATAGTCGTCATAGACTATTTTTTGGATTGGCGACGTAAGGTATGTTAATCTATTTATATTGTCAATAACCAATCCTGGAGGCAATGACGAATAAAATGTCTCAATGTTGCAAACATCAAAGATCGACAACATGGATTTTATCTCACTAATTGGACGTGGGTTGATAATTTTTGTGATATATTTCAAAAACGGCATTGGACGATTTTACCCATGACTTGTAAATACAGTCAACACACAAATGTAAAAATTAAAACATTTAATTCTCCCATACACATATTTTTTTCCCGAGCTGTAATAGGACCGAAGCCTTCCCAGATCCTAGTGAAAGGACTAACGTAGGGTGGGCTTCTCTTCATGGTCCCAATCTTTCCCAAGATTTATCATTTTGTTTGGCTCAGTCCTCAAAGTCTTTCGTATTTTCTTATTCCTTTAACCCCGGTCCGGGAGATTTTCCTTCTTCTTTTTCCACCAGCACACTTTGTCCCTCATTTGATGTCCATCCAAAGAGTGCTAAGCCTACTCCAGCATGCATTTTTAGGACAACTCCAACGAGTAAAATAAGTACAGCAATCTCGATTATTGCTCTTTAGCCACAAACCATTTATATACAAAATTATTATTACTAGTAGAACCCCGTCGAAATCGACGGTTAATCTTGAGGTTTTATGTAAATTCAGCTAACTGCGATAGATAGAGTGAAGTCATTAAAATCTTAGTTAAATGAAGGGAGGATAAACATAATAATAAGTATGACGATTGTGTTCCCTAAAAAACGGGATTGATGAATTCGTTTAACACAATATGTCCTACCTTTTTATCGGCTTTAGGTTGCCCAAAAGGGTTTTTAGGAGTCTTATAATTGTTTGTTCATGAGTTTGTTTCATGTCAAAGCCACTTTCACTATATGGGAGAATGAGTTCGTATAATTAGTCTATCATGTTACGGAAAGAGTCAATATTTATTACTAACAACTAATTCAATCTGCTTTAGGAAAATCATTCAGATTGTATCCGGATTTATAAGTAAATCTTCATCTTTGGTCATTACAGAATTTTATCAGCATATTAAATCAGTTTTTTTTTGTATTTGATAAAAATATCTGATTCTCTAGAAAGCAGTAAGATTCTTACTTCGATCTAAGCAATTTTAACTCCTTCTCTTGCCACATCGACCCATGTATTTAATCATCCTGTTCTTACTTGATAATTCAGTTCATAGTTTTGCCTTGGCCAGATCGATAACATAAAGCTGTGCATGTATTTCGTGGTTGGAATGAACCATAATTGTAGGAAATTTGATCACAAATCTTGAACATTTGCGGAACCAAATCCATAACCTAGTCCAGCCTTGGTAACAAATTATGCAGATGCGATTAGATGTGATGACACTGTTGTGTTTCCGAATATTTTGTATGTAGTGAGGTTTAGATGCGTTGTTACATGTGTACAGCAAAAAAGTAAAAACCCTGTACACATTTTTTTAAATACCTGAATTGACATTAGTTCACCTACTTCACCAAAACCATAGATGAAACATACTCCGTAGTTAGTCTATTCCAAAACTTGAACAATAAAGCATATATCTTTGATCACAACATTTAAAACTTATCATAAATTCATCATTTTGTTGAAACTATAAAAAACTGGCCATGCAGTGGAGAATCAGTTTAAAATCATAAATAATAATGTAAACATTTAATTTTGACAATTTCAGTAAACCTTTGAATACAATTTTAATACTAACAGCTGGTTCATTAAAAGTAGTGTAAATTTATCCATATGGTCGTAATGTAAACAAAATTGCTGAGTGAACTTTAAAGGCCTCTGGGGCAGAGTCCCAAGGAAATTTACCTCGTTTCTCTTTTGAGGGCTCACCTACAGACCAATACCTTTCTTTAGACACCCCTACCAAGTTTCTACACCCAGCCGTTCTCTCAAATTAGCAGTGACAAAAACCCCGTTTTCCTCCACAAGAATAACATGGGATGGGACTTTAAAGGCCACTGGGGCAGAGCCCCTAAGGAATTTCCCACGTTTCTCTTTTGATGGCTCATCTACAGACCAAGACCTTTCTTTAGACACCCCTACCGAGTTTCTACGCCCAGCCGTTCTCTCAAAATAGCTATGACAAAGAAAAACAGTTTCAAATTAATATATAGATTATAAATTAAAATATCTTGAAAATTAAATGTTTTGTTGTGGATGGAATAATAATATACAACATCAAGATTATGTTGCTTTAATAAAAGGACTAAATTAGCTTATACAATATTGATAAGCGGATGAATACAATATATTGTACCTGGAATAAAACGCTTTGTACCTGAATAAACGCTCAACTGTTAAATAAACAAGGTTTCCCATTATTAAATACATTTTAGTACCTAATAATTTTCAATTCCTCTTTTCATAAAATACTAATTGAGTAAATCACATAAGCTATTTTGAAACTTCACCATTTTGGAGATTTGCAATGAATTTTATCGGAACTCACACAGTTATTAAATTTATTTTCCCGCTGCTTCGACGGTGTTGTGAAAGAAAACTTGATCTGTTTGCCCAACGGAATTAAGTACTTCACTCCTGACGAGTTATTTATTTAGTATTACATTTTGACGGAAAGGAGAGAAAATCGATTTGGATGATACCATAGTCACTCAAAAGGTTACAAAAAAAGGTTATGAAATTTCATATCCTATGTTAACTAACAAAACATTTTTTTAATTCGATTGAAAATAAAATGTATTTTACACAAAGATTTACATTACAAACAGACATAAATATTAAAATACGATCTTAACGACAATTAGGGCTATTGCTCCTACAATTGGTATTATAACCACGATTGAGTTCAAAGTTTTGTTTTTGAATCGTACTATCTACTTTGTAAACACACATGGAAAATACTGTACACACTAACTCTTAATACGAGTATCATAATAAACAGTGTTTACGCATGTTTCTGTAAATATTAGTCCATAGATTTCTAATGGTGCGTACAATTGGATTGTGTGCACTAAATATGGCAAGGTTTAAAAAGTGTATGTTTCTCAGCATCATTAGCATTTAATCTTTATTTGGTTTATTTACAAGATAAATAATTACTACTTAATAGATTTACTACTCAATACTAAAATCCTCTTGTCTAGTACAAACACTGCGTTCTACCCACCACATCAACTTAGCCGCCTAGAGAGAACCTCAACAATGGAACTAATGACGACAAAACGGTCAAACTAAAGGTAAAAAAATTTCCACCTGCTTTGTTGTTGACAAGATAACGTCAAGTGACAAAAACTTTTATTTCTTACTTTTTCGTCTTAATGTTACCTTTGATGTTTCTCTCTATTTTTGAAAGAAGAAGAACTAGAAGAACGGGTCTGCCCCCAATGTAAAAATGTGGGAGCAACCAAAAAGACAGAAATAGAGAAACTTCCACGGATACTAATCGTGCAACTGCATAGGTAATTGACATTAGCTTTGTAGTTATTAACTGTGGTTAATCCAATAGGCTATAGTAAAATATTAAATAACAAGCCTGTAAAGAATCACTGCAATTCTATAAATGAGTATTATGTCATAATTTGGATTTTTACTTAATAAAATACAACTAGTAGCTTGTAGGGACATAAGTCGCTAAAAAGCTCAAATGTAAAAAAAATTATTGTAATATTTAAACAAACTCAGAATAAAATTGACACAGTGCTACAATAATATATGTACTCATATTAGTACCCTGGTCCAGTTATTATTCATAATCTTATAAGTTAGCTCTACTCCTTTTGTAAAGGCGCAACTAAATTAGTGTAAAGGCTGACCAAACTAAACCCTAGTTTCGTTTCTGATCAACATAAAATAGAATCTACTCTTTGTGTTAACTTATGTGGTGGTATTCCTCCTAAAGCTGTGATTGACTTTACACACTCTATCAAAATAGGCATATATAAACGTTCAGTGGGTTCATAGTTTAGACCATATTAAAGTATTTATTTGCTAATCCGTCCTCATTTTAAGTAGGTACTTAATAGTATAACATTTTTCATTCAATGGATGTACATATTTTTATTTATATAGATTACGTAAAGGTGATTCTTTTTGTCAAAATTGTAGGCCACTGAGAAGTCGTAGAACGACGGGAGAGGGCTCAAATTAAAGGCATATATCCCGTGACGGCGGGAAAAATAGTGAACAGAAAATCTTTTCCATGAGAATATCATAAGAAGTCATTTACAACTGATTTTTATCACTAAGCCTAAGCCAGTACGCAATATTAACATTTGGATTATTTATTTGACCGTCAATTTTGCAATGTACCGTATACTATATAAAACCAGCTGAATTATGATGAGAAAAATGAATCTCGTCTCGAACTTAAAATCCAGTCTCGTCCATCCCTAATTCTAACTATTTTTTTATTGTTGGCAGGTTTGGATTAGTTGGAGAGGAATTTCAGAAACTAACGAATGAAGTTGATTTTCCACTAAAAGGCTTGAGCCTGAAAAATTTTACAGATCACGATCGTGAATTGAGGTTAGAAACTATGCATACAATGTAGCGTTGTATGTGTGCAATTGATTGAGTTTAGTTAAGTTAAGTTCTAGAATATCAGAGAGAATATCAGTCCTAGATCGCATTGCTTTACCGTGCATGGTATTGCAAATACCACCACTCCCACAACCTTCGTAACAGAGACCAGCTCCACATACCTTACTGCAGGCTGTCTAAAACGCAAAGCTTTTTCCGCATTAGGGCTCTGAAGATGTACATTGATCTCCCCAAAGATTTAAGTCTTGTGAACCGTCCACTTTTAACAAGAAAGTTAAAGCCTGGCTAGTCGACCGGCCACTGTACTCAGTTGACGAATATTGTGATGCGTTCCACCGAGTATAGGCTCAACGCCATCTTGCCTAAAGTATTGTAAATAGTGAAAATATTATTTTTAGTTTATCTGGTTTTAGAAATTCTGGTTAACGACGTCGCAGCAGGTATTAAGGTATTAAGATGTTCGCGAGACTATTCAAAATGGTGCATCCTCTTTCGCTTACACGTTCGTCTAGCTTGTAATAAAAATATTTTTACAGGATGAAATATACATATTGATATGATCAATCATCAACTGTTTGATAAAATATAAATATAATTTAATTTGTGCCAATGTGTAATTATTAATAACGGAAAATATAAAAAGTTTGCTTTATGTAAACTGGAAAAAGTAAGGAAACGAGGATTTTTTTATTTTTCGATCAGAGAAAAACTTCCAGTGGGAAAAGTATAGATAATAAGTTGTTTCTCAATTTTTGTTTCCAACATATTTTCATAAGTGTCACCACTGAAGACAATAAATAATTAATATTCTTTACTTGTTATTCTACTAGCGAGTACAGCTGTAGTATTTATGCAGAACTAAATGCTAATTTTCATGCGAGATACAAACATATTTAATAAAACAAAAACATATTTTCATAAAACAATAGCTTATCCAAGTAGGAAATGAGAATCAAAATTTTTTTGTGAAACATATATTTGTATAAATATATAACTGCTTGGTGTACACTGCAGTTTTCTGCTTGCACTCTTGAGCGGAGCAAGTATTTTGAACAATACATTTGAAAATGTAACCAAAATAGTTTTTCTTCTAAATAAAAATCCTCTAATAGCTTAGTACCAGGGGACTAAGAATTGGTCGGTGGTATTTAATGTTTTTGTGATTAAAGAATACATACACACTTAAAGAAAAAAAAACACTGTTGTGTAATTTACGGGCACCAAAAAATTCATTACTTAACATTCAATAAAATCTACTAAATAAATAAATAAATGCAATATATCTTAATTCTTAATACTTATAAATGCAATGGCAACCATACAAAGTAGATATTTTAAGCCAAGTATGAATGGAGATGAGTGTAGGATGTATCTTTAAGTAAAAATATATATTGTACACTTTTCTAAAAAAAAGATATATCGATGACATGTAATGGTTGGAAAAAAGGAGGAGTAAAATATTTTTTTAAAATCTATTTGACGTTCATACAGCTTCTTGTCTAGCTAATCAACTTTTATATACGTTATATAAAGTACCATCAAACGCCTAAATAAGCCCCACTTCGTGGGAGCAACACTGGCGTTACTTTTGAGCACAGTCTTAGAAATAATGGTCTCTGATGAGAGTGGGTATTTATTCATTCATTCTCAACGGTAAACGCCATTTTTACAAAAAAAAAAAAAAATCATTGGGTTTTTCACGGACCGCTATACCTTTGTTTTTGTGTTAGTAGTGCTTTAGTTGCTTTAGTGTGCCACAGAGAAGTGAGATACAGAGGAAACATGCAATAGTTCACTTAAAGTGGTATCCAGCTGGGTAACCCACAGTATAATGCAATACATCATTAGAACATCTTTACACAAAGAAGTGGTCCTCCTCTTGTAGAACAATAAGAGAAACTACGTTTACAAACATTGAACAAAACAGTTCCTGATAAATAATGTTACAATCCCCCCCCCCTCCCCCCACAACCAAGGAAAGCACACAAGTACACACATTCATAATTTTAATTGAAGAAATTATAACAAAACTATGTACGTGAAGTTCTAATCACAATTATGTATATAAGCGTGCATGTACATGCTACAAGTGTGTAAATTAAGTATTGAAACAAATATGTATTTTTTTAAACCGAAATTATTGGAAATATTCTATTTGTGGCATAGATTGTTAACAAAGGATCCGCAGTTTTTTACATCAAAAGTATTTTTAAACCAACTTAACAGAAAGAATAGGGGATGGGGATCTTATTTTTTTTTCAAATAATAACCCATATTGACTGACCCCTCATTTTGAAGGGTCTGTCAAGACACAAGCAATGGTGCAAACTTGAAGTCGATATGCCACCTCTAGCCAAAATGGCAGGTATTTAAAATTTCGAATTGGTGAGATGGATGCTTTTTCACCAAATAAAATTTTTGCCATCCACAATATTAAGCGACACACTCATCTCCATTCATACTAGGTTTAAAATATCTACATTTGTATGGTTGCTATTTGAAAGTTGAATATTTAAGTATTGTTGTAGGATGAAGCTACGTTGCCTAATTATGTAAAAGCTATTCTTTATGCATCGGTATTTTGGATCCAATTAAATAGAAAAAAAATTCTCATAGAAAATATGACCACCTTTTATTACTGAGATACCATCAATTAGTTGCACAAAGTGTATCACTATATTTCGTTTCGTGGTATTAATAGGTTTACAAGCTACTCATAGATTTACGTTATAAAGGCTTATCAAATACGTTAGCAATTCATTCAATAAAGCAATTATTATCAGGTATTTTGAAATGAAAGCTACTCAGGGTCTACAAAATACTAGGTAAAACTCCAGTCAACGAGCACACGCATACTAAAATACAATTACTTTACTAACTATACCGCTATGGTTATGGATTTATTCAAATAATCTAATTAATAGTCGTTTGTAAATTTTTGAAATAGTTATTAATCATCTTAACGGAAATATAGCAGTAGATGATTAGAACCTTCAGAGGTGGCTGGTTATTTAGTTAGGAACGTAGTTATTGCCAATTAGTTATTGATTTGTTCACCTAATTTGGCTCTTAATTGCCTTTAATAAGTAAATGATTAACGCCTTGCTGTCATCATTAATAATTGCCTTTACAGGTTCACGTTTGCTCAAAGAAAGTGTTCAAACATTCTGGTTTTAAATGTCTTGTCAACATTTCTATTTTGAAAACCCAATATCTTTGCTTCTAACTAGCACGTTTACGCTAGTGGAGGACATATATTAGGGGTTATGACTGAAAAATGTTGCAAATTAATACCAGAAGAATAAGATAAACATAAGTATTGATTGCGTGAGTCGATGTACAGTCTTTTATAGAAATGTTTCATGCTTGCAGTTATGACTTGCAAAACTGACAGTTAATGTTAAAGTTATTGACAAACCTCACTTGTAGTATTTATAATTTATTATTGATAATCCAATATTCAAAGCATTACTATGTACACAACTTATGCATAGATGTATAAATTAATCAACGAACAGTTCAACAATCAGTAAATCAAATTTGCATTCCATAATGCATTTGTGTGTTGAAAGAGCATTAATCCATTGCGTTTGCAGCTGGCATGTAAATACACTTTATCTCCTATTATGGTAGCAAATCTCTTTCATTATGGACAGTAGGCTCTAGTTCAGAACGCTTTTGATTTAACAACTTAATTAAGAAATCGAGTACTGTAGTTTAATGAAAATTAGGACTTTAGTAAGAGGATTTCTAATCTCACAGTGCACTAGATATTTAAATTATTAAAATTACTTTGGTATTTGAAAATAAATTTAGAGATGATAAATCAGTTTTCAGTGGATGTTTGAAATTAAAAAAATAACATTGCTCTTATGGTGGGCAGATTTAAGATGGCCGCTAGCCTCCATTAGAAAACAATTACAAAACTAAAAAGAAACATTCTGATCTCACAGTACACTAGGGATTAATTACCATCACTTGGGTATTTGAAAAAGTATTTGTGAATGAATAATAGCATTTCAACAGCTGTTTTAAATAATCTAATATGGCTGCCAGTCTCCAAAGACTCAAGACTAAGTGCAGAGAGTCGTGGCATCGACACACTGTTCAAGTTCAAATATGATCGGCAGGATTTGAGCCCGGGTCCTCGAAACCGTACACGCACTATTAATAGACCAGCTGATACCCCTACATGTTAATACTAAAATGCATTTGAATTTTAGAAAAAAGTGTGTGATATCGTGCTTTAAAGGTTTACGTATATAAGTCAAAACGTCTAATTAATTGTTCTTATACTGATAAAAAATATCTGTTTGTGGAACAGATATAAAAATAGACAAGTGTAAAGTGCAGTTTAATGTTAAATTCTTTTTATACGAGCTGTAGTTAGTTAATTACACGTGATTTACTTGTATTAACAATTATTTATAATATACGATCAAAAATACTCTAATGTCTTTCAATAATTGTTACACTTTCAAGTTACTCTGTCCCCAAATTGACTAAATGGAAATAATTGGTCTTTGAGAGCGACCACTACCATTAATGGCTATGGAAGAAAATTACTTTCATATAAGGACTCAAAGTGAATGCAACTTCAAGGCTTGCTTTTAGCTCTTGATAGTTCTTGATTTAATTATGAGATCTATACCAAAGGCAAGTAATATTGATTCTTTGTACAAACGGTAAATATTACTATTACACGAAAACAACTACTTTTATTATTATGTGTTGACTCATCTGTAATTTTATAAAACAAGTAAGATATTTGACTACAATTTTAGTAGAGGGAGATAACTATTACAAAATACCCCCGCCGCAGCAAACCTGCTGACTAAGCGAATTTCCATTTGTCTGTATTGATTTTCAGTTAAATATATTTTAATAACATTAGGTTTAACGAGTACCTAGGTTTGCTGCTACAAGGAAACTAATAAAGTGTGTTTATGAGTAAAATATTGATAGCTTAGTACAAAATAAATAAATTTGCCAAGTTTGATCAAAATATATCCATAAACAAGCAAACTACAACATTTGACAATATTCTCCATAAGAATAACATGGGAATTTTAAATTTAAAGTTTTTTAAATTTTCTACGTTACTAATAATCGAACAAAAATACTTGTATATACTAAATTATTTGTTTTTATAAGCTCTTTAAAAATGTCTAAAGAGAAATCGGGAAATTTTGTGTTTTGAGGGTCAAAAGTGAGAAAAACCAATTCTTATCCCATAAAACCCCCCGTAAAGCCACGTTCCCATGGCCCGATCGTGCTGGTTTGCGAACTCATTCAAGTTTATCCTGCTTTACACCTTTAAACCAAATTTCATCAAAATCGGACGAAAATTACTCAAGTTATCGTGTTCACGGACGTATATATATATATATATATATATATATATATAAGTCTATATATATATATATATATATATATACATATATAAAAATTTGAACGAATGGTGTTTTTGGCCTCTGGGGACATCAAAATGAAAAAGGAAATCGGTCCCGGGTCTAGGTCTTACCGTGCCACCTACGGTAATAGCTACTTCCCTATAGGGAAATTCGCTAAAACAAACTCTTGCCCATAAGGCATTTTCTTTCTAGATAGGTGGAGATGCTGAGTGTCCCGCAGTACCCAAAAATAGGGATAAGTTTAGATTCTCGCAATACAATTGAAATCAAAAACTTATTTGTTTGTAAAACACTTAGTTAGCAAGATATCCGCTTTTTTTTCTTGAATCCATATACAAAATTAATTTAGTTATCTAAATTTATTTTTAATTTACAATTTTTTTGTATTTACGGAAAAAACATTTAAAAAATTGTTAATTTCAAATGGATGTAATTTTAATTTTAATAAAATAAATCACTAAAAAAGTCTTAATTAATAATATAAAAAAATTAAATTTTTTTCGTCATATATACCATCATCTATAAAACGACACAGGAGTTTTGAAAGTACAAATAATTGACAGCTGAAAATCACGAGTTTTAGTTCTACAGACTGTTAGGTTACTCCTCATTTTGCGTCTTTATTTCAGAGTGGGTGTATATGAAACACCTGTCCACTATGCCATAGTATTTGATTAGGATAACATAGTGAAATTATGTATGAAATATTTCGTTTATCTACAAATTATTAAGTTGCAGATTCCCATATTTCAATATAAGTTAAATAGAACTTTATTACTAAATTTTTGCTTGTGTGTTTTATTTTCCCCGAGCAATGTAAACATTTTCAGTGAAACTTAATCTTTTTATGGTTTGTATAACGTATAATACAATAAATAATACGGACAGAAAGAAAATGTCTAATAAATTATATACCAGAAACAACGATTTAGTGATAAATTGCAGAGTAAATTAAAAGGTGAGTTGAAAATAAATAAGGGTAAAGTACTGTAAAACTATACTTTTCGTAGGAAAACACTTAACGTAGTGTGAGGAGAAGTGGTTTCCAAACGAAATGTTCGTTTTAGCTTTAACACCCTGATATAAAGTCTTGTTGGGAAAGGTTTGGCCTTTGTTGTGAAAAACACCACTTTGTAAAGGATACCCGCAATTGGTCGTTTTTCATTGACTTACGTTATTATTTTTGTTCATCGGAAAAGTCTTACATATATTTTCAAATACGTATATATTTCATGTTAAGTCTTTGATTAATTAATAAATATACACAATACAAATGAATATATATATATATATATATATATATATATATATATATATTGGCTAAGCTAAAACCATTAGTCCCAATGTAAACGTAAGGATTCAGTTCACCCGAAGCAGGATCATTATCCACACAAATACATATTCTACATGGCGTCTTTATTGGAGATGTATTTTAACTCTATGTGTGTAATTGAGTGGATGGTAACAATTCTGTGTGATAAGTAATTTAGTTATTTTTTTATCTATAGACTCTGTATTCATTTTTTAAACAATATTTCACAAGAGAATGCGTTGACATTTCAATGTAAACAATCAGAACTGCCAAATGTGTATATCACAATTTTAGACAGGTGATCAAACAAATTAAATATATTTGACACAACTATGTGGTGGGTTTATTTATTCTAAAACTTTGTCATAGATTCTTTATTCAAAAACTAAGAAATTGATTATGGAAAAAAATATTGTATAACGGTTGCTGTATCAACCAAATCTCTGATTTCGATTTATTAAAGTGTATAAGTTATGAAAATAATGTTATTGATATATTTTCATGCAAACAGTGTGGGACAATTACAATGTTGGTTATACTTTGTTGTATACATTTTGTGACTTTTGACTATAAATTCGAACTACTAAACAAGTGTTTGGATGAGGAGGTATAACACATCTTCCCGTTGCAACGCATGGGAACAGCAACCACTTCTAAATAAATTTATCATTAGACTGTTACAAATCATAGAACTTAGTTACACATGTGTAACTAACGAAAAAATATTTTTAAGCAGTCAATACAAAATAATTTACAAATCCTAAAGGTTAATGAATAGTGGTCCATCTTTAATGTTGAACTGAACAAGTATTCACTATAATAATGTAACTAAATAACATATTTTACATGATATATTATACCTGTATACCGCAGGATATTAATTTTTATTGACTTAAACACATCATGACAAGCGGTAATATTTCAATCATCAAATATTCTAGGATAATGTAGCCATATAAAAATGTACACAATGATTAATGTATGAACCAATTATTGATCAGTGTACTGAATTAAAAAACAAATTTTTCCATGCTAGTAGACTCAATTACAAGGATAATATTTAGGCTCACTACAAATTTGTGAACTGGTCTGTGTACCCAAGAGCTGAAATAATATGGAAATCATTCTGTAAGCTTAGTGTCAATACGGTTGTAATAAATCAACTGTTAATTTGTCTTTGTTCTAGTGTTTAGCAAGGAATTATAACGTAAATGATACCTGATTAGTAACTATACGAATAATTTCACATTTTACTGCCAGAGGGTTATTGAAGATAATAACAATACATTAAAACACACCTTGCATATGTTAACTTTTCCAACAATATATTTGGAACTAAATGAACATTCTTCTTTATTGAGGTGAACTAAGGACCTCATGGTCCTTAAGATTTTCTTACAGTTAACCTCCAATTAACATAGGTATTTAGGTAAGTATAGTTTAATCGTTGACTATTGGATGCTGAAGGTTTAATGTTCCCACTAAAATGATACAACCCAATAATGGCACAAACTGACCAATACTGGACAATTGCTTACTCGGTGTTGAAACCATATTGACCTGCAGGAAATCTACTTCTATCACCTCAGCAACCACGTTGTGCCATATTGAGCGATATTGGTTGGTTTCTATAGTAAAACTGAGTTAAGTGAACCCGTTTAAAGGCATTAAGCCTAGTTTTGCAATAGCAAAATTAACGTACTCCAAGTGGTTTAGCTTCTTATATATTTTAATAGGAAATTTACTAGAGCTAAAAAAGGCAATAAATGTAATCTCTACTATTCGAGTAAACACGAAGGCTTAAGTTACAATCATTGATGTATTTATTAACTCATCGGATTTAAATATTTTTAATTATTTTTTTTTTATTGAAATTAAGAACCTGTCCCAAAAATATACGAGTACTAGCTGTACCCGCGGGCTTCGCCCCGTTTAACTTCATAAGTATTCGCATGGCTCATTCACGTCCTGGTTGAAGTTCGTTCGCTACGCTCACTCACCTTTAGGTTGGAGCTCGTTCGCTGCGCTCACTTGCCTTCAGGTTAGCTCGTTCGCTACGCTAACTCGCCTCCAGGTTGAAGTTCGTTCGCTACGCTCACTCACCTTTTGGTTGGAAATTAGCTGTTGTCATAAATAAAAAAAAATAATAGTGCTGCACCCTATTGGTAATCCTCTTAACTTTTATGCTATTGAACATCATAGAACAGAACCAACTTGTTTAATTGAAACAGCTGTTAAGATTCATTAATTCCTTTTAAATATGAAAAATCATAAGATTAACATGGGGAACTACAGAGCCACTGGGGCGGAGCCCGAAAGGGTTTTTGAGATAAGAATTTGCTTTAATGTTAATCGATAATGTGAGCTATCATCATGCCAAATTTCAGCCCAATCCGTCCAGTAGTTTATGCGTGATTGAGCAACAAACATACACACAAACTCACAAACTTTCAGATTTATAATATTAGTAAGATAATAATAAATAGTTACGTATTTAAACAGAATGCCCCGTAAGCCAAACTCCAAATGAATAAGAAAATAAGGTAATAAGGCTAAGCTAGTCAGGGTTGCCTTAGTTAACCCTGACTAAGATATCGTAATATTTCATTTATTTTTTAATTTGATATTTTTGATTACTTGGTGTCGTTTGATAGGAATTATAAATACAAAATAATAGTATTTTTGACATTTATTTCACAAAAACCAGCAGATTTTTTCGATTCAATTTTATGGCCGCCATTATAATATTTTTAATTAGATCAATATAATATAATTTCCCACATGAAGGGCCGTTTCTACCAACCTACATACAAAGTCTCATAAAGATCGGTTGGAGCAACCTAAAGATACGAATGTTTATGTGAATAATACAAAATGGTAGATACCTGGTTAGCGAAGCGATTTAGGAAACAGTTTTCTATTCGTCATTTTCTCTTTATTTTGACCCAAGAAATCCCTTTGTAAATTATATACTAACTTTTTTGAACACCCCTTGTGTTTATAGTTCGCGTTATTTTATTTGCGTTTATAAACGGAAATACACAACACATTTAAATATCAATATTTAATCCTGTTATTATTTCAATCATCAAAACGTATAACAACTACAAGTGTAATTGATAAGTTTGTTTTCAATTCTTACAACATATGACCGCTGTAAAATGTATTGTGATAGGACTGAGGATAAAACGCACACCATTTACTCGGGATAACGTATTGAAGTGTTCCCAGTTAGCCCTTAGATCTGACCCCTTTTACATAACAGCTGTGGTCGGAGAAGATTATTTAGATTTCTTTACTAAAAGGTTCCTCTTTACATTTCCCATATGAAGTAAAAAACTTGACAGTGTCATATAATTTATAGTTGTTCGGTAGATGCACGGTTTTAGATTAGAAAAGAATGTGTTTGATGATCATTTGTTTTGAGGCTGAAATCAAAGATTGAAAATCGACTGTAGGATATTATTTATTTACGAAAATATGATAAAGTTTCAGAAAATTTAAATTAATTCACTATACACTACAAACAATTTTAAGTGGAAGGCATAAAATACATATGTAAGAAACAGTTATGGTACTGAACAAAATAACAATTGCGTATTTTTCACTTCTTAAAGTGTGATTTGTATTACAAGTGTAATAATATCTCAGTTATGAAGTCTCATTTATTTAGTTTCTTGTAGTCTTTTGGTGTGGTTTATGTAACGTGAGATTGAAATAAGTTACGTTTCGTATTTTTCACTAACTATTTTGGCAATGCAATAGTTTTTAAATTCTGTCCCGAAAGAAAATATTAAGGTCACAAGAAAATTTTCTGTGAAAAATCGTCATATTTGTCACGAGTAATAATAATATATTTCAATACAATATAATTTATATTTATTGTAATTGATTAAAAATTATTTACAATTAGTTACGATTGAATAATGTTTTATTGGAATGTAACTACAAGTTAATTGTCGTATTTGTCTACGCCCAAGTTAACCAGAACGTAGTTTTTTTAGATACAAAAAGAATGATAAGTTTTAATATTTATCCACATTTACAATTATTATAGCTATTACATACACTGAAACCTTCTAAGAAAAGCAATTACAGATTACGTAAGTTTAAATATAAAATACGAGTTTAAATTAGGCTACATTCTTTTATCTCAATAACACATATATAAATGAAAATAATTAAACAGTTTTGACACCATGCTTAATCGAAACACTAAACTATTCACACAAAAACGTTGCTTTAAATGTTTAAGCTCTTGGCAACAACGAACTTTCAACCAATAACAATCATCCATACGTATAACATTTCCCTCCATCTAAGACAATAGATACATTGTTACATTGTACAAACAACAATCATGTTTTGTCCGACTCATATAGCAGTAATTTCGCAACGAAAACAAATACGGTAATAGATATCAGTATCTAATAAACAAAGACCGATATTGCAGCGGTAATTTGTATTTGTTTAAACAATGGACGTAGTAAATAGTTGTTATTTGGCAGCTTGTGAAATATAACAAAAATTTGAATTTGGAGGAAGAGAGCTATATTATGAACAAGTAACTAATCGTTTTGGTTCCAAAACATATTTTGATACCCTTTCTAAAAAAACCACAATTATTACAAATAAACCCACCCCAGGAAAACCTTCATGCTAAGCGAATTTCTATTTTCCTGGCTAGATTTACACTTTAATATATCCTTAAAATTGTTAATTGTTTTTCCTATTTAAATTGCAGTAATTTTAATAAGTAGGTTTGCTACTACGGAAAAGGTGATGAGGTGTGTTTTCTTATTGAAATGTTTATAAGTATAAAATAAACAAAATTGCCAAAATTTTATTAAAATGTATCCATGAACAAGCAAACTACAACAGTTTATTTATTCTCCAAGATAAAAACATAGAAATTTTTAATTTAGACTTTTTAAATTTTCTCCGTAACTGTTAGGCATACGCTTCAGTACGCTAAATTTATTTATTTATATATTTTTAGCTCTAAAAAATTTTGAAGAAAGAAATTGAAAAATTATTCTTTTTAGGGCCAATTATGGGAAAAATGTTTAAAAAAAAATCTTTTCAAATCAAATCAATAAAAAAAATCTTTTTTTAAATCCCCCGTAAACCCCCGTTCCCATAGTTCAATCATGATGGTTTTGTTTTATATACACAAATTTGAACTGAGGACGTTTTGTCCTCGATAATATCTTGTTCCCCATATGGGAAATTCATAAATAAAATCATTTTGGAAAAGTCATAATACTGATACTTAATACATATTAATATTGCCATTATGAGAGCTTTATTATTAGAAATTGCACTCAGTAGTCTTATTTGTTGTGCAAATTCATACATATTGTATTGTTTACTAATTAAAACCATCATAATTCATTGCAGGTTAAAGTTAAAGTTTTTTTTTTTTTTTTTTTTAGGAATGCCTAACATCATGAAGGAAAAGACTAAATCATTTCTTGAAGATAATTCTTCTCTACAATTTAGAAGACGATAAAATACCGGGGAAAGTAATAATATTGATTCAATTTATAAACAAACGACAATTACTGGACTATTGAAAAAAAAATTAAAGTTAAAAAATGGCTTTTTGATACCTTTATCTAGTATGAAAAAATATACAACTAGATTATCTACTAAAACACTAGGGTGATGTGACTTTTTAATTGGTCTTGGGTTCAGAACAATCTTTAGCCTTATTTATGAAAGTCCAAAATAAATTTTAATAATTTTAGGATAGGAAATATTTAATGAAATTGAGAAAGATACTATAGAAGTGTATAGTTTGTAATTCGTGTATTGGTAGCTGTTGTAGCTGCGGTGTCGTGAATTCCTGAGAGAGTGAATTGTGACGAGTATTTTTAAACATTGAGTTTTTTCCTTATAATTCCAATAGGCGAAATTTGGAATTTCATCAATTAACTTATGGCAATGCTATGATTGTGTTCTACAAAGACCTATACACTTACTTGCCAGTCGTTGTCCTTTGAATAATTTTCTAAGATGAAAAATGCCTACGTTAACACATTGTTTACTCAAATTAGTGGTTCGTTTCAAAACTAGCAGTTATTCACCCGATAGAAATTTGTGGTCAGATCACACATTGCTGTACACATATTGTGCACAATGCCACAATTGTGCTGACAACATTGTTTTGTGTTCAAACTGCATATCTGAACAACCTCGGTCTGGTGAGTGGGATGAACATTGCTTTGTATTGTGTTAGACGAGATACCATTCTCAATGGTAGAAATACATATTTAGTACACAGCTGCAATGTTGAAATAGTATATTTCATAACAAGAACGGAAAGTAAGTCATTAAATATTTGAATTGCAAGATTTATCGATCACTTTAAATGGTCGCAAATATTTCTAGACCCGATTTAACTCGTGTTTTGAATGTTACTTTTCGCTATACTACAAAGAATAATTATTTTCTTCATTACAAAACTCATGGATATTTTTAGGTTATGCCTTCAATTTAAAGTTAATGTTTACTTTAGTTGTTGAAAATGGAAACAGTTGAAAAAACAATAACAAATATTTGTTTGTTTACGTCAGCAAAATTCAAAAAAGATAGTTAACATTACTTTCGCATAGTAAACATTCTTTTCCCGTATTAAACGATGCAATGATAGATTTTTGCAGGTGATAAACATGCAATGAAAACATATCATTTCACTTTATTGTAGCGAAAAAACATATTTCAATCCTGTTTTGTGACGCTATTTATTCTATCTAAATAGTATTGATATATTTAATGTAAAAAATTACGGTATAATAAACTATATCAAGTACAAAGGAGTGAACACTAATCTATCTTTGTGATACTCGTTGAACTTGTTTACAATAGGCCTATTTGAGTGAATTAAAAAACAAATAACGAATTCGTTGACATTTTTTATTGCGTTCTAATAACTTTATCAGTTCTCTGCAATAATAGTTTTCCAGCAGCCATGCTTTATGCCATTGAGCATTGAAAATTATATCTAGGTAAAAGTCCTCACCCTCATACTTTTTTGCCCCTTGTTAATTGGTCATGAATTTGTAGTCCCATTTATTCAAGCAATACACTTTAGACTAAGATTTTATATCATATAAAGTAGTCTTTACATTTAAACCTGTAAAAATGATATTGCGCACTTCAGTGCAGGTCTATTATTTGTTCGGCTCTTCATATATGGGATTTCTATTTGACGATACAAGAGCCTTTCTCATATTCTCTTATTGAAAATTCGATGCAACTGAAATACGAATATTCATTACTATTTTACTGTGAAATAGCTTATTGTATTTATTGTAATAACTTGAAACCTAGTTGTAAATACATGAGAAAACGGAAACAAGGATAATGCAATTCAAACATACTATTTTTATTGCTTTTTGTGAAGAACAATTTACTGAACGTACCCAACAAACATTATCGTACATGGAACCCTAAAGATCTTAAATTAATTTAAGTTTCAGTTTTGATATAAAATATTGTAATTTTAGTTACAGTTCAGAGTGTCTTTTGAACCTTACGATTAAGTATATTTCACCAGTCTTATGAGTGATAACATTAGTACTAAACATATTTATTTCAAACAAAATCTATTACAAAAACAGACAAGGGAAATTAATTGTTGTGTGAATTGTCTAGACTGCCTCTCATTAGGGAACTTCTAAATAGCTTTGTGTTCAGTTTAATTAATTGCTTTACTACAATCCCATAGGAAATGATTTTAATAGAAACTTCATAGAAGTCCAGACTTAATAGAATTAATTAAGTTTTCTTCATTCGATCAAAGAGAGAGAATTGGATCAAAGATTCTTAAGACCATAATTGTGGCAAGAGTTGCATATATTATTAGCTATTTTTTCCATATAAGTGTTTTGATTTTACGAGAAAAATATTTTATTTGTAATAAACAGATTGGCTACATCATAAAAACAAAAACCGTTAAGTTAAAAAAATAAAAACTATAATAAAGTATAAATTTACAACCGTTGTAAGTAATCTAAGATTTAGGTAATTATTGGTTTATCAAGCCTAACCTAGCCAGGCCGACCTAAACGTAGGATTTGTAACCTGAAAAGAACATTGTGGTAGTGAATTTACTGAAAATGTCCAAGAAATCATACTATTACATGTTTTTAAATATCCCTGCAGCAGCAAACCTGCAGGCTAAGCGAATTTCCATTTGCCTGATTGGATTTACACTAATCTCCTTAAAAATATCACATTTACTTTCTATTTAAATAACATTAGTTTAACGAGTACTTAGGTTTGCTGCAACAGGGAGGGTAAAAGGTCTTTTTTTGTAAAATGTTAGTAGTTTCGAATAAAATGAATGCATTTTCCAAATTTGATCAAAATATGAGATCACAAACAAGCAAACTACAACAGTTTACTTATTCTCCATAAAAATAGCATGGGAATTTTAAATTTACAGTTTTTTGGAATTTCCTCTAAAACCTTTAGGCGCATAATAACGCTTCAATATACTAAATTATTTGATTTTTTTAGCTCTACAAGGTGGTTTGGAAAGAAAATACAAAATTTTAAGTTTTTGTGAACATAGGTTTACACGTTTGTACCAAATTTCATCAAAATCGGATGATTTTTGCCCGAGTTATCGCGCTAACGGACACATATAAAAATAAATAAATAAATAAATATATATATATATATATATATATATATATATATATATAAATTTGGACAGATAGTGTATTTGGTCTCTGGGGACCTAGAAACGAAAAAGGAAATCGGTCCCGGGTTCAGGTCTTACCATGAGTACTACGGTAATAGCTTATTCCCAATAGGGGAAATTTGCTAAAATGTTTTAAGGAGTTTAGTTATGTATTGCTCTTACGCTCTTATACACTATTCATTCATAAGAATAATTAACACGGCATTAAAATCTTACTTAGACTAGGATATCCCAAAGGATTTCTATACGTCTTATCTCTTCAGACAGCAATGGAAGGATCGAAGACAATAGGGTCAAGCTATCCTTAAAAGTTAAGTGACCCAGACTACCTCATTACTGCGCAAGACAAAACTGCATTCAGATTTATCAGTGAAATTTACGTTGCAAGAATACACAAAGTAATAAATTATCAACGTTTTGAACCTGTAACAGTTTTGAAAAACTTGAAAGATATTTGTAGTATTTAAAGTGATAAATTTTAGTGCTTGGTGACTAAGCCTCGATTGGTAAAAATTACATTACAGCCCTCATAATAAAATCTATAATCCTAAAATACTGGTTTTAATAATGATCCAAGATTAAAAATATACATTATACAATACTTCATAATTAATTTTTATAGTTATGTTTATTTGAAGCAATTCAGTATACATTATTTTTTATAGAATATGGAACATTTTAAAACTGTTTATTACACCAATAGACAGAATTCAGAAACTATAAATATATTATTACTTTAGAAAACACAAATTAAGAAACATGATGTTTGCCATGAAATATTTTGATAGTAATTTCATATTGTCATCACGCATATTGAGTTAACACAGTCTTAGAGTTTTTAGAGGCAATTTTTGTTTTGTATAACCCGTTGTATACGCATTGATATGGTTAATTGTGATTTATTTAATATTTGAACGACTGCTCTTACCAGTTTTAAATGAAGCTATTCACTAAATTCAAGTTTATGTTACTAAATACAATAACATAAGTAACGGTTTTAAAGGGATAATCCAATAGTTAAATATGTCAATGTTTAATACTAGGGTAGTATATATTAAAATTAGGTATAAAAACTAGTTTGTCATGCATGGATTATTTTGTTTTTATTCATTAACATTTTAGGCCCACAGCTAAGATTTTGATGTTTTTCAATTTTTTAATGATGAAAAATGGTCCACTAAGATTAATGGTAGTGAAAACAGGTAAACAGGACGTATATAAAAAGGATTTAGTCACTATTTAGGTATTATATCGTGGTCATTTCAACTTAACATTTGGAAACTGAAAGTATGATGGTTCTTAAGTTGGACAATATGAAGTAGGATTATTTAAATTGGATTTTTTCAAACAGATTTTACTCATAAATAGTGAGGTGACATTTAGTATGAAACATTATTATATCAAGATTGTTCAGGAAATACATTGTTTAGATAGTTGTGCAATAAAGTATATTCCAAACACACTTATGCTACTGTAAAAAGGCACACTTCAAATGTCTCGGTCTATGACACTGTTATTTCAGCATATTAATACAGTAAAGCCTTAATCCTCTGAAATTCACTAAGGTTTAGACATCGTTTAATATTTTAAATGTGGGAATCAAAATCGTTACTAGTACTTGTTAATTTGAGCCGATTGTAAAAATATTTCGACAAATATCTAAATTTGTTTGGGTTTGCAATTGGTCACAGCTCTCGCCTTCAAATTTCAATGTAGCTGGTTCGACTCTTAGCGAGAACAATTCTGGACCCAAGTACAAGTAGTCATTGAGATACTAATTAGTCACGGCTTCCAAAATAAACGGTATCAGAAATCTGACACATACTTTATCCCATTAATTTGTCAACAACCTTTGGCATGGCTAAGCGATGAGAGTAACTATGATATATAATAGGTAGAATCACAAAAGTTTCATTTCCTTTTGAACCGTAATTTTTACAGGAATGGGGGGTTGCACTATTTTGTGTAGGACTATTTAGGTTATAAGGACCATAACAGACGAATTTAAATCAAAATTCTTTTTAAAAAATCATACTACAAATTTTTCAAAATCGTTCGGGCCATTTTTTAGAAAATCTGATTTTCCGTTATTTTATGAATTTTTATGAGAACATTTACATCAAAAATCTAAATTTCAAAAAAATTAAAAAAAACACATGGAGATAACATGGATTAGTACCTACATACCAAATTTCATCAAAATCGAACGACAGGTGTAGTCTGTAACTCTGTAAACATCCTCACACACAGACATCACTTCCAAAACAACTTTTTTGGGTCCAGGGGGACCAAAAAAGGATATATCCACTCAAAACTCAAACTTGAAAATTTTGACGAAACAATACTTTCTTCATATACTATGGTATAGGGGGAGAAAGGTAACGTTAGATGGTCAAGAGAAAACCAGGTTTTAAGACTTTCCCTCATAACACGTTGAAAAGTTACAGTTGCTTTGTACACAAGAAAACCAAAATAAAAAGACTACTAAATTGTTTACCCCTCTTTATCGTGAAAATTCTGAGAAAGTTTAGTACATACGTGTTTGAATTAGGACGATTAAGACTAAATGTTCAGTTTCTTATGTCAGACTACATCATGCTTTGTTAAGCTATGTAAGGTTTTGAATAGCTAGGTTGTGATTGGTTAAACTAAAAATCCCAATGCGCCAAGTTATCTGGTACACAACAATTGTATTTGACACATAATAAACATGCAATATGTGGAGCCAAATTCGTGACAAATGCAATATTACATGTGATGTGTTTGTAAGGACACATGTGCGACATAAAACAATGGTTTAGAACGGATCATATTGGAAACCGCTATCGTTGTATAAATAGATGCATTGTTATCCAGCTTATTTGTCACATTCAAGCGGTTATAGCTGTGTATTATTTCACACCGATAACAGAGTAAGTCTTTGTTATTGTATTTTTGAATCAAGTACATTCAACTACAAAAAGAAATATTTATCGTAAAAAATAATAAGAATAATGTCGTCTTGGTTGTAAACATTTGTCTTATAATGAATACAGTGAAACGTTACTTAAATAAAAATGCAATGCTTAAGCTTTATCTTTTTACAGTAAGGTGAATGAATAAAAATGAACGATTGTATGTAATTTCCAATTGTGCATTTTTACAAAGTGTACAATTTTTTTATAATTAATTTTAATTTAAGTGAACAGGTTTAAAAATAGTAGTGTGACCAGTTCCAAATAAATAAACTGCAGAAGCAATCTGACTCATACAGTAGTTTATCCCATTATGACGAACATCCCTTCGAAAACCACTTTTTGGGTTCAGGGGGACCCAAAACGCGGATATATCAACTCAAAATTCTAACTTTACAATTATGTCGAAAATATTCTTCTTTCATTATACTATGTATAAAGGCAGGAAGTCAAAATCACCATAGTAGACTAAATAAACAAGAGTCCACCATTAATGTAAAATTTGCTCTGCCTTCTGTAACATCTTACGATGGATTCGATCCAAGCAGACACTAAATAAATATGAATAAGGAAACCGGATATTTTAGGAAGTTAGTGTGATAACCTAAATCCTGTTCACAGCAAAAGTGAGTTGATAATATTTTACACCATTTTGAGATTTGTTACATTCTTGATTTGATGCGGAAATTGATTGAAAATTTGAGTAACGATTATTGAATGGAAAGATGGAAAATTAGTTCTGTGCCATTTGAAATATTTATTTGCAAAATTTCTTTTACCGGAAAGATGATTTGACATCTTATTTTCATGATGATTGTCGCTTATATTTTAGCCAATAGGGCTATCGCTTTAATTACATAGCTTGTGGTGATTAGTGGTGTTTTTTTAAAACTTTAAACGTTTTGTAACGAAAGGAGGTAATAAAGATTGGGATTAACGATTTATTAACGTTTTACCAACAGCGTTACAAATCGTCATATTAATGTTGAAAGCCCCAGAATTGTATTTTAGGTGTTTATATTTGTTTAATTTTCCAAATAATTACCAATTTAATGAAATTAGCACTGCATTATGGAAAAAGTTTAAATTTTAAGTGTTATAATTGTAAACATATTTTTTATATCTGGTATTTACGTACACCTAATGCAAAGTCAGTTTGCAGTGATCAACTAGCAAAATTCTAACCAATAATTGTTGCTTCAATAAATTATCGCCTTATGTATTTTATCAAGAATTGCAGCTACGTTTCAATAACTTTCAAAATTATTGCTGTAATTAAAATCTTGTTGAAACCCACTAAACATATAAATTATAAGCTAGGCCTTTATGATTGATAAAATCCTTTTAATTGGCCCTTTAATGTAAAATATCTCATAATAGCCTTTACGAATCATAAGTTAGAAGAATACTACTAATTTACTATACCGATATTAATTAGGGTAATTAATACCAATTATTATTTGTAAGATGTTTGCTAAGATAAGACATACATATGTAGTTTGTTAAATACTCATTAACACGCTTAGGCCGGTGAGTACTGGGGAGCAAGCTGGTCACTAGAGCGCGGACCTTCAGTTCCTGAGGTCACGGGTTCAAGTCCTGTCAATCATCAATGGCCTTGGCTATGGGTTGATGACGTCACCCTCTAGACAGTGCCTGAAATAGTTTGTATGAACCAGGATAAGCCTAGCGTTCTACGATGTAAATAGGGACATAAAAGAACACAATGTGTCCAGTATGTTATCTAGCACAACCCACAATACATTGTTCATCTCATTCGCATTAAGGGCTTATACAGTGTGTGTTTGGTTTGATAACAAAACAATGTTGTCTCGTTAATACCTTGCAAACAATGCAGTGAAAATGATAAAATACCAGGAAAAACAAATTAATAAAGACAACTAGTGCAAACATATAAACAATTCTATGTAGACTTGACTATTGTTCCATTCCCATAACGGTAGTTAACCATTGATTACTTTGAGCGGTAAATCATTGATATGTAAAAACCGTGACTCATTGCAGTCAATACATTTCGATGATAATATGAAATATCAAAACGTACCAATTCATCAATGTAGTTCCTAAAATTTGACAATAATTACAGCTTTAAAAAATAATTCTACGATTGAATTATTAAAAATATATTTTAAACACACTATACTGTTTAAGAAGATTTTCCATGCATGAAGTTAGACAGTAAAACAGCTCCTTGCCACATGTTCAATCAAATCTCATTGCGTACTACTGTAGTGTAATGAGTTTTTACCGGACAACAGCTGATTATAATTGGCAATGAATCAATAAATAAAGACCTCTCTTAGAAGCTATGAGTAGTGATTGTCAAGACCTTTAGTCTTTGGATATATTTAACAGATAGTCCAGTTTTTTTATTGTTAGGTAACTTTAGAGTAGTATGACGAAAAATAGCAGTCACTAGTTTAAAAAAATGTGTTAACCATACTCGTCCGGTAAACATCTATTTTCTGGACTACCTTTTAAAGTAACATGCTGTGACGGATGTATCATTTTACAAGTAGGCCTACTGTTCAATAAGCTGTCTCATACAATTGATACTTTCTTTTTATTATATTATTTATTAAATAAATGTGGTATTCATGTTAATTTTGAAGCTGTAATCTGACGTGTTTCGCCAATGTAATTACCTATATGTTTTTGGCCAGCTCTTAGTTTATTTTGTTTTTTGTGTAAGATTTTCTGTATGAGTTTGATTTAACTGAACTAATGTACGTATTATTTGAAAATACAATAAAATCTATGAAAAATCTTTTAGCTATACTTGTCTAATATGCCTTTGAGGAAGAACACTGTATAGGGAAGTCAATGCTTTGAAGTAATATAATTTATTCAGTTATAGTAAATAAACATTTATTATTATGAAATAATAAAGTTTATTTGTGTTCAGTGTTTAGTTTCAGGCAGTGTAGATGTATTTGCATTGTTGAGAAAATTGGCTTACACACCTTTAGTGTTGTTTGTAAGTAATTTTGAAACTGGATGCCGTTATGAAGAAATACTGTATAGTGCTAGCATATCCTGCAAGCTAATGGCAGCCATAAAAAACTACCCCAATAACGCTAGTGCATGAAACCTAATGATGGCAATATGTTCTCCTCGATGCAACCAACAATAACATAAAACCCCTAACAATGCAACATTATGGTTCAGCTCTTGGTTTTTTGAATGCAGCTTTTAATACTGTAGTTATAGTATCCATTAATACTCGTATTACTTACTGTATTTATACGATATGACCATTCATTTCACGAGTATCTCTTTTGCTAAATTTCTACTTATACTACTTAATCAACACATTAAATCAATAAGTATTAGTATTTGATGATATTTATTAAAAATATGTGTGCTGTATTATTTTAATAATTTAGGCATACTAATGGATATTCGCCTATTGGGTCTGATGATGATTGGAGTGTCCAATCGAAATCGATCACCACTTTTACCATCTTTTTTGTATATTTACCGTCTTTTGAGTAACAGTATAAGCGTGAATATATGTTTTAAGTGTTGTAAGACGTTTCTTTTATTAACTTTCCGTAATATACCTTTTGAGGTAAAATAACATAAATCTTAGATTTACATTTCCTGCATTTTATATACATGGATATGTTTTACATGTATGTATAGCCCACGTTTTGAATTAATCTGAAGAATACGTTGATTTTGTAACTGTTAATTTAAAACCACTTCTTTTTTGAAGAACGATATTTCATCCGCTACGATATGACATGTAGGATTGTCAAAACCCACATGTTACACAACACAATGGCTTAAAGCAGATACGTTTTGAAGCCTTTATCATTGTTTATTATATTCGGGGATTTGGTACAATAGAAAATAAATAGTACGTTGTTTCACAGAGATAGTTTTCACTATAAAATTGATTCCGTATTTTTCAGCTTTTTGCTCTTTGAAAATCATACAGCAAGTGGTGACACCTGTTTGTGTAAAGAAAGCGTATAAATATTTCTTTTAACATTCATGAAAGAGTTATAGTTTTTAATTGTTTTATACCCTTCTTTACTAAGATTTTAATGATAGTTTGTAATAACTGTGTAATCATTTGAAATTTACTTTTCAGCGAATTTCCCATATAGGAAATAAGCTATTACCGTAGTACTCATGGTAAAACCTGGACCCGGGACCGATTTAATTTTTCGTTTTGAGGTGCCTAGAGGCCAAAAACACCATCCGTTCAAATCCTAATATATATGTTTGTCCGTTAGAGCGATAACTTGAGCAAAAATGATCCAATTTTGATGAAATTTGGTGCAGACGTGTAAAACTACGTTTATTCGAACGAGTTTGCGAACCAGCATAATTTCAAATTATTTTGACACCATTCTGCATTTATATTTGTATATTGTAAATCTTGAATGAAGTGTTTCTGAATCTGAAGCATAATCGGACCAAACAAGGGAACAAGGGCTTATGGGGGGTTTTTAATGGAGTAAAAAGAGGGTATTCCCATTTTTTACCCTAATAACAAAATATTTTGCAATATTTTTCTAAACCGTTATGAAGAGCTTAAAAAAAGAAATAATTTAGTATATTGAAGTGCTGTTGTATGCCTAGTAGAATAGTATAATTTCTAATTTACATGTTATTCTTATGGAGAAAATGAAAACTGTTGTAGTTATATTTTTTATGGCTATATTTATTTAATCCAATAATATTGACGTATGGTCAAAAAACTCATTTTACCTTCACCACAGCAGCAAACCTAAGCACTCGTTAAATCTAATGTTATTTTAAATTGGAAAGAAATATGTCTTATTTATGGGAATATTTTAGTAAAAATGTAATCAGACAAGCTAAAATTACTTAGTCTGCAGGTTTGCTGCGGCGGGGGTATTTTATTATACGGGTGGAAACCCCATTTAGAAATATAAGAGGCCTTTGTGGTAATAAACCATTTCAAAACTTACAATCTTATTGTTTTAATACCTGATGTCAAATAATTTTGTAGGTTGAATGTATAAACATGTTTAAACAATGTAATTTTAAGCACTTAAAACATAAACAATTTCTTATTTAAGTAAATTTTTTTGTAAATAGCAAATATAAATTATTATAAATTTGCTGACAATAGTAAACATGGAAAGTGTTTTGTAAAAGGATCGGAAAAACAAAATCTGCAACAGTTTGAGTCAAATTGGAATATTGTTATTTTATGCATTGAATTCTGGAATGAAAATATACTTTTATCGGAAGAGACTCACAGAATAAGCTCTTTATATAAACATATAGGTTTCATGAAATGGAAAAACTTTCTTGGCAGATTGTAGACCTTGTGGCCTTAGTATAAATAATTCGTTACTGCTGTATAACAGAATACTGATTTGGGGCTCACGGTTGTGCGAGGTATCTTATATTGCTATGATATTGTAAACTGATTACATTTAGTGTAAATATTACTCTAGTTCATAGTGGAGCATACGTCACAGCATTTCAGCATTATTTTTTGTATTTTGACGGATAGCTTAGCTGAAAGTACACAATAAAAAAATAATAGGTAAATATTATAGTAAAGTTCTTATGTTTTTTAAGTCAACGGTGTTTACAAAAATATAGATTAGGCTACATATTGCAAATATAAAACTGTAAACAAGGATTTAAAAATAAATCAATAAAAATCACTGTAAGATTTAACAACAGGAAAAGTGTTTTATTTTGCAAATTTGGAGATTCGCAATGAATTTTATCGGATCTCACACAGTTATTAAATTTATTTTCCGGCTGCCTCGACGGTGTTGTGAAAGAAAACTTGATCTGTTTGCCCAACGGAATTAAGTACTTCACTCCTGACGAGTTATTTATTTAGTATTACATTTTGACGGAAAGGGGAGAAAATCGATTTGGATGATACCATAGTCAATCGAAAGGTAAAAAAATTCAAGAAATTTCATATCGTATGTCAAATAACAAAATATTTTGTTTAATTCGATTTAAAATAAAATGTATTTAACACAAAGGTTTACATTACAAACAGACATAAATATTAAAATGCGATTTTAATGACAATTAGGGCTATTGCTCCTAGCACCAATGGTATCAACCACGATTGAGTTGAAAGTTTTTTTATTTTTTTTTCGTACTATGTACTTTGTAAACACACATAAAAAATACTGTACACACTAACTCTTAATACGACTATCATAATAAATAGTTGTTATGCACGTTTCTGTAAATATTAGTCCATAGATTTCTGATGGTTCCTTCAATTGGATTTTATTCCCTAAATATGGCTAGGTTTAAAAAAATACATATTTCTGTAGCATCAATAGAACCTAATTTTTGTTTGGTTTAGTTATAAGATAGATAGACTACTTAATAGATTTACTAATCAATTCTAAAAATACTCTTGTCTAGTACAAACACTGCATTTAACCTAACACATCAACTTATCCACCTAGAGAGAACCTATTCAACAATGGAGTTAATAACAACAAAACGGTCATACTAAAGGTAAAAACATCAATTTCCACCTGCTTTGTTGTTGACAAGTTAACGTCAAGTGACAAAACCATGTATTTCTTGCTTGTTCGTCTCAATGTGACCATATGTTTGTAACCTATAACCTCGATATACTTGGACTTGTGTGCTGTTTTGACCATAAAGTAATGTATTATACATAAAATGTAGTATAATGTTACAAAAATATTTATAAATAAGTATTGTTTGTAAGGCCATAATATTAAAATACAAATTTGGATCACCAACGTTTACAAAAAAAAATCCTGCAGGAAAGTTAAAATTCGTTGATACGACTTGATTCTTATCAATACAGGTATGAGCTATTAATTGATAACCTTGTTACTTATTTGAATCCATACGTAGGTAAGATATTCACGTAATAAACAGGTACATACTAATGCTGGAACAATTAAATATTAACTAGTTGCCTAGGGAGCCTGGGAGGAGTTAAGAATGCATAATGGAATTAGCATATAATTACAAACAATGCCTTTGGGGCTGTAGAAGGCTAGGAACGTTTATTTTGATAGTTTTTTTTTTGTTTACTTAAAACTGAACGATTTACCGGGCTATGTTTTTTTTTTTGCTTTTTCCTCTTTATTTTTCAAATAGTAGAAAAGCCACTAGAATCTTTTGATAAATTTTATACCCTTTAATTAACACGATGTTTTGGATTTTTTCTTGCAAAAATTTTACCTCAAGCATTTAGGGGGGAGTGGGTTCCCGCAAACCCACCCCCTAACTTAACATTTTTCGGGTTAAGCAGCCAATTCGAAGTGAATTAACGGCAATGTTGATGAAGCAATTCTAATGCTTCCACGACTACTAAGCTTTTTCTCTGCCCCCCCCCCCCGCAAATATTTAGTGACCGTGCAATTTTGGACACAGAGACAAACACGTTCTTAAAAATAACCGGATTGGTAAACGTGGCTCAGAAATGACATGTAGCATATAACGTTTCTAAACAATGTATTGCACCAATATCGTGTATTGTATTTGTGTTCTCTGTGATACCCAATATTGGCCACATTTCCCCATAATCGCTCCATGCTGCAGACAGTTATTGTTGACCACTGTTTACTGTCTTTGTTCTTGCAAATCATTATATCGCATTGTTTAAACCAAACCATTGTGGGATTTGGGTTTCCAATACGCGTAATAAATAAATTACAATTACATTCAAGAACTCATAATATTTTTATCGATTCATGCTTTAATTAGGTATAACTAAGCCTTAATTAAACTAGGATTATTTTCAGGGTGATTATTTTTTTTTTTACTTTCGTCTGTTAAATGTGCAGGCTGATATAAGCTGAAATATTTATGGTTCATAAATTTAATACCCTTAGGCACACAGGTTTTTTTCCAGGCACACCTGGACATGAACAATTTCACGGATTTGGATAGTGAATTGAGGTTAGAAACTATGCATACAATGTAGCGTTGTATGTGTACAATTGATTGATTTAAGCTTTTTTACTGGCCAACTAGTGGCTTGTAGGGACATAAGTCCCTAAAAAGCTCAAATGTAAAACAAATTGTAATATTTAAACAAACTCAGAATAAAATTATCTACGTGTCACAGTTGGCACAGTGCTACAATAATATATGTACTCATATTAGTACCCTGGCCCAGTTATTATTCATAATCTTATAAGTTAGCTCTACTCCTTTTGTAAAGGCGCAACTAAATTAGTGTAAAGGCTGACCAAACTAAACCCTAGTTTCGTTTCTGATCAAATAGAATCTACTCTTTTTGTCAAAATTGTAGGCCAATGAGAAGTCGTAGAACGACGGGAGAGGGCTCAAATTAAAGGCATATATCCCGTGACGGCGGGAAAAATAGTGAACAGAAAATCTTTTCCATAAGAATATCATAAGAAGCCATTTACAGCTGATTTTTGTTTACTTCAATATAGCTTATCGCCCTTTATCACTAAGCCTAAGCCAGTACGCAATATTAACATTTGGATTACTTATTTGTTCGTCAATTTTGCAATGTACCGTATACTATATAAAACCATCTGAGTTATGATGAGAAAAATGAATCTGGTCTCGAACTTAAAATCCAGTCTCGTCCATCCCTAATTCCAACTATTTTTTTATTGTTGGCAGGTTTGGATTGGTTGGGGAGGAATATCAGAAACTGACAAACGAAGTGGAGTTTCCAATAAAAGGCTTGAGCCTGAACAATTTTTCAGATCACGATCGTGAATTGAGGTTAGAAACTATGCTTACAATTTTTGGATTGTTTGGGGAGACATATTAGAAACGCACTAATAGAGTAGCATTTCCAATAAGAGACCTAACAATGGTCAATTTCACTGATCCTTATTGTGAATTGAGGTTAGAAACTATGCATACAATGTTTAGATTGTTTGGGGAGACATGGCAGAAACGCACTAATAGAGTAGCATTACCAATAAGAGACCTGACAATGGTCAAATTTCACTGATCCTTATTTTGAATTGAGGTTAGAAACTATGCATACAATGTTTAGATTGTTTGGGGAGACATATCAGAAACGCACTAATAGAGTAGCATTTCCAATCAGAGACCTGACAATGGTCAATTTCACTGATCCTTATTGTGAATTGAGGTTAGAAACCATGCATACAATGTTTAGATTGTTTGGGGAGACATATCAGAAACGCACTAATAGAGTAGCATTTCCAATAAGAGACCTGACAATGGTCAATTTCACTGATCCTTTTTGTGAATTGAGGTTAGAAACTATGCATACAATGTTTAGATTGTTTGGGGAGACATATCGGAAACGCACTAATAGAGTAACATTTCTAATAAGAGACCCAACAATGGTCATTTTCACTGATCATTATTGTGAATTGAGGTTAGAAACCATGCATACAATGTTTAGATTGTTTGGGGAGACATATCAGAAACGCACTAATAGAGTAGCATTTCCAATGAGAGACCTGACAATGGTCAATTTCACTGATCCTTTTTGTGAATTGAGGTTAGAAACTATGCATACAATGTTTAGATTGTTTGGGGAGACATATCAGAAACGCACTAATAGAGTAGCATTTCCAATAAGAGACCTGACAATGGTCAATTTCACTGATCCTTTTTGTGAATTGAGGTTAGAAACCATGCATACAATGTTTAGATTGTTTGGGGAGACATATCAGAAACGCACTAATAGAGTAGCATTTCCAATCAGAGACCTAACAATGGTCAATTTCACTGATCCTTATTGTGAATTGAGGTTAGAAACTATGCTTACAATTTTTGGATTGTTTGGGGAGACATATTAGAAACGCACTAATAGAGTAGCATTTCCAATAAGAGACCTAACAATGGTCAATTTCACTGATCCTTATTGTGAATTGAGGTTAGAAACTATGCATACAATGTTTAGATTGCTTGGGGAGACATGGCAGAAACGCACTAATAGAGTAGCATTACCAATAAGAGACCTGACAATGGTCAATTTCACTGATCCTTATTTTGAATTGAGGTTAGAAACTATGCATACAATGTTTAGATTGTTTGGGGAGACATATCAGAAACGCACTAATAGAGTAGCATTTCCAATCAGAGACCTGACAATGGTCAATTTCACTGATCCTTATTGTGAATTGAGGTTAGAAACCATGCATACAATGTTTAGATTGTTTGGGGAGACATATCAGAAACGCACTAATAGAGTAGCATTTCCAATAAGAGACCTGACAATGGTCAATTTCACTGATCCTTTTTGTGAATTGAGGTTAGAAACTATGCATACAATGTTTAGATTGTTTGGGGAGACATATCGGAAACGCACTAATAGAGTAACATTTCTAATAAGAGACCCAACAATGGTCATTTTCACTGATCATTATTGTGAATTGAGGTTAGAAACCATGCATACAATGTTTAGATTGTTTGGGGAGACATATCAGAAACGCACTAATAGAGTAGCATTTCCAATAAGAGACCTGACAATGGTCAATTTCACTGATCCTTTTTGTGAATTGAGGTTAGAAACCATGCATACAATGTTTAGATTGCTTGGGGAGACATGGCAGAAACGCACTAATAGAGTAGCATTACCAATAAGAGACCTGACAATGGTCAATTTCACTGATCCTTATTGTGAATTGAGGTTAGAAACCATGCATACAATGTTTAGATTGTTTGGGGAGACATATCAGAAACGCACTAATAGAGTAGCATTTCCAATCAGAGACCTGACAATGGTCAATTTCACTGATCCTTATTGTGAATTGAGGTTAGAAACCATGCATACAATGTTTAGATTGTTTGGGGAGACATATCAGAAACACACTAATAGAATAACATTTCTAATAAGAGACCCAACAATGGTCATTTTCACTGATCCTTATTGTGAATTGAGGTTAGAAACTATGCATACAATGTTTAGATTGTTTGGGGAGACATATCAGAAACGCACTAATAGAATAACATTTCTAATAAGAGACCCAACAATGGTCATTTTCACTGATCCTTATTGTGAGTTGAGGTTAGAAACTATGCATACAATGTTTAGATTGTTTGGGGAGACATATCAGAAACGCACTAATAGAGTAGCATTTCCAATCAGAGACCTTACAATGGTCAATTTCACTGATCCTTTTTGTGAATTGAGGTTAGAAACTATGCATACAATGTTTAGATTGTTTGGGGAGACATATCAGAAACGCACTAATAGAATAACATTTCTAATAAGAGACCCAACAATGGTCATTTTCACTGATCCTTATTGTGAGTTGAGGTTAGAAACTATGCATACAATGTTTAGATTGTTTGGGGAGACATATCAGAAACGCACTAATAGAGTAGCATTTCCAATAAGAGACCTGACAATGGTCAATTTCACTGATCATTATTGTGAATTGAGGTTAGAAACTATGCATACAATGTTTAGATTGTTTGGGGAGACATATCAGAAACGCACTAATAGAGTAGCATTTCCAATAAGAGACCTGACAATGGTCAATTTCACTGATCCTTTTTGTGAATTGAGGTTAGAAACTATGCATACAATGTTTAGATTGTTTGGGGAGACATATCAGAAACGCACTAATAGAGTAACATTTCTAATAAGAGACCCAACAATGGTCATTTTCACTGATCCTTATTGTGAATTGAGGTTAGAAACTATGCATACAATGTTTGGATTGATTGGGGAGACATGGCAGAAACGCACTAATAAAGTATCATTCCCAATAAGAGACCTGAGTATGGTCAATTTCACTGATCCTTATTGTGAATTGAGGTTAGAAACTATGCATATAATGTAGCGTGTATGTGTACGATTAATTGAGTTAAGCTTTTTTACTGGGCAATAAGGACTGATAGATCATTGCTGTTTTTAGCAATGATCTATCAGTCCTAGAATATCAGAGAGAATATCAGTCCTAGATCGCATTGATTTACCGTGCATGGTATTGCAAATACAACCACTCCCACAACCTTTGTAACAGAGACCAGGTCCATACCATACTGCAGGCTGTCTAAAACGCAAAGCTTTTTCCGCATTAGGGCTCTGAAGATGTACATTGATCTCCCCAAAGATTTAAGTCTTGTGAACCGTCCGCTTTTAACAAGAAAGTTAAAGCCTGGCTAGTCGACCGACCACTGTACTCAGTTGACGAATATTGTGATGCGTTCCACCGAGTATAGGCTCAACGCCATCTTGCCTAAAGTATTGTAAATAGTGAAAATATTATTTTTAGTTTATCTGGTTTTAGAAATTCTGGTTAACGACGTCGCAGCAGGTATTAAGATGTTCGCGAGACTATTCAAAATGGTGCGTCCTCTTTCGCTTACGCGTTCGTCTAGCTTGTAATAAAAATATTTTTACAGGATGAAATATACATATTGATATGATCAATCATCAACTGTTTGATAAAATATAAATATAATTTAATTTGTGCCAATGTGTAATTATTAATAACGGAAAATATAAAAAGTTTGCTTTATGTAAACTGGAAAAAGTAAGGAAACGAGGATTTTTTTATTTTTCGATCAGAGAAAAACTTCCAGTGGGAAAAGTATAGATAATAAGATGTTTCTCAATTTTTGTTTCCAATATATTTTCATAAGTGTCACCACTGAAGACAATAAGTAATTAATATTCTTTACTTGTTATTCTACTAGCGAGTACAGCTGTAGTATCTATGCAGAACTAAATGCTAATTTTCATGCGAGATACAAACATATTTTATTACCATAAAACAATAGCTTATCCAAGTAGGAAATGATAATCAAAGTTTTTTTTTTGTGAAACATATATTTGCATGAATATAACTGCTTGGTGTACACTGCAGTTTTCTGCTTGCACTCTTGAGCGGAGCAAGTATTTTGAACAATACATTTAAAAATGTAACCAAAATAGTTGTTCTTCTAAATAAAAATCCTTTAATAGCTTAGTACCAGGGGACTGAGAATTGGTCGGTGGTATTTAATGTTTTTGTGATAAAAGAATACATACACACTTAAAGAAAAAAAACACTCTTGTGTAATTTACGGGCACCAAAAAATTAATGACTTAACATTCAATAAAATCCACTAAATAAATAAATGCAATATATCTTAATACTTATCAATGAAATTACGAGCATAAAAAGTAGGTATTTTAAGCCAAGTAGGAGTGTGTAGATCCAAGTGGAGATGAGTGTAGGATCTATCTTTAAGTAAAAATATATTGTACACTTTTCTGATAAAAGATATAGTAACATATTTGTTAAAATCTATTTTTGACGTTCATACAGCTTGTTGTCTAGCTAGTAAACTTTCATATGTTATATAAAGTGCCTTCAAACGCCTAAATAAGCTCCACTTCGTGGGAGCAACACTGGCGTTACTTTTGAGCACAGTCTTAGAAATAATGGTCTCTGATGAGAGTGGGTATTTATTCATTCATTCTCAACGGTAAACGCCATTTAAAAAAAAAAAAAAAAACATTGGGTTTTGCATGGACCGCTATACCTTTGCTTTTGTGTTAGTAGTGCTTCAGTTGCTTTAGTGTGCCACAGAGAAGTGAGATACAGAGGAAACATGCAATAGTTCACTTAATGTGGTATCTAGCTGGGTAACCCAAAGTATACTGCAATACATCATTAGAACATCTTGACACAAAGCAATGGTCCTCCTCTTGTAGAACAATTACGTTTACAAACATTGAAAAAAACAGTTCCTGGTAAATCATGTTACAATTCCCCCCCCCCCCCCTCCCCCCACAACCAAGGAAAGCACACAAATACACACATTCATAATTTTAATTGAAGAAATTATAACAAAACTATGTACGTGAAGTTCTAATCACAATTATGTATATAAGCGTGCATGTACATGCTACAAGTGTGTAAATAAAGTATTGAAACAAATCTGTATTTTTTAAACCGAAATTATTGGAAATATTCTATTTGTGGCATAGATTGTTAACAAATGATCCGCAATTTTTTACATCAAAAGTATATTCTAACCACCTTAACACAAAGAATAGAGGATGGGGGGCTTATTTTTTTCAAATAATAACCCATATTGACTGACCCCTCATTTTGAAGGGTTGTCAAGACACAAGCAATGGTGCAACCTTGAAGTCGATATGCCACCTCTAGCCAAAATGGCAGGTATTTAAAATTTCGAATTGGTGAGATGGGTGCTTTTTCACCAAATCAAATTTTTGCCAGCCACAATATTAAGCGACACACTCATCTCCATTCATACTAGGTTTAAAATATCTACATTTGTATGGTCGCTATTTGAAAGTTAAGTATTTAAGGATTGTTTTGGGGAGAAGCTACGTTGCCTACTTATGTAAAAACTATTCTTTACGCATCGGTATTTTGGATCCAATTCAATAGAAAAAAAAATTCTCATAGAAAATATGACCACCTTTTATTATTGAAATACCATCAATTAGTCGCACAAAATGTATCACTTTATTTTGTATTTATAGGTATACAAGTTATTCAAAGACTGTTTTATGTTAAAAAAGGCTTATCAAATACATAAGCAATTAGCAGGTATTTTAAAATGAAAGCTACTCAGGGTCTACAAAATACTAGGTAACATGCAGGTCAACGAGCACACGCATACTGTTATACTGTTATTAGTTTACTAACTATACCGGAATGGTTAAGAATTTATTCAAATAATCTAATTAATAGTCATTTGTAAATTTTGGATATAGTTATTCACCATCTTAATGAAAATATAGCAGGAGATGATAAGAACCTTCAGAGGCGGCTGGTTATTTAATTAGGAACGTAGTTATTGCCAATTAGTTATTGATTTGTGCGCCTAATTTGGCTCTAAATTGCTTTAATAAATATAAATGAGTAACGCCTTGCTGTCATCTTTAATTATTGCCTTTACAGGTGTACGTCTGCTCAAAGAAAGTGTTCAAACATAGCTCTTTATACTTTAACTATAAATTATATATTTTATCCTGTTTTAAATGTCATGTCAACATTTTTATTTTGAAAACCCAATCCCTGTGCTTCTAATAAGCACTTTTACACTAGTGGAGGACATATGTTAGGGGTTATGACTGAAAAATGTTGCAAATTAATACCAGAAGAATAAGATAAATATAAGTATTGAGTGAGTGAGTCAATGTACAGTCATGTTATAGAAACGTTTCATGCTTGCAGTTATGAGTTGCGCAACTGAGAAGTAATTTTATAATTATCGACAAACGTAGCTATACATCACTTGTGGTATTAATTATTTATTATTGATAATCCAATGTTCAAAGCATCACCATGTACACAACTTATGCATAGATCTATAAATTAATCAACGAAACAGTTCAACATTCAGTAAATCAAATTTGCATTCCATAATGCATTTGTGTGTTGAAAGAGCAATAATCCATTGCGTTTGCAACTGGCATGTAGATACACTTGATCTCCTATTATGGTAGCAAATCTCTTTCATTATGGACAGTAGGCTCTAGTTCAGAACGCTTTTGATTTAACAACTTAATTAAGAAATCGAGTACTGTAGTTTAATGAAAATTAGGACTTTAGTAGGAGGATTTCTAATCTCACAGTGCACTAGATATTTAAATTATTAAAATTACTTTGGTATTTGAAAATAAATTTAGAGATGATAAATCAGTTTTCAGTGGATGTTTGAAATTAAAAAAATAACATTGCTCTTATGGTGGGCAGATTTAAGATGGCCGCTAGCCTCCATTAGAAAACAATTACAAAACTAAAAAGAAACATTCTGATCTCACAGTACACTAGGGATTAATTACCATCACTTGGGTATTTGAAAAAGTATTTGTGAATGAATAATAGCATTTCAACAGCTGTTTTAAATAATCTAATATGGCTGCCAGTCTCCAAAGACTCAAGACTAAGTGCAGAGAGTCGTGGCATCGACACACTGTTCAAGTTCAAATATGATCGGCAGGATTTGAGCCAGGGGCCTTGAAACCGAAGGTACACACACTATTACTAGACCAGCTGATACCTCTCTCTACATGTAAATTCTATAATGCATTTGAATTTTATAAAAAAGTGCATGATATTGTGTTTTAAAGGTTTACGTATGTCAGTCAAAACGTCTAATTAATCATTCCTATACAGATAAAAATGTCTGTTATGGAACATATATAAAAATAGACAAGTGTAAAGTGCAGTTTAAGTGTAAGTTCTTTTTACCGAGCTGTAGTTAGTTAATTACATGCGATTTACTTGTATTAAATTATTTTTAATATACATTAAAAATACTCCGATGTCTTTTAATAATTGGTACACTTTCAAGTTACTCCGTCCCCAAATTGACTAAATGGAAATAATTGCCCTTTGAGAGCGACCACTACCTATAATGGCTATGGAAGAAAATTACTTTCATATAAGGACTCAAAGTGGATGCAACTTCAAGGCTTGCTTTTACCTCTTGATAGTTCTTGATTAAATTATGAGATTTATACCATAGGCAAGTAATATTGCTTCTCTGTGTAAGTAGGTATAAAGTACAAACGGTAAATATTACTATTACACGAAAACAACGAGTTTTATTATTATGTGTTAACGTTAACTTATCTGTAGTGTTATAAAACAGATAAGATAGTTTACTATAATTTTAATAGAAAGTGATAACTATTACAGAAAACAATCTCTTGCCCAAAAGTTATTTTTTTCTAGATAGGTGGACATTCTGAGTGTCCCGCAATACCCAAAAATAGGGATAGGTTTAGTTTTTAGCAATAAAATTGAAATCAAAAACATATTTGTTTGTAAAACAATTAGTTAGCAAGATATCCGCTTTTTTGTTTTTGTGCTTTGAATTCATATATAAAACTAATTTAGTTATCTAAATTTATTTTGATATCTAATTTTTTTTTGTACTTGTGGAAAAAAAAAATTAAAAATAATTGTTAATTTCAAATGGATGTAATTTTAATTTTAATGAAATAAATCACTAAAAAAGGCATATTTAATAATAAAACATCAAACCTTTTTCCTCATATATACCATTTTCTATAAAACGACACAGGAGTTTTGAAAGTACAAATAATTGACCACTGAAAATCTCGAGTTTTAGTTCTACAGACTGTTAGGTTACTCCTCATTTGCGCCTTTATTTCAGAGTGGGTGTGTATGAAACACCTGTCCACTATGCCATAGTATTTGATTAGGATAACATAGTGAGATTTTTTATCAAATATTTCGTTTATCCACAAGTTATCAAGTTGCAGATTCCCATATTTCTATATAAGTTTAATATAACTTTATTAATACATTTTTGCTTGTGTGTTTTATTTTCTGCGAGCAATGTAAACATTTTCAGTGAAACTTAATCTTTTATGGTTTGTATAACGTATAATACAATAAGTAATATGGACAGAAAATAAATTTATAATCAAGTATAAATTAAAAACAACGATTTAGTGATAAATTGCAGAGTAAGTTAAAAGGTGAGTTGAAAATAAATAAGGGTAAAATACTGTAAAACTATACTTTTCTTAGGAAAACACTTAACGTTGTGTGAGGAGAAGTGGTTTCCAAACGAAATGTTCGTTTTAGGTTTAACACCCTGATATAAAGTCTTGTTGGGAAAGGTTTGGCCTTTGTTGTGGAAAACACCACTTTGTAAAGAACACCTTCGATTGGTAGTTTTTCATTGACTTACGTTATTATGGTTGTCTAACGGATTTGTCTTATATTTCAAGTACATATATTTATTAAATTTAGTTAGTCATACACGTAAATTTTCGATTACTGTTAAGTGTTTGATTCATTAATAAATACAAATAAAGTTAGTATAAACTGTTATTGCAATAAATTATAGTCTTTATTAACTTTGTAATTTGAAACCTCGTTTAATTCCGTAATTGATAATAGGATAAACTATTAAAAAAAATACAAATGAAAACATATCAGTTTCAATGCGCTAAACTAACATCATTAAACCCAATGTGAACATAAAGATTTGGTTTACCCTAAGCAGGATTATTATCCACACAAATAATATATATTATACATGTACACAATAGAAACATGTTAAACAATATTTCACAATAGAACATTTTAATCAATTTTTTTTCAAGCAAAAATTCAATTGAAAGTAATCCTTTATAAGATGCCGATTGAGAAATACACTTAATATAGGTATTAATATTAATAAGCGGGATAGAAGTAGTTTGAGAAATTAATAATCCAAGATGTAGTATAGTCTATAATCTTCACAATGTTCCCCAAAATCAATACATATCTATGTTAATCATGTAACAAATAAAATAATTTTATTATTCATAACCCCTTCACCTTAATAAAATACTGGGTTTGTCTTACTTTAAATTGCTGGCTTTAACTAGGCTTTGTTGATCTCTGTCTGAAAACACCAAACAAATCTAATAATTACCATTCTTAATACGTTCAAATCCTTACAAACATTAAAGTTTGTCTTATAAAGTCTTTGTAACAATACTGTAATGAAAATATGATTTTCAAGAACAATATTTAACAGGTTTGTCTAAAACCTTTTTCATATTTACTGCACTTGTAAACAACTCAAAACTATTTAAAATTAATACTTTACCTACTTTACAGTACAAAAACTCTGACAACTTCCTCATACATGGAATACTTTGAAATATTCCTATACAACCATTTAAAATTACTTACGATTTCTACAACAACCACTTTGCTTCAAGTCCACATTTCCACTAAAACCTAACTGACAACCTAATTTGAATTATTATCTAATCATCCAGTCCTACCAAGGTAAAACACTCTGCTTTATTACTCCTTATATTAATTAGCATGGATTATAAATATAATTTTAGTTTTAGTAATTTCAAATTATTTCAATACTTTACCTTAATACAATAGATAGATACCTCTTAAATACTTTAAAAAATATATTTCTTTTTAGAATGATGCCAAAAACTAAATGTAACTGGCTCATTTAGAGCCTATTTTCAGCAGTCGAGACATGAAACCTAAATGTTAATGAATAATGGTTCATCATTAATATTGAACTAGTATTCACTATGTAACTGGATAACATTAATTACATAGTGTATGTAGAATGTTTATAGATATCAACAAATCATAAGTACAGTAGTGGTAAAATGTTATCCGTAAACATTGTTGGTTTGATTTAGCCATATTTAAATATTGTATAAATATTCGTTCATACGATTAATGCAAGTTAGGTACAATGCATTTCAAAATTTTACAATACATTTTCCATTTTTTTAGAGACACTCAATTACAAGGATAGCATTTCCTACAAAGTTTTCTGTGTGTATCCGAGAGCTTAAAACATATCCAATCTATGTAGTAAGTGTCAAAATGGTTGTAATAAATAAACTATTGATTTCAACTATTCGACTGTTCAACAAGGATTGTGTTCCGTAAATGATTCTTTATCTTAAGAAAAAAATAGAACTTTTTAACGACAAAAGGTTATTAAGAATATACTTTGGATATATTTAATATATTTAAGTCACCTCGATCCAAAAAACCTAATATGTCAAACCATTTAATGTGTGGGCAAGTATAGTTTCATGTTCCCGCTACAACCCAATAAAGGCGCAAACTGACCGATACTGGACAATTGCTTACTCGGTGTTGAAACCATATTGACCAGCAGGAAATCTACTTCTATCACCTCAGCAACCACTTTGTGCCATATTGAGCGATATTGGTTGGTTTCTATAGTAAAACTGAGTTAAGTGAAACCGTTTAAAGATATTAAGCCTAGTTTTGCAATAGCAAAATTAACGTCCAAGTGGTTTAGCTTCTTATATAATTTAATAGGAAATTTACTAGAGCTAAAATAGGCAATAAATGTAATCTCTTTTATTCGAGTAAACACGAAGGCTTAAGTTACAATCATTGATGTATTTCTTAACTCATCAGATTGAAATATTTCTAATGATTTTTTTGCATTAAAATTAACAACCAGTTAAAAAATATACGAGTATAATAATAATTAGTTACGTATTTAAACAGAATGCCCCGTAAGCCAAACTCTGAATGGATAAAGTAAATAAGAAAATAAGGTAATAAGGCTCAGCTAGTCGTGGTCGCCTTATTTAACAACTAGATATTGTGATATTTCAGTTATTTTTTAATTTGATATTTTTGATTACATGGTGTCGTTTGATAGGAATTATAAATACAAAATAAAGTTGTTTTTGATTTTTTTTTCACAAAAACCTGCCGATTTTTTCGATTTAATTTTATGGCCGCCAATATAATATTTTGAATTAGATCAAGATAATATAATTTCCCACATGAAGGGCCGTTTCAACCAACCTACATACAAATTCTCATAAATATCGGTTGGAACAACCTAAAGATACGAATGTTTATGTGAATAATACAAAATGGTAGATACCTGGTTAACGAAGCGATTTCGAAAACAGTTATTTATGTGAATTTCTCTTTATTTTGACCCAAGAAATCACTTCGTAAATTATGTAACCACCATTTTTGAACACTCTGGGTATGTGGTTCGTAAGTTATTTTATTTGCGTTTTTAAACGGTTACACAACACATTTACATATCAATATTAATTCTGTTATTATTTCAATCACCACAACGTATAATAAATCTAAATGTAATTGTTTTTTTTTTTTATCTTACAACATATGACCGCTGTAAAGAGTATTGTGATAGGACTGAGGATAAAACACACACCATTTACTCGGGATAACGTATTGAAGTGTTCCCAGTTAGCCCTTAGATCTGACCCCTTTTACACAACAGCTGTGGTCGGAGAAGTTTATTTCGCTTTCTTTACTAAAAGGTCCCTCTTTACATTTTCCATATGGAGTTGAAAACTTGACAGTGTCAAATAACGTGCAAATAACTTATAGTTGTTCGGTAGATACACGGTCTTAGAAAAGAAAAAATATGTTTGATTAAAATTTTTTTGAGGCTGAAATCAAGGATTGAAAATCACCCGTAGGATATTATTTATTTACGAAAATATTATAAAGTTTCAAAAAATTTAAATACATTCACTATAAACTATAAACACTTTACAGTGGAAGGCATAAAATACATATGTTAGGAACAGTTATGGTCTACTGAAGAAAAAAACAATTGCGTATTTACACTCTTTAAAGTGAGATTTGTATTACAAGTGTAATAATATCTCAGTAATGTTTCATTTATTTAGTTTCTTATAGTCTTTTGGTGTGGTAAATTTATGTAACGTGAGATTGAAATAAGCTATTAGCCATAATTTTCACTATCTATCTTGGCTATTCAACAATTTACAATCCTGTCCCGAAAGAAAATGTTAAGGTCACAAGAAAATCTTCTGTAAAAAATCTTCATGTTTGCCATGAATAATCATAATATATTTGAGTACAATATTTAATCTTCATTGTAATTAACTAATTAATTAACAATTATTCACAATTAGTTACGATTGAATAATGTTTTATTGGCATGTAGCTACAAGTTAATTGTCGTATTTGTCTACGCCCATGTTAACCATAACGTAGTTTTTTTTACAAACAGTATGAAAGTTTTAATATTGTCCACATTTACAATTTTTATAGCTATTATATACACTGAAACCTTCTAAGAAAAGCAATTTCAGAGTACGTAAGTTTAAATATAAAATACGAGTTTAAATTAGGCTACATTCTTTTATCTCAATAACACATATATAAATGAAAATAATTAAACAGTTTTGACACCATGCTTAATCGAAACACTAAACTATTCACACAAAAACGTTGCTTTAAATGTTTAAGCTCTTGGCAACAACGAACTTTCAACCAATAACAATCATCCATACATATAACATTTCCCTCCATCTAAGACAATAGATACATTGTTACATTGTACAAACAACAATCATGTTTTGTCCGACTCATATAGCAGTAATTTCGCAACGAAAACAAATACGGTAATAGATATCAGTATCTAATAAACAAAGACCGATATTGCAGCGGTAATTTGTATTTGTTTAAACAATGGACGTAGTAAATAGTTGTTATTTGGCAGCTTGTGAAATATAACAAAAATTTGAATTTGGAGGAAGAGAGCTATATTATGAACAAGTAACTAATCGTTTTGGTTCCAAAACATATTTTGATGCCCTTTCTAAAAAAAATCACAATTATTACAAATAAACCCACCCCAGGAAAACCTTCATGCTAAGCGAATTTCTATTTTCCTGGCTAGATTTACACTTTAATATATCCTTAAAATTGTTAATTGTTTTTCCTATTTAAATTGCAGTAATTTTAATAAATAGGTTTGCTACTACGGAAAAGGTGATGAGGTGTGTTTTCTTATTGAAATGTTAATAAGTATAAAATAAACAAAATTGCCAAAATTTTATTAAAATGTATCCATGAACAAGCAAACTACAACAGTTTATTTATTCTCCAAGATAAAAACATCGAAATTTTTAATTTAGACTTTTTTAATTTTCTCCGTAACTGTTAGGCATACGCTTCAGTACGCTAAATTTATTTATTTATTTATTTTTAGCTCTAAAAAATTTTGAAGAAAGTTATTGTTTACTAATTAAAACCATCATAATTCATTGCAGGTTAAAGTTAAAGTTTTTTTTTTTTTTTAGGAATGCCTAACATCATGAAGGAAAAGACTAAATGATTTCTTGAAGATATTTCTTCTCTACAATTTAGAAGTCGATAAAATACCGGGGAAAGTAATAATATTGATTCAATTTATAAACAAACGACAATTACTGGACTATTGAAAAAAAATTAAAGTTAAAAAATGGCTTTTTGTAACCTTTATCTAGTATGAAAAAATATACAACTAGATTATCTACTAAAACACTAGGGTGATGTGACTTTTTAATTGGTCTTGGGTTCAGAACAATCTTTAGCCTTATTTATGAAAGTCCAAAATAAATTTTAACAATTTTAGGATAGGAAATATTTAATGAAATTGAGAAAGATACTATAGAAGTGTATAGTTTGTAATTCGTGTATTGGTAGCTGTTGTAGCTGCGGTGTCGTGAATTCCTAAGAGAGTGAATTGAGACGAGTATTTTTAAGCATTCAGTTTTTTCCGTATAATTCCACTAGGCAAAATGCAAGATATCATCAAAGAACTTATGGCAATACTATGATTGTGTTGATTGTAAGACCTATACACTTACTTGCCAGTCGTTGTCCTTTGAATAATTTTCAAGGTGAAAAATGCCAACGTTAACACATTGTTTACTCAAATTAGTGGTTCGTTTCAACAGTAGCAGCTATTCATCCTATAGAAATTTGTGGTCAGATCACACATTGCTGTACACATATTGTGCACAATGCTACAATTGTGCTGACAACATTGTTTTGTGTTCAAACTGCATATCTGAACAACCTCGGACTGGTGAGTGGGATGAACATTGTTTTGTATTGTGCTAGACGAGATACCAGTTTCAATGGGTAGAAATAAATATTCAATACACAGCTGCAATGTTTAAATAGTACCTAGCTATATTTTATAACAATAGCGGAAAGTAAGTCATTACATATTTGAAGTGCAAGATTTATCGATCACTTTAAACGGCCGAGAATATGTATAGACCCGATTTCACTCGTGTTTTGAACGCTACACTACAAAGAATAATTATTTTCTTCATTAAAAAACTCATGGATTTTTTTAGGTTATGCCTTCGATTTAAAGTTAATGTTTACTTTAGCTGTTAAAAATTTGAATCAGTTGATAAAACAATAACAAATATTTGTTTGTATACGTCAGAAAACCCAAAAAAGATAGTAAACATTACTTTCGCAAAGTAAACATTCTTTTCCCGTATTAAACAATGTAATGATAGATTCCTGCAGGTGATAAACATGCAACGAAAACATGTAATTTCACAGTATTGTAGCGAAAAAACATATTTTAATCCTGTTTTGTAACCCTATTTAATCTATCTAAACAGTATTGATATTTTATATGTAAAAATTACAGTATAATAAACTATATCAAGTACAAAGGAGTGAACACTCTATCTTTGTGATACTCGTTGAACTTGTTTACAATGTTTGCGTGAATTAAAAATGAAATAAAGAATGCACCTTTGACCTTTTTTCCTTATTGTGTTCTAATAACTTTACTAATTCTCTGCAATAATAGTTTTCCAGCAGCCAGACTTTTTGCCATTGAGCATTGCAATTATAGCTTCAAATCAAGGTAAAAGTCCTCACTCTCATACTTTTAGGCCTCTTATTAATTGGTCATGAATTTGTGATCCCATTTATTCCTGCAATACACTTTATTTAAATATTTTATATCATATAAAGAATTCTTTACATTTAAACCTGTAAAAAATGATATTGCGCACTTCAGTGTAGGTCTATTATTTGTTCGGCTCTTCATATATGGGTATTTCTATTTGACGATACAAGAGCCTTTCTCATATTCTCTTATTGAAAATTCGATGCAACTGAAATACGAATATTCATTACTATTTTACTGTGAAATAGCTTATTGTATTTATTGTAATAACTAAAACCTAGTTGTAAATACAAGAGAAAACGAAAATAAGGAGAATGAAATTAAAACATACTATTATTTATTGCTTTTTGTGAAGAACAATATATTGAACGTACCCAACAAACATTATCGTACATGGAACCCTAAAGATCTTGTATTAATTAAAGTTTCAGTTTGAATATAAAATATTGTAATGTTCGTTACAGTTCAGTATATCTTTTGAACCTTATGAATAAGGATATTTTACAGATCTTATGAATGATAAAATAGTACTAAAATCTTTAATTTAAACAAAATCCATTACAAAAACAGACAAGGGAAATTAATTGTTGTGTGAATTGTCTAGACTGCCTCTCATTAGGGAACTTCTAAATAGCTTTGTGTTCAGTTTAATTAATTGCTTTACTGCAATCTCATAGGAAATGATTTTAATAGAAACTTCATAGAAGTCCAGACTTAATAGAATTAATTAAGTTTTCTTCATTCGATCAAAGAGAGAAAATCGATCAAAGAAGTGGATAAAAGATTCTTAGAAGTAGTGTAGGAAATCTTAAGACCATAATTGTGGCAAGAGTTTCATATTTTATTAGCTATTATTTCCATATAACTGTTTTGATTTTACGAGTAAAATATTTTATTTGTAATAAACAGATTGGCTAAATCATGAAAACTAAAACCGTTAGGTATAAAAAAAAAACTTTAATTAAGTATTACTTCACGACCATTTAAAAGAATGGAATTTTAGTTATAAAATAGACAAATCTTTCTTTATATTCAGAGTTGTATCATTGACAGTTAATGGCTGTATGTAACATAATTTAAGAATTAGGTAATTATTGATTCATCAAGCCTAACCTAGCCCGGCCAACTTAAAAGTAGGGTTTGTAACCTTAAAAGACATCGTGGTAGTGAATTTACTGAAAATGTCCAAAAAATCATACTATTACATGTTTTAAAAAATCTTTTAAGGAGTTTAGCAATGTGTTGATCTTACGGTACATTATTCATTTATAGGAATAATTGACACGGTATTAAAAAAATCTTACTTCGACTAGGATATCCCAAAGGATTTCTATACGTCTTATCTCTTCAGACAGCAATGGAAGGATCAAAGACAATAGGGTCAAGCTATCCTTAAAAGTTAAGTGGCCCAGACTACCTCATTACTATGTAAGACAAAACTGCATTCAGATTTATTAGTGAAATTCACGTTATAAGAATACACAAAGTAATAAATTATTTACTTTTTGAGCCTGTAATAGTTTTGAAAAAATTGAAAGATTTACGTAGTATTTGAACTGTTAAATTTTAGTGCTTGGTGACTAAGCCTCGATTGGAAAAAATTCATTAAAACCCCTAAAATAAACTCTATAATCCTAAAATACTGGTTTTATTAATGATTCTAGATGAAAAATATACATTCTACAACACTTGATAATTATTTGGAATAGTTATGTTCGCTTAAAACAATTCTGAGTATATAATTTTTGATTGAATATGGAACATTGTAAAACTGTTCTAATCATAGACAGAGTTCAGAAACTATTTATACATTTACTTTAGAAAACAAAAATTAAGAAACATGATGTTTGCCATGAAATATTTTTCTAGTAATTTAATCTTGTCCCCACGCTTATTGAGTTAACACAGTCCTAGAGTTTTTAGAGCAATTTTTGGTTTGTATAACCCGTTGTATACGCATTGATATTGTTAATTAAAATTTATTTCATATTTGAACGCCGCTCTTACCTGTTGTAAATTGAGTTATTCACTAAATTAAAGTTTATGTTACTAAATACAAAACATTAAGTAACGGTTTTAAAAGGATAATCTAATAGTTTAATATGTCAATGTTTAATACTATAGTATCTATTAAAATTAGGTATCAAATGTAGATCGTCACGAATGGTTTCTTTTGATTTTATTTATCGACATTTTAGGCTTACAGCTAAGATTTCAACGCTTTTCAATTTTTTAACGATGAAAAATGGTCCTTTAAGATTAATGGTGGTGCAAAGAAGTAAAGGGACGTATATAAAAAGGACTTAGTCGCTATTTAGGTATTATATCGTGGTCATTTCAACTTAACATTTGGAAACTGAAAGTTTCATGGTTCTAATAAGTTGAACAATATGAAGTAGGATTATTTTAAGTCAGATAAATAATTAGGTGGCATTTAGTATGAAACATTATAGTATGAAAATTGTCAAGGAAATACATTGTTTAGATCTTTGTGGAATGAAGGATATTCCAAACAATCTTACGCTACTGTAAAAATACACACTTATGTCTTGGTCTGTGACGCTGTTATTTCAGCATATTAATACAGTAAAGCCATAATCCTCTGAAATTCACTAAGGTTTAGACATCGTTTGATATTTTAAATGTGGGAATCAAAATCGTTACTAGTACTTGTTAATTTGAGCCGATTGTAAAAATATTTTGACAAATATCTGAATTTGTTTGGGTTGGCAATTGGTTATAACTCTCGCCTTCAAATTTCAATGTCGCTGGTTCATTTCTTAGCGAGATCAATTATTCTGGACCCAAGTACAAGTTGTCATTGAGATACCTATTAGTTATGACATCTAAAATAATCGGTGTCAGCAATCTGACACATACTTTCTCCCATTAACTTGTCAACAACATAGGTAAGCGATGAGAGTAACTATGATATATAATAGGTGAAATCACAAAAGATTAATTTCCTTTTGAACCGTAATTTTAACAGGAATGAAGGGATGCACTATTTTGTTTAGAATTATAAGGACCATAACAGACAAATTTCAATCTGGATCAGTAAAAAAAATCCATTTTCCGTTTTGTTATGGGTTTTTATGGGAAAATAAAGTAACAATAGCATTTTAACAGCAATGTGGAGTTCCACTAGGATGTTTGAAATTATAAGGATTATCACATACTAATTTCAATCAAGACAGGTTTCTTTCAAAAATACAATTTTCTCTCATTTTATGGGCAAATATAATATAATTTACAAATACTTTTGAATCGTTATGTTTACAGAAATGGGAGTTGTACTATTTTGTTCAAAATTAAAAGGGCTACAATAAATACTAAACTAGTGTACCTGTTGCTCGAATTCGAGCAATTGCAAATTATTACAGGCGTTATTTCAAAACGAATGACGGTCATAATTTTCGATGACTTTATAAAAGTCGACTCAAAGATTATGGAAATACTTACGATGTACACAGTTAGATATAAACAAAATTGTTTCTAAATATCTTATCTTTTTTCAAAAGCTGATCTTGGTTTTTAGAGTTTTCTACAAATGTTTTCCACTCATAGCCGCATTAGGTTCTCTATAATAATGATTATAAATGAAGAAAAAAAACATCATTTCTATTTCTTATAATTCAGTTTTATTTTTAGTAGGCCTATATCACATTGTCCAGGATTTCTCGCTTTTTTCCACTGTAATAATTACACCAACCCAAGTATCGTCTACAGATGCAATACGCAAAGAATATCATCTACGTGCAACACGCCTACGTACAATCTCCAAGAAGTGGTAAAAAAGGCAGAAACCAACTCATACAATAGACATAAGTTAACTCCATAAGAAATAATTTTAAGAGTTACTGTGATATTAGGAGGCGAGTTACTGTGATATTAGGATTTTCCACTGATTTGGATTGCACATTATAACATTACAATATTACAACATTATATTGCAAAGCATGACACGATGCAGAAGAAAATAAATTTTAAAATCAGAAAAAACCTTTGCAAATACTTCATTTTGACAATTTTAGTAAATCACAATTTAAATATTAACAGCTGTTTCATTAAAAAGTAGTGTAAAATTACACATATGGTCATAATGTAAACAAATCTGCTGAGGGGACTTTAAAGGCCTCTGGGGCAGAGCACCAAGGGAATTTACCTCGTTTCTCTTTTGATGGCTCATCTACAGACCAAGACCTTTCTTTGGAGACCCCTACCAAGTGTCTACGCCCAGCCATTCTCTGAAATTAGCTGTGACAAAAACCAGTTTTTCCTCCATAAGAATAACATGGGATGGAAATTTAAAGGCCTCTGGGGCAGAGCCCCAAGGGAATATACCACGTTTCTCTTTTGATGGCTCATCTACAGACTAAGACCTTTCTTTAGAGACCCCTACCAAGTTTCTACGCCCAGCCGTTCTCTCAAATTAGCTGTCACAAAGAAAAACAGTTTCAAATTAATATATAGATTTTTATTAAAATAGTTCGGGCCATTTTTTTAGAAAATCTGATTTTTCCGTTATTTTATGAGTTTTTATGAGAACATTTACATTAAAAATCAAAATTTCAAAAAAATGATGAAAACCCTCGGAGATACCATTCATTAGTACCTTCATACCAAATTTAATCAAAATCGGACCACAGGTGTAGTCTGTACCTCTGTGCACTTCCACACAGACATCACTTCAAAAACCACAAAACTGATATCCACTCAAAACTCAAACTCGAAAGTTTTAACGAAAACAATACTTTCTGCATATACTATGGTACGGGGGAGGAATTAAAAAGTTTACGTTAGATAGTCAAGGCAAAACCAGGTTTTAAAATTTTTCCTTATAACGCGTTGAAAAGTAACAGTTGCTTATACACAAGAAAACCAAAAGAAAAATATCACTAAATTGTTTACCTCTTTTTATAGTCAACTATAAGAGAAAGTATAGTTTATTCATGTTTGAATTAATATGATTAGGATAGACTAAATGTTTAGTTTCTTATGTCAGACTGCATTATGCTTGGCTAAGCTTTGTTAGGTTTTGAATAGCTAGGTTGTGATTGGTTAAGCAAAAAAATCCCAATGCACCAAGTTATCTAATGGTACACAACAATTGTATTACACACATAATAAACATGCAATATGTGGAGCCAAATTCGTGACAGATGCAATATTACATGTGATGTGTTTGTTAGGACACATGTGTGACAGAAAATAATGGTTTAGAGCGGATCATATTGGAAACCGCTATCACTGGATAAATAGATGCATTGTTATCCGGCTTATTTGTCACATTCAAGCGGTTATAGCCGTGTATTATTTCACCCCGATACAGAGTAAGCCTTTGTTATTTTTTGAGATACGAACTAGTATTTTCAACTACAAAACTAAATATCTGTCGTTAGGAAAATAAAGTAAAATGCCGTCTGGTTAAAATTCGTCTTTCGTAAATTTAGTGAAGCGTTTCATAAATAAATATGCAATCTATAAACATTATTTTTTTATAGTAAATTGAATGAATAAATAAATGAACAATTATTGAACGTTATTTCCAATAGTATAAATATACAAATCGCATAATCTGTTTATAATTATTTAAATAAAACTAAACAGGTTTACAAGTAGTGTGACAAGTTCAAAATAAAGAAACTGTAGAAGCAATCTGACTCATACAGTAGTTTATACCATTATGACGGACATCACTTCGAAAACCACTTTTTTCGGTTCAGAGGGACCCAAAACGTGGATATATCAACTAAAAATTAAAACTCTATAATTATGACGAAATTAATACTTCTTCCATTATACTATGTAGGTAGAAAGTCAAAATCTTTATAATGGACTAAATAGACAAGAGTCTACCATTAATTTATCATTTGCTCTTCCTTCTGTAACATCTTAGACTGGATTCGATCTAAGAAGATACGAAATAAAAATTAATAATGAAAACAGATATTTTGGTTTTTAAGTTCGTGTAATAACCTAAATCCTATTCACAGCAAAAGTGAGTTAATAATATTTTACACAATTTTGAGAATTGTTGCATCATTGATTTGATTCGAAAACTAATTAAAAGGTTGAGAACCCAAGGAATGGAATGATGAAAATAGTGATGCGATATTTGAAATATTTATTTGCGACGTTTATTTAATTGTAAATGTTATTTGGAATTATATTATTTTCACGAGATTGCTATGTATATTTTAGCCTACATGTATTACACTGCTTTTATTATGTTGCTTGTTGTCATTAGTAATGTTTTTTTTAAATATTTTTTAACGTTGGGCTTATTCTTTCTTTAGAAAGGAGGTAATGAAGTTTGGGGGGCTGCCAACCGACTCTTCAGGTCAAGATGCATCCTTCGTCTGATTGAAAGCCGGATATAAATGTTACGCCTTTTTATTAACGTTTTAACAAAAACATTATTTATTAAAACTAATGTTGATAGCCCCAGGATTGTATTTTATGTGTTTATATTTATTTAATTTTTCAAATAATTACCCGTTTAATGAAATTAACACTGTTATATGGAATAAGTTTAAATTTTAAGTGTTATAATTGTAAACAGATTTTTTATGTCTGGTATATACACCTAATGGAAAGTCAGTTTGCAGGGATCAACTAGCAAACCTCTAACCAATAATTGTTCCTACAATACATTATGGCCTTACGTATTTTAGTCTTGGTTTGCAGCTAAGTTTCACTAACTTTCTAAGTTATTGCTGTAATTAAAATCTTTTTGAAAACCCCAAAACATATAAACTATAAGCTAGGCCTTTAGATTTATAAAATCTTTTTAAATGGTCATTCAACGTACAATATCTATTAGTTTTTACGAATCATAAATTAGAAGATTATTACTAATTTACCGATATTAATTACGGTACTTAAATAACAATTATTATTTGTTAGATTTTTGCTAAAATAAGGTTCGTTGAATACGCATTAGTGTCACGCTTAAGCCAGTGAGTACTGTGGAGCAAGCTGGTCACTAGAGTGCGGACCTTTAGTTCCTGATGTCACGGGTTTATGTCCTTTCAATCATCAATGGCTTTGGCTTGGGGTTGATAACGTCATTCCATAGACACTGCCTGAAATAGTTTGTATGAACCAGGATAAGCCTAGCGTTCTAGGATGTGAATAGGGACATAAAAGAACACAATGAGTCCAGTATGTTTTCCAGCACGACCCACAATGCATTGTTCATCTCATTCGCATTAAGGGCTTATACAGTGTGTGTTCGGTTTGATAACGAAACAATGTTGTCTCGTCAATACCTTGCAAACAATGTGTTGAAAATGATACAATACCAGGAAATACATATTAATAAAGACAACTAGTGCAAACTGTATAAACAATTCTATGTAGATTTGGCTATTGTTTTATTCCCATAACGGTAGTTATCCATTGATTATTTTGAGCGGTAATTCATTGATAAGGAAAAACCATGATTCATGACAGTCAATACATTTTGATTATAATATGAAATATCAAAACGTGGCAATTCCTCAATATAGTTCCTAAAACTTGACAATAATTACAGATTTAAAAATAATTCTACGATTGAATTATTAAAAATATATTTTCACCACACTATACTGTTTAAGAAGATTTTTCATGCATAAAGTTAGACAGTAAAACAGCTCCTTGCCACATGTTCAATCAAATCTCATTACGTACTACTGTACTGTAATGAGTTTTTACCGGACAACAGCTGATTATAATTGGCAACGAATCATTAAATAAAGACCTCTCTTAGAAGCTATGAGTAATGATTGTCAAAACCTTTAGTCGTTGGGAATATTTAACAGATTAGTAAAGTTTTTTTATTGTTAGGTAACTTTAGAGTAGTATGGCGAAAAATAGCAGTCACTCGTTTAAAATGTGTTAACCATACTCGTCTGGTAAACACCTATTTTCCGGACTACCTTAAGTAACATACTGTAACGGATATAGCATTTTACAAGTAGGCCTTCTTTTCATTAAAGCTGTATCATACAATTTGTACATTCTTTGTCTTATATTATTCATTAAATAAATCTGGTATTCATGTGAATTTTGAAGCTGTAATCTGACGTGTTTCGCCAATGTAATTAACCATATGTTTTGGTAAGCTGTTAGTTTATTTTGTTTTTTGTGTAAGATTTTCTGTATGAGTTTGATTTAACTGAACTAATGTACGTATTATTTGAAAATACAATAAAATCTATGAAAAATCTTTTAGCTATACTTGTCTAATATGCCTTTGAGGAAGAACACTGTATAGGAAAGTCAATGCTTTGAAGTAATATCATTCATTCAGTTATAGTAAATAAACATTTATTATTATGAAATAATAAAGTTTATTTGTGTTCAGTGTTTAGTTTCAGGCAGTGTAGATGTATTTGCATTGTTGAGAAAATTGGCTTACACACCTTTAGTGTTGTTTGTAAGTAATTTTGAAACTGGATGCCGTTATGAAGAAATACTGTATAGTGCTAGCATATCCTGCAAGCTAATGGCAGCCATAAAAAACTACCCCAATAACGCTAGTGCATGAAACCTAATGATGGCAATATGTTCTCCTCGATGCAACCAACAATAACATAAAACCCCTAACAATGCAACATTATGGTTCAGCTCTTGGTTTTTTGAATGCAGCTTTTAATACTGTAGTTATAGTATCCATTAATACTCGTATTACTTACTGTATTTATACGATATGACCATTCATTTCACGAGTATCTCTTTTGCAAAATTTCTACTTATACTACTTAATCAACACATTGAATCAATAAGTATTAGTATTTGATGATATTTATTAAAAATATGTGTGCTGTATTATTTTAATGATTTGGGCATAGTAATGGATATTCTCCTATTGTGTCTGATGATGATTGGAGTGTCCAATCGAAATCGATCACCACTTTTACCATCTTTTTTGTATATTTACCGTCTTGTGAGTAACAGTATAAGAGTGAATATATATTTTAAGTGTTGTAAGACGTTTCTTTTATTTACTTTCCGTAATATACCTTTTGAGGTAAAATAACATAAAATCTTAGATTTAAATTTCCTGCATTTTATATACATGGATATGTTTTACATAGTAATAGCCCACGTTTTGAAATAATCTGAAGAATACTTTGTTTTCGTAACTGTTAATTTTAAACTACTCCTTTTTTGAAGAACGATATTTCACACGCTTCGATATGACATGTAGGATTGTCAAAAACCCACATGTTACACAAAACAATGGCTTAAAGCAGACATGTTTTGAAGCCGTTATCATTGTTTATTATATTCGGGGATTTGATACATGAAAAATAATTAATTCGTTGTTTCACAGAGATAGTTTTCACTATGAAATTGATTTCGTGAGTTTTCCGCTTTTTGCTCTTTTAAAATCATACAGCAAGTGGTGACAACTGTCTGTGTAAAGAAAGAGTATACATATGTCTTTTAACATTCATAAAAGAGTTATAGTTTTTAATTGTTTTATACCCTTCTTTACTAAGATTCAATGATAGTTTTTAATAACTGTGTAATAATTTGAAATTTACTTTTGAGCGAATTTCCCATATAGGAAAATACTATTATCGTAGTACTCATGGTAAATCCTGGACCCGGGACCGATTTAATTTTTTTCGTTTTGAGGTCCCTAGAGGCCAAAAACACCATCCGTTCAAATGCATATATATGTGTGTCTGTTAGAGCGATAACTTGAGCAAAAATTATCCGATTTTGATGAAATTTGGTGCAAACGTATAAAACTACGTTTATTCGAACGAGTTCGTGAACTAGCATTATTTCAAATTATTTTGACGCCATTCTGCATTTATATTTGTATAATGTAAATCTTGAATAAAGTGTTTCTTAATTTGAAGCATAATCGGACCAAGCAAGGGAACAAGGGTTTATGGGGGGTTTTTAATGGGGTAAAAAGAGGGGTTTCCCATTTTTTTTACCCTAATAACAAAAGATTTTGCAATTTCTTTCCAAACCTCTATGAAGAGCTGAAAAAAGAAATAATTTAGTATATTGAAGTGCTGTTGTATGCCTAATGGTCACGGAGAAAATTAAAAAATAGTGCAATTTCAAATTTGCATGTTATTCATATGGAGAAAATGATAACTGTTGTAGTTAACTTTTTTATGGTTACCATATTGATAAAATTTGGCAAGTTTTTTTATTTCATCCAATAATATTGACGTATGGTCAAAACATATTTTACCTTCACCACAGCAGCAAACCTAGGTTACTGGTTAGGGGGTTACTCGTTAAATCTAATTTTATTTTAATTATGAAGAAATATGTCTTATTTATGGAAATATTTGAGTAAAAATGTAATCAGACAAGCTGAAATTACTAAGTCTGCAGGTTTGCTGTGGTGGGGGTATTTTATTATACGGGTGAAAACCTCATTTAGAAATATAAAAGGCCTTTGTGGTAATGAAACATTTCAAAAATTACAATCTTATTGTTTTAATACCTGATGTCAATTCATTTTGTAGGTTGTATGTATAAACATGTTTAAACAATGCAACTTTCACCATATAAAACATAAAATATTTTTTATTTAAGTAAATTTTTTTGGTAAATACCAAATATAAATTATTATAAATTTGCTCACAATAGTAAACATGAAAAGTGTTTTGTAAAAGGATCGGAAAAACAAAATCTGCAACAGTTTGAGTCAAATTGGAATATTGTTATTTTATGCATTGAATTCCGGAATGAAAATATACTTTTATCAGAAGAGACTCGCCGAATAAGCTCTTATATAAACATATAGGTTTCATGAAATATATATTGATATGATATTGTAAACTGATTACATATAGTGTAAATATTACTCTAGTTCATAGTGGAGCATACGTCAAAGCATTCCAGCGTTATTTATTGTGTTTTGACGGATAGTTGATGGATAGTTGACGGATATTATAGTAAAGTTTTTATGTTTTTTAAGTCAATGGTGTTTACAAAAATATAGATTAGGCTACATATTGCAAATATAAAACTGTAAATAAGGATTTAAAAATAAATCAATAATAATCACTGTAAGATTAAAAAACAGGAATTATTTTGCAAGTTTGGAGATTCGCAATGAATTTTATCGGAACTCACACAGTTATTAAATTTATTTTCCCACTGCCTCGACGGTGTTTTGAAAGAAAACTTGATCTGTTTGCCCAACGGAATTAAGTACTTCACCCCTGACGAGTTATTTATTTAGTATTACATTTTGACGGAAAGGGGAGAAAATCGATTTGGATGATACCATAGTCACTCAAAAGATTGTATATTAAAAACAATTCAAGAAATTTCATATCGTATGTTAACTAACAAAACATTTTTTAATTAGTTTGAAAATAAAATGTATTTTACACAAAGATTTACATTACAAACAGACATAAATATTAAAATACGATCCTAATGACAATTAGGGCTATTGCTCCTACCAAAGGTATTATAACCACGATAGAGTTCAAAGTTTTGTTTTCGAATCGTACTATCTACTTTGTAAACACACATGGAAATATACTGTACACACTAACTCTTAATACGAGTACCATAATAAACGGTTTTAATGCACGTTTCTATATATATTAGTCCATAGATTTCTAATGGTGAATACAATTGGATTTTGTGCACTAAATTTGGCAAGGTTTAAAAAGTACATGTTTCTTTAGCATCAACAGCCCTTAATCTTTATTTGGTTTATTTACAAGATAAATACTACTTATAAGATTTACTACTCAATCTAAAGTCCTCATGTCTAGTACAAACACTGCATTCCACCTTACACATCAACTTATCCACCTAGAGAGAACCTATTCAAAAATGGAACTAATGACGACAAAACGGACAAACTAAAGGAAAAAACAACAATTTGCGCCAGGTCCGTGAAGTTGGCGTACCCATATTAGCGTATCCACTTTTGATCATACCAATCGTTAGTTCATCGTTAGTTCTCGATAGTTCCCAAATTTTGTCGTTAGTTCTCAAAAAATAAAAAAGTTATAGACGATAATAAGTGGGTACGCTAACTTCACACTTCCGGGTTCTAGCGCGCGCCGTTTTCTGATGATAAATGTTTACATCTATATATCAATCGTTAGTTCTTCGTTAATCCTCGATAGTTCCCAATTTTTTTTGTTAGTTCTCAAAAAATAAAAAAGTTACGAGGCATACAAAGTGGGTACGCTAACTTCACAATTATAGAATTTCCAGCGGGCACACTTTTTTGAATAAAAATGCTTATATCTATATACCAATCGTTAGTTCTTCGTTAGTTCTCGATAGTTCTCCAATATTTACGTTAGTTCTAAAAAAATAAAAAAGTTACGAGGCATACAAAGTGGGTACGCTAACTTCACAATTATAGAATTTCCAGCGGGCACACTTTTTTGAATAAAAATGCTTATATCTATATACCAATCGTTAGTTCTTCGTTAGTTCTCGATAGTTCTCCAATATTTACGTGAGTTCTCAAAAAATAAAAGAGTTACGAGGCATACAAAGTGGGTACGCTAACTTCACAGTTATACAATTTCCAGCGGGCACCGTTTTCGGACTATTAATGCTTATATCTATACACCAATCGTTAGTTCTTCGTTAGTTCTCGATAGTTCTCCAATATTTACGTTAATTCTCAAAAAATTAAAAAAATTCGAGGCATACAAAGTGGGTACACCAACTTCACAACTATATAATTTCCAGCGGGCACAGTTTTTTGAATAAAAATGCTTATATCTATATACCAATCTTTAGTTTTTCGTTAGTTCTCGATAGTTCTCTAATATTTACGTTCGTTCTCAAAAAGTAAAAAAGTTACGACTCATACAAAGTGGGGAGTTTGCGTACCCACTTTGTATGACTCGTAACTTTTTTATTTTTTTTTTAGAACTAACGTAAATATTGGAGAACTATCGAGAACTAACGAAGAACTAACGATTGGTATATAGATATAAGCATTTTTAGTCAGTAACGGTACCCGCTGGAAATTCTATAATTGTGAAGTTAGCGTACCCACTTAGTATGCCTCGTAACTTTTTTACTTTTTGAGAACTAACGTAAATATTAGAGAACTATCGAGAACTAACGAAGAACTAACGATTGGTATATAGATATAAGCATTTTTATTCAAAAAAGTGTGCCCGCTGGAAATTCTATATTTGTTAATTTGGTGTACCCAATTTGTATGCCTCGTAACTTTTTTATTTTTTTAGAACTAACGTAAATATTGGAGAACTATCGAGAACTAACGAAGAACTAACGATTGGTGTATAGATATAAGCATTTATAGTCAGAAAACGGTGCCCGCTGGAAATTGTATAACTGTGAAGTTAGCGTACCCACTTCGTATGCCTCGTAACTTTTTTTAGTTTTTGAGAACTAACGTAAATATTGGAGAACTATCGAGAACTAACGAAGAACTAACGATTGGTATATAGATATAAGCATTTTTATTCAAAAAAGTGTGCCCGCTGGAAATTTTATAATTGTGAAGTTAGCGTACCCACTTTGTATGCCTCGTAACTTTTTTATTTTTTGAGAACTAACGTAAATATTGGAGAACTATCGAGAACTAACGAAGAACTAACGATTGGTATATTGATATAAGCATTTTTATTAAAAAAAGTGTGCCCGCTGGAAATTCCATAATTGTGAAGTTAGCGTACCCACTTTGTATGCCTCGTAACTTTTTTATTTTTTGAGAACTAACGAAAAAATTTGGGAACTATCGAGGATTAACGAAGAACTAACGATTGATATATAGATGTAAACATTTCTCCTCAGAAAACGGCGCGTGCTAGAACCCGGAAGTGTGAAGTTAGCGTACCCACTTATAATCGGCTATAACTTTTTTATTTTTTGAGAACTAACGAAACAATTCGGGAACTATCGAGAACTAACGATGAACTAACGATTGGTATGATCAAAAGTGGATACGCTAATATGGGTACGCCAACTTCACGGACCTATTTGCGCCTGCTTTGTTGTTGACAAGTTAACGTCAAGTGACAAAACCATGTATGTCTTGCTTGTTCGTCTCAATGTGACCTTATGTTTGTAGCCTATAACCTCGATATACTTGGATTTGTGTGCTGTTTTGACCATAAAGTAATGTATTATACATAAAATGTAGTATAATGTTACAAAAATATTTATAAATAAGTATTGTTTGTAAGGCCATAATATTAAAATAAAAATTTGGATCACCAACGTTTACAAAAAAAAATCCTGCAGGAAAGTTAAAATTCGTTGATACGACTTGATTCTTATCAATACAGGTATGAGCTATTAATTGATAACCTTGTTACTTATTTGAATCCATACGTAGGTAAGATATTCACGTAATAAACAGTTAAATATTAATGCTGGAACAATTAAATGTTAAAACTAGTTGCCTAGGGAGCCTGGGAACAGTTAAGAATGCATAATGGAATTAGCATCTAATTACAGACAATGCCTTTGGGGCTCTTTCTGTAGAAGGCTAGGGACGTTTATTTTGATAGTTTTTTTTTGTTTACTTAAAACTAAACGATTTAACGGGCTATGTTTTTTTTGCTTTTTCCTCTTTATTTTTCAAATAGTAGAAAAGCCACTAGAATTTTTTGATAAATGTTATACCCTTTAGTTAAAACGATGTTTTGGATTTTTTCTTGCAAAAATTTAACCTCAAGCATTTAAAGGGGAGTGGGTTCCCGCCAACCCACCCCCTAACTTAACATTTTTCAGGTTAAGCAGCCAATTCGAAGTGAATTAACGGTGATGTTGATGAAGCTACGAGCATAAATGTATCGCTAAAGAAAATTTGATAAAAAGTAGATTTTCGATCTGGTTATTTGGTCCAGATCTGTAAATAAAACGGGTTTCTATAAAACTGTCGTCCAGGTTAAAAGTAAGACAAACCTACTTCGACCCTTAACTGACGAGTCTAATTTCAGTACACAGACTTTTGTGTTATATTTCAACGAATCGGTAATTTTTACAAAGGTGAACAAGTGCATATGATTTAGGGCCCCTGACAAAAATTTTTTAAAAAGAAAACTTTAGCAACAGATTTTAACAACCTTTTCCTTGTTGATAGACGTTGCAGAAAAAAGTACTGAGAATTTGTTTCTAATGGATGACGTGTTTTTAACTTGATACCCAATTCTAATGCTTCCACGATTCCTAAGCTTTTTCTCTGCCCCCCTCCCCCCCGCAAATATTTAGTGATCGTGCAATTTTTGGACACAGAGACAAACACGTTCTTAAAAATAACCGGATTGGTTAACGTGGCTCAGAAATGACATGTAGCATATAATGTTTCTGAACAATGTATTGCACCAATATCGTGTATTGTATTTGTGTCCTCTGTGATACCCAATGTTGGCCACATTTCCCCCTTAATCGCTCCATGCTGCAGACAGTTATTGTTGACCACTGTTTACTGTCTTTGTTCTTGCAAATCTTTATACCGCATTGTTTAAAGCCAACAATTGTGGGATTTGCGTTTCCAATCCGCGTAATGAATAAATTAAAATTTCATTCAAGAACTCATAATATTTTTATCGATTCATGCTTTAACTGTAGGCATAACTAAACCTTAATTATACTAGGATTTTTATGGGGTAATTATTTAGTTTGTTACTTTCGTCTGTTAAATGTGCATCCTAAAATAAGAAACAAAATGTATGGTTCATAAATTTAATACCCCTTAGGCACACATGTTTTTTTTTATTTACCTGCAAGAACTTAACTCCTTAATAAGCAAACACGAAGTAGATCAACGAAGATGCTGAGGAATTACAAGACTAAGTTTACAAGTAAAGTAAAGTAGAGGAAAAGTAAATTTACAATCCTGCCAGTTGTCTCAGAGCTGTAAATCAAAGGAGTTTCTGTAAAACTGTCGCCCAGTTTAGAAGTAAGACGAACCTACCTTGACCTTTTAGTGACAAGTGATATAGTTTAGCTAATCTTTGGTCATGACCTACACAAAGTCTAAGTAGCTGCTCAATCTACCAATTATAGAACGGGAGTTTCCTATGTCATCGTATGTTTTGACCCAGAATTTATATTCTTTAGCCATACCACATTCAGCACTTATTTGGTATTCAAAGTGCATATTTGTGCATGTGCATTATATTATGTTACACTAGAATTGACTGTTGTACTAATTTCTTGTAAACCACTGAACCACAACAACGTAAAAAGGTATAAGATTTAACAATATGATACAAACCTTGTACATACTTTCAGTGTTCTATGTCAATGATAGGAAAATATAAGTAGTAGCTACCTCGATGAAAATATCCTCCAAATTGACTTTAGCAATTAAACATTAAAATTAGAAACTTTATAAAAAGTATCTTAAATTTGTCAAAATATATTATTTAATTGTAGAAAAACTAAATCTTCAGGCTTTTGGTGATTTGTAAACTGTAAACAAAAACTAAAAAAAAAAAAAAATGTAAGTTTCCTTGAAAATATATTAATTAAAAAAATTATCATAATCTTAAATATGAAAAGATGGAGCATAGCATAGTCAGCATTTAATACATCAATGGTTATATAATCTTAATTATTCCCCATATTCAATGACACATTTTGACAGGTTGGACAGTTTATAAAAGCTGATATGAACCTTATGATTTTCCTCTTGGTTGTCATGAAACCAATCAGTATTTATTTTTATAAACCTCACCTCAGATTTTTAAGAGTAGAGTGGATTACTAGTGAATATCGAAGCGGAAGTAGTTTTACTTTTCAGTGTACACCAAGAGTTCTCTACCATTAAAACTAGGGAACAGTGGTTGTTCATAGAGAAAGCCATCGTTGGTCTAGTTTAAAGTTTTAATTGCTCTAAACATATAAAACAATCATCTCTCCACACTGTGACTGGTTTTGAGTAGTGGTTTGCATTGATCAGAAACTGTAAACAATGCTTGTAAAAGTGTTTAAATCCCGAAATTGTTCAGTTAAACATCAATATAGACAGATTTAATTTATTCACAACTTCGGGATCTATAAAGTTCGAAGAACCTCATTAAACAGTTTTTAGTCAACTTAACAGATATACTTAACTGACACTTGTCAAAGATTTTATTTTATTGGACTAAAGCTTTCAATTTTGGGACAAAACAAATACCCATGCTACAAATTATTATATTTATGGATTTCTACAATATTACAACATTTTAAATGCACATTGATAAAGAAACTTTGAGGCTAAAACGATTTGATTGAAAATTACACTGATTACTTCATATAGTCATTAATATTAATACTAAAACTGAAATTATAGATGGTCTTTGAATAAGTATGTTTTTTACTACTGATTAATATTCATTAACATGTTTTCTTATAGTAATAACTTTGACGGTTATTTAAAAGCTATTACACTTCTAAACCTGTAGTCAATCAATGGCAGGCTTTTAATTAAAACTGTTTTCGGTCTGATGCTTGTGGTATATTAAAAGTTGAAGGGTATTGGTTGGATCCTAGACACTGATATAACCTGATATAACGTGTTTCACTTGCTTCATATAAAGTTGATGACTATCTGCAATATACATAGTTGAAAACTTGATAATGGTTTTCCAACACAAAATACCAACTGTTTTTGTCATATTTGAAACATTTTAAAGATATATTCATACACTTGGTACGTATAGATCGTTCATCAATATACCTAACGTGGTAATAACTATTTTTAGGATACACATGCTATTGAATTTAATTAATAAATACAAATTGTAATGCTCATCACTTATTATCACAATAAATTGTTAACTTTCTTTAATATTCACCTCTTGTGTCAACATTTATCTTGGACACTGCAAGCACATCTATATCCCGTTGTAGTTTCTAAATCATTTTGCGATGTGTCCGATACACTTGACTGTCCAGTCGGTTAATACATGTTTTCCCTTTATTTTATAGACAATTAATTGGATAGTGCGCGTTATTCTTGTGTTTTAATTCCTAAGTGAAAGAAGACTTTTACAAAGAGCTATCTTAGTTCTTTATTTGTTTTTGTTGTTTAAAGCTTGTAAAATACAAGGAAAAATATAATAATAATATCTATGGTTCTTACCGTCAACGCAATCAGGGGTAATATTCCACTACGGCCGTTTCGGAGATGACTCCATCGTCAGGTGCGTAGTGGTACACTAAACTATAGTATTGTCACATTTAACACGAGTTTTCTTCATTTTCATTGCGTCAGGGGTTGAATAAATAATACACATATATGTACAGGACGGACACACGAAAACATGAATACACGAAAACATTTAGAGCGCGTGCACGGCTTGAAACGGCCGTAGTGGAATATTACCACTGATTGCGTTGACAGTAAGAACCACAGATATTATTATTATATTTTCACCCACCTGCCACACTCAAGAATATGAATAAGGAAAAATAGTTAGCTATTAAAAAAAGATTTGATTCCTTCTAAATAAGAAAATAACTGAGCTCATACAATTGCTTTGTAGCTGCCATTCTGCAGATAGGATCTATGTTTATTATCATCACACAAATCTAGATATAAACACTACTGTATATAGATGTTACCTAAAGTATACAACCGCCATAACGAGATAGTAAAAATAAGTTTTGTGATTAAAATTAACAGTAATTGTGTAGATTTGCATCAATGACGAAGCAGTTCGTAATCTCTACAATGAGAATGGTGTGGTTTGTTTGAAACTGCTCCCAATTAAATAAACTCTTAGTTTCCAATTCGCCATTAAATGGTTTTGGTTTTAAATAGTTAATTTAAATAGTTATTTATACTACAGAAATCATATTAATCTTGGTATTAATTGCTGAATTCATATATATTCATATCTAGTAATTTATTTAAATAAATTGTACCCCAATTATTCTATTTTATGGACTAAAATGTTTTTGTGAATAACTATACGCCTATAATAAGGAATACCGTCATCATATTTATTTTAAATTTAAAGTGGTTGAAGTAACCCAGTTTATTGAAGTTATAAATTATTATCTACAACAATCATAATTTTTGGGTTATTTAATCCAACCCCCATATCAAATTTAATCATGACAGTGAGATTTTGTCGTGAAATTTTCTTTTTAAACATATACAGTTCTGGGAATTGTTTCTTTATCACAGTAATTCCATTCGATTAGGGAAATATAATGTTGACATTTATTTAAATGACGAATAAGATTTCCTGGTTTATTTTAATACAGAATAATCTAGTCTGTACATGCATCTATGTGAGCGATCAGATTTGTAATATTTGTGTAACATTAAGTTTTTTTAAATTAAAATTTTTTTAATTATCTATGTAATTTTTATTCATACTTTGTATAATATATTATATATTATATTAATTTTTATTGTTCCAAAGCCAATTACAATGCATGTTCTTTTTTTAACTAAACAAACTACATACTTAAATCAACTTAGCACACAGTTTCGACACAATGTTGTGTAAAGAATGTTCTTTAAATCTAGAGTTATCATATATTCCCTTTCAAACGAGTTTAATTAACATTTAGCTGACAGTTATATGACAAAGGCTTCTTTTCAAAAAGGTTTGACTGATGAAAAATAAATAAGTACAGTGATTGACCGTAGTAATCAGTTATTCAGTTGTCAAGCTGTGCCATGTTTTATAACATTTTGCTAAGTTTGTCATGCCCTTTATGGTGCTTATAAATTAGCTTTTTTTCTAATTAATGGCTTTTATATGATTGTGGTTTATCAACAATCATATGAAAGCCAATCATCATAATGGATTCATTAACAATGAAGTATAAAAAAAAAAAATAATTTAATATCTCCTTTATTTCGAAGTTAACTTTTTTTTAATTTTGATACCAGTAAGATTTTTTTATCGTAAACAATTTTGAGGCAAAGCTGTTTAAAAATCTCAAATTTTTTATGTTTACTGGAGATTGAACTGTACCCTCTCACACCGAAGTTTAAGATGTTATAGTACACTAGACTAGCAACACATCGTACTAATATATTTTGTTATCTATAAAAAAAATTGTCAATGTATTGTATCCATAACTCTCAAAATTCCAGTCGGATGATTAGCATATGTTTATGTCAAATATTTGTCTACTAATAAACAAGATCTAAAGAAAATTGAGACTTTAAATTGAACAGTCGAAGTAGTGAATTTCATCTGATGAAACCAATAGGTTTTTAACTCATAAGTACCAATATTTGTTATGTTATGAAGGTTATTGGTTATACGATTTTTTAGTATATTTCTGGGAACGTTAAGCTTATATTTGCTTAAGCTTATAAGAAAATATATTTGATAAAACTTCCTTTTAATACAATTCATTCATCACTAAGAAACAACAGTTAAAGAATGTGGTAGGTTTTAGACGCTGGAAACTGTTGTAAAACACTCAGTTAGTCAATGCAATCTTTACCAAGTCAAACTCTAAAGTCGTTTGCACACTTTGTTATAATGATGTATTCTGCGACCTAAGTCGATCGTGTTAAGTGAAGTCTGTCACGACATCGCTGCAAGTTACACTTTGGTGCATTAAAGATTTTTCATCAACACCTAATTTTAATGCTTTTCATGATACATTTCGACTATGTATTTATGTTATTTTTCAAAGTTTCTTTAATATTTTAAACGTATATTGGTTAAATAAAAAAAGGTAGCAGTCATTGATAGATATTTTATAAATTGAAGTTACTAAGCTCGCATATTATCGGAACATTTATTTATTTAGGGAAAATCTATAGTAGGAAAAATATTTTTCCAAAGCTGAACGCTGGACTGAAAAGATTTTGATTGATGTTTACAATCAGCAAAACACAAATTGTAGCCTGAATGTCACTTCGGAGGGATTTATTGGCTTTGATTTTGAAAAAAAAATCACCGTTGCCATTATTTTCTAAGCAAAACATTATTAAAATATAATTGATATGCTTTCATGTAACGATATCAACTAGAAAACAGTCTTTAAAACTCTAAGAAATATAAGTTCAAATGACATATCTTTGGTTTTGGGTATGAAAACGAAAAGTAATAAGTAATTTATATACACGTCATAGCTCTTGTTTAAACAACACCTTTATAAGAAATCGAAAGAGGCCAAATAGTTTTGTACTGTATTTGTTTCTTCACAGGGAACGGCTTATTAATTTTGTAATTTACATTTTTCTTTCAAAATACGTCGATTTATGAATTAAAATATAATTTTAAAATTATTTGAATAACAACTATTACCTTGACCTTGGAAATTAAATATTCACCAATCATGTAGTGGAATAATGAATATTCAGTCCCGAAGGTAGGCTGAGGCAGTTAGTCAGTAAATGGGTAACAACAATTAACATTGAACCATTAGCAATCAACAATTACCTCGCCAGCTCATTGACTAAGTGTACACATTAGTATACTTTAGTATGTATTACCTTCTCTGAAATGTGCGTCACATCCCTTTACTTTGGTTTTACATTCGTTAAAAACCTACCGAATAATTATACGTTCACCTTACAATATTGAATCTACAAGTAACATTATTATGCATATATAACATAAACTATGTGAAATGTTTACTTATTCAATGCAAACTACATATTTTTAACGATTCGAGCCTACTAATAATTAATTAACACATGCAAGCATTTCATAATTTTGTAAACGTTTACGCTAGGTTTACACGAATAGCAACACATTAACATTACAACATTATACAGTATCCAGTATATAAGCAAAATCTATAATATTAAAACGAAACAGTGTTTTTTATTTCACGATTCTGAATCAACCACTCAACGGATTTTCATGATTTTTGTGTTGAAAGAAAGATAATTTTGAGAACTAGGGAATGTCGAAGCCATAATTTTAGTTTAGGGTCCCAGTTATTTAGAAATTAAGTTTTAATTTTTGAAAAGTCTAGCAGCCGACGCTAATATTCTAAACTAGCTTTTGGTGTAATATAATTTGTTTAACATAACAGCTGTAAACATTCAGCGTTTGTAACACAAATTCAGCATGTGGATAAAATTAAAAGACATACTAAGGGTTGACTTATTTATACTATGTGAAATGCTAATGATTGATAGGTTCAATCCTTCGATAAGGGGATGACAGATTTTTTAAATATACCTACTAGGATGTTCAAAGGAATTTTTAAATAAAAATCTTTGCAATTTTCGGTTTGTTTTAGTGCAACATAATTTTATTTTAACTAACAGCTGGTTAAATATAAAAATGCTCTGTAGAACTATGAGGTTATTTTATTTACTCTGATTTGTCATTGATTTTTAGGAAATAAATTAGATTAGTAGACCACCGAGAAAAGTAACACCATCGATGTATACAAGTCGAGGCTCTGTACACGAGTCTTAAAAAAAAGATATGCAAATTATTATACTGCTCAACTTTTTTAGGAAAGGGTAGGAAAATCCATTTTTTACACGTTTTAATTCATCTTGGTGTGTTTACAATCAATGTTTTTGAATGATTAAACTTTGTTTGGATTAGGCCCGGAAATATTGATGTCAAAAAGAAGGAATCCTCAGGAATACAATTTTAAATTACCACCACAACCCAGACGGGTTTTATCCAAAGATATACAGATATGAATGAAATAGATTGAGCACAACGTCATCATTGACTTAGGATACTGCAATTAGACTAACCATCCTTTTATGAAATCTAAAAAGTTGGTTGTGGTTACGTTTGGAAACGCTGAATATTTTATAGTTTAAATAAATGAATATGGAGAATTACGGTGTACATTGATTCAATGAGGGTGGTTTAATTATTAAGGATATTAGAACCGATAACGGAATGGATAATAAACATAGAACATTAATTACGTCACTAGCTTTACTAGCGTGTTTTACGTTTTAAATTCCTTCAACATGTGACCAGTTCTTTTGTTCAAATGAATATTATTTTATTTATACTCAGCTGTTTACCAAAACAAACTATATGTTGTTGTTTTTACTTTTCTTTGTTTACACTTATTTATTTAGCAATTGATGCAGTAAAAGGGAGTTTATATTCAGACCTACTGGAAATTGTGTATAGTATGAGTAGTTGTATTGTGTTGACATTGATTATGGAAGAGGCAGGTATGCGATGGAATTGGAAGGTGATATCGTTGACTAGGCCTATACACTTTCTCAATTGATAATTACTCTTTCTACTGTAGGCTGCTATAACATTTGTCTTTATACGTGTAAGCTAGCTGTTCTGATTTATACACAGTTTTAACTGACTACTCCCGTACGTAGGACGGGCTAACACCTCGTTTTAATTTAATATCTAAAACAAAAATATCTTATTTACTAGACCTATATTTAAATCTAAACAGCATTAGGAGACTAGCATAGAGTTTCAATTCTAATCTATGTATATGACCTATAGATCTGCGTATTTAAGTTTAGTTTCTCCTAAGCTCCACCCAAACACTGTTCCAGTTAACGTGGTTTTTCTACGAAGTGATAATGAAAGCCAACCAAAATCAGGCAACTATTGCTATAGGAAACCAAAAAGTTGTTTTATAACTTTACTTTATTTTACAATCTGTTCAGAATTATGAACAATCTATATCTCTATAAAATAAGCAGCATGTATGTACATATATACATATATATATATATATATTTAAAATTTTTAATTAACACGCAGATGGCCGGTAAAAAACAATTATGTGTGTTTACCGATAGTACTGTAGTACTTCTTAATCAAGAAATACTATTTCCTGAATCTGACAGGCCAGAGACAGCCGCAATTGGGTTAATTTTTCGAGTTCTTTTGTACGTGGTTACACCTCTGGAATTCAGGCAACGCGAGTTTGGAGTTCTAATTTTTCAAAAATTTCCCCGGGCCCCCCTCTTTACACCACAGACCCCCCGGGTCCCAGGATGAGTGCAAACCTATAGCTCATCCATTCCCCCAAAGCCATGTTCTAGTTACGCTACTGCTCATGGCCCTCAAATGCTCCTCAACCAGCTCCAATATTCTCCGTTAAGTCATTTGAAACAAAACGTCTCCCGCCCTCGTCTGTCTGGCTGTATGCTATTCTTGTGGTGCGTTTCAGAACCTCACGCCATAACAATGACACAGTTAATAAACACTCTAATGTTTGGTAACCATCTCTGTTTCAGTTTCAAATACTCATAAAACGGTTAAAAAATGGTGGTGTTACCATAAGAAGAAAGTCAAGAGAAACAAAATTGAAAAAAAGAAGTCAAAAGACTGAAAAAAGAAGATTTTTTACTTGTAAAGGTAAACCTAGAGCGTGAACTTAGCAAATACACATCAGACTAACACATATATAAAACACACCTAAAAGATACAAACCAAACAAAACCCGTAGCTCACAAAACCAATAAGAGATTAAACACAAATCACAAAACACTGAAATTTTGATAGAATTAATGTTATTAAGAAATAAATTACTCTGATTGACAGCAGAGAACAATTTAACAATTTATTACTATGTGATTTTATTACATTGCTTCAACAAGTTGGATGTTTGTTTCCCCCTGAAACATTTTAGAAACCAAAACTACATCCTAAAGCCCCTGGAGTTAAGGGAAAAAGGAGTTCAAGGAGGTAGTCTCGAGGATACACTCGTAAGTATTAAATACCTAATGACATTTTTTGATATGTAAGTAGGGATTACGCAACAACAGAGAGTAACACAAGAGGCAACGTAAATGCAGAGTTACAACAACATGGAGACTGGATCTAATAGACAGTTGAGCGAGGTAATTTGTTTTAGCGTGGGTAACATAATACACGACGGCTTCAATTGTTGCGACGAGAAGTTACATAATGATAATACTGTAGACCAGACCTTCGATAGTGATAGAGGGATTAGTATGGTTTTTATGCAATGGACAAACGTTTTAAAAGCGATATATATTTCTTTTCTTTGCCATAAAACTGTTAGAATTGTAATGTGTAAAGTATAGTTGCTATGTATTTGTAAATAATTACGAAGAAATTGGAGGGTAAAGAATTATTAAATTTCAAAGATTTAGTTTACGAAATATTATACGAATTAAACGAAATAATTTTTCATTTACTTTAATAAATAGTTTCCCTCGAGTAAACGTGAGAGGCAAATTTAGACCTGTAAGTTGGCAGCACTGGCCGTGTCACTTTGTTAAATTGTGTTTACTCATTCAGTGTGGCCACATGTTTGGTAAATGTATTGGTTTGTACTTACTTAACGGTCTTCTAAATTTCACTAGAAATCGTACCGTATCAAGTGATAAAAATGTCATTGATTTACACTTAGATAAATATATTTAGTGTCAAAATGCAGATTCCGTTACGTAACCTAAGCAAATTCCAATGATTTTGTTTGCAAGTAATACTTTTTATAAATAAACTCATCTAAACTAAAGGTTTTAAAATTGTTAGTGGATGTAAATAAAACTAAAAAAAAATAACCATGTGTTATATAATAGTTTAAAGGTTCTATGTTGGCAACACGTTAAATCAAAATACATGTCGTATGTTCATTGTTAATAATTTGTGAACAGCTCAGCTATTAACAACAGTTACAGTGTACACTTGTATATCAATTCTCTATTCATTTCTATTACATCTTGTTAAATAAATCATTTCAAATGTATTATATATAAATCTTTTCAATCATCAACTCAAACAATACGAAAGCACCATACATGGCCACGACACTCCTCATTGTATTTAATTAATTCACCTTCTTTTAGCATATTCAGCTTTCTTCCAGTTCAAAACTTCCATTTATCTCCTTGGGTAATTTGTCACTCGATAACAAAGGGAACTTTGGTCATTTGCGCGATATGTGAATAAGATACCGCCTGGACATGACGTATGTCATCTTAGAGTTAAGATAATTAGATATGATATATAATTAATTATTATTGAAACAATTATTGGTAACTAAAGCTAATTTGACTGTAAGTTACTTGAGGTGGAAATAACACTGAATAAATAATATTTTATTAATGAGAAGGTAAAATATGCAATAGCTTGAGGTGAATTTTGAGCCACCAATTAATTTATGTACACGCAAACCAATTTATAATATAAACAGACGCAAAACACAATACGTATGCGGTGACAAGTTCGTAAATTAGTGTCATTTTTTCCTCGTGAAAATACTAATATTTTATACTTGTTTTAATTTTATTTAATATTTTGTTTAATTGTATCTACTTTTTGCTTTTTATTTTGGCATGACTGCTTAACACTTTTAATTTTATCTTTGGTTTTAACCCTCAAAAAGTGTCTATCAAAGGTAATCTGTTGTTCCATCCATTCAGCCACAATGAAATAGAGCATAGCCACCTCTAATACTGTATTAGAGGTGGCTGTGAATAGAGTCGTGTAGGCTTGCTTTCAGGGAGCTTTAAATATTACTGTACCATCCCTTTATATATATTTGAGACTGCGGTGTATTGACGTTTGTAATAATTGCAAATTCAAGGCAATACAAACACAAGGCATAGGGTATGGGACAAGAGCATGGGAATTTTGCACTGTTCAACAACGCACAGCTGCTAAACTCCTTTCTCAAGTACCGGTACGTGTCTGGTTCTTTAACGCTCTTACTAAAAGACTCAACAGCATGTAAAGTTTCCATTTGTTCAAAACAAGACTGAATTGAGAGTTGAAAATTCCGATGATCTACGGTGGATAAGTTCATAAAATACCGTTAGATCTGAATTGATTAGAAAATGTTCTTCCCAAAGCGTTTAATGAGTTTTTAGTCATAATGTTTTTAGTTACTTATGTTAATACCTTTTGTAAAGGAAATTATTTATTGTTATTAATACATCGTTTTAGTATGGACTACAAATTTTAAAATTTGTTACTTGCTGCCATTTTGGAAAATGTTGGCAATTTTATTAGCAATGCAATATTTGTAATCAATATTCGTAATGTATTTTATGATATTTCGTATAATATAGATATTATTTCAATACTTATGTAAATTTTGCATATTCTCTCTAAATTTACTTGTTTAGGAACTGCATGATGCAAAATGTACACCGCAAGTATTTTTTTCTTTGACACTCGATGTTACTCTGAACGAGTAGCTTTAGAGAAAAAGTCTTAGGATTAAAAAGGTTTTGAAATTGCATTCAAATTCTTACACAATCATAAAATACAGGGTGTTACATAAGAAATATTAAATTTGTCGACCACATTAGAAAATGGTCATATTTTTTATTCTAAATCATCCTGAAAAAATTTTAAAACATAAAGGGGAGTGAACTATAAGAAGCTAACCTTATCATGGTAAAAAAGCTATTGTCACACTTAAGCTTAAGCTGGTCCACCCTGTACATATACGTAAATGTTTAATAGAACTCCTAATTAATTCCAATATTTCAAACAGTTTCCTTATTGTCTTCAATAGCAGACATTAGTAATGGATTGACAATCAGTATACCACTTTGTACCACGAAAATCTAAGTGATGATAAACAGTTAATTGATCAGGTATTGGATGTAATTGTTTTAACTCAATACTGTATTGCAGGTCTGCGTGACTTGTGCTTGTTTAAACTTTCATTTCCACTTCACCCAAAACCACGATTGTCAGAACATTGTTGGGGTGGAGTTGATCAACAGAAAACTATAGTTCTGCTTGAATTCTAATTTGTTGCTTTGTACAGTTGTAATGTAGGTGTCAATTGTTTAAATTTTAATGTTTTGCTAAGATTTGACAAAATGAGTCTTTTGCTAGACTTTTAGTGAATTTAGAATGATCCTCATGGCTACAGCGCGACGTTTTTAATGTTGGATCTTGGAAGAAAGTTATATTCGCATTAAACAGTTTATTCATTAATTTATATAATTAGGCCATACTCTTGCAAAAATCTCACGTATAGCAAGTAAGGCAATTAAAGTGAGCAATTATACAGGGTGTCTCAGACCACTCGGCCAGCTTCTATAACTCCAATATGAAAGCAAATAGAAACCTGATTATAACTGAAACCCCCAATTTTGACCATAAAGAACTCAGCAAAATTATTTTTAAACTCAAAAAAGCATCCAAAAGGGCAGACTTTGGGTTGTGGGAGTGCATCGCATGTTGTGCAGATTGAATTATTCTTGCTTACAAAAGTATGTAATAATATGAAAGGCACTTTGCACCTCTCTAGAAGTAAACGAGCCCAGCAGTAAGGAATCAAAGACCTTTAAAATGAGGTACAACTATTTACAGCCCTTTACATTTGAAAATTTCCCATAAACCACCTCCACCCCCCAAAATATGCCCTTTTGGGCGTTATTTTGAGTAAAAATATAATTTTGCTGAAATCTTTGGGGTCAAAATAGGGGGTTCCAGTTTCAACCAGGATTCTACTTGCTTTCAAATTGGAATTATAGAAGCTGGCCGGGTGGTCTAAAACACCCTGTATACAGAGTTCATAGGAATTTTAATATTTTAGTTATAATTTTTTCATAGTAACTGGATCGTATTCAAAACTTTAGTACAAAACCTCTGCCAAGAATGTTAAGCGTTTAAGCTTTTTAATTGTTTATTAATTTATTTTTTGTTTTTAAGAAAGTGTGTTTCGTGATATTGTACTTTGAACTAAAAAAAAATACTATGTTTGTTGTTTTATTTAATTCCTTTAACCAGTGGTAGATCCACTTTGTGGTATTAAAGCTGGACGTAGAAACTATAATGTTTAAAGTAGAAAATAGTGAAAAAAACTAAACTAATTATTATGATTAGTGCTATATCTTTCATGCATTAACGCTTAGTAAAATCAAATGCGACTAAACTTCAATAACATACATTTACTTCAAATACATTTACTGGAACTAATGGTAAATGGTTTCTGAAAAATTAAATTAGAGGAGTATATCCCAAAGGATTCCAGGACTTCTTATCTCCTCTGACAGTCCGCTCCAGGATCAAACGAAGCTGGGTCATGTAACCGTTAAGGTTAAGTGACTCAGTCTATTTCATTAGGTGTACGACAAACAGATGTTTTCTTGTGAAATTCATTATCACTTTACTATAACTATTACTTATAGAAATTTATTCCAAATACATTTTTTGACTGGAAAATTCTTAGATAAAATGTGACCGATTTCCTTAATATTTCCGAACATAAAGAAGACCATAAGATAATACTATCATTAAATGTCCACTGGACTAATAGAGTAGAAATGTTGAATAGATTCAATATGCCGCAGATAGACATATTATTATTTCAAAACTCTTCATAAATTCAGGGTGTTTTTTATGCAACCCAAGTAATTATGACTACCATGAGGCACATTTTAACATCAAATCCAACTCATATGTTGGTATATCATTTCTTTCTTTTCTTCATTTCCGATCAGCTAATAGACATAGTTCAAGCTATCTATTTACTGTTATTGATCATTTATAAAAAACATGACGTGATATGGTTTCGCATGCTCAAACAGAGCTTGAGGAAACGCCAAGAGATTAATTATTCACAATAGATTCCAAATACAATTCAGATAACTGTAGAACAATGCATCAGCTGAATGAAAGCAATAAAAGTGTTAAAGGCGATGAAAAGAAGAATAGAAGGGTAACAAAATGAGAGATAGTAATTGCAATTTGGGTTGCGTTTTAAAACACACCGTGTTGTTAAAAGTTATATTAATAGTAAAAGATACAATATGTTTTACACGTTAAGACTCTTGGTTCCATATAGTGAGTAGATATATAATCCTCCACCTTAACTACTACTTCTACTACAGTTTGTTGTTGAGCGGTGTTTGGGCGTTGTCGACCATGTGTGAGCTGGTGGCTGTACTCGCTGTGCTCGAGATATACTGAACCTAGCTACGACTACAGTACTACGTTTCGCTGTCGAGCGGTGTTTGGGCGTTGTCGACCATGTGTGAGTTGGTGGTTGTACTCGCTGTGCTTGAGATATACTGTACCTAGTAGGTAGTAGGTACCTGCAGTACTACATTTCGCTGTCGAGCGGTGTTTGGGTGTTGTCTGAGTTGGTTCCTGTACTTGCTGTGCCTAGGGGATCTCCTTAGATAATGTTATATTTAGATACTTGTACATATTGCTGTGCGCTGCCGACCTTGTATGGGTCGCTGCTTGGTTGTGCTCGCTGTGTCCGATAAATAAAATCCTCCGCCTAGTAACCATGACTTCCATACTTTTATGTCGAGCGGGGCGTTGCCGACCTTGTCTGAGTTGGTGGCTGTACTCGCTGTGCCCGATGAACAAAATCCTCCGCCTGGTAACCAAGATGACTACATTTCGCTGTTGAGCGGTGTTTGGGTGTATCCGACTTTGTCTGAGTTGGTAGCTGTACTCGCTGTGCCCGATGAATAAAATCCTCCGTCTAGTAACCAAGACTATTACATTTCGCTATTGAGCGGTGTTTGGGTGTATCCGACCTTGTCTGAGTTGGTGCCTGTACTCGCTGTGCCCGATGAATAAAATCCTCCGCCTTAACCACGACTTTCGTACTTTTCTGTCGTGCGGGGAGTTGCCGACCTTGTCTGAGTTGGTGGCTATACTCGCTGTGCCTGATAAATAAAATCCTCCGCCTAGTAACCAAGACTACTACATTTCGCTGTTGAGCGGTGTTTGGGTGTATCCGACTTTGTCTGAGTTGGTGCTTGTACTCGCTGTGCCCGATAAATAAAATCCTCCGCCTTAGCCACGACTTTCGTACTTTTCTGTTGAGCGGGGCGTTGCCGACCTTATCTGAGTTGGTGCCTGTATTCGCTGTGTCCGAGAAATAAAATCCTCAGCTTTGAAACTGCGATTCCTGGACAAGATGTCCAGGGTCTCCTTAGCTACCTAATGTAAATGAATTTGGAGACTTGTACATAGCATGTTGTCGGTTGGGTTGTCAGATCCCAGCGCTGTCAAGACGGTCTCGTCTGGGTCTTTGGTGATTTGAAGTTAGCGATACCAACACTCCCTTGGGTATACCTTAAGAGACTTGGTTGGGTGTAAGTTTGACTAAATAATGTATTAGGGCTTTAAGTGTGAACAGTATAAAGTGATTCAGAATCCTATCGCATGTGAAATCAATTGACTATAGTAAAAAGGTTGCAAAATACGTTTTGAACATTGTGTTTATGAATGGAAACGTGTGTTTATGAATGGAAACGTACCTGTAGTAAGTTTGATAGGTAAGATGAAAACAGTGTGTTTTTTTTAGGAAGTGTGTAGAAGTAGGCCCAGCAAAAATGTCAACATTTTAATTATATATAGAAAAGTTGTCGCATACAGTTTGTAAAAGTTGATCACTGTGTTTGCCTGTACTATGTTAGCAGAGGTGGGCAGCAAACTGGTATAGTGTATGGTAAACATTTGAGTCTCTTACAGTAATGTTTCTTGTATTACCAGCACGAGATGTTAACAATGAGCTAATGATTATGATTTCATCTTAACCTATTCTGTATTTAAATAGTGTTAAAACTATAGGGTTTATAACAGTTCAACGTTTTTTACAGTGGTAGATGGTCATGGTGTAAGCAGTAGTGTGATTTCAAAACTCTAACAGGGTTATCAGCTATAGGTACAATATAGCTTAGTGATGATCCAAAATGCTGTAAAACAGTAGATCAACTTAAAACCAGTGTTGGAAGAATCGTTGTACTATCAGTTCTGATTTGTACCCCGCCTAGGTGTGTATGAATAATATAGGTATATATATATATAGTAAATTATAATATGTAAGAGTTTTTTTGTGTAACTTTGCAAAATATGCAGTAGCCATGTCCGTTTTACAGCTGAGTCCAGAACCAAAAGTAGATTGTCATGGCTTTGAGGTGGGAATATTTGTTATGCAGTTGTTAAGTGACTTCAAAATAGACTTTTAGTGTCTGTCATAGTATTATAAAACACACGTATTTCAACATGTTAGCAATCTATTCGATCACAAGTAGCTTTATACTGATTGCTCAAAACAGCTAATAAGGAACAACTGGAATTATATTGGAATATGTAAAAGAAATTAAATAAATAAACCATGTTGTGTTTAAGTTTGTGAGTTGGTTTTGTCAACGGAGGTAGTATTTCTGATTCTAAAGGCCCCTATGGTGTTTCAATGTCCGTTTATTGCAACGAGAAATAAAAGGTATTATACGAAATGAGTTTTAAATTTTGAATTTAATATTTGTATATTTATTATATATTCGTTCACATTTTGTCTGGTTTGCTCGTATTAGGCGAGTAGAGGTGGCCAGCAAACTGGTTCAGTGAGCGGGAAACACTGATATTCATATTATTATCACAACGCTAATTGTCTAAAAAAATAATCAAGCTTTCATTATATTTCTATGTGTGATATAATCTCCTATTTTATACAACTTATTTACATCAGTTTATAACACTATTCCTATAGCGTGTAACCAAATTATTAACTAGGTATTTAATGGTTTAAGGGTGGAGATTTGTGTCCTGCTGCAACATTTTTTCTTAACCTTAGTGATAAGTTTCCAACATTAGACTTGCACACGGATGTAGTATGACTTGGTTTAGATATTGTGTGCAACCAATGTGATGCTAAACAGTCTTCAACTGTTGTGTTTAAAGAACTAATTGTACAGTTTTGATACGCTGCCTCGATAGGTATTTAAACCTAAATTTGAAGTGTAGAGTTATATTGCATAACTTAGACCTGCGGTACTGTACCCAGTTCAGAATCAAACGTAGAACCATTCCGGTATACATGTATATCAAGTAGTTTAAAATAGTCTGTTTATTCCTGTCTGTTTGATTAAATACATTTATTTTCACATTTAATCTGTGGTTTCAGTTATTTTGTCAACGAATGTAGTATTCGTACTGTTATAATACTAAAGCTAATGTTCCAGTCCACGACCTTGGCGTTTTAATGTACGTTTATGGATATCCAAGGCCAAATCAAAAATCAAAAATAAAATAAAATCGTTTATTGCCAAAACAAATGTATTGCATAGCGACGTCAAAATGTACAAAATATCCATGGTATACGTTTAAAAACTATATTAATGAAATTAAATGATCTAAATATTCATCAACATTTATACAGCTAAACCACTTAATACTATGGTGTTCATGAAAGACTTAGTTGTCAGCCATTTTATATTACTTGGAAATAAGTTAGAAGCTTTTTTTTTCAAACTCACAAAAAAAACTCATGATTGTAGCCTTAAAATTACACTGATTTATTCAGAGAAAAGAGTGCTTCCTGGTATTGTGGTAATGTACAGATTCGTTGGTAGGGCAATCATCCAAGTTATTTCTGATATACATTAAACATTCTAATATATACAAAGACACAACAGTTAATATTTTATGCTTCTTAAACAAAAGCTGACAGTGAGTTCTAGAATTAACATTAAACATTACTCTAACTGTTGTTTTCTGCAAGATTAGGAGTTTTTGTAATGACTAGAGTGACCCTAAATAATAATACAATACTTAGGATGACTCTGAATATGACGAAATATATAGCCTTTAATACTTCTACATTAACAAAAGATTTAAGTCTTCTTAACATAAAAAAAAAAAAAAACACCCCTTGCCGTTTTAATACAATGTGGGAGTTCCATTTGATGTTTGATTGAACACTTAATCCTAAAGGTTTTACTATATTATAATTCATACATTTATAACTAAACTCCAGGTTCTGAGTCTTATTCAAACTGAGTTTTTAATACTTTATTTTGGTATTTGCTGTTGTAGTTGAACATCTTAAGTTTTTGGTAAATTAATAAATTGGTTCAGAGATCTTCATAATAGGAATATTCGCAGGCATTGCGTCTAGTTTTCCTGTATCAGGTGAGCAGAGGGGAGCAGCAAACTGGTTCAGCAAAACACCAATGTTTGAGTGTTGTCATTTCCCTTGCACTACCATTATCAATGCTAACATTGAGCTAATAATCAAATAATAATCAAACATAAAAAAAATAATAATAGTCAAACTTTCATATCAACTTATTATTCCTATCTGTTTAAATAGCTTTAAAACAACAGAGCCTTTAACTACTGTTCACCGCTTTTACAGCGGTAGATTGTCTAACAGTGCAGCCTCAATAGTTAGTGCTATTTCAAAACTAAAGCAGTTACCATAGCTATAGGCAAAATATAGTTTAGTGTCGACAATGTTACCATAGTATTATCATTAGTAGAGGCAAACAGTTCATTTATCGTCTTTGAGGTAGAGATTCTGATGGAGTTGTCAGTAAATATACTGCTTGTACCTGTTAGATAAAACACAAGTATTTCAACATGTTTCGGCTAAGGGATTATACACTGTTTACCTAGAACCGATGGGGCTCAGCTGATGTTATATTGAAAAAAATGTTCCAGTGTTTAATACTTTACTTTGATACTTTATAATTAAATGGCGACCACACAAAGTAGTTTGAGTTACATGGTCAACGTATGTAGCGTTTCCAATAGACAATGCTTATAAAAGTCCTTGATGTTTCATGTTTAAGCGTTTATAGTAACAAGAAAATCGATTTTTCGATAAAAACCGAGGTTTAAACTATATAACAGGGGCTCCTTTTGATAAGGATTAAGATTTGCATACAGTTTTATTAAGCAGATTGGGGTAGAAAACTGCTATGCAAACTCTAAATATTTATTTTAATTAAATCATGTGTGAAATTATTGAGAGTATATTTATGAGCTCTCGACAAATCAACATTGTATTGTAAGCTTTAAAATAAATAAATATATTATGTAATAGAATTTACATTATACATCCAAAAGTGTTATAGTTGAAAAATCAATACGTTCTTTTTTTTACTGCTGAACACAGTTTAAGCCTACGTTCCCTCGAGAGCTCGTGATCACATAGAGATAGTGGTATTTTCAAGCTATGATGCTAATTGTAAAAAAGAAACACTGTTAAGGTAAAAATTAGAAACCTTGTTTTTTCCTTAAACACTATTTGCATTGTTCAGTTCAAGTTGCCCTACGTGTTCTAAAGTAATTATCAAAAACATGTGACATAAAGATGTGTTGTCCAAGTCTCGTCTAAAGAGATCAGAAGGAGGGTCACTGGGTAGTAATCCCTGGGCGTTGATTGCCATTGTCGAGCGACTAGTCCAACAGTAGGTTACTGACTGTGCTTCTGTCTTAAGTGTATTTGAGACTTATTTGTTGACGTCTCTATTGAGGAAATAGAGACATTCTGGACAAGTGAATCTTAAATCCGTGAGCTCAAGAGCGTTTGGTACTATGTTCTTGTAGTTGGTCTTTCACTACTCTCTGTTCTATTTTGTATTACACCCTTTTCGCTCACCATACTTAATGTTTTACTGATCTAAAGGTTTTCCATTTTCCAGAAATGTATTGTCTCAAACTATTCTAGGTTAATAACTTGGATTAGCATAGTTTTTCTAAAAAATCCAATTTCTTAGCTAAAATTTTAAGAGTAAGTACTCTAGTTACTCAACTTTTCAGAGGGAAGGCTCTGTTGATTGTGGTAAGCTATATGGAAGGTATCCTAGAAATATCCATAAAAATCTAAATTTGTGGTTTCATTTAGTTGATTAAAATAGATAGAAGGTATGTCATGAGAAGAAGCTTTACACGCCCAATTAAAATCACTACTGCATCGTTTACTTAGTGTTTAGTTCTAATGTTTTGATCGAACACAAGAGGCCGTTCATGACTGTTGAGGTGAAATATCTTAAACAAAAACTGTTTAGTGGTCTAATGTGCAGGTCAAACTTGAAGCAGTTAAACAATAACAAGATTAATCGTTGAACCTGGAATTCAGCTTTAATAGCAAATATTCAATCGCGTTAGGTTTATACGTATTGTATGTTGCATTTTTTCTTCATACTAGTCGTGTAAGTGTTTTAAACACCGAATGTTTTTTGTCTAACACTCTCAATAAGTAAAATCAAATAAATTATATCTAACGATAGCAACAGGACATTAATGTGGGTACTTTACACTATGTGTGGAATATGTAATGACTCGGTTGATTATAATGCCATCAACTATAATCTAACCTAGACAAAAAATACATCTACATAAATATGATGCAATTTGCATAGATATCGTCATGTACGAAGTATTCTATTTATTTCCTATAAAAGATTGGCTAACTTATATCTACATACTTCTAAGGAGACCATCGTCACTAACCGACATTTAAACATCACAGATCATATACTATTTTGTTGCAATGACGCAGTAAGCTAAAACGTCTTTGATAATTATGACGTTTTCCTCTTTTTGTTTACTTATTATTTACAAATGATTAGTGTAAAATGTTTTGTGGTAGGCTGGATTAGATCTGAAACCCCTTAAACCTTGTTACAGTTAACCTCAACGTAAACATCCGGGAGCCAATGGATGCATTATGTAGTGTTATATAGTTGTCAAATTATAATGAGTTGTCATTATATGGTTGAATGTTAGTTGACAACTTTTCAAACAAACATTTCTGTTGTTGAGACCAATAGTTTAACACATTTTAGCAGTGTCTTCAAGTTATTAATTATTTTAATGTTCTAGGATTTTAATATATCTCTTATACAGTCATCAGCTGTTGTGGTTAATTTAGACACCAACGATGTTAGAATGACTACTAAAGATTTTGTTCAATTCAGGCTGCAACTGAGTATCCTAAAGTATAGAGTTACACTATCTCTGTATTTATTGACAAGACACTATGCTGAATATTAAAAACACCTAAACTAATAAAGTACTATCACTAGTTTAGAGATAAAACAGCTGATCGTTCTATAAATGAGAACCTCTGCTAGCCTAATAACGGAAAACTGCACGCAATGCTTGGGAATATCTCTATAGCGAAGCTCTATAAATAAAATAAAAAAATCAACATAGTATAAACACTGAAGATGATCAGCTACAACAGCGAATAGCCCCCGAATAGACCCTCCTTCTGATCTCTTTAGACGAGACTTGGACAACACATCTTTATGTCACATGTTTTTGATAATTACTTTAGAACACGTAGGGCAACTTGAACTGAACAATGCAAATAGTGTTTAAGGAAAAAACAAGGTTTCTAATTTTTACCTTAACAGTGTTTCTTTTTTACAATTAGCATCATAGCTTGAAAATACCACTATCTCTATGTGATCACGAGCTCTCGAGGGAACGTAGGCTTAAACTGTGTTCAGCAGTAAAAAAAAGAACGTATTGATTTTTCAACTATAACACTTTTGGATGTATAATGTAAATTCTATTACATAATATATTTATTTATTTTAAAGCTTACAATACAATGTTGATTTGTCGAGAGCTCATAAATATACTCTCAATAATTTCACACATGATTTAATTAAAATAAATATTTAGAGTTTGCATAGCAGTTTTCTACCCCAATCTGCTTAATAAAACTGTATGCAAATCTTAATCCTTATCAAAAGGAGCCCCTGTTATATAGTTTAAACCTCGGTTTTTATCGAAAAATCGATTTTCTTGTTACTATAAACGCTTAAACATGAAACATCAAGGACTTTTATAAGCATTGTCTATTGGAAACGCTACATACGTTGACCATGTAACTCAAACTACTTTGTGTGGTCGCCATTTAATTATAAAGTATCAAAGTAAAGTATTAAACACTGGAACATTTTTTTCAATATAACATCAGCTGAGCCCCATCGGTTCTAGGTAAACAGTGTATAATCCCTTAGCCGAAACATGTTGAAATACTTGTGTTTTATCTAACAGGTACAAGCAGTATATTTACTGACAACTCCATCAGAATCTCTACCTCAAAGACGATAAATGAACTGTTTGCCTCTACTAATGATAATACTATGGTAACATTGTCGACACTAAACTATATTTTGCCTATAGCTATGGTAACTGCTTTAGTTTTGAAATAGCACTAACTATTGAGGCTGCACTGTTAGACAATCTACCGCTGTAAAAGCGGTGAACAGTAGTTAAAGGCTCTGTTGTTTTAAAGCTATTTAAACAGATAGGAATAATAAGTTGATATGAAAGTTTGACTATTATTATTTTTTTTATGTTTGATTATTATTTGATTATTAGCTCAATGTTAGCATTGATAATGGTAGTGCAAGGGAAATGACAACACTCAAACATTGGTGTTTTGCTGAACCAGTTTGCTGCTCCCCTCTGCTCACCTGATACAGGAAAACTAGACGCAATGCCTGCGAATATTCCTATTATGAAGATCTCTGAACCAATTTACCAATTTACCAAAAACTTAAGATGTTCAACTACAACAGCAAATACCAAAATAAAGTATTAAAAACTCAGTTTGAATAAGACTCAGAACCTGGAGTTTAGTTATAAATGTATGAATTATAATATAGTAAAACCTTTAGGATTAAGTGTTCAATCAAACATCAAATGGAACTCCCACATTGTATTAAAACGGCAAGGGGTGTTTTTTTTTTTTTATGTTAAGAAGACTTAAATCTTTTGTTAATGTAGAAGTATTAAAGGCTATATATTTCGTCATATTCAGAGTCATCCTAAGTATTGTATTATTATTTAGGGTCACTCTAGTCATTACAAAAACTCCTAATCTTGCAGAAAACAACAGTTAGAGTAATGTTTAATGTTAATTCTAGAACTCACTGTCAGCTTTTGTTTAAGAAGCATAAAATATTAACTGTTGTGTCTTTGTATATATTAGAATGTTTAATGTATATCAGAAATAACTTGGATGATTGCCCTACCAACGAATCTGTACATTACCACAATACCAGGAAGCACTCTTTTCTCTGAATAAATCAGTGTAATTTTAAGGCTACAATCATGAGTTTTTTTTGTGAGTTTGAAAAAAAAAGCTTCTAACTTATTTCCAAGTAATATAAAATGGCTGACAACTAAGTCTTTCATGAACACCATAGTATTAAGTGGTTTAGCTGTATAAATGTTGATGAATATTTAGATCATTTAATTTCATTAATATAGTTTTTAAACGTATACCATGGATATTTTGTACATTTTGACGTCGCTATGCAATACATTTGTTTTGGCAATAAACGATTTTATTTTATTTTTGATTTTTGATTTGGCCTTGGATATCCATAAACGTACATTAAAACGCCAAGGTCGTGGACTGGAACATTAGCTTTAGTATTATAACAGTACGAATACTACATTCGTTGACAAAATAACTGAAACCACAGATTAAATGTGAAAATAAATGTATTTAATCAAACAGACAGGAATAAACAGACTATTTTAAACTACTTGATATACATGTATACCGGAATGGTTCTACGTTTGATTCTGAACTGGGTACAGTACCGCAGGTCTAAGTTATGCAATATAACTCTACACTTCAAATTTAGGTTTAAATACCTATCGAGGCAGCGTATCAAAACTGTACAATTAGTTCTTTAAACACAACAGTTGAAGACTGTTTAGCATCACATTGGTTGCACACAATATCTAAACCAAGTCATACTACATCCGTGTGCAAGTCTAATGTTGGAAACTTATCACTAAGGTTAAGAAAAAATGTTGCAGCAGGACACAAATCTCCACCCTTAAACCATTAAATACCTAGTTAATAATTTGGTTACACGCTATAGGAATAGTGTTATAAACTGATGTAAATAAGTTGTATAAAATAGGAGATTATATCACACATAGAAATATAATGAAAGCTTGATTATTTTTTTAGACAATTAGCGTTGTGATAATAATATGAATATCAGTGTTTCCCGCTCACTGAACCAGTTTGCTGGCCACCTCTACTCGCCTAATACGAGCAAACCAGACAAAATGTGAACGAATATATAATAAATATACAAATATTAAATTCAAAATTTAAAACTCATTTCGTATAATACCTTTTATTTCTCGTTGCAATAAACGGACATTGAAACACCATAGGGGCCTTTAGAATCAGAAATACTACCTCCGTTGACAAAACCAACTCACAAACTTAAACACAACATGGTTTATTTATTTAATTTCTTTTACATATTCCAATATAATTCCAGTTGTTCCTTATTAGCTGTTTTGAGCAATCAGTATAAAGCTACTTGTGATCGAATAGATTGCTAACATGTTGAAATACGTGTGTTTTATAATACTATGACAGACACTAAAAGTCTATTTTGAAGTCACTTAACAACTGCATAACAAATATTCCCACCTCAAAGCCATGACAATCTACTTTTGGTTCTGGACTCAGCTGTAAAACGGACATGGCTACTGCATATTTTGCAAAGTTACACAAAAAAACTCTTACATATTATAATTTACTATATATATATATACCTATATTATTCATACACACCTAGGCGGGGTACAAATCAGAACTGATAGTACAACGATTCTTCCAACACTGGTTTTAAGTTGATCTACTGTTTTACAGCATTTTGGATCATCACTAAGCTATATTGTACCTATAGCTGATAACCCTGTTAGAGTTTTGAAATCACACTACTGCTTACACCATGACCATCTACCACTGTAAAAAACGTTGAACTGTTATAAACCCTATAGTTTTAACACTATTTAAATACAGAATAGGTTAAGATGAAATCATAATCATTAGCTCATTGTTAACATCTCGTGCTGGTAATACAAGAAACATTACTGTAAGAGACTCAAATGTTTACCATACACTATACCAGTTTGCTGCCCACCTCTGCTAACATAGTACAGGCAAACACAGTGATCAACTTTTACAAACTGTATGCGACAACTTTTCTATATATAATTAAAATGTTGACATTTTTGCTGGGCCTACTTCTACACACTTCCTAAAAAAAACACACTGTTTTCATCTTACCTATCAAACTTACTACAGGTACGTTTCCATTCATAAACACACGTTTCCATTCATAAACACAATGTTCAAAACGTATTTTGCAACCTTTTTACTATAGTCAATTGATTTCACATGCGATAGGATTCTGAATCACTTTATACTGTTCACACTTAAAGCCCTAATACATTATTTAGTCAAACTTACACCCAACCAAGTCTCTTAAGGTATACCCAAGGGAGTGTTGGTATCGCTAACTTCAAATCACCAAAGACCCAGACGAGACCGTCTTGACAGCGCTGGGATCTGACAACCCAACCGACAACATGCTATGTACAAGTCTCCAAATTCATTTACATTAGGTAGCTAAGGAGACCCTGGACATCTTGTCCAGGAATCGCAGTTTCAAAGCTGAGGATTTTATTTCTCGGACACAGCGAATACAGGCACCAACTCAGATAAGGTCGGCAACGCCCCGCTCAACAGAAAAGTACGAAAGTCGTGGCTAAGGCGGAGGATTTTATTTATCGGGCACAGCGAGTACAAGCACCAACTCAGACAAAGTCGGATACACCCAAACACCGCTCAACAGCGAAATGTAGTAGTCTTGGTTACTAGGCGGAGGATTTTATTTATCAGGCACAGCGAGTATAGCCACCAACTCAGACAAGGTCGGCAACTCCCCGCACGACAGAAAAGTACGAAAGTCGTGGTTAAGGCGGAGGATTTTATTCATCGGGCACAGCGAGTACAGGCACCAACTCAGACAAGGTCGGATACACCCAAACACCGCTCAATAGCGAAATGTAATAGTCTTGGTTACTAGACGGAGGATTTTATTCATCGGGCACAGCGAGTACAGCTACCAACTCAGACAAAGTCGGATACACCCAAACACCGCTCAACAGCGAAATGTAGTCATCTTGGTTACCAGGCGGAGGATTTTGTTCATCGGGCACAGCGAGTATAGCCACCAACTCAGACAAGGTCGGCAACGCCCCGCTCGACATAAAAGTATGGAAGTCATGGTTACTAGGCGGAGGATTTTATTTATCGGACACAGCGAGCACAACCAAGCAGCGACCCATACAAGGTCGGCAGCGCACAGCAATATGTACAAGTATCTAAATATAACATTATCTAAGGAGATCCCCTAGGCACAGCAAGTACAGGAACCAACTCAGACAACACCCAAACACCGCTCGACAGCGAAATGTAGTACTGCAGGTACCTACTACCTACTAGGTACAGTATATCTCAAGCACAGCGAGTACAACCACCAACTCACACATGGTCGACAACGCCCAAACACCGCTCGACAGCGAAACGTAGTACTGTAGTCGTAGCTAGGTTCAGTATATCTCGAGCACAGCGAGTACAGCCACCAGCTCACACATGGTCGACAACGCCCAAACACCGCTCAACAACAAACTGTAGTAGAAGTAGTAGTTAAGGTGGAGGATTATATATCTACTATAGTGGTTTTCCTTCAAAGTGTATTAACACTTGTGGAAGATTTTGTTTAATTAAAAGTGACTGTGTTTTAAAATAAATTCTGTTTTACTTGACAATCGCTCTAATTCAAGCAATAGATCCACTGGTATTAACTTTTCCAACTATAATGTGTCTTATGTAAATACATAAAAATACTATAAGTTTTTTAATTAAATTAATGAAATAGAATTTTAGTCTGTAAAGAACAAACTGTTTTATTTAAATCAACGTGTGACTTTGCGTTTTAATGAGAGAGTAAAACAACAGTTGCCGATTAGAATTAATTTACTCAGTTCTTGTATAATTTCTATGAAATACTAGTAAAATACTAGAAGATAGCTCAACATTCAAATAATGATTTGACAAATTTAGTATAAAATATTGTACTGTTTAAGCGTTTACTCAAATCCAGACCACTGAATATATGCGGAAAAAAGTTACAATTATTACAGTGGAACCTTGATAAGAAGACCCTTGATAACAAGTGTCATTTTCAAATCCCCTTAAAATGATTTTACCCCTAATCACATGTCACATCCTACACACCCTAAATCACAAACCTCGATAAGAAGTCAACCTTGATAACAAGTCTTATTTTACGATCCCCATGTGAGTCTTGTTATCAAGGTTCTACTTTATTTGCAATTAGTAATAACAAATACATTACAATGAAGTGGTGTTATTGAAATGGTAGTGGTGGTTTATAATGGTATAGAACGTTGAGTAAAAAAATCAATTTACATTTTTTACATTTAGCTTTCTCACAAAAAATGTAAAAATAGCAATGGCGTGAATACGTAACTAAAATAATGTATGAATTGTTTTGGTTCATTCGCATTTTTAAATTAATTTGCGTAATATCTTTTGCATTAGAGGATGTAACATGCAGTTCCAAAACTGGGTTTCTTTATGAATAAATCCTTATAGTGCTGGGATATACCACATTCTTAAGGTAACCATAAACAATATGCCAATAATGCTAGTTTATAAAATGTATTAATGGTAGTATTTGCTCCTTAACCAACGATAACAACATACTCATACTATACTTAAAATGTTTATTAAGAACTCGTACGAATGTTTTCATACCTGATGCAAACAACTCATTTTTTAAGTCTATATTAGTTAGATATTTTCCGACATTACTACAACATAGTATACTCATTCAATAAAGAAGAGTATCTAATATGGCATGGAAAAATGATGTGTGTAATGTTACTTTAGTAATGCACAACATAGAAAATTTTCGAGTTGTAATCACTGCATTTTATTCCAATAAAAATGTATTGTGTATTGTAAGTTCCAAACGCTTGACAAATTTAGATTTTTTCGTCAATATTAACATTCTGCTAGAGATGGATGCTTTCAAATAGACAATGGAGAACAACTCTTTTTCAGATGAACAATATTTCAACACTACCATATGAATAGGATTGTCGAAACCCACATGTCATGCTCTAAACAGATATATTTTGAAGCCGTGATCAAAGTATAGATTACTTATGATATTTGATATCATAAAACAACAAATCATATGTTATTTTTTGGGTGAAAATCATAAAACATATGGCTATATCTGTCAGTAGTAAAAAAAGATTTTCAATAAGCATAAAAAGTCCCGATTTATTAATTTTAACATTTTTAATATTTACATTTTACCAAGATTCTAATAGTATTGGTAATTACGGTATAAATTTTTAGATGATTTTATATCTTTCCCTTATCTTTGGGTAAAGACTTATTAAGGTCAATATATTATGCTGATACAACTGCTGTTAACCTTTGAACATATTGTTTTAATTCCTCGTAAAAATCAATTTCATAAGTTCTACGAATATTAATTATAAATTTGATAAACATTCAGACAGTTGAACATTTCATACTGTATTTCGTCGAATAAATCATATGGAATATTCAATAGAAATTAAATTTGTCATTTAACACCATTCTCTGAATTAGTCATTCCGGTTAACAATCACAATAGTAAACGTGGAAACATTTTGAGTGGGGATTTTAAACACAATTGTTGCAGACATTTGAGTTGTAGTTGATATTGTTATTTTATGCATTGAGTCCTGAAATAATAATATAATTTTATCGGGAGAGATTCGCAGAATGAGATATTTTTGCAAGCTTGTACACATTTCATTAAATGAAAAAGTCAACTAATATGACACCTGATATACTTTGTGGGTTTATCATAACAATTCGTTATTGGAATATACGGGTAACCAGGGTATGAAAATTTGACTTATGATTGCTTTTGGTATTATGTATTCAACCTCTACGATGCTGTAGAAAATATATTTCTAAAGCATAAATGTTAAAACTTTAGCTATCTAGTATTACTGTGTTTACAGGTTATAAGCTAAAGCTTCATAAAACGAAAGACTGCAAGAATGATTCTATTTAGGATTAGCCATTTTGAATATATCATATTTATATTACTTTCAATTATTTATCAATCCAATAAGACCACAGATGGATGAAATTTGTTTTAAAAGTAATAATTTTTCAAAATCTGTTAATGCTTTTTGTCAGTTAAGAATTTTTATCTACTGTATAGAAAGACGCATCGCTTAAACTCAATTTGAAGCTTCGATAGTTAATTTTGGGTGTCTAACAACGTGTCGGCCTTAGTCACTAACAAGACTACAGGAAACGCCATTCATCCTACACTTATCTCCACTCGTACTTGGCTTAAAATGTCTACTTTCGTATGGTAGCCATTTCAATTAAAAGGATTGAAGTCTAATGTGTCCTTTAATGTGTTTGTTTTTTCTAAATTCCAACTAAGATGTCTTAATTAGGCAATAAATTGTGGTCAAAATACATTTTCGTACATTCCTGAATATTTAATTTCAATTTTTCCCATTCAAAACTCGTCAAATTTGTCAACATATATTTGCTGCCTAAATTGTTCCTGCAAAACACTGACTCCTACCTCACTCTATCTTCCTAAGCAGGGGAGACTCCATTTATAACTGGGAGTAATGGTGTTTACACAGTCAAACCTAATGGTGGAGACATTGCTATCTGCCTGCTTTAAATGACAACTAGTTAGCGTCAAGTGAGGAAACCTTATATCCTTTTATTCCTTTTTGTCTATTTTAGCTTCACGCTTGTTTTCGCCACCTCAATACTCTCGCGGTTCTTTGCGATTCTTTCTATAAAGGAAAAACCTGTAATACGTATTTCATAAAAATATAAAACATCTCCATTAAAAAAATATATGCAGTTAACTTTTATAAAAATAAATTATTTAATAATAGTTATTATAATCATTTCGAGTGGGGGTTGATACTCTAGAAAGAATTCAAATTATCTGATGCCAGTTGCATTTAATGCAGACTACTAAATAATGATACACGTTCCAATCTTGTCGTCTTCTCTTAGTAAGGAAAATATTTATAAAATAACATTTACGTAATGATTGTACATTGAGCATTATTACTAGTGGCTAAGGAGTAGTCGAGTACTTGTGTCATATAATTAGCTTCTACATACAGTTACTGAATTTGAGATTATCAATGGTGAAGATTAGAAACATTTATTTTGTTAACCATACCAACAACCATATTAACTCAATATATTGTTTTTAGTTTTATTATTTGTTTGCCTATTTTTTATCTTTTGTAATTCAATTAATAAGAAGATGCTCGGCTTATGTTCGTAAATGTAATACCTGTTGCCAACAGGATTGTGTTCAATAATCAGTCTTATAATTGTTTACTCTTTTATCTACAAACACGAAAAAGATCAATGGATGTGGTTTTGGGAAGTTTACAAGCCTGAATTTTTCTGTAAACTCTGAAGCTAATGGAGATTGTAAATTTACAACTATTTGAGCTGTGTTAAGGCTGTTTAGGAAAGAGATTTGTGCCTCTTAGAAATAAGACAAATCTAATTGCTTATTTTTTTACGGGACCAAGGTATTTTTAGACACGTTTGGTATTGTAAGACTAGTTTATTTTAGGTTAATGTTACAAGTATGTAATTGTAACTGTGTTCCAAATATCAAAGGTAGCAGTGGACAGATAATGCAAGCCATTCATATTAATAAAAATACATCGTTACCTTTAAAATCACAGTTTATAATTGAATCCTATACGGGTAAAACATTGTTTCTAAAGTGTACCGCTAGTTTAATAATTATAATTTCAATGTTAAAATCAGACTAACATTTAACAGTCGTGGTAACTTCGTCTAATTCATAGATATTCTACTTCAAGAATTCCTTCGTCCCAAAAATTGTAACTGACCAATTTAAAGACATACCAAAAAACATATTCTCAATGCATAACCGAAACTGTAACGGGATTAAGCGATATTGAGTATAGCGTTTCTATACGTATTGTGCCAATACCGTGTATTGTATTTTTGTGTTCTCTGTGATATCCAATGCTGGCCACATTTCCCCATAATCGCTCCACGCTGCAGACAGTTATTGTTGATCACTGTTTACTGTCTTTGTTCTTGCAAATCATTGTACCGAGTTGTTTAAAACCACGATTTGTGGGATTCGATTTTCCATTGGCTGCTGTAATTCATTCAAAATAATATCGTAGAACTAGTGCATTTTCGGAAATGAAAACTGCTATTCCTTAGTTACCTAAGTTTTAAATTTAATGTATCAGGCGTAAGTTTAATTCATAAAATGACTAACAAGCCGATTAAATTAATTTAAATACTGTGATTAATAATGAGATTGAAACTTCACAGCATACAACTTAAGCATACTCTTGGCAGTTAATATAAACACAACCTTTTCACATTACGAAAACTATATAATATTTAATTTCTAGGATTTGTTTCTTAGCCATTCTACCTTTATTAGTAGTTTTTATCACGAACTACATAATTATACAGTATTTTATACATACAAAGGATGCTGAATTTGCTAAGTCTACTAAACCTATAAAAATTATAAAGGGATAAGGTAAAGTTGGTTTTACAAGAAGTTATATTAAAGCATTGTTCAAAATACGAATTTAAAGGGAATTGTTTACTGTTTCTTGATGCTATGCAAATAAATAGCACATAGTGAGTCAAATGACCAGTATGAATAAAAACAAATCCAACAAATTGATAAAATTTTCTAAAAATATTGACTTTTAGTAAACTAAAGGTGTTTATTACTAGAGGCAACCTAAGTTAACAGAACTATTTCCTATATCTATATCAAGTTTATGATAATTAACGAAATAACAAAAATGTCATCTGTTTCAGGTTTTAACAATGTATTCATTAAAGCCAGTGTAGAACCATAAGCCACATTATCATAAAAAACATCTAACTTAAGTTGGGAACAAAACTTGTCACAAGACAAGTAAAATAGCACTGTTAATATACGTAGTACTGCAGCAGGCAGATGGTTAATCGGATGATGGTTAATAGAGGTTCTACTTTGTAAAATAAGGTTTTGCAATCAAAGTTTTTTGAAGGTTAAATCAAGAACTGTCAAATGCTCGTTCAAGAAAGTTTAATTTACATTCAGTTATATGTCAATGATCTTTTTGCACAAAGAGATTGACATTTGAAAAATGAAACACAGAGTGATTGACAGCAGTAATCAGCAATGTCATTGTCAACGTTTCTTCATATTTAATGACATTTTGTGACATTTACCTTTTATTTACCCAGTATAGGTTGCTGCTTTATAATTTTTATATTCTTGTCCTATGTGTAGTATATGGAGATATTATTGTTTTCGTAATAATTTACGAGTTCGAGTTTTGATTGCAAATACACGCGTTTTGAGGTGAACCAACAAAAGTTGGTTTTTGAAGTGATTTATGTCGGTGAGTGTGTCCTATTTCGAAGAAATTCTTTATATGAGTACAAACTCACAGTATCTCTAGGAATTTTTTTTTGGTTTTTTCGAAGACTTTTTTATGTTGGTTTCCCAATATACACTAATAAAGTTACGAGAAATCATATTCTCACATAAAAAGTTAAACTATTTGACTTAAACTAAGTATGTCATTGTCTTTTTAACTGTAAAAAACTGTACAATACTAATGCAATCTTTAAGATTTTACCCTTATAATATCATAGTTTCTTTCATCACCCATTATAGGCGTAGGGATTGTCGAGAAGCTTATGAGAAAAAGTTTATGTTAGCTTACTAGGTATAGTTTTTATTTTATATCCCTTAAAGTAAAAAAAAAAACTATTACAATTTTATAATTTTTTGTTTCACTAAATGTAGCAATTTTAAAGGAGAGTTTAAAGGTCTTTTGAAAATTCTATTCAAATACATCAAATTTGCAAATGACAGCTGGTAATTGAACCCATATTTTCACGCCAAAGACCCAGACACTAAACTTTGTAATATTGCATATATAGTTTTTGTTATTTTTATCATTGAAATCTATTTTTCAGTGTTGTGGTATAGCGATCACCTTAGTTTTAAGCTAAATAATGTGTATTTCAATTCAAGACAAATAGAAAGTTATATTGAGGGTGTCAAGTTCTTACAGTAGGCTACACACGTAGTATTTCGTTCATTACCTAAAACTAATTCATTCCGTTGCAAATTTCTATCTCAAAGTCGATAATTTCCAATATTCTTTATTAATTGTACGTATTTAAAGCGTATTTCTTAATCTTTTACAATTGATAGATTTAAGATTTAACAAACTTACCTTTCAATAAAATTCGTTGTAAAAACAAAACACTTAGATTTGAGGAATAAAGATTTGTTTCTTTTGATTAATTTAATTCACATGTTTCATCTGATCGAATAAATCAAATTAACATTCCAAGTCTAAATCACTTACAAAATTGTATAATCGACCGTTTTTACGAAAAACTATGGAAAATGAGTGATTTGTATATTTTCCCGTGTAGTGGGTAATAAAGCTTTACAAGGATACATCATTTATGAAAATTGATGCAGAAATAAGGAAGTTATGGCTTACCGACAAAAGAAAGCACTTTAGAAATTATAATATATATTCATTACCAAGGTAAGGAAAATTTAAAGTTGTTTGTTGGTTTCAAACCCTGAAAACTATTGTAAGTCACTCAGTTAGTTGATGCAATCTTTACCAAGTCAAACTCTAAAGTCGTTTGCACACTTTGTAATCTAGACTAATGATGTTTACTGAATCTAAGTCGATCGTGTTAAGTGAAGTCTGTCACGACATCGCTGCAAGTTACACTTTGGTGAAATTCAGTTTTAATTACCAGCTGATCTTGCGTCCTTCAAACTTTTAGAGTTATAGTGAACTGCATTGTTCAAATTCTTTAACATTCCATTCGTTGGTGGATTTGTTTACCAACCTGCTTAAGAGTTTAATTTTTTGACAATTCTGGAAACCCGAGTGGATAGTGTTCATCTTCAAATTTTCAGTAAGATTTTTTTTACACCCTGATTCCTTTTTTGAAATTAGACAACTAAATAGTTATGCTATCTGACAAACGGTCGATGGTTCACTATACCATGAACAGCACTTTGGCAATTTTCTATATAAAATGTGATACTGTCAGGTGCAAGAAATATACACAAAATAAATCTAATGAAACATATAAAGATATGGTTATATTTGTATATAATTCCCCATATGAAACTCTGTTAAAAATTTTAAAAATTAATATTTTACTGCCCATATTATGGATTATTAGGCGTTACATTTTAAAATGGAATATTTAAGTTCGATTGAAAATAAATTTAAGTAGTTTTACTATCTTCGTTGTTACGGTATGTATCGATAAAATATTTTGTTTACTGCTTTGTAACTTTAACAACAGTACCATACTACTATTTCTTTCTTTTTCAGTAACTTCAAACTGTATATTGTCAACTCTTATTAGTTCAAATGAATGGTCCTTGTTTAAAGATGTTATTTGCCAGTCACTTTTTATAAATTAATGATCCATTTGTAAAAGAAATTCGAAAATATTAGATTTTATTAAAACCTATTATGAACCTCAGGCTGTTGTACATTTACAATTTTGTATACATCAATTTCATTTGTTTCATTCGTTTGTAGAGTAGTGGGATTTTAATCATAAGTAATTAAAATTTACATTAGAAAAAATATTTCCCTCGATGAATGGTGGAGTCATCTGAAAGTTCTGATTGGTGTTTACAATCAGCAACACACAAATTGTAGCCCGCATGTCACTCTGGAGTGATTAAGGGTCTTTGATATTTCCAATATATCGACTGTCAAAATAGAACTACGTTTCATGCAAAAATATAGGCTTAAACATATATTGACAACGATTTGGAAAACTATATCAATAAGCTATGTTTTAAACAGTATAAAAATATAAATCTTATATGACCTTTGTATACCTTAATAAAAAATATAACTATCACAGTTTTTTTTACTACACTGTTCAACCAGTTCGTATACAACAGGCTGTTATATTTTGTCTGTAATGTTAAGATAACTATCAACATGCTATGGCTATGTTTTAAGTTTATAAAAATATACATCTATATAAAATTATCTTTGTATACTTTTATAACAACAATTTTACCATCAGTTTTGTTTTAACTACACACGTACAATCAGTTGGTAAGAACTATTTTTACTTTCTCCCCCTATACCATAATATATAAATAAATTATTGTTTTCGTCATAAATTTTGAGTTTGAGTTTTGAGGAGATATATCCGTTTTGGGTCCCCTGAACAAAAAAAATTGGTTTTCGAAGTAATGTCTGTGTGTGTGTCTGTATATGTAGATGTGTACAGAGCTACAACAGACTACACCTGTGGACCAAATTTGATGAACTTTGGTATATGGGTACTTATCCATGGTATCTCCAGGCGTTTTTAGATTGATTTTAAATTTAGATTTTTAATGGTGAATTTTCTATAAAATTATGGAAAATTGATTTTCTCAAAAACTGCATAAAAGATGTTATTAGAAATTTAGTATGATGTAGCTCTTTAAATTTAGAACAAAATGGTAGCACTCCCATCACTGTAAAAATTACGGTTTAAAATTTATTGTAAATTATGTCATGTCCAATAAGAAAACCTCTTAAAATAACAAAAAATCTGATTTTAGGAAATAAGCCGGTTATGATCACAAAAAATTTGATATTGTCTTTGTTATTCTAAACAAAATCGTGCAATGTCTTATGTATTTAAAAGTTACGGTTTAGAAGTTATTGCAACTTCGTTATTTTTGCTTTTATCTAAAATATCATAGTTACTCCCATGGCTTACCCATAATAAAGATTGTTGACAAGCTAATGGGAGAAAGTATGTATCAAATTGCTGATACAATTTATTTAATACACTTTAATAAAACAAACCAACCAGCGATCGTGTACTGATGTAATGACTAGCATTCAACTCTAAATGTAGGTTGCGCAAAACAGACTGTCGATGTGTATCAACAACAATGACCCATCAACAATCAACATGGAACTATTAACAATCAACAATTACCTGACCAGCTGATTGACGAGGTAAACACATTGTTATCCGACATGTAGTTGAGTTCATTTAATATTTGATTTACATAGATGAAATACATGTATATTTTTTATTTTGAACGCACCATAAACATATTTCCTATCAAAAATGTTACATATTTTCATAAGAGTGATTCATGTATAGAACCGATAGCTTTAATGCAAACATTCAATCTAGAAATAAATTTCATACTTCAATATTTTTAAGTACCTGAGTACAATTATATTTTCACTATGGCCAATAAAGTAAGCTCGAAAATCTGCAAATTTCAGTTTAATTTAGGTTAAACTCCACCCATTCAGTGTTCCAGTTATCGTGTTTTTCTACGAAATGATAATGAGAATGAAACAAGCAGAAGTCACGCAGACTTGTTAAAGGTATGCATCCTAAAATGATTCCCTTCTCGTTTGAAATTTTAACAGATTCCAGTCCTGTATTCCTCTCTATAATAATTGAAATTGCAAAATTTAAGAGTAATATTTGCTTGTAAAGGTTAGATACTCTTAGCTAATATCACAGTTTTACTTGGTATAGTAATTCAAAGTAATGGAATACTGGAAAAAAAAACTTTTAAGTTGGGTTGCAATATGTGTTGGAGTTCTATATGAAAACATATTTTGTTGCAAATTAGATTTTAGGGGATGTAAATCTCCACTACTACGTATAAATGATTATCGAGCATGTCTAAATGCATAAAGGGTGACAATTTCATATTTCAAATTTTAAAATATTTAACATAATTTAAAAGTAGTTAAATATTTCCCAGTAACCGTTGGACAAAGTTCAGGAAGGGACAGCTCATATTATGAGCAGACTTTACTTCAGTCAGTATTTTGTAATCATTGAACTGCCACTTCCATACTTTAACGGTATGTTTATTGATATGAGGTTACGTTTCAAAGAAAGACTAAATGTTTTGGTGGTTATGAATGTTACTTGAACACGTTTAATATTACGTCATTAATAAAATAATTGTTTAAGCGTTCGTTGTTTTAACCCTTCCACATCTTTAAGTAATTTCATAATAATATTTAAATATCATGATCGATGTTTTACTTGTAAGCAAGTGTTCAAGAAAAGCTGTGACGTGTGTACATATGTTTTTATTTACGTTTAATTGTAAGAATATGTTTCTTCATTTACAAATGTCACTGTGATTTGAAACCTAATAAAACTCCATAGTGACTGACACAACTACTGAACTCCAATTCCAAGAAAGAAAAACCCCAACAATCCCAAAAGAACAACAATCCCCAACAATCCCAATTCTGAAACAATAAAATTTAATATTTTACAAAATATTTATGTTAAGTCTAAATATTAATAATTGACAATCTTCATAGCATCCTATTATTCCTAAATAATTCTTACTTATCTATCTCATTGTGTTATTTTATTAATTTACCTGCTCACACATTATTTTTATCTTTTTTCTATTCAAAAACTCATGTTTATCTTTTTAGGTAGTTTGCTACTTGGTATCAAACCAAACCTTTGTCATATACGTGATACTTAAGACACCTTCGGAGTAGGAAATACTTTAATATTGAATATAATTAACAACCAATTAATCAATGGGTAAAGTTAAGGTAACCCTAAAGAAACACAAAACCTTGGTGTTGGTATACTTAAAGAAAATAATAATTTATTAAAGGAAGGCATTTCCAACTGAAATTAATCTCTCTTTGCCCAACGTAAGCTATCATTTTTGTTCTCCAGTTCAGTTACTTTGTTGGTGTGCGTTAAAAAAAGTGGTCTAGTGGCTATGATGGGGTCCCTGTCAAAGTAACGACGTTTGCTTGGGATCACTCATCAAACCTTTAACTCGTTTAGTAAATGCTTCTTTCATGTCAGGAATTTTTCCAGATGAACTCAAAATTTCAAAAGTGCCACTATATCACCGTGATGGTTTTTAGTTACTGCAGTTAATGAGGTCGCCCGAAGCATTGCACCACGTGCACTCCTGCCGAGTGCCGGCCACTCTCGTAATTACCAGTTTTTTAAAAAGGGGGAAGAAACAGGCATTCAAAAAAACTATATATCTGTTTAAATTTTACCTTCAATATCAAAGATTTTTGAAAAAGCAATGTATTTAAGATTGGTAAAACATATCAATGACAATAATCTCTTCCGCCCTGGACAACACGATTTCAGGGAGGGCACATCAACCAACACCACCCTGATTAGCTTCACTGAATCTTTAATTGAATCAATAGATAAAAAAAAACATCGTACCTGGAATTTATATGGACCTATCTAAGTCTTTCGTCAGTATATTTCACAACAAAATTATAAATTTTGTTTAAAATTAGGTGCTAAAAACGTGTATTTAAATTGGTTTGAAATTTGTCTTAAAAGTAGCAGTCAATATGTTGAAATAACAAACAAGGAAGAAAATCAATTATAAATTCTTGTGTTTTGTTTCTAAACAACATCCATTAGCATAAAACTGACAAAATAGAACTCTTCTTTTAAGGCCCGGTTTCCCCAACTCATTTAAACTTAGTTTTAAGTTAAACGGCGATTTAAACTTAGTTTAACTTTGATTTGGGTTTCTCCAAATTTAAACTAGGTATTAATCTAAGTTCAAACTAAACCACCTCTCGACTTGGTTTAACTACTGGGTATAAAATAAACCGAGTTCAAATTAGTAAATTACAACAGTAACATAACCTCAAATCAAAACAAAAAGTAGGTGTTAAAACAATAATAGTTGAGGCAACTAAAAATTCATTTGGACGAAAAAAGGCTTGGTTTAGGGCTAGCTTATAAGTTAAGTTATATTTATATTTTAATTTATTGTGTTCATTAAGTTCTTTTTCGTACATTTGATTTTATTTTAAGCTAGGCTACTTTTAATTGCAGTATTTGCCCCTTAACTCAAATGCAAGAATTAATAGACATTTTCGAAGAAGTAGAAGATTAAGATTGTGACACTTTAGTACCTAGAACAAGAGAGCCTACTAAAATAAGGGACAGAATTTACCATTTCAATAAATAGAATGAATCTAAATTTGATAACAACTAATAATACCTTGATAACATAACCTTAAACAGTGATGTTATTCTGCTCCTGCTGCATTCGCAATTTGCTGTCTGCTCTACTGAGTTGTAGCGTAGCGTTGTGGTGGTTGTAGGAAACACTAGCCCAAAGCCCACCGAAGATTCCTAACAAATACACATTCAGGATTGCCAACCGCTCGAATTGCCGTTTATCTTAAACGAAGCCAGTAAAATGTTGGAGAAACCAAACACACATTTTAAACGGAGTTTAAAAATAAACTAGTTTATTATAAACGTAGTTTACACCATTTTGGGGAAACCGGGCCTAAATATACTTTTAACTTGATTTGTCTCCAATTATGTTAACCCTACTGTGTATTTTTTTAGTGTGTGACTTTTTTATTGTGATGTGAGGAATTCGTTTACAACTGGTGCATTTGTGTAGGAGACAGAGCCTACATTATGCCAGGAGAAAAGATTATGTGAAGAAGGATGCAGGGGGTTAATAAACCCAGACAATATCTGCTGGATAAATGCCAGCCTCCAATGCCTCTGCCATACAGAGGCCCTCTTGAAGAAGAAATCTATCCTCAACGGCGAGATGGGCCGAGAGATGAACGAAATCATGAGGGCCTTATGGCAGAGGAAAAAAAATCCAACAAACTGCTTTGCGCTAAAGGCAAGTCTATATTCTGGGGTAATGCAATAGGTTTATACTTGGCTAAGAATACCTACTTTGTATGGTCGCCATTTAATAAGAAAGTTATAGTTATAGTTTAAATTGAATACAAAACAACATCCATTAGCATAAAACTGACAAAATAGAACTCTTCTTTTAAATATACTTTTAACTTGTTTTTTCTCCAATTATGTTAACCATACTGTGTATTTTTTTACTGTGTGACTTTTTTATTGTCATGTGAGGAATTCGTTTACAACTGGTGCATTTGTGTAGGCTGAAACCAGACAGGCCAAACAAGGCATCAGAGGCCTCATGAATCCAAAATTCCTCTGCTACATGAACTCAACTATTCAATGCCTCTGCTACACGGAGGCCTTCGTGACACATCAAAACACATTAATTGGATCAAACTCCGAGTTGGCTAAAGAACTTGGATTTGTCATGAGGGCCTTGTGGCAGAGGCAAGCAGATCCGACAAATTGTTTATCCCTAAAGGCAAGTATATATTCTGGAGTAATTTAGCATATAAACTTGGCTAAAAATACCTACTTTGTATGGTCGCCATTTAATAAGAAAGTTATAGTTATAGTTTAAATTGAATACAAAATATAAGATTGAAATATTTGAAAAAGTTAAAGATAAATATGGATTCACAATTATTGTTGAATTAGAAAAATTTAAAGTTCATTTGCCTCATAGATTTATTGGCATTTTGAATGAAAAAACAATTAAAGACCTAAACAAAAAAAGATTTAAACTTAATGATTACTGAAATTAAAACATTCAAAGATAAAGAAACTGTTTTAGTTAAATTTGTATAAAAACTATTCGATATTCTACATATTTTATAATTTTACTTGTTTTTAAAAACATATTGTTTTGCAGACAATTTTATGTAAATATAGGCATATTTATAAAAGTTTCATCAATATTTAGGGTTTTTTCTAAAAATGTTGGAAAATGGCCTAAAAGAGGGTAAATTTTAACATTATAGCATTGAAAAACATTACATGTCATTAAATTATAAGTTTGGTGAGTTATGATGTAAATATTGTATCGTGTTTCCAGAAACAATTTGCATCCAAATGTCAGACGATGGACGTCGATAAACAGCAAGACGCTGCCGAGTTTAGGACGTGTTTTGCTAGCATTTTAAAGGACGAAATGATCGAGGTAAAATTCATTACATTATGTTATGTTTTAACGAGTTTTGTTATACATAATCTCTAGTAGGCTACAATTATAAAACAAACAAAAAATGGTACTGTGTAAATTTTCACTTAAAGATATTTCTAAATAAAGCAAAGTATGTCAAGATTTTATGCTACATATGTAAGTTTTTTGTAAATAAATACTAATGTTATTAAAAATTAAAGGTATCGTGGAGAATTTTGATCATAAACTTGTAAAAACTAATAATAATACAAATTAATATTCTTTACTTGTTATTCTACTAGCGAGTACACAAGAGCAAAAAATACGAATTTTCATGAGTACACAACGATACATGATATCAGCTGTAGTATTTATGCAGAACTAAATGCTAATTTCCATGCGAGATACAAACATATTTTATTGCCATAAAACTTGCTTATGAAAACTTGCTTATCCAAGTAGGAAATGAGAATTAAAGTTTTTTTTGTGAAACATATATATGCATGAATATAACTGCTTGGTGTACACTGCAGTTTTTTTTTGAGCGGAGCAAGTATTTTGAACAATACATTTGAAAAATGTAACCAAAATAGTTTTTCTTCTAAATAAAAATCCTTTACTAGCTTAGTACCAGGGGACTCAGAATTGCTCGGTGGTATTTAATGTTTTTGTGATTAAAGAACACAAGGCATTTGCTGATTTGCCCGCATGTCTTTTTGGTAAAAGTTGAAGAGTAAAATTAATTCACCCTCTGAAAAAAAGTTGTGGATCAACATTGGATGATGGAACAATCAAATGTTATACTTCTCTTTGCACTTTAAACGTAGACATGATGTATACTGGTCTTAGTTTTGCGACTACTTATAAACATTTTTCTTTGCTAAAACGAAGTAATCTTGTAGAAAGTACTGTTGTGTCTACTTTATTTATTTTTGCAAGTTCACTTTCATGTGATCAATGACTCTTTTTCAATCGAATTTCGCGTTTTAGTTGGTTTTTATTTCATATTTTCACTCTTAAAACATAAAAATGTTCAAACGGGAGTAGTGGCAATAGGACAAAGATACCTCACTTTCGGCACGTTTTTCCATGTTATTCTTATGGCTCTTTTTTGGCCAGTATTTTAAAGACCCGGCTCTTGGCCTATACAAGCCCATACAAATGTTCAATACTATTGTACAACTCCATTAACATTTAAAATCCACATTTATTCCCATGTATATTTTCAAAATCACCGATTTGACAGTGCGAGGTTTGCACGAGAACTCGGGTGCGCTCTTGACCCATGTTCCCCGCTTTCGACCCATGGTCGGGCTTCTCGTCTCTAGTGGTGACGCGGTGAAATGGTATCCTTTGTGGAAATCCACGAGTTCTGGCTACTTGGGAACCTAAGCCATTTGACATACAACAAATCACCCTTCCTCCGAATTGCCTTCTCTACCAAATACATGTAGAGCTTTATACTTAGCTTTATACTTATATCTTAGCTTTATACTTAGTCTTTAACAACTCCTCTGTGTAGAACCCTCCCTGATTATATTGCCATTTTCATCTTTCAAAATATAGGTCACAGGCTTTGTATTCTTAACTTCTGCTATTGTAAATAGTTCCCCTGTCCAAATTGGGGTATATCCTTTACTAAAAACATGTTTATACTTGGAAATCCTTACGCTATCACCTACCTTATATTTTGGCTTTTTACTCGTATGTTAGAAGTCAACCTCTCATGCACATATTTACTATTCTTAACACTCACTAGGTTAGGCTTAATTCCTATAGATCTATGCACTTTATTATTATATTTTCTAATTAACATTGGAAGTAAATCCAACCATTTATAACTTCCCTGAGCACTGAATTCTCTATATAGCCAATTCTTTAAAGTTCTCTGGAACCTCTCCACAATTGCAGCCTTAGTTGTAGAAAAAGTGTGATCGTAATTAATATTTTAATTTTTTCATTAGTTTGCTAAAATATTGATTAAAAATTTCTCTCCATTGTCAAATTGAATGTTATTAACCCCCTTTGGTAGAATGGTTTTAATGGCTTCTGTAACCACCAACCCTGTCTTATTCTTTAGTGGAGCAGCATAAGCTTTTTTAAAAAAATGTATCTATTAAAGTTAAAATATATTTATTGCCAGAATTCTCTCTAGCATAGTTTTGCATATCAATTAAATCTATTTGTATGGTTTCATTTATACCCAATACTTTAAAAGACCCTCTAATGAAATTCTTTCTTGCAGGCTTATGAAGTTCGCATGCAATTTCATTCATTTTTTATAACATCAGTACTTCCTCGAACTGTAAATATTTTACTATTAGCCCCAATCAATAGATTATTTTATTTTGTTTTAAATACATAATTTTCTGGTGTATATGGTCTATTATCTATATACTTAAATCCACTCAAAGATGTGGGGTCGGGTACTATTAAATCAGGATTGTATCCCATCAAATACAATTTTTTTTCTCCATAAACAAATTTTGATACATCATAATGTATAGCTTGTGACATTAGAAATGTCATCCAAATGTTCTCCCTCTTGTAGATTCCTGATAAATCTTTTTTGACATCCCAACATTGATGTTTTTTTATTAAAAGTTATAGTCTGTTCTTTTGTAACACAATCAGTGTCATCAACGGCGGGTTTAACACGTACTAACCTTTTATTATTAATATCCCAATAGCATGCTTCCATTTTTGGAACTTGTGAAACATTCACAGCCGTTTTTCGCAACTATGAACCCCCACACCTAAGTTGTCGACCACTCCTGGAGGCGACAACATGGGGTTTTACACTCACCTAGGCCCCTATTACTAAAATCAAAAGTCAATTTAAATGAATATTTTACTAACGTTCAATAACAAGGGAGTAAATAGCGGTTTTCTGCTTAACGTTTTTCGCAACTTTGCACCCCCACCTCTAAGTTGTCGACCACCCCTGCAGGCGACGACATGGGTTTTTACACTCACCTAGGCCCCCATTACTAAAATCAAAAGTCAAAATCTCTGACTCTATTCATGCATACTCAACTGCACCTAGCACCTCGCCTAGTTTCCATTTAACAGTTCGCGCCATCATTTCCCGCACCGTCTTTGCCCTCTATACTATAATATAGTATATTATATCAGTGCAATGGAGAATAAAGAGACCGCTGTTGCTAGTTTTGTTGTAATGGCTGGCACATATGACTGATTTATTAATTTAAAACGTAGATTGCAACAGCGATGGTGGATTAGAAGTAAATTTTCCTCCCGGAAATATTGCAAACTCAGAACATTAATTATCTGTTCAACGCCTTTTCCATTAGGTGTTGAGCACAGCTCACAACAGCTGCCAAAACTATTTGCTTGCTAAGACTGCTCAAAATAGTTTGCGAGCGTTTCCAATAAACATTTGCCTGAACATTGTTGAGAGCCTAGTTCACAACATTGTTTTGAGCAGAACATGTTTAATGGAAACGGGGCCTTAAGCTAAAGGGTGTATTCAAACAAAACCCGTTTAAACACGACTGACCAGTACTTTTAAGTATTGACAATAGAAGAAAGAGTCGGCACTTGGGGCACGTTTTCCCATAACAAATAACATGGGATCATTTTTTGGCCACTAAAACCAAAAATCCTGATCCCATGTTATTCTTATGGGAAAAACATGGGGATCATTTTTTGGCCACTAAAACCAAAAATCCTGATCTTTGCCTAAATATCCCTATATAATTGTCAAACCTTATTTCTTACTTATTCCCTATAAATATATTCTATATTAAGCTAAAAAAGCTATTTCTTATATTTATTGACCCTTACAAGTGTAAATGTAGAGTAGTGACAATAGAAGAAAGAGTCGGCACTTGGGGCACGTTTTTCCCATGTTATTCTTATGGGGATTATTTTTGGCCACTTTTTGTAAGACCCTGATCTTTGCCTATACAAGCCTATATAAATGTTCAATACCATTGTACAACTCCATTACTATTTCAAATCCACATCCATTCACAAAATCATCAACTTGACAGTGCGAGGTTCGTACGCGAACTCGGGCGCGCTCCCGGCTCATGGCGCGCTCCCTTGGACATCCTTAGTGGAAATCCATGAGTTCTGGCTACTTGGGAACCCAAGCCATTTGACATACAACGAATCACCCTTTCTCCTAATTACCTTCTCTATCAAATACATGTCCTTATACTTGGTCTTTAACAACTCCTCTGTATAGAAGCCTCCCCTGATTATATTATCATTTTCATCTTTCAAGATATAAGTCACAGGCTTTGTATTCTTAACTTCTGCTATTGTAAATAGTTCCCCTGTCCAATTTGGAGTATAACCTTTACTAAAAACATGTTTATACTTGGAAATCCTCACACTATCACCTACCTTATATCTTGGCTTTTTAACTTGCACTACTTTAGAAGTCAACCTTTCATGCACATATTTACTATTCTTAATATTCACTTGGTTAGGCTTCATTCCTATAGATCTATGCACTTTATTATTATATTTTCGAATTAACTTTGGAAGTAAATCTAACCATTTATAACTTCCCTGAGCACTAAATTCCCTATATAACCAATTCTTTAAAGTTCTCCTGAACCTCTCCACAATTGCAGCCTTAGTTGTAGAAAAAGTGTGATAGTGATTAATATTTAAGTTGTTCATTAGTTTGCTAAAATACTGATTAAAAAATTCTTTTCCATTGTCAGATTGAATGTTTTTAACCCCCTTTGGTAGAATGGTTTTAATGGCTTCTGTAACCACTAACCCTGTCTTATTCTTTAGTGGAGCAGCATAAGCTTTTTTAGAAAATGTATCTATTAAAGTTAAAATATATTTATTGCCAGAATTTTCTCTAGCATAGTTTTGCATATCAATTAAATCTATTTGTATGGTTTCATTTATACCCAATACTTTAAAAGACCTTCTAATGAAATTCTTTCTTGCAGGCTTATGAAGTTCGTATGCAATTTCATTCATTTTTTATAACATCATCCTTTCCTGTAACTCTAAATACATCACCATTAGCCCCAATCAATAGATAATACATAGTTTTCTGGTATATATGGTCTATTATCTATATACTTAAATCCACTCAAAGATGTGGGGTCAGCAACTAATAAATCAGGATTGTATTCCATCAAATTAAATTTTTTTTCTCCATATACAAATTTTGATCCATCGTAATGCATGTATTGTGACATTAGACAAATATCATCTGAATGTTCCCCCTCTGGTAGATTCCTTATAAATTGTTTTTTGGCATCCCAACATTTTTCTTTTTTATCAAAAGTTATAGTCTGTTCTTTTATAACACAGTCAGTTTCATCAATGGCAGGTTTAACAAGTACTAACCTTTTATTATAAAAACTCCAATAGCCTGCTTCCATTTTTGGAACTTGTGAAACATTCACAGCATCTTTACTATCTGTACCTTCCATCAAATTGCTAAGTTTCTGTTTCTTAGCATTCCAAACACCATTCTCTGATTCTAAAAATTCATAATTATTATCATCTTGTATAAATTTACCATCTTCTTTTCGTATTAAAGTCTGTCGTAAAGTGGGCACATCATCTAAACTTTCACCCTTTTCTACATTAGTAATTTTCCGTTTCTTAGCATTCCAAACACCATTCTCTGATTCTAAAAATTCATAACTATTATTGTCTTGTACAAATGTACCACCATCTGTTCGTATTAAAGTCTGTTGTAAAGTGGGCACATCATCTAAACTTTCACCCTTTTCCACATTAGTAATTTTCAGTTTTTTAGCATTCCAATTTTTATTCTTAGATTCTAAAAACTCATATTTAGTTTTACCTTGTAAAAAGACATCACCTTTTCTAGTTAATGTCTGTCCCAAAGTTGATACATCATCTACAAACTCCCCATCTTTAACATTACCAATTTTACGGTTTAAACCATTCCAACTATCGTCTTGTAAATTTAAAGTAGGTTCACTACTAGCCCTGGGTTCTGCAGGCTTATTATATGGATTATATAAACGATAAAATTTGTCTATAAACATATTTTTATTTAATAAATAATTCCACTTTCTCTCAATTCCTCAATAATGGAATCTATTTCATTATCCACTCCTGAGTTACCAGCTTGGCGACTTAGCCAAAGAAGTCTTAACCTATCTACAAGCTCATTAGGATCATCCCAATAAATATAGTCTATTTTATTACCAGTCACTTGTCTCAAACCTTCACCAACAGATTTAAATAGAGGTTTAATTATATTAAGATATTTAGTATGTCTATTACTTGAAATTGGTGCACCATCTTTGTAACTCTTTAAATGTCCATTTGTAGCTTCCAAAATCTCTTTATAATTTTGCAAATCAGCCTGAGTATAGTTCTCAGGTTCTTTTAACGTTAACAATTCCCATAAACCTTTTGTCCCCTTGTAGGTTTTATTTGCAACTGTAACATCATCATTGGCAATATCAACTTCCTTATTTCCAATAAAAAATTTATTTGCTTCTCGTCTAATACCATATGTAGTGTCTGTCATACTACTTTTACTGAGGTAATTTCCTAAATAGTCTGATGCTAAAAGACCAAAATCTAATTTCTGTGGAGTGGATGGTTGTAATGGTTGTAATGGCTGTAATCTTGGTATCATTGATATTCTAGATGGAGTCATTGGGAGTATCTCCATTTGAGGCCTCTCTGTTTTGCTAATAGATGTAATTTTTTTTAATTCTTGTAATGGCTCTATTAAAGGTTGGAATGTTTGGAACCTCTCTTCAGCCTCTAGAAACTTGCCACGTTTTAAAGCTCTATATTTCTCTCGTATTTGATTTGCAGAGTCAACCAATTCTTGTTGAATGTTTTTCATCTTTTATTTACATTTTATTTATCTCATTTGACAAAGGATTGTACTCAAACACTTTATCATGTATTATCAAACAATATGCAGATGTATTTGCTGGCACATTTTCTGCAGTTTCAATCTCTAATTTAATATCAACAATTCCTTCCTTCACTGTTTCGTTCTGTCTAGAACAGTCTATTACAATTAGTGGATATTTCTTCATAAACTCAGCCCTACTAATCATAAGATCTGGGATAGTATTATAGTAAGTCTCTCTAAACCTCATAAACATCTCATAAGCTTTAGAGACATCTCCATTTTCAAAGTCGAGATTTAAATCACTATAAGGATAATATTCAGAGTTTAGAAATACTTTGAGATTTTTTAATTTACAGTGATCAAATTCATCAGTTCTTTTTCGTGCACTATTATCCCTAGCTGTTTGGAAACCAAATATAATATACCTAGGCTTCTCCAAACTTGAAGATGTCTTTACTGACCATGTATGTCTTGTAGTATTGGGATATGATGGAAGTTCATGCAACTCTAAACTTCTAAATGCAATTTGCAAATTTTTATTTTGCAATAACATCTTTTGTAATTGTAACTTCTCTCCATCTGATGGTATCACATGTAGAAGATTGGAATCGTATCAGCAGTGCCACTGGCTGGGGCACTAGTGGTTGTTAATATACAATTCAAATCATTTTTCGATCTTTTCAACACCAATTCTTGTTTGACATTTACTAATACCTTATTAAAATCCTCGAATACACCCATTAACAGCTCTAATGGCAAACATGTACTAAACTTGCCACCCTTATGGAACTCTTTTAAATTCGTGTCAGAATCAAATGCTACATTTGACAATTTAGTAGTTTTATTGTAAGAGCTCAATATTTTCATAAGACTAGAAATTCCTGGGTTTCTTACAATGTCTATTTCTTTACCTGCAACTTCGTATCTAATTTCATCAAATAAGAACGCAAATGCATTATTTATAAAATGACCTTTATCATGATTTTCAATTTCTCCCTTAATATACAGATAACTCCTACATGGCAGAGTTAGGAAATCTTGATTATTAATACATATTCGAATTTCATTAGAATTATTTATTGCCAAAGTATTGTGGGGAACATAGGAGTGATTTGTAATTTTAACCACACTATCGTCGAATTGGGATTTCCCTGTAACTTCTAGAAAATCTTCCATTTTTATTAATAGAAAATTTTAACTTTAGTCCTATTGATTTTAGGAACCTAGCATTTTGTACACTTATAGATAAATTCTTATAAATTCTCATATCTTTTTTATATGACAAGTAATTGTAGTTTCTTCTCCGTTAAAGTCAATTGCCTTGTCGTGCTGATCGGCAAATGTAATACTGACAACATCTAAACTTCTCTTATTTACAGGAAAATATATAATATTTCTTGGAACTTCGATAATTTTGTAGCCAGGAGGAGCTTCTGGATAAAAGCTATGTATGGTGTGTGATTTGTTTCCGTTTAAATAGGACCCGTTTGCAATATTACATTTTACTCTGATCACATTTACATTATTAATGTTTATTTTATTTGTAGATTCAAACTGAACACCAGGAGTAGAAACACCTTTAAATCCCAATAAAACAGATCCTAAACATGGTTTTGTAAAATCAAACACATGGCTAGAAAGTAATGTTGCTTTCATAGTTTTATTATTAGCTGTAAGGAAAAAGTCTGGGATTTGTTTTTGAATTTCCTTTGCAAGCTCAACCACCTCATATGTCCCTTCAGAAATTTCTATTGTAACTGGAGCTTTGTGGTCATAATAGAAAACATCATCACCTTCTCCAATGGTTAATTTGTTGCCTTTAAGTTGATTTAATTTTGGAATAAGCCCTTTGAATAAAAGTTTGGATTTAGTATTAATTAATGCGTCTCCATTTTTATCTATTATAACTTTAAGTTTACCATCTAATAACTGGTTTAAATCATCAACTGAGATATCTCCTTTTGGTAATGTTTTTTTCTCTACTTTATAATATGTTAAAGTATTTAGAGGTTTTTTAACATTAAATATAGAATTATAACTTTGAAAATCTACTAATCCAATTACATAATCATCATTTAATTCTATGGGAGGAAAGAACACTGACTTAAGCTCTGGCTCTGTACCCGAAAATGTTATAGTAAATGAATCCATTTTTATAAACAAAAATTTTTTATGAATGATAAACATAAAATTCCACAAATAGAACTATTTAAATCTTGTATTTGATCGGTTGTATAGAAGATTTTATATCCCTCAAAATATTTAATTACTTCTTTTGGAGGTTGGATTCCAAATGGGTCAAAATAAATTACAATATCTTTATTTTTACGATATGCTGTCCAATGTGTGCCAGATGAGCTATCCAAATTTACTATTCCGCACTCTTTTACTCTTGGTTTTAGATTTTTTAGCTCGTTTTTTAGGTACACCCCCCTGAAGTGAGGCACGTCTTTTGCGGCCTCTAACAGCTGGTAGTTGTCCATCTTTTTTATTAAATTTTAATCCCATTCCCATTTTTGCTTTTGCCTTCATCAAATTTGTCACGGCATAAGCAGCAGCTTTTTCAGCAAGACTTGCGTCCTTGGCCGTAACTCTAGTCCAAGCTAAGTCTGCTAATCTCATGTCTGCTTTGTTCCGAGCAGCGGTATCGGGATTATTCATGTAGAATATGTCATGCTCTTTACAATAAGAGTCTAGTTTATTTTTTGGAGGTACATTTTTAGCTAAATTCTCACGTATATTCGTTCCAGGTCCACAGTACCGATATGATGGTATGTGAAGTGGAAATGGAAGGTTATTTATAAGAGTATTCAATAATCCTCGACCCCTGTAAGGCTTTAGGAATAAACCTTTGCCCTTTTTACATGTTTTCTTATTATCATTTTTTACCATTTTTATTATATAAAAAATGTCTTTTATTCAACAAAAACATAAATTTAAAATAGTACATACTAAGGAAAATGTACCAAAGAAGTTGGGTCTATTTCCTACCAATATTCGATGTGTTATTTGTGGTCCAAGTGGAAGTGGGAAGACGGTTGTAATTTACAATTTAATTGTAAGAAAGGAAGGATTAAAATTTACAAACTTATATTTAATTTCCAAATCGTTAGAACAAGAAAAATATAAAAAAAATAATTGAAATATTTAATTTGTGTGACGAAGTGAAATTACACACGTTTACTGACTGTGAAATCACACCAAATGATGTAAAATCACAGTCAGTTGTTGTATTTGATGACATAAATAGTCCAAATATTACACAATTTTTCTCAATGGGTCGACATAAAAATATTAACTGTTTTTACTTGTGTCAATCTTACAGCAAAGTACACAAACATTTACGTGATAATGTTAATTTCCTAATATTATTCAAACAAGATGATTTAAATTTAAAACATGTATATTGCAACCATGTTGGCAATGACTTTTCATTTGACCAATTTAAAAATCTCTGCCACCAATGTTGGGATAAAACTAAATATGGCTTTTTCGTAATAGACAAAGAAAGGTCAAAGAATAATGGCAAATATAGATTTATGTTTGACCAATTCTATCAAGAGGATGGTAAGGGTAAATAAATAAAAGACTTTTTTTAACATTTGTATTTAATTTTATCTACACATACAATTTATGTTTGATCAATTTTATAATGACCAAGAGCAAGAGTATTCATGTTCATATTTTATAGAGTGGACATTAACCTATTAAAATCATGAATTAAACAATAATGTAATTTAGGACCTTCTTGTAATAATAATAAATCTATATGAGTATTACTACTATCTAGCTTGGTTTTTTTAATGGATATATACATTTCTGGTCTTCAACTCCAAATACATTGACACTTATATTATTCTGTCTTTCGAATTTATCTATGTCAGATATTTTTACAGGATATTTTATATTTGTCATATTTAACTGTGTTTCATAGGGTGTATAGTTAGATACTCGTTCAGCATGTTCGTTAAAGTTCCTTGGATATAAAGCTGCTAAAACTGACCAAAGGAAGCATTTATTATCTGTGTTTTTTATATTTAGAACTGCTTTTGTCAACTTAATACTTTTTGGTGTGGGGATATATGACTTTGGAGTTAAGGGCTTATACTTGTAAACATGCAACTGCCAATATTTAGTATGGTCATATATCCATCCACTGCCTTGGGCTTGATATTTATGAATCGATGTGTCAATCTTTAAAAGTGCATTTTCAATTTGAGATTTTAAATCTCGCTTCTCAATAGTTAAGGTAGTAAGGCTTCTAAAATCCGCTATACATTCTTTTTCATTAACTAATTTTCCATTTTGATCCATTGAATATTTTATAAATTTAATTCTCCTTACTAAAGTCCATTTTATTGGGAGAGAACAAGACTTAAGAGTATTTTCAAGGTCAGCTCTAATCGACTCACCAATAAATTTAATCATTGTGTATGGACAATTATAGCAAAAATTTCTATGTCTTCTAAAATGACCAACAACATTTTTCTTACAAAAACTACAACTCTTGTGATTTTGTAATATATGTGATTTTAGAGCCATGTGGCTATCACATATAAAATCACAAACATCACACAGTTTCACCTTCATTTGATGCATTACCTTATAGTGGCGAATCAGGTTGCTTTTGTTGGAGAGCGACACGGAGCAGTGTTGACATGACGGCTTCATGTTTAGGAATGAGGTCTCGGGCTGATGCCACCTCTATATATAGACTTTTAGAAATTTTCATTTTTTTTTTTAACTTATAAAATTTTAGAAACTACTTCAACAAATCCAGGACTCGATCAAGAGCTACCACTAGAGACAAGAAGAGAGACCCATAGGAGCAGCATTTCACAGCCACTACAAGGTAATTTATCAAATGAATGTGAAACTGTGCAAGGTTTGTGATTTAATCTGTGATAATAATGTGGCTTTAAAATCACATATATTACAAAGTCACAAGACTTGTAATTTTTGTAAGAAAAATGTTGTTGGCCATTTTAGAAGACATATCAATTCTTGCAACAATTGTCCATACACAATGATAAAATTTGTTGGTGAATCAATTAGAGCTGAACTTGAAAATGCTCTCAAGTCTTTTCCTCTGCCAATAAAATGGACTTTAGTTAGGAGAATTAAATTTATAAAATATTCAATGGATAAAAATGGAAAATTAGTTAATGAAAAAGAATGTATAGCGGATTTTAGAAGTCTTACTACCTTAATTATTGAGAAAAGAGATTTAAAGCCTCAAATTAAAAATGCACTTTTAAAGATTGATGCATCCATTCACAAATATCAAGCCCAAGGCAGTGGTTGGATATATGACCATACTAAGTATTGGCAGCTGCATGTTTACAAGTATAAACCCCTAACTCCAAAGTCATATATCCCCACACCAGAGAGTATTCAATCAAAACATGCAGTTCTAAATATAAGAAATTTTGACAATAAATGTTTCCTTTGGTCGATATTAGCAGCTTTATATCCAAGGAATTGTATCAATGAAAATGCTAATAGAGTCTCTAATTATGTACCCTATGAAAGTCAGTTAAATATGACAAATATAAAATATCCCGTAAAAATATCTGATATTGATAAATTTGAAACACAAAATAATATAAGTGTTAATGTATTTGGAGTTGAAGACCAGAAATGTGTATATCCATTAAGAACAACCAAACTGAATAGTAATACCCATGTAGATTTATTATTATTACAAGAAGGTCGTAAATCACATTATTGTTTAATTCGTGATTTTGATAAGTTAATGTTCCATTGTACAAAAGATAACAATAAGAAGCATTTTTGCAAGCTGTGTTTGCAACATTTTTACACCAATGATAAATTAGAACGTCATATAACATATTGTAAGAATTTTGATGCGCAAAGAGTGGAAATGTCTAAACAAGATATATTACAATTTAAAAATTATAAATATCAAATTAAAGCTCCATATGTAATTTATGCTGATTTTGAATGCTTTATAAACTCCAATATACATATTCCATCGGGTTTTGCATTTGTCGTAGTAAAAGATTCAAAAATTATTTCTGAAGAGTTGTACAGTGGTATAAATGTTATGGATGTGTTTTTCGAAAGGCTATTTGAGACTTATGATTATATTAAAAATCAAATGGCAATATACATTCCCCTAGTAATGACTCCTGAGCAAGAGGTATCTTTCCAAAACTCAACACACTGTCACATTTGTGAAAAGCCCCTATATTTTGATAGGGTGAGAGATCATTGCCATTCCTCTGGGCAATACCGTGGAGCTGCCCACAATGATTGTAATTTAAACTATAAAGTAACAAAGAAAATCCCAATATTCTTCCATAACTTGAAAAATTACGATGGACATTTAATAATGCAACACTTGGGAAAGTTTAATAAACATAAATTAAATTGTATAGCTAAAGATATGGAAAAATATATATCATTCTCTGTTGATGATTTGATATTTTTAGATTCCTATAACTTTCTGTCCCTTCCATTATACAAATTAGCTTCCAATTTAAATACATTTAGATTCATAGACAATCCACTACTACAACGTAAAGGCGTATTTCCATATGAATATATGACGGGACCAGATAAGTTCGCAGAGTCTCTACCTCCAATTGAAAAATTTTACAGTACTTTAACTAAAGAACATATCTCTTCCAATGAATACGAACATGCTAAAAATGTCTGGACCCATTTTAATATAAATAATTTACAAGAATATCATGATTTATATCTTAAAACAGATGTATTGCTACTGGCTGATGTGTTTGAGACATTTAGAGACCTGTGTTTAAAGGATTACAAACTGGACCCCGTACATATGTATTCACTTCCTGGATTAACATGGGAGGCCTGTCTTAGAATGACTGGTATAAAATTACAACTATTTCAAGATATTGACATGCATTTGTTCATAGAAAGTGCGATTAGAGGAGGAGTCAGTATGATTTCCACACGTTACGCTAAAGCCAATAATAGATATATGGGTGAACACTATGACCCCAATCAAGAGAGTGTGTATTTAATATATTTAGACTGTAACTCGCTATACTCTACAGCAATGTGTGAGCCACTGCCCGTGGATGGATTTCGTTGGACAAATGAGATAGACTACAAATATAATCAAAATGATGAGTTTGGATACATTTTAGAAGTTGATTTAAAATATGATAAAAGCTTACATGATTTACATAATGACTATCCATTAGCACCAGAGAAAATGAATGGCAAATTAATACCTAATTTAAATGACAAAACTAAATATATTTTACATTACAAAGCATTACAAAAATATGAGGAATTGGGTTTGATTGTTACAAAATACCACAGAGTTTTAAAATTTAGACAGTCTAAATGGCTTGCGCCCTATATTAATTTTAATATTGAAAAACGAAAATGGGCTAAAAATGATTTCGAAAAAGACTTTTACAAATTGTTAAATAATAGTCTCTTTGGTCGAACAATTATGAATCAACGAAAGTTTCGTGACATTTATCTCAAGGATGAGTCACTATTAACAAAATATGTCACTAATCCAAGGTTTGACTGTAGCAAAAAGTTCGATAACAATTTACATGCTATACATTTAAATAAATTAGTTGTAAAGTTTAATAAACCTATATATTTAGGAATGACAATTTTGGATATCAGTAAAGTAATAATGTATGATTTCCACTATAATTATATGTCAAAATTTAAGAACAAAAGATTTCTTATGACAGATACAGATTCTTTAATGTATTCTATAGTTACACAGGACTTTTACAAGGAAATAGAATGTGACTTGCACTTTTTTGATACCTCTGGATATAGTAAAGACCATTTCTTATACTCTGATAAAAATAAAAAAGTCACTGGCAAGTTTAAAGACGAATTAGATGGTCATATTATGTATGAATATTGTGGTTTAAGACCAAAGTTATATTCTTATATTCCTCTAAAATGGTTATATGAAGAAGACAAGCAAGCTTTAGAGGTGAAGAAAGCTAAAGGAGCTGATGGTGCTACAGTTAAACATCTCCTTAGACATCAACATTATTTGAACTGTCTTGCAACTGGGCAAGATTACTATGAGAATGTGACAAGAATTAAATCTACAAATCATCATCTTCAAACCTTGACCATGAACAAGAAAGTACTATCCTTTGACGATGACAAGAGGTTTATTCTTGAAGATGGCATTAATACTCTTGCGCTTGGTCATTATAAAATTGATCAAACATGAATTGTATGTGTAGATATAAAATAAATGCAAATGTTAAAAAACTCCAGTCTTTTATTTATTTACCCTTACCATCCTCTTGATAGAATTGGTCAAACATAAATCTATATTTGCCATTATTCTTTGACCTTTCTTTGTCTATTACGAAAAAGCCATATTTAGTTTTATCCCAACATTGGTGGCAGAGATTTTTAAATTGGTCAAATGAAAAGTCATTGCCAACATGGTTGCAATATACATGTTTTAAATTTAAATCATCTTGTTTGAATAATATTAGGAAATTAACATTATCACGTAAATGTTTGTGTACTTTGCTGTAAGATTGACACAAGTAAAAACAGTTAATATTTTTATGTCGACCCATTGAGAAAAATTGTGTAATATTTGGACTATTTATGTCATCAAATACAACAACTGACTGTGATTTTACATCATTTGGTGTGATTTCACAGTCAGTAAACGTGTGTAATTTCACTTCGTCACACAAATTAAATATTTCAATTATTTTTTTTATATTTTTCTTGTTCTAACGATTTGGAAATTAAATATAAGTTTGTAAATTTTAATCCTTCCTTTCTTACAATTAAATTGTAAATTACAACCGTCTTCCCACTTCCACTTGGACCACAAATAACACATCGAATATTGGTAGGAAATAGACCCAACTTCTTTGGTACATTTTCCTTAGTATGTACTATTTTAAATTTATGTTTTTGTTGAATAAAAGACATTTTTTATATAATAAAAATGGTAAAAAATGATAATAAGAAAACATGTAAAAAGGGCAAAGGTTTATTCCTAAAGCCTTACAGGGGTCGAGGATTATTGAATACTCTTATAAATAACCTTCCATTTCCACTTCACATACCATCATATCGGTACTGTGGACCTGGAACGAATATACGTGAGAATTTAGCTAAAAATGTACCTCCAAAAAATAAACTAGACTCTTATTGTAAAGAGCATGACATATTCTACATGAATAATCCCGATACCGCTGCTCGGAACAAAGCAGACATGAGATTAGCAGACTTAGCTTGGACTAGAGTTACGGCCAAGGACGCAAGTCTTGCTGAAAAAGCTGCTGCTTATGCCGTGACAAATTTGATGAAGGCAAAAGCAAAAATGGGAATGGGATTAAAATTTAATAAAAAAGATGGACAACTACCAGCTGTTAGAGGCCGCAAAAGACGTGCCTCACTTCAGGGGGGTGTACCTAAAAAACGAGCTAAAAAATCTAAAACCAAGAGTAAAAGAGTGCGGAATAGTAAATTTGGATAGCTCATCTGGCACACATTGGACAGCATATCGTAAAAATAAAGATATTGTAATTTATTTTGACCCATTTGGAATCCAACCTCCAAAAGAAGTAATTAAATATTTTGAGGGATATAAAATCTTCTATACAACCGATCAAATACAAGATTTAAATAGTTCTATTTGTGGAATTTTATGTTTATCATTCATAAAAAATTTTTGTTTATAAAAATGGATTCATTTACTATAACATTTTCGGGTACAGAGCCAGAGCTTAAGTCAGTGTTCTTTCCTCCCATAGAATTAAATGATGATTATGTAATTGGATTAGTAGATTTTCAAAGTTATAATTCTATATTTAATGTTAAAAAACCTCTAAATACTTTAACATATTATAAAGTAGAGAAAAAAACATTACCAAAAGGAGATATCTCAGTTGATGATTTAAACCAGTTATTAGATGGTAAACTTAAAGTTATAATAGATAAAAATGGAGACGCATTAATTAATACTAAATCCAAACTTTTATTCAAAGGGCTTATTCCAAAATTAAATCAACTTAAAGGCAACAAATTAACCATTGGAGAAGGTGATGATGTTTTCTATTATGACCACAAAGCTCCAGTTACAATAGAAATTTCTGAAGGGACATATGAGGTGGTTGAGCTTGCAAAGGAAATTCAAAAACAAATCCCAGACTTTTTCCTTACAGCTAATAATAAAACTATGAAAGCAACATTACTTTCTAGCCATGTGTTTGATTTTACAAAACCATGTTTAGGATCTGTTTTATTGGGATTTAAAGGTGTTTCTACTCCTGGTGTTCAGTTTGAATCTACAAATAAAATAAACATTAATAATGTAAATGTGATCAGAGTAAAATGTAATATTGCAAACGGGTCCTATTTAAACGGAAACAAATCACACACCATACATAGCTTTTATCCAGAAGCTCCTCCTGGCTACAAAATTATCGAAGTTCCAAGAAATATTATATATTTTCCTGTAAATAAGAGAAGTTTAGATGTTGTCAGTATTACATTTGCCGATCAGCACGACAAGGCAATTGACTTTAACGGAGAAGAAACTACAATTACTTGTCATATAAAAAAGATATGAGAATTTATAAGAATTTATCTATAAGTGTACAAAATGCTAGGTTCCTAAAATCAATAGGACTAAAGTTAAAATTTTCTATTAATAAAAATGGAAGATTTTCTAGAAGTTACAGGGAAATCCCAATTCGACGATAGTGTGGTTAAAATTACAAATCACTCCTATGTTCCCCACAATACTTTGGCAATAAATAATTCTAATGAAATTCGAATATGTATTAATAATCAAGATTTCCTAACTCTGCCATGTAGGAGTTATCTGTATATTAAGGGAGAAATTGAAAATCATGATAAAGGTCATTTTATAAATAATGCATTTGCGTTCTTATTTGATGAAATTAGATACGAAGTTGCAGGTAAAGAAATAGACATTGTAAGAAACCCAGGAATTTCTAGTCTTATGAAAATATTGAGCTCTTACAATAAAACTACTAAATTGTCAAATGTAGCATTTGATTCTGACACGAATTTAAAAGAGTTCCATAAGGGTGGCAAGTTTAGTACATGTTTGCCATTAGAGCTGTTAATGGGTGTATTCGAGGATTTTAATAAGGTATTAGTAAATGTCAAACAAGAATTGGTGTTGAAAAGATCGAAAAATGATTTGAATTGTATATTAACAACCACTAGTGCCCCAGCCAGTGGCACTGCTGATACGATTCCAATCTTCTACATGTGATACCATCAGATGGAGAGAAGTTACAATTACAAAAGATGTTATTGCAAAATAAAAATTTGCAAATTGCATTTAGAAGTTTAGAGTTGCATGAACTTCCATCATATCCCAATACTACAAGACATACATGGTCAGTAAAGACATCTTCAAGTTTGGAGAAGCCTAGGTATATTATATTTGGTTTCCAAACAGCTAGGGATAATAGTGCACGAAAAAGAACTGATGAATTTGATCACTGTAAATTAAAAAATCTCAAAGTATTTCTAAACTCTGAATATTATCCTTATAGTGATTTAAATCTCGACTTTGAAAATGGAGATGTCTCTAAAGCTTATGAGATGTTTATGAGGTTTAGAGAGACTTACTATAATACTATCCCAGATCTTATGATTAGTAGGGCTGAGTTTATGAAGAAATATCCACTAATTGTAATAGACTGTTCTAGACAGAACGAAACAGTGAAGGAAGGAATTGTTGATATTAAATTAGAGATTGAAACTGCAGAAAATGTGCCAGCAAATACATCTGCATATTGTTTGATAATACATGATAAAGTGTTTGAGTACAATCCTTTGTCAAATGAGATAAATAAAATGTAAATAAAAGATGAAAAACATTCAACAAGAATTGGTTGACTCTGCAAATCAAATACGAGAGAAATATAGAGCTTTAAAACGTGGCAAGTTTCTAGAGGCTGAAGAGAGGTTCCAAACATTCCAACCTTTAATAGAGCCATTACAAGAATTAAAAAAAATTACATCTATTAGCAAAACAGAGAGGCCTCAAATGGAGATACTCCCAATGACTCCATCTAGAATATCAATGATACCAAGATTACAGCCATTACAACCATTACAACCATCCACTCCACAGAAATTAGATTTTGGTCTTTTAGCATCAGACTATTTAGGAAATTACCTCAGTAAAAGTAGTATGACAGACACTACATATGGTATTAGACGAGAAGCAAATAAATTTTTTATTGGAAATAAGGAAGTTGATATTGCCAATGATGATGTTACAGTTGCAAATAAAACCTACAAGGGGACAAAAGGTTTATGGGAATTGTTAACGTTAAAAGAACCTGAGAACTATACTCAGGCTGATTTGCAAAATTATAAAGAGATTTTGGAAGCTACAAATGGACATTTAAAGAGTTACAAAGATGGTGCACCAATTTCAAGTAATAGACATACTAAATATCTTAATATAATTAAACCTCTATTTAAATCTGTTGGTGAAGGTTTGAGACAAGTGACTGGTAATAAAATAGACTATATTTATTGGGATGATCCTAATGAGCTTGTAGATAGGTTAAGACTTCTTTGGCTAAGTCGCCAAGCTGGTAACTCAGGAGTGGATAATGAAATAGATTCCATTATTGAGGAATTGAGAGAAAGTGGAATTATTTATTAAATAAAAATATGTTTATAGACAAATTTTATCGTTTATATAATCCATATAATAAGCCTGCAGAACCCAGGGCTAGTAGTGAACCTACTTTAAATTTACAAGACGATAGTTGGAATGGTTTAAACCGTAAAATTGGTAATGTTAAAGATGGGGAGTTTGTAGATGATGTATCAACTTTGGGACAGACATTAACTAGAAAAGGTGATGTCTTTTTACAAGGTAAAACTAAATATGAGTTTTTAGAATCTAAGAATAAAAATTGGAATGCTAAAAAACTGAAAATTACTAATGTGGAAAAGGGTGAAAGTTTAGATGATGTGCCCACTTTACAACAGACTTTAATACGAACAGATGGTGGTACATTTGTACAAGACAATAATAGTTATGAATTTTTAGAATCAGAGAATGGTGTTTGGAATGCTAAGAAACGGAAAATTACTAATGTAGAAAAGGGTGAAAGTTTAGATGATGTGCCCACTTTACGACAGACTTTAATACGAAAAGAAGATGGTAAATTTATACAAGATGATAATAATTATGAATTTTTAGAATCAGAGAATGGTGTTTGGAATGCTAAGAAACAGAAACTTAGCAATTTGATGGAAGGTACAGATAGTAAAGATGCTGTGAATGTTTCACAAGTTCCAAAAATGGAAGCAGGCTATTGGAGTTTTTATAATAAAAGGTTAGTACGTGTTAAACCTGCCATTGATGAAACTGACTGTGTTATAAAAGAACAGACTATAACTTTTGATAAAAAAGAAAAATGTTGGGATGCCAAAAAACAATTTATAAGGAATCTACCAGAGGGGGAACATTCAGATGATATTTGTCTAATGTCACAATACATGCATTACGATGGATCAAAATTTGTATATGGAGAAAAAAAATTTAATTTGATGGAATACAATCCTGATTTATTAGTTGCTGACCCCACATCTTTGAGTGGATTTAAGTATATAGATAATAGACCATATATACCAGAAAACTATGTATTATCTATTGATTGGGGCTAATGGTGATGTATTTAGAGTTACAGGAAAGGATGATGTTATAAAAAATGAATGAAATTGCATACGAACTTCATAAGCCTGCAAGAAAGAATTTCATTAGAAGGTCTTTTAAAGTATTGGGTATAAATGAAACCATACAAATAGATTTAATTGATATGCAAAACTATGCTAGAGAAAATTCTGGCAATAAATATATTTTAACTTTAATAGATACATTTTCTAAAAAAGCTTATGCTGCTCCACTAAAGAATAAGACAGGGTTAGTGGTTACAGAAGCCATTAAAACCATTCTACCAAAGGGGGTTAAAAACATTCAATCTGACAATGGAAAAGAATTTTTTAATCAGTATTTTAGCAAACTAATGAACAACTTAAATATTAATCACTATCACACTTTTTCTACAACTAAGGCTGCAATTGTGGAGAGGTTCAGGAGAACTTTAAAGAATTGGTTATATAGGGAATTTAGTGCTCAGGGAAGTTATAAATGGTTAGATTTACTTCCAAAGTTAATTCGAAAATATAATAATAAAGTGCATAGATCTATAGGAATGAAGCCTAACCAAGTGAATATTAAGAATAGTAAATATGTGCATGAAAGGTTGACTTCTAAAGTAGTGCAAGTTAAAAAGCCAAGATATAAGGTAGGTGATAGTGTGAGGATTTCCAAGTATAAACATGTTTTTAGTAAAGGTTATACTCCAAATTGGACAGGGGAACTATTTACAATAGCAGAAGTTAAGAATACAAAGCCTGTGACTTATATCTTGAAAGATGAAAATGATAATATAATCAGGGGAGGCTTCTATACAGAGGAGTTGTTAAAGACCAAGTATAAGGACATGTATTTGATAGAGAAGGTAATTAGGAGAAAGGGTGATTCGTTGTATGTCAAATGGCTTGGGTTCCCAAGTAGCCAGAACTCATGGATTTCCACTAAGGATGTCCAAGGGAGCGCGCCATGAGCCGGGAGCGCGCCCGAGTTCGCGTACGAACCTCGCACTGTCAAGTTGATGATTTTGTGAATGGATGTGGATTTGAAATAGTAATGGAGTTGTACAATGGTATTGAACATTTATATAGGCTTGTATAGGCAAAGATCAGGGTCTTACAAAAAGTGGCCAAAAATAATCCCCATAAGAATAACATGGGAAAAACGTGCCCCAAGTGCCGACTCTTTCTTCTATTGTCACTACTCTACATTTACACTTGTAAGGGTCAATAAATATAAGAAATAGCTTTTTTAGCTTAATATAGAATATATTTATAGGGAATAAGTAAGAAATAAGGTTTGACAATTATATAGGGATATTTAGGCAAAGCTCAGGATTTTTGGTTTTAGTGGCCAAAAAATGATCCCCATGTTTTTCCCATAAGAATAACATGGGATCAGGATTTTTGGTTTTAGTGGTCAAAAAATGATCCCATGTTATTTCTTATGGGAAAACGTGCCCCAAGTGCCGACTCTTTCTTCTATTGTCACTACTCTTTTAACCTGAAAGGACTATGCGCATATCTTTTTTTATCGTTATATCAATGTACCTTATGGGCCAAAACTGCTTGACGAATTGTAATGAAACTTTCAGGCATTATTAAGCACTATTCAAGGATGGTTTGTGTGAAGTTTGGTGCAGATCAGTCAAAAGGGCTCTGCCCCAGACGGTTTTAAGTTGGCCAATGTCAGACTTGTTGAACTACAGTATTTGAAAATAAATGTAATTTAAAAGCAGATTTTTACTTTCACCAACTGTTTTGTAGGTTTGAATAATCACAACATTCTGTATTAGTCATGATTTGGAATAGTGTCACAATGTTTCCACAGAATGCAGCACAGATAATAATTTTTCTTTTGAATAAGTCCAAATATATTAAACCCCAATCGCAGCACACCTGTGCACTCAACAAAGTTTAAATTCTCCCCTACCGTATTAAATATGTAAACATAAAAAGTAAAAACCATTTATACACCTAATAAATATATAAAGATATAGATTGTAAATAACAAATTACCATTTAAAATAATAGTTTTTAGCGCAGCAACGCGCGCCGGGTAATTGCTAGTTATTAATAAAAGGCAAGAATCTCTCCAGTGATAGATCTAGCAAAAATAACCATTTCAGGTAACTAAAACCAAGCAAATCTGTATGTCAGTTCAAGCACATTCACAGTTTTTAGTCTATTGATAAATTCACTGCGCCAGTATCGTGCTTAAAAGATATGACAACCCCACTTACGGTAATATTCTGACACCAACTATGTTTTGAGTCTACAGTGTTGACAACAATAGTTTCAATACTTAAGTCCTGACTCTCGCCACTAATTCCCACTTCATTAGGTTCAATGTCCTCATTAGATTCAATGTTATGAATGTTTTGGGCCTTACAGGCGTTTGCAAAATGATTAAATTTTTTGCATTTTATACATTTCTTTCCCCAAGCAGGACAATTTCTGTAATTGTGAGTTTTAAACATTTAGAGTAGACTTTAACTGTTCTTTTATTTGTAATGTTACTCGAATTTGGTAAAGTAATGTTATGAATTTTAGATCCTACATTAGTTGTTTCGTCAAGTTGTGAATCAAGTTTCATTAGTTGCACTTGTTTTTTACTCTCCTCCCTAGCCGTGCAGTAGTGAATTGCTTTATCAAGTTTCAAATCACTCGTCATCAACAACCTTTCTTTACACGCTTCATCTTTAGTCCCTATTATCAATAGATCTCTTACAAGGCTTTCTTCCTGATCCCCGAACTGACATTTTTTTGCCTGATTTTTTAGACTAGTTACAAATGACTGAACTGATTCGTCGGACTTTTGCCTGAGGTTAAAGAAAGTATACCTATTAATAACAGTGTTTACTTTAGGCTCAAAGTATTGGTCAAAACATTTAATTACATTGTCTAAATTGTCTTTTTCCCCATCATCCAATTCAAAGGTGTTGAAAATGTCTAGGCAACCATCCCCCATTAAACATAGCAGTAAAGCAACTTTGATTTTCCCCGAATTTTTAGATTTTTCAGTTGCTTCCAGGTACAACAGAAATTTTTGCTTGAACTTAGTCCATTCATTTAATGTGTTGCTATTTAAATCAATAGCTGACGGAGGTTTTAAAAGGTCCATTATTTTATTTAAGTTTGTATATTACCTTTACCGCTGCCACCAATGATAAAGCTTCATAAATATATTTTATTTATTGGTACTGAACACTGGTTTTTAATAGAACTCACCATGAAAACTCCAAAACTAACATAAACACAACAAACAATAATAATAATAAATATTACATCATCTGATTTAAGACAGAATAAATGTCACAGTAATGAAATGTTCAAAACCACAAAACGTTTAAAAGAAAATGGCGAACCAAGAGTAAATTTAATTGGGAGTAGTTTCAAACAAACCCCACCATTCTCATTGTAGAGAAGTCGAAACAACGCTAACTGCCCCGTCAATGATGTAAATCTTCACAATAAACTGATTAATTATACCGCAAAATTAATGTTTACGATCCTCGTTAAAGAAGGTTGTATATTACAGGTAACATCCATATACAGTAGTGTCTATATCTAGATTTGTGTGATGATAATTAACTTAGGATCCTACTTGAATAATGGCAGCTACAAAGCAATTGTATGAGATAAGTTTATTTCTTATTTAGAAGGAATTAGAACCTTGCTATAAAAGCTAACCATTTTCGTCCTTGTATTTTACAAGCTATAAACGGCAAAAAAAACAAAAACAGAACCAAGATAGCACATTGTAAAAGTTTTCTTTCACTTAGAAATTAAAACGTAAGAATAATGCGCACCATCCAACTGTCTATAAAATAAAGGGAAAACATCTATTAACTGACTGGACAGTTAAGTATATCGGACACATCGCAAAATGGTTCAGAAACTACAACGGGATATAGAATTGCTTGCAGTATCCAAGGTAAATGTTGCTTCATAAGGAGTAAAATTGTAGAAGGCTGACACTACATATTGTAAGTAATCACTGAGTATAAAAATTTATTTTTACTTATAAAATTCAACACATAATTAGCGTCAATATTTTTATTTTAACAAATACAATTGATTTGTTGCCTTGGAATAAAACCTTTGTATTTTTCCTAAGTTTGATTTGCTTGGATATTATTTGAGTGTTTTAAGCTATTCCGTTACACTCAGTTTATGTATTCCGTTCTAGGGGTCCACAAAAATATTGCAAGCTATTAGAGTATACTTCATATGTTTACCCTTTTCACATCTTTATATAGGGAGGGGGGGTAGTTTGTCAAGAAGTAAAACATTGCATCAATACATGACTGTCCAAATGTACCCTATGTTCTAACGTCCCACTCTAACACTTATAGGCTATATTGATCAATTTTACCGTCTGTTAACACTGTTGAAATGCATTTGAATATTGATAAAAGATAGTAATGTTTTCATATATTCAATAATAATAATTTATCCAAAGTGGTTTACTTTACTCTACTTTAGTTTCCATTACTAAAAGTTTAAAACAAACCGTTATTTAAGAACCAAGTCTTAAGATTCCCAATTTCCTTCATACAGTAGAGTGTAACACCGTGTAAAACATACTCCCTTAGTAGATTTCCCATCCTTGTGGATCCGCTAAAGAAAGTTAGTTATTTCCGGTGCACAATTTGTTTACAGTTGCATCGGTCGTGTTTTGTTTACAATTTGTTTCTTGCTATTTTAGCCATTTCAAACCGCGCTTGAACAAATAAAACGATCTAATCATAAACAATAACTCGTCTCTATCTTATATAACCAAAAAGTAAAGCACAAAAATCATGAAATGAACCCTAAAATAATAAAAACTAAATTTAGTGGACACTAGCGATCAGTTTCACCGGACGAACCATGCACGTAAAACGAGCTTCAAAATTTAGAATGCAACGAGAAGTCCCAGAATGATAATACTAATGGTATAAGGAATACAACGTACGTTCTAATGAGAATTAAAATGAGTCTTTTTTTGTTTTTGGCTAGTAACCAATCACACCAATATTCGCTTTTTCGATAGTGATAGAAGGATTGGTATGGTTTTTATGCACTGGATAAACGTTTTAAAATCAATATATATTTATTTTCTTTGCCATGAAATTGTTGTAATTATAATGTGTGAAGTATATTTACTATTTATTTGTGAATGATTATGATGAAGTTGTAGGTAAAAAGAATTATTATTTTTCAAAGATTCAGTTTCCGAAATATTACACGAATCCAAACAATTTATTTTTAATTTACTTTAATAAATAGTTTCCCTCGAGTAAATTAGACCTGTAAGTTGGCAGCACTGGCCGTGTCACTATGTTAAATTGTGTTTACTTATTGAGTGTGGCCACATGTTTGGTAAATGTATTGGTTTCTACTTACCTACCCGCTATATAAATTTCACCAGAAATCGTACCGTATCATTGAAGAGTGTTAAGTGATTAAAATGTCATTGATTTACATTGAAGAAACATATTCAAGTGTCAAAATACTGATTTTGATGTGAGCATAAGCAAATTCCTATGTTTTGGTTGCAAGTAACACTTATAAATAAACTCATATAAACTAAAGGTTTAAAAAATTTTAGTGGATGTAAATAAAACTAAAAAAATAACCATGTGTTATATAATAGTTTAAAGATTCTATGTTGGCAACACGTTAAATCAAAATTCATGTTGTATGTTCATTGTTAATAATTTGTGAACAGCTCAGCTATCAACAACAGTTACAGTGTACACTTGTATATCAATTCTCTATTCATTTCTATTACATCTTGTTAAATAAATCATTTCAAATGTATCATATATAAATCTTTTCAATCATCAACTCAAACAATACAAATGCACTACACATGGCCACGACACTCTTCATTGTATTATTTGATTAATTCACCTTCTTTTAACATATTCAGCTTTCTTCCAGTTCAAAACTTCCATTTATCTCCTTGGGTAATTTGTCACTCGATAACAAAGGGAACTTTGGTCATTTGCGCGATATGTGAATAAGATACCGTCTGAACATGACGTATGACATATAAGAGTTGGAAGATAATTATTAATTATCATTGAATCAATTATTGGTAACTAAAGTTAATTTGACTGTAAGTTACGTGAGTTGGAAATAACACTGAATAAATAATATTTGATCAATGAGAAGGTAAAATATACAATGGCTTGAGGTGAATTTTGAACTACCTATTAATTGGATTATAGACAAAAAAATTTATAATATAAACAGTCGCAATACACAATACGTATGCGCTGACAAGTTCGTAAATTAGTGTCATTTTTTCCTTGTGAAAATACAAATTTTTTATAGTTGTTTTAATGTTATTTAATATTTTGTTTAAATATTATCTACTTTTTTGCTTTTTATTTTGGCATGTCTGCTTAGCAATTTAATTTTAACTGTACTTTCAATTTGAAAAGTGTCTATCAAAGGAATTCTATTGTTTTAACCATTCAGCCACAATGAATGTGAGTCGTATAGTCTTGCTTTCAGGTAGCTTGAAGTCTTGAGCCTATACCTTCCCTTTATATATTTGAGACTGTGGTGTATTGCCGTTTCCAATATTTGACAATTCAAGGTAACGCTGTTCACATGGGACTAAAAAAGGTATTTTCGTACAGTCTCACTGCACACAGCTGATGTTTCGAAACACCTTTCTCAAGTAGGTGTCAGGTTCTTAAATGCTCTTACTAAAAGACTCAATAATGTAGCCTGTAAAGTTCCCGTTTGTTCAAAAAAAGACTGAATCGAGAGTTGAAAATTCCGATGAACTACGATGGATGAGTTCATAAAATACCGATAGAGCTGAATTGATTAGAAAATGTTCTTCCCAAGGCGTTTAATGAGTTTTTAGTCATAATGTTTTTAGTTACTTCTGTTATTACTTTTTACAAAGGAAGTTATTAATTGTTATTAATATACCGTTTCAATATGGACTACGTAGTTTTAGAATTTTCAAGTTTGCTGCCATTTGGAAAAATTTCGGCTTTTTTAACAATTGAATCAATATTTTTAATGCATTTTATGATAGTTTGTAGAATATAGATACGATTTCAAGACTTAATTACATTTTGCGTTTTTGCTCTAAACTTCCTCGGAGAAAAATGTGTGTGGAGAATGTACACCAAAAGTTATTTTTTCTTAGTTGTAACTCACTGTAACTCTAAACTAGTTCCTTAAGGGAAAAAAATTAGGATTAAAAACGTTTTAAATCTCATTTAAATTCTTACACAATCATGAAATACACGGTGTTACATAAGAAATATTAAATTTATCGATCACATTATAAAAATGGTCATCATTTTTTCATTCAAAATCACCCCCAAAATAATCTTATAAGATAAAGGTGAGTACACTATAAGAAGTTAACTGGCCTTATCATGGTAAAAAGCTATTGTCACACTTAAACTTAAGCTGGTGCACCCTGTATATATACGTAAATGTTTAATAGAACTCCTGAGTAATTCCAATATTTCAAACAGTGTACTAATTGTCTTCAATAGCAAACATTTTAGTAATGGATTTGTAATAAATATACCACTTTGTACCACAAAAATCTAAGTGATAATAAACAGTCAATTGATCAGGTATTGGATGTAATTGTTTTAACCCAATACTGTATTGCGGGTCTGCGTGACTTGTGCTTGTTTAAACTTTCATTTCCACTTCACCCAAAACCACGATTGACAGAACATTGTTGGGGTGGAGTTGATCAACAACAGAAAACTATAGAACTGCTTGAACATAAATTTGTTGCTTTGTATGTAATATAGGTGTCACACGTTTAATTATTAATGTTTTGCTAAGATTTGACAAAATGAGCCTTTTACTAGACTTTAGTAAATTTAGAATGATCCTCATGGCTACAGCGCGACGTTTTTAATGTTGGATCTTGGAAGAAAGATATATTCGCATTAAACAGTTTATTCATTAATTTATATAATTAGGCTATACTTTTGCAAAAATCTCACGTATAGCAATTAAGGCAATTAAGGTGAGCAATTATACAGGGTGTCTCAGACCTCATATTAATATAAATCAGCTATTTATAAATGATTCTATTATTTTTTTTCTTTATCATTGAGGAGATTATGGTGTTTGATAACAGGATAGCTGTGTTTTTATTATCACCAAACCTGATTATAACTGAAACCCCCTATTTTGACCATAAAGAACTCAGCAAAACTATTTTTAAACTCAAAAAAGCATCCAAAAGGGCAGACTTTGGGTTGTGAGAGTGCATCGCATGTTGTGCAGTTTGAATTATTCTTGCTTACAAAAGTATGTAAGAAAATGAAAGGCACTTTGCACCTCTCTAGAAGTCAACGAGTCCAGCAGTAAGGAATCGAAGACCTTTAAAATGAGGTAAAACTATATACAACCCTTTACATTTGAAAATTTCCCAAAAACAACCTCCACCCCCCAAAATATGCCCTTTTGGGCGCTCTTTTGAGTAAAAATATAATTTTGCTGAAATCTTTAGGGTCAAAATAGGGGGTTCCAGTTTCAACCAGGATTCTATTTGCTTTCAAATTGGAATTATAGAAGCTGGCCGGGTGGTCTAAAACACCCTGTATCAAGAGATCATAGGAATTTTAATATTTTAGTTATCATTTTTTCATAGTAAATGAATCGTATTCAAAACTTTAGCATAAAACCTCTGCCAAGAATGTTAAGTGTTTAAGCTTTTTAATTGTTTAATAATTTATTTTTTGTTTTTAGGAAAGTATGTTTCGTGAGTCATATTGTACTTTGAACTAAAAAAAACTAACTACTTTGATCCAATTTCTGGTATTAAAGCTGGACGTAGAAACTATAATGTTTAAAGTAGAAAATAGTGACGAAAAAAAACTAATTATTATGATTAGTGCTATATCTTTCATGCATTAACGCTTTGTAAAGTTAAATGCTACTAAATTTTAATAAAATGTACCAAGGACAAATGGTTCCTGAAAGATTAAATTAGAGGAATATATCCCAAAGGATTCCAGGACATCTTATCTCCTCCGACAGTCCACTCCAAGATCAAACGAAGCTGGGTCATGTAACCGTTAAGGTTAAGTGACTCAGTCTATTTCATTAGGTGTACGACAAACAGATGTTTTCTTGTGAAATTTATTATCACTTTACTATTACTATTACTTATAGAAATTTATTCCAAATACATTTTTCGGAATGGAAAATTTTTATATAAAATGTGACCGATTTCTCTAATATTGCCGAACATAAAGAAGATCATAGAATAGTACTTATCATAAAATTTCCACTGGACTAATAGAGTAGAAATGTTTAATAGATTCAATATACCACAGATAGACATATTATTATTTCAAAACTCTTGATAAATTCAGGGTGTTTTTTTCAAAGTCAAAGTGGGGTAAGTCAAAAATCATAGTTTTGAGATAAACTGTTTTATTTACAAAATTGTCGTACGTCAAAGTAGTTTGGATTTTGGAGAAAATTTTTTGACACATGGTACAGACCACATTGTTATTACCTCTCTAAATTAAGAATGTACAAAAATAATTGTTTATTTAAAATTTATTAGTGTTTAAAAAAACTTACACCACTTTGCCTTAAATAATTTGTGCATTTTGATATTCATTCTCATTAAAGTATATGTTTACAACAATGGTAGACAATTTTCAGACTTACACCACTTTACCTGAAAGGGTGACTTAGTTCACTTTTACTTTTAAATCTTTGTGCTTATGATTTAAAAAAAAATAGATGAAAAAATATGACTTACACCATTTTGCAAAAAAAGAAAATGGATCAGAGTAATTGAGTTTAATAACCAATAAAAGTCAATATTGTTACAAAGATTTTTTTTATTAACACAATTTGTTACTCAAATTTAAAATTGTCCTCAAAGTGTTTCATAGAAATTTCCTCAATTATTTTCTATATGTCATATGCCTTGGTCCTCTTCGTCGTTCACTTGTTCTAAAGGACCAATGTCCTCGACACTATCACTGGTATTCAAACACTGGTAATAAGCATGATAAATTGGTGGTATGTAGGGCAACACCTCTGTCATGTTTTGTTTTTTTTCCTTTGTCACTGGTAGAGGTGCTTCATAGAGGCAAGGCCAATTAGACCAAGAGATACCTGTTCAGAGAGATTAAGCTTTTTCTTTTTTTGATTTGACCAGACAAGAGAAACACTGTTAAAAGGTACATCTTCTTGTATTGTTTCCTTATAGAACAGTTTGAAAGGTTCTCCCCTTAAAAACCTTATCCATTGAGTTTTTAACCAATTAAATTTGCCTTTATCCTCACTTTTAGTTCTCTGGGTCACTGCATCACATAGCTCTTTTGCTGATTTAAACTCCTCACGTGTCATAGAAGTTACATGGAATTTGTTTTTGGTTTGTTTTTGGAAGTTGTGTGACCAGACCAGCTGTAAGTAACTATTTCCAAACACAGTAGTGGTGTAAGTCAGACTTCGGCCACTTTGCTTACTTCGCATAAGTCATGTGTTTATACCAAAAAAGAGACATAATGTTGTAAGGCATAGTGGAGTAAGTCAGACTTGGATCACTTTGCGTTGAAACAGTTTCATACCAACACAATGTGGAACAGTAAAGTGCTGCCTCCTAGTGACGCTAGAAATGAACTATGACTTAGCTCATTGTGCCAAAATATGAATCAGTGAACAAGGAATCAAAGTATGGACTTGACACATTTTCGCCAAAAATTGACTTACACCACTTTGACTTTGACCTGCCCTTATGTAAACCAAATAATTATTAAAATGGTATATATTACCTGTTTCCGTCTGTGATCCTATATTTGTTGTATAGAGCAACCGGTTTCAAGGTTATAACCTCATCTTCAGGCTCTTGTTGTCAAATAATTATGACAACAGTGAGGCACATTTTAACATAAAATCCAACTCATATGTTGGTATATCATTTCTTTCTTTTCTTCATTTCCGATCAGCTAATAGACATCGTTCAAGCTATGTATTTACTGTTATTGATAATTTATAAAAAAACATGACGTGATATGGTTTCACATGCTCAAACAGAGCTTGAGGAAACGCCAAGAAATGAATTATTCACAATAGATTCCAAATACAATTCATAGATAACTGTAGAACAATGCATATCAGCTGAATAAAAGCAATAAAAGTGTTGAAAGGCGATGAAAAGAAGAATAGAAGGGTAACAAAATGAGAGATAGTAATTGCAATTTGGGTTGCGTTTTAAAACACACCGTGTTGTTAAAAGTTATATTAATAGTAAAAGATGCAATATGTTTTACACGTTAAGACTCTTGATTAACACTTAATCATTTAGATATCTTAAGGTTCCATATAGTGGTTTTCCTTCAAAGAGTATTAACACTTGTGGAAGATTTTGTTTAATTAAAAGTGGCTGTGTTTTAAAATAAATTCTGTTATACTTGGCAATCGCTCTATTTCTAGCAATAGATCCACTGGTATTAACTTTTCCAACTATTATGTGTCTTATGTAAATACATAAAAATACTATAAGTTTTTTAATTACATTAATGAAATAGAATTTTAGTCTGTAAAGAACACACTGCTTTATTTAAATCAACGTGTGACTTTGCGTCTTAATGAGAAAGTAAAACAACAGTTGCCGATTAGAATTAATTTACTCAGTTCTTGTATAATTTCTATGAAATATTAGTAAAATACTAGAAGATAGTTCAACATTCAAATAATGATTTGACAAATTTAGTATAAACTATTGTACTGTTTAAGCGTTTACTCAAATCCAGACCACTGAATATATGCGGAAAAAAGTTACAATTATTACAGTGGAACCTTGATTAGAAGACCCTTGATAACAAGTGTCATTTTCAAATCCCCTTAAAATGATTTTACCCCTAATCACATGTCACATCCTACACACCCTAAATCACAAACCTCGATAAGAAGTCAACCTTGATAACAAGTCTTATTTTACGATCCCCATGAGAGTCTTGTTATCAAGGTTCTACTTTATTTGCAATTAGTAATAACAATTACATTACAATGAAGTGGTGTTGTTAAAATGGAAGTGGTGGTTTATAATGGTATAGAACGTTGAGTAAAAAAATCAAATTACATTTTCTACATTTAGCTTCTTCACAAGAAATGTAAAAATAGTAATGGCGTGAATACGTAACTAAAATAATGTATAGTCCAGGAGCAAACTGCACATATCCAGCTTCCGTGGGATTTTTTGTGAAGGGAATGTGTGACTATGTGGAATCTCTTTATTATATGTCACATAATGGTGTAGTACCGGGTGTTTACCCTCAAATTGCGGGGTTTGGTTTTTATGACGTCGTAAATCCAAGATGGCCGCCATGTGTGACATCTATTCATTAAATTAATAATAACTCTTTTCAGAGTAAAATAATAGAATTTTAATTTACACCATTGAATTCAGCTCAAAAAATCAAACAATTTGGTGTTTTGAATCATTGCTCTATGACCATTGGTTACCGAGATATTGAAGGCGGAAAACACAGAACATTGTCCCCATGTTATCCTTATGAGGAAAAAATAAAATTGTATATCTAGCTTATTACTCAGCATATCTTAATAATAATTGGTATGTGCTTTAACTTAGTAGAGATCTACTTGATTATGGCCTAAAATCCCCCATTTTTACATTTCCGTGGCAGCAAACCTGCATACTAACTTCCAATGTTATTCTTATGGACAATTTTTTGCATGCTTGTTCATGAACATACTTTGAGAAATGATGATGTGTGGCTCCATTTTAATTATTTATTGAAGCATTTGCAATTCGTTGAGTATACAGGTCAGCTGCTACGGGGGTATTGTAGCTATAAAAAATATCACAAATTATTGGTATAAAATAAAATAAAATAGACTATAGTTCTGGGTCATATGTAATTTCGTGTGATTGTATGATTGGTGGTGATAGATAGGTAGTGACATATAGAATCATGTACTACCGGGTGTTTCGTCTGAAAGTGTGGCCAAGCTGGTGTTTTTGGCCCGCCGTCTTGGATCCACCATATTGGATATTAATATAATTTTTTAAATGTAATGCAGGTGTTGTGACTCATCATTATAAACTATAGATGTTTACGCTAATTTCAATTCCGAAAACCGTTTGTAAATATCGTCTTTCGTTTCGAAGATATATTGAAATGAAAACTCCCCCCCCCATACATCTTTTACGGACGTTTCGTACTTTGATTATTTTTCTCATATATCCAGTTCTTATTATCGCTTGCAATTCGTTATAGTCTTAAAGTATTCAGTGATGTAATGGCTTTTATTTAAGCTATCGATCATTAAAATCGGACTAGTTAGAGTTGAGCTATGAACCACAACACAATATTAAATTTAGCTTTTTCCAAATCAGTTTTATTAAAAGATTTATATCTCGGTTTGTTAATACGGCAAAAGGTTCATTCTAGTCTTAAATTACTCAGTAAATGTCTGGTTTAAAATGTTATTAATCACTAAATGAAATCTGACTAATTGAAAATGAGTCATGGGCCTTTATTTAACATTAATAATTATTTTTATTTAGAAATTTTTCTTTGGTTAAAGCAATTAAAGACGTACAGGGCTGGTCATCAGGGTTACAACATTTGTTTGTTGTAAGTACAAAGTAAATGATGTGTGATGAGGCATATAAGACTAAAAGGTTCCACGTCTAAAAATTGTAACACTGATGACTAGACCTGTATGTCTTTAACCAAAGAAAGTTTTGGACATAAAAATAATTTAATGTTAAATGATGGTCCATGACTCATTTTAAAATAACTTAGTCAGATTTCATTTAGTGATAATTAAAATGTAAAATCAAACATTAACCAAGTAATTTGAGACCAGGAAGAACTTAGTGACTAACTAATAACCCGAGATATACATATTTTAATAACAACAGAACTTTTTTTCTTTTTTTGCTGAACTCCTGCATCAATCTTTGAATATTTCCAAACTTCCTATTTATTGCATTGTTATTTATTTTTGTTAATATAGTCTATCCTGTTGTTATTGCATTGTTATATCTTGTTCTTGTACAGAGTTTATCATATTGTTATTTTTCTGAAAGTTTTATCTGTTTTTCGTTTGTTCTGCCTCTTTACTGAAGTTTCACTCGGCTACTGCATTGCATCATTGTTATTGTTCCTATACTGGTTTTGTTTTTCGAATATCTCGTTTTGTCAACTTGTTCAGATAGTTTGTTATTTATAGTTGTTACTTATAGTTTGTTATTCATAGTTTGTTATTTATAGTTTGTTATTTATAGTTTGTTATTTATAGTTGTTATTTATCTTTTTATGTCTTGTATTCAAGTCTTGTTTTCCAGTTTTTTTTTCACTACTTTTGTACTGGCCTGTGATTTTTTTCTGTTTCTTCCGTATGTAAGATTATTGTATTATTCATGTAAAAATGGTGCAACCGTTAACAAATAAATAAATAAAATAAACAGAATTCTAATAAGTTAAATTTAATATTGTGTTAGGGTTCGTAGCTTGACTCTAACGCTCTAACTCAACCGAATTTAAAGATCAATAGCTCAAATAAAAGCTCATACATCACTAAATATCTTAGGACTAGAACGAACTGCAAACGTTAATAGGAACTGGAGATATAAGAAAAATAATCTTAAAAATGTTCAAAGTACGAAACGTCCGTAAGAAATGTATGGGGGAGAGTTTTTATTTGAATATATCTTCCAAACGAAAAAATATATTTAAAAACATATTTCAGCATTGAAATCAGCGTGGAAATTTAGTTCATAATGATGTGTCACAACACTAGCATTGTATAAAAAAGTTATTAACATCCAATATGGCGGATCCAAGATGGCGGCCGAAAACACCAGCTTGGCCACACTTTCAGACAAAATACTCGGTAGTACATGGTTCTACATGTCATTACCTATTAATCTCCAACAATCATACAATTGCTTAATTCAAAATCCTACAAAATTACATATGCCTCACAACTATAGTCTAATTTATTTTATTTTCTAATACCTGTAATTTGTTTATAGCAGACCTACCCGTAGCAGCAGACCTGTATACTCAACGAATTACAAATGCTTCAATAAATAATTAAAATGGAGCCACACATCATCATTTCTCAAAGTATGTTCATGAACAAGCATGCCAAAAATTGTCCATAAGAATAACATTGGAAGTTAGTATGCAGGTTTGCTGCCACGGAAATGTAAAAATGGGGGATTTTAGGCCATAATCAAGTAGATCTCTACTAAATTAAAGCACATACCAATTATTATTAAGATATGCTGAGTAATAAGCTAGATATACAATTTTATTTTTTCCTCATAAGGATAACATGGGGACAATGTTCTGTGTTTTCCGCCTTCAATATCTCGGTAACCAATGGTCATAGAGCAATGATTCAAAACACCAAATTGTTTGATTTTTTGAGCTGAATTCAATGGTGTAAATTAAAATTCTATTATTTTACTCTGAAAAGAGTTATTATTAATTTAATGAATAGATGTCACACATGGCGGCCATCTTGGATTTACGACGTCATAAAAACCAAACCCCGCAATTTGAGGGTAAACACCCGGTACTACACCATTATGTGACATATAATAAAGAGATTCCACATAGTCACACATTCCCTTCACAAAAAATCCCACGGAATACAGTTTGCCCCCCGACTATGTATGAATTGTTTTGGTTCATTCGCATTTTTAAATTAATTTGCGTAATATCCTTTTGCATTAGATGTTGTAACATGCAGTTCTAAAACTGGGTTCCTTTATGAATAAATGCTTATAGTGCTGGAATATACCACAAACTGAAGGTAACCATAAACAAAATGCCAATAATGCTAGTTTATACAATTTAATAATGGTAGTATTTTCTCCTTAACCAACGATAACAACATACACATACTATACTTAAAGTGTTTATTGAGAACTCGTAAAATTGTGTTCACACCTGATGCAAACTACTTATTTTATAAGTCTATATTAGTTAGATATTTTCCGGCATTACTACAACATAGTATACTCAATTAATAAGTAAGAGCTAAGAGTGTCTACTATGTGAAGGAAAATTATGTGTGTAGTATTATTTTTGTAATGTAGGACGTAAAAAGTTAAGAGTTAAAATCAATGCATTTTATTCCCAAAAAAGATCCAAACACTTGTTAAATTTAGAATTTTTCGTTAATTTTAACGCTCTTCTAGAAATAGAGATTTATTTCAAACGGACAATAGAAAACAATTATTTTTCAGATGAACGATATTTACACTACGATACGAATAGGATTGTCAAAACCCACATGTCACGCTAAAATAGCCTTAAACAGACATATCTTGAAGCCGTGATCATTGTATAGAATATTTATGATATTTGATATCATAAAACAACAAATCATAAGTTGTTTTTCACATGAAAATCATATAACATATGGCTTTAGCCGTCAGTTGTGAAAAATATTATCAATAAGCATAAAAAGTTCCGATTTATTATTTTTAATATTTTAATAATTACATTTTTCTATGATTCTAATAGTATTCGTACTTGAAGAGGCCAGGAGAAAAAAGATGAATCTCCAAGAGGCGACATTTAAAGAAAACTGAAATAGAAACTTTGAGTACCCATAGCAAAGAGTTGAAGAAAGAATCAGTGATTTTTTTAGTAGTTATGTTGTAGAACACATTCTGCTTGAAAGACACACCTATAAGGAAATATGTTTATAATTGTATTTATTAATAAAATGTATACCTATTTCTATTATTTTTTACAAATATTTTTGGGAAAAATTATGAGGGTCTGACCGGTAAAAAAAGATGAGAGTCCATAGAATTTAAAAAAGTAATTAATAAAAGTATTTTATTAATCACAAAGTAACATTTTTTGGTTTGAACAGTAAAATCATGTATCTTGCTCATAATATAAATTGTAATTAATACAATATACATTTTTAGATTTTTTCCTATTTTTCCTTATCTTTGGGTAAAGACTTAGGTTAATATGTTATGCTAATACAACTTTTGTTAACCTCAAACATATTGTTTTGATTCCTGGTACAAATCAATTTCATAGGTTCTACGAATATTAATTCCCAAGTTGATAAATAAAATATTCATAGTGTTGAACATTTCATACTGTATTTCGTCGAATAAATCGTATGGAATATCCAATAGAAATTAAATTGATCATTAAACACCATTCGCTGAGTTAGTCATTCCGGTTAACAATGACAATAGTAAACGTGGGAAACATTTTGAGTGGGGATTTTAAACACAATAGTTGCAGAAATTTGAGTTGTATTGGATATTGTTATTTTATGCATTGAGTCCTGGAATAATAATATTTAATTTTATCGGGAGAGATTCGCAGAATAAGATATTTTTGCAAGCTTATACAATGAAGCTTATTTCATGAAATGAAAAAGTCAAGTAATATGACACATGATATACTTTGTAGTTTATCATAAACAATTCGTTATTGGAATAAACGGGAAACCGGGGTATGAAAATTTGACTTATGATTGCTTTTGGTAATATGTATTCAACCTCAACGATGCTGTAGAAAATATGTTTCTAATGTATAAATGTTAGATCTATAGCTACCCAGTATTATTCATATGTTTTGTTTATTATTTTATATGTTATTTGTTTTGACAGATTGTTAGGTGAAGGTTCATTAAACGAAAGCCTGCAAGAATGATTCTATATAGGATTAGCCAATTTGAATATATCATGTTTATATTACAGTACTTCGACTATTTTTTTTTTATTCTCCTATGTAAATAGTGTTATTTATGTTTTAATTGAATCTATATTTTCATTAATCCAATAATACCATAGATGGATGGAATTTGTTTTAAATAGTAATGATTTTACAAAATCTGCAAATGCCCAGAAACACGCATCGCTTTATTTGACTTAATTTGAAGCTTCAATAATTAGTTTGTGGTGTCTAACAGCATGTCGGCTTTAATCAGCAACAAGACTACAGGATGCACCATTCATCCTACACTTATCTCCACTCGTACGTGGCTTAAAATGCCTACCTTCGTATGATAGCATTTTAATTGAAAGTATTGACGTCTAATGTGTCCTTTAATGTGTTTTTCGTAAAAATCCCAACTAATATGTCATAATTAGGCAATGGATTTTGGTTAAAATACACATTTCCGTACATTCCTGAATATTTAATTTCAATTTTGTCCATTCAAAACTCGTCAAATTTGTCAACATATGATTTGCTGCCTAAATTGTACCTACAAAACAATGACTCCTACCTTATTTTATCTTCCTAAGCAGAGGAGACATAATTTATAACTGGAAGTAATGGTGTTTACACAGTCAAACCTAATGGTGAAGACATTGCTATCTGGCTGCTTTAAATGACAACTAGTTAACGTCAAGCGAGGAAGCCTTTATTCCTTTTTGTCCATTTTAGCTTCACGCTTGTTTTTGCCACCTCAGTAGTCTCGTTGTTCTTTGCGGTTCTTTCTATAAAGGAAAAACCTCCAATAAGTATTTCATCAAAATACGAAACATCTCCATAAAGAAATAATAAATAAGTAATTTTGATATGCAGTTAACTTTTATAAAAACGAATTACTAAATAATAGTTATTATAAGCATAACGAAAGGGGACTAATACTCTAATAAAAATACAAATTATCTGATGACACTTGTATTTAATGCAGACAACTTATAATGATACATGTATTAATCTTGTCGTCTACTCTTAGTAAGGAAAATATTTATAAAATAACATTTACGTAATGATTGTACATTGAGCATTATTACTAGTGGCTTACGGAGTAGGTGAGTACTTGTGTCATACAATTGGCTTCTACATTGGCTTCTGAATTTGAGATTCTCAATGATGAAGATTAGAAACATCTATTTTGTTAACCATACTAACAACTAATTCAATATATTGTTTTTAGGTTTATTATTTGTTTGCTTATTTTTTATCTTTTGTAGTTCAACTAATAAGAAGATGGTCGGCTTATGTTCATAAATGAAATACCCTTCTACTAACAGGATTGTTTTCCATGATTGGTTTTTAAAATTTTTAACTCTGTAATACACAAACACAAAAAAGATGGGTGATATTTTGAGGAGTTTTCGAGCCTGAATATCTCTGTACACTCTGAAGCTAATGGAGATATTAAATTTACGACCATTTGAGCTGTGTTAAGGCTGTATAGGAAACAGATTTTTGCCTCTTAGAAATAAGATAAACCTAATTGCATAACTTTTTACGGGATAAAGGTAAGTCACCCTTTTAAATTTAAGAAAAATCTTCTTTTATATGTTGAGATTACATTTAAGACACGTTTGGTATTGTATGACTAGGTTATTTTTGTTGAATGTTACAAGTATATATTTACTGTGTTCCAAATACTAAAAGTAGCAGTGGGCAGAGTGCATGCCATTCATATAAATGAAAAATACAGCGTTACCTTTAAAATCACAAGTTATAAATCAATCCTATACAGATAAAACATTATTGAAGTGCACACCTAGTTCAATAATTATAATTCCAATGTAAAACCAGGCTAACATTTAACAGTCGTGGTAACTTTACCTAATTCATAGATATTCTACTTCAACAATTCTTACGTCCCAAAAAATGTTACTGACCATTATTTTAGACATACAAAAAAACACATCCTTAATGCATCACTGAAACTGTAACTTGGTTATGCAATATTGAGTATAATGTCTCTGTACAATATATTATGCCAATACCGTGTATTGTATTTGTGTCCTCTGTGATATCCAATGGTGGCCACATTTCCCTATAATCGCTCCATGCTGCAGACAGTTATTGTTGACCACTGTTTACTGTCTTTGTTCTTGCAAATCATTATACCACATTGTTTAAAGCCACGATTTGTGGGATTCGATTTTCCATTGGCCGTTGTAATTCATTTAAAATTATATTCTAGAACTATTGGAGTTTTGGAAGTGAAAACTATACCTTAGTTACCTGCTAAGTTTGAAATTGGAAGCATCAGTGCTAAGTTTAATTCTTAAAATGACTTATGAGTCCTATTAAATTAATACTGTGAATTATGAGATTGAAACATAACAGGATAAAACTTAAGCCTCTTGGCAGTTAGTTGATATAAACACAACTTGTTCAAATTAAGGAAACTATATAATTTAATTTCTATGATTTCTGGATCAGTTATTCTACTTCGTTAGTAGTTTTTATCACGAACCACGTAATTATACAGTATTTTATACATACAAAAGGAAGGTTAAATATGCTGTGATAAAAAGTTAGGCTGAGAAAGTTTGTGTTATTAAAAAGAACTTAGAAGAATGCATGAACAGTTGTACGAGCTAAGCCAACACTGAAAGCATTAAATAGAATGTAGTTTTTAGCCACTTTTTCAAAAGCCAGAAGTTTCAAAATTTAAATGGTAAACGAATGTTTAAAGTTTATTATTGCCTTCATAAACATGTTTTATTTATTTTTCTATATTTAAATGGGATATCCTTTTTATGTGAAAGTTCTTATAAAACTTAGAAACAGTTTTCATATCAAACTATTACGTACAGTAAGTAGAGCCTTTATTAACCGTCACCCTCAGGACCGGAAATGTGATGGTTAAGCGAATACACGGATAACAGAAATCCTGATATAAACCTGAAGAGTGAGTTGATTTAAAAGGCTTTGGAACAAATAAAACCCTGTATAAGTAAAGAAACATATATATATATTTAAATAACTTACATACAAGAGTAATACAGAACCAATATTTTGTATGTTGCACAGTCCAAATTTCTCAGAGTGAAATAAAATAGCACTTTTAATATCGTACTGCAGCAGGCAGATGGTTAATCGGGTGATGGTTAATAGAGGTCCTACTTTGTAAAATAAGGTTTTGCAAACAAAATTCTTTGAAGGTTAAATCAAGAACTGTCAAATGCCCGTTCAAGAAAGTTTAACTTATATTCAGTTATATGTCAACGACCTTTTTGCACAAAGAAATTGACATTTGAAAAATGAAACACAGAGTGATTGACAGCAGTAATCAGCAATGTCATTGTCAACGTTTCTTCATATTTAATGACATTTTTGTGACGTCTACCTTTTATTTACCCAATATAGGTTGCTGTCTCGTAATTTTTATATTCTCGTCCTATGCTAGTATATAGAGACATTATTGTTTTCGTAATAACTTACGAGTTCGAGTTTTGATTGCAAATACACGCGTTTTGAGGTGAACCAACAAAAATTGTTTTTTTAAGTGATTTCTGTCAGTTAGGGTGTCCTATTTCGAAAAAAAATTCTGTATGTGAGTACTAATTCACAATATCTTTAGGCATTTTTAGGTTTTTAGAAGACTTATTTATGATGTTGGTTTCCCAATATACACCCATAAAATTACAAGAAATCAAATTTGTACATAAAAATTCAAACTATTTTGACATAAACTTTGTATGTCATTGTCTTTTTAACCGTAAAAAACTGTACAATACTGATGCAATATTAAAAGTTTTACTCTTAAAATATAATAGTTTCTCCCACCTCCCATTATAGGCTTAGGGGTTGCCGACAAGCTAATAAGATAAAGTATATGTTAGCTTACTAACTGATATAGTTTATATTATATTTTACATTCTTTAAAGTAAAAAAAATGTTACAAATTTAGAATGTTTAGTTTCACTACATAAAACAATGTTAAAGGAGAATTTAAAGGTTTTTAGAAAAGTCTATTTAAATACATCAAACTTGTATATGACAATTAGTAATTTAACCCACATTTTTCACGCCAAAGCCCCAGACACTAAACTGTGTAATATTTCATATATAGTTTTTGTTATTTTCATCATTAGTGTTCCAGTAAAGCGTTCTTTTAGTTTTAAGCTAAATAATATGTCCTTTCATTCAAGACAAATAGAAAATTGCCTACATGCGTAGTACTTCGTTCATTACCTATAACTAATTTATTCCGGAGCAAATGTTTAAATCAAAAACGATAATTTCCGATATTCAATATTAATTGTACGTATTTAAAGTGTATTTCTTTATCTTTTACAATAAATAAGAGATTTAACAAACTTACCTTTCAATACAATTCGTTGTAAAAACAAATCACTCGGATTTGAGAAATAAAAATGTATTTATTTTGATTAACTTAATTCACATGTTTCAGGTGATGGAATAACGCATATAAACGTTTAAAGTCTAAATCATTTACAAAATTATATAATCGATCGTTTTTACGAAAAAAACTACAGAAAATGAGCAATTTGTATATTTTTTCGTGTAGTGGGTAATAAAGCTTTACAAGGACACATCATTTATGAAAATTGATGCAGAAGTAAGGAAGTTATGGTTTACCTACAAAAGAAAGCACTTTAGAAATTATAATATATAAAGATTAGTTACGAAGATAAGGAAAACTTGAAATTGTTTGATGGTTTTAAACTCTGTAAACTATTGTAAAACACTCAGTTAGTTGATGCAATCTTTACCAAGTCAAACTCTAAAGTCGTTTGCACACTTTGTAATCTAGACTAATGATGTTTACTGAATCTAAGTCGATCGTGTTAAGTGAGTGACAGACTTCACATCGCTGCAAGTTACACTTTGGTGAAATTCAGTTTTAATTACCAGCTGATCTTGCGTCCTTCAAACTTTTAGAGTTATAGTGAACTGCATTGTTCAAATTTTTTAACATTCCATTCGTTGGTGGATTTGTTTACCAACCTGCTTAAGAGTTTAAATTTTTTTACAATTCTGGAAACCCGAGTGGATAGTGTTAATCTTCAAATTTTCAGTAAGATTTTTTTTTTACACCCTGATTCATTTTTTGAAATTAGACAACTAAATAGTTATGCTATCTGAAAAAAGGTCGATGGTTCCCAATACCATGAACAGCACTTTGGTGATTTTCTATATAAATTGTGATACTGTCAGGTGCAAAAAATATACACAAAATAAATCTAATGAAACATATAAAGATATGCTTATATTTGTATATAATTCCCCATATGAAACTCTGTTAAAAATTTTAAAAATTAACATTATACTGCCCATATTATGGATTATTAGGCGTTACATTTTAAAATGGAATATTTAAGTTTGGTTGAAAATAAATTTAAGTAGTTTTACTATCTTCGTTGTTACGGCATGTATGGATCAAATATCCTTTTTACTGCTTTGTAACTTTAACAACAATACCATACTACTATTTCTTTCTTTTTTCAATATCTTCAAATTGTATATTGTCGACTCTTATTTGTTGAAATGTTCAATCCTTGTTGAAATATGTGATTTGCCACCACTTATTATAAATTAATGATCCAATATCAAAAGATATTCGCAATTATTTGATTTAATTCAAACCTATTATGAACCTCAGGCTGTTAAATTGTACATTTACAATTTGGTATATATGCATTTCATTTGTTTAATTTGTTTTTACAGTAGTGGGAATTTTAATCATAAGTAATTAAAATCTATATTGCAACAAATACTTCCCTCGATGAATGGTGGAGTCATCTGAAAGTTGTGATTGATGTTTACAATCAGCAACACACAAATAGTAGCCCGCATGTCACTCTGGAGTGATTAAGGGTCTTTGATATTTCCAATATATCGACTGTCAAAATGGACGTTATATCCAAAAATATTGCTTTAAACAAATATATACATCGATTTGGAAAACTATATCAACAATCTATGGCTATGTTTTAAATTTATATAAATATACATCAAAACTGACCTTTGTATACTAAAAACAATTTACCATCACAGTTTTTGTTTTAACTACACACGTACAATCGGTTGGTATACAACAGGCTGTTATATTATGTCTGTTATGTAAAGATAAGTTTTTTACTTTCTCCCCCTATACCATAGTATATAAAGAAAGTATTGTTTTCGTCAACATTTTCGAGTTTGAGTTTTGAGGAGATATATCCGTTTTGGGTCCCCCTGGACACAACAAAGTGGTTTTCGAAGTAATGTCTGTGTGACTGTGTCTGTATGTGTGGATGTGTACAGAGCTACAACAGACTACACCTGTGGACCGATTGTGATGAAATTTGGTATATGGGTACCAATCCATGGCATCTCAAGGCGTTTTTTGATTGATTTTAAATTTAGATTTTTAATGGTGAATTTTCTATAAAAACCCATAAAATAATGGAACATTTATTTTCACAAAAACTGCCTAAAAGATGTTATTAGAAATTTAGTATGATGTAGCTCTTTAAATTTAGAACAAAATGGTAGAACTCCCATTCCTGTAAAAATTACGGTTTAAAATTTATTGTAAACTATGTCATGTCCAATAAGAAAACCTCATAAAATTACAAAACATCTGATTTTAGGAAATAAGCCGGTTATGATCACAATAAATTTGATATTGTCCTTGTAATTCTAAACAAAATCGTGCAATCTTTCATGTCTGTAACAATTATAGTTTAGAAGTTATTGCAACTTTGTGATTTTTGCCTTTACCTAAAATATTTTAGTTACTCCCATGGCTTACACATGCTAAATATTGTTGACAAGCTAATGGGAGAAAGTATGTATCAGATTGCTGATACAATTTATTTAATACACTTTGATAAAACAAACCAACCAGCGATCGTGTACTGATGTAATGACTAGCATTCAACTTTAAATGTAGGTTGCGCAAAACAGACTGTCGATGTGCATCAACAACAATGTCCCATCAACAATCAACATGGAACTATTAACAATCAACAATTACCTGACCAGCTGATTGACGAAGTAAACACATTGGTATCCGACGTGTAGTTGAGTTCATTTTAATATTTGATTTACATAGATAAAATACATGTATATTATTTATTTATATTGCAGCATAAACATTTAATATGAATATCAAGAATTCTATAACCGTAGGAGATAGGTTTGATACAAAATACAAGTTCAATATATTTTATCAGAGTACACTTAGGAATTGGGTCCGTGATATAGCGTAACCCCGAAAACAAACACCTCCTTTGAAAAGGGTTACATATTCTTATACGCGTGATTCATGAATAAAACCCCTAGGTTTAATGCAGACATTTACTCTTGAAACAAAAATTTTTTACTTCGATATTTTTAAGTACCTGAGTACAATTATATTTTCACTATGGCCAATAAAGTAAGCTCGAAAATCCACAAATTTCAGTTTAATTTAGGTTAAACTCCACCCATTCAGTGTTCTAGTTATCGTGTTTTCTACGAAATGATAATGAGAATGAAACAAGCAGAAGTCACGCAGACTTGTTATTGGTATGCATCCTAAAATTATTCCCTTCGCGTTTAAGCATTTTTAAATTTTAACAGATTCCTGACCTGTATTTCCCATATAATCATTGAAATTGCAAAATTGTAGAGAAATATTTGCTTGTAAAGGTTTAATATCCTGAACTAAAATATCACAATTTAACTTTGTATAGAAATTCAAAGTAATGGAATAATGACTTTAAAAAAACGTTGAGTAGCGTTGAAAATACGTGCTGATATACGCAAAGAATATTTTGTTACAAATTAGATTTTAGGTGATGTAAATCTTCACTACTAAGTATAAATGATTTTAGTGCATGTCTGAATACATTAAGGGTGACAATTTATTATTAAAAATATTTAAAAATAATTTAAAACTAGTTTTAAATATTTCCTAGTAATCTTTGGACGTAATTCACCAAGGGATAAGCTTACTTTACTTCATCACCAGACTTTACTTGAGTCAGTGACTTTTTGTAATTATTTAACTGTCACTAGCATACTTCAACGGTTTGTTTATTGGTATACTGTTACGTTTCAAAGGAAGATAAAATGTTTTGGTTTTTATGAATGTAATCTTGAATATGTTTAATTTTACGTCATTAATGCAATCAGGTCATTTGTCACTAGGTATCAAACCAAACCTTTGTCATTTATATGATATGTGGACAAGCAACCTTACAGTGCATGACTTATGACACCTTTGAAGTAGAAAATACTTTAATATGGAATAAAATTAACAACCAATTAATCAATGGGTAAAGTTAAGGCAACCCTAAAGGAACACAACACTTTGGTGTTGGTATACGTAAAGGAAATAAATAATAATTTATCGAAGGAAGGTATTTCCAACTGAAATTAATCTATGTGCCCAACGATAGCTATAATTTTTGTTCTCCTGTTGGGTTATCGTACAGTTTGAGTGAAACCTTAAGCTACCAACTGACCAAGTTGCCGACTAACTACCTTATAAAAACCACTATCTGTGTTGTCCTTGTACAATATTCATTGTGGGTGATATCTTAGATAAATATCCGCGAATTGAAGATAATTTTCTTTGTGACTGTATCTTTTGAACAGTGGCAACATTGATATTGCATATTGCAACTATATTCCCTTTTTTTGGACTTAAACTCCCCTTAGACTTGTGTTTATAAAAATTAGATTATTCGTAGCTAATAGTTAAACAAAAAGAAAGTATATTCAACTTATGGTATTTGCTAAGTTATTTATTTTTTCTTTTAAATTTTCGTCAAACTAATTTTCGTAACGTACAAAAAAAGTGCATTTCATATACAACGAGTGTTTATTAGGTGACTAGTCCCAAAAGTTAACTCAATTAACACCAATAATGTATTTTCAACGAATTGTACTACCCAGTTACGTCATCGAAACCTGGTCAAGTGATTTACTGTAAACTGATGTATAAAATGTATTTATTTTCTGTCATGTTCTACAAATGAAAAGCATTACATCATGTTCAAATAAATAAAACTTTTTCCACTGTGTATTTTAACTCTTAAATGCTGCACATTCCGTTAACAGCAAGCAAAACCAGCAATGGTAAATTTATAACAGACCACCAAACTATTTAGTATTCCGTCGCATTATCCTGTATTTAACTCGTATCTTTCCAATTACTAGAATATCAATAACGCTGCCAATATTTTACACAAAACACAATATTCTGTATCCTTTGTATTATATTTGTCCATTCTTGTTTTTAATTTGAAAACTATCATTATTGTCACAGTTTTAAATGCAGTAAAACTGTATTCTCTTTGTGGTTATAGTTTTTTATCCTCTTGCAAGTTTATTTGAATCGTTAATATGTATATTTAAAAAATAAATAGATTATCTAGTTTTGAATGGCGTTTCTATTCTACCCTTTTGATTTCAACTTTACTTTTAAGCTTTACTTTATAAAAAAGATATAGGTCTGTTATTCATTATGAATACTTCTTTGGGTCACTATACAATCCACCATGAGGGCAATCAAATTGCATTTGTTTTATTTTATGAATTCACTGTATATTTGGCAATCAGTTTGCTGATTACAATCGAACTAGGTTTTAAATAAAAGTAAAAAAAAATTAAAACTTTAAACAAAGATTTTAAATTAAACCTAACCAAGTAAACAACTCCACCTACAACCGACACATAACCTGTGGAGTGACGTACTGTATTTATAGGTTGTAAAGTGATGAAATAACATGAATGGTTTTGTAAATTTTATTTAAGAACACCTAATTATAAAAAAAACCGTAGTACTTGCCTACTTATTGCAGTAACTACTATTTGCAAAGGTGGGCTAGCTCGTTTAATAATGTTCTATTAAACAGGTCAAGAAACGTAGCAAAGCGAACCTATTATTTATCACCAATGTTTTTGTTGGAACGAGTTTATGTTTAATGTTTTGAATTGGGGCTGTTTGCTGGCACCAAGAACTAAGTGGGGGTAGACGGGTTCGAATCCCTAGGGACCCACTTAGTGTAAGTCTTGAGGGGTTTTCGCCGTTTTCCCTAAAAGCATTTGGTGCGCTCTCAAGTGTTTCTGGCGTTAACTTAATCAACAAATAAATAATGCGATGTTTTCTTTGTTTTAAGCCAAGTTGGTTTGTCTTGTAAAATTATGCTAAGGTATAACAATAAAATTAATTGATAAATCGTTGCCTTAAATGGTTAAAACCATATACCGTATTACCACATTAGTCTTTGATAAATCTGATTTTAGAATAAGAAAATACACAAATGATATTAAATGCATTAAACATGCCACATTCAAAACTGAAATCATATTTATCGGCCAGTAAATGAAAACTAGATCAATCGCTGCTAGATTATGATTTACTTACTGTTTAATCAAGTAAAAAAATGTATTCATAGATGGTAATAATTATATTTACTATCATATTTTTATTTGCTGTTTTTATGACTTTCAATATATAATCTTCATTAATTCTAACACCTTAAAAGGTTTCATCTGACACAAACTACAGGCAAAATATTTTAGCCATGGATTGATTATAACTCTGTACCACGAAAAGCTAAGCTATGATTCACTATCTATTAACCACGAATATTAGTTTTCCCCCCAATACTGTATTGCACGTCTACGTGACCTAAGCCTGTTAAAACTTGCTTTACTACTTCGCTCAAAACCGCTATTACCACAACTTTGTTTGGGCGAAGTTTATCAATAACTGAAAACCATACTACTGTTACAAACTAGATATGTTGATTCCTATAATACTGTAATGTAAATGTTACGTACTGCAATACTATTGTGTACTTGAAATTTCCTAAAATTCCTTCCCAAAGAGTTTTAGAATGTTTATGGGTAAGTGGGTTGACTAAATAACATTTTATATAGATTTGGTACCAAACGACTTTGTCTAGATGAATGTTTAAACAATGATATGCATAGAACAGTTTATTTCTTCAGAAGTGAGGATCAAATGTAATTAACAAGAATACAAATTACACGAAAATTACTTATTTTTTAGCATCAATTGTGTCATCATAGGCTATTCTCATGATTGTTTTGGGATGGTCACTTCACAGATATGTAAACACGTCAGCGAATTTAATGGAACTACTTACTTGACATAAAATTGTAAATTATGCCAGCTGGAGCAAAAGTCAACATCTTGAACGGATGGTATATAAATTAGTGTTTATTAGCATATTTCTATTCAATGATAATCTTCATTTTAGTGCATTTTACGTTATGGCTCGCAAGTTACATTACACACTTGCATTATGTATCTGCATTTTTACATTATTCATATTTTCATCAGAAAAAACATATAATAACTGAGCATAAATATGACCACCCTGTTAAGTACACAAAATTAAATATATTAAGTACTATAATAATCTAAAACACTCCTAAACAAGTTACAGCATATTTCTTCCATTTAATCAAGGTCAAGCTTCATTTAAAGAACTAAGAAGCAAATTAGTTCTCATCTTAACTGTTTGGGTTGTATTTCATTGTAATACTGTTGAATAGAGTTGCTGTTAAATAAATTGATTCGATGATATCCCATTGGAAATTATTTTAATTAGTTTTCAAGAATCACACGTATAAGGGTTTCAAAATAGTGCATAGGTAGGTATTCTATGGGAAATATAATTATATATTATAATTTACAGTTTCTTTTAATACTTTTTTCGGATTGCACTGTTTGGTTCAACCTTCTCTTTATTCATGCTAAATCAACTGATTCCTGTTATTTGGCTTACAAATTGTTACTTTTTATTCTACAATTTCAACTTTTGACAAAAAAAATGAAACGTTTCAACCAGTTGATTGTTAATATCTTTATTCGTTAAAAGACAAGAGATTTTCTCTGACATAATGCACTTTTGAATGCTCAATTAACTCTTTTTGTTGTTTTTCGTTGTTGGTAGACTGTCCATCACATTAAATGTATATATGAAGATCAATTTAAATGCATTGTGAAGAGTGCAATGATAAATGTTTGACTTATTATTAGATTATTGTAAGAGAGAAGTTTCATTGTACTATTAAATATACAAATAATAATATGTATATAAATTGGTTAATTTTCTTTATACTTCAGTTGTTAAAATTATGGTTATTATCATAGACTAAATATTTGATGAGATTATGTTTTAAAATTTGATGGATGAATGTAAACACTATTACTATACGTTACCTTTTAGTAAAAATAACTTTGTTATAGCATCGTTATTTATATTTTGGTACTGCATTGTTATTAACTTTATGTTGCTGCAATGTTATTTCATTTTATTACTGTATTTATTGTTGATTTGCATAGAACCATGTTGTATTAATCAGTTGCCATATTGCAGTTCATTCATACCTGATTTAAACTTTTTTTCGCCATTCTTGCATGCTTCTCATTGTCATAGTTATATTAGTTATTTTTGTTCAATGTAATTTTTATAATTTTGTTATTGTAATTTTATTTTCACGAAAACAGTTAGACAAAAAACTTGGCAGTATGATATTTGTAAAATGATGATTCCGTTTGAAATAAATAAAGGCATAAGAAATTATTCCCACGTCCAAAGTGAAAACATTAAATTTGCAATTATGTTTACCGAGCAGGTCCTGAAAAACTAACCTGGACTTTAATATCCCTAAGGATTCCAGGACTTCTTATCTCCTCTGACAGTCCACTCCAGGATCAAACAAAGTTACGTCAAGTAATCGTTAAGCTTAGGTTACCCAGTCTACATCATTACTTAAACGACAAACTCAATCTTTATATGTATCTTGAAATTCATTTATCTGTTGTTACCAATAGTCGAACCTTTAAAACGAATGTCTTGTAGAATATATGTTCAGAACTGAAATGTTGTAATATAAAAATAAACCGATTTTACTAAATTGGCGTTGAATGAATGTAAACTAATTTCCCAAAGCAAATGTAAACAAAATAGCATGTGGCAATTAGTTATCTCATCAAATCGTCATGCAAAGAAAAAGAGTTAAATCCTATACAACTTGTGTTATCGGTGGAATTGGTTTTATAATAAGTAAATGTATAAACGTCAAAGTATTGTAAATCTTTTGTATGACTTCACTTGTGATTCGATATCCATAATGTGATAACATTTGTCCAATTAAGGGAATTAATGAAAAAATGCATTATTTGCGTAGATAATTGTTTGTAGATAATGGTGTAGCTTTATGTAACCCAGATAATCATGTTTACATTTGGACTAATTATGCAAACTCGGTCGAACTAAACATTGTTGAACTGTTTTGAGCTAAATTTTGTGCCAAGCATCCGTAATGAGATATAATATCATATATATGTAAAGTGGTAAGCTATACGTCAATGTTGGCAATTGAAATATGACAGAAATACATTTACAACGTTTCAATAAGAATAATAGAATTATCAGAGTCTATGTAAAGCTAGGTTGAATGTTGTATTTTTATCACTCGTTTAACTAAATCATTGGAATTAAATTTTAAGTCTACTTGAGACCAGACAGCTTCATTTAAACTAAGCTGTCCACTTAAACCATGTCCATGACTTTTCAACTGTACACAGAACCTGTCCTAATGAGAAAGCAAGACTATACTTGCTGTTGGAATACATTCATACATTTCTTGTATGGTCTTAGTATGAAGATTTTCATAAATAATACTTGACAGATTTTAATCTGAAATATTGTTAACATGCCTATTAATATTATAAACAGCCGGTTCTTATGCAGAGTATGCGAGTAAAATTAGTCCGATTTGGATGTAACATGTTACAAAAGAGTAAACTTACGCTTATTCGAAGGAGTTTGCGAACTAGCATAATCGGGGTTTTGGGGATAACGGGGTAAAAATTGAGGTTTACCATTTTTGACCCTCAAAACATAACATTTTGGAATTACTTTTCAAACCATTCTGTAGAGCTTTAGAATGTTGAAGCGTTGTTGTATGCCTAAAGGTTACGAAGAAAGTATAAAAATCCTGAATATTTAAAATTCCTATTTTATTTCTATGAAGAATAAATTAACTGTTGTGGTTTGCTTGAATATGGATAAATATTTTGATAAAATTGGGCAAATTCATTTATTTAATACTTAGCCATAAAATTTTGATAAAAAAACACACCACATGGATGTGTGTTGCCTTCCCTGCAGCAGCAAGCCTAAATAAATAAGAAATAATTCAGACAATTTTAGGTAATATTTTAGTATAAACCCAGGAAGGTAAATGGAAATTGGCTTAGTATGTAGGTTTGCAGAGGTGGGGGTATATTAGCATGTAGTATAATATTGTAGAACAAATTACATAATTCAAAACATATTTGACTTTCTTAACATTCCCTATTTAGACCTTTTGATTAAAGCAAAATAGAAAAAGTTTTGATTGTTTTCGTATAAAAAAAACATGACTAAATTCAGCAAGCCATAAGCCTATTCAATTTCAAGATCTAGGAAAGGTTAAATTTTGTCAGACTAGAATTTAAAAGGTTTAGGCTAGATTTTAATTCAGGCTAGGCATGTTAGGGGTAGGATTGGTTACTTGCTAAATCGTCGTACATCACATATGTTTTTGACACTAACATTACTGTTCATGTTATGCGTATAACCAAACTAGTGACACATGCAATGTCACATGTGATGCGTTTGTCACACATATGTGACAGGAAACAATGGTTTAGAGCGGATCATATTGGAAACCGCTATCACTGGATGAATGGATTATGTTGGTGCACAGCTTATTTATGAAACTGAAATGTCATTGTATATTTCGTTCATCAATGCCATTATTCTGTGTTTGAATATAGATTTGTAGTTCTGAATCCCGTCATTATTTAACTATAAAAATTACTCTAATAAGTGATGGTAATGGATTGAACATCATAAAGAAAATTAAGATTACTCATCAAATCAGCACCATATTTCCCGTTTATGCCATTGATATTTTTAAAGACGATAATACTGTTCAGAAGGAAAAGCTGTCAAAACACATAACATTTTTTGTAGATAAATTGGGAATTGAACCCGTTCCCTAACACTTAAGCCTGAGAAATGCAACCCACCAGGCTAGCGATGGGTAATATAGATTAAATGAGTAGACAGAAGATATTTTTTTAGAGAAGTGTCTACTCCTTTAATCTATGGTTATATCATTGACTTTATATCCATACAGGTAACATAACGGTATTTGCAAATTTAATCAATGGGTTAAATATTTGCCCTCCCATTGATTCAACATTTAAAACATCACTTATCAGTTAAATCAATTATTGTGTATACAATCTTAATACTTTTGTTAAGTGCAATGTATCTTCTTATAATTTTAGTAAAATGTTCTTTTAATATATAATAAGAATGTTCTGTGAAAGATAATAATTTAATAACAATGTTAGCTAGGTTCTTGTTTGGTCAACCGAGAAGTTAAGTATCAGTAAAGCCGTTCAAACACTACACAAGCAATATCGTGTACTTCAGGGTCTTCAAACATTTTGACGAGATGTCTTGGTCAATTTCCTTCTTCTTTACCTTTGAAAATAACACTAATTACAGTGATTATACCTGTAAGGCTATGTACTTACACGGTGGTTTAGAATTTTTTCATAGTTTTAATTTGACAAAAATGCTTTTGCATAGTTTAAAAGCCTAAACTTTGGTATTTAATAGTTGTTCGTTTATCATGCTTCATGTTTTGTGTTTCTTGAAGAAAGATATTTAATGAGTTTCCAAACTAAATGCAAGTTTGGAACAAGTTTGAGGTAAATTAACGTTAGACCACATTAAAGTAACATTTTGTATACTATATCATTCACTTCTGATAAAAAAAAGAAAAATATTACAAAAAAAGGTAGTACAAATATTTATTGACAACTAACTGTAAAGAGTATTTTTGAAAATTGATACAAATTTATTATATAAACGGCAAATTATCATATTTTCATATTTTTTATCTTAAGCTCAGTAATAATAATATATTTCAATATTCATTTCCCGACGTGTTTGGACCATAATTATTTATATATTTTACCCATGAAACAATGTTGTCCAGATACAGCAGCACAAACGTTCCAAACGTTGCAAACAAAAAAATATATTTATTCATGGTCTTAGTTGTTGTTCTGTTTTAAAGGCAATCTACCCAACAATCATTCTTGGAATATAAAAATAACAAAAAAATAACCACGACGTTTTATAATTGTAAGACAGCTTCAAACATAATACCACAATATTGAATACTAGTTCAGGCCATAAATTACTTTATTATTAGCATGGGTTTGGTCTGAGGAATTTGACGGAGGACTGGCGTACAAACCTCATCAACAATGGCTTTTGATGTTCTAATAACACTTATACAAGTTTATCAGGAGCCTTCCTTAAGCCTACCACGTATAAAGTAAAAGTGTTGGATCAGCTGGTAATTTTAACTGTCACTGTATTGAAGACCTATTCCCCAAATGGCCAAACTTAGTTCACATGTTTAAGGACTAAAAAAAGTGATCATAGATCCTTAAAAAACATTTACCATCACAGTATTACACAGCTATTATACTCTGTGAAGGAAATTTGATCTTAAATCTATTCACGTGTTGATTTGCAGGTGTGTTTTTTTTTAGGTTTAAAATCTGACTCCTTATGAAGAAATACATTGTAGTGCAAGGATATTTCACAAACTAATGGCATTCATTTGATATTTCAATAATGCTAGTGCATGATGGCACGTAATGATGACAGTGTTTTCCTCTCCATGCAGCTAACGATAACATAAAAACAGTAACATAGCAACCATAATAGGTCCAGCTCTTGGTTTTGTGGAATGTATGTTGATTTTATGATTATATCTATCCAACCTATTTTATGTTTGTTATGTATTTACAAATAAAATTTCATCTTTTATTTACAAGGGTAAATAACATTAGTGCAACTTAAATAATTTTGATGATATGTATTATTTTAAAATGTTTGTTTTATATACTATCGTAAACTTACTGTTTACATTATAATCCTAGGTATTGCTTACTATTTTCAAAAAAAATATATAAATTAAGTCTTTATCTTAACCATTTCAATCAGTGAAAATTTAAGGAATTGTTAGCTTGTGAGATTGGTTTGGCTACTGGAGACCGGACTAACCCCAAAAGTATGAGTACCACTTCTTTGCTATTTATGATGTACACCAGGAAAACTATATAATCAAAATTTGCATTATGTTGCATTAATGAGAACATTTTTGTCATAATCACTACTTCACCCAGGATCCCAAGTAAGACTACAAGAAAGGTCAATGCTACAAGTTACTTCAGGGCAGCTTAAAAATTTGTAATTTAAAGCCCCATTGAGTGAAATTTAATTTAAGGATCCTCTTAAAAGAACAATATCAGCTTAAGTCAGATGCCCTATATCAACTCAGTGCAAAATAAGTCGTTCAACTGCTATCAGCCTAAAAGAACCTATGTAAACGCATTTTCTAGTGCTTGCCATGACGTGTTTTGCAAAAATAATATTTAATAGTTACTAAAAAAGTTTTCGGTTTAAGCCGTTTCAAATACTACAATCTTGTGGAGAGTAGTTTAAAAATTCATAAAAAGCCTTTATATGTAAGTAATACTACAGGTTACAGAATAAATCGAGTTTAAAATTGATTTTCGATTCATGTTAAAACAAGTTTTTGTTGAATAAATAATTCCTTGAAACTATCAAAACAGTAAACATGAGTAATATTGAACCTGGGGATCTAAATAAACGTTGTACGTTTAAATTGGAATCACAAAGCAGAGCAAATTCGAGCTCAATTGGAATATTGTTATTTTATGCATTGGACTTTGGAAATATTATTGTATTTTTGATTCGCAAAATAAGCTCTTTATATTAGTTTATGAATTGTACGTTTCCTGCTTTAACAATGTACAAGCCAAATTACGTACAAACTACGTTTTGTATTTAACATAACATACGCTTCTGTATTAAATTAGTTTTTAAATTGATCATGGGAGCTACTCATATTAAACTCATAATAACTACTGATATTAAATGCAATTATGTTACCCGTCGTAATTCATTTTCTCTGCAATAACCTGAGATATAATAAGGTAATAAAGGGTTTCTTTTTGTTTCTTATAAATACATATTTGTCAAAATAATATCAATAATGAAATATTTTTAGGATACAAGATATTTTTCTGAGATTACATTTTAAGGTCAATTGGGAGTTGCAAAACTAATTGTTTAGTTTCATTTTAGTTATTATTGTAAAACAGTCAATAAATCTGGAAAAGTATTCGAATTGATAACAATCACTACTTCTTGGTTTGTTCTAAATATCTTGCAACAAAGTGTGGTCTAGAGCAATGAATGGTTACAAAAGCCAAACATTCTAAACGAGACCCATAGACAACAATAATATAACTTTTGAATAACAAGTCTTAATTAATGGTGATTATTTATTGAGTTATTGAAAATTAAAACTATATTAAATTGTTACTTAAAGTGCATTATAATTATATCTTTGGTGTTCTTTTTAAAAGCTACCATGCAAAATACTTAAACGTTTTTGTACAAAGTTAGAAATAAGGTAGTTCCTACATGAGTTACAGAAAATCATTTTACTTCAACTTTTTTACGTGATGTTGAAAAAAGAAAATTTAACTTAATGATAGAAACATAAAAATGAATTCAATCATAAACAAATATTGTGTCATACCTTGAAATGGCCCTTAACCCATTTCTGTTATTTATGTTATATATCGCTCCTGCAAGATAAATATTGTTGTCACCTTTTCCCGCACTAGCAATTTCAGGTGGTGAAATAATATTGTCCTGACTAAAGTAACCATTTAAACAAACGCGTATAAACATTATTCAACGCTTCCATTCCATTTATTTGGTTTAAAACTACTTTTATATTTTGTTTCCTTGATAAATTAAAGATAAAATCACGTTTTCATTTAAATATTCGAATAACTTGGTACTTAAAATACTAAAAGTATAATCTAAATTCAACTAAAAGTATAAATAAATTCGGTTATTTCCTAAAAAATCGTTTGTCCCATCATGACATATAATAGAAAATCAAAGTTGTAAAATATGTACTTAGAAAAATGATTCGTATTATGGTTTGAAAAATACCCATTCAACGCATGAATTTCTGTATGGCAAATGGCTTTTGGTGTTCTGATAAAACTTATACAGATTTATCTGGAGTCTACCTTAAGCCTACCACGCACAAAGTAAAAGTGTTGGATCAGCTGGTGAATTTAACTGTCACTGTATTGGAGACCTATTCCCCAAATGGATAAAAACAACACATTACTGTACAGAACAATTTTGATTTATTTTGGATTATGATTATATGCAACAGCTTATATTGTAACGTAGTTGTAATAATTGAATTACAGCATAATTATCTTGCAAAATAGTGTACCAGTAATGAAAATAATATTAATTTCGACTTATGTATCACAGAGATCCTTTACAAAGTGTACTTCTTGTCACGGATAAAAAGTGTGACATTTAATGGGTTTTGATCTTACTTTGAAAGGTGAAAAACAGTGCTTAAAATATTATGCCAAATCGGTTCTACGAAAGAATGTGTGTAGCATGACACTACTCCTAGAAGGATTTCACCGAAAGAAGCTGCTTGAAAAAGAATGTGTTGCTAAACTCTGCTCCAAAAATAATACTTCGAAAATATGATTCTTAGTGGGAGAACTTTGGAGTTGTACCTTTTGAAGCAAAGCCTCGATCTAGTTTCATCATTAAAACTACCCATTCTATGAAAATTTTATAGCCATTGGCATTTAACCTGTGCTTTGTTCAAAGAAAAAATATGTTTGTAAAAGAGTGTTTAGCGTCACGTTGCAAGCATCAAAGATCAACGACATGAACTTTGTCTCACTGATTGGACTTGGATTGATGAGTTTTGTGACACGTGTCAAAATAAGTCTACAATATTGGTCAACACAAGAAATCTTTATGTCGCTTCTTTGTAGTTTTATATTTTATAGCAACTCCTTATTTGTACAAGAAAGATGTGAATCTTTTGTAAAAAATGTGATACAGTTAATGTACGTTAGTAATCATTGACCTCATGTTTATTTTAGCTCAAAAAACCTGTTTTGAATTTGAAGAGAATAATGTGAAATTTTATATATTTATTTGTATTCTTAAATTGTTTTACAACAGAGTCCCTGAAATAATAAGTAAATATACAAAATGTAGAAAATTTTGTTGAATAGCAGTGGAAATAATTACGTTTCAAACAATTATTTATAATGCCGTTTTTAAACAAGAACCTTAATACTTGTACGTCTTTTTATATTTAAAATTTATCAAGTAGTATTATGAAGTTTTTATTTTTAAGAATGTAGTATAATGCAGCCTTGAGTATATTAAATAAAAAATCTTAGCTTTAATTTTTTTACGATGAAATACTTAGGTACCCTATTTTACCTATTTAAACTATATACATTGTATTTGTAAATATATAAATTGTAATTGTAAACCTATTTAACTTAATTTTGACTCTTCGTACATTAACAAACAAAAACAATCAACAATAATTAAGGGAGTATTCATATTATTATAGAAAAGTAAAATTATAATATTTTTTGGGATTTTCCATTCAGCCAGCAGAGTTAGTTAAATCTTATAAGCTTTAAAATAGTAATAACGTTAATAAAAGACGTATACATAATAACCTATATAAAAAGTTACTCTTAGAAAATAACGTGAGTTATTCCTGAATAACTTTTAAATCCTCCTAGATACAAATAACATTCGTGATGATCATGAAAATATTTATTTGGTTAAGATCCTATCATAAGATATTTGTACTTCGTGTTTCCAGTCTTGTTCGAGAGATGTATGTTGATGGATAAGTCATGTTTTGCGGAATCCTCTCTCCGCGACGGCGTTAAACATACTAAATATGTTTGTATCTATGACACAATAAAGCACTTACTTCAACTATACATCAAAACATACCTTCTAACTATTCAAATTAACATGAACATTTTTTGAAGGAATTTATTTATTTTTAGCGAATTTCCCTATACGGAAGTAGCTATTACCGTAGGTCTCATGGTAAGACTTAGGCCCGGGACCGATTTACTTTTTCATTTTAATGTCCCCAGAGGCCAAAAACACCATTCGTTCAAATTTTTATATATGTATATATATATAGGTATATATATATATAGATTTATATATATATATGTGTCCGTGAACACGATAACTTGAGTAATTTTTATCCGTTTTTGATGAAATTTGGTTTGTAGGTGTAAGGCGGGATAAACTTGAATGAGTTCGCGATCCAGCATGATCGGACCATGGGAACAGGGTTTTATGGGGGGTTTTATGGGGTAAAAATTGGTTTTTCTCACTTCTTACCCTCAAAACACAAAATTTCCCAATTTTTCTCCAAACCTTCTTAAAGAGCTTAAAAAAACAAACAATTCAGTATATCAAAGTGTTTTTGTACGATTATTGGTTACGGAGAAAACTAAAAAAATGGTAAATTTAAAATTCCCATGTTATTCTTATGGAGAATATTGTAAAATGTTGTAGTTTGCTTGTTTATGGATATATTTTGATCAAACTTGGCAAATTTATTTATTTTATAGTAAGCTAACAATATTTTACTAAAAACACAGTACTTTATTAATTTCCTTGTAGCAGCAAACCTAGGTACTCGTTAAACCTAATGTTATTTAAATAGATCAATTGAAAATCAATTCGGCCAAATGGAAATTCGCTTAGACGGCAGGTTTGCTGCGGCGGGGGTATTCTTTAACAATATAGACCATGCAATGCAAACTACTTGTTCAGATGCGATACGGACAAGTATTTTTCCTTCTTCATTTACTTGATTATAGAATATTTAGTGCTCAAACATCAGAGTGATGAAGAATAACGAAGAAAAGGCTATCTTTCCCTTAATAATATAAGATTTAAAATAAAAATTCAGTCAGTGTTCTATTGTGGTTAGTTCAATGACAGGTGCATGATACTATCTTTATATATATTTTACCGCAAAAAACATACCTTTTAATAAGTAAGATATCAAATGTCTTTACTATTATTTATCAACCAAATTATTGTATACAATTAGTATACAATGTAAGAAAACACATCATGCTCACGCTTGCATAAAATAAGAAGTCTGAATGTAGTCGTAAGAACGTAAACTTAATTTCATACTTACATAGTGTACTAATTATGGGACGTATAATTGAAGGATTTTATTAAAATTTAAGTGATCAGAAAAACTGTTAGTTAATGTTTGAGATGTAATCAATCGCCTCAAGCTTTTTAATATTCTAAAAATATCCGAAACGAAACAGTTTTGATGAAAAGCCTGTAAGCAATCGATCACAGCTTTACTGTACTAGGTTTTAATCAGCGTCAAGGTTATTACTATGGGTGGTCAGGCAGAAAGATTAACCTTCCAGGAATAAAAAACTGATTGGTTTTAAAATAAATTGATAATCCTTTTATTAATTAATAGGATTTGTAATGATACTTGATTATAAAGTAAACAAGCGTTCGTTAAAAGGATAGTCGGTCTAGGTTTACTATTTATTTATTAAGTACAAGGAAAGTTTGTTTTGGATCAGTTACTGTGTTAACTGTTACCAATAAAAATCAGTAGAATAATTCTTTATCCAAAAGACCAGTATGGTGGTAAATAGCTTATGTAAAAAAATATTAAATTACCCTTTACATTTTGAAAGGAAGTCCATGGACTACTAACTCTTGGACAAAGAGACTAACTTAAAAAGTACTCCAACTTTGCTTTGTTCAAATGTTTATAGATTAAAGTTTATTAGATCAGCTATCAAAACAGATTATATTTAACCATCGATGATTTAATGCATATTTTAAAAGCTACCTCTCATTACTAACAAGTAGTTAGAACAGCTATAAAGGAAATTTTGGAAAGTTTGTTTTCCAATTCGGAAGACTATCATGGTTATAAGAACGACTGAAAGTAAAATTGAATCAAACTTAATATTTTATTTAGATTCCAAGATGTGTGGATTTATTATTTGATATACATTACACCTGAATATAAGACGGATGTGTTTAATTTAATACCTAGTCAGTACAAAAACATAGCTATGTATATGGAAACAATTGGAATGTATTTATGACAATCGACGGAAACCCTAATTCCACAAATCGTTCATTTAAACAATGCGGTATAATGATTTGCACTAACAATGACACTAAACAGTGGTCAACAATAACTGTCTGCAGCATGGAGCGATTATGTGGAAATGTGGCCGGCATTGGATATCACATAGGGCACAAATACAATACACTGTATTGGCACAATACATCGTACAGAATCAGATACAAGATATTTATGAACAATACATATTCGGTAACATTTTGAGATTATATTTTAAGTTTTTTTTTTAATACTTGATCATTACTGTTATAATAAATACAAAAAATCTATTGTTTTAGCTCCATGCCAATAGAAGTTCTATGAAAGTTAAAAATTGGGTAAGTAAATAACAAAGGTTAGTTGAAAAGACTATTGAATAATTTATTAACCAGAGTAATAACTATCAAATTTTCAGTGAAACCAACTATGGACTTTAATGAAAGTTACAATTTGATATTGAATGGTAGTATATCCATTATAAAAATAAAGTTACAATTTCATATTGAATGGCTACCATTCAATATCAAATTCAAACTTTCTTAAACGTCCATAGTTGGTTTCACTGAAAATTATATTTGATTTAATTTCAATAGCCCAATCGATCAAAACAAGTGTATGAGTTATATGAATTTCAATTACGAGTTTAATCCATAGAAAACATTTCGTAACTGATGTTAATAAAAGAGTTGGTTACCCTTGTCACTCACATTGTTAGGATCATAAGCAATTTTGTCTTACTTTTAAGGGAACGACGTTATTTTTAGAGAAATCCATTTGTTTTACAGGTCTGATACACCTGGTGTCATAACTGTAGTGTTCCTTCGTAACATGAAGGACATAATACTCACAAGTTTTTCATCGTTACTGTTCAATCTGCCTCAATTCAGTCTTACATGTTCGTTGTATATACAACAGTATTACGTTTACTTCAATGTAGTTTATAATATAGTTTTGTAACTTCCAAAGGATTACAGTTCAACTTCTTCAATGTTTTGCAGCGTTTACGGGCTCTAAATAGCAGCATTGTTGTACTCAAATGTAGTAATTAAAATTCCTTCACCATAACTGCGGGTGTTTGTTTAATACAACTTTGAGGGACATCATAAAGTGATATTTCCCATGTGATTTAATATCAATATCTAACCGCTTCACTCATAAAACACAGATCTTAACCTTCAATTTACATAAAAATAAACGTGTATAACCCAAATTACACAGACCCCTAAAGGCAGTGACTAGCGTTATATGCTATTTATAACACATATACTCAATTACTCCCTAGACTACTAGTGATAACGTTCATTGCACCAACAAAACGTGACTGTTTAGTAGTGGCGAACCCAGAAAGAGCCATCACTTTAGGCACGTTTTCCCCATAAGAATAACATGGTGAGCTTTTTTTGACCACTTTTTTAAAAATCCAGCTCTCGGCCTATACAAGCCTATATAAATGTTCAATACCATTGTATAACACTATTACTATTTCAAATCCATATGCATTCACAAAATCATCAACTTGATAGTGCGAGGTTTGTACGCGAACTCGGGCGTGCTCCCGGCTCATGGCGCGCTCCCTTGGACATCCTTAGTGGAAATCCATGAATTCTGGCTACTTGGGAACCCAAGCCATTTGACATATAATAAATCACCTTTTCTCCTAATAACCTTTTCTATCAAATACATGTCTTTATATTTGGTCTTTAACAATTCCTCTGTATAGAAGCCTCCCCTGATTATATTACCATTTTCATCTTTCAAGATATAAGTCACAGGCTTGGTATTCTTTACTTCTGCTATTGTAAATAGCTCCCCTGTCCAATTCGGGGTATATCCTTTACTAAAAACATGTTTATACTTGGAAATTCTCACACTATCACCTACCTTATATCTTGGCTTTTTAACTTGCACTACTTTAGAAGTCAACCTCTCATGCACATATTTACTGTTCTTAATATTCACTTGGTTAGGCTTCATTCCTATAGATCTATGCACCTTATTATTATATTTTCGAATTAACTTTGGAAGTAAATCCAACCATTTATAACTCCCCTGAGCACTAAATTCCCTATATAACCAATTCTTTAAAGTTCTCTGAAACCTCTCCACAATTGCAGCTTTAGTTGTAGAAAATGTGTGATAGTGATTAATATTTAATTGTTTCATTAGTTTGCTAAAATATTGATTAAAAAATTCTTTTCCATTGTCAGATTGAATGTTTTTAACCCCCTTTGGTAGAATGGTTTTAATGGCTTCTGTAACCACCAAACCCGTCTTATTCTTTAGCGGAGCAGCATAAGCTTTTTTAGAAAATGTATCTATTAAAGTTAAAATATATTTATTGCCAGAATTCTCTCTAGCATAGTTTTGCATATCAATTAAATCTATTTGTACAGTTTCGTTTATACCTAATACTTTAAAAGACCTTCTAATGAAATTCTTTCTTGCAGGCTTATGAAGTTCGTATGCAATTTCATTCATTTTTTATAACATCACTCTTTCCTTGTACTGTAAATATATTACCATTAGCCCCAATCAATAGATTATCTTCCATTCTTTTAAATACATAGTTTTCTGGTATATATGGTCTATTATCTATATACTTAAATCCACTCAAAGATGTGGGGTCGGCAACTAATAAATCAGGATTGTATTCCATCAAATTAAATTTTCTTCCTCCATATACAAATTTTGATCCATCATAATACATAGCTTGTGACATTAAACAAATATCATCTAAATATTCCCCCATTGGCAGATTTCTTATATATTGTTTTTTGGCATCCCAACATTTTTCTTTTTTATCAAAAGTTATAGTCTGTTCTTTTGTAACACAGTCAGTGTCATCAACGGCAGGTTTAACACGTACTAACCTTTTATTATTAAAATCCCAATAGCCTGCTTCCATTTTTGGAACTTGTGAAACATTCACAGCATCCTTACTATCTGTACCTTCTATCAAATTGCTAAGTTTCTGTTTCTTAGCATTCCAAACACCATTCTCTGATTCTAAAAATTCATAATTATTATCGTCTTGTACAAATTTACCATCTTCTTTTCGTATTAAAGTCTGTTGTAAAGTGGGCACATCATTTAAACTTTCACCCTTTTCTACATTAGTAATTTTCCGTTTCTTAGCATTCCAAACACCATTCTCTGATTCTAAAAATTCATAATTTTTATTGTCTTGTACAAATGTACCACCATCTGTTCGTATTAAAGTCTGTTGTAAAGTGGGCACATCATCTAAACTTTCACCCTTTTCCACATTAGTAATTTTCTGTTTTTTAGCATTCCAATTTTTATTCTTAGATTCTAAAAACTCATATTTAGTTTTACCTTGTAAAAATACATCACCTTTTCTAGTTAATGTCTGACCCAAAGTTGATACATCATCTACAAACTCCCCATCTTTAACATTACCAATTTTACGGTTTAAACAATTCCAACTATCGTCTTGTAAATTTAAAGTAGGTTCACTACTCATGGTTGCCGCCCTGGGTTCTGTAGGCTTATTATATGGATTATATAAACGATAAAATTTATCTATAAACATATTTTTATTTAATAAATAATTCCACTTTCTCTTAATTCCTCAATAATGGAATCTATTTCATTATCCACTCCTGAGTTACCGGCTTGGCGACTTAGCCAAAGAAGTCTTAACCTATCTACAAGCTCATTAGGATCATCCCAATAAATATAGTCTATTTTATTACCAGTCACTTGTCTCAAACCTTCACCAACAGATTTAAAAAGAGGTTTAATTATATTAAGATATTTAGTATGTCTATTACTTGAAATTGGTGCACCATCTTTGTAACTCTTTAAATGTCCATTTGTGGTTTCCAAAATCTCTTTATAATTTTGCAAATCAACCTGAGTATAATCCTCAGGTTCTTTTAAAGTTAACAACTGCCACAAGCCTTTTGTCCCCTTGTAGGTTTTATTTGCAACTGTGACATCATCATTGGCAATATCAACTTCCTTATTTCCAATAAAAAATTTATTTGCTTCTCGTCTAATACCATATGTAGTGTCTGTCATACTACTTTTACTGAGGTAATTTCCTAAATAGTCTGATGCTAAAAGACGAAAATCTAATTTCTGTGGAGTGGATTGCTGTAATGGTTGTAATGGTTGTAATCTTGGTATCATTGATATTCTAGATGGAGTCATTGGGAGTATCTCCATTTGAGGCCTCTCTGTTTTGCCAATAGCTGTGATTTTTTTTAATTCTTGTAATGGCTCTATTAAAGGTTGGAATGTTTGGAACCTCTCTTCAGCCTCTAGAAACTTGCCACGTTTTAAAGCTCTATATTTCTCTCGTATTTGATTTGCAGAGTCAACCAATTCTTGTTGAATGTTTTTCATCTTTTATTTACATTTTATTTATCTTATTTGACAAAGGATTGTACTCAAACACTTTATCATGTATTATCAAACAATATGCAGATGTATTTGCTGGCACATTGTCTGCAGTTTCAATCTCTAATTTAATATCAACAATTCCTTCCTTCACTGTTTCATTCTGTCTAGAACAGTCTATTATAATTAGTGGATATTTCTTCATAAACTCAGCCCTACTAATCATAGGATCTGGGATAGTATTATAGTAAGTCTCTCTAAACCTCATAAACATCTCATAAGCTTTAGAGACATCTCCATTTTCAAAGTCAAGATTTAAATCACTATAAGGATAATATTCAGAGTTTAGAAATACTTTGAGATTTTTTAATTTACAGTGATCAAATTCGTCAGTTCTTTTTCGTGCACTATTATCCCTAGCTGTTTGGAAACCAAATATAATATACCTAGGCTTCTCCAAACTTGAAGATGTCTTTACTGACCATGTATGTCTTGTGGTATTGGGATATGATGGAAGTTCATGCAGCTCTAAACTTCTAAATGCAATTTGCAAATTTTTATTTTGCAATAACATCTTTTGTAATTGTAACTTCTCCCCATCTGATGGTATCACATGTGGCATGACCCATTGAATAGAGTTAAGTGTAATTTTGGGAATTGTATCAGCAGTGCCACTGGCTGGAGCACTAGTGGTTGTTAATATACAATTCAAATCATTTTTGGATCTTTTCAACACCAATTCTTGTTTGACATTTACTAAAACCTTATTAAAATCCTCGAATACACCCATTAACAACTCTAATGGCAAACAAGTACTGAACTTGCCACCTTTATGGAACTCTTTTAAATTCGTGTCAGAATCAAATGCTACATTTGACAATTTAGTAGTTTTATTGTAAGAGCTCAATATTTTCATAAGACTAGAAATTCCTGGGTTTCTTACAATGTCTATTTCTTTACCTGCAACTTCGTATCTAATTTCATCAAATAAGAACGCAAATGCATTATTTATAAAATGACCTTTATCATGATTTTCAATTTCTCCCTTAATATACAGATAACTCCTACATGGGAGAGTTAGCAAATCTTGATTATTAATACATATTCGAATTTCATCAGAATTATTTATTGCCAAAGTGTTGTGGGGAACATAGGAGTGATTTGTAATTTTAACCACACTATCGTCGAATTGGGATTTCCCTGTAACGTCTAGAAAATCTTCCATTTTTATTAATAGAAAATTTTAACTTTAGTCCTATTGACTTTAGGAACCTAGCATTTTGTACACTTATAGATAAATTCTTATAAATTCTCATATCTTTTTTATATGACAAGTAATTGTAGTTTCTTCTCCGTTAAAGTCAATTGCCTTGTCGTGTTGATCGGCAAATGTAATACTGACAACATCTAAACTTCTCTTATTTACAGGAAAATATATAATATTTCTTGGAACTTCAATAATTTTGTAGCCAGGAGGAGCTTCTGGATAAAAGCTATGTATGGTGTGTGATTTGTTGCCATTTAAATAGGACCCGTTTGCAATATTACATTTTACTCTAATCACATTTACATTATTAATGTTTATTTTATTTGTAGATTCAAACTGAACACCAGGAGTAGAAACACCTTTAAATCCCAATAAGACAGACCCTAAACATGGTTTTGTAAAATCAAACACATGGCTAGAAAGTAATGTCGCTTTCATAGTTTTATTATTAGCTGTAAGGAAAAAGTCTGGGATTTGCTTTTGAATTTCCTGTGCAAGCTCAACCACCTCATATGTTCCTTCAGAAATTTCTATTGTAACTGGAGCATTGTGATCATAATAGAAAACATCATCACCTTCTCCAATGGTTAATTTGTTGCCTTTAAGTTGATTTAATTTTGGAATAAGCCCTTTGAATAAAAGTTTGGATTTAGTATTAATTAATGCGTCTCCATTTTTATCTATTATAACTTTAAGTTTACCATTTAATAACTGGTTTAAATCATCAACTGAGATCTCTCCTTTTGGTAATGTTTTTTTCTCTACTTTGTAATATGTTAAAGTATTTAGAGGTTTTTTAACATTAAATATAGAATTATAACTTTGAAAATCTACTAATCCAATTACATAATCATCATTTAATTCTATGGGAGGAAAGAACACTGACTTAAGCTCTGGCTCTGTACCCGAAAATGTTATAGTAAATGAATCCATTTTTATAAACAAAAATTTTTTATGAATGATAAACATAAAATTCCACAAATAGAACTATTTAAATCTTGTATTTGATCGGTTGTATAGAAGATTTTATATCCCTCAAAATATTTAATTACTTCTTTTGGAGGTTGGATTCCAAATGGGTCAAAATAAATTACAATATCTTTATTTTTACGATATGCTGTCCAATGTGTGCCAGATGAGCTATCCAAATTAACTATTCCGCACTCTTTTACTCTTGGTTTTAGATTTTTTAGCTCGTTTTTTAGGTACACCCCCCGGAAGTGAGGCACGTCTTTTGCGGCCTCTAACAGCTGGTAGTTGTCCATCTTTTTTATTAAATTTTAATCCCATTCCCATTTTTGCTTTTGCCTTCATCAAATTTGTCACGGCATAAGCAGCAGCTTTTTCAGCAAGACTTGCGTCCTTGGCCGTAACTCTAGTCCAAGCTAAGTCTGCTAATCTCATGTCTGCTTTGTTCCGAGCAGTGGTATCGGGATTATTCATGTAGAATATGTCATGCTCTTTACAATAAGAGTCTAGTTTATTTTTTGGAGGTACATTTTTAGCTAAATTCTCACGTACATTCGTCCCAGGTCCACAGTAACGATATGATGGTATGTGAAGTGGGAATGGAAGGTTATTTATAAGAGTATTTAATAACCCTCGACCCCTGTAAGGCTTTAGGAATAAACCTTTGCCCTTTTTACATGTTTTCTTATTAACATTTTTTACCATTTTTATTATATAAAAAATGTCTTTTATTCAACAAAAACATAAATTTAAAATAGTACATACTAAGGAAAATATACCAAAGAAGTTGGGTCTATTTCCTACCAATATTCGATGTGTTATTTGCGGTCCAAGTGGAAGTGGGAAGACGGTTGTAATTTATAATTTAATTGTAAGAAAGGAAGGATTAAAATTTACAAACTTATATTTAATATCTAAATCCTTAGAACAAGAAAAATAAAAAAAAATAATTGAAATATTTAGTTTGTGTGACGAAGTGAAATTACACACGTTTACTGACTGTGAAATCACACCAAATGATGTAAAATCACAGTCAGTTGTTGTATTTGATGACATAAATAGTCCAAATATTACACAATTTTTCTCAATGGGTCGACATAAAAATATTAACTGTTTTTACTTGTGTCAATCTTACAGCAAAGTACACAAACATTTACGTGATAATGTAAATTTCCTAATATTATTCAAACAAGATGATTTAAATTTAAAACATGTATATCACAATCATGTTGGTAATGATTTTTCATTTGACCAATTTAAAAATCTCTGTCATCAATGTTGGGATAAAACTAAATATGGCTTTTTCGTAATAGACAAAGAAAGGTCAAAGAATAATGGTAAATATAGATTTATGTTTGACCAATTCTATCAAGAGGATGGTAAGGGTAAATAAATAAAAGACTGGAGTTTTTTAACATTTACATTTATTTTGCATCTACATACATTTTATGTTTGATCAATTTTATAGTGACCAAGAGCAAGAGTATTGATGCCATCTTCCAGAATAAACCTCTTGTCATCGTCAAAGGATAGTACTTTCTTTTTCATGGTCAAGGTTTGAAGATGATGATTTGTAGATTTAATTCTTGTCACATTCTCATAGTAATCTTGCCCAGTTGCAAGGCAGTTCAAATAATGTTGATGTCTGAGGAGATGTTTAACAGTGGCACCATCAGCTCCTTTAGCTTTCTTCACCTCTAAAGCTTGCTTGTCTTCTTCATATAACCATTTTAGAGGAATATAAGAATATAACTTTGGTCTTAAACCACAATATTCATACATAATATGACCACCTAATTCGTCTTTAAACTTGCCTGTGACTTTTTTATTTTTATTAGAGTATAAGAAATGGTCTTTACTATATCCAGAGGTATCAAAATAGTGCAAGTCACATTCTATTTCCTTGTAAAAGTCCTCTGTAACTATAGCATACATTAATGAATCTGTATCTGTCATTAGAAATCTTTTATTCTTAAATTTTGACATATAATTATAGTGGAAATCATACATTATTACTTTACTAATATCCAAAATTGTCATTCCTAAATATATTGGTTTATTAAACTTTACAACTAATTTATTTAAATGTATAGCATGTAAATTGTTATCGAACTTTTTGCTACAGTCAAACCTTGGATTAGTGACATATTTTGTTAATAGTGACTCATCCTTGAGATATATGTCACGGAACTTTCGTTGATTCATAATTGTTCGACCAAAGAGACTATTATTTAACAATTTGTAAAAGTCTTTTTCGAAATCATTATAAGCACTTTTTCGTTTTTCAATATTAAAATTAATATAGGGTGCAAGCCATTTTGATTGTCTAAATTTTAAAATTCGATGGTATTTTGTAACAACCAACCCCAATTCCTCATATTTTTGTAATGCTTTATAATGTAAAATATATTTAGTTTTGTCATTTAAATTTGGTATTAATTTCCCATTCATTTTCTCTGGTGCCAATGGATAGTCATTATGTAAATCATGTAAGCTTTTATCATATTTTAAATCAACTTCTAAAATGTAACCAAACTCATAATTTTGATTGTATTTGTAGTCTATCTCATTAGTCCAACGGAATTCATCCACAGGCAGTGGCTCGCACATTGCTGTAGAGTATAGCGAGTTACAATCTAAATATATTAAATACACACTCTCTTGATTGGGATCATAGTGTTCACCCATATATCTATTATTGGCTTTAGCATAACGTGTAGAAATCATACTGACTCCTCCTCTGATTGCACTTTCTATGAACAAATGCATGTCAATATCTTGAAATAATTGTAATTTTATACCAGTCATTCTAAGACAGGCCTCCCATGTTAATCCAGGAAGTGAATACATATGTACGGGGTCAAGTTTATAATCCTTTAAACACAGGTCTCTAAATGTCTCAAACACATCAGCCAGTAGCAATACATCTGTTTTAAGATATAAATCATGATATTCTTGTAAATTATTTATATTAAAATGGGTCCAGACATTTTTAGCATGTTCATATTCAATGGGAGAGATATGTTCTTTAGTTAGAGTACTGTAAAATGCTTCAATTGGGGGTAGAGACTCTACAAACTTATCTGGTCCCGTCATATATTCATAGGGAAATACGCCTTTACGCTGTAGTAGAGGATTGTCTATGAATCTAAATGTATTTAAATTGGAAGCCAATTTATATAATGGAAGTGACAGAAAGTTATAGGAATCTAAAAATATTAAATCATCAACAGAGAATGAAATGTACTTTTCCATATCTTTGGCTATGCAATTTAATTTACGATCATATTTTCCCAAGTGTTGCATTATTAAATGTCCATCGTAATTTTTCAAGTTATGGAAGAATACTGGGATTTTCTTTGTTACTTTATAGTTTAAATTACAATCATTGTGGGCAGCTCCACGGTATCGGCCAGATGAATGACAATGATCTCGCACCCTATCAAAATATAGGGGGTTTTCACAAATATGACAATGCGTTGAGTTTTGGAAAGATGCCTCTTGTTCAGGAGTCATTACAAGAGGAATATATATCGACATTTGACGTTTAATGAAGTCATAAGTCTCAAATAACCTTTTGAAAAATACATCCATAACATTTGCACCACTATATAACTCTTCAGAAATAATCTTAGAATCTCTCACTAAGACAAATGCAAATCCAGATGGAGTATGGTTATTAGAGTTTATAAAGCATTCAAAATCTGCATAAATCACAAATGGGGCTTTAAGTTGATATTTATAATTTTTAAATTGTAATGTATCTTGTTTAGACATTTCCACTCGTTGAGCATCAAAATTTTTACAATATGTTATGTGACGTTCTAATATATCATTAGTGTAAAAATGTTGCAAACACAACTTACAAAAATACTTCTTATTGTTATCTTTTGTAGATCTCAACATTAACCTATTAAAATCACGAATTAAACAGTAATGTGATTTACGACCTTCTTGTAATAATAATAAATCGATGTGAGTATTACTATTTAGTTTGGTTGTTCTTAATGGATATATACATTTATCATCTTCAACCCCAAATACATTAACGCTTATATTATTTTGTCTTTCAAATTTATCTATATCAGATATTTTCACAGGATACTTTATGTTTGTCATATTCAGATGACCTATGTAGGGTGCATAGCTGGAGACTCTATTAGCATTTTCATTAGAGTTCCTTGGATATAAAGCTGCTAATACCGACCAAAGAAAACATTTATTATCATCATTTTTTATATTTAAAACTGCATGTTTCGATTTAATACTCTCTGGTGTGGGAATATATGACTTTGGAGTTAAGGGCTTATATTTGTAAACGTGCAACTTCCAATACTTAGTATGGTCATATATCCATCCACTGCCTTGGGCTTGGTATTTGTGTATGGAAGCATCAATCTTTAAAAGTGCATTTTCAATTTGAGGCTTTAAATCTCTTTTCTCAATAGTTAAGGTAGTAAGGCTTCTAAAATCTGCAATACATTCTTTTTCATTAACTAATTGTCCACTTTGATCCATTGAATATTTTATAAATTTAATTCTCCTTACTAAAGTCCATTTTATTGGCAGAGGACAAGACTGAAGAGTATTTTTAAGTTCAGTTCTAATCGATTCACCAACAAATTCAATCATTGTATATGGACAATTATTGCAAGAATTGACATGTCTTTTAAAATGACCAACCACATTTTTCTTACAAAAATTACAATTCTTATGACTTTGTAACATATGCGATTTTAGAACCACATTATCATCACAGATTAAATCACATACCTTGCACAGTTTCACCTTCATTTGATGTACTAGCTTGTAGTGGCGGACCAAATTGCTCTTCTTGGACAGCGAGGCGGAGCAGTGTTGACAGGTCGGCATCACGCTCGAGAATGAAATATCACCCGGATGCCACTTCTATATATAGACTCGTCCCCGGTGACGTCACCACCTGAGGATTCCCCAGTCTCGTGACCGCTTCACTTGGCCCTTGTGACAGTGCCCGTAAAACTGTCTAAAAACGCTTATATCTCGAAAACGGCTTGAGATACGGCAAAACGGTTGAAATTCTGGCAAACGTAGTGGGTGTCAACTTTTGATTATAAACAATATTACAACATAAAAAAATCAAAAAGTAAGAAAAAAATTTAACATTATTTTATATGGGTACAAATAAAATTTACCATGAAAAATCTTCTAAGTCCGTAAAACTATCTAAAAACGCTTATATCTCGAAAACGGCTTGAGATACGGCAAAACGGTTGAAATTCTGGCAAACGTAGTGGGTGTCAACTTTTGATTATAAACAATATTACAACATAAAAAAATCAAAAAGTAAGAAAAAAATTTAACATTATTTTATATGGGTACAAATAAAATTTACCATGAAAAATCGTCTAAGTCCGTAAAACTATCTAAAAACGCTTATATCTCGAAAACGGCTTGAGATACGGCAAAACGGTTGAAATTCTGGCAAACGTAGTGGGTGTCAACTTTTGATTATAAACAATATTACAACATAAAAAAATCAAAAAGTAAGAAAAAAATTTAACATTATTTTATATGGGTACAAATAAAATTTACCATGAAAAATCGTCTAAATCCGTAAAACTATCTAAAAACGCTTATATCTCGAAAACGGCTTGAGATACGGCAAAACGGTTGAAATTCTGGCAAACGTAGTGGGTGTCAACTTTTGATTATAAACAATATTACAACATAAAAAAATCAAAAAGTAAGAAAAAAATTTAACATTATTTTATATGGGTACAAATAAAATTTACCATGAAAAATCGTCTAAGTCCGTAAAACTATCTAAAAACGCTTATATCTCGAAAACGGCTTGAGATACGGCAAAACGGTTGAAATTCTGGCAAACGTAGTGGGTGTCAACTTTTGATTATAAACAATATTACAACATAAAAAAATCAAAAAGTAAGAAAAAAATTTAACATTATTTTATATGGGTACAAATAAAATTTACCATGAAAAATCGTCTAAGTCCGTAAAACTATCTAAAAACGCTTATATCTCGAAACGGCTTGAGATACGGCAAAACGGTTGAAATTCTGGCAAACGTAGTGGGTGTCAACTTTTAATTATAAACAATATTACAACATAAAAAAATCAAAAAGTAAGAAAAAAATTTAACATTATTTTATATGGGTAGCATGCATTTTATATGGGGGAGCATGCCCGAGTTTGCGTACAAACCTCGCACTATCAAGTTGATGATTTTGAGAATATATATGAGAATGGATGTGGATTTGAAATTTTAATAGTGTTATACAATGGTATTGAACATTTATATAGGCTTGTATAGGCCGAGAGCTGGATTTTTAAAAAAGTGGTCAAAAAAAGCTCACCATGTTATTCTTATGGGGAAAACGTGCCTAAAGTGATGGCTCTTTCTGGGTTCGCCACTACTCTGTTTTGTTCATTTCATGAATCTATTCGTGAATTGTTTATGAAACCGATTGATAAATGTATAATATATTGCTAAATTGTTAACATACATTCTTGTTTACGTATACTGACCTACTTTAATATATTTTTAATTGATATTTATTAAATGTGAAGTTATCATATCGGCAAACGTAATTAATAATCTTAAATAGTTTTAAATACAATTTAACTAAGCATTGAGTTTTCATCGACTTAATGTTTTTTGGGGATTTCTAGTGCTTAAAAATCATTCGCACTAAAACGTACACATTCCAACCTAAACATATATTGGTTGCAATATGGAAATCATTATCATATTCGTGTGTATATAGATTAGGATAAATATAATAACAAATAAATAAATCGTGAATCTAAAACATTTTTATGATATTCAATAATATTATATATATAATCTGTATGCAATAGTTTTTCATTCTTGGCCAAGAGCCGGAGTAATCAATTTGTTTCCATTTAATTAAGGTTTCCCAACAGCTTTAACTATAACTATGTAACTGCTCGGGCCCCAGGACTATATGGAATTGTTAGTGTGTACAATGTGTGTACACACATTCCCTAATGTGGGTACAAATAGGGAATTGGTAATTAATTTGCATCACTCCGTACAGAGTAGCTATTTTAAATAACAACTGATTTAAATGCAGTGTTGTTTTCGAAGTTCTAATTAATTAGGTGCAAGGGAAAAACAATAAACCGATTTCCCCTTTCCCTTAACCAGTTCTCCATTTGTCCACATCACACGTAGTGTTTTAAAAATGTTTTTAAAAAACTGAAATCATCTTTTTTTACTGTTTAACAATGTACATGTGAACAGAAAATATGCATTTGCTAGTTAACCTGTGCTTTGTAGCTATGCGGGTCTAATACTGCCTGTTTTGTGTAATAGGCTTGACATAAGCTATGTACCTACCTACTGGAAGACAGTCAGATTTGAATTCCTGAATCGTAAAATTTGTGTTTGACTATCAAATGGAAAAATAATTTTGCAATGGACATCTATAAAACATGAAGTATACCTCACAGAAAACGAAGTTTAAAGGAAGAAGGAATTCATAAAGAAAGGTAAACATTTTAACATATTTTATTTCTCACTGCTGGTGAAAAAAACGTATGCTCGTCGTCCGTTCCTAAAACTGACAGTTAAGCCAGTGGGGACAAGGAAAGCACAGGTTTACGGTTTACGATTGTCCCTATTGCTGCTTCAGTCGTAAATCAAATGCAACACATAAAACCTGACGTCCCGTTTAGGTCGTAGGGACAATTCCACTTTGAAAGACATTGTAAAACAATGCCTCAGGGTTATAACTCATTTGACCGAAATACAATAGGGTTTGTTGGTTTTTTTTATGTAGATCTACATTTACACTTTTTTAATCATTTAACTAATATACTTTTGTATTTGTCACTTATCTGATTTTTATGAATACCCAATAATATAGAAAGTGTAAAATATATGTTTGAATTATATGTTCAACGTGCAAGAAAACAGCCTACTTATTTAACTATAGTATTTTTAAACACTTCAAAACACATTTTTGAATGCCTAGAAAATATTAAAAAAACTTGTCTTTCTACCAATTAAAATAACGGCGAAAAGTCTACAACGTTATATAAATCTTATAAATATGATTTATTACTTTTGAAAGCGTTATTTGTCCTACATGTATCAACCTTAAGCCTTGTGTATACATAGTCCATTATAAAATGAAATTATATTTAAACGATACCAATTATATAAAGAAAGATAAGTGAGTATTTATTAACAGAGGCAAAACACATACTTTCTTCATGAAAACATATTGTTAATTAGTGGGTGCTCAAATGTTTTTCATTTTCTTTCTTTATAAATATAATAATTAATGTAAAATGAATTAAAGAAATTGAATATGTTGGAAACATCTTGATTAACATTTTCTAGTTTCAGGAATATACAATGAACCCTACTGTGTTAGTCTCGTTGGAACAATTTGCAATAGGAAATGTCGTCCCTTAGAGAGTGCTACATCTTACGTCACCTCTGTTTAACACTTAAACCTCTAGGTGATAAAACCTATTTATAGGTAGATGTGAAGTCGGTATGTTGAATATTTTACCTACGACAGTTTTTTAAGGTAGCCGTTTCAGTTCAGTTTTGATAATTGAAAAGTTTCACATACCAGAATTTTTTACTCTCCTAGCAGCATAGTTTTTCACACCAATGAGGTTGAAGAATTGAGACAGAAGAAGTAAAATTGTAATGATTCGAACTTCAACTAATCAACTGTTCAGGCCAATTTAATTGTTAAGTGGTGCAATTAGTCTTTGGTACAATCAATGTTTCGTTGCATCACTGTCAGTGGCAATGAGGGGTTGTAAAAGAAAACATAACCTCTCTTAGAAGTTATGAGTAGTGAATTATAGTAATTAAAACACTGTCGTAGGTAAAGTTAGTAGTTTACACAACTCGCGTAAATAGTGTTAACGACACTCGTAGAAGTTTTTAAGGCACTCGCCAAGGTTCGTTCCTTAAATTTTCCACTTTTGTCGTTAACACTATCTTTACGCAATCGTTTCGTAAATTACTATAAACTATTAACCGTAGCAACTATTTTATGTGTTCATAATATGTTATGAAAGTAACTGAATGCAGGAGCTCAGACAGTAGCAACTGTAGTGTAAAGGTTTGAAAATATTTTGAAAGATAAGATAAGATGACGTTGAAACCTTGTACACCAAGTAAAGATGGGACAAGAAGTGTATGTACTAGTACATACAAGCAAACTAATAATCACTTACTATTAAGTCTTAAGTTAATTCTAGCCACAGTTCCGGCTTGTTAAGTTTTACAGTAAAGACAGGAAGAGGATGCCTGGCCAAAGCCTGAGAGAGGAAGTTGGACTGAATGTGTTGATGACTGTGCCAAATGGGTTTCTACCACAGCTTACTGGACAATGCTAAGTACATTGCTCACTAAATAAAAGAAAACAGTTATACAGATAACTAACGTAAGAACACTATTTATTGTCAGTAATATATGTTGTGTACGACCAAACATTATAATTTGAATCTAATTAAAAACTGTTGACTAAGGAGTAATACTACTAGCGACTGACTACTCTGGTATTTGTCGGCAATAAAATGTATCTGTATTATCAATAAGTTTTGACAGGTATCTGACAAACAGTAAAAAGTATTGAACTAACTCTGTTAAATTCAAAACTGCATTCTATTATGATCGTATAGTGAACACTTCCAAAGTTGAAAAAGAGCTACTTTGAGGTAGCAACTATAGTGATATTTTCCCAAATGGTTCTAGCTACAAAACTCCTTAAACTAAGTATTAACTTTGATCTAAGTTTAAAATACAACAGTATTCTTATTTCATGGACATATCTATTATTTAATCAAAAACATTGAATTGGGAATATTTCATTGCTTTTATTCGCTTAAAACTTACAAGTAAAATCCCCGAATCTTTAATTCTTCGTATAAAAACTCAAAAAAGAGTACGCATGGATCAAACTAGAAACTTATAAAATTAATAAAAAGTATAATATTTGGATAATGTAAAAAATACCTCGTGAACACATACAATGTCTATCAACAATACTTTTTCCATGTAAAATTTAGGGTTTTTAGGTAAGTTTTAGAGATTTTTTGTACTAATTCCATATTCATGTATCGTAATAATCTTTAATTATTTGCTAGGGTCATTTAAATATTAAAATTTTAAAGCTAATCCAACCTAATCCAACCTCAACAGTATTTCTTACAAATAATTGATTATGACTTTGTGGAGTTTTATGGGAAGAAAACAGTAAAATATAAATTGTACGATTAATTTAGTTGAGTTTAGATTTCTTGAAACTATGTGTTCTGCAATAATATAATTTGCCTAAAAATCAAAAAAAACTATTTATTTTATAAAAATGTTTTTACTTATGTATACAAACCATAGATGGTTATTATATTGCGTCAGTTGTTAATATGTCAACCGTTCCGGGCATGTAGAATGGTTACAACTTTACTGTTTAAGTATATTTTTACCATCCAATAAAGTTTGTATAATAACAGCCCGTTTTGTGTTACACATCGACATAAAAAATGTTTCTCACAAAAACGACTTTTTAATCGAATGCTATGACTTGCTAAAAAAAGTACTTTTCAAATGATTTGAATTCACAGACATGAAGTTATCCCCACAAATGGCCAAACTTAGTTTTACATTTTTATGGACGAAAATAACGTTCACATGTTTAAGGGCGAAAATAAAGTGATCAAAGATCATTAAAAACATTTACCATCACAATATCACACAGCTATTTTTCTCTGTGAAGGAAATTTGATCTTAAATATATTCACGTGTTGATTTGCAGGTGTGTTTTTTGGGCTTTAAAAACTGACCCCTTATAAAGAAATACATTGTAGTGCAAGGATATTTCACAAACTAATGGCATCCATTTAATATTTTAATAATGCTAGTGCATGATGGCAAGTAATGATAGCAGTGTTTTCCTCTCCATGCAGCTAATGATAACATAAAAACAGTAACATAGCAACCATAATAGGTCAAGCTCTTGGTTTGTGTAATGTATGTTGATTTTATGATTATATTTTTCCAAGCGATTTTATATTTGTTAGGTATTCACAAATACAAATTAACCTTTTATTTGCAAGGGTAAATAACATTAGTGCAACTTAAATAATTTTGTTAATATGTATTATTTTGAAATGTGTTTTATAGTTTAAATATACTATAGCAAACTGTATGAGCAAACTGACTGTTTGCATTATAATGGTGTTGGTTAGTACTTGCCGAAACAATTTAATAATTTTAGTCTTTATCTTAACCACCTCAATCAGTGTAAATTTAAGGAATTGTTAGCTTGTGAGATTGGTTTAGCTACTGACCAAAGGACTAACACCAAAAGTATGAGTACCGCTTCTCAGCGACACCAGAAAACCGGAGAGCGGGTGTTCTTAGAGTCAGCTTAAGTCAGAGGCCCTATATTAACTCAGTGCAAAATAAGTGGTTCAACTGTTATCAGCCTAAAATAACCTATGTAAGTTTAACTCATTTTCAAGTGCTTGTCATGTCGTGTTCTGCAAAAATAATATTTAATAGTAACTAAATTATTATTTTGTTTTTAGTTTAAGCCGTTTCCTTTATATGTAAGTAATACTACAGGTTACAGAATAAATCGAGTTCAAAATTGATTTTTGATTCCTGTTAAAACAAGTTTTGTTGAATAAATATTTCCTGGAAACTATCAAAACAGTAAACATGAGTAATATTGAACCTGGGAATCTAAATAAACGTTGTACGTTGAAATTGGAATCACAAAGCAGAGCAATTTCGCGCTCAATTGGAATATTGTTATTTTATTCATTGGACTTTGGAAATATTATTGTATTTTTGATTCGCAAAATAAGCTCTTTATATTAGTTTATGAATTGTACTTTTCCTGCTTTAACAATGCACAAGCCAAATTACGTACAAACTACGTTTTGTATTTAGCATAATATCCGCTTCTGTATTACATTAGTTTTTAAATGGATCATGGGAGCTACTCATATTAAACTCATAATAACTATTGATATTAAATGAGCTTATGTCCCCCGTCGTAATTCAGTTTCTCTGCAATAACCTAAGATAAAATAAGGGGATAAAATAAGGTAATAAAGGGTTTCTTATAAATACATATTTGTCAAAATAATATCAATTAAAAAATATTTTTAGGATACAAGATATTTTTCTGAGATTAAATTTTAAGATTAATTGGGAGTTGCAAAACTAATTGTTTAGTTTCTGTTTAGGTATTATTGTAAAACAGTCAATAAATCTTAAAAAGTAGTCGAAATGATAACAATCACTACTTCTTGGTTTGTACTAAATATCTTGCAACAAAGTGTGATCTAGAGCAATGAATGGATACTAAGGCCAAGAATTCTAAACGAGGCCCAAAGACAACAACAATATAAGTTTTGAATAAAAAGTCTTTATTCTTTATTGGCGATAATTCATTGAGTTGTTGAAAATTAAAACGATGTTAAATTGTTACTTATAGTGCACTATAATTATATCTTTGGTATTTTTTTTTAAAGCTACCATACAAAAGACTTAAACGTTTTTGTACAAAGTTAGAAATAAGGTAGTTACAACATGAGCGACAGCAAATCATTGCACTAAATTTAGTAGCACGTAACATTAAAAAAGAAAGTGTAGCGTTATGATAGAAACATGAAACTGAATGTAATCATAAAATATATTGTGTCCATGTAGAGTAATCATACCTTGGAATTGCCCTTCAACCATTTCTGTTATTTATGTTATATATCGCTCCTGCAAGATAAATATTGTTGTCACCTTTTCCCGCACTAGCAATTTCAGGTGGTGAAATAATATTGTCCTGACTAAAATAACTACTTAAACAAACGCGGATGGACATTATTCAACGCTTTCATTCCATTTATCTGGTTTGAAACTACTTTTATATTTTATTTCCTTCTTGAATTGAAGATAAAATAATGATTTTATTAAAATATTAAAATAATTTGATACTCAAAGTACTAAAAGTATAATCTGAATTCAACTAAAAGTATAAATTCGGTTATTTTCTATAAATTTGTTTCCAATCACGACATTTCACGGGAAATCAAAGTTGTGAATTATGTACTAAGAAAAGTTATTTGTATTATGGTTTGAAAAATACCCATTCAGCGCATGAATCTCTGAATCGTAATCAACAGCTAATATTATAACGTAATAGTAATAATTAAATTCTAGCATTGTTAAAACATCTTGCAAAATAGTGTATCAGTTATGAACATAATATTAATTTCGGTTAATGTATCACAGAGGTCTTACGTGTGTACTTCTTGTCACGCATAAAAAGTATGACATTAGGTTTGTGATCTTACATTGAAAGAAAATATTCTGAAAAACACTGCTAAAAATACTATGGCAAATTGTTTGAGATGGACACTTCTCCAAAAGGGATTTCCCCAAAAGGCGCTGCTCAAATGAGAATGTGTTGTTAATCCACTGCTACGAAAATAATATTTCGAAAATGTGGTTCTTAGGGACAGAACTTTGGAGTTGTACCTTTCGGAGCAAAGCCTCGATCTAGTTTCATCATTACAACTATCCATTCTGTGAAAATGTTATAACCATTGGCATTTAACCTGTACTTTGTTCAAAGAAAAAATGTGTTTGTAAAAGAGTGTTTAGTGTCACGTAGCAGGCATCAAAGACCAACGACATGAACTTTGTCTCACTGATTGGACTTGGATTGATGAGTTTTGTGACACGTGTCAAAATATGTCTCCAACATTGGTCAACACAAGTAATCTTTGTAGCTTCTTTGTAGTTTTATATTTGATGGAAACTCCTTATTTGTACAGGGAAAGATGTAAATCGTTGTTCAAAAATGTAATACAGTTAATGTATGTTAGTAAATATTGACCTCATGTTTATTTTAGCTAAAAAAACCTGTTTTGAATTTGAAGAGAATTATATGAAATTTTATATATTTCTTTGCATTCTTAAATCGTTTTACAACAGAATCTGTAAAGTAACAAATAAATATACAACTAAAGGAAAATTTAGTTGATTAGCAAGTGGAGATAATTACGATACAAACAATTATTTGTAATACCGTTTTTGAAAAAGAACCTAACTACTTTTACGTCTTTTTATATTTAAAATTTAGGAAGTAGTATTATGTAATTTTTCTTAATAAGAATGTAGTATATTCAATAATAAATCTTAACTTTAATTTTTTTGACAATGATATAATTAGCTACCGAATGCGCATTCTTTGCAGTGCGAATGATTTTTAAGCCCTAGAAATCCCTAAAATATCAGGAAGCCGATGGAAACTCAATGCTCAGTTAAATTGTATTTAAACATATTTAGGAATATTTAATAATTACGTGTGCCGATATGATAACGGCATACTTATTATATATCAATTAAAATATATTAAATTATGTCATAAACAGTATACGTAAACAAGAATTGTATGTAAATGTATGCATTTGGCAATATATTATACATTTATCCATGGGTTTCATCAAAAGATTTTAGGAATAGATTCATAAAATTTACAAAACAGTCACGTTTTGTTGGTGCAATGAACGTTATCACTATTAGTCTAGGGAGTAATTGAGGATATGTGTTATAATTACCATATAACGCTAGTCACTGCCTTTAGGGGTCTGTTTAATTTGGGTTATAAACATTTATTTTAATGCCAATTGAAGGTTAGGATTTGTGTTTTATGAGCGAAGCGGTTAGATATTGATATTAAATCACATGTCAAATACCACTTTATGGTGTCCCTCAAAGTAGTGTTAAACAAACACCCACATTTAAGATGAAGGAATTTCAATTACTACATTTAAGTACAACAATGCTGCTATTTAGAGCCGGTAAACGCGGCAAAACATTGAAGAAGTTGAACTGTAATCCCTTAGAAGTTACATAACTATATTATAAACTACATTGAAGTAAACGTAATACTGTTGTATATACAATACAACATGTAAGATTCAGTCAGAATTAAGGTAAATTGAACAGTAACGATGAAAAAGTTTAAGTATTATGTCCTTCATTTTACGAAGGAACACCACAGTTATGAGATCAGGTGTATCAGACCTGTAAAACAAATGCATTTCTCTAAAAATAACGCCACTCCTTTAAAAGTAAGACAAACTTGCTCACAATCCTAACATTGTGAGTGATAAGGGCATTCAACTCTTTTATTAACATGAGCTAAGAAATGTTTTGTATGCATTAAACCTGTAAAAGTAACCCATATAACTCATACACTGTAATTCATTTGATAAAGGATAGGCTATACTCACATTGAATATTAATATTTCTTTAACGTCTATAGTTGGTTTCGATGGAAATTTGATAGTTATTACTCTGGTTAGTAAAATTATTCAATAGTCTTTTTACTCTTTGTAATTTACTTACCCAATTTTTACTTTATATAAATCTTTTTGACATGGAGCTAAACAAATTTGATTTATTTATTTATTGTAACAGTAATGATGGAGTGTTTATAAAAAAAAACATAAAATATCATCTCAAAATTATACCGAATATGTATTGTTCATAAATATCGTGTATTCGATTCTATACAATGTATTGTGCCAATACCGTGTATTGTATTTGTGTCCTCTGTGATATCCAATGCTGGCCACATTTCCCCATAATCGCTCCATGCTGCAGACAGTTATTGTTGACCACTGTTTACTGTAATTGTTATTGCAAATAATACCGCATTGTTAAAATCAACGATTTGTAGGATTTAGGTTTTCGTCGATTGTCATGAATACATTCCATATTTAGAGCTATTTTTTCGTACTGACTATGTTTTAAATTAAACACATCTGTCCTATATTCAGATGGAGTGGATATACAATAATAAATACGTAAATAACGGAATCTAAAATATTAATTTTGATTCAATTTTACTTTCATCCTTTCTTATAAACACGATGGTCTCTGATTTTTAGAACAACCTTTCCGAAATTTCCTTTAAAGATATTCTAACTACTTGTTGGTAATGAGGGATAGCTTTAAAGTATGCATTAAATCATCGATGGCAAAAAATAATTTGTTTTGATAACTGATTTAATAAACTATAATCTACGAGATGTATGTCGAAAATTTGAACAAAGCGTGGTTGTAGTACGTTTTAAGTTAGCGTCTTTGTCCCAGAATTAGTTTACCATAGACTTACTTTCAAAATGTAAAGCGTAATTTCATATTTTTACATAATCCATTGGCCACCATACTGGTTTTGGGTAAAGAATCATTCTACTGATTTTTATTGGCAACTGTAACACAGTAACCGATCCAAAACCTAATTTGCTTGTACTTTATAAATAAATAATAAGCCCAGACCAACTATCTTTATAACTAACACTTGTTTACTTTATAATCAAGTATTATTACAAATCCTATTAATTAATTAAAGGTTTATCAATTCATTTTAATACCAAACAGTTTTTTACTCTTGGTAGGTTAATCTTTCCACCTGACCAGCCATAGTAATAACCTTGACGCTGATAAAGAGCTATTACACTTGTAAAGCTGTGATCGATTGCTTACAGGCTTTTCATCAAAACTGTTTCCTTTCGGATATTTTTAGAATATTAAAAACCTAGAGGCGATTGATTACATCTCTAACATCAACTAACAGTTTTTCTGATCATTAATTTTTTTTTTAATCCTTTAATTATATATCTCACAATTAGTACACTATATGACTTTGAAAATAAGTTTACATTCTTACTACTACATTCAGACTCCTTATTTTATTAAAGCGTGGACGTTTTGTCTTTCCTTCTTTCTACATTATATACAAATTTAAATTGCTAGTAGAAATTGAATACATTTTAATATCTTACTTATTAAAGGGGGTGATTTTGCGGTTTGACGTTGATCACAGTATGTGTGAAAAATATATTTTCATGCACCTATCATTGAACTAACCACAATATAATACTGACTGAATATTTTAGGTGAATCTTGTTATAAGATAAATATAGCTTTTCCTTTGGTATTGTACGCCACTGAGGATTGACCAATAAATACTCTATAAGCAAGTTAGTTAAGAAAGAAAAATACTTCTCCTTAATCCATATGAACAAGTAGTCTGCATGGTCTATATTGTTAAAGAAAAATAAATAAATTCCCTCAATAAATGTTCACGTTAATTTAAAAGCTAAAAGGTATGTTTGATGTATAGTTGAAGTAAGTGCTTTATTGTGTCATAGATACAAACATATTTAGTATGTTTAACGTTGTCGCGGAGAGAGGATTCCGCAAAACATGACTTATCCATCAACATACATCTCTCAAACAAGACTGGAAACATGAAGTACAAATTTCTTAAGGTAGTACATTAACCAAATAAAATATGATCATGTTCATCATATATGTAATTTGTATATAAAGTATTTAAAATATATTCAAGTTTACCCATGCTATTTTTTAACAGTAACTTTTTATATATGTTATTATTTTATTAAAGGTTTTAAGACTTAACTAACTCCCGGTGGCTGGATGGAAAATCCCAAACAATCATATAATTTTACTTCTCTATAATAATGTAAATACTTCATTAATTATTTTGCACTTTTTTGTTTGTAAATCTATAAAGGGTCAAAATCAAGTTAAATATGTTTCCAAATTTGTTATGTTGTGTTAAAGGTGGATGGTAAATTACTTGTAATTTATAGAGCTTAAAACACAAGTAACTAATATCTATTACTATTTTATGTGTTAGTATGTGAAATTTCTCCTTATTATACATATTATATTATTATGCATTTTTTATTATTACTGTATTAGTAAAACGTAACGTTTTCATATAACATGATATGTACGTACACATTGCATCCAACAGATTTTAGGTTGCAATATGGAAAACTTTACGGTATATCATATTTCATCATATTCGTGCTATAAATAAATTTACATAAATAATAACAACTAAATAAATCATGAATCTAAAAATTATTTCTATGATACTGTACTCACTAATTTGCATGCAATAGTTTTGTATTATCGGCTAACAGCCAAAGTAATCAATTTGTTTCCATTTAATTAAGTTTTTCCAGCAGCCTTTACTACAACTATGTAAATACTCGAGCCCCAGGACTATATGGAATTGATAGTGTGTTAAATGGGAATTGGTAATTAATTTTCATCACTCCGTACAGAGAGTAGGCATTTTCAATCACAGCTGCTATCAAAGATAGTAGTTGTTTCTAAAGCTCTTCTTTAGAGCAAGTAAAATATAATCAGTTGATCAGATGATTTAAGTTCCTGTGTTCGGTTTTACTCAATCACGACACTTGTGTGCGCACTAGAAAATGCAACTCTTGGTAGTCCTACTAGTAATGAAATGTTATATTTTTTTCCTTTAAACTGTTATCTTAACTTTTTATTGCACTGAATATTTTGTTTATTCATCTATTAGATCTCAGTTCTGCCAGGTTCGTATAATAGACTTGACATTGGATTATGTTATGTATTATATATTAGGTACATGGATTTGTACCTTTCTAAATGAAGACAGGCAGCTTTCAAATCTTAAAACGTGACACCTGTGTTTGACTATCAAATGATGGAAACGTACACCATGAACCCCTATAAAAATATTAAATGATTTACCTCTAAAACAAAATTTTAAGAAAGAAAACCAGTGCGTATGCCTATAAAAAATCTTCTCCCAGTGCTGGTGGAAAATAATATTTGTGTGTATTCTGTTCCTAAAGCTACAGTTAAGCCATTGGAGACAAGGAAAGCACAGGTTTACGGTTTACGATTGTCCCTATTGCTGCTTCAGTCGTAAATCAAATGCAAGACATAAAACCTGACGTCCCTTTTAGGCCTAAAGGACAATTCCTCTTTGAAAGACATTGTAAAACAATGCCTCAGGGTTATAACTCATTTGACCGAAATACAATAGGGTTTGTTGGACTTTTTTTGGATATAGATTTACATTTACAATTTTTTAATCATTTAACTAATATACTTTTGTATTTGTCACTTATCTGCTTTTAATGAATAACCAATAATATAGAAAGTTTAAAATATATGTTTTAATTATATGTTCAATGTGCAAGAAAACAGCCTAATCATTTAACTATAGTATTTTTAAACACTTCAAAACACATTTTTCAATGCTTAGAAAATATTTAAAAACTTGTCTTTCTACAAATTAAAAGTAATTCTCCATCAAAGTAACTGAATGCAGGAGCTCAGACAGTAGCAACTGTAGTGGAAAGGTTTAAGAAAATGTTTTGAAAGATGAGATAATATGACGTGCAGATCTCGTACACCAAGTTAACATTAGATAAGATGAGTACGTACTAATACATACAAGCAAACTAATAATCATGTACTTTTAAGTCGTAAGTTAATTCTAGCCACAGTTCCGTCTTGTAAAGTTCCACGGTAAATGCAGGAAGAGGATGTCTGGCCAAAGTCTGAGGGAGGAAGTTAGACTGAATGTGTTGGTGACTGTGCCAAATGGGTTTCTACCACAGCTTACTGGACAATGCTAAGTACATTGCTCACTAAATAAAAGAAAACAGTTATACAGTTAACTAAGGTAAAAGCTAGTGCTAGTGCATTTATATTAAGTAAAATATGTTGTGAATGACTAATCTTTGCAAATTAAATCTAATTAAAAACTGTAAAGTATGAATAGGCTGTTAAATAATATTACTCACACGATTGACTATCCTAACATTTATTAGGCGAGGCAATAAATTACAATGTGCACATTTAGTCCGGACCGGTATCTGACTAAGCTGTAGAAAATGTTGAACCAAATCTTACAAATTCGAGTCGCCTTTGGTTGTGACTGTAAACTTCTCCCTTTAAGCGTTGATAAAATAGGTATTTTAAGATAGCAATTATAGTAACTTTTTGTTAAAACGAATCTAGTAAGAAGATGTATTTAATAATTTTTTTGTAAGATTCATCAATAGTATTCAATGTATCTAAGATATACTGTATATTCAGTATACTAAAGATATATTTAATGTCTTTGAGATATATTTAATAATATTAAAGTACATTTAGATGTTTTTTAACTAAGTGTTTGGCAGCTTGAAACAACAAAGTACAACAAAGTACCTTTCACATGATTTGAATTCACACACATGTCGTTTTTTGAATGCTGTTCTGCATTTCATCCTGACACAGCAATTGTATCTTAAATCTATTCACGTGTTAGTTGGCAGGTGTGTTAAATACATTATAGTGCTAGGATACCTCATAAACTAACGGCATCCATTTAATATTTTAATAATGCTAGTGCATGATGGCACGTAATGATGGCAGTGTTTTCCTCTCCATGCACCTAACAATAACATTAAAACAGTAACATTGCAACCATAACACTGCTCTTGGTTTCTGTGGAGTGTATGTTGATTTTTTGATTATATCTATCTAACCGATTTTATATTTGTTACGTATTCACAAATACAATTTCATCTTTTATTTACAAGGGTAAATAACATTAGTGCAACTTAAATAGATTTGTTGATATGTATTATTTTAAAAAGGGGGTTTTTAGTTTAAATATACTATAGCAAACTGTATGAGTAAACTGACTTTTTGCATTATGATGATGTTATTGGTCAGTATTTGCCGAAACAATTTAATAATTTTAGTCTTTACCTTAACAACCTCAATCAGTGAACATTTGAGGAATTGTTAGCTTGTGAGATTGGTTTGGCTACTGGAGACAGGACTAACCCCAAAAGTATGAGTACCACTTCTTAGCTATTTAATAAGTAGGCCTACACCAGGAAAACTAATCAATATCTGAGCACCCTTACGTTTCATAAATGAGAGCATTTTTGTCATAGTCACTACTTCACCCAGGAACCCAAATATGACTACAAGAAAGGTCAACGCTACAAGTTACTTCAGGGCAGCTTAACAATTTTTAATGTAAAGCCCCATTGAGTGAAATTTAATTTAAGGGTCCTTAGAAAAGAACGATATCAGCTTAAGTCAGATGCCCTATATCAACTCAGTGCAAAATAAGTGGTTCGACTGTTATCAGCCTAAAATAAACAATGTAAATGAATTTTCTACGCATTTTCAAGTGCTTTCCATGTCGTGTTCTGCAAAAATAATATTTTATGGTAACTAAATAATTATTTTGTTTTTAGTTAACACCTTTTTAAATACTATAAACTTTGACTATTCAATTGTGTAGAGTAGCTTAAACAATCATAAAAAGCCTTTCTATGTAAGTAGCCTAATACTAAAGGTTACAGAATAAATTGAGTTTAAAATTTATATTCTATTCATATTGAAACAAGTTTTGTTGAATAAATAATTCGTGGAACTATCAAAACAGTAAACATGAGTAACGTTGAACCTGGGAATCTGGAGGACAAAGCAGAGAAAATTCGAGTTCAATTGGAATATTGTTATTTTATGCATTGGTCTTTGGAAATATTATTGTATTTGTATCGGAAAAGATTCGCAAAATAAGCTCTTTACATTAGTTTAGTTCCTGTACGTTTCGTGCTTTGGAAATGTAAAAGCCAAATTACGTACGAAATAAGTTTTGTACTTTGCATAAGATTCGCTTCTGTATTAAATTATTTTTTAAATGGATCATGGGAGCTACTCATATTAAACTCATAATAACTACTGATATTACTGATATGCACTTATGTTCCCCGTCGTAATTCAGTTTCCCTGCAATAATCTAAGATAAAATAAGGGGTTGTCTCTCTTATAAATACATATTTGTCAAAATAATATCAAGAAAAAATATTTTTAGGATACAAGATATTTTTCTGAGATTATATTTAAGATTAATTGGAAGTTGCAAAACTAATTGTTTGGTTTCTGTTTAGTTATTATATTGTAAAACAGTCAATAAATCTGGAAAAGTATTTGAAATGATAACAATCACAACTTCCTGCTTTGTACTAAAGATCTTGCAACAAAGTGTGATCTAGAGCAATGAATGGATACTAAGGCCAAGCATTCTAAACGAGGCCCAAAGACAACAACAATATAAGTTTTGAATAAAAAGTCTTTATTCTTTATTGGCGATAATTCATCGAGTTATTGAAAATTAAAACGATGTTAAACTGTTACTTAACGTGCACTAAAATTATATCTTTGGCATTATTTTTAAAATCAACTGTGCAAAAGACTTAAAAGTTTTTGTACAAAGTTAGAAATAAGGTAGTTCCAACATGAGTGACAGGAAATCGTTGTACTACATTTAGTAGCACGTAACATTAAAAAAGCTAATGTAGCGTTATGATGGAAACATGAAACTGAATGTAATCATAAAAAATATTGTTTCCACGTAGAGTAATCATACCATGAAATTCCCCTTCAACCATTTCTGTTATTTATGTTATATATCGCTCCTGCAAGATAAATATTGTTGTCACCTTTTCCCGCACTAGCAATTTCATGTGGTGTAATAATATTGTCCTGACTAAAGTAACTATTTGAACTAACGCGTATGAACTTTATTCAACGCTTTTGAATAAAAAAATTCCATTAATTTGGTTTGAAACTACTTTTATATTTTATTTCCTTCTTGAATTGAAGATAAAATCATGATTTCATTAAAATATTCGAATAATTTGATACTCAAAGTACTAAAAGTATAATCTGAATTCAACTAAAAGTATAAGTTCGGTTATTTCCTAAAAATCTGTTGTCCCATCACGACATATAATAGAAAATCTAAGTTGTGAATTATGTACTTAGTAAAGAGATTTGTATTATGGTTCGAAAAATACCCATTCAACGCATGAATCTCTGAATCATATGCAACAGCTAATATTATAACGTAATAGTAATAATAAAGTTGCAGCATGATTAAAAAATCTTGCAAAATAGTGTACCAGTTATGAACGAACATAATACTAATTTCGGCTACTTTACAAGGTGTACTTCTTGTCACGCATAACAAGTATGACATTTAATGGTTTGTGATCTTACTTTGAATGGAAATACTCTGAAAAAAATACTGAAAAAATATAACGTTAATCCGAAAGAATATTTTTTGATGGACACTTCTCCAAAGGGGATTTCACCAAAAGGCGCTGCTTAAAAAAGTGTTGCTTAACTCCGCTCCAAAAACAATTTTTTTCGTCCTAGGACGCTAGGCACTTGCCCGGAATTGTTTTTCACATTACTTCAGGCTAGACCTAGGGGTACGGCAATATCACTTAGATAAAATCCATTGGTGTTTTGGCGGGATTTGAACCCGGGACCACAGGAACCGGAGTCCCGCGTCACTAACCACTAGACGAGCTCCCCCACTCCAAAAATAATACTTCGAAAAGGTGATTGATATTGAGTAAACTTTGGAGTTGTACCTTTCGGAGCAAAGCCTCGATCTAGTTTCATCATTACAACTACCCATGCTGTGAAAATGTTATAACCATTGTCATTTAACCTGTACTTTGTTCAACGTAAAGGTTTAGTAAAAAAGTGTTATTGTCACGTTGCAGGCATCAAAGATCAACGACATAAACTTTGTCTCACTGATTGGACTTGGATTGATGAGTTTTGTGACACGTGTCAAAATAAGTCTCCAACATTGGTCAACACAAGTTATCTTTGTAGCTCCTTTGTAGTTTTAGATTTGATGGAAACACCTTATTTGTACAAGAAAATATGTGAATCTTTTGTCAAAAATGCGATACAGTTAATTTACGTTAGTAATCATTGACCTCATGTTTATTTTAAAACCTGTTTTGAATTTGAAGAGAATTATATGAAATTTTATATATTTCTTTGCATTCTTAAATTGTTTTACAACAGAGTCCCTGAAATAATAAATTAATATACCAACTAAAGGAAAATTTAGTTGAATAGCAAGTGGAAATAATTACAATTCAAACAATTGTTTTTAATAGCATTTTTAAACAAGAACCTTACTACTTGTACCTCTTTTTATATTTAAAATTTTGCAAGTAGTATTATGAATTTTTTATTTGTAAGAATGTAGTATAATCAATAAAAAATCTTAACTTTAATTTTTTTACGACAATATACTTAGGTACCCTATTTTACCTATTTAAACTATTTACATTGTATTTGTAACTATATAAATTGTAATTGTAAACCTATTTAACTTAATTTGACTCTTCGTAGATTAACAAACAAAAACTATCAACAATAATGAAGGGAGTATTCACATTATTATAGAAAAGTAAAATTATAAGATCTTTTGGGATTTTCCATCCAGCCAGCAGAGTTAGTGAAATCTTAAAAGCTTAAAAATAATAATATATATATAAATTCACTCTTAGAAAATAACGTGAGTTATTCCTGAATAACTTTTAAATCCTTGAGATACAAATAACAATCGTGATGATCATGAAAATATTTATTTGGTTAAGATCCTATCATAAGATATTTGTACTTCATGTTTCCAGTCTTGTTCGAGAGATGTTTGTTGATGGATAAGTCATGTTTTGCGGAATCCTCTCTCCGCAACAGCGTTAAACATACTAAATATGTTTGTATCTATGACACAATAAAGCACTTACCTTAACTATGATATCAAAACATACCTTTAAGCTTTTAAAATTAACAAGAAAACCTATTGAGGGAATTTATTTATTTTATTTTTATTTATTTTTATTGAACAATATAGACCATGCAATGCAAACCACTTGTTCAGATGCGATACGGACAAGTATTTTTCCTTCTTCATTTACTTGATTATAGAATATTTAGTGCTCAAACATCAGAGTGATGAAGAATAACTAAGAAAATGTTATCTTTCCCTTAATAATATAAGATTAAAATAAAAATTTTGTCAGTGTTCTATTGTGGTTAATTCAATGACAGGTGCATGATAACATCTTTATATACAGGGTGATCAACTCAAGGAGGCCACCATTGGGATATCGGAAACAGTAAGAATTCCAGAAAACTTTAAATGGGGAACATTCCTTTATTTTTTGTGGCTGTTAAAAATATGATTTTAGTTTTTCAAAATTCAGCCGCCATTTTCCAAAATGGCGGCCAACTTTGAAATTTCTTACGAAACGCCCTGTATTTTATCATGTTTTCGGATAGAACATGCAATTTAAAAACTTTTGTATTCTTGACATTTTTTTGATAAACCCACTCGTTTAGGAGTTACAGCCTATGGAAAAATGACTTCCGGTGTACATTTTACATCATGTAGCTCCAAAAAAATAGGTTAATAGCAAAAATGTGAAGAGTAAATAAGTCAAATAAGTCTTAAGATTGCATCCACATTCCATTAAGACCATAAAATACACAGCTTTCCACTTTTCAAAGTTTGCCGCCATTTTGGAAAATGGTCGCCATTTTTAAATAATAGAATTAATATTTTTAACGAATTTTATGGACTTTTTGGAATGTGGATGCAATTTTAAGACTTATTTAACTTATTTACTCTTCGCATTTTTGCTATAAACCTATTTTTTGGGAGCTACATGATGTAAAATGTACACCGGAAGTCATTTTTCTATAGGCTGTAACTCCTAAACGAGTGGGTTTATAGAAAAAAATTTCAGGAATAAAAAAGTTTTTAAATTGCATGTTCTATCCGAAAACATGATAAAATACAGGGCGTTTCATAAGAAATTTCAAAGTTGGCCGCCATTTTGGAAAATGGCGGCTGAATTATGAAAAACTAAAATCATATTTTTAACTGCCACAAAAAATAAAGGAATGTTCCCCATTTAAATTTTTCTCTAATTCTTACCGGTTCCGATATCCCAATGGTGGCCTCCTTGAGTTGATCACCCTGTATACTGTACCGAAAAAACATCCTTTTTAATAATTAAGATATCAAATTGTTTTTACTACTATTATTTACCAACCAAAGTATAGTAAACAATTAGTATACAATGTAGAAGGAAATACATCACGCTCACGTTTGCATAAAATAAGAAGTCTGAATGTAGTCGTAAGAATGTAAACTTAATTTTATAATCATATTGTGTACTAATTATGGGCTGTATAATTGAAGGATTTTATTAAATTTTAAGTGATCAGAAAAACTGTTAGTTGATGTTTGAGATGTAATCAATCGCCTCAAGCTTTTTAATATTCTAAAAATATCCGAAACGAAACAGTTTTGATGAAAAGCCTGTAAGCAATCGATCACAGCTTTACAAGTGTATTAGCTTGTTATCAGCGTCAAGGTTATTACTATGGGTGGTCAGGCAGAAAGATTAACCCTTCAAGGATTAAAAATTGATTGGTTTTAAAATAAATTGATAATCCTTTTATTAATTAATAGGATTTGTAATGATACTTGATTATAAAGTGAACAAGCTTTCGCTATAAAGATAGTCGGCCTAGGTTTACTATTTATTTATAAAGTACAAGGAAAGTTTGTTTTGGATCACTTACTGTGTTAACTGTTACCAATAAAAATCAGTAGAATGATTCTTTACCCAAAAAAACCAGTATGGTGGTAAATAGCCTATGTAAAAAATTTAAAATTACCCTTTACATTTTAAAAGTAAGTCCAGGGACTAACACTGGGACAAAGACGCTAACTTAAAAAATTCTCTAAACTCGCTTTGTTCAAATGTTCAATAGATCAGAGTAGATTTAAGTTTATTAGATCAGCTGTCAAAACAATTTATTTTTTACCATCGATGAATTAATGCATACTTTAAAAGCTACCTCTTATTACTAAAAAGTAGTTAGAATAGCTCTAAAGGAAATTTTGGAAAGTTTGTTCTCCAATTCGGAAGACTATCATGTTTATAAGAACGGCTGAAAGTAAAATTGAATCAAACTTAATATTTTATTTAGATTCCAAGATTTATGTATTTATTATTTTATATGCATTACACCTGAATATAAGACAGACATGTTTAATTTAAAACCTGATCAGTACAAAAACATAGCTACAGGTATGTACGTATATGGAAACGATTGGAATGTATTCATGACAATCGACGAAAATCCGAATTCCACAAATCGTTCATTGAAACAATGCGGTATAATGATTTGCATGAACAAAGACACTAAACATTGGTCAACAATAACCGTCTGCAGCATGGAGCGATTATGGGGAAATGTGGCCAACATTGGTCATCACAGAGGACACAATAATACAATACACGGTATTGGCACAATACATTGTACAGAATCAGATACACGATATTTATGAACAATACATATTCGGTAACATTTTGAGATTATATTTTAAGTTTTTTTTTTATACTTGATCATTACTGTTATAATAAATAAAAAAATCAATTTTTTTAGCTCCGTGCCAATAAAAGTTCTATGCAAGTAAAAAATTGGGTAAGTAAATAACAAAGAGTACTTAAAAAGACTATTGAATAATTTATTAACCAGAGTAATAACTATCAAATTTTCAGTGAAACCAACTATGGACTTTAATGAAAGCTACAATTTTATATTGAATAGTAGTATATTTATAAAATAAAAATAAAGTTACAATTTGCTGTTAAGCTGTTGTGTTTTTTGTTTTTGTTAAATTCCAACTTTCTTTAACGTCCATAGTTGGTTTCACTGAAAATTTTATTTGATTTAATTTAAATAGCCCAATTGAACAAAAACCAGTGTATGAGTTATATGAATTAAAATTACGAGTTTAATACATAGAAAACATTTCGTAGCTGATGTTAATAAAAGAGTTAGTTACCCTTGTCACTCACAATGTTAGGGTCATAAGCAATTTTGTCTTTCTTTTAAGGGAACGGCGTTATTTTTAGAGAAATCCATTAGTTTTACAGGTCTGACACACCTGATGTCGTAACTGTAGTGTTCCTTCGTAACTTGAAGGACATAATACTTACAACTTTTTCATTACTGTTCAATCTGCCTCAATTCAGTCTTACATTTCGTTTTGTATATACAACAGTATTACGTTTACTTCAATGTAGTTTATAATATAGCTATGTAGCTTCCAAAGAATTACAGTTCAACTTCTTCAATGTTTTGCGGCGTTTACGGGCTCTAAATAGCAGCATTGTTGTACTTAAATGTAGTAATTAAAATTCCTTCACCTTAAATGTGGGTGTTTGTTTAACGCTACTTTGGGGGACATCATAAAGTGATATTTCACATGTGATTTAATATCAATATCTATTCGCTTTGCTCACAAAACACAAATCCTAACCTTCAATTGACATAAAAATAAACGTTTATAACCCAAATTAAACAGACCCCTAAAGGCAGTGACTAGCGTTATATGCTAATTATAACACATATACTCAATTACTCCCTAGACTACTAGAGATAACATTCACTGCACCAACAAAACGTGACTTTTTTGTTAATTTCATGAATCTATTCGTGAATTTTTATGGAACCGATTGATAAATGAATAATATATTGCTAAATTGTTAACATACATTTATTGTTTACGTATACTGTTTATAACCTAATTTTTTATATTTCTAATTGATATTTATTAAGTATTTATTGAGTTAACATTACGGCACACGCAATTATTCATCTCAAATATTTTTAATTACAATGAGCCTTGAATTTCCACCGACTTAATGTTTTTTGGGTATTTCTAGTGCCTAAAATCATTCGCATTAAAACGTACACATTCCAACCTAGACGTATATCGGTTGTACTATGGAAAACATGATCATATTCGTGTGTAAATAGATTGGGATAAATAATATCAAATAAATGAATCGTTAACCTAAAACTTATTTATGTCATACTCACTAAAATATAACATGCATAATCTGTATGCAATAGTTTTGTATTGTTGGCCAAAGGCCAGAGTAATCAATTTGTTTCCATTTAATTGAGTTTTCCCAACAGCAGTAACTATACCTATGTAACTACTCGGGCCCAAGGACTATATGGAATTGATAGTGTGTACAATGTGTGTACACACATTCCCTAACGTGTGTACAAATAGGGAATTGGTAATTAATTTGCATCACTCCGTACAGATAGTAGCTATTTTAAATAACAGCTGATTTAAATGTAATGATGATTTAAATGTAAAGTAATGAAATATAGTATATTTGTTTTATTTTAACATAGTTCTCTTAATTTTCGTATTGTACTGAGAGTGTTTCGTTTTTAGCTATTGCGGGTCTAAGTACTTCCTGCTTTGTGTAATAGGCTTGACATAAGCTATGTACGTACCTACCGGACGACAGTAAGATTTCTATTTCTGAAACGTAAAATTTGTGTTTGACTATCAAGTGGAAAAATAATTTTGCAATGTACATCTATAAAACATGAAGTATACCTCACAGAAAACGAAGTTTAAAGGAAGAAGGAATTCATAAAGAAAGGTAAACATTTTAACATATTTTCTTTCTCATTGCTGGTGAAAACAACGTATGCTCGTCGTCCGTTCCTAAAACTGACAGTTAAGCCAGTGGAGACGAGAAAAGCACAGGTTTACGGTTTACGATTGTCCCTATTGCTGCTTCAGTCGTAAATCAAATGCAACACATAAAACCTGACGTCCCGTTTAGGTCGTAGGGACAGTTCCACTTTGAAAGACATTGTAAAACAATGCCTCAGGGTTATAACTCATTTGACCGAAATACAATAGGGTTTGTTGGATTTTTTTTATGTAGATCTACATTTACACTTTTTTAATCATTTAACTAATATACTTTTGTATTTGTCACTTATCTGATTTTTATGAATACCCAATAATATAGAAAGTGTAAAATATATGTTTTAATTATATGTTCAACGTGCAAGAAAACAACCTACTTATTTAACTATAGTATTTTTAAACACTTCAAAACACATTTTTCAATGCCTAGAAAATATTTAAAAACTTGTCTTTCTACAAATTAAAATAACGGCGAAAAGTCTACAACGTTATATAAATCTTATAAATATGATTTATTATTTTTGAAAGCGTTTTTTGTTTTACATGTATCAACCTTAGGCCTAAGCCTTGTGTATACATAGTCTATTGTAAAATGAAATAATATTTAAACTATACCAATTATATAAAGAAAGATAAGTGAGTATTTATTAACCGAGTCCAAAACATACTTTCTTCATCAAAACATAGGCCTATTGTTAATTAGAGGGTGCTCATATGTTTTTCATTTTCTTTCTTTATAAATATAATAATAAATGTAAAATGAATTAAAGAAAATGATTATGTTGGAAACATCTTAATTAACATTTTCTAGTTTCAGGAATATACAATGAACCCTACTGTGTTAGTCTCGTAGGAACAATTTGCAATAGGAAATGTCGTTCCTCAGAGAGTGCTTCATCTTACGTCACCTCTGTTTAACACTAAAACTCTAGGTGATAAAACCTATTTATAGGTAGATGTGAAGTCGGAAAGTTAAATATTTTACCTACGACTGTTTTTTTAAGGTATCCGATTCAGTTCAGTTCTCAGAATTGAAAGGTTTCACATAACAGCATTGTTTACTTTTATAACAGCTTAGTGTTACACATAACACGGGTAACGGACCAATGAGGTTCAAGGATTGAGAGAGAAGAAGTAAAATTGTAATGATTCGAACCTCAACTAATCAGCTGTTCAGGCCAATTTAATTGTTAAGTGGTGCAATTAGTGTTTCGTAAAATGTTTCGTTGCATCACTGCCAGTGGCAAAGAGAGTTTATAAACGAAAACATAATATCTATTAAAAGTTATGAGTAGTAATTATAGTAATTAAAACACTGTCGTAGGTAAAGTAGTGTACGCAACTCGCGTAAATAGTGTTAACGACACTCGTAGAAGTTGTTAAGGCACTCGCCAAGGCTCGTACATTAAATTTTCTACTCGTGTCGTAAACACAATCTTTACGTAATCGTTGTGTTAACTACTATAAACTATTAACCGTAGAAACTATTTTTATGTGTTCATCAAAGCATGAAAGTAACTGAATGCAGGAGCTCGGACAGTAGCAACTGTAGTGTAACTGTTTAAGAAGATATTTTGAACGGTACGATAATATGACGTACAAACCTTGTACATCAAGTAAAAATAGGATAAGATGTGTACGTACTAGTACATACAAGCAAACTAATAATCATTTACTTTTATGTCGTAAGTTTATTCTAGCCAGAGTTCCGGCCTGTTAAGTTTCATAGTAAAGGCAGGAAGAGGATGTCTGGCCAAAGTCTGAGAGAGGAAGTTAGACTGAATGTGTTGGTGACTGTGCCAAATAGGTTTCTACCACAGCTTACTGGACAATGCTAAGTACATTGCTCACTAAATAACAGAAAACAGTTATACATTTAACTAACGTAAAATCACTATATATAGTCAGTAATATATGTTGTGTACGACCAAACATTATAATTTGAATCCAATTAAAAACGTTTAACTAAGGATGGACTGTTAAATAGTAATACTACTAACGACTGAGTACTCTTACATTTGCTGGCTTAAGAAAATATATCTGTATTATCCAATAAGTTTTGGTAGGTAATGGTTTCTGACTATTAGAAAAAGGTTTGAACTTACAAATTGAATAAAATCTTACAAATTAAAAACCGGGTTCTATTATGATCGTATAGTCAACACTTTTAGATGTAAGAAAATGGCTACTTTGAGGTAGCAACTGTAGTGATTTTTTCCCAAATAGATCCATAAATTAAATGTTAACCTTAAACTGAGTTTAAAATACATAAGTAGTCTTATTTCGTGAACACACGTATTATTTAATCAAAAACAATGTATTGAGAATATTTCATTGCTTTTATTCGCTTAAAACTTACAGTTAAAATCCCCACAACTTTAATTCTTCGTATAAAAACTAAAAAAGTACGCATAGATCAAACTAGAAACTTATAAAATTAATTAAAAGTATACTATTTGCATAATGTAAAAAATACATCGTGAACACATACAATGTCTATCAACTCCATGTAAAATTTGGGGTTTTTAGGTAAGTTTTAGAGATTTTTTGACTTATTTATGTATCGTTATAATCCTTAATTATTTGCAAGGGTCATTTTAATATTAAAAGTTTAAAGCTAATCAAACCTAATCCAACCTCAACAGTATTTCTTACAAATAATTGATTATGACTTTGTGGAATTTTATGGGAAGAAATCAGTACAAAAAATTAATGGTGCGATTAATTTAGTTGAGTTCAGATTCTTTGAAACTATGTGTTCTGGCACAATATAGTTTGCACAAAATTTAACAACAAAAATTGTTATTTTCTCAAGAATGTTTTAATACTCATGTATATAAACTATAGATGGTTATTATGTTGCGTCATTCGTTAATATGTCAACCGTTCCGGGTATGTAGAGTTGTTACAACTATTGGTTAAGTATTTTTTTACTATTCAATAAAGTTTGCATCATAATAGTTTTTTTTTGTGTTACACATCGACAGAAAAGAATGTTTTTCACAAAAACTACTTTATAAAATTCAATGCTACTACATGCAGCAAAAGTACCATAAGCATGATTTGAATTCACAGACATCAAAATTTTCGATTGCTGTTCTGTATTTATTTAACCCAACACAGGAAACACAAACAACACCAAAATGTGCTCGTGGCAGTTTATTTCTAAACACATGTCGTGGAAGTGTTTGTTTTATCCATGCAGATTCGTCTGCCTCAGGAAATGTCATGTTTGTTAATTTATATGACTACTAATGAACTGTTTGTGTGATGAAGCAATATTCAGTTCGGTGAGAAAATCCATATATACATACAGTTAAGTGTACAATTAGTTTTGTGACTGGTCAAGATATTTTGATATTTAATAAGAATAATTTCATATTAAATTGTATTCTTAAAATTTTATTATTCTTATTGTATTCTGATAAGCTATACAAATCACCAAACTGATTTTATTAGGCATATGTGTAATCATTACGCCCGTGTTCATAATTGTTATCTGTTACCCAGATATAAATTATGGAGGTAAGTCATTTTTCCCAATAAAAACAAAGCTATCAGGTTTGTTTTACTTTTACAAAAACATAATCGTTTATCTTGCAGTAGCACTACATTTATTTTTATTAACTGATTTATATTATTGACTATTTATTTTATCAATCAATTCCATTACGTTACAATATTTAAAGCAAGTTTTTAATTGCTTGGGATTACAATTAAATTTTGAAACCTGATCCCGCTTTAATACAGACCTTTTAAATCTTATTGTTCTCTTCTAAGGAATTGTTGGATCAGAAGAGCGCAGAGATATAAAGAAGGACCACAGTTCATACAGCTAATATGGTCCTGGTAGATCTGAAATATACTAATTAAATAACAATAAATGGCTACTAACGTAACTTGATGGTAAATATAGTTCTTAAATGTTACGATTTGGCAATTAAATATGTCATAAATTGGTGAAGGATAAAAGAGCGTTGCTTGCTCGTGGTGAGGCCTTCAGACTTCGGTACCAGAGTCACAGGATTAATCCACGGCACATGCCATGTATATCTATGCCTTTTGAATTTTTTTCATATATTTTTTTAGAACGGTCCAAAACTCCCGTCTTGTTACTACCCAACCTAGGTCGACCTTTTCGTTGGATAGTATCATTAAGTAATACAATATTAGATTAACAACACTGTAAGTTGTTTTGGCTGTTTTGTTTTGTAATGTTACAGACAATGTGTTTGGGTTTACCCATGCTTACATAAATAATATATATAATTTGTATGGATTGAATCCAAAAAGATTTTAATTAGTTTAAATAACAAAATCTTCAAACCTAACCTAACCTAAAGGTTTTACTTTGCCAATTTAAGCGTGGTGTGTATAATACGGTAGTACCGAAAATCTTATTAAAGTTATATAAAACTACAAGGAATATTATAATCTTTCATTTAACATAATCCTACATAAATTAAATTATCATCAAATAAAAAATGTATGAACAATTATAATAATTAAATAGAGAAGAAATTCAGTAACATTTAACATGTTTAATCTGATAGATACTTTGTAATCTGTTAATTGTAAATATATTGGGAAGGCCGTAAAATCTTGAAAGCTGTTCGCTACAGCCTCAAATTGAATAATTACATCATTGCACTTCCAGAGTGTCCACGACTATTAACAGCATTTGAATGAAAAGTACTTTCATGTAGGCACTCAACATACCTACATCGAGCTATCACACTACATCGAGGTCCTTTTGAACTTGAAAATGGTTTTTGATTGACCAAAGGATCTATTTCATTATCGGTACAAGGGGACCATGCATAAATTGTTCCTTTTAATAGTGGTTAACACTAGTTTCCGAGTCAAAAAGAATGATAAAATATTCCTTTACTTTTCAAAGGTTATGTTTGTAAGACCGTTATTGGGTTATAAAACTACTGGATTACATTAAATTGGATTTATTGATTGTAGATCTTACTAAAAGTGATTCTCATAGACCTACCTAAACCAGGTTCCAATTATAAATTAATGTAGCCTATTAGACATCCATTTATTTCGTTTCTCGTTGCTACGTTTACAATCTTACTGAAAATGATAAGCTATTATATTACAATTCACAATTATAAATAAAGTATTTCAGCAACCCTAGATATATTTAAGCGAACTTTAGAAAAAATGCCTAGAGAGGCAAAGTCCAAAAGGAAATTACATTTTTAGTTACCATTAGCCCCCCGCTAGATCATAAGCTTTAATGATACAATTTTGGGACAAATCTATAAATAGGACCGTTGGAATAAGAATAATACAGAGGAAACTCTAATAAGTACCCTCCTATCCTAGTTAAGTATATAGATAAATATTTGCACGGAAAAAGGTTCATCACAACTAGCCAAATGGAATTATTCTGTTAGTAAATCAAAATGCCTAGGAAATGCGTGTCTATATGAGAATTTGATTATATTCCTTCAGTGTGTGGGTAAGATAGTTCAAATTCAGTACTGCATTTTTTCTTGTACAACGTTTAATATTTAACCATGTATATATTGGATTTTATTTCAATAAGTTATGTACATTGATAACCACTCCTTCAAAACCATTTACTTTTTTACGATAGGTGTGTATAAAAGTGAAGGTTTCAAAATGAACTGGCAAGCTAGATGTTGACAAAATTAGTATTAAATTGAATATAGTAGTTTTAATCGTACGGTAAAAAATTAGTTTTAGTGGTACAAGTAAACATATGTAATTTATTCCGTTCTAACTGCAATAACCTAGAACCGTCACCTTCATTAATGTCTTTACTGGCTGTCATCTTGTGAAATACTGATAGAAAACGTATGTAATTTGTAGCTTAATTTGTCTTTGAAAGACAGCTGTTCTCTAAATTACAAAAGCCAAATAGCATGTATTTACAAATTGAAAACTATACAACCTATTGTGATAGTTTATTCAATTTGTTATTTTGATGATTATTGTATTGCGAAAGATTGTCTGGTAAAATTTTGTATTTTAATTTACATTTTTAATAAAAGGTTATTATTTAGTGCAATAAAATGAAGTGATGTAAAAAATGTTTAACCAATTTTAGTCATAGATGTGAAGTGAAGTCCAAAAAAATAAATGTACGTTTGTTACTTAATCATCCCGCACTTCTAAATATAATTGGATGAAACGTAGTTCACTGATGGATTTATTATGGCAAAATAACATAACCATATTAGATTTAACGAATTTTTTCTCCATGGGGATTCTATTATTAACTGTAGAAACTAAGAAATGTTTTATGTGAAACAATGAACGTTTCAATAAATCGCTTTTGCTTTGAAGCAGTAACGTATGTCAAAGGTAAGGATCGCAGTATGATATTTATAATAAAAACTATTAGAACATTTTCAAAAGCTGGAAGTCATAAAGTGGTAAATATATAAAAGAAATTAAGTATAGAGTTGAGACGGCCTCTTGGTAAAACCACCTAACATGAGAGGGAGTTATATGTGTATCTTAAGCAGATTAATAATTTAATACAAATAAAAATTTAAATAATTGCTTACGTTAGTTAGGTCAATAAACAGTTGAACAGTCATGGGACCTAAACAATCTATAGAAGTGTGTTCCACATACAAACGAATATCAAAGTCAGATGAATGAAACATACAATTTCCTGAGGCAAATGAAACCACAAAGATGAAACAAAGGCAGCCTTTTGACAATCCCACAGAGTATGTTTCAGATGAAAATGTCACTTATAAATAACATTGTCGTGGGCAGATATAACCCAAATAGCAGTTGTGCCTAAAATATCATTCGAAGATTATTAAAGAACTGTGAGCATCCATTGAGTTATAGCCATTGACTTGTGTCGTAGTGGCACAAGTTTTTATTTTATTTTTTTTTAATAGATCGTGGTATGAAGTATTATAGTGATTGGCTTCACTAAGATTTAAAACTGCCACATACTACGTTATTCTGATAACATTTTCAGGATTGACGGAGAATACTCGTAGATTTTGTTTACAAATATATTTATAAAGTGCTAAGTTTTGGTTTTACTTTTTGTAGCTGTTCAATAGTTTCTGGTACGTGCTGTAAGGTTATATTTTTTCGATTTGTTTTTAAGACCACCAACGAGAGTTTACTTCATTACGTATTTCAACGTTATTTCTATTCCTAACACGACCTTTGATTATTTTAACTATTTGGGTGAACCAAATGGGTGTTTTAAAAAGGGAAATTTGATTTAAAAGGCACTAAATCATCTATAAAATAAACCACTTTAGTGAGCAATGCACTTAGCATTGTCCAGTAAGCTGTGCTAGAAACCCATTTGGCACAGTCACCAACACATTTAGTCCAACTTCCTATCTCAGACATTGTCCAGACATCCTCTTCCTCCTTTTCCTGTGGAACTTTACAGGCTGGAACTGTGACTATAATTAAGCTACGGCTAGAATATTTTTGTAATACTAAACTATAACGAGCTTACATTTTAGTACTCTTGGTACCTGTATGGAATTGTATCAAATCCAAAGAAATTAAAACTTTTTCATAAAAAAGATTGTTACCCATTAACAAATTGTAAACGTTACTAGTTACTTTTTTGCACAGTCTCGTTTTATTTTGGATTTGCAAACAAATCAAGGGAATTATAAAAAATTTCCAAAAATTTATATTTAATATTTTGTTACCATCGTTAATCTCTGTACGGTGTTTTTAAAGCACTCACAAACAAAACCATGAAACGAAAAAAAATAAATATAAAATACAAATGTAAACTTAAAATCAACCAATAAATAAGCTTGATCACCTAGGGTCTTACGTAATGAGGTGGTTTCAGGTAAAGGACCCTCTACGGGACAGTATTTCCTAGGGTTGATATTGTTCCAAAGAGACTTGGTTTTCAATGGAGTTTAATTATTGTTTACCTGTTTACAGTCACACTGTTATATTTTTAAATAACGATGCTCTTTTTGTTTAGTTTTCAACCACATGCTTAAGTTTACTTAAATTCATTGTTGTAGCCAAGTTTGTTCATCTCAATAGATACTTTGGCCTGAAATTAAAATTGATTACCAGCAGATACAATTTTTATTTTGGTCCAAAATCATGTATACTTACTCTCAACGATATAATCATCTCGCCCTACATCATCCCGTGTGAATTCAACGTATAGAGCAAATAATAAAGGAATACCACCGGGAAGGTAACACCTCAGTTGATGTCTAAGAGCCTATTTTAGCCTAAAAGTTGATGTCAACTTTTAAAGCCTATTTGAGGAATTCAAACCAAATGTGAAAAAAATGAAATTTCCATATGGCTTGAAATGAAAATGATATTTAGTTAAATTGTGGAGAATGAATGCCCTTCTCATTTTATCAGTTGAGTTGTTTTGCCTAGTAGACGATTTCATTTATCTATTCTATAGTGTGAGGTATGTAGCTATTTAGCTTTATGTAAATAGATTTTAAAGAAGAAATTTTAAAGGGCGATAACAAGAAAATTTGGAAACCACTGAAGAAATGTGCCATTCGAAATTTCTGATTACATATACAGTATATACAGATGAACAAACTTGGCACAGATTATGAGTAAAACCTATACAACTTAGCTTAAACTAGACTTGATAATGTAGCTGATAAAACCATCACAGGTAGAAAACGTGCGTTCACACCACAGAATATCGTAGAAAGTAACTTTAAAAAAATAGTACTATTTTTGTGACATCCTAAACACAATTAAACAAATGTTATTTTCATTAAATTTGTAACATGACCATTCTTTATTGAGTTCCTTTTAAAACATGTAGTAAGGCAAGTTTAGTAATACCATTTATATATCTTTTCAGCCGTAGTGTGCACGTGTGAACGTGTGTTATGAAAACATGTGCACGTCGTCTATATTATATTCGTATAATTATTTCAAAAATTGTAACCAATAAAAACCGATTATTATTATTACAAACATCATTGTGCAATCATAACAACATGTCGGATGATCAGTAATCAAATGATCACTTGTTCGTTATGTGTTTTATATTATAATATAATATAGTATAATATTATCAAAATAATGTGATTTAATTATTTTATGAAATAATTAAATTTTGTCTTCTGTTTACTGTTTAAGTTACAATTAAATTGTGAATAAGAATTGGTTTCAACAAGAGGATCTAATAAATTAAACAGAAAACCCAGTCCTCCGACATTACTAAACCGTCAGCTCAATGAATTATACGCTTAGAAATTGTTCCCACACACTAAGAAAGAATTGTCCCTTAGGCCTAAAAGGGACGTCAGGTTTTATGTGTTGCATTTGATTTACGACTGAAGCAGCAATAGGGACAATCGTAAACCGTAAACCTGTGCTTTCCTTGTCCCCGCAGGCTTAACTGTTAGCTTTAGGAACAGAATAAGAACTGTAAGACCTGTTTTAATATCCCTGAGAAGGTTAAGACTTTATTATTTATAATGTTGTGTGGTTTAATTTCAATACTCTCATGTTATAAAAAAATATTTAATCCGATAAAGAACTATTTCCCCCCCCCCCTCACTACTAGGCTATCGTTACTTTCATGAGAAGCGTTCCTCAGGGACCATTTATTATTTTACCGTCTAGGTATAAGCTAAACGGTGGTTCGGTGATAGAATTAATTTAAGAATTTTCCAAACCCCATGACAATTTTTTACTGTAAATATTTTTAAAATACAGACTATATCTAACATGTTCATCATCACTAACATCTAATCTGCACTATTTTGTACTTAAGCATTTATTTTCAAATTAGTTCAAAAATGCGTACTTTGGAAACTAAAAATACGGATTTTCAGACCATCTATGTCATTGTTGTGTGTTGAAACTGTAAAAATCTTAATAACAGTTACATTATTGCGGCAATTACTGAATCTTCTTCATGAAAATCTGAATTAAAATGCGTTTATACAGATATATTTAGATTTTTACTATTGACCCTATCGTTAGTCACGTATGAAAAAGTATCAGTAAGCTACCTATGTATGGGTAAGCCATATTTTACTTATCTCACGAGTTATTTTCCCCAAATTTACAACAAGTTGCCTGTGTACGTACCTACTGGCTCAAAAAAGGATAAACAGCAAAGTGCTTGAAAAAACTTTAAGTGCTCAATGAAATGTGAAAACTCTTTTTACAAGTTTAAATTCCGAAGACTTATTAGTAGGCCTATATGAATTAGCAGTTTAGCATCAATTTTAATACATGTCAATCAATGGAATCAATTATTTCAACGTTTTAAACTAAAGAGACAAAATATGATTATGTATGTATAACTATAAAATATATCTATCTATGTATTGTATTCGTAATTATATAGTAAGATGAACAAAACGAATTTAGGATTTTAAATAAAAAAATAAAACCTAGTTTATTTTTAATTTTTAATTCATTTAAATCTACCCAACTTGTAAAAGTGTCTTTCATTGACGTCTGGATAGCACAAAATACCCTGCAGCCTTTTAATATCATAAAAATACCCGACCCAAACAGTTTTAATAAATAACCTTCAAGCAATCTATCACAGCTTTACAAGTGTAATAGCTTTTTAATGGATGTCAAAGTTATTACTATGTCTGGCCGGGTGGAAAGATAATCCCTCAAAGGTGCAAAATATTGGAAACAATTTAAAAGCTTTTGCCTTTTATGAGGCTATTTTATTTATAATGATAATAAATTATCGTAGATTTTTTTACATTTCCAACCATAAGTTAGGTTTAGTAAACTAATTGTCTTGAATGATGCGTTGTTTTTGTTCAAAAAGTAAAAGCTGATATTTAAAATACATTTGTTATTTTTATAAACAAGTATATGAGATTAAACTTTGGGTGATTATATTACATAGCTCATTAAAATTATCTCAGAATTTATGTTTCATCCCTGTTCAAGTATGCTGGAACGAAACCAAAGACTTCTTAAAAATCGTAGATTAAGCCATCGATAATTTAGTAAGCCGTATTTTGATAAAGTGACCTTGAAAACCTAAAATTACGTCCAGTAACGTTAAAGCGACATGTACAGTATGAACACTACTGAAGGTATTATTACTCAAAAGAAATTCAGTAACCTTGAAAAACAGTGCTCTGCCATTTATTTGGGAAACCAGCGTTTATAACTGGAATTTGTAAAGTTCTACAATTTTATTTTTCATTGTAAAACACGGTAGTAATGTAAATACAGTTGTCATTCTATCAACTATAGAAAAACAACTAATTTATATATTTTATATGAATGGTAACGTATTGAGTCCAAAATAAATATACAGAGCTTTTTTTTTTTTTTTTTTTTTTTTTTTTTTTTGTCCTAAGGACGCTAGGCACGAGCCTGGGATTGTTTTTCACATTGTTTTTCATACAGAGCTTAAATATACCCATAATTTATTCGTTATCGTCAACTTAAATTCAAAGCCCACAATTGTTGGATTTAAACAATGTGGTATATAATGATTTGCAAGAACAAAGACAGTAAACAGTGATCAACAATAACTGTCTGCAGCATGGCGCGATTATGGGGAAATGTGGCCAGCATTGGACATCACAGAGGACACAAATACAATACACGGTATTGGCATAATACATTAGACCAATACATTTGCATTTGCATTTTAATTTGGCCAATACATACCTCATACACGATATCTAAGAATGAGACTTATGTTTTACACTTTATTTAACGTAGGGTAAATAATCTATTTGGTATAGTAAGGTTTTGTTCGAACACTAGTAATTTTTGTTGAATATTATAATAGGTTTATAATTATTTTTGTAAATATATTTCAATATTAGTATTAAAAGAGTTTATGATTATTACCAAAATTTTATTGTTCACGATTACACATAAAACTAGATATAAAACATTCTTACTTCTCTTAAAATCTATCTAATTGGAAAACTGCCATTGCGTTGATTTAACTATTATATTAGTTTGCTAATGCAACAATATCTATTTTGAGTTATGGTAAAATTAATTCATATAAATTCTTGATATTTGAAATAGAAACAATTTTTTATGGTTAAACTAATTTTAAAACTTATTTGTATTTCACTAACAAAGTGTCAAACGTAATTTCAACGAATACATTTAATCAGGACGGTTTCGTAGTAAGCATTTAAATATTAAGTATTACAAAAGTATAAAAAGTAACCTAATGGTGGCTTATCTTTATCTCTAACTGTTGGGTGGCTGAAAGTAGTCTTCTCTTAGTAAAAAGGGCGGCAGTTTTACAGAAAACGGTTTGTTTTACAGCTCTGAGACAACTGACATGGGAGTAACTGTTCTTTACTTATCTCCTTTACCTTACAGAGATATTTAAATCTGTAACTTAATTAAATATAATAGTTAACAAAGTTTGTGTTTCCGGTTTTAAGAGTTGAATTGCGTTTAAATTAAAAAAAAAAACAACTTTAAAATAAATTGTCTTTAGCTATAATTGGCAATTCAAAAAGTGACTTGTAGGGACATAATAGTCCCAAAGATCGTTTTAAATAACTTTATTTTATAATCACGATACTAAGCTTACTAAAACTATATGAACCTGTCTAGCTTTAACCGCACAGAGCCAAAAAGATAGGTAGTAATTATGATTACATACTAATCATGCAGCACACATACTCAACTGCTTATAGGCCCCAAGTAATATCGTTGCTTGTACGATTATTACGTTGCTGTTTCCCATTGGTGTTTTACCAACAAAAAATAAAAGATACACATATATCTAGGTACAAGGTGTGTACCTAGTGTATCTAGAATAGTTAAAGATGAAAATATTGATGTAAAAATACAAGATGGTGGATATCTGGCTCTTCGTGGTACTTAGTTGACAACAAAGAAAACATATAGCGATGTTGTCGTCTTTAAGTTTGACTGTGTAGACGTAATTAGAACCAGTGTTGAAAGGGGTTCCACTCGGTGGATAATCTTAGGTGTTAGGCAAATCTCAGTGTTTTATACTGCGAAACTGTGCCTTGTTGAATTCTATTGAGCGACGAATCTTTTTGTTACAAAACGAACAATTACATAGATGAACCGAATCGGACTAATAAAAATGTATAGAGTTCGAACAGCTGTTCTTTAAACGTTAATATTTGGTTACGGCCAAACAAAAAATTTTTTTCACACTTTTTGAAAAAAATTTATTGGTTGGCCGTAACCAAATATTACATAATATCAATCAAGAGCCAAAAGAGAAATATTGTGACATACATTATTTATTTGTTTAAGGCAAAGATTGAACGGAAAGCTTGCATAAAATTGGAATTATTTATGAAACATTTTTATTTTGTGATATTTCAGATTTATTCCGTATTTTATTTTATACACAATTCTGATATTTGTGTCAAGGCCTACACTCAGAGAAAGGCATCCTATTTACATAATTTAATGTCAATACAATAAGGGGCCAACAGTCAGTACCGAATGTGACTATCCAGTTAACAAAATCAGGATTATGAAACTCTAAAACTCCAAACTATCGTTATTTCGTTATTTTTTTTAGGGATAAACTTGCCTAAAAATGTTCAAATGGACTGTATGTTGAAAGAGCAATATTAAAAACTTGTCACTAATTATTTAACAGATATAATGAGATTGATGAGGTACCTTCCTTTTAACTGAAGTGTTGAGAAGACGAAGCCGGTAGACGTACACGAGTTTCTTCTGCTGGCCAGCTATTGCGTATTGCTCGTACACAGACCCGGACCGGCAGTAGTAGTGTTTCACTTCACAAATGTTCAATAGTTCACTTTTAATATGTGTCACTAATAATAATTAAATATACTTTAAGAATAAGAATAAGAATAAGAATCCTTTATTGTCATTAGACACAGTTGTGCAATAGACATTGTCAAAGAAAACTATAAACTAGAAAATGTAACAGAGTCATGAACATTATCACAGTAGACTTTATATAACATACATGTAAAACTTAGCCTTTATCACAGAAGAGATCACAGTTGTCAATTGAGAATAAATATCATAAAATAAAAATTGTTGAATAACAATGCATGTTACTTAAAATCTATAAAATCAGTAGCACTCAAATGCAAAAACTCATTAACAGAATAAAGTGGGTGCTTTAGAAGACCATTTGTTACGACAGTTTTAAAATTAGCAAAGGATTCAATATTCTTGACATGATGAGGTAGTATATTGTACAGTTTAAGCCCTATAACTTTAGAGCTTTTGGCTGCTTTGGTCAATCTACAAAAGGGAATGTCAATTTCATGCTTGAGCCTTGTGTTGTGGCTATGTACATTAAGCCGTTTCAACAAGAATACAGATTGTTTTTTTACTTCTAATAGAACATACAAAACATATAAACTAAAGACAGTTAACACTTTTTCATGGATAAAAATAGGCCTACAGTGCTCTGAGTAGTCAGCTGAAGCTAGTATTCTGACAGCTTTTTTCTGAACCAGTAAGACATCATGTACTCCAGCTGCATTTCCCCATAAACATATGCCATACAGTAAATTACTTTGAAAGAAACTATTGTAAGCAAGCTTGAGATATGACTTCGGGACATTTTTATCTAAAGATCTTAGTAAATATACAACTCTTGAAAGTTTGTTACAAATATAATCCGTATGAAATTGCCATGTCAATTTTCTATCAAGAACTAAGCCTAATAGTTTAACATTACTTAACCCTAATTGATCACAGGAGGGAGAATCACTAGCCTTGACATTTTTATTACTAAAAACTATGGTTTGAGTTTTGTCATTGTTAAGTATGAAACCATTGGTACTGAACCAGTTGGATACACTTTTAAGGGCACTTTCAGAATTCAAATTGACAGTTTTTATATCAGAACCAGCATTAAACAAAGTAGTGTCATCAGCAAAACATACAGCCTCAAATGGTACATTAACATCAATGTCATTAACCATGACAAGGAATAAAAGAGGTCCAAGAACCGAACCTTGCGGCACGCCAAAGGGTACAAGTCTCTTACATGAATACTGATTATTGACACAGACTATTTGTTCTCTATTATCTAGGTATGAGCTAAGAAGTGACAGAGTTGTATCAGTCACCTTGTAGTACTTTAACTTAGCCAGCAATGTCTCATGACAAACACAATCAAAGGCTTTACTGAGGTCACATAAGGTGACACCAGTATCGGCTCTGCTTTCAAGGTTTGCTAGGATTGCATCTACAAGATAGGTCACAGCTTGAATTGTAGATTTCCCAGTTCTGAAACCATACTGTATAGTTGAAAACAAGGAATTATCTTCAAAATAATTGTACAGCTGGTCATGTAAAATTCGTTCAAAAACTTTGGCAAAGACTGGAATTAAAGCTATTGGCCTATAACTAGCTGGGAGATCTCTGCACCCTTTCTTAAAAACAGGAACAACCTTAGATAACTTAAGCTTTGCAGGAAATACACCTTCAATAAGACAACTATTTATACAATAGGTTAAAGGCTCTACAATCACAGGTAAAATAGACTTTAGCACATCACTAGACAGGCCATAAATATCACGACTTTTAGAACTTTTTAGAAGCCGCACATGCCGCTCTACCTCCTCACATGACACTAACTTCCATTCCAAACCGGGTGCTGCAATGCTCTTGGTTTTGAGAAGATCCACTGCAGCCGAAGGAACGCCACCAGATTTCTCCGCCACCTCCAACACCGAGTCAATGAAGAAGTCGTTGAAGTCGTTTGGTTCCACAGAAGTATTGGGTTGATGTTTGCTCGAAGATTCTTTCCGAATGGCCTGCCAAGCTGCTCTACACTTGTTGTCGGATTTTTCAATACAGTCGGCAACAAACTGTTTATTGGCAGTCCTCAGTTCTTGTTTGTATGTCTTTCTATATTCAGTTAGAGCTTGAAGGGATGCTGAGGTTTTAAGAACATTGTGGCGATCAAGGAGAGCCATGAGGATACTTCTACTCTTCTTCAGGTCTTCATTGTACCAGGCTTTACCACAAGAGAACTGTCCACCGGAGTTGCAATTTGGGTCCCGCTTCTTCTGCAGCGGAAAGGACTCATGGAAACCAAGCAATATTTGGTCAAAAAATAAATTAAAAATTTCTTCAGAGTTTGTACCTAAGGCTAGTACAGACCAGTCAACACTGCTTAAAAACTGGAAGAAGGTATTTATTCGGGCTTCTGTTATGGGCCTATGGTATACAAGGGAATTGGACTGTTCAAGATAAGTTTTCTCGGAATAGGCTAGGCGTATGTCTAAGTTAACTGCAGGATGGTCAGAAAGGCCATAATCCATAAATGTATTAATATAACTTGAATAATTGAGATCAGTCAAGATATTGTCGAGAACTGCATTACCTCTTGTAGGCGTAGAGTTGGTTGGATGTAAGTTGAACTGCCTCATAAGTCTTGCAAGTTCACGCTGGATTGGTTTGGTAAAATCAGCCACCAAATCTACATTGTAGTCCCCTCCGATGACAAGGGAAGACGATTTAAGACTTAGAAGACATAATAACCTTTCAAACTGATTGAGGAATATATTTACATCACCATTAGGTGATCTATACACACTGACTACAATGATATTGCATTCGAGTTTGATGGCAGCAACTTCCAAATGTTGAGTTGAGCAAAAACGAGCAACGTCCATAACCTTATATTTTAGTCCATTTTTTACATAGATAGCTGATCCACCATGCACCATATCGTCCCGCGCATAGTATGTGGCCAAATGATAATCTTTTAGTCTATAAAAGCCTATCTCTTCAGTGTTAAGCCAATGTTCGGATATACATAGGATATCATTTTTAATATCGCTTAAGACTACATCTAATTCCAGGGTTTTGTCCCTTATAGACTGAATATTCAAAAACATTAACGATAAAACAGTTTCAGAACTAATAATACTGGTACGGTTGACTAGGTTACTCACTTTGCTGGGCTCGGAAACCCTAAAAAAACAGACTCTTCAAGACTTTCACTTTTGGACTGTCCATAGTGTTTATTTTTACGATGCACAAAGTCAGCAATTAGTACTCCTTCAGGCCAAAATTCACTTGAGAGCACTTTCTGCTGATCTACACTGGATAGGCCTATTTTAAACGAGCGGTAAGATGTGTACCGGGTTTTCAGTTCGTCACATTCCACATTTGAAACACCATTCTCCTTAAGATGGTCTTTCATTGATTGGCAGGTTGTATCAGGTGATAATCTAGAGATGAAAATCCAAGATTTTTTTGTAACCACTTTAAGGCTAGAAGCAGCACTGGAGTCCTTGGTACCAATGATAACATTGTCTTGTCGTTTAGGCCTTGCACGATTGTCAAGAAGTAAAGGCTTAGGTTTACCAGCAGTCCTATTCCGCTTTACAAGAGATATTCCGCTTTGGGGTTAAGAGATGAGAGCAGCAATTGGGAGTTAATTGTGCCGGGGACATGTTAGTAGTTGCATGAATGCAAGAGAACTGGGGCGAGATTGGGGTTTCCAGACATCACGTGACAGGACAAAGGTTATTGTATGATATGAAACGTCTGGAAATATCTAGGTAGCGCTTGAATACGGAACATGCCGCCCGCCTTGAACCGTACATGGTTCAAAACATTGAGAAAGTTACAAAGTGACACATAATGAATAAAGATTGACATTGAAATATAAGAAACATAGATTAAATATATATACATTGAAAATAGAAATATGTTTGAAAATAGAATAAACATTTTGTTTGGTCTGATAATGAGATCAGGGGAGCGGGTACACCTTGGTAGCAGGACGACAGAAGGTTCCCCGCTGAGTCTTGATGGTGACAACTCGGACGATGCCATCTGATCCAGGCGAAGTCTTCACTATGCGTCCAAGAGGCCAAAGTAGTGGTGGTGTTCTAGGGTCCTGAATTATAACGAGATCACCCACTTCTAGATTCTTGTTGGGCTTTTCCCATTTCTTTCTTTGTTGTAGCTGATGTAAATATTCTTGATGCCAACGTCGCCAGAAGCGTTGATGTAGGGCTTGTATAGTTTGCCAATGGTTGAGACGATTTTCGGGAACCTCTTCAAGATTTGGTTCCGGTACTGCCACAAGAGAAGTGCCGATAAGAAAATGACCCGGAGTAAGGGCTGAGATGTCGGATGGATCTGCGGATAACGCTGTCAAAGGTCTCGAGTTTAGTACAGCCTCCACCTGTGTGGCGAGTGTTATTATTTCCATTAGTGTTAGAACTCTATCGCCTATGACTCTTTTCAGATGATGTTTAGAACTTTTTATAGCACTCTCCCATAGGCCTCCTTGGTGGGGAGCGGCTGGTGGTTGAAAGTGGAAATTTATTGAGTGATCTAACGCGAAGTTGTTAAGAGCATCTTTCGTGTTTGATTCCTTGATGAAATTCTGAAAAGTTTTCATGAGTTGCTTTGAGGCTCCAACATAGTTAGTTCCGCAATCTGAGTGTAAGTGGGCACACAATCCACGACGAGAAACAACACGTTTTAGTGCAGCTATGAAGGAGTCTACAGATAGGTCTATTACAATTTCTAGGTGCACAGCTTTCGTAGCAAAACATACAAAGAGGCAGAGGTATGATTTTAACCGTTGAGCGTTCCTAGTTGAATGAACTTTAATGTCAAAATGTCCACTATAGTCCATGCCAGTGTGATAGAATGGCCTTACAGGTTTTAATCGAGTTTCAGGAAGATCTCCCATCAGTGGAGGTTTGTTTACAGGCTTAAGTCTGAAACATCTTTGACACTTGAAAATCACAGATCTTATCACGCTGCGGGCTGATAATATCCAAACCTCTTGAGACAGAATAGACTGCAGCAATTGAGGGCCTGCGTGTAGATGCTTTAGGTGATAATGCATAATCAACAGTTTGACAGTACAGTGAGATTTAGGTAACAAAACTGGATGTTTCGCATCTTGTGTAAGGTTGGAATGTTTCAACCTGCCGCCTACTCGCACTATTCCACTGTCATCAATATATGGGGATAAACGAGCAAGTTTTAAGCTGCATTGAGATCCCTTTTTGAGAACAGAGATGTCATCCTTAAATGATGTATTTTGTATGAGTTTGAAAATTCTTAATTTCGCTGAAGAAGTTTCTTGGCAAGTAAGTCGTCCAATGCGGTGATCATCGGCTTGCAGATTATGAATGAATCGCAATATATATGCCATGACATTTACAAGTTTCCTGAAACATGAATATTTTTCTAGTATATCAAAATCAGTGAGTTTAATCTTCTCTGTGGTTGCTAGAACGTTTAGAGGATTTGGCCTTATTTCAAGAGTGTCATCATCAATAACAGGTGTGAATTTTGGCTTAGGCCAAGAATCTGACGATGACTGTAACCATTCCGGTCCATTCCACCATAAATGATGAGTAACAAGTTGAGAGGGTGAAAGACCACGAGTGGCGCAATCGGCCGGGTTGTCTTGAGATTTGACATAATTCCATGAGTGAGGAGAGACCAATTCTTGGAGTTCTGAAATACGATTGGCAATGAAGACTTTCAAGCGGTATGGAAGAGTACGTATCCAGGTTAGGACAATTGTGGAGTCACACCAAGCATAGATTGATTCAATCTTCATATGAGCAGAGAGTATGTTTGAAGAATATTGAAGAAGTTTTCCCAGTAAGTGAGCGCCACAAAGTTCAAGCCGTGGCAGAGAAATTCTTTTCAAAGGAGCGACTTTTGATTTAGAGACGATGAGATAGAGCCTTGTATTCTCTTGAGAGTCAGTGACACGAAGGTAGACAACAGCAGCGTAGCCTTTCTCTGAAGCATCGCTGAAGCCGTGGAGTTGCACAGCCGTATGCAGAGAAGTAGAAATGTAGCGTGGAATTCTTAATTCTTGAATTATTGGGAGTTCTTCTAAGAATGAATGCCACTTGGTTCTAACATCATTTGGAACAGGTTCATCCCAAGTTAGCCCTGTTGTCCAGAGATACTGAATAAGTGTTTTTGTCCAGAAAATTACGGGTGTAAGAAATCCTGGTAAATCGTACAGTTTAGCGATTGTAGATAATATTCTTCTCTTTGTAAGTATGGCACTTATTTCAACATCCTTAACCTTGTAAGAAAGCATGTCGGACTCTGGAGTCCATTTTAGACCTAGGACACTGAAGAAGGCTTCACTATTTTCAGTTAACTCCACTGGAGTCTCTTTGTGTTCAATTGGGACTTGGTCCAATAGTTGGGGTGCGTTGCTAATCCATTTTCGGAGTTCAAAACCTCCTCTAGCGAGCAAGTTCTTGAGTTCATTCTGTGCAGACAAAGCTTCATCAAGACTTTCTGCTCCAGCGATGATGTCGTCATAAAATATTGATTTAGTTAGAATCTCAGACGCCTTGGGGTATGAGTGACCCTCATCTTTGACCAATTGTTGTAATGTTCTGATCGCAATGAAGGGGGAACAGTTGAGACCGTAGGTGACGGTATTTAGCTTTAAGACTTGAAGGGATTCATCAGGGTTAGATCGCCAAAAGATTAACTGATATTTCTTGTCATCTTCAGCCACCAGAATCTGGCGATACATCTGTCGTATATCACAAGTGAACACAAACTTGTGACACCTAAAGTACAGCAAGACATCACTAATATCATTCTGCAACTTAGGGCCAGGCATGAGGATATCGTTTAGGGAGACGCCATTGTTTGTTTTGGAACTACCATCAAATACGACTCGTATTTTGGAATTAGGGGGATTCTCCTTAAATACTCCATGGTGGGGTAAAAAGTAACATTCACCAGAAAGGGGTTGCTCACATGCACTCATGTGACCTGATTTGATGTAGTCATCCATAAATTCGGAGTATAAATCTTTGAATTCGGGCTGAGCAGCAAATTTTCTTTCCATCGCTTTAAGTCTAAGTTGAGCTGTACTACAAGATTCACCTAATAGTGGATGATTTGGTCTTTTCGGTAACTTAACAACATATCGACCAGAGTTATCACGTGTATGGGTTCTTTCAAAATGCTGTAAGCAGAGAACATCTTCTTCTGACTGAGTCTTGACACATGTCGGGGGTTCTTCGATTGACCAAAACCTTTGAAGTGAACTGTGAAGGTCTCCATCATGTGTAGTGAGAAAAGAAACAGTTTTTGGGATTGATAACTCAGATGTAGCAACAGGAGCTATGCCCATTACAACAAATCCGAATATAGTTCCTAAAACTTGGGGCAGGTTATGGCCTAAGAAGTGCTGCTCACCAGTCAGTGAGAGAGCGAATAAATCAGCTCCGATCAATAGATCAATTTCTCCAGGTTTGTCAAAACAGGGGTCTGCAAGAACAAAATCATTTAAAGATCCCTTCACTTGAGGTGAGACTGGGATCTGAGGCAGTGGTGAAGTGATACGATTCAAAACCAAGCATGGATGATGGTAGGCTAAGCGTTGACCATTAACTGCAGATATATCAATGTGCACTATTCCTCTAGAATGAATTAGTGAGCCAGAAATTCCTTGGATTTCATCATGTGCTCGAGTACGGGAGGCACTGATGAGCTGAACAGCTCTTTCAGATATCAATGTAAGTTGAGATGCAGAGTCGAGCACAGCACGGAGTACAGTTTGCTGACCATCTTTGGAAAACACCTGAACTAAACATGTTCCAAGTAAAATTGTTGTTTTAGTTGGGTTTAACTGGCTAGACAATCCTACAAGAGCACTTTTATTCACTGGTGCGGTGACATGGCTTTGGGGTGCGTTATTTGTAGGCGGCTTACCATATTTTTTTTCAAAAACCTTGGTTGGGTAACTTGGCTGCTGTTGTGTGGGAGTTGAGTCATGTAAGAGAGTGTGATGTCGCTTTGAACAAATTCGACACACTCTATGAGAAGGACAGTTATTAGTATCATGTAGATGGCCTAGGCAGTTGGCGCATAGATTATTTTTACAAGTGAATTCAACTCTATCACCTCTACTTTTAGCCTGAAAGGCTTGACACTTGTATATATTGTGATCGGATGCTTGACAAAACTTACAAGTGTTAGTCACTGTGACGAAAGCTGTTTTAGCTTGAGAGGAGTAAGGTTTACTATCTCGAAGAGGTTTAGGCCTATAACTATTAGATTGAGTCTTTTGCACTGAAGGGTATCTTGTGTTAGCTGAGGGACCAAGACCGATACTAGCTCCTTCTAATCGTTTAAATTCTCTTTCAAGGAATTGAATTAGATCATTTACTGCAGGTATGTCATTGTTTGTGATGCGAGAATCCTCAAAAGATTTTCTTAAATCAGTAGGTAACTTTTTCAAAAGCGTTAGGACAAGCAGAGTATTTTCAGCTGTTATGTCATGGTTGAGATTTTTCAAAACTTGAGTGTTCTCTTTATAAACTGTGAGAAAATGTTGGAGACTTTTGAGAGAACCACTACTTATGCATGGCAAATCAATGATTTTTGTAACAAGCTGAGTTACAACACGCCTTTTGTTATCATAGCGATCCTTAAGCAGCCTAAGTGCAACATCAAAGTTTTCTGCAGTTATGCTTAAGCTCTTTACTAAATCTAAGGGTTCACCACTTAAATAACTAAGCAGATATTGGAACTTACTCACAGGGGCCAAAGTTTCATTCCTATTAATAGAAGCCTCAAAAATATTGTAGTAGCTAACCCATTCTTCGTAGTTACCGCTGAATTTGGGCAACTCAAATTTGGGCAGTCGTAGAGATGGTTGGGTGGGAGGTGTTACTTCTTTAGTTTTAGCAGGTAACACTATTTTCAAGTCACTGATCAGAGAAATGTACAAGTCCGAAATTTCATCTTGCATAGAGCATGCTTCAGTTTCGTCATAATCAGAACCAGGATCATCATAAACCACTTTATCGAATAAAGCTTTAAAATCAGAGAATAAACCTCTAACTTCATCATCATAGTTGTGTAAGCGCTGAATGGAAACAACATTTAATGATTGAGTTTCTGAGAGAGTAATTTGGGCTGACACAAACTTGCTTATTTTCTGAAGCCTATTTTTGACAAGTTTTGCCTTTTTCTCTAGTGTAGAGAATCTCATTTTAACAGACCATTTATGTAATTAAAAGAGTAAGCTATAGGCCTAAGTTTATCATAAGTTTAGGCCTATGTAAATATTCCCAACAACTAAATATCAAAATAACTCCAAGTCTTAGACCTAACAATAATGCAAATTAATAGCTCAGAATAAATCAATTCATTTACATTCACTCTATAAGAAATAATGAATGTAAAATTATATTTCACCTTACCATCAGACCCAAGATAGACATAGTAAATAAAAGTAAAGTCTATTTAACACAAGTCATTTAATTTGAATCAGTATTTTCGCAGAATAAGTTGAGTAGGGAAGTATTTATTATGAGCAATATCCTTAATGTAGACAAGAATCGATTCAACCACTAATATTTCGTTTAATATTCACACAAAACAATATTTTCCAAGATGTAAATAAACTTGAAGGTTACGTTTATATTTTGATTCAATTCACACAGCTGTATGTAGCTGGAGTGTGTTTTATATTCAGTCAGCTGATTTCCTGTGCTTGAAACTGAGTTTTACATATGATCAATTTGAAGAAGCAATATCATTGGGCGATTTATTCTGTTTTACGAATCTCGACGCTCATTGGTTCTTGCGACGTGCAGACTGTAGGCAGAGCGCTCTAGTGGAGAAGTTCGCTACCAAGGTGCATCGCAAGGACAGAAAATATAAAATGGCTGACTTTCTGATAAGTGAAAATATGTTAGAAAATTAAGGACGAAACAAAGTGCAGACAAAAATTATTGTTAACGACAATAATTGATATGGTGAATTGATTGAGAAACTTAGAGAAAATATTAAATATCCTAACTAATTCCTGATTTCAAATAACTATTTGAAAGGAAATATGACGTGATTCATGTAGCAGTGGGAGGACATGAACATGAAACTAACATGAAATATTCACGTCTGAGATGGCACAGGGGAATGAAATAAAATATTATTTATTCACCAAAAATAGTAATGGGGAATACAAATGCTGCTCTAATTATTTAGAGAAGTGACACTTTTAAGAGTTTAGTTGTACAATTTTAACAGTTACAGTAGCTAGGCTAATAAAAGCACAATATATTATTAATGATATGATTTTCGTCCGACTCGACAGGACCAGCGGATGGGGGATAAACTTGCCTAAAAATGTTCAAATGAACTGTATGTTGGCAATATTAAAAACTTGTCACTAATTATTTAACAGATATAATGAGATTGATGAGGTACCTTCCTTTTAACTGAAGTGTTGAGAAGACGAAGCCGGTAGACGTACACGAGTTTCTTCTGCTGGCCAGCTATTGCGTATTGCTCGTACACAGACCCGGACCGGCAGTAGTAGTGTTTCACTTCACAAATGTTCAATAGTTCACTTTTAATATGTGTCACTAATAATAATTAAATATACTTTGGGGTTAAGAGATGAGAGCAGCAATTGGGAGTTAATTGTGCCGGGGACATGTTAGTAGTTGCATGAATGCAAGAGAACTGGGGCGAGATTGGGGTTTCCAGACATCACGTGACAGGACAAAGGTTATTGTATGATATGAAACGTCTGGAAATATCTAGGTAGCGCTTGAATACGGAACAAGTATCATAGTGAATACCCTTAGGTCAACCTTAACAAGATAGTACTGCACTTAAATAAAAAATACTTGTTAGAAATATTTTATAAGGTACAGGATAAGAAGGCAATGAAGATATTTCCTTTTGAGTAAGTTTGAAATAATAAAAATGTATTTGATATTCTTCCAATTAAAATACGATGTTATAGAAACACCTTGTGAAGGGATGAATTAATTTTACTGAAGCTAACGGGCAAAGTTTTCTTTGGCAAGATGGTTAAAGGTTTGGGTAAACAATTAGTGACTAAGCACTTCCAGTTGAGCCTGTAGAAACGAAAACAACGAAACGACGAAATTACGTACACAAATAGAACTTAGGATAGTTATATTCTCAAGTGAAATATTTTGTAGACGATTTCATGCATTTTGTTAATAGATCGAACTATACACCATAAACTATTGCTACAATTAAGATATCGGTAGGCTATTTGTTTTTAACATAAGAAACTTTGAAAATAAATCAAAACTATGTGTTTTCCAGGACTACAGAATTAAATGAGGGCATTTTTAGTTAGAATTGTTTATTCCTTACTATAGAGAAATCACACTTGACAGATAAACTTTTATAAATTTAATATTTTGTGTTCACCTTCACTTTAATCCAATACATCCAATAGTTGAATATTTATATCATATTTAAGCCTACATCCAACGTAAAGTTCATTTTAAACATCGCAAATAAAATGTATTTGACTATTTATTGGTTTTATATTTTCACTCTAACTTGTAAGAATTTATTGTCGTTTTGCTGACGATGGTGAAAAGTTTTGCGATAGTTGATCATAATGTAGGCCCTACTTCAAAAAAATGTATTCTTAAATATAGCTATCATCTAGCAAAGCTACGATAATTCTATAGAAACTAAAAAAAATATACGTGTATACAATAAGTCAAACGATGCTATGTGTTAAGCCACAATGCATCATTCCGTTATTTGCTACAACGGATGGTCGAAATCGACCAATGATGAAGACGTTTTTGACACGTGTCACAAACACCATCAATCCTCGTCCAATTACTGAGACAGTTTGTGTCACTGATCTTTGATGCTAACAACGCGACTCTGAGGTTAACACAGTTAACATTTGGTGAAAACTAAAATACAAATCGTCATTGGATTCTGCGTTTTGTGTTATTTAAAAACTGATTATTCCTTGAATTAAATAAAATTTAAAAATTTTAAGTAACTTCTTAGCGATACTGTAATGTCTCTCTTTATACGATTATTATTTATATTCACTATCACACAAAGTGAGACAGCTATGTATGGATAAAAAATGTATTAAATCCTTGAAATAATAATTTTTGTCAAAATATAATTTATGGTTTTTAGTAATGATTTATTATCGCATGAACGTGTGAATATTTAGTTTATTAATTATTATTTTGTGAAAATAATAGCCCTGCCACAGCAAACCTGCAGACCAACAGAATTTCAAATTACTTTTTTTTATGTTTCCTTAAAAATTAGAGAATTATTTTAAACAATATTATTATAATTCTACAGGATTTATTAATGGAAAGAAGAATAGAATGTTAGCGGTAATAAGGTGTAGTGTACTGAATCAGCTGATACAATTTAAATGTGTTTTCAATACTTTGTTTACATTGTTGTTTGTTTACGTTTGACATAACAACATAGTTACTTGGTGTTTCAAATATAACTTTTCTTACGAAAATGTCTTATTACTTTACATAATTGACTCACAGTACTACAAATGGCGCAGTCTACTAAACGGACCGACGATTTACGTATAGATGCTTTTGATGGTCATTCTGAAGAATGGACTTACTGGCTCGAACGTTTCAAGATTGCATTACGAAACAGAGGAATCAAGAATGAGGATACAAAACGAGACTTGTTGCTAGGGAACCTTGGACCTCAACCCTTCAAGCTAGTATTTGACCACGCACGACCTGATCCCGTCAGTAATCTTCACTTTACAGGAGTTATTGATATACTTAAGAAATACTACACACAAAAATCCGCACCACTATCACAGCGGGTTATCTTTAGTCGCCGTTTCAGACAAGAAGGTGAATCTGTTAGTCATTTCGAATTTGCTTTGCGCGAAATTGCAGGTCTCTGTGACTTTAGTGACAACTTAGACGAACGGCTGAGAGATCAGTTTGTTCTGGGCATCAACAATGATCGCTGGCAACTTGAACTTTTGCGCTTACATGCTACGACAGATACTACATTTGAACAAGTCACAAACACCGCTATTTTATTGGAAAATGTTGACAATCAACAGTCACAATTCCGTAATACACGTTCAGTCAACAGAATAAGCAACAGGAACAAGAAGAATGCTTTCGAAACGATACCGTTGAAACAAGAAACAAAAGGAAACACTTCGAAACTAAACATCTTACATCTTAACAAGAGAACTGACTGCATTCGGTGTGGTTACAAGAAACATACACAAGGAACGAGCTGTCCCGCTGTCGATGCCACTTGCAACGCCTGTGGAGGACTGAATCATTTTGCACGCACTTGTCTTAAAGTGGGTAATGCAGTCATTATCAAAGGTAAGCGACTTAACATGTTAGAGGCAAAAAACTCGTCTTGTAACTCTAGTGTTAAATCTTTTTCTGATACAGATCAAATCCAAGCGATTAATAAAGGGTCGAAAGTAATGCTTTCAGTCAAGTTAAACAATCATACAATTTCAATGTTGTATGACCCAGGTGCAGCGTTCAGTATCATTAGCAGAAACATATGGCGAGATCTAGGAGCTCCTAAACTATTTCCCACAGAAAATCTTAATGCATACACAGGAGTTCTAATTGAAACTATGGGTAAAACGTATGTTTCAGTTGAAGCTTTTGGTTCCAAACGTAAGTTACCGGTAATTGTTGTTAAGAAAAACGATATACCTTTGTTCGGCCTAGACTGGGTTCTTGATTTTAACTTACCACTGCCACCTGGGGCTCAAATATGTACATTGTTAGAACTGCAACAAACAGAACTGTAAACAGAACAAGTAAGTGAACAGATTGTTAATGACATTGTTAACGGTTTTCCAGAAGTTTTCAGTCCCTCTTTAGGTACGATTAAAAATCACAAGGTACCTTTTCACATGGCTTCAAATGCAGCTCCTGTAGTTTCAAAACCACGGCCAGTTCCTTTTGCTTTACGGGAACCCGTGGAAAATGAAATTCAACGATTAGTAGACAGTGGAGTTTTAGAACCAGTCGATGCCAGGAATGAACCTATCATTTGGGCTTCGCCCATAGTAATAGTGGTAAAACCGTCTGGAGCTATCCGCATATGCGCGGATTTCAAAAATACTATAAACAAACATATGCTCCCCGATAAATATCCTATGCCTACATTCGAAGAGATCACCTCAAAACTTACAGGTGGCCAGGAATTCTCCGTCATAGATCTCAAAGATGCATATCTGCAGATGGAGGTCGAACCATCGGCACAACAGTACCTGATTATTTCTACTCACAAAGGATTTTTCAAGTACAAACGCTTACCCTTCGGAATCAAAATTGCCACCGGGGTTTTTCAGTGCAAGATGGATCAAGTACTGGCAGGCTTACATGGAGTCGCTTGTCTCCTTGACGACGTCATAGTCACAGCCCCAACGAGAGAGGAACATATCGAACGTGTCAAAGAAGTGTTAAGACGTTTTCAAGAATCTGGAATTCGTGTCCAGACATCAAAATGTAAATGGTTTCAAGATTCCGTTAACTATTTGGGTCACATAATTGATAGAGCTGGTATACATCCAACGACAGAACATCTGGAAGCAGTGAAAAACATGCAATCACCGAAAAATGTGAAAGAGTTAAGATCATTTCTTGGGTCGATCAATTACTACAGTAAATTTATTCCCCATTTACAGTCCTTGTGTGTTCCATTACACAAACTGCTAAAGAAAGGCGTGAAATGGCATTGGAACGAAAACCATGAACAGGTAGCAGCAAAATTGAGGCTAGAAGAGTTATTTTCAAGATTTGGCCATCCATGGGTAATTGTAAGTGATAATGGACCACAGCTAACATCCTACGAGTTTCAAACCTTTTGTAAGAGCCTAAACATTAAACATGCTCGAATCACCCCCTATCACCCAAAAAGCAATGGGTTAGCATTTTTGTCTGCCTAGTTTTCATATTTAAGGTTGGAAATATAGTTCTACATGTGATTGCCAATTTTCGTGGAAATCGGCCAATCCTGGAACTATGAATAGACGAATTTGCAGTCATCTTGTCGATTTGAGGGCCTCACGGCGGCCATCTTGGAAAAACCCAACTTCCGGTTGTCCGATTTTGGTAGACTTTTTTCCTGGTACTTTCTACACCTATTACTACCAAAAACCGTCGAAAAACCATTTGTTGGAATTTGTTCTATCTCAAGTGCCTATATTTACTCGACTAACAGTAGTCCCACTTGGTATTATAATGTGAATAATCCAAATAAAAGTTTTTTTTAATTACCTATTTATTCAAATACTTTTCTATAAATAATCTTTTTATTTGAGTTATTTTTCATCCGTAAACATAATTTGTAGAGAAAATGAGTACATTCAAAAATCAAAAAAATTAATGGAATAAATAATGAATAAATTAATTGAATAAAGTAAATTTTACAAAACCGAGAGCACAAGCTGTATTGGTTGCAGTGTTTTTTTTTCATGGGGAGGAGGTAAAAATTCATTTATGCATTGGTTGCAGTGTTAGGTTATTGTTAGTAGAAGCAATGAGAAAATATTGCCATGATTAGGGATTACGTCAAATTCACTAGATTTATTTAAATAGTTTTAATGGTTGTAGGATATCCTAGTACTAAAAAGTAGTTCTAGCATACCGCAGCCAACAAATATGCTTTAATACTACCAAAAGCTAATGAATACAAGTTAAAAACCGTTTATTTGTTGTGAATAACATTTTACGATCAATATTACTGAATATACTATGTTCGTTATTTTATTTTAAAAGCGTGTAACACTCTCAAAGCTTGGTTCTCATATTCTTAAAGAATGCATAATCCTAATTCTTTGATATTTATTGCCCAAACAATATAAACTGATTTTCGATAAAGGTAACAGAACAGCAACACAGATGGCTTACAAATATATCGTTTGTCTACCTCACGCTCTTCATTAATTAAATAAAGGTGTTTAAAGTTTCCAAAAGTTAATGGGGTTATAGAATTGCATTGCCTGCAATGTTGTATAAACCCCGTTAAAATGAAAAATTAACTAGCGTCTACTAAAACCAACATTTAAACTCATAAAATTATAATACGTACTCAGTAAGGAGTTTGTTTATGTCCCAGTGCCGAAAGAAGTACTTATGATTAAGATCATTCTTGCAGTGCACTCATTGCTTCAATTGATAAGACATATACACCAACACACACACACACACACACACACACACACACATGCACACAGGCTACACACCCACGTGGAGTGTAAATTTTAAGTTCATTAAAGATATCACTAACCTATCTAATGAAAAAATACATTAACGTTGTAATCTCTTGGAAAGTAATTATATCATCGGTCAACCCATAATGAGATGGAGTATAAAGGATATCCGGCTTTAATCTTACTCAAGAACAGTTCTTGAGTTGCAGTTATTTGAAAGCTCTTTAATTCTTACCTCTTTTCCTTTTTTTAATAGACTTTTATTTTATTTTTCTTTATTATACTGTAATTAATACACATTTTCATATTTTTTACATGTGCTGAACACCTCGATTGCCCAAATTAGACTTTCCTTGGGTCTATGTATTTTATATATTTTGATAGACCACTTGCAAGACGGTTCAAACATCCTGAAGTATAAGATAGAATCACTTACTTGAGTGTAAAATATGTTGCCTTGTGCTTTAATCTATTCTTGACCAAAAAAGCTCTTGACAAAAAAGGGGTTATTAAAAAGCTGCAATGTTAACTTATAAACAAGTTATCAATAGTAAATGATGAATATCAGCCTACCCAATGATGGAACGCTTATAATATGCTTTAGATAAAACAAGTTCACTCATATTCCAATCGATGATTAAGTGCATCATTGATGTCAAAATATACGAGTTATATGGAAATCTACAGAGCTGTTTAGCAGCGACGGCTATTCATTGATTGACAGTGGTTTCCAATCTGGACAGTGGTTAACTAGATGTGTGTGTCCTTTTTAAACCAGTATTATCCGTAACAAGTGAGTTCTAAAAAAAACTCTTGATATGTCATATTTAATTTGTAAAACATTTTTTTCGTATGTAATGCATGTAATATTGAACGTCAAAAACAACTGTGGTGTGTAACTAAATTATTTAAGACTAGAATTATTACAGTATTTAATTTATTTATAACACAACCAAACACGGTATACAAATCCACTATAAATTCATTCAGGACTAAGCCTAAGGCACCAAAATCGTGATGGTAAAGAAGGCTCTGCTGATTAAGGAAACATTATCGACAATTTAAAACATCAAATTTTACCTTTAGACCTAATGCAACAATAGCTAAGCAAAGATTTATAAGCCTAGATTAAATGACGACAAAAATCATATATACTATCTAAACAAGCTTAATAATTACAATTAAAAATACAGAATAAAGTTTTAAATTATTTATAACTTTATTAAAAACAATCATTGTTTTTAATATTTAAATAAAATAGTTTTTTACTATCTTTAAATTGCTATTCGCTACAGTATTTTAACTCCTACATATGTGATTAAAAGTTATATCTAATGAGAATCATCTCCTCTGAGAGTTCAGTAAAGCAATTAATTAAACACCCACACAAAGCTATTCAGTAGTTCCCAATGAGAGATTCCTGGAACAATCCAAGCGAAAATTAATTAGGTTAATGACCTTTTTAATCAAGCATGCGTAGACAGAAAACTCATATGCTCCTATCTAAGGTTGAGTACAATATTTTATTGTAGCTTATGTGCTTTTATTTATTGTTGTCTACTATGTACTTCATGATATCAATTCAGAGGGGGGGGGGGTTGTAGTTCAATTTGTAATTGTTTATCTTATGTACTGTTAAATCTTCAATTATTAAATTACTGTGTTATTAAAAACATTGCATTTCAGTTATTGTTTTCGTGGAGCAGTAGGAATACTTAGAGATTTTAAGGGGTAGCTGAGTCTTTATTGGATAAAATTACATTATAATATGTTTCACGTGTAATATTAGGTGTTCTGATTAGGTGCTTTTAGGTGATGATTTTTGTGGATCATGGCATTACACAAGATGTGTGAAAGATATGTAAAATAATTTTCTAGCCCAAAAAAGATTGAAAAAAAGATTTTTGATTTTATATGGAGTGCGATAAGAAGCTTAAGATCATGTAGCCTAGATAAATACTAGAGACTTTCTTTTCAAATAAATTTAAAAAATTCGAAACAGCACAGACATATTTAAAAATAGCCCTCTTGTTGAAGAGAACTCAAAATACTTGTAAACTGGGTTATAAAGCGAAACCCGTGCTCAATCAGATTATAACAGTCAAAAACCCAGAAGATTATTTCGCACATGGAGGCATATTTGTTTGCAGATTATATCTAAAATTACGTCACCAAGAATGGAGAAATAGTAATTGAAGAAATGACATACCAATGGATTGAAGAAGCTGGCGGTGAAATCGCAGTGGCTTTGACCGGACAAAAAGTAGATAAAAAGACACAAAAAAAATGAACTAAAAAATAAACACTGGAATGACACTGAAACTTCTCGAACGACAACCAGAATAGCGGAACAAAGGGGAAACTTTTGTGGGTGGGAAGTTAGCGATATCGACTTTGAAAATAACCAAACAAAATAGCTAAGCAAAAATTAGGTGGTGAATATTTTATTCCAGTGTTCCTAGAATTGGCTCAAAACCTACTAGTGCTAAGGAGCACAACGAAATCTCGTAAAAGAGGAAAATCTCTGCCTGCAAACAACACAGTTTTCCACCGTGGAGAATAGCATTGAATCGTAATCTGCTAACATTGTTCACATAATGTGTAATCATGTGAACTATTGCCAGCACCATTGGTTTTCACTGTGATAGGAGAAATACGAGGTGAATGCAGAATAATGCGACAGGATTATCCAGTTTGGTGGTTTATGGCCAGTTTAGTATCAGTCGGTTTTAAGTTTGGTTGACGGAAAATTTAAACATTCAAATGTGAATATATTGTGTAGGATGTTAACTAGCCAACTAGTAATTGTATAAGTAGTTTTTAATATGGATTGAATGAAAATTGAATAAATTATTCCTATGTATCACCAACTACACTGCATAATTGATTCTAAGAATTTTTACCCAAAGCTTGAGGGTGAATTCAGTAGATTGGGCCCAATCTACGAACATCCTTTAGAAACAGCGAACTTAAAAAATATAAAACTATAAGACAAAGCATGATTTTTGTTTTTTGTACCTATCCTCTGTTGGTTCAAAAAAGTGTAAAGTGAAACGGTTACATCTATATATTAAAAATACACCGTGAATATCGACAAACTGGTTCGATTACATGCGCGATCTTTTCCAGACCTAAATGCTATTTGTCATTGGGCTGTAAATGAATTATGCTATCCAACAAAGATTCGTCGTTAGGTAGTAACAAGACCAGGTTTTGGACCGTTCCCGTTCAAAACGTAAATATACACCCAAATATACACAAAATAAAAAATAAAACTCAAAAGTTACGCTTGATTTTATTTACCAAACCTACATAATGTGTGAAAATAAATTGATGAGAATTCTACTTGTATTATTTTAAGACATAAAACTATATCTTAAGGGGCCAATCACTTTAAAAAAATCCTGTTTATTTAGATGTATTCAAGATTTTACCCGCGAATGAATACCAAACTACGACATTTTATCTTTGACAATCGATCTGTCTGCCACTTGATTATTTGGTAATTCAGTGTTTACCTAAAATGATAAGATCAACTCTAGGAAACAAAAAATGGTTTTGCTTGCAAGTAAAACTAATTATAAACGGAGAACTGCCTACGAAACAACTTTATAATTATTAGTTATTCGTTTGAAACAAAATGAAAGATATGTAAAATAATTTTCTAGCCCAAAAAAGATTGAAAAAAAGATTTTTGATTTTATATGGAGTGCGATAAGAAGCTTAAGATCATGTAAGGTTGATGTTAATGGACTAATTGATAAATAATCACCTATTATATCTCTTCAACTCAGAGGTTTCATAAGAGATACCCTGATTTCATGTTCATATATCAAGTAAATTACTAAAGTTTAATTTAACTAAGTGACGAATTACCCTGGAAGATTAATGAATAAAAAACATACGTAGAAAAATGTGCACCGATAAAATAATAAAAGAGTATAGATTGGTAAGAAATTAAAAGAATCAATACAGGGTTATGACCTTGTCACAAGTATTATTCACACTTTTAGGAATTTGAGTTTTCTTTACTACAATGCAATTCTGCAATAGACAGACGACTGACAGTTATTCTATATTTTTTATTGATATTTAAATACTTTCTTAAGTTTTTTTACTTGTTATTAACTGCGATCCACATAAATATTTATTGATAAATCGAAACTTAAAATCAAAATGAATATCTCCCTAAATGAAAATCCCAAGAGTATTGGAGCTTTTAGATTTTGACTTAAAGATAATTTACATAATTATTTTTTTAATCTAATTTAATTGCATGTTCATTGTATTTTATGAAGTAGACTAATGAATTGTATTATTATAAATATAATTGTATTATATTGACAGTGTTATTGTTTATGGGATATCTTTGTTTTCAATCCTAAATATAGTCAATTACCCAAACACAAATTTCAATGATCAACAATTGATTGTTTATTTACACAATTAAGAACGGTGCCTATTCTAGTACAACACAGGACAATGTCCACCTCTCTCACTGGCCTGAGGTTGTACAGATACAGTTTAAACACGAAACAATGTTGTCAGCACAATTGTTGCATTGTGCACAATATGTTGTACACAATGCAAAGCATTGTGTGATCAGGTGAACTAGCCACAATCTTGTATCGTTGGACATAGAGCAATTGTTCAAACAATTCCCATTTCACAATCGCATGTTACGTTTATTTACTCAATTAAATAAAACCATTCCACAACTGTAGAAAGATTCGTACTACCAATATTCAGTATAACTACTTTAAATAATAAAACACCGCAGTATTGTTTTCGTTTAGATAAATTATAAACTTACAGGTAATACACAGTCCAAGAGGTTCTAAATATATATTTTATAATTGCTCTGTTACATGGAGTTTTTTTAACGAAACCATTCTTTTACAATTATTACATTATTTGAACAACGTACGATTAAACCATTTTCTAACTGTAAGGGTTCAACGTTTCTTTAAAAGTTTAGGTATATAGGTGTCAGTTCATTGACTATGAATTACCGTCCTAAGTAAAATGAGTTGTTGCCTCATGTACGTAGCCTTAATTTTTCTGAAATAATTTTTAATACCCTGTCCACATAGACATATGTAAATTTTAGACAGTGAAAGCTTGCTTTGCTTAGTATGTGAGCGCAGATTTGAAAAATCACACAAAAATTCCACACAACTAATGTAGTGAGTGTTTTGGTAATTAGATTTTAAGATAATGTTACCTTCTAAAACACTGGTTTCAAATGACTGAAAAAATGCAACAATTACTTGTACTTCTTAATAACTATGTTGCATGTATCTAACCAAATGTAAATTGGAATAAAGATTAAGATTTTGATGAACTACTTTATGATTTTTATAAAGATTTCTACAAAGAATGCAATTCAAAATAACCCAGTGAAAATTTGTTACATACCAATCACAGGTCTGCGTGATTATTGCTGGTTTCATATTTATTATCACCTCGTAGCAAAACACGATAACTGAAACACTGTTTGGGCGGGTTTGAGAAAAACAAAACTGAATAAATTTTATGAATAGATTTTGCATATCTAACGTTACTGGGTAAAATATATGAATAAATAATACAATACGTTGGTTGTAATGTTCTTGTAATATTATATGCATAGTGATAACAGTTTCTAGGGTTTGCTTGGTAAAACCTTTATATTAATGTAATATTTATATAGCGGGGGAGCGAGCTGGTCTAGTGGTTAGAGCGCTTGACTTTGGTTCCAGAGGTACCGGGTGTAACTATTAGTGAAAAAAGTTTTACTATTAACTAAATCACTTTTGAACTGTATAATTACTAGTTATCAATTGTCACGTTCACCAGTTAGATAAGACGACATAATGACATAAGCGCATGCAAATGTACAAGCCACATTATCCTATTCCATATCCTTCTGTTTAATCTAAAGTTTAGAACTTGTCTAAACTTGTCACGAAACAGCATGTTAATATCGACAAGTTTGTCACTAATACTGAAGATGTTGTTTGATTGTATGTACGAAAGTTATATGGAAATCGAATCATCTTAGTATCGAGTAGTTAAAGAGTTCACTTTCAAATTTGAATGTTGCTGGTTCAATTCCAAGTTAAGTCAATACTTGACAAATATGCATTTTACTTCAACTTATTAATTTATTCTCTACTACGACAGTACTATGTTATATCACAGCAATAGCAGTATTTTTATTGTTTTACGACAAAACAAAACGCAAAATAGTGTCAGAACTGGACTTCTTTAAACTTATCTTGAATGTCCGTCCACTTTTCACACCAGTTCCAACACCTGGAGTCAACGTGTAACTTAGACTAATGATGTTCACTTTTTACGTAACGCCAAACTGTGTTAAATGAAGTTGTCCTGTTGCCTACTACTGTTCAGTCTAACTATTCAGTCTTGTTGAAGTTGCCCTAGTTATACTTAGTTAGTGCATTAGGTAGACTTTCACAAGATAACTATTTTTATGATTAAATTTCAAGACATTGCATGGATAAGATTTATAACATTATAAAGTCGGTGAGAGTAAATATGATATTTTATTGTTAAAAATTACAAAAGTTACAATAACTTTTGAACTGGAATTTTTGCGGAAATGATAACTTGAGAAAATATTTTCTGATTTCGATGAAATTTGGTAGAAACGTGTAAACCTACGTTTATTCGAATGAGTTCGCGAATCAGCATGATCGGACTTTGGGAATGGGGGTTTATAGGGGGTTTTGTGGGGAAAAAATTATTAGTTTTTTTCCATTTTTGACTCTAAAAACATAAAATTTCACAATTTCTTTCCAGACCATTTGTTCCAGACTATTTAAAGAATAGCATTGTTATTATACAACAAACATCGCATTTCATCGCGAAAATTTTAGTGTACCAATTAATTAAATCGTATCCAATTCTTTATTCGTATTCTATTTACTCGAGTTTATACTTAATTATACAATGTAAACAAGCACATAATGTAATTCCTGATGTAGATATCGACCTAGGTCGGGGTAGACATCATTAGTCTAGATTACAAAAGGTGCTAACGACTTTTGAGTTTGACTTGGTAAAGATTGCATCAACAAAGTGGTATACGATAGCTCTCATTATTAATATAACAAGGTAGTTATTAAATAAACGATTGAACACAGTTTTTAACCTTAATCAATTGATTTAAGGAACGTTTTAACAACAACAACAAATTAAAAGTGGAATTATATTACATACATGGTCACGTCAACATACATACATAATCAAGAATCATATAAAATGAGATTGCGGCAAGAAAATCAATTAATCAACACAAAGCTGTTTTGTAGTTCCCAATGAGAGGAAGGACAGGAAATAAAGGTGGGAATTAATATGCTTGATTACATTTTTACTAAGCCTTCCACTGTGTGAATAAAACAGGGCACATAGTAGGGGGTTACGAGTAGTTTTGCTTGGTACAATTGTTAATTGTAGTTGTGTAAACATATTAATTATAGTGTATTATAATAGATAATAATTAATATTAATAGCATACTCCAAGGTCCATATCTCGGTGAGCAAAATTATTAGTGTATAATAAACACTTAAAATAACCCCCCCCTTCCCCCAGCAAACCTGCAGACTTAGTGAATTTTAATTTGCCTTAATTGATTTTAAATTAATAATTTAAATAACATTAGGTTTAATGAGTATCTAGGTTTGCGCCTAAAGGGAGGGTAATAAAGTGTGTTTTTTAGTAAAATATTAGTAGCTTAGTATAAAATATTTCCATAAACAGGCAAACTACAACATTTTACAATATTCTCTATAAGAATAACATTGGAATTTTAAATTTGCAGTTTTTGGAATTTTCTCCGTAACCAATAGTCCAACAGTATAAAAACACTTTGGTATACTAAATGTTTGTTTTTAAGCTATTTAAGATGGACTTGAGAGAAATTGGGAAATTTTATTTTCAAGGTAACAAATGAGAAAAATCTATTTTTACCCCATAAATCCCCCTTAAACCCTTTTCGTATGGCTCGATCAAGCTGGTTCGGGAACTCATTCAAATTGATCTCGCCTCACACCTTCAAACCAAAGTCATCACAATCAGATATAAATTACTCAAGATATTGCGATATATATGTATAATCCATACATATATAAAAACTTGAACGTATAGTGTTTTTTATAGTGTGCCTCTGGGGACATCAAAATAAAAAAGTACATCAGTCGCGGCTCCAGGTCTTACCGTTCCATCTATGGTAATAGGTACTTTCCTGTAGGGAAATTCGCTAAAAGTGTTATCACACAATTTACTAACTGCTCAAAGTTAAGGAAATTGAGCTTTTATAGTATTCAACTAATAATTTCAACTTTTAGGATTCAACAGATGGTAAGTTGTGAAATAACAACAAAGTTTTGACAGTACTAGAGGTATTTTGTTGAAAATCTCTGAAAAAGCAACGTTGTACTAGGTATAATTCCTTATCGAGTGAAAATACTAGTTTAAACAAACATTAGTCACGTAGATCTGCAATACAGAATAGAGTGAGAAAAATCGTCATTAATTGATTGTAAAACATTGCTATGCTTATTGTCGTACAGCGATATATTTATGGCAAACTGCATGGCTAATGTGCATGTAATTAATTTACTCTGATAATGATGGTGATTTTAATTAATTGGGAGTCCCACCTGGGTCACTTACTGACTGATAAGGGATGCTTTTAAAATTAAAATACCCTTACAAATTTATATTTTTGTATTTCTTGTTTATCCACATAAGAAAGAATTAAGAAAGAAATATGTATTAACACAACATTTCAAATGGAAAATCTTTCGTAAAACACATAATCATTAGAAAAATGACCTATAGTAATTAATCATTTAATTATTTAGGTACAATCTAATTTCGGTAAATTTAAAGCATGCACATAATTTATACATGAAACCAATTACGTCTGATGTGAAAAATACCTTTCTCTGATTTATTTTTTGATCAAGTTAACATGGGAAATATTTTGGAGCACGAAAATCGTTTGATGGAAAACAGTCAAAAACCCACTAGGTTTTCACTAAGTGGGTCTCTTGGCTGAACCTGTCCATCTCTCACTTAGCTCCAGACGTCAGCAAAGTCGCTAGCAAGTGACAATTCAACACATACAACTAAATTACTCACAGTCTGAATATTAGTGGAAAAGTTAAAGATCAATTGTTTTATTTTTATTTTGTACCATTATTAATCATTTATGGGTTTGGGAAAGATATTTAAAAGTTTCTAAATCCATCAAAGAACTACTAGTTATCACGAATCAATTCAACCTAATAACAGTCAATTGAATAACATTTTGAATAACATTGGTAGGCATCTACCATACCTAATCTACTAACTTAATGGTGTCAAAATTTATAAACTATAAGGTTTCTTGTCCACATATCACGTAAATGACCAAAGTTTCCTTTGATATCAAGTGACAAATGACCTACGGAGATAAATGATGGTTTTGAACAGGTGGAAGTAGCATATATGTTGGGAAAGATACATTAATCAAACATCACAATCAGGTGCGTCGCTAAGAAATTAGTTATCAATAGGATGTTGTTTAAGAGCTACTTACACTTTTATAATGTTATGAGTTTTCATTACTATCTGTAATAGTTTCGATAATATTTAATGGTTCTGTTTGTATTGAATTTTCAATATCAGTATTGTTTATGTTTATTAATTAACCCACATTAATGAAATTACCCAGCTTCCACTCAATACGAACATAATTAAAACACAAATTTAAAAATATACACAAGCTTTCGAATTTTACACTTAAAACATAATTAAATGCTATTCAAGCTTACAACCTTTTAGTGGCTGTAGATATTTAATTACGTCATTGTAAATTACTACTTGCCAATATACTTAACCAAAATATGGCTTATGACTTCGATCAACAAATTTTAATCATATAAGTCTTAATAGTAGTATATTAAGGTACAAGAAATTCATATTTTACAACATAAAATCATAGTTGTCATCCTAGGGAGTAAAAATCTTTGAAAAAGAGTAAAAATCTTGGTGTAATTTATTGTTTATCTACATCATTGTAACTGGTTTCTCCTCCAATGCAATACAATGCCCATCTATCTCTCTCAGCTTGTACAGAACCGCAGTTTGAATGCGAAACAATATTGTCAGCGAATGTAGTATGCAGAATACGTAGCGAACAATGCCCTACATGTGTGGACAGGTGAGCTAGCTAGTATTTCCGATAATGGTACAATCAGTAATTTATATTCGTTCCCAGTGCGAGTGCGCATAACTTAATAGTTGGTGTAGAAATAGAACTATTAAAAAACTTAGATAAGAAGAAGAACGTATTACTACCTAAAGCAATAAAATTTAAACATATCCAGTGCTTATTTAGGTTAAATAAAAGATGACGTTTTTGTATGTATGTTTTTGTATGTAGTTCTTGGGGGTTTTAATTTTACTTCCTAATAAAATACACCTTTACACATAATACTGTTTTAATAGAGAATTATTCTTGTTTGTCTTTTCTCCAAAATTGTCATACACTTGCAATTTTGATTCATTCTAAGACTTTAATGTCAACACTTAGCAAACCGTTTAAAGTATGCAAGTGACAGTTCGATGATTGTAATACGCCGTCTTAAAAATAAGTAGTCGTTGCTTCGTGGACACAGCCCCAGCATTACCAGGAACCAATTTGTTAACTCTCTGGCTACAAAAAGATTATAACCTTGATGAGGAGATAGTTTATAGTGGTTATTTGAAAATTACTAAAATATCTCCACTCCTTAGTGTATAACTTAACGGCGTAAATTATTTGGAAATAGGCCTTCAGCCGATGTACAATTCTTAACTACAAGTTTCAAAATATCATGAACAAACACAACAAGTGATATAAAAAAAAAATCATCGCAGCATCGAGTTGTAGTCAGTGGTTTTTGCTTGCTAATAAATCAAGATTTATGGATTTTTCCTAGAGCTAAAAGAAGAAAATTAGTATGTATACATTATAATACAGCATAGTTACATTTCAAGTAAAGATAATGAGTTCTAAGGACTCTTCTTTTTTAAATGAGACACATGAAACAAACCTTATTACCTATGACCGTGTTTTAAACAATCCTTTTCAATTTAGTTCTAAAAATTTAAACACTCACTTTACAGTATTGTTTACTTACTTAACAGTATTGTTTTGTTACTTTACAATACAAGATTGGACCAATGAGGCAGAAGAATAGAGAGAAAATAAATAAATTATAGTACTTCGAACGACAACTTATCACCTCTTAGGTCCAATTTAATTGATTAAACAATGGGTGAGTGGTTGGAAGAATAAGTCGTCGCATCCCGATCAGTGGCAATGACAGGTTATAAACGAAATCATAACCTCTCTTAGAAGCTATGAATAGTGATTTTTAGTAATAAAAAAAACTGTCGTAGGTAAAGTAGTGTACGCAACACAGGTAATTAGTCTCTACGACACTCGTAGACATTTTAAAGGCACTCGCCAAGCCTCGAACCTTAAATTTTCTACACGTATTGTAAATACTATTTTTACACTATTGTTGTCTAAATTACTACTTCGATATACGCCATTATTACTTTTAACAACATACAGTGTCTATGCCGTTTAAAACCTGAAAAAGTACTAGCAGTTTTCGTAATCACATTTGTGAAGTAATGTGAATCGCAACCATCGAGGCAGTACCAATATTATTTAACATCAAAAGAAAAAAAAAACTCCCTAGATATCTTTTAATATCCAAAATAATATTGGTTGACTGGGTTTTATGTCCTGATCCTCAATATAGTTATCGTTCAACCGATTTTTACTTTATACATTAAATATTTGTAAATATATTTTCTAGGTCAAATAATTAGGATGTTTAAATATAGTTTCCACGATTTTTACCGCAAAGCTCCTTAAATACTACGAGAAAGTCAGAGGTTCTCTGATAACAACAAAATAAAAGACTCTAAATAAGTTAAATTTTGTTTCAATAAACAGTACAGTTCTATATAGTTTCCTACTGATAAATAAAACTAATATACAATAATAAATATATATAATATATTTGCATATGTCCTGATATGCAAACAGTTTGTGTCAATGACTATAAGTATCGTAGGTTAATGAATTTAAGCTAATTATTAACTGGTTTATATTTATATAAAAAATAGAAACAGACAATTATTTAGTAACTGAACAAAAGTACAAGTAGGGACCAGTTATAAATAAATTATAGTAATGCAAACTTTTTTTATATATTGCCAAAATTAATTTTAAAATCGTACGATTTGTTTCTTTATTATGAAAAGTAGCTAAGTTTAGTGTAAGTGTATTGAATTTTCAAATTATAAATGATTCTTTGTTCGTTAACAGTTTTATTAAAAAGGTAATAAAAGAAAAGATAAATTTATACTACTACTTACTTAGTTATATGAAACAGAAAACATAGTTTTGGGGATAATTCCTTGCTATGATAATCGTATGTAAAATTTTTGACTTATAAATATTAATTAAATAAAATGTGATTTTTAATGATAGTTGAAGCTGGGAACGTCAAGTTTTGGTAGCTTAAAGTTCAAATTTTTACACTTGTTGCACTTTTAATGTGTTAAAAAGACCGTAATCAATCAGGCTTATCACTAAGTTATGAACAAAACTATTATCTAGGAAGATGTAGGGAGAGAGGAAGATGCTATGACGTACATAGTTCATTTTTAATTTTAATGTACACACGTTTATACTGTTCCCCTGAGAACACTTGACGATGTTACATGTGCAATAAGCATTCCACTGGGAGCCTCAACGTGTTAAAGTTATAATGAAGCACTTGTTGGTTTTAGTCAAGATAATTATGTAAAACGTATGAAAAAAACATAAAAATGGATTGAAATACCCCCACCACAGCAAACTGGAAGACTAAGCGAATTTCCATTTGCCTGATTGGATTTACACTAAATTGCCTCCTTAAAAATATCACATTTATTCTCTATTTAAATAGAATTAGTTTAACGAGCACTTAGGTTTGCTGCAAGAGGGAGGGTAAAAAAGTGTTTTTGTTGTAAATTGTTAATAGTTTAGTAAGAAATGAATGTATTTCCAAATTCGATCAAAATATGTTCATAAACAAGCAAACTACAACAGTTGACTTATTTTCCAAGAATAACATGGGAATTTTAATTTAACAATTTTTGGGGATTTTCTCCGTAACCACTTAGCGAACAATAACGCTTCAATAAACTAAATTATTTGTTTTTAAACCAATTTTACCCCATAAACCCCCGTTCCCATAGTCCGATCATGCTGGTTCGCGAACTCGTTCAAATAAATGTAGGTTTACACGTTTATACCAAATTTCATCCAAATCGGATAATTTTTGTTCGAGTTATCGTGCTAACAGACACAGACACACACAAACACACACATACAAGCATATGAATTCGAACGGATGGTGATTTTGGCCTCTAGGGACCTCAAAACAAAAAGTAAATCGGTCCTGGGTCCAGGTCTTACCATGAGTACTACGGTAATAGCTTATTCCCTATACGAGAAATTCGCTAAAATCATTAAGATGTTTGTTGGTACTTTGTGTTTAGTGAGATAACATGTTAATTAAAAGATGTTTACTAGCGGATAATAATGCCTAATGTCAAACGTTTGCCTATTGTAAGTTTATAGGTATGCTGTTTATGTATTTCAGTATTAAAATAGGTATAAATTGATTTTGAACACCTAAGCTATGTATTATTTATCAATTGTTTTAAACAAGTTAGACAAATTTTGTCTTTTCAAAATAGTTATTTCCTTTTTAGGTGTTAATGCAGCAAAGTATTATCTTTAGAAAAAATATTTTACTCAATGAATTGCAGTTTTATATTATTTACTGTAAACATGTCACTGTTTTATATAAATATAGAACAGTACGTCATACCATCCAAGAAAATGAAGACTATTAATATCTTTTAAAAATGAAATATAGAATTATAACCATCGATAGTTAGTGTCTCGTGGGTTTATCAAATAAAATTTGTTATGAAGGACGTCATTTTTGATTAGCAATAATGCGAGATAATGTGTAAATACAAAATGATGGGTATTTCTGAAAATGACACTCTTCTCTTACTAACCATCAGGTGGTAAGACTATTGATATACACAGGTTGCCTTACTGTTGAGGTTCGGTTGTATCTAAGAAAACATGTAAGTTGCACAGTAATTTGTTTTTTTTACACATAATAATTCATGAAGATCGTTAAATACTCATTCCGTACCAAACATTAATTTCTAATTAACAAATTTTATGTTTTAAATAGAAAAATATATGTAAATGTGTAAAAAAATAAATGTGCAATAGTTCACAAAAATGTTGGTTGATAAGAAAACAAATAAAAACATCAAACGAATTACAAATATATTATTTTAACGATTGACGACTAAGAATTACCAAAAAAACTTCATTTTTACATTCTGCTTCACATAAAGTATTTAATGGTATCGAATGCAAACCAAAACAAACTAAACATCATGAATATTACGTACAATCTCCAGAGGGAGTTAAACGACCGGTTAGTAACCACAAACCAATACACTTCACCCCAAACATGTGGCAACAATGAATCAGTCAACACTATTTAACATAGTAACAAGGCGATCTCTAAGTGCTGCCAACATTATAGGTTACAAATGTTTTACATGTTTCCTAGAGCAATCTGTCGATTAGCGTACCCTTAATTAGAGTGCGGATAGTTTTTTTCTTTCCCTCAAGACTATCTAAAGTTCTTAGTTTGATTACTTTTATTGCTTACGATATTAAAATGTACGTGTTTTAGAGTTATTCAAACAAAATCTTCTTGATAAATAAACCTTGGAAAGAATTGATTGTATAGAAAAAATATGTTTGAAAAGATTGACACCAGTGGTAAAACATTATCATTCTTAATATTGTTAAAGGGGGTCATCAATTCTAGAGGCCTTGTTTCCCTTCAATTGCCAATAGAAATTTATAAGCAAAAATCTCACATATGAAAAAGCTAATGAAACAGCTAATAAGCCCATTGTATTGCTTTTTAGGTCTGATAAACTGTTTTAGTGTTCTGCTGTCGTTTCTTCCAAAAAAATTTCATTCCATACACTTTGTCGTGTTTAGGTGAATAAGTGTTTTATTCCTTACTAAATTGAATATTATGTTGGTTTATTCTATGTATAAGAACTATTGAATGGTAAAAGTTAAAAAAAAATACGAAATAAGAGCACATTTACACCTATATACATATCAATTACAGGCCTGCGTGACTTCTCCTGGTTTCATTCTCATTATCACTTCATAGCAAAACACGATAACTGGAACACCGAATGGGTGGAGTTTGGCTAATTTAAACAGAAAAATTGTGTAGATATCAACGTAAATTTACATACGAACAGGTAAATCATAGCTTTTACGTTATTGCATTGCTCATCTACACGAACAAAATTAGTCCTATTTACAGTGACAAAACACTACAAACTCTTTTCTGATTGAAAATCGGTTTTTAAATATATCATTTTAAAAATTAAAGATTTTGCATGCTAAACAATCCAATTAAGGTACTTTTCACCGTAAAGAAATATACATATTGCCTCATTTACCAGTCAGATAATAGTAAAATAATTCAATCATTATGTTGCATTAGCCACATTATCCTACTCCCTTCAAATACTACTATCTTATCTAAATTGTGAAATAAACTTACAAGAGACTGCTTGTCAATATTAGCCTGTTAGTTGGATACCAAGTGGGGTTTTTGAACCTAGGTAATTTTTTTTGTATATACAGTCCTTAATTTAACATTATTTCTAACAAAAATACGTCGTCAGATAGCAACAAGACCATATTTCGTACCACTCCCTTGAAAAAAATATATATATAAAGGGATAATGGTGTGAAAACGTACTACTAATAAGATTTAGCGATACAAATAATTGTTATCGATAAAATGGTAATTAAAAGCATAGTTTGCATTACAATTATACTCCTGGTTTTGTAATAGTTCCAAAACCTGGAAATGTTTTTTTTAGTTGTAGTAAAGCTGCCTCAAAAAGTCTACCAGTTAAAAAAATTCCTTAGGTTTTTATAAGCGAGACACAATATAACGCCTAATTGATTAGCTGAATTCGATTTGTCGAGCACTTTATTTGACTATTCGACTATATTCTAAGTACACACAACTACATGTCGGCCACTAATGTGTTTACTTGGTCAATCAGCTGGTCAGGTAATTGTTGATTGTTAATGGATCAATGTTGATTGTTGATGGGTCATTATTGATTGTTGAACCCGACTAACTATTTACCACAATCTACATTAGGAGTAAAATGTTTATATTTACATCAGTACACATCTTTCGGTTGTTATTTTTTGGAATACATGTGAATGTTCCAATTATTTTCTATTCCCTCCATTAATGAGGTTCATCAATAGATATTCTTATTTAAGTTTACAATTTAACAGCTAATATGATGAGGACATTAAATTTCTAACCTACGTTTGTAAATGTAAAATTGAAGCAAAAGTGTAAGAATTTTACTATATTATATTTGTATCGTTGATTTAGTTGAAAATTTGCTATGTGACCTAAAACTTTAAAATATACAAATAACCATCTTAATATAAAAACCCAAGCAATTTTAATGATTCATGCATTTATTTTCAAACATACGTCAGAAAAACTTTTATTGATTTATTTTTTTAAATGAAAACCAATACACGTAAATTTTTTATACACTTTATTATTTAACTTAAGTACCTTTAATCAGTGTACCTTTAAGTACCTTTAACACTCAGTGACATACGGGCTACGATTTGTGCGATTTCTGAATGTAACCATTAATCAGAACTTTTGAATCACTCTACCATTCATCGTTGGACAATAATTAAAAACCTAAAAAAGTTGTATACATATAAGTCAAATACGAATTTTTCAGAATTCAAAATCTTAATACAGAGCTACTATAGCAAAAACCAAGAATAGAAACATTCAAGTAACAAACTAAATTCTGAAACTAAATATTTAATAAAACTATTGTGTATGTGCACTTAACTGTTATTACACAGTTATATGTGTATTTCTACATGTTATTAGGTACCGGTATTGTCTAGAATAGTAAACTAAATAAGCATTTAATATCTCCTACTGACTTCTTTCAGGATAATTTTTGAACAAAAATACAATAGCTGTTAGTAGTTCAGTGGTGGAAATATAAACATAAGCATTTAAATATTTAGGATCCATCCGACGATTTTAACAATCGCAAACGTTCTCAAAATAACTAAAAAAAATTACTCTAGTGTTATGAGTAAGTTACATAATCTAATTGTACATCCACTTACTACAAAATCTTTGATGATAAACTTCTTGAACATGTTTGTTATGGTTGTTATATAGCATAATAAAACGCTTAGTTATTACTTTAAGAGCAAAGAAACCAAATAATAACTTATCTTTTTTATTTTTTCCATGATCTTAAGTTTAAAATTTAAGTAAAAAGCATAAGCAGTTCAGTAACTCCAACTCCATTACATTTCCTGATGAGGATGCAAAAAACTGTTAATCTAAACTTTAAATTTCACCAAAGTTTAACTTGCAGCGATGTCGTGACAGACTTCACTTAACACGATCGACTTAGGTCACAGTAAACATCATTAGTCTAGATTACAAAGTGTGCAAACGACTTTTGAGTTTGACTTGGTAAAGATTGCATCTACTGAGTGTTTTACAATAGTTTCTAGCGACTAAAATGTTTTAAATTTTCTTTTATATTGTTATACATTTTATTTACAAGTATGTTTATGCTTAATTTTCTTCAATTAATGACAAATTATAAAGTTTAACTTTCATTATTGAAATGCCCTTTATTACTCTGAAATAGCTCTATTTTTTCCTTCTATTATCATTTAACACTTTTTAATTTTATAAATATAATGTTTTTTCTTACAGTTTTAATTAATCGTTTTATTGATATTATAAAGCACAGATAAAAAATTACTGTTCAAAAATGTTGTGTTTATATTACATTTTTCGTTTGACAATATATGAGTGCATTATTTCCTAGGAATAAATGGCTACAAATGTATGCTACCGGACAAAATAAGTCCCAGATAATGTCATTTTAGAATTAAGTGAATGTCTGAATTTCTCATGTTTAAAACTTGTTATCCATCATCATCACATATTTTCAGTCACGCTATTCAACTGGCATTATGGTAAAAGTCATTGTGGTGCCCTCAGTAAAAAAAGGTGCTGACTGATAGTTTTAAATCAGTTATTTCCGGATTGTCAGTCCAAGAAGCCTGAGTGGGCAAATTTTAAAATACGTAAACGGACAGCTGACGTTATCTACTCAACTGTTTCCCTTTCAACCTAGGAATTCATTAATTCTTTTTCCTTGCAACTCCGGGATTATATTTAGAAAATAGCTGGTTTTTCTGCAGTTTAACAAAAACAATTCAATGCCACAAAAGGATTATTTTTTGTAACCTGTTTCAACCACACATGTAACAAAAATGTAATATAATTAATGCTTTAGGCTCTTGTATGTATTTCACAAGTAAATGTTCGTCGGAAAATCACAAGATTATCGATATTAACGAGCTGTCACGTGACAAGTTTAGTTTTCAACTTCAGATGAGACTTTCGACGTGTTGTAGGATAATATGGCTTATGGGTTTACATGGGCCTTAATGGCTTTGTTGTTATTATCCAAAAACAAACGTTATTTTATTTTGAGCATCCTCATTTAATATGTATTATACAATAATATTACAGTTAAAGGGAAATATCTTTACTCTTAATATTATAATTTTTGTATCTCAATCAGTAAGCTTCAGAGCTGTAAGGGTTCAATACTCGATTAGGGAAATAAAAGTTTTGTTTGCCTTACTACCCTGCCATTAACGTTTAAACTTTTATTATAAATCACAAACGTCACTAACGACAGTTTATAAACTCATTACCGGTATTGAGTCTAGAGATTTTGAAAAGTCAAGACTTTGGTTGTCAATTTTAGTTCAGTTTTAACAAAATATTTTTAATCCTGCATTTCACTGCATTAGGTTAAAAGAATTGCTCGTCAACATGGTGGGTATTAACTTAAATTAATAAAACTTTAATAACTCGATTTCCTTTAGAACAAGTACCCTCGCCGCGGTAAACCTGCAAACTAAGAAAATTTCCATTTACCTGACTGAATTTCTACTAAAATATTTCCGAAAATGTTCAGACTTATTTCCTATCTAAAAAAAATAATTTTTGAGTGAGTAGCCTACTTAGGTTTGCTGCCACAGGGAAGATATTGAGTTGTGTTCTTTTATTGAAAGTTTATAGCTTAGTATAAAGCAAACAAAATTTCCAAATTTGGTTAAAAAATATCCATAAACAAGTAAACTACAACAGTTTTTTCCTCCATAAGAATAGCATTGGGATTTTAGGTTAAATGTCTTTTTAATTATCCCCGTAACCGTTGGGGATACAACAATGCTTCAATATATAAATATATTTCTTTTTAAGCTTTACAAAATATTTTAGAGAAAAATTATGAAACTTCCTTTTGTAAATAATTGGGAAAAATCTATTTCTAAGCCATAAAACCCCCCATAAATCCCCGTTCCCATAGTCCGATTACGCTGGTTCACAAACTCGTTAGAATAAACCTAGGTTTACACGTTTGTATTAAATTTCATCAAAGTCGGACCATTTTTGCTCGAGTTATTGCGCTAATGGACACATATATATATATATATATTCGAACGGAGGTGTTTTTGGCCTCTGGGGACCTCAAATCAAATCGAAAAAGCAAAGCGTACTTGGGTATAGGTCTTACCATGAGACCTACAGTAATAGCTTATTTCCTATAAGGGAAATTCGCTAAAAACATTGTCTTGAGTTTCAAATATATAGTTAAAACCTTACTAGCTCTTTCAAAATCATTTTTCCAAACTTCATCGTGTTTAAGCAATAATGGTCCCTTTTCATCTCCAACCTACCTTTATTAATGACACTGTAACTTATTTTGTACATTAGCATCCCCTCAAAAAAGGATTGGTTACATTGTAAAATTATTGTTCGATTAATAAAAAAAATAATAATAAAAAAAAACTACTTTCACCTAGTTCACGTATGCGAGATTTCCAGTAATATATTTATTGATTAAACGCAAAACTATAACTCAACATTGCGTGGAATTAATTGAATTGTGATGTTTTTAAGAGTTGCCTTAATTTTAATGATAGTTTGTTAAGGGCCAACGTAGGCTTTTATGTTTTAAATTAAATGCCACCTTTATACTGTAAGGGTTTTTTACAGTTGGCCTAAGGGATTCAAGTGCTATTTGAAGAGCTAAGCCAAGAGCTGTGTGCTAACATAAGAGTTCAAGTTTATTACGGTTTTTGACTGTAGCTGAAGATTTAAAGAGTTATTTTGAGTAAGTATTAAGTATTGAGTAACGTATGGATTTTTTCGTAGTGACCACAAAGTTTTTTTTTTTTAATTATCTGTTGTATAAAGAAACCCAGTTTAGTGAATATTTTCTTCAATTGAAACAGTATACATAAAATGCCATATTGTTTTATAAATTTAATTTTTACAAGAATGGTAAATATTAATATAATATACAGGTGATTATTCATGTTGCTTACCAATTATTGTACTTGGTTTTCACTCTAAGATTTTTCAAAGCGTTTACTTTTAATTTTAACTAAACTTATCTACTTTTTACTTTAAAATTGATTTATTCAGACGACTTTAGGAATTTCCATTTCGTATTCGTAATACAGGGTGACCGACAGGAACCGGATGTTTTTTAAACAGATAGTATCTGCAAAAGTTACTGTCGCAAGAGGAGATGTGTGTCTTTCATTGCTGTATATTATGCAATTTTAGTAGCTACGGAGCACAAGACGGCAGAACACCTTATGATTATGGATTAGTATGTGTGAAATTGCGAGTCCATCATTGCAGCGCAGTGATTTTTCTTTGATAACTTCGATCTTCGATGCCATACTATTGTTTCCAGCCAAAATTAAATTAATTTACAGGTATGTTGACAATTTTTATGACAAAGGGATCCATAAGAAAAAAAACCATCTGAAAATCTGTTTTGACCCTGCAGAATGTTGAAAAGGTTAGGCATACTTTGATTCGTAAGTATTGTTATGCTCGCGGACTTTTTTGAGGTCACAAGTGAGACAGCAACAATTCATAAACAATACATATGTTTATTTTCAACAAGATCCACGCGCAAAGCAAGTCGTAGTTAGCACGATGTTTCTATGGGGGGTATATCATGTTTTGGTGACATTCTTTGGCTCAAAGGTCACCAGTTTTGAGGTTGTGTGAATATTTTCTTTGGAGTTTTCTAAAATTTCGCGTCTACACTCACAAACCTTGATCACTGGTGGATCTTAAGAACACATTTATTTAATTAGACAAAGGCGACAATAATAATTAATGGTGACCGTGAAAATTCTTGGACGTGTAATGAAATAATTTGAGAAGTTGTTTGAACCCTGCAAAAACTAAAGTAGACACCACCTGATTGTTTTCCACAAGTAAAGACCATCTGACCAGTATAACTAACTATGTTTAGTAAATAAATTTATACTAAACACTACTAGAAACTTATTCCTCAAACGGCATAAGTTTACAAATATTTTATTTGATCGAAAGTTATAATTAACACACCAACGACTGAGCTATGCTTATTTAAAACATCCCATTCTTTCGGTGCCCTGGTTATTCTTGAGCATTCGGCCTATTAATATGTAGGAGTACAGAAGTGTACATAATTTATCAACTGATATCAACAGAAGTTTAATCTTTGGAAAACTCATTAGATTTAAAATCCCCAAAAAATTGAACCATGTGCTTTTAATCGGTAAAATTTTATTATGTTATTCTCATTAAAAACTATGTAAATGTTTAACTAATTGACCCTTTTAATTTAATTATAAGATTATTCTTTACTTACCTTTATTATAAAGCATCCATCTTGGGTAGCAAGCTGGTCTAGTGGTAGAGCGCGGGTCTTCGGTGCCTGAGGCCCCGGGTTCAAATTCTGCCTATCATCAATGGATTTTATCCATGTGATAATGCCACCCCTAGACCCCTAGACCCCTAGGTCTAGCCTGAAGATGGCCTGAAGTAATGTGTAAAACAGTTCCGGACGAGAATCTAGAGTCCTAGGGTGTGAAGGTGGGGCATAATTCAATTTTCATCTTAGCCTATTTGGTGGTCTGGTTAAAATTGGGTATAATTTAATGAACAGAATAAGTCATGCTTTATGTGTTTATTTATACTTTAGCATAAGCTTCAATTGTTAATTTTCAATGTATTGTTATGAATTATTGTGCATTTTATAAATCACAGTGCGAGTCTAAAAATGTAAATAATTGTATATGAAACAAAAAATTCAGAATAGTTAGAGATAATGTATTTTCTTGATAAATCATTGACCCAGTTAAATGTTATGAGGCGTCTCGTGATATGGTGCGTTATGCGCAATTCCGTGGTTAATATCAGTTCGGAAAATAAATCAAATTAAATTATTTCCAACGTTGCCATGACAACAATCGTTGAACCACAATGACAGAACGAATGGCTTGTAGGGCTTCATTGTGTGATATTCGGCGTTAAAATTAAACTTGACTTTAACACATTTTAAAACATTTCATCAAATTGGATTACATTTAAAAGCATTTGTTCACTTGTATTCAATTTATTTATAGTGTATTCCTTATATATTGGCTACTGATGATGTATTCATTATATTTATCTAAACTGAAGAAATATTTGTAAAATTATTTTGCAAATACTTTTACAATTGTTTTATTGAATCGATTCATTTTCAAACCTTATAAATAGATTATTGTGTGGTCTTGAAACTGAGAACCAGTGTAGCAACAATACAAACATTGGTTTAGGAATATATTTTTAAGAAGTCATACCATTTTTTATTCCAAATGTGCTAATGTACGTTGTTACATTTTTACAGTTTGATCAAACATTTTAATGCTATTCGTATAGCAAATACGTGAAAAATCTATCATTTAATTAATATTTTTTAATTAGCATACACACTTTAATCCATACATAATACAGACGTTTAACATTATTTTTCCAGTGATTTCACCACACATATTCAAAGTATGACCTTTAAGACGTCGTTTACAAAAAGAAACAAACGTCAATAACAATTTGAACATAACACCACTGTTTCTACTAAAACATTTGAAACCTAACCATCCAAAAAAGTGCGTCTAAGTTTAAAAACACAAAAACCCCTAAAAATCTCCAAAATAGGGGACAATATACGAAACAAGGTACAAGGTTCCTGTTCAATTATTAGAATGTACCCGTTCCATGTGAGTAATTGAGAAGTAAGGCATCGGAAGTTATGGGCCCAGGTTAGGTGTGGGGGCGGTATAGCGCATGTCCGCCGCCTCCACGGGGGCAGCCTCAGTGGCACCGCGGTACTCTTACTGTGTGGACGGCCGAACCGACGCCACCTTCTCACGTAAGTTAACGATATGTTTCATATATGTCTGTTACTTTGGTTAGTTATCCACACATTAGTTAGTCAATTCTGTAATCTAAATTACATTTTAAAATAGTATTTTAGATGTATTTGTTCTGATATTTCTGTTTCGGGAGAAATAAAGTTTCTTTAAGACATTTTGGGTTGGTAAAGTATTTTGAATGTCTGCGTAAGAGACTGATTATAACCAGGTAAAATCGGAATTTTTTTATAACTTTTGTCATTTTGTAACGCTTATAGCATATGTGTTACCGTATCAAACCGTGCTGGAACCCTTTTTTATTCGTGCCAATGTATTTGAAAAATTATGGGGTATCTACTTTGTATGAAGTTCGTTATTATTAAGTATCAAGAAAGAGTTGGGATTGTATGGTTTTATGGTACTAATTATTATACGTATATTTAAAGAAAAAAATGATAAGTAAATTATGTGATTTCGATACCAGGGTTGTGATCATTCTTAAATGTACCTACTTTATAGCAGAAATAAATTTAGCTAACTCAAATATTTCGTAGAGAAGATTTGAAAATGCAATGAAAACATCCCGAATGGGTTTATTAGTGTTACCATAAAGTAATGTGAAATTCGTTTGGAAGCTACGTTTTGGTAATATAGAGTTTATATCGTGTTGAGAAAGTATTCTAGTCCAATCGAATCCTTTATTGCGGAAATTCCATAATTAACATTTTTGTCGATTTTGACTTTTAAGTAAATTAATTACGTAAAAAAGTAAACACATAATGCAGAAATCACACAACTGCGAAAAAAAACTTCGGTTATGGGGTTTCTGCAAGATACGATTCAATTGTATTTTGAGCAATAACTATTATTTTGAACATTGTAAAAGTTCAAGTCGTAAAACTTTTACAATGTTCTACGACTCATTAGGTTCATCGAGTTGCGATTGCACAAGTTTAATTACTAACTAAAATAATCATAGTTCACGAAGTTTGATATCTTCTTTCACACATGTATTTCCAAAACTGTATCAAACTTAACAATACGATCGCGATGAAAACTTTTAATCGAAATTCTTTACCTACGATATTATTTTGTATTCCTGCACGTGAAGGTCGAGCCATTGAACGTTTATATTTTACCCAAACAAAGTTTTAATTGTCGAGACGTGCCCGACGATGTTGTTCTCCCAAAGGAAGCATGTAGATGTCGAATGCCACGCACGACTGGGTTTTTATAGTTCCCGCTTTGTATGCTAAACAAGTTTTGGCTTCTTGGTCCTGCTGCGAGATGGGAAAAAGTTTTGGAATAAAAGTGTTAACTCTGTCTGGAACATTTAATTAAGGTTCCTCAGGTGATCGCAGTTATATTTTCATTCTGAGTTTACTATCGACGTTAAACTTTACGTCTGTTTTGTAAATTATGTTTAAGGTGTACATAAAATAAATAGAATAAATTAGTGATTTTACTACTTAATTTTGTGGATTATTTAGTTTAATTTATAGTTGGAAGACTTTGATGTATTCCTAAATTAGCAAATTTATATTACTTTGATACTAATACAATTAATCAAATATGCAAGGCCTTAACACACACAACATAGTAGTTTAGTAAATTTTAATAGTCAAAATGCACAACTAAAACAAGCATATTTACGGATAGGATTTTACATATCTAAATTATTACCCATATTGTATGTTTTGGATAATAGTATATACTACATATACATTATGAAATATGATCAAATTACTGTTATTTGTAGTTTATTTTTTTAAATCTTTGTGTATCACATAAACTAAAACACATTTTGGAGATGTTGTAATTGTTTCCCGCTAGTATATTAATTACAAAAAACAAAAAAATTAGCTTTTTCATTTTAACATTCTAAAAACATTTTAAATTCGCCCTTTACAAACAGAATATTTCGAAATGTTTTTGAAAGTCACATGGTAAAAGAGACCGAAACTCCTTTGATTCGTTGTCATATATAATCCGATTCCCTTTGCGAATCTAAATCGGCTTTTTATTTAAATTGTATTCCGACAGTACGCAAACTGATTCAGGCAAGTCGAGAATTCTTTTATTTTACCATATGTTACATCCATAGCAAGCTCAAAGGTGGTAGAGTGTTCTTACAATATAATGGATTGCACACCTTAATTTGGTACCAAATGAAGAAACTGCAATTATTTATTGTTATAAAATGTACCTGTGTCATAAAACTTCAAATTTTTGAAATAATTGAATAATTGATCAAGAGATATAATCAAAAAAACATAAAATGAGTTCATTAAAATTTTAACAACCAATTTGAACAATTTCAGACATGGTTAATGCAATTTATTTAGTATGTATGTATAGTGACTTATAATTAGAATTAACACTTATCAATCAAAGAATATGAAATAGAACATTATGTAAGTGAGTTACAATGTGGTAAAGTAAAATATTAACAAAATAAACATAATTTTACGCCTAAATTAATTTGAAATAATTTATCTTCGTAGTAGACATGTTTGCAACAAAACCGCTTCCTAATTAATTATCTTAAGCAGTAAAAGATTCAAAATATAAATATTTTTAAAACACCTTTATTTACGAGAATAAGTGTTCTACTTTGAATAAATCTACTTTTATGGTAAATTTGTCAAAACATTTTAATACGAGTAACCAATGAAAGTATTTTTATATACATGGGTAAAACTAACACAATATTGTCTACAAAAAATCTCCTAGGTTTAGCCTTTTTTATAGTTAAAAACAGACGGTTACATGTTTGGTTTAGGTACTTAATGATTGTAGGTTGGTATTTCTGCATTTATGTAATTGTTTTGAATAATATTACATATAATGACATAACCACGTTTGGCATATGTATGGTACCCCACAATGGGGTATTTAGTAATATTATCAACTTTTTTTATTTTTTAGTAGACATTCTCTCTGTATAAACCAACTTTAACCATTTGTATTAATTGAAAAAGTATACGGTTAAATAATAATCTCTTAACTCGTTTTCGATACTTATAAATTAATTAACATACAACTTGCTATAGCTTACAAGACGCCACATACGTTTGGCTTGGTCATATAGATGGTGTTTGTAAAAAAGAAAACTAATATCAACACTTTTTGGAGCTCGATTCAATTACGTTGACTTTAATTTTAAAATTGTCTTCAAATTCAACTTAGGAAGTGAATGTATAGTTCTATATACAGCCAAATAAAGTTCTATGTAAAGCTTTTATCTTCTGTTCATTGGTTTTTATCAACAACGAATCGTCATCGACATTTACACCCACTCAGATAAGGGAAACCTCTTTATAAAGGCTGCCCACATACTATGTATTTGAACTATTTCTATGTCGAAAGTAAAATAATACATATTATTTTGATTATTTTCTTTTTCTATTTCTATTTATTTGGATTATATTATGTTCTCTGTGTATACAAATAAGATACACATTTAATTACAACTTTGGGTAATAAAATACTCCTTCCAAAACTTATTCAAGTAATTACAGTTATTTATAACTGTAAACTGTAACTGTAACTGGGGGCAAACTTGTTTCCCTTCGCTGAGAAAAAATTACTTTTACTACAATGTGGGGAAATAAATTTTTAACATTATTAGGTGAGTTCAACATCACACAAAAAGCTGCGACGGATGAATCAGTAGCTAATAAACAAAAAAAGTTCAGAACTCACTTTACATTTTGTCTATACTATTTGTGCCAAGCTAAATAGCGTAGTAGCGAACGTGTTACGAACGACAAACAATGTACGATAACATAATCTTGAGCCGGCGGATAAGACTCATGTGTGTCGGCTTGTCACAGGTGCCGCATAACGAGGGCGCTTGTGACAATGTAAACAGCTGATGGTAAACAGCTGATCAAAGCGCTTCCCGCCAAAGCGCAGTGAAAGGATAAACTTGGCGCGCTATTTCAAGCTCTGCAACGCGACCACAATTCATGACTATTCCGTTAATGTATGCTTTGTAAATTTTTTTTATATGTGTAGTTAATATTTTGTTAAGGTAAGCATGGTAATTAAGATATTTATTTGTTATGGTTGCCTCCTGAACTATTGTTTTAAGGAAAATGTAGGTTAACCTTTCCGTCTCAGCTGTTTAGTCAGTAGTCGCAGACGACTATTCACATTTCAGAGGTTATATCTCTACTAGGTCAGAATATAAGAGTTCGTCAGGTGGCTAGTTTAAAACGTGATGTTAATATCGATAACACAATAACAACTTAAACAGTTAGTTATGCATTTAATCGTGAGTTCATAAGCCTGGCGGGAGGTGATGATGGAGTGAAATGTACATGCTTTATTCAAGAAACCCAACTGTACTTGATTTTTTTCAAAACAGTGGCCTAATGATTTTATACAAATAATAAAAAAAAACTGAGTATATTTTGAATATTTTTCCGAGTATGGTAGCAAAGGTACCATAGTACCAAGCAAAGGCAGCAACATATAGATGAAAGACTGAAGATATGAATTTCTCACAAGACTGTAATAAATCTTGCAGTTTTACTGGCAAAGTTCGTCCATTATATGTATCTTCAGCTGTGCACCTTTCTGCCGTTTCTGTGACAAAGTATCGTCGAGTTTAAATATTATTATTTTGTAAAAATATTTAAGTCCAAGAATGTTTAGTTGGGCATTTGAAATTTATTCTTAAACATGTGTTGGATAGCATGCTACTTATGAGTGAATCAGATTAATATTCGAGCAGAACAAACTGAGAAAATTTTTTTCAAATAGTTGTCAATGTAAAAAAGAGTACCTAATGAGGAAATGATAATAAAAGCTCCGAAGAAAACAAAATCATCACGTTGAAAGAAAACCCCCTTTCTCTGGGAACTTAAAAAAGATTTTCCGCATTAACACGGTCTGAATCATACACATTATGTGTATGATTTTAAAGTACAACAGAATTTAAAAATAGGTTATTTTTATAAGCGAAATCTCATTTTGAGCCCAAAATTCCTGTCACACAGATGATGGAGAAGGCGACAAATATCTTGCATGAAATGAGCTTCCGCCAAGGGAAACAAATTGGGGTTGCGTGACTTCCACCCCTCCTAAATATATGGGTAAATATTGTCGGCTCATGTTTGGTAACTCTTTACCTGGATGCAAAAGACAACAAATATTACCGGTATTAAGTTGAAATTTGTGTGAAAATACCCTAACCTTACTAAAATATAAGATATTTATTAAAATAATTTTGTCGTTGGAAAATACTCTTAAGGAGCATAAAACAATTTCTAGTCCTCCCATATGAAGATTCTAAATGATTTTGATTTTTATAGTGCACACTTTATTGGGGGCAAATATTCTTTGTTAAAGTCATGCTCATTTAAAATTAATATACGATTCAGAAACAGCAGAATTAATATGGTTTAGAATCAATAACTAAGCTAATCATCAACTACGAACTTAAAATATGTATTTGAAAAATGTAGGCTATTTAGTAAATAAATTCTTAATTTGTCAAGCTTGTAAAAATTAATTTCAGGCTAAATTCTTAAAAGTCCTTTTGATAAAAACTGATTTTTGTAAAAAAAAAATGAACAATTTATATAAGATACTATAAAAAAGCCTATCGTGTAGTTTGCCAAACGTTATAAATATCAGAATCCACTTTCATCCTAAACATCCTCTCCAGGTTTCCGGCTGAGTAAAGAAAAGATAACCCTTCAGCAATGTTATCAGCAAACAAAACATAAACAATATTTACACGACATCTTTAGAACAAGTTTCTTTGGTTTATTTTCAACATATGCGTTATTTATGTCAAGTTATTTTAATTAAACTCATAGTTCTAAAAAGGTTCCTTATTAATTACAAAACCACGACCAAACGTTAAAATAACAAATGAGAGTTATTCATCGTAACAAGAAACTGAATGAAGAAATTCATTTTCCCTGTCAGAGAAATGAAAATTATTCGTCTTGGCTGTATCTGTTGATTAAACTTTGAAACCCAAACCAACTGGAGCCTGATCAAACAGAAAGTGTGAAAATGATTTCTTATTTCCAAATACTTTATTTCTACTATTAAAATATTTTTCTCAATCTCTTCTTTCTCAAATGACTTCTTTCTTAAGTTTGTTTTCTGATTAGAAATAAGAAAATATAAGTTAGTTTTACAATTACGTTAATTATTGGCTTATGAAAAAAGATTTACCTATATAATATTTAAAATTGTATTTAAATAACTGAAATGACCATAAATTAATCGTGTTTACTGATAAATATACTCTACTATATTTGCGTTTGACACATATTGATAAGTAGACACAAATTTAATTAGTTTCTAGACGTTAACTAATTGTCAAGCAATATCTACTGCACTATACTTCGTTCACAATATTTAGGTAATTTTAGATAAATTAATTTATCCCCTCTACTTGACCCTTACCTTTAAAATAATAGCTCAACAGCTGATTAAGTAATATACATTTAATACAAAAAAGGTGGTAAGGAAACTTCCCCTGAAACCGTTTAAATATTGTGAACAAAGTATAGCAAGCCCCTTAAACATGTAGTGTATCCTACGAATAAAATATTTAGTTTTGAATCCTCCAAGACTATTTATAACAAAATAATTTCACTAAAATTTTTTTGGATCAAAAATATATTGAGAAAAACCTACCACAGAGGTGAAATCTCCGTGTCAAACATAACACTGCTCCACCTCGATATGTTTTTTCACACCCGCGGATTTACGATAACTCAAGTCAATATTTGAACTCTGCATGAAACCTGAAACCATATCAAAGGTTGTGGTAAAACAACTTCTTTCTATGTTGTTTTGGGGGATTTTGTAAACTTATCAAATTTCACTTTTGATTTGCGAGCGGGTAGTATATCTAGAACTCGTCTCTTAAAACTAATGCTTGTCTAACAGAGAGTAATATTGGGTATAGAATTTAAGTAAATCTTTACCAATACATCTTTAGTAATATTTTACCAAAAATCTGTCTGACTAGTAAAAGAGCCACAAGTTAACAAGTAAATAGTCCTCAATTGTGACGTTTACCAGTTAGATAATAACAACATAATGACATAAGCGTATGCAAATTTACAAGCCACATTATCCTATTCCATATCTTTCTGTCTAATCCAAAGCTGAGAACTTGTCACGAGACAGCTTGTTAATATCGTCAAGTTTGCCACTAATACTGAAGATGTCGTTTGATTTTAAGTACTAAAGCAATTTTGGTAATTTTAAATAAAAATAACCATAACTGAAAATCTAATAATCTTAGTAGCCGAGTAGTTAAAGAGTTCACCTTTAAATTAAAATGTTGCTGGTTCAATTACAAGAGATGTGAATTCTTGACAAAGATGTGTTTTTTCTTCAACTTACTAATAATTTATTATCTATTACATCAACACTATGCTATATAACAGCAAGAGCAGCATTTTTATTGTTTTACGACAAAACAAAACGCAAAATAGTGTCAGAACAGGACTTCTTTAAACTTATCAAGAATGTCCGTCCACTTTTCACACCAGTTCCAACACCTGGAGTCAAAGTGTAATTTAAGACTAATGTTGTTTACTTTTTACGTAACACCAAACTGTGTTGAATAAAGTTGTCTTGTTGCCTACTACTGTTCAGTCCAACTATTCAGTCTTGTTGAAGTTGCTACTAGTTATACTTAGTCACTGCCTTTCACAGGATAACTATTGTTTATGATAACATTTCAAAACATTGCATGGATAAGATTTATAACATTATAAAGTCTACAGAAAATACAATATTTCAAAAGGAAGGAATACAAAAAACTATTTATTGTATATCAAATGGTCCTTGGTTTAACCACTCAACTATTACTAATTCCAATTGGATACTGAACTACACGGCAGACTGATGTGTTTACTTCGCCAATCAGCTGGTCAGGTAATTGTTGATTGTTAATGGTTCAATGTTGATTGTTGGTGGGTCATCGTTGATTGTTGATACCGACTGACCATTTACCGCAAACTACATTAGGAGTTGAATGTTTATCATTCCATCAGTACACGATAATTGGTTTGGCGGTTGTATAGTGTTGCCTATTGAACTAATTATCTTTTGTTTCCTTTATTGCTAAACACATTTTATACTCTTTTTCAAGTATCATTAGCCTATTTCACTACAGTAAACGTTAATATTGATATGAGGAGTAGGAGGAGGATGAGGAAGTAAAGAAATAAAGAGTGTTTTTTTTATTAATAAATTATTTCATTCCTACTAAACGCTGAATATTCCAAACATCAAAGTGAAACAGTATCATAGCAATTTGAATTACTAATAATTAATAATAAAGTAGACTATTTAAAGGTTAGCACTGTTAACAACAAACATCGCTCGTAGTTATTTTAGTCTACCAATTCAATTAATCGTATCCAATTATGTATTTGTAATTATACAATGTAAACAGGACCATCATATTTTCATAATTCAGAATGTAGATACAAAATACGCAGTTAATTAAAAGTCGATGTCGTGACAGACTTTACTTAACACGATCGACCTAGGTCGGGGTAGACATAATTAGTCTCGATTACAAAAGGTGCTAACGAATTTTGAGTTTGACTTGGTAAAGATTGCATCAACAAAGTGGTATACGATAGTTCTCATTATTAATATAACAACGGTAGTTATTAAATAAACGACTGAACACAGTTTTTAACCTCAATCAATCGATTTAAGGAATGGTTTGAAACAAAAAAGAATAAAAAAGTGGCATTATATTACATCACTCTTTACATTACTCTTTATATTGGTCACTCTTTATATTGTAATCATTATCTAATAAGTGAAAATCTAATCAACAATCATGTAAAATGAGATTGCAGCAAGGAAATTAACTAAACACCAACACAAAGCTGTTTTGTAGTTACCAATGAGAGGAAGAGCAGAAAATCAAGGTGGGAATTAATATGCTTGATTACATTTTCACTAAGCCTTCCTCTGTGTGAATAAAACAGGGTACATCGTAGAGGTGTTACGAGTATTTTTGCCCGGTACAATAGTTAATTGTAGTTGTGTAAACATACTAATTATAGTGTATTACGATAGATAATAATTAATATTAATAGCATACTCCAAGGTCAATATCTCGGTGAGCAACATTATTAGGGCGTATTAAACACTTAAAATAGCCCCCCCCCTCCACAGTAAACCTGCTGAATTAGCAAATTTCCATTTTCCTGAATTGATTTTAAATTAAATCTATTTATTATCACCTATAAATTATTATAATTTATAGTATTTATGTATTTATTATAATCTATTTAAATTATAACATTAGGTTTAATGATTACCTAGGTTTGCGCCTACAGGGAGGCTAATAAAGTATGTTTTTTAGTAAAATATTAGTAGCTGAGTATAAAATAAATAAATTTGCAAAGTTTAATCAAACTATTTCCATAAACAACCAAACTACAACATTTAACAATATTCTCCATAAGAATAACATGGAAATTTTTAATTAGTGTTTTCTCGAATTTATTCCTTAACCAATAATAGTACAAAAACACGTTGGTATACTAAATGTTCGTTTTTTAAGCTATTTAAGATGGACTTGAGAGAAATTGGGAAATTTTATGTTTGAGGGTAACAAATGAGAAAAATCTATTTTTACCCCTATAAAACCCCCGTAAAACCCTGTTCCCATGGCTCGGTCATGCTGGTTCACAAACTCATTCAAATTTTTACCACCGTACACCTTCAAACCAAATGTCATCAACATTGGACAAATATAAAAACTTGAACGTATAGTGTTTTTGGACTATAGGGACGTCCAAATGAAAAAGTATATCGGTACCGGCTCCAGGCCTTACTGTGCCACCTACGGTAATAGCTACTTCTCTATAGGACAATTCGCTAAAAGTGTTATCACACAATTTACAAACTGTTCAAGGTTAAGGAAATTGAGCTTTTAATAGTATTCAACTTAATTTCAACCCGTAGGATTAAACAGATGGTAAGTTGTGAAATAACAACAAAGTTTTGACAGTACTAGAGGTATTTTGTTGAAAATCTCTTAAAAAGCAACATTGTACGAGGTATAATTCCTTATCGAGTGAAATTACTAGTTTAAACAAACAGAAGTCACGCAGATCTGCAATACAGTATTGAGTGATAAAAATCGTGATTAATTGATTGTTAACCTTGCATTGCTTATTGTGGTACAGCAATATATTGATGGCCAACTCGTTGCTAATGTGCATGTTAATTTACACTGATAATGATGGTGACTTTAATTAATTAGGAGCCCCACCTGGATCACTGGCTGACTGATAAAGGATGTTTTTAAAAATAAAATACATTTACAAATTTATATTTATGTATTTCTTGTTTATCTACATGAGAAATAATCTAAGTATTAACACAACATATTTCAAATGGAAAATCTTTCGTAAAACACATAATCATTAGTAAAATAACCTATATTAAATAATCTTTTAAGTATTTAGGTACAGTCTAATTGCGTAAAATCTAAAGCATGCACATAATTTATACGTGAAACCAATTACGTCTGCGGTTAAAATACCTTTCTCTGATTTATTTGTTGATCAAGTTAACGTGGGAAATATTTTGGAGCACGAAACTCGTTTGATGGAAAACTGTCAAAATCCACTAGGTTTTCACTAAGCTGGTCTCTTGGATGAACTTGTCCATCTCTCACTTAGCTCAAGACGTCAGCAAAGACGCTAGCAAGAGACAATTCAACACATAAAACTAAACTGCTCACAGTCTGAATATTGGTGGAAAAGTTAAAGTTCAAGTGTTTTTTTTTTGTTTTTTTTTACCATTATTCATAATTTATGGGTTTGGTAAAAATATTTAAAAATTTCTAAATCCATCAATGAGCTACTGGTTTTCAAAAATCAATTCAACAGTCAGTTTACTTTAATTTAATAACATTTTAAATAAACATTGGTAGGCATCTACCATACCTAATCTACTAAGTTAATAAACTAACACTACTACTAACTACTAACTTAGTGTCATAATTTATAAACTATAAGGTTTCTTGTCCACATATCACGTAAATGACCAAAGTTTCCTTTGATATCAAGTGACAAATGACCTACGGAGATAAATGATGGTTTTGAACAGGTGGAAGGAGCATATATGTTGGGAAAGATACATTAATCAAATATCACAATCAGATGCGTCGCTAAGAAATTAGTTACATCTATAGAATGTTGCTTGTTTTAAGAGCTACTTACACTTCTATAATGTTATGAGTTTTCATTACTATACTGTAATAGTTTCGAGAATAGTTAATAGCTCTGTTTATATTGAATTTTCAAAGTCGGTAATGATTATGTTGATTAATATACATATACAACCCACATAAATGAAATTACCCAGATTCCATTCAATACAGACATAATTCAAACACATATTTAAAGATATACAAACGCTTTCGGATTTTACACTTTAAACATAATTGAATGTTATTCAACCTAACAACCTTTTAGTGGCAGTAGGTATTTAATCACATCGTTTTAAATTATGACTTTCCAATACCAAATATGGCTTATGACTTCAATCATTCGATCAACTCATTTTAATCATATACGTCTTAATAGTACTATATTAAGGTATAATAAATTCATATGTTACAACATAAAATCCTAGTTATCATTCTAGGGAGTAAAAATCTTAGACAACAATGGTATAATTTATGGTTTATCTACACCATTGTAACTGGTTTCTCCTCCAATGCAATACAATGTCCATTTATCTCACTCAGCTTGTACAGAACCGCAGTTTGAATGCGAAACGATATTGTCAGCGAATGTAGTATGCAGAATACGTATCAAACAATGCCCTACATGTGTGGACAGGTGAGCTGGCCATGAATACCTATAATGGTATAATATATCCATCCCCATGATGCAAATGCGCGTTACTTAATATTTTGTGGTTTGATAAAACCAAAAAACCCATTATAAATAGGAATGAACGGCTAAAGTATTACTCAGACAATCAAATTTCAAAATATCCACTTTTTATTTAGTTTGAATCAAACGAAAAGTTTTTGTATGTAGGCCTTCTATATACGAAAATCAGTCTAAACAATGAAGAAAATTAATAAATAGAGTTGTATCCACCAATTGCAATAAATAAATACTCTCATTATTAATGGGTTGGTTTGTTTATGGTGTATCAGTTTGCTGTTTACTGGATGGCAATTTTACCAAAATAGAGATATAATTATGTATCAACTAAAAAAAAAGGAACATTTTGCGTTTTACACGCCAGAACAGAATGAAGATTCTGAATTACCAAAGATGTTTCAAGTATTAAAACAAATATTCATTAGACAGAAAAAATTTTGAAGTGACCTACAATATTTATTTTACTGTGGTTGACATATGAATAAACACAGTATTATTGATTGAATGTAGCAATAAAATATTCCGGTAAAACGTACAGTCCGTCGATACAAAATGAAAAAAAAAACACATTAAAAAACTTATTTATTTTATTCCTATGATGGTATTTTTAAAAAGATTTAAAAAGAGTTTTTTATATCAATATCAATAGATTTAATATGTTAATTTTTTCAATTAGAACCATTAGCCTTTTGTAAAACGAATGCCTTGTGTAGGACCTATCGGGCAATACTTAGTCCTTGGGAGTTTTAATTTTACTTCTTGATAAATTACACATCTACATAGGTATTGTTTTAATAGGGAATTATTTTTATTTGTCTTTTCTCCAAAATTGTCATCGGCATGCATTTTTACTTTCTCCCCCTATACCATAGTATATGGAGAAAGTATTTTTTTTCGTCAACATTTTCGAGTTTGAGTTTTGAGTGGAAATATTCGTTTTGGGTCCCCCTGGACCCAAAAAAGTGGTTTTCGAATTGATGTCTGTCTGTGTGTGTGTGTTTGTGTGTGTCTGTGTGTGTGGATGTGTACAGAGCTAGGGACTACACCTTTGGTCCGATTTCGATGAAATTTGGAATGTACGTTCTAATCCATGGTATCTCCAGGAGTTTTTTAATTTTTTTTTAAATTTTGATTTTTAATGGGGATTTTTTCATAACACCCCATAAAATAACTGAAAAATAGGATTTTCTGGAAAATGGCCCGAACGATTTTAATAAAAATTTAGTATGTTATAGTCCTTTATATTTTAAACAAAATGGTACAAATCCCATTCTGTAAAAACTACGGTTCAAAAGTTATTGTAAATTATGTTTTTTCCCATAAAAACCCCATAAAATAACGGAAAATTGGATTTTCCCAAAATTGGCTCGAACAATTTTGATAAAAATTTAGTATGTTATAGTCCTTTAAATTCTGAACAAAATTGTACAAATCCCATTTCCGTATATTTACTCTCACCGCATACACCTGATAATGGTTGTTGACAAACTTATGGGAGAAAATATGTGTCAGAATGCTAATACCGTTTATTTATTCATTCTTAGACTTAAAATGTCAACACTTTGCAAACAGTTTAAAGTATGCAAGTGACAGTTTGATGATTATAAAATGCCGTCTTACAAAATAACTAGTTGCCTCGTGAACACAGATCCAGAATTACCAGGAACCAATTTGTTAAATCTCTGGCTACAAAAAGTTACATCATTGACGGGCTTGAGCAAGTTTATAGTTATTTGAAAATTACCAAAATATCTCCACTCCTTAGTGAATAACTTAATAGTGTGATTTTTTTGGAAATACGCCTTCAACCGATGTTTAATTCTTAACCACAAGTTCCAAAATATTATGAACAAACGCAAAAAGTGATATTTATATTATAAAAATCAACGCAGCCTTGAATTGTAGTCAGTGGTATATTAATTTTTAATAAATAAAGATTTATGGATCTGTCCTAGAGCTAAAAGAAGAAAATCAATAGGTCTATATTATAATATACATGGTTACCTTTCAAGTAAAGATAATGAGTTCTAAGGACTCTTCTTTTTTAAACATGAAACAAACCTAATTACCTATGCCCGTGTTTTAAACTAGTCTTTTCAATTTAATTCTTAAAAATGAAAAAAAAACTTACTTTACAGTATTGTTTACTTACCTAAAAGTATTGTTTTGTAACTTCAAAATACAAATTTGAACCAATAGGTTACACGAATAGAGAGATACGAAGTAAAATTATTTTTTGAACGTCAACTTATCAGCTGTTAGGACCAATTAAATTGATTAAAAAATGAGTGAGTTGGATAAATAAGTAGTTGCATCACAATCATTGGCAATTTTAGGTTATAAACGAAAACATAACCTCTCTTAGAATCTACGGGTTTATTAATTAAAAAACGGTCGAATGTAAAGTAGTGTATGCAACTTGCGTAATTAATCTCTACGACAGAAGTTTAAAATACGCTCACCAAGGCTCGTATCTTAGATTTTCTACACGTGTCGTAAAGACTATTTTTACACTGTTGTTGCGTAAATTACTACTACGAAATACGCCAATATTACTTCTACTAACATACAGTGTCCTTGCCGTTTAAGGCCTTAAAAAATATACTAGCAGTTTTTGTAAACACATTTGTTAAGTAGCGTGAATCGCAACCATCGAGGCAGGACCAATATTATTTAACATCAAAGGAAAAACAAAAAATATATAATTTTACCATCCAAAAAAATATTAGTTGGCTAGGTTTTACACCCCAATCCTCAATATAGTGATCGTTCAACCGATTTTTACTTTATATATTAAATATTTTGAAATATATTTTCTAGGTCAAATAATTAGGATGTTTAAATATAGTTTCCACGATTTTCACCGCAAAGCTTCTTAAATATTACGAGAAAGTCAGAGGTTCTCTGATAACAACAAAAGAAATGACTCTAAATAAGTTAAATTTTATTTCAATAAACAGTACAGTTCTATATAGTTTTCTACTGATAAATAAAACTAATATGCATATAGTTGGTGTCAACGACTATAATTATCATAGGTTAATGAATTTAAGATGATTATTTACTTGTTTATGTAAAAGAAAAAAAAATTGAAACCGTCAAGTATTTTGTAACTTAAAAAGCGTACAAGTTATAAATAAATAAAACAAATGCAAACTGTTTTTAAAATATTGCAAAAATTAGTTTTACAATTGTACGATTTGTTTCTCTATTATGAAAAGTAGCTAAGTTTCGTGTAAGTGTATTGAATTTTCAAATTATAAATAATATTTTTTTCGTTAAATGTTTGATTAAAAATGTTATAAAAGAAAGAGTTAACATATGACGATTTAGGGCAAAAACGTTCTTAAAACATTTAATTTTTTACTAATACTTACTTAGTTATATGAAACTGAGAACATAGTTTTGGGAACCCTCCTATGATAATCGTATGTACAACTATCAACTTATAAATATTAACTAAATTAAATGTGATTTTGAATATTAGTTAAAGCTGGGAGCGTCAAGTTTTGGTATCGTAAAACTCAAATTTTTACACTTCTTGCACTTTTACTATGTTAAAATACCGTAATCCACCAGGGTTATCACTAAGCTATGTACAAAACATATTACTATCTAGGAAGATATAGGGAGAGAGAAAGATTCTATGTCGTACATAGTTTATTTTTAATTTTACTGTACACACGTTTATACTGTTCCCCTGAGAACACTTGACGATGTTACATTTGCAATAAGCATTCCACTGGGAGCCTCAACGTGTTAAACTTATAATGAAGCACTTGTTGGTTATAGTTAAGACTAGCAGAGTACCCGTCCTTCGTATGGGGTTGGCATATAAGTATAAAATGTTCTTTGAAGTTATACTTTTATATTATTATTGAGATAAAAATATGCCTTTATGTTATTTGGGAGTGTTAGCTATAATCCTACCAAATTCCAGCCCAATCCGTCTAGTAGTTAATGCGTAATTGAACTTCAAACAAACATACAAACAAACACAAACTTTCACATTTATAATATTAGTAAGATCACTGCAAGGAAATCTGTTTTCGTTTGGTTAAATTTAACTTACTTTATTCCACTCAGTTGACCCTGTAATAACTTTTACCCTTAGTTAAACAATCGTTTGTCACAAGGGATGTGAGCTATCATCATGCCAAATTTAAGCCCAATCTGTCCAGTAGTTAATGCGTGATTGAACTTCAAACAAACAAACAACAAACAAACAAACACAGAAACTTATTCAAAAATTACCAATATGTGTTAGTACTTTTGTGTTTGATAACATGATTATTTAAAGATTTTAACCAGCGGATAACAATTCCTAATGTCAAACCTATGTGTTTGCCTATTGGAACTTTAGAGGTATGCTGTTTATGTATTTCAGTGTTTGCATACGATTTTTTAACTGTAACTGGGATGGAGGCAATTCATGAGAATGGTATGGATTAAAATAGAATAGGATGGATATAACTAGGTATAGTATACTAAATATATATAAAAATATATATATATATAAAATATATAAAAAGTATATAATATACTAAGCTATGTATTCATCAATTGTTTAAAACAAGTTAGGCATATTTTGTATAATCAAATTAGCTATTACCGTTTTATGTGTTAATGCAGCAAAGTGTTTCCTTTTGAAAAATATTTTACTCAATGAATTTCAGATTTTTATTATTTCCTGTCTTGCACTGTTTTATATAACCGGCATATAGACAAGTATGTCATACCATCCAAGAAAATTAAGACTATTAAATATCTTTTACAAAATTAATTACAGGATTATAACCACCGATAGTTAGCATCTCGTGGGTTTATCAAATAATAGTTATTATCAAGGACGTCATTATTGATTATTGATTAGCAATAATGATAAGTATTTCTGAAAATAACACTTTTGTCTTACTACACAAAGGTTGCCTTAACTATTAATTGAGGTTCGGTTGTTTCTAAGAAAACACGTAAGTTTCACAGTAATTTAATATTTTACACATAATAATAATTTAACACATGAAGATCATTTAATATTGACTCCATATTAAACATTAATTATTCCTAATTAAATAATTTTATGTTTTAAAATTTTTTTACATCCAAAAATGTGCAATGATTCACCAAAATATTGGTTGATAAGAAAACAAAATCCAATTAAAAAAAATACACCAACAAATTATAATTCTATGTTTTTAACTATACAAACAACAATGAATTACCCAACAAAAAGCTATTTTTTTACATTCTGCTTCACATAAAGTATTTAATGGTATCAAATGCACACCAAAACAAACTACACATCACAAATATTACAGTACAATCCCCAGAGGAAGTTAAACGACCGGTTAGTAACCACAAACCAATACACTTCACCCCAAACATGTGGCAACAATGAATCAGTACACACTATTTAAAATAGTTAAAAGGCTAAGTGCTGCAAACATTATAGATTAAAATGTTTTTACATGTTTCCTAGATCAATCTTTTAATTAGCGTACCTTTAATTAGAGTACGGATAGTTATTTCTCCACTCAAGACCATCTAAAGTTATTAGATTGGTTACTTTTATTGTTAACAATATTAAAATTTGTTGTGTGTGTTTTAGAGGTATTTAAAAAAAAATTTCTTGGTAGATAAATCTTCGTAAAAATTGGATGTATAGGTTTGAAAAGATTGACACCATTGGTGAAACACTAACATTCTTCATGTTGTTATTAAAGTTGATCATCAGTTTTAGAGGCGTTGTTATCCCTTCAATTGCGAAGAGAATTATTTAAGTACAAATCTTACACATGTAGCCCATATATTGATTTTTAGGTCTGATAAACTGTTTTAGTGTTCTGTTGTCGTTTCTTCCAAAAAAGTAGTCATTATTTTCATAAACTTTGACGTGTTTAGGTAAATAAGTGTTTCATTCCTTACTAAATTAATACTATGTTATTTATTCTATGTATAAGAACCATTGAATAGTAAAAATTACAAAAAAAATGATACAAAATAAGAGCACATTTACATCTATCTGCATATCAATTACAGGCCTGCGTGACTACTGCTGGTTTCATTCTCATTATCACTTCATAGCAAAACACGATAACTGTAACACCGAATGGGAGGAGTTTAACCTAAAATAAACTGAAAAATTGTGTAGATATCAACGTAAATTTACATACGAACAGGCAAAGCATAAGTTTAATTGTATTGCACTGCTCATCTACACGAACAAAATAAGTCCTATTTACAGTTACAAAACACTACAAACTGTTTGCTGCTTAAGAATAGGTTTGAAATATATAATATATAAAATTAAAGATTTTGCATGCTAAACAATTTAATTAGGGCTAACACTTTTCACCGTAAACAAATATACACATTGCCACATTTACCAGTCAGATAACAGTAAAATAATTCCATAACTATGTTGCGTTAGTCACTTGTCCTACTCCATTCAAATTCTATTATCTTATCTAAATTGTGAAATAAACTTATCAATGACTGTTTGTCAACACCAGTATCTATTTGTCCAGTCTGTTGATTGGATATACCAATCGAGGTTAACTTTGGACCTAGGTACCATTTTTTTTATCTACATGTATACGCTACCCAGTACCCCTGTATGGCCAATCACCGGAGAGTAGGTAGGCTAGATTTAATTTGGACTTATTATTCTTCAACAACCAAGCTAACAGCTAAGATGAGGTTTGCTGTGATAACCTATTATTAGGTGATTTCCCTCAGATGTTAGGATGCTGCACAAATTACTCCAATGCATGGTATTAACAAATTATAATTTTATTCTTCAAAATAATGAAAATCCTTCATAATTTTCCTTATAAATGATACCTAATATTACTATATCAGTAATTAAATGGCAACAGTCTTACTTGGTAAATTTCCTACGATTTGACTGGCTTAAATAGGCTGTGATTCCCAGTTCCTACGGACTATGACTGTTTCAAGTACAGTAGGCCTAATGCTTGAACTCGTCTGTAACAATTTCAAAAGAAATAATAACAGGTAAACTAAATTTATACTAATTTCACATAGTTGAGGCAAACATAATTAATTTAAGGTGATTTTACAATTTATAAAATATTCTCAGAACATGTGCTTTTTCAATCCAAATGTAACATGAAAGTTGAGTATTTAATATTTGACATTTACAAAGCTATTAACTGACAGACAATCAAAAGAATATATATAATCATAGGTAAAAACATGGCTAACAAGATTATTAACAATACAATACCACATAAATCAATTTTCTTATATTTAAAATGTTTTCTACTTACATTTTCACGAGTTTATACAATTTTTAAGGGAATCAGCCAACTAAGAAAGATTTGAAGAAACAGCTCATTACAAAAATGACTTTAGTTAATTAACAGCTGTTCTCCAGTTCTGCCAACAAGGTGAAGTGTAATAACAGTCAAACTAGTTAGCCATTGATCATGATATTATATGTACATTATATATTCTGTGAATTAAAATAATTTAAATTTAATTAATATTTCCCTTACATCAGTATAAAATATCCCTCTACCTCTTTTTAAATTTGAATTATTTTAAAATCCAACTAAAATCTCTTTATACAAATCAAAGAAATAAACATACTAATCTTCACAACAAAATTTTCACTTATATCTACATAATTCAAATTCAAAATGAAAAAAGAAAATATGTATTTCCCATCTATGAACATTTCTAATACTATGCGGTGTTCTTTGCGATGAGTAATTAGTACCAAAATTCACCGCGAGATAGCTATACAGAACAGACACATTATTATTATCCAACATAGTTACAACAGAGGCTAATAGATGGCAGCATCAAACAAGATAATCAATTCCTTCAACATGCGTGCTACGGTGCTACCAACATTCAAAGCAATATCTTTATTGATAATCAATAATCATCTTTTTAAATAATTCAAAATGTTCATGTTTCTTATCCTAACAAACTATTTACAAATACATTTAAGTCATATACCCTGACAATTCAAGAAGTTGTATAACATTAAGATCATAGAACTCATTTTTCATTTGTTTTATCAACATTCAAAATCTCAAATAAAAAACTCTGTGTTGGCCAACCTGGAAAATAGCATCGTGATTTGTTTTAAAGAAAAATCGCCATTTCAGTTTTGTTTACTAGTGTGTTGTGTTTTGTGTGTCGTGTGATGTTTTACTTTAAATTTTTAGTTTTGTGTATTTTGCGTGTGAAAGTGTTAGTGTCTAGTGTAGTTAAAGTGTTCCTTAAATTTAAAAGTAGTACCATTCAAATCATACAAACATACAAACCATTCGTGTCACAAACATTCACGGACTTATACAATCATACTGTGGTGCAATAACTTATTAGCGAACTCCATAAAATTTTCATTTCAAATCACTAGGCCTCACTTAACAATATTAAAATAACAAAATTTCTGTCCCTACGATCTTAATTAATTATACATCAATCTTAATAATAACATAACTTTTCCATTTCTACTAAAGTTGCATCCCTGGATAGTCATTCCATTCAAGTTTCAAGTATCTACAAGTTGAACTTTGCTTTCATGATAAAACCCGTGACCTACATTATGACCTGAAATAACAAACTAACTAGGCCTATTTTCATGGGTTGTATCGAACTAAACCTTTACTTAACCTTTCTTACGAAACTTCTTGGCCTCATTGCTTAAGTAATGTGTACGAATAAGTACATGAGACTTTAACTTAAATGGATGTTTTGCTCTCTTAGGCGATAATCTCCACCAATGTCTGTCGAATTTCACACAGTTTCTTGAATTTCTCATGCTTTGGTTCAGGCTTTGCTTCATTTCTTCCATCGTTAGGTCGCTGCATATCAGACTCTTACTGTCCCACAGGTTGGTTAGCGCACAGCTGGGCTCATGGTCAAACATCAATTTGAAGTTGGATGTTTTGGTCGATGCATTGATGGCAGTTAGGCTGACTTGTAAATCGAGTTCTTTTTCCTTTTGATCTGGTACATCTTCTTCCTTTAACGTCACAGGAACATAGGTTTCTACGATTGATTCAAGTAGGCCTACCTTATTCATTGTGAATCCAACAGTTTTACACTCCACGATTTTTGTGCTCAAGGGCCGTTTTGTGTGATTGGGCCAGATGCCATACAAATGTTGATCAGTGATGTTAGCTTCATTTTTGCTTATTATTGCATTTCGTAAAAATGAAAGCAAGAGGGTCAATTCGAGTCCTTTGCATTCTGTGATCTTACTGAGATAACCTTCAACGGGGTTAGGTAACTTGTATATAGGCATGGTGTGTATTTGCGTGTGATTAGGATTTGTAGGCATATTTAACATATTATTTTGCATGTTTGGGTTTTCATTTAGGTTAGTTTCAGTAGGCTCTATAGGTTTAATTGTAGTTTCTTGATTCGTCCCTTCCGGTGTAGAAGTATGATTTAGGTTAGGCCTATTTGGTTTTGTCGGGCTAGTTAACTGTTCAACTAAGTTTTCTTCCTCGATGATTGACTTATTTAAATCCTCTTCATATTGGTTCAATTCAGGTAAAGATACTTGGTTTTTGATTTCATCAAATTTGCTTTGCAGTTCTTGTAACTTGACCTTCAATTTGTCCAACTTACCGAAGTAGTTAGGACCTAACATACATGCGCTTATATTACTTATTCTAAGATGCAGATGTGTACATAGAGCTGACATTCTTGCTATGTACAGGTTGCTCGGTTGGGTATCACACTGTTCTATAAGTAGCTGAAATCGATCTACCTTAATTTCTACGGTTTGAAATTCAGTACTTAAAGCTAATTTCCCAATAAGATTGTTCACATCTGGTTGAACTTGTAAAATAGATCTGAGCTGTTTTCTGAGTGCTTCTACGTTGTCAAAGGTAGAATCTTCTCCTCTACTTAAAATTTCATACTTAAGTTCATCTTTACTTAAATAATTTAAATAGAATTTATCCATTGTCGGAAATTATTAGGCCTATTATACACAGAATAAATTTGGCAGTTTATGAATCACTTTGCTGAAACAAATTAATTTTATGGCAGAAGTTATGTCACTTCTCAAAATTTTCTTGTAGGCTAGCAAAGTTAACTTGAGGTTAGCAAAGTTCACCACAATGTCCTGGTTTAAATAGGCGCAAGGGTTGAAATTAATAATAAATAGCAGAGTAGCGCACTTCTATACGCTACCCAGTACCCCTGTATGGCCAATCACCGGAGAGTAGGTAGGCTAGATTTAATTTGGACTTATTATTCTTCAACAACCAAGCTAACAGCTAAGATGAGGTTTGCTGTGATAACCTATTATTAGGTGATTTCCCTCAGATGTTAGGATGCTGCACAAATTACTCCAATGCATGGTATTAACAAATTATAATTTTATTCTTCAAAATAATGAAAATCCTTCATAATTTTCCTTATAAATGATACCTAATATTACTATATCAGTAATTAAATGGCAACAGTCTTACTTGGTAAATTTCCTACGATTTGACTGGCTTAAATAGGCTGTGATTCCCAGTTCCTACGGACTATGACTGTTTCAAGTACAGTAGGCCTAATGCTTGAACTCGTCTGTAACAATTTCAAAAGAAATAATAACAGGTAAACTAAATTTATACTAATTTCACATAGTTGAGGCAAACATAATTAATTTAAGGTGATTTTACAATTTATAAAATATTCTCAGAACATGTGCTTTTTTAATCCAAATGTAACATGAAAGTTGAGTATTTAATATTTGACATTTACAAAGCTATTAACTGACAGACAATCAAAAGAATATATATAATCATAGGTAAAAACATGGCTAACAAGATTATTAACAATACAATACCACATAAATCAATTTTCTTATATTTAAAATGTTTTCTACTTACATTTTCACGAGTTTATACAATTTTTAAGGGAATCAGCCAACTAAGAAAGATTTGAAGAAACAGCTCATTACAAAAATGACTTTAGTTAATTAACAGCTGTTCTCCAGTTCTGCCAACAAGGTGAAGTGTAATAACAGTCAAACTAGTTAGCCATTGATCATGATATTATATGTACATTATATATTCTGTGAATTAAAATAATTTAAATTTAATTAATATTTCCCTTACATCAGTATACATGTCATAATTTAACATTCTTTCTAACACAAAGGCGTCGTAAGATAATTTTCGTACCTCTCCCTTGAAGAAAAAAATATATAAAGGGATAATGGTGTGGAAACATATTACTAATAAGATTTAGTGATACAAATAATTGTTATTAATAAAATTGTAAAAAAACGTAGTTTGCATTAAACTTCTACTCCTGGTTTTTTATGGTACCAAAACCTGGAAAGGGTTTGGTGGTTATACTAAAGCTATCTCAAAAAGTCTACTATTTAAAAACAATTCCTTAGGTTTTCATAAGCAAGACACGATTAGAACGTCTTTATTAATTAGGCACTAATTGATTAGATTAACTCAATTTGATGAGCACTTTATTTTACTATTTGACTATAATATATTCTAAGTACACACAACTACATGTCGGACACTAATGTGTTTACTTGGTCAATCAGCTGGTCAGGTAATTGTTGATTGTTAATGGATCAATGTTGATTGTTGATTGTTCGTTATTGATTGTTGAAACCGACTGACTATTTACCGCAATCTACATTAGGTGTTGAATGTTTATATTTACATCAGTACACGATCTTTCAGTGGTTATTTATTGAAATACATTTGAACGTTCCAATTATTTTTTATTCCCTCCATTAATAAGAATTATTAATATAAATTCTAATCGAAGTTTACAATTTAATACGCTTATATGATCAGGATATTAAATTTATAACCTACGATTGTAAATGTACAATTGAAGCAAAATAGTACGAATTTTACTATATTAGATTTATATCGTTGATTTAGTTGACTAAATCGTCAATATAGGTTTCTATGTAACCCAAAACTTTTAAATGTACAAATAATCATCTTATTACAAAAACCAAAGCAATCTTAATGATTCATGCATTTATTTTTAAACGTACGCCAAAGAAATTTTAATTTATTTATTCTTTTAAATGAAAACCAATGCACGTTGATCTTTTATACACTTTTAAATTTAACTTACAGTAAGTACCTTTAATCAACACTCAGTGACATAGAGGCTACGATTTGTGCATTTTATGAATGTAACCATTAATCAGAATTTTTGAATCACTCTACAATTCATCATTAGACAATAATTAAAAACCTAAAAAAAGCTGTATGCAAATAAGTCATATACGAATTTTTCAGAATTAAAAATCTAAAAACAGTAATATTATAGCAAATACAAGAATAGAAACATTCCAGTAACAAACAAAATTCCGAAACTAAATATTTAATAAAACTATTGTGTATTTGTATATAACTATTATTACAAAGTTATAAACAAGTTAAATGTGTATTTCTACATGTTATTAGGTACCGGTATTGTCTAGAATAGTAAACTAAAGAAGCATTTAATATCTCCTACTGATTTTTTGCAGGTGAATTTTCGAACAAAATCACAGTTGTTAGTAGTCCAGTTATGGAAACATAAACATTGGTATTTTAAAGATATTTATGATCCATCCGACGATTTTAACACTCGCAAACGTTCTCAAAATAACTTTAAAAAAACTACCTCAGGTGTTATGAGAAAGTTACAAAATTTAATTGTACATCCACTTACTACACAAAAATTGATGATAAACTTTTTGAACATGTTTGCTATGGTTGTTGTATAGCATTATAAAGCTCTTAGTAATTACATTAAGATCAATGAAAACAACTACTAACTTCTCTTTCTTTATTTTTTCGTGATCTTAAGTTTAAATTTAAGTTAAAAGCATAAGCAGTTCAGTAACTCCAACTTCATTATATTTCCTGATGAGGATGCAAAAAACTCTGTTTACCTAAAGTTTAAATTTCACCAAAGTTGAAGTTGCAGCGATGTCGTGACAGACGATCGACTTAGGTCGCAGTAGACATCATTAGTCTAGATTACAAAGTGTGCAAACGACTTTGGAGTTTGACTTGGTAAAGATTGCATCAACTAACTGAGTGTTTTACAACAGTTTCTAGCGACTAAAATAATTTTAATTTTCTTCCATATTGTTATACATTTTACAATACCAGTATGTTTATCGTCAATTTTCTTCAATCAATGACAAATAATAACATTTAACTTTCATTATTGAAATGCTCTTTATTACTCTGAAATAGCTTAATGTTTTTCCTTCTATTATCATTTAACACTCTTGTAATTTTATAAATATTGATAACAGTTTTTATACAGTTTAAGAATGTTTTTTTTTCAGTTTTAATTAATCATTTTATTGATATTATAAACTACAGATACAAATTACTGATACCAAATTTTGTGTTTATATTACCTTTTTCGTTTGACAATATATGAGTGCATTTTTTTCTAGGAATAAACGGCCACAAATGTACGCTAGCGGACAAAATAAGTTCCAGAGTATGTAACTTTTAGAATTAAGTGAATTCCCGAATTTCTATTATTTTAAATTTTTCATCCATCATCATCACGTTTTTCCCGTCACGCTATTCAACTGGGGTTACGGTACAAGTCATTGTGGTGCCCTCAGTAAAAAAAGGTGCTGACTGATTGTTTTAAATCAGTTATTTCCGGATTGTCAGTCCAAGAGAAGCTAAACTGAGTGAACAAATTTTAAAATACGGAAACGGACAGCTGACGTAATGTACTCAACTGATTCTCTTTCACCCTAGTGAGTAAATTAATCCTTTATTCTTGCAACTCCGGGATTATATTTAGAAAATAGCTTGTTTTACCGAATTTTAACGAAAAACAATTCAATGACACAAAAGGATTATTTTTTGAAACCTGTTTCAACCACACATGTAACAAAAATGTAATTCAATAATGCTATAAAAGGCTCTTGAATGTATTTCACAAGTAAACCAAGTCAACGTTCGTCGGAAAACTACAAGCTTGTCGATCTTAACAATCTGTCACGTGATAAGTTTAGTTTTTGACTTCAGATGAGACTTTCGACGTGTTGTAGGATAATATGGCTTATGGATTTACATGGGCCTTAATGGCTTTGTTGTTATTATCCAAAAACAAACGTTTTTTTATTTTGAGCACCCTCATATACTGTGTATTATTCAATAATATTACAGTTAAAGGGAAATATTTTTACTCTTAATATTATAATTTTTGTATCTCAATCAGTAAGCTTCAGAGCTGTAAGGGTTCAATACTCGATTAGGGAAATAAAAGTTTTGTTCGCCTTACTACCCTGCCATTAACACGTTGAAACTTGTATTATAAATCACAAACGTCACTAACGACAGTTTATAAACTCATTACCGGTATTGAGTCTACAGATTTAGAAAAATCAAGACTTTAGTTGTCAACTTTAGTTCAGTTTTAACAAAATATTTTTAATTGCATTTCACTGCATTAGGTTAAAAGCATTGCTCGTCAACATGGTGGGTATTAACTTAAATTTATGAAACTTTAATAACTCGATTTCCTTTAGAACAAGTACCCCGCCACAGCAATCCTGCAAACTAAGCAAATTTCCATTTACCTGGCTAGATTTCTACTAAATTATTTCCTAAAAATGTTCAGATTTATTTCCCATCTTAAAAGATTAATTTTAGTGAGTAGCCTACTGAGGTACTGAGGTGTGTTCTTTTATTAAAAGTTGATAGCTTAGTATAAAACAAACAAGATTTCCAAATTTGGTTAAAAAATATCCATAATCAAGTAAACTACAAAGGTTTAATATTCTCCATAAGAATAGCTTGGGAATTTTAAGTTAAATGATTTTTTATTATCCCCGTAACCGTTGGGGATACAAAAATACTTCAATATATAAAGTTATTTATTTTTTAAGCTCTACAAAAATAGTTCGGAGAGAAATAATGAAATGTTGTGTTTTTAGGGGAAAAATGGGATAAATCTATTTTTTCTCCATAAAACCCACCATAAACCCCCGTTTCCATTGTCCGATTATGCTGGGTCTCGAACACGTTTGAATAAACCTAGGTTTAATTCGAACGGATAGTGTTTTTGGCCTCTGGGGTCCTCAAATCAAAAAAGTAAATCGGTCCCGGGTCTAGGTCTTACCATGAGACCTACAGTAATAGCTTATTTCCCAGATATGCAATTCGCTAAAACATTGTATTGAGTTCCAAATATATTGTTAACACCTTACGAGCTTTTTCTACACTTTTACGTGATTAAGCAATAATGATGCCTTTTCAGCTTCAACGTAACATTATTAATGACACTGTAACTATTATCACATCAGCATCCTATCTTAAGAAAAACATTTGTTCCATTGTATATTTATTTTTCTATAGATATGATAAACAACTTGCATTACTTTTACCCAGTTCACGTATTGAAGATTACCAGTAATATATTTATTGATTAAACGCAAAACTATAACTCAACATTGCGTGGAAATAATTGAATTTGATGTTTTTAAGAGTTGCCTTAATTATAATGATAGTTTGTTAAGGACGGACGTAGGCTTATATGTTTTAAATTAAATGCCACCTTTATACTGTAAGGGTTTTTTTTACAGTTGGCCTGAGGGATTCAAGTGCTATTTGAAGAGCTAAGCCAAGAGCTGAGCGCTAACATAAGAGTTCAAGTTTATTACGGTTTTTGACTGCAGTTGAAGATTTAAAGAGTTATTTTGAGTAAGTATTAAGTATTGAGAAACGTATTGATTTTTTTGTAGTGACCACAAAGTTTTTTTTTTAATTATCTGTTATATAAAGAAACACAGTTTAGGGAAAATTTTCTTCAATTGAAACAGTAGACATCAAACATATGCCATATTGTTTTATAAATCTAATTTTTACAAGAATGTTAAATATTAATATAATATCCAGCAATTATTCATGTTGCTTGCCAAATATTGTACTTGGTTTTCCCTATACGATTTGTCAAAGCGTTTACTTTTCATCTAACTAAATTTTTATACTTTTTACTTAAAAGTTGATCGTTTTAGACGACTCTAGGAATTTCCATTTTGTATTCGTAATACGGGGTGACGGACAGGAACCGGGTGTTTTTTAAACGGATAGTATCCGTAATTGTTACTGTTGCAAGAGGGGTGTTCTTCATTGCGGAATATTATGCAATTTAAGTAGCTATGGAGCATAAGACAACAGAACACCTTATGGTTATGGATTAGTATGTGTGAAATGGCGAGCCCATCACTGCAGCGCAGTGCATTTTCTTTGATAACTTTGATCTTCGACGCCATATTATTGTTTCCAGCCAAAATTAAATTAATTTACAGATATGTTAAACATTTTTATGACAAAGGGATCTATCAGAAAAAATCCACTAGCCCGAAAATCTGTCTTGACGCTGCGGAATGTTGAGACGGTCAGGCACGCTTTGATTCGTGAGTGTTGTTATGCTCGCAGACTTTTTTAAGGTCACAGGTGAGACAGCAACGATTCATAAACAATACATATGTTTATTTTCAACAAGATCCACGGGCAAAGCAAGACGTGGTTAGCACAATGTTTCTATGGGGGGTATATCATGTTTTGGTAACATTCTTTTGCTCCAAGGTCACCAGTTTTAAGGTTGTGTGAATTTTTGTGAGGTTTTCTTATATTTCGCGACTACACTCACAAACCTTGATCCCTAGTGGATCTTAAGTGCAAATTTATTTAATTAGAAAGTGGAAACAATTAATGGTGAACGTGAAAATTCCCGGACGTTTAAATAAATCTTTTAAGAAATAGTTTCAATCCTGCAAAAACGAAAGTAGACACCACCTGATTTACATTGTTTTCCACAAGTAAAGACCATCTGACAATTCTAACTAACTATCCTATATATAATACGAGTAAAGTTTGAATACTTGTCAACTCGAACTGGGAATCGGCCCTAACAAAAACGTTTATATTTACGGAATAACTAAGTTCTGTGTCAAAAATAAGTTCTAGACCAGTGGTATAGCCAGGAAAAATCTATTTTCGCCGTAATATGAGTACAAACTTTTGAAAATTTAACATGGGCCTTATGAGAAAACATTCCGCCATTATTGTCATTTTGTTTACATTTTAAGACATAACATGACGTTCTGTACCCACGGGCACCTCAGCTTGCGCATGCGCAGAAAGCAAAGCTCTTGAAGCACTTTCCGAGGTCCAGGTGACTGTTACCATAGATAAAACATACTCCCTTAGCTGTTACTTCTGAATCTGATGTCTATTGATTCATTGATTGGCTTCTGACGTACAATTTTGTCAACTTTTGACAGAGAGAAAGAGAACGACTCGACTTTGCTCCAGTTCATTAAATCGTTTGATGTATAAGAATTTGTATTATATTATAAAACTTGAGAGAGTAATGAGTTTCTAATCCATGAAAAAACTATTCTTATATTAGCCTCAGCCTCAGCTTTATTACTGTTTATTTAATACTTTTGCCAATATAAACGGGCGATATATCTTATTTTTTATATTTTTAATGGTTTTAATTGTCATCACTAAATTACTCTTTTCGTTGTTTGTCGTGTCGTGTCATTGTCAATAATGTCGTCTGATTCTGACTGATGTTACACTGAATCGGTCATAAGGAAAATAATTAATTTTAATCTAACTTACTACTAGCACTATAACTAAGAGTGTTGCAATTAGCAATGTGGGATGATTGCACTGGATAATTTAGCCATCTATTTCAGAAAAAATAAAATTAAAAATAGATCAAACACTAGGATTTGTTCTAAAGTTTAAGCCGTGTTGAGATGGATCCTTTCAGGTTATCCTAGCCTGAACAACTGGGTTAGTAACTTAGCTTGACTTGGTTGTTCATCCATGTTTTGTTTATTCACACTAATCAATGGCTACTAGATTAAAAATGCCTTATTCTGCTATGTTTTGAAACCAATGTCCATAGGCCTTAAGCCCTAATTTTTGTTTTAAGTACTGGCACTGGGTACATCATTAGGTAACTCGGTTAGGTTGCTTTTTATAAATGGATAATTTCATGAATCACTAATACCCTGTATCTTGGTGTGTTCAGTACATAATGAAACTCTTAAAAAATTACTAATCCTAACCCAAATAAAATATAGGTAGCTTTAGGCATACAGAGGAGGGGATTTTATATTACTTCTCTGTGGTGTAAGTTATGTATGCCTTAAGATGGCTATAAGTTTAGGACTATATATTAAATAAACTCACAATTAACTCTTAGGCCTAGCCTATTATTTGTCAGTGTCAATAAAATAGTGCAATTAGGCCTATATCGAGGACAGCCAAACTTGGATATACAACCATGTTTATACCTAAGTTTCCTTTTAGGTACTCATCAACCCGGGAAACGTTTACCCCTTAGTCGAGCTAGACCTAGCCTATGTGGCTTAGCTACAAAAATTTAAATACTTAAATTACTTAAATAGGTTATACGTTTTCAAACTGAGCTAAGTTTGGCAAATTGATATGATATAACATATCCCAAGTTAAAGCATGCGTCGCCTGTCATAAAATGTTGCAAACCGACAAATATGTCACCAGCTCGAAATTTCTCTGGAGAGTGGAGGCTATCTATTGTATTTTAAGCATTATAGCCTATGTTATCTGTACCCAAGACTGTGATAATTTTGAAAAGTGTGTAGGGATTTTTCTCCTAAACTGCCTAAAAAGTTTTAAAATTTTTGTGTTGCAGCGTGTCGTGTGTTGACAAATGTTACAAAACGACAAACGTCAAAACTTGAATTTGCTCTGGAAGCTATCTATCGTTAAGAGTTATAGCCTATATTATCTGTAGGCATACACAAGAGTGTGATGACTTTAATTGTCAAGGGGTTTTCTCCTAAACTAGACTAGGCTACCTACATTTTTGTGTGAATAGGCCTAAGTAATACAACTAAACCAAGCCAAAACAAAAAATAAATATCCAGGAAATATTTGTCAATAGAAACCCCAATCAAGGGCTGCAAAAGATTCTTCAAGGTTAAAACTACTCATTATCCAATCCTAAAGTGTCTTTTGTATAGATAAAAAATAAATACTTAACTCTTGATTTGATGTCAATCAATATTTTCATTAACTATGCCATATACACCATAACGTCGTTGTTATTAGGACAATTTGTTCTATGAAAGCGTGTAACATAAGGTATTTTAAATTAAAGCTTAAATTTATTATTATTTATTCTTTAATGTTTAGTTTCCCGAGCAAAAGCTCGGTCCCCAGGTACTGTTTAGTAAATAGTGTATTTCTCAAACGGCATGAGTTTACAAATATTTTAATGTATCGAAAGTTATAATTAACACACAAACGAATGAGCTATGCTTATTTAAAACGTCCGATTCTTTCGGGCCAATATTCATGAGCATAATTGATCAACCGATATCAGAGAACTTTAAATCTTTAGAGAACTCATTTGCTTTATAATCGTAAAAGAATTGAACCACAAGCTCTTAATCGGTAAAATTTAATTATCTTACTCTCACTAAAAACATCTAGATGTTAAACTAATTGACCCTTTTAATTTAATTATGATTTCATTCTTTGTTTTTATTATAACGCATGCATCTTGGGGAGTGAGCTAGTCTGGTAGAGCGCGGGTCTTCGGTGCCCGAGGTCCCGGGTTCAAATCCCGTCAATCAACAATGGATCTTATCTATGTGATAATGCCGCAACCCATTAGCCTAAAGTAATGTGTAAAACAGTTACGGACTAGGATCTAGCGTGTTAGGATGTGGAAATGGGGGAGTACAAAAGTATGCATCTTAGCCTGTGTATAATTCCTTGGATATTCCTTGGCTAAAATTGTGTATAATTCAATGAACAGAATCAGTCATGCTTTATGTGTTTATTTATACCTTATAATAAGCTTTAATTTATCACTTTCCATTAATTGTTATGAATTATTGTGCATTTTATACATCATAGGACGAGTCAAAACATGTAAATAATTGTATATGAAATAAGAAAAAACCGAAACTTTATGGGAGAATGTTTTTTGTTTATCATTGCTCCAATTAAATGTTATGAGGCGTACATATAATGTTTTACCCCCTCGTGATATGGTGCGTAATGCGCAATTCCGTGGTTAATATCAGTTCGGAAAATAAATCAAATTAAATTATTTCCACCGTTGCCATGGCAACAATCGTTGAACCACAATGACAGAACGAATGGCTTGTAGGGCTTCATTGTGTGATATTCGGCGTCAAAATTTAACTCGACTTTAACACATTTGAAAACATTTTATCAAATTGGATTAAATTTAAAAGCATTTGTTCACTTGTAAGCAATTTATTCATATGTTATTCCCTATATATTGGTTATTGATGATGTATTAATTATATTCATCTAAACTGAAGATAGATTTGTAAAATTATTTTTCGAATTTTTTTACAATTGTTTTATTTAATTGATTCAGTTTCAAACCTTATAAATGGACTATTGTGTGGTCTTGAAACTGATTAATAAATTCCCTTTAAAAAATCTCAGAACCAGTATAGCAACGAACATAATAGTAAATAAAACATAATAGTAAATAAATAATACAAACATAGAAATATATTTTTATGAAGTCATTTTAATTGTTATTCTAACTGTGCTAATGTACGTCGTATGCATTTTTACAGTTTGTTGCAATGTAACGGTCTTCAAAAATGCCGTAACAAGTCATGGTCTTCTTTCCATCCAACTCAAACATTTTAATGAAATGCGTAAATCAAATACGTGAAAAATCTATGTTCATATAACTTTAACATAAATTGTTAAAAATTGGTCATGCTCTAAATTATTTTCCCAGTTTTTTTAAGGTATGGTAAACGTATTTCATCACTAGGGCCTAAAGTGACTCTTTTTAACCCAAAGTCAAGTCCACGTCTTCGCATCGATCGGAAAATGAGCGAGGGTTAAAAAGAAACCTTTTGCCCGTGCGTGGTGAACTCCATTTTTCGTCACATTGCATCATTGGATAACAAACTAAGCTAGAAAGCGAAATAATTTTTATGTAAAGATAACCTCTCTAAACAACTTTCAGCTTGTTTTAAATTCTGCTATTGCAAATAAGCAGCTGTTTAGTAAGTGGTTCAATTATTTCGTCTATTACGATTGTGTTACAGTACCTTATACCATCGATATGTCGAGCAAAAATTAGGCCAACACCTTACCTAATAAAACAATCGATACGATTACCACAATCGAAATTTAAAACTGTTTAAAAAAGCTGATTTTTACTCCTTAGAGAGTAAAAAAGCTAGTTTGCTGCAGTATGACGAAAATGTTTCTTTCGTAATAAGCATACACACTTTAATCTATACATATAATTAAGACGTTTCACATTATATTTCCAGTGATTTTATCACACATATACAGAATACGCCCTTTAAGACATCGTTTGAAAAAGAATCAATCATCAATAAAAGTTTGAACATAAGAACACTGCTTCTACTAAAACCTTTCAAAACCTAACAATCCAAAAAAGTGTCTCCAAGTTTAAAAACACAAAAAACCCCTAAAAACCTCAAAAATTGGGGACAATATACGAAACAAGGTCCAAGGTTCCTGTTCAATTATTAGAATGTACCCGTTCCATGTGAGTAATTGAGAAGTAAGGCATCGGAAGTTATGGGCCCAGGTTAGGTGTGGGGGCGGTATAGCGCATGTCCGCCGCCTCCACGGCCCCCACCGCCCCTACTTCCACCCCCACTACGGGGGCAGCCTCAGTGGCACCGCGGTACTCTTACTGTGTGGACGGCCGAACCGACGCCACCTTCTCACGTAAGTTAACGATATGTTTCATATATGTCTGTTACTTTGGTTAGTTATCCACACATAAGTTAGTCAATTCGGTAAACTTAGGGACATTTAAAAATAGTTTTTTAGATGTATTCGTTCTAATATATCTGTTTTGGGAGAAATAAAGTTTGTTTAAGACATTTTGGGTTGGTAAAGTATTTTGAATGTCTGCGAATGAGACTGATTATAACCAGGTAAAATCGGAATTTTTTATACTTTTGTCATTTTGTAATGCTTACAGCATATGTGTTACCGTATCAAACCGTGCTAGAACACTTTTTTATTTGTGCCAATGTATTTGAAAAATTAGGGGGGGTATGTACTGTGTATGGAGTTCATAGTTATTAAGTATCAAAAAATAGATGGGATTGTATGATTTTATAGTACTAATTAGTGTACGGTTATTTAAAGCAATAAATAATAAGTAAATAACGTGATTTCGATACCAGGGGTGTGTAAATCCTTAATTTTAACTAATTTATAGCTGATTGAAATTAACCGTACTCAAATATTCTGATGAGAAGATTCAACAATGCAATGAAAACATCCGGAATGGGTTATATTAGTGTTACCATAAAGTAATGTGAATTTCGCTTGGAAGCTACGTTTTGGTAATATAGAGTTTATATTGTGTTGAGAAAGTATTCTAGTCCAATCGAATCCTTTATTGCAGAAATTCCATAACCAACATTTTTGTCGATTTAGACTTTTAAGTATATTAATTACGTAAAAAATTAAACACATAATGCAAAAATCACACAACTGCGAAAAAAAAACTTCGGTCATGGGGTTTCTGCAAGATACGATTCAATTCTATTTTGAGCAATAACTATCATTTTGAACATTGTAAAAGTTCTACAACTCATTAGGTTCAGCGAGTTGCGATTGTCCAAGTTTAATTACTAACTCAAATAATCATAGTTCACGAACTTTAATATCTTCTTTCACACACGCATTTCCAAAACTGTAACAAACTTAAAAACTATACGATCGTAATGAAAACTTTTAATCGAAACGCTTTACGTACGATATTATTTTATATTCCTGCACATGAAGGTCGAGTCATTGAATGTTTATATTTTACCCAAACAAAGTTTTAATTGTTGAGACGTGCCCGACGATGTTGTTCTCCCAAAGGAAGCATGTAGATGTCGAATGCCACGCACGACTGGGTTTTTATAGTTCCCGCTTTGTATGCTAAACAAGTTTTGGCTTCTTGATCCTGCTGCGAGATGGGAAAAAGTTTTGGGATAAAAGTGTTAACTCTGTCTGGAACATTTAATTAAGGTTCCACAGGTGATCTCAGTTATATTTTCATTCTGAGTTTACTATCAACGTTAAATTTTACATCTGTTTTGTTAGTTTAAGGTGTACATAAAATATGTAGCCTAAATTAGTGATTTTACTACTTAATATTGTGGATTATTTAGTTCAATTTATAGTTTTAAGACTTTGATTTATTCATAAATTAGCAAATTTATATGATTTTGGTACTAATGGAATTAATCAAATATGCAAGGCCTTAACACACACAATTTAGTAGTTTAGTAAATTTTAATAGTCAAAATGCACAACTAATACAAGCATATTTATGGATAGGATTTTACATATCTAAATTATTACCCATATTTGTATGTTTTGGATAATAGTGCATACTACATTGATATAATGAAATATGATCAAATTACTGTGATTTGTAGTTTATTTTTTTAAATTTTGTGTATCACATAAACTAAAACACATATCTGAGATTGTGTAATTGTTTCTCAATAGTATATTAATTACAGAAAACTAAAAAAAAAATAGTTTTTTAATTTTAACATTCTAGAAACATGTTAAATTTACCCTTTACAAACAAAATATTTCGAAATGTTTTGAAAGTCACATGGTAAAAGAGACCGAAACTCCTTTGATTCGTTGTCATATATAATCCGATTCCCTTTGGGAATCTAAATCGGCTTTTTATTTAAATTGTATTCCGACAGTACGCAAAAGTGATTCAGGCAAGTCGAGAATTCTTTTATTTTACCATATGTTACATCCATAGCATGCTCAAATGTAGTATAAGTGTTCTTAAAAAATAATGGATTGCATACCTTAATATGTTACCAAATGAAGAAACTGCAATTATTTATTGTTATAAAATGTACCTGTGTCATAAAACTGTAAATTTTTTAAATAATTGAATCATTGATCTAGAGATATAATCAAAAAACATAAAATGGGTTCATTAAAAATTTAACAACCAATTTTAACAATTTCAGACATGGTTAATGCAATTTATTTAGTATATAAGTATTGTGACTTATAATTAGAATTAACACTTATCAATCACAGAATATGGAACAGAACATTATGTAAGTGAGTTACAATGTGGTAAAGTAAAATATTAACAAAATAAACATACTTTTACACCTAAATTTATTTGAAATAATGTATCTTCGTAGTAACAACGGTTTGTAACAAAACAGTTTCCTAATTAATTATCTCAGGCAGTAAAAGGATAAAAAATATATTTTTAAATCACCTTTATTTACGAGTACAAGTGTTAAAACATTATAAATACTTTTCTGGTAAATGTGCCAAACCTTAAAAAAAGAGTAACAAATAGGCATGAAGTTTTCATATACGTGGGTAAAACCAACACAATATTGTGTACAAAACATCTCATAGGTGTAGTCTTTTATAGTAGAAGACAGACAGTTACATGTTGGGCTTAGGTACTTTGATGATTGTAGGTTGGTATTGCTGCATTAATAGGTAATTGTATTAAATAATGTTACATATAATGACATAACCACGTTTGGCATATCCATTGTAACCCGTAATGTGGGGTATTTGATAATATTATTAACTTTTGGATTTTTAAGTAGACATTCCATCCGTATAAACCAACTTTAACTATTTGCATTGGTTAAAAAGTTTGAAGTTGAATGAGTAACTTACAGAGCCGAAATTTGGTGTTTTCTCCTAACCCATTTTTAATACATTGATAAATTAATTAACACACAACATACTATACTTCACAAGAAGCCAAATACGTTTGGTTTGGTTATATAGTGGGTGTATGTGACATTAATATCAAAACTTTTTTGCAGCTCCATTCAATTACGTTGATTTTAATTTTAAAACTAAATTCAAATTCAATTTAGGAAGTGAATAGCTATACAAACAACCAAAATAAAGTTCTGTGTAAAGCTTTTATCTTTTTTTGATCGGTTTTTATCAACAACCACTCATCATCGATATTTACACCCACTCAGAAATCTCTTTTTTAAGGCTTTAAAAGTAAACCTATTATACTATCTGGGTATACAAATAAACTACACATTTAGCCACGACTTTTGGTAAGAAATTACTCCTTTCCAAACCCATTTAAGTAATTACAATAGCAATTAATTATAATAGCGAACTTATCGCTCTTCGCTGAAGAAAAACTCACTTTTATCACAATGTGGGGAAACCAATTTGTAATATTATTCGGTAAGTTCAACACCACATAACACATCTGTGATAACTTAAATCAATAGCAAATAAAACTTATAAATCATAACTTTACATTTTGCCTATACTATTAGTGCCAAGCTAAATAGCGAACGTGTTACGAACTAACGACAAACAATGTACGATAACATAATCTTGAGCCGGCGGATAAGACTCATGTGTGTCGGCTTGTCACAGGTGCCGCATAACGAGGGCGCTTGTGACAATGTAAACAGCTGATGGTAAACAGCTGATCAAAGCGCTTCCCGCCAAAGCGCAGTGAAATGATAAACTTGGCGCGCTATTTCAAGCTCTGCAACGCGACCACAGTAGATGACTATTCTAATGTATGATTTGTAAATATTTTTAATATGTGTAGTTAATATTTTGTTAATGTAAGCATGGTAATTAGTTATTTATTTGTTATGGTTGCCTCCTGAACTATGGTTGTATAGGAATTTAGGTTAACCTTTTCGTCTCAACTGTTTAGTGAGAACTTGCAGATGACTTTTCACATTTCAGAGGTTATATCTCTATCAGGTCAGAATACAATACAGTAGTTTGTCAGGTAGGCTCGTTTAAAACGTGATGTAAAGTTCAATAACACAATACCACCACAAGCAGTTATACATTTAATCATGAGTTCATAAGCCTGGTGGCAGGCGGTGTTTATGTGAAATGGTTGGTTATAGTTACATGGATGTAAGCGAATAATCATCTACGACTACTGATAGAACTGGAAGACATTTTGGTAAAATATTATTTCTAAGTAATCCAGAAAATTTGGAGTAGTAATGTAATTTTTTTTCAAAGAAACCAACTGGAGTTGAAATTTTGGCAATACAGTGGTCAACTCGCTGCTAATGATTTTATACAAATAATAAAAAAAAACTGAGTATATTTGAACAAATTTTCAAGTATGGTACCAAAGCAATTGCAGCAAAATATAGATGAAAGACTGGAGATATGAATTTCTCACAAGACTGTAATAAATCTTGCAGTTTTACTGGCAAAGTTCGTCCATTATATGTATCTTCAGCTGTGCACCTTTCTGCCATTCCTGTGACAAAGTAACGTCGAGTTTGAATATTATTATTTTGCAAAAATATTCAATTCCAAGAATGTTTAGTTGGACACGTAAATTTTATATTTGTTCTTACACATGTGTTGGATAGCATGCTGTTTATGGGAAAATTAGATTAATATTCGAGCAGAACAAACAGAGAAAAATTTTGTAAAATAGTTGTCGATGTAAAAAAGAATACCTAATGAGGAAATAATAATAAAATCTCCGCAGGAAACCAAATCATGACGTTGAAAGAAAACCACTTTCACTGGGAACTTAAACCAAATTTTCCGGATTAACACGGTCTGAAATATACACATTATGAGTATGATTTTAAAGTACTCCAGAATTTACAAATTAATAATTTATATAAGCGAAATATCATTTTGAGCCCCAAATTCCTGTCACACGGATGATAGAGAAGGCGTCAAATATCTTGCATGAAATGAGCTTCCGCCAAGGGAAACAAATTGGGGTTGCGTGACTTCCACCCCTCCTAAATATATGGGTAAATATTGTCGGCTCATGTGTGGTAACTCTTTACCTGGCTGCAAAAGACAACAAATATTAAGTTGGAATTTGTGCGAAAATACCTAACCTTACTAAAATATATAAATTTTTAGTTATTTAAAATAATTATACCGTTGCAAAATACTCGTTAGTAGCATAAAACAATTTCTAGTCCTCCCTTATGTAGATTCTAAATTATTTGTATTTTTATAGTGCACACTTTATGGGGGAAAATATACTTTGTTAAGTTCATGCTCATTTTAAATGAAGGTAAGATTCAGAAGCAGCTGAATTAATATAGTTTAGAATTAATAAATAAGCTAATCATCAACTACGAACTTAAAATATGCCCAAACTTCGGTTTTGGGGTTACTGCAAGATACGGTTCAATTGTATTTTAAGCAATAACTATAATTTTGAACATTGTAAAAGTTCTACGACTCATTAGGTTAAGCGAGTTGCGATTGTACAAGTTTAATTACTAACTAAAATAATCATAGTTCACGAAGTTTGATATCTTCTTTCACACACGTATTTACAAAACTGTATCAAACTTAACAATACGATCGCGATGAAAACTTTTAATCGAAATTCTTTACCTACGATATTATTTTGTATTCCTGCACGTGAAGGTCGAGTCATTGAACGCTTATATTTTACCCAAACAAAGTTTTAATTGTTGAGACGTGTCCGACGATGTTGTTCCCCAAAGGAAGCATGTAGATGTCGAATGCTACGCACGACTGGGTTTTTATAGTTCCCGCTTTGTATGCTAAACAAGTTTTGGCTTCTTGGCCCTGCTGCGAGATGGGAAAAAGTTTTGGAATAAAAGTGTAAAGTCTGTCTGGAACATTTAATTAAGGTTCCACAGGTGATCGAACTTATTCATTCTGAGTTTACTATCGACGTACAATTTTACGTATGTTTTGTAAATTTAAGGTGTACATAAAATAAGTAGCCTAAATAAGTGATTTTACTACTTTATTGTTGATTATTTAGTTAAAGTTATAGTTTTAAGACTTTGTAATATTCATAAACTAGCATATTTATATGATTTTGGTACTAACGGAATTAATCAAATATGCAGAGCCTTTAAACACATACTACTTAGTTGTTAAGTTAATTTTAATATTTAAAATCAACAACTAATACAAGCATATTTATGGATTAGATTTTACATATCTAAATTATTACCCATATTGTATGTTTTGGACAATAGTACAACATTGACATGATGAAATACGATCAAATTACTGTTATTTGTATTTTTTTGTGCAGCACATAGACTAAAACACATTTTGGAAATTTTCTTATTGTTTCCCAATAGGCCTAATATATTAATTACAGAAAACTAAAAAAAATAGTTTTTTAATTTTAACATTCTCGAAACATTTTAAAATCGCCATTTACAAACAGAATATTTCGAAATGTTTTGAAAGTCACATGGTAAAAGAGACCGAAACTCCTTTGATTCGTTGTCATATATAATCCGATTCCCTTTGCGAATCTAAATCGGCTTTTTATTTAAATTGTATTCCGACAGTACGCAAACTGATTCAGGCAAGTCGAGAAATTCTTTTATTTTACCATATGTTACATCCTTAAAATGCCCATAGGCGGGGGAATCTTCCAACATTATATTGCATTAAATACCTAAATTGGGTACTAAACTAAATAAAAGTAATTGTTTAGTATTATTAATGTTATAAAACTTTAACTTGTTGAAGGTTTATCAAAGGGTATAATAAAAGAAAATGGGTGACTATTTCATTTACAAAAATACAAAGAGAAATGTAAAAAATGGTTATGAAAACTGGTATAGTATACATCGTAAGAAGTTATTAGAATACATTATAATACTGTTTGTAACAAAACATATTTAAAATTAATTCTCTCATTCAGTAAAATTATTCAAAAAAACATATTTTTTTAATACCTTTATTTACAGGTGTTTATGAAAGTATAACAACTCCATTTTTCATGTCAATTCTTGTCAAAACTACTAAAACAAAAGTAATCAATAGACATGAAGGTTGTTTTTAAATACATGGGTAAAACTAACACAATATTGTTTTCGAAACATCTCATAAGTTTAGCATTTTATTGTAATAAAATCTTATAAAGATACCTAAGTGCGTTCTTCTTATTTGTATCGTGGTATTTGGCTGGTGGGAATGCATCATTTAGGCCATCGTATTGAATAATGTTGTTACATGTATTAACTGTTACATTTGGCATATACATGAACATCCTTAATGTGGTGGATTTAATACTATTCTTCACTTTTATTACTTGAAGTAGACATTTTATATGAATGGACTATCAATTAGTTTTTAGTTAAAAGGTATGTAGTTGAATAAGTCAACTACATTCCAGCTACTGTCAACATTTGGTGTTCTCCGTTATTTTTTGAGACTTTGAAAATATAACATGTGCTTTAGCTTACAAAAGCATGTCACATAAGCTTGGCTTGGCTATATAGTTAGTGTATTTGACAAAAACGTATTTTGTCGGCGGCTTAGTTGAACTTTCTAAGTTTTTTTTTCTAAGACTGGCCACTTAACTTGTAAATTGGATAACACTTATTTTTATTCCAAGCTTTTACCTACTAGTAATTAGATTTTATTTAAACGACTCATGATCAATATTAGCACCTAGTCACTTTAGATAAATCGTCACACACAAAAGCTGCAATGGATAAAATAAAACGAATTGATAAACTTATACACTATAAGTAATGGTTCAGAACTCTTTTTACATTTTGTCTATACTATTAGTGCCAAGCTAAATAGCGAACGTGTTACGAACTAACGACAAACAATGTACGATAACATAATCTTGAGCCGGCGGATAAGACTCATGTGTGTCGGCTTGTCACAGGTGCCGCATAACGAGGGCGCTTGTGACAATGTAAACAGCTGATGGTAAACAGCTGATCAAAGCGCTTCCCGCCAAAGCGCAGTGAAAGGATAAACTTGGCGCGCTATTTCAAGCTCTGCAACGCGACCACAGTCAATGACTATTCTGATGTATGATTTGTACATGTTTTAATATTTTATCAATATTTTTAGTAAGTTTAGCATGGTAATTTAGCTATTTATTTGTTATGGTTGCCTCCTGAACTATCGTTTTAAGGCAAATGTAGGTTACTAGCCTTTCCGTCTCAGCCGTTTAGTCAGTAGTCGCAGATGACTGTTCACATTTCAGAGGTTATACCTCTATCAGGTCAGAATACAATACAGTAGTTTGTCAGGTAGGCTCGCTTAAAACGTGATGTAAGGTTCAATAACACAATACCACCACAAGCAGTTATACATTTAATCATGAGTTCATAAGCCGCATAAGGCGGCAGGCGGTGTTTATGTGAAATGGTTGGTTATAGTTACATGCATGTAAGCGAATACAGTAATAATCTACGACTACTGATTGAGCTGGAAGAAATGTTAGTAGTAATCTGACATATTTTAGAGTATATATGTACATGCTTTATTCAAGGAACCCAACTGTACTTGACTTTTTTCAAAACAGTGGCCTACTCGCTGCTAATGATTTTATACAAATGATAAAAAAACTTAGTATATTTTGAATATTTTTCCGAGTATGGTACGAAGCAAAGATGGCAAAATATAGATGAAAGACTGAAGATATGAATTTCTCACAAGACTGTAATAAATCTCGCAGTTTTACTGGCAAAGTTCGTCCATTATATGTATCTTCAGCTGTGCATCTTTCTGCCGTTCCTGTGACAAAGTAACGTCGAGTTTGAATATTATTATTTTGCGAAAAATATTCAAGTCCAAGTATGTTTGGTTGGACACGTAAATTTGATATTTATTTTTAAACATGTGTTGGATAGCATGCTACTTATGGGTTAATTAGATTAATATTCGTCCAAAAAAACTGACAAATATTTGGTAAAATAATTTTCAATGTAAAAAAGAGTACCTAATGAGGAAATAATAATAAAATCTCCTCAGGAAACCAAATCATGCCGTTGAAAGAAAACCACTTTCTCTGAGAACTTAAAAAAGATTTTCCGCATTAACACGGTCTGAAAAATTCACATTATGAGTATGATTTTAAAGTACTCCAGAATTTACAAATAGGTTATTTTTTTAAGCGAAATCTCATTTTGAGCCCCAAATTCCTGTCACACAGATGATGGAGAAGGCGTCAAATATCTTGCATGAAATGAGCTTCCGCCAAGGGAAACAAATTGGGGTTGCGTGACTTCCACCCCTCCTAAATATATGGGTAAATATTGTCGGCTCATGTGTGGTAACTCTTTACCTGGCTGCAAAAAGACAACAAATATTAAGTTGAAATTTGTGCAAAAATGCCTAACTTTACAAAAAACTAAGATTTTTAGTAATTTAAAAAAATATATCGTAGAAAAATACTCTTTAGTAGCATAAAAAAATTTTAGTCCTCCCTTATGTAGATTCAAAACGATTTGTATTATTATTGTGCACACTTTATTAAGGGCAAATATACTTTGTTAACGTCATGCTCATTTTAAATTAAGGTTAGATTCGGAAGCAGCTATATATATATTTAGAATTAATCAAATAAGCTGATCATCAACTACGTACTTAAAATATGGATTTGAAAATTTATTAAATAAAATCTTAATTCGTCAAGCTTGTAAAAATAAATTTCAGGATAAATTCTAAATTCTGATAAGAACTGATTTTTGTTTTCAATCAAAAAAAAAATTGAACAATTTATTTAAGATACTACAAAAAAGCCTATCGTGTAGTTTGCCAAACGTAATAAATATCAGAATCCACTTTCATCCTAAACATCCTCTCCAGGTTTCCGGCTGAGTAAAGAAAAGATAACCCTTCAGCAATGTTATCAGCAAACAAAACATAAACAATATTCACACAATATCTTTAGAACAAATTTCTTTGGTTTATTTTCAACATATGCGTTTTTATGTCAAGAAGTTTTTAATTGAACGCACTCTAAAATGGTTTAAAAATATTCTTTATTAATTACAAAAACAACGACCAAACGTTAAAATAACAAATGAGAGTTATTCATCGTAACAAGAAACTGAATGAAGGAATTCATTTTCCCTGTCAGAGAAATGAAAATTATTCGTCTTGGCTGTATCCGTTGATTAAACTTTGAAACCCAAACCAACTGGAGCCTGATCAAACAGAAAGTGTGAAAATGATTTTCGATTTACAAATAATTTATTTTTACTTTTTGAAATATTTTTCTTAATTTCTAAATACATTCTTTTGTCAGATTGTGATTTGAAATAAGGAAATATAAGTTAGTTTTACAATTAAATTAATTATTGGTTTGTGAAGAAAGATTTACCTTTATTATATTTAAAATTGTATTTAAATAACTGAATTGATAGGTAGACACAAATTCAATTAGTTTTTAGAAGTTAACTAATATGTCAAACAATATCTACTACTCTATACTTTGTTTTTAATATTTCGGTAGCTTAAGATGAATAAATTTATCCCCTCTACTTGACCCTTACCTTTGGAATAATAGCTCAACAGCTGATTAAGTAATATACATTAAATAGAAAAATGGTGGTAAGGAAACTTCTGCTCAAACAGCTTAAATATTGTGAACGAAGCATAGCAAGCCCCTTAAACATGTAGTGTATTCTACGAATAAAATATTTAGTTTGTAATCCTCAAAGACTATTCATAAAAAAATAATTTTAATATAAATATTTTGGATCAAAAATATATTGAGAAAAACCTACCAGAGAGGTGAAATCTAGGTGTAAAACATAACACTGCTCTACCTCGATATGTTTTTTTCACACCCGAGGATTTACGATAACTCAAGTCAATATTTGAACTCTGCATGAAACCTGAAACCATATCAAAGGTTGTGGTAAAACAACTTCTTTCTAGATTGTTTTGGGGGATTTTGTAAACTTATCAAATTTCACTTGTGCTTTACAACCGGATAGAATATATCTAGAACTCGTCACCCAAAACTAATGCTGCTAAAAAAGAGTATTATTGATTATATAATTCAAGTAAATGTTTTCGAAATCATAATACGATTTTATAAATATGTGTTTGGTAGCTATCGGGGATATTTAAAAAGTAAGGCCAGTATGATTTAAGACGTTTAGGTTTTCTGTTTAGTTTTGTGGGTTTGAAATTTGGATTTATTAGATGCTTTTAGAGGACATTAAGATATTCAAGTTCATACTTTAGGTAAAAACACTCAACAAATTACTTGTTTACCCAAGGCCATATTGTAAATCCAAGCAATATGTGAAACCACACCTTTTAAAGTCTAGTAAAAGTAGTTTCAATTATGATTAATTAAGTTTAGAAGTCTATATATGTGTTCTACAAATTAACAAACAAATTAATAGTTAATAATTCACACTTGTTGAAGATAACCAACGTTGCAATTTATGTTAAATGTGCACAGAACAAATGTCACTGATTTCAGACCACCCATGGGCACAATCAAATTTATTTTCCATCGACCTTTCAATTAACCTAAAATATGAACTGAATAAATAATTCAACTGACTTTTAGTTTCTAGTTTATTACCCACCGTAGAATATTGACCTTAAAAATATAACAGTTAATATTAAATTTAAGGAATTGAATTAAAAGTTATACCCCTTACTTTGTTTTAAACTTCAAAAGAGTCGTAAATCTGTTTTGTATTCAAATAAATTGCAAAATAAACTTCGTAAACTTTAACAATTTTTCATTTCGTAAAAACAATGGGGAAAGTCATTTCAGCGGGATTATTTATGTCTATGTACAGAGTTAAAACATTGTTAAATATTAAGAAGTAAGTTAAATCCTTTACAGAAAGAATAGGTATTGAGGAGAACAGTAGAGTTGGGCCTGTTAGTTTATGTTTGGGTTGTTTACATTTAACGCAAAATAAAAAAAACTAGTTATTATTAGAGGTCTGTAAACTCACATTACCCAACTTTACAACAGAAAATCAATAAGAATATGGTGAAAAGTATGGGGTTACTTATTTTATGAATAATATAGTTTTTAAATATTATCCATTATATTATAAGTTTCAAAATCTACTCCCAGGTATAACCAATGTATGTGGAATTAAACATTTATTTCTCGCTAACACTTCTAATATAATAAATTTTATTACAGAATCACTGGCTCTATTTTAAATTTCATAATTTCAATGAATACGTTTCTCCATTTAAAAACAATATTATTACACTGAAAAATAGAGTAATAATACCACTTAAATGTTAAAATAGATCAAATAACCTAAATACAGTTTGAATTGTTTAAAAACAATTTGTGACCATTCAATACGCCCTAAAATTTAAGAGTATAAACATATTTTTAAAAACAATATGGAATATCACATCCATAAGATAAAATATTTTAAATAAAAGAATTAAAGGTTATACAAACGTAAACATAACTTTGTATGGAATTTGAACTGAAAAAAATTCGAGGGTTTTCATATTAGTCGAATTACCTTTGAGAAAGTAACAGTTATTCTTATTAATCAGGGTTTCCTAAAACAATAACAATCGAACAATAGACTTCTGATCTCTTAGAACGGCTAAATTTTTGATCCAACTCTTATAAACTCTTTACCTTTCATTTTAGCATTTCAACTGATAAAACTCTGTACATAAATAATTGTTTATTGACTCTATAAACATTTAACCACCCTTAGAAATTTAAATATTTTAAAATCAACCATAACAAAGACGTAAATAAGAAACATAATATTAGTGTTTTGATCGTTAAAGTTTCACTTAATTCCAGCCATATTTCATGTTTTTAATTAAAACTGTGCATATAAACTACTTATCAACGAAGCGTCAGATATGTAAATGCATTGTAATCTCTTTTGTGATTTACTGTTCATTTATGCGGGTCACGTATCCACATCACTATTTCCTGTATTTGCATAAATTTATAACTTTTACGTACATATTTTTCTCTTTATGCAAGCTATTTGAATATCATATTTAGGTACTTTCCTGTTAAAGGAACATTCATTATTATCAATGATTTTTCTCTCATTATATCGATATTAACGAATTGAAACCTATCAGCTGACAACTATGATAAATAAATATTATTCAGTATCAACAAACATTTTAAAAACAATATTGAAATTAAACTGTTCCAAACCAACCTAAAGAAACTAACCAAACTTGCTGTGCCTTTTCTGTAATCAAAAGGAATTTTAAAAGGGTGCAGCAAGTTTGGTTGGTTATGTAAGGTTAGCTTAGAACAGTTTCATTTCTTAATCTATAATAGACAATTAGTCTAAACAAGATCAGTTGTCAATTTGTAATTGATCGTAAGGGAAAACAAAAATATCGATATATTGAGAGAAAAATCATCGATAATAATGAATGTTCCCTTTAACAGGAAAGCACCCATATTTATTTTAACCCTTCTAAGTTAAGTGGCTGAATAAGTTTACGTATCGTGAAAATAAAATTAATGTGATTTTGTTTACTCAAATGTACCCACCAAATTAAATTTATCCATAAATTGTTGGCATATGTTTTATGTATTTATTCCCTTGTAATACATATTTGTATTTTTTTTTTAATCTGTTATTCAGTTTGTAATGAAACTTAGCACATATCTATACAGATTTATGGATAATGTATAAAAGATTACATTTAAGTTCATGATTTAGTAAGTAGAAAGGCGGACTACAAAACTGAATAAGCAAAATCTAGCTTTCATGTCCTGGTTCCAGGCACAGGTGTTTCCAGCACTTGTTATCAGTACGGTTCCTTCATGTACAGAACTGGCTTACCTCTCGCTTAGATCGGTAAGTTCCGCCTTTGACTATTGTTACAACTAGATTCGTCGTAGTTGATTTAAGCCATCGACACATTCCTCTGATCTAAATTGCTCATTTCTGTCGTAGAAAAGATACACCGTAAAGGATATCAACTTGGCCAGTAGCAAAAAACAAGGTAGAAAATATAATTTTAGACACTAGCCCATTCTGTGACTGGCTCACGCAACTACATTCTTTTTTAGTAAAGATGGTGTGACAGTTGGTCCATATAGATGATATACAACCACTTCTTTATTCAATAGTCAATGGTAGCACTTTTAACCCTTCACGGTCTGTTTGTACGGGAGATGTCAAGGTCTAAAGATGATTAAAACTCTTAAACGACGTATTTTTCTATAAAGCTGCTAACAGTTTTAAATGGTAGTAAATTAAATAATTGCATAAGCCAACAGATCAATAGCAATTTTCTAAATATTAGTAGAAATTAATGACTTATTATCTTCAAATTCAAAAATATGAAAATAGTATTGTTGCAATTCGATTATAATAAAGTTCTAATTGAACAATATAATACAACTAACATGCACAATAGTAGTGCTATATACTAATATTAGACAAAGAGTTAAAAACAACTTTTAAATACAGCATTTTCATGATCATTATTGATATTTTTAGCGTCACGGCTCTCCTACTCTTTTGAGTAATATGTGCAAAATTACTTTATTATGATTCTTGAATAAATGAATAAATAAGAGAATTAATTTACATTACGCAATCTTTAAAATATTCAAGACTTTCAGTTAAAAGCCGATTGCTTTTCAACTTATGTTGATAAAATATCCACAACCCATTTAAAGTAAAAATATAATTTTTAGTCTAATTATTGGCATTAAATAAATAAATTTCCATTTATCTACAATAATAATTATAATTTTGATGGTAAACATACTAATTATTGTAAAAGGTTTTAGATTTAAATTACTTTTATTGACGAACGAATTCCCATTAAGTTGGTGGCATATTCAGCACATAGCTTCTCGCCATCCTTTGTTCAGTATACAATGCCATTCCCATGGTGATACAAGTGTTTCTATATCTTTTATCGTTGTTGAATGGAAGCCACATTCATAACATTCCAGTACACTTGTCTGTCTCTTATAAAAGTCAAATAAAAGAAACCTTTCACAGTTAGTTTTTAAGGTTAAAAGTGTGCATGGGCTAATGAGTGCATTAGAATTAATTAAGATTTATTTTATGCAAAAAGACTGTATGCAAATTATTTATAATAAAAATGACTACTTTTTCTGAATAATATACAGGGTGTCTAGCTTTAACTAAGACAAACTCTGGGAAATGTTTTTATGGGGGCAAAACAAAAAGAAAATCAAGAATAAGTCTTTTCCCAAATGACTTTGTTAACGAGATATTTGCGATCTTTTTTTTACAAAAAATACCTTCTTATCTTTAGATTGTTCGGACTGATCTTTATATGAAACTTGGTATGTATTTTTAACTAAAAAATTCTTATGTTGGAGAAATTTTAACTTAGTCCAATTAAAAATATCAAAACGGAGGCTATTTTAATTTTTATAATATAAATTACCAAAAATAGCTACAGATTATCTAGAAAACTTTTATTTGGCTCTTAAAATTTTATATCAAACAAAACAAGATTGAAAAAAACATACGTATGCAAAATACCTAAATTATCACAATTTTAGTTGGTACATGGGGAAAACCTGGCTATAGTACCCTTATTCTACCTAATTTCACAACTAAAAATTTTATGTAAATAGATTAATTTACCAGTGTATGTCCTAATTGAAACTGGACTCTATTATAATGATATAATATTCTAATAATAATAAAAATAATAATATTAATAGTTCTATAATATTCTTTCCACAATAACCTTTACTCTAGCAAAACGCACATACATTTTATATGCTACATTTTATAGATTTCACGTAATCAATATGACTTGTTATAACTATAAAAAATATACGAGTAGTCCCAATGATTTTCAAGAAATAATCAGATATTATGTAGTACTCGTTTTAAGTCTGGGATCAGAATACGGAAAACATTCTAAGGTTCATTGCTATTCCTCTTTGAAATGTGTAATCTAATCTTTTAATTTGCAAACACATAAACAAACACACATATATATGTAATAGTGCATATATTTTTGTAAATTATTCAAGTTCTACAAAACAATAGAATTCTCAATACAATTGCAGTAAAATTGTATTTCTTTATCCAAAGTACATAAATTAGGGAAAGACAGTGAGATTCCAATTTCCGTTGCTTGAGGATTGAAAGAATATTACTGTTTACACATTTTTCCCTACGTTCCTTCAAAAGCGTTATTACCTTCTCAATAAGAAAAATTACAATAAATGGGCCTGTTGAGTCGTAGAGAATTTTAAATCTTAAAAATTCTATTCTCAAAATGTATTAATTTAATTTTACCCAAAGGCAATCGGAGAGCATGAAATAAAAACTCTGCTTCTCAGTTCACACACTTTTTAATATCAGGTTTTAAAATTGGATAATATTGAATTATGACAAGAACTGTTATCTTAGATTAGAATATTTAATTAAATCTTCCGGAAGGTGAAAACTTTTAAATCCTAAAAATCTGATAGAAATATTGTAAGAGTATTTTGAATTATTGCTAAATAAATTAAGTTAAAAAATATTTTCTACTTGCGGAGTCTTTCTTGAGAAGTCCAGGTTGTGATGAGTTTCAAGTGAGGTCGTGACGTGGGTAGCGAAGCGGTTGTAAGAGGGTTGGAGCCGGCGATGTCGTCTGGGAAAGTTGCAGAGGGTTGGCCTCAAAGGAGTAGCTAGGAGAGTAGAGGTTCGACGTAGAGAGACTCTGCTAGTGGTCCAGTGATGCCCGTAGAGGAGAGGGATGACTTGAGCTTAAGAGTGGCGTGAAGACAGGAGAGAATTACCAGTCCATTCGCTTGTAGAGGTTTCATTCCAATATTAATACTGAAGATTTACTTCATTCACTTCACATCACTGTCACTGATACACTGAACTGTACTACGTGTGTTCTAACATTGGTTATAATTAAAAGAGAGAATTTAGACTACATTTTGAATCTATAACTACAATATATTTGAGGACATGTTAACTAGAAGGCAGTAGTGTGTAGACTGAGACAGAGCAAAAAGTGAAAGCATAAAACAAGAACAATACTGTCTGGCAGATAAGTAAAACGAATATAGATAAAACCAACAATAATGGAATGCATTGGAAATACCAGTGCCCAGCCAGTCCATTCATTACTTTTATCAGTAGTTTATTCTGATATTATATTCAAAACTCTACAGGGCCATATGTTTATGATTAGTTTACAACCATAAACTTAACAATGATACATATTGTGGTTATTAATGTTAATTATTTAATTAATTATTCCTTCTCGCAGAGAGTGACGCATATTTAGGAGCATATTTTAACATAGATATGGATGTAGAATAAGGTAAAGGACATGGGAATCAGTAGTTTAGTAATCACTGGTTATGACTAGATGAGCCCAGATCTTTCCTTTTGAGAAAATGTATTAAAATAGCACAACCAAAGGCAGAGAGGTCATTCTACCATAAAAGAAATGAAATTTTTTTTTTACAGTTCACTTAAGTTTAATGCTGGTATGCAGTTTTTTGTTTTGGATAAAAATAAAACCTATATAATGTGGTCACTAATTATCTAAAATTTTTAATTTGCCTTACAACAACAAGTTAAATATTGGTGCTAATGTTAACAACCTACATAAATTTGTATTTTTAGTTTGCGTTTTTACTTGTGAAAAATATTAAATCACCTAGCCACCATCTAAGTTACGATAAAAACAGTTATACGTGTCTTTTGACGTGTGCTTCGACTCAGAGAGTGAGTTTTACCAAATCAAGATCCAATATAATGAAGAACGTGAGTGATTTGAAGCGCTGGGGATCTATCTAAGTAACTTTTTTTCATTAGAAGACAACGGTATTGAAAAGATAAAACCTATGTTTAAAAAGTCTTAGTTTTTTCTTTGATAAAATTGTTTTTAACGTGAATCAACACTCAAGTGAACATTCAATATGGTTGTATAACCTATTTGTATTTAATAAGTAAAAGTTACATAATTCTCCAACTCCAATAGTTAATGATCTTGCTTTTTAGTAAAAATAATGTAAATTCTTTACGTTGATTTTCAAAGAATATCAAAACTATATAGGTTTGTTAATATGCAATGGTAGAAAACTGGTTCACATAAATATTTTTGCCGTAGTATAAAGATAAAAAAATACTTTATATTTAGTCACCTGAGTCCTAATCATATTATGAACCATAGTGTCAAAACACAATATGCATTTAAATTCAACTTTTATGAACAGTGGTTTTTGTTTAAATGTACATCTGGTATTACAAAAAACCAAACTAAGAATTGTTACATTAATTTCTTTTTCATATATTTCACCTCTACAAAGTATTGCACCTTAAATTATGTTATACCTAATTTTTTCGTAGATTATGTACCTTGCGAAAGAGCTGATTAATTCAAAATTTAATAATTCATTACAAAAACATGGGATTGACCATGGCTTTTTCTTGGCAAACACACAACGACTTGGTATTTTGTTTGTGAGGCGGCGGATGGCCTGGGGACTGGAGAATGTTGGTGAAGAGAGGGAGGGGGCGTATATAAGGGGAAAGGGGGGGGGTGACTCAGTGTGGGTCATTAAACCCTTAATTACCGTCTGATGAGAAGGGTTGAAAAGATTACTGTCTTTGAAAGTAGCAAGCTGAACCACCATTGTATGACATTGTTGTTTGTATAAAATACAACTCTTATAGTCTTTTCACTTTTGTGTTCGTGATTTTAGCTTTGTACATCGTTTGTAATGTCATTACTTTTTATTTTAATCGTCTAAATCATTGCGGAGTGTGTAAAGGACATTAAAACGAGGAGAGAATAATGAATGGTATTATTACAAACGGTACTGTATTTTAGAATTTTTCATAAGTATAGGATATTCATGTCAACATATGCTACATTTATATGTATTTGTGTTGTATATGTTTTCATGTACCTGGTGTTATGGTTTCCTAAGGTGTAGGTTACAGTTTAACTTTTGAATCTACCCAACTTATATCATTTTAAAAACCATTCAATATATTTTTACTAAAATACTTAACGGCATTCAAACAAGTTTTGACCAGTACTATTTGTATAATGTTTAATACATAACAATTGTGAATAAATTTTAAACATTAAGTCTACACAACACCTTAAATGGTAAACTTGCGTTTTTTCGACTGTTCTTAACACTAGGCTAAACAAAATTAAATTATTTAGCTGGTGTTCCATTAATTTCTAATACATTTTTTTAATTAAAACTTATTTTATCATGAGTGTTTGTTTTGTGGTGAACTAATGTTCTTATAATAATTATTTGAACTAAATTAAAACATACCTCGTCTTGCAGTTTAAATAAATAGTGTCTTTTTCAATCCACTACATGTTTCGCCATGTTGGCATTTTCAAGTGGTAGACAGAAACATTGAAACATTATAATATCCGAATTGAACTCGTCAAGTTGTAGAAATTTACATTTAAACATAAAACTGTATATACATTTGACACGTACGAACAAAACATTTTCATGTAGGCCTACAAAACTTATTGCAGCCCGATCACGGCACTGACTGAGACAGAACTGGCAGGAAAACTCTTCTCTATACAGTAGATCCTAAACTCTTCTCTCTGAGTTTTTCCTGCCAGTTCTGTCTCAGTCAGTGCCGTGATCGGGTTGCAATAAGTGTTGTAGGACTACATGAAATTTTTTTCTTCGTACGTGTCAAATGCATATACAGTTTTATGTTTAAATGTAAATTTCTACAACTTGTCGAGTCCAATTCGGATATTATAATGTTTCAATGTTACTGTGTACCACTTGAAAATGCCAACATGGCGAAACATGTAGTGGATTGAAAAAGACACTATTTATTTGAACTGCAAGACGAGGTATGTTTTAATTTAGTTTATACTAAGCAGTTCAGGGGCTACAAAATGGAATTTAATTATTTAAGATTACAAATTTAGAAAAATTAACGCTGCTAGATGAACAAAAAAGGGTATCAAATACTGAAACTGTTTACAACATTAATAATGGAAATAAAATATGTTAATAACATCTGTAAAACAAAGTAAAAGAGAATAAGATTATTTACAGACCAAGGGATAAAATTAAATGCTGTTAACATTTAAAAATGAGTAATAACCCCATTTGTAATCTAAGTTTCGGTTTTTTGCCAATCTTAATTGACTATTTCTACGGAACACATAAATAAAAATTATAAAAATACTGGAATAAGTGAGTGGTAATTAAAATACATGGAAGCACATTCAAATACTTAATTTGTTCACGTGGAAATGCATAGTCAGACAGAAAAGTCTGACAAACAAAGCTAAATATACCGACCAATTTAGAGTTAAACAGATTTGATAAACTGTTTGTGTTACCAGCGAAGTTGATCCATTAGGAGGGAACTTCTGTAGTATGAACCAAACTAGGAATGACTAATCTAAAATACAACGGTAGAGCTTAGATGAAGCATTAACTCTTTGTCAGTTAAATATTTAACTATACTGTGGAATGTGCATGTGCAAGTTCTTTGAAATATAAATGTAAATGTTTGACTGAATTGGGTTCTTCCTTAAAAACTATATATCGTTCAAATATTGATTGAAAACACTATTTACATTGTTCCATAGAATGGAATTCAGTTGTAGAATATTGAAAGTGCTCTAATTCATTGATAATAATAATAAAAAAATACCCAAGTTACAGTATGTTGGAGGATGCATAACCTGATAAAATTGAAAGATTCCATTCAATAATTGCTATTTATGTTAAGAATTTTTAACTAAATGATAATCATTATAAGTCCTTTGACATGGTTCTTTTACAACTCTCCTTTGAGAAGTAGTCATTTGACGATAACAAGCAAGAAAACGATAACCTGTTACGACATCGGTAATTGGATTTAAGTTAAAATACCAACAATTTTATGAAAAGAAGTTTGTTATTACATCGACTTTTTCACTTTGCAATGATCTTTTAATATTTAATTACTATTTTTATTATGGTTAGTTATTATATGTGTGGGAATGGAGTCTAGGTTTATAAGAAATATTTTGCTTGGGAACACTTGAAAACTATTTGAGGCATTGAGTCTAAAAAAAAACACTAATAATTACACTATCTAACAACTATCAAGAATTACTGTGCTTCGCTACAAACTACAAATTTTCATGAATAAAAAACGTTTATTTTCCTAGGTGTTTGTACAATACCTACAACAATATTTATATTATAACAATACATATGAATGGTTGATCGCATTCTGTTCTTAAAAACATCGATGTTCTATTTACTTAGTCGTTATTTATTCCCCATTGAAATGAAATTAAAAAAAAAAGTTTTATTAAAACAAAAGGTAAATAATAGCATGCAGAAACGTAACAAAAAAATCGTTGAACAGCCATCTGTTTTGTTGACACAAACCTTGCCTACCAAAAGCAAATGCACATGAAAAAGTTTTAGAAATAAAAGAAATGGAAAATTTTCCAAACACTTTGCACACATTTAAAATTTAATTCGTTAAACGCACACTTAAGTGTTCTAATTTTACCTTAATTATCGTACACTGTTATACTAGGTGGCTGAAAAGTAACTTGCACCCCCCCCCCCTTAACCATTGAACCTTTTGCGATATTCGAAATTGAGATTTAGAATTTGGTATCATTTTACAGGTCTTGAGAAATCTTAACAATTAACATAAATATACTAGAAATATGACCATTAATAAAAAAATTTACAGCTAAAAATTATTAAGACAATGGTTATCAAAGTAATTTTTAACTGCCATTATCTTTTTAGTTGTCCGATTTTGGTTTTATTTCTGTCAATTGTTTTGTTTCCTAAAGACCTGTAAAATAATACCAAACTCGACTATACTTGCCATTTCAAATTTTGAGCTACCCCCCAGTAACAAAATAAATGGACCATAATTATTGTAGCCCCTCATTTCTAAGAAGGTTGCCGCAAACTGATTTCAAATATTTGACTTAATGGTTGAAAAGTTAAGGGCGGTGCAAGCTACTTTTCAGCCACCCTATAATAAAATCACTGCATGTAATTCTGTTTTAGTTTAATTACATATTTAAATTACTTTACTCCACACAGTTGACCCTGTAATAACTTTTACCTAAACAATCGTTTGTCACAAGAAACACGTGGAATTCGGTATTTAACTTTATTCAAGGCAAACAATTGAACACAAATTAGTGTGTACTATTTATCTTTCCAAAGCTCCCTTATCAGATTGAAAGCCAACAAAAGGAGAAGCCGGATAAAAACATGATAATGTTTAAGGGGTAAATAATCCATTGTTGTTTAGCCAGGCAAACGTCCGAATTGTTCCCAGCCCTTTTGTGAGCAGAATTGTCTCTTTGTATGGATGTTGGATGCAGACGATTTTGCTGAAATGGCACACCATTATTCCAACTACTTTGGAGTAACCGCTTATAAATGCGTGGATCCCCTTTGTATTAGCAAAGCTATTCACGTTAATTCCACATTAGCTTTTGTTTTTGGATTTATGATTTATTTACACACTAAAGTCAGTTTTTATACAACTAGTTAGATTTGTTTAGAAAACCTGTTTGAAGTCTCTCAGTGCATGAGTGAACTCTTTCTTTAAACAACGAATCGTGCAAAAACCGATTCGCCATAATACTTCTAATTCATCAAATTAAATACAATGATTTATATGTTCAATTCAAGATCAATATTTGTATTATACTAAGAAAATGTTAATTGAGGTTTTCTTAGCTTCTTAATCGATATTGATTATTTCATCCTAATTCCTGTAGGGAGGGTAGGCCTAGTGCAAGACTAAGCCTTTTGCTTGTATATTGTTGTTGTACTGACTTCCTTTTTTCTTGGTTTTCTGTGAGCTTTAGAACAGCAGCTATTCTCGGATTTGATATGCACTCATGTAGATTCAAAGAATACGGAACTTGTATATCAACAGCTTGCACTGATTCTTTAAAAGTACTTTATTTCTACAGAAACTGATCTCCAACCTTATATAATTAGATATATATATATATCCTTCAGTAAATATCCTTATATTTCAGTCTTCTAATAAACAATGTCTGACACAGATTCGATTCAAGTCTCCAAACATTTTATTAAAACTCAAAATTAATAAAATTAATAAACATAAATCGTTTTTAAAAGTGTCTGTTCTACATAAGTTAAGCATTTTTCTGGACGATCTCATCAGATGGCTATTGTAAGTATCCTTTGCCGCGAAAACAAAAGATCTCTCGAATCAACAGTCTAATTTAAGAGATCTGTAATCTTGAACAAAGGGACTACCAGTCGCAGCTACTTTGACATCATTGTCTTCTCGTGGTGTTGAGAAAACCACCGAGAATTAGATTGAAACTTTATCTTCTGTTTGATTCGTACAGAAAATTAAAATAATTGTTATTGAACATATCGATAACAGATTGAGCCATTTAAAATCAACAAAGTGCATCGTATTTTAGAAATCCGTAGCTATGTTTTCTTGGTTAAATGTAAAAAAAAACGCAAGGGACTATTCTGAATTACTAACAATTTTACAAAAACTAATTTTAAATATGTTGGTATCTTTTTACCCTTAATTTTCTTTCATATTGGGCCTTTTAGGCATGCGTGAAATGTATGAAGCAAAATAAGAGGTGAGCTGGTTAACTTCAAGATTAAACTTTACCGATGCATTTCACCATTGACAAAAAGATTTAAATATTGACTGTCAGCCGTGCTGCGGTTACCATAGGTTCTGGTTCACGCCACTGGGAGTGCCGTGTAGTTACGTAGCGCGTACACCGTAACCACATGGCGCTCCCAGCGGTGTGTGCCAGAACCTATGGTAACCGCAGCACAGCTGACTATCTATATTTAATTATTTTTTTCTATAACTTTACTTAGTGGAATTGGTACATGTAGGTACTCACTTCACTGCCTTAGGTTAAAAGCCTGCCGTGCTACCAACTGAGCATTTTTAAAGCACCTCCACCAGTAATGGTCATATTTTAACTAGTCCATGGTTGATTAGACGAACCATCTATAGTGTATTTAGTTTTACAAAACGGATTATGAATGATTTTCATAAAAAATACGAGTATATCTAATAGGGCATATAATCTAGCAATATTTGATAGTTGAAACATCTGCAATAAAATCAAATTTTACAAATATCATATACACATAAACAGATATATTAAATGAACAAAGTACTTAAAATGTTGCATAGAATCAGACACAATCGTGATATTTTAGTTGTTTCTACGTAACTGTCACATCACACGTCAGATTATCTATATTTTGTCGGAAAGACTTCTGTCATGTTTGTCCAATTAGATGAGAGTTTTCCTGTTTTTGCAATTTATTCTAAGGAATCATACCTAACGAGAAGCTTTTTTTATTGGCAGATGTGTAACTTTATAAACCCTCTGACTATTGGCGTTAGACATCCCATTACCTTGTATTTAATGTTGGGTCCAGTTTATTATTGAAGGTCGTTAAAATGATGAACACTAAGAGTAGTGTTCATGTAAGTTATTGACTTTTGTCAAATACGTAACCCACATCAAATCAAAAGGATAAAAATATTGTTAACTATAGCATCTTTTATCCCTTCGTCGGGGTCTTTGATTTTAAAACAGGATCTAGTGCGTATCGTGAGGCTTTATATTAAGAAAGGAAAAACCGGATTATTGGTACACGGAGTTTTTTTTTTACTTAACTTTAGAGAAGCAGTGTTTTTATACATATATTAATATAAAAATGTATTTAAATCATGTATAATCAATAACATTTTACATAAAATCAATTAAAACGCTTATTTCATTTATTTTTATATAGCAAACAAAAACAACACGATCGGTGACACATAGAGTAATTTTTCTAGGTGTTGAAACATTAGACAGACAATACTTTTGTACACAAATTAATACAAAAACTTGTTAAAACCATGTATAATCAATAAGAATGTATATATCAACAAAACTCTTACTTTACATATTTATACAAATATTTAGCAAACAAAAACAACAACAGACTCACAGAGCTAGGCTCATAAAGTCACTTTTCAGGCTTTAACTGATTAATAGGGGTTTGCGGGGGAGGTTTGAGATCAAAAGTGCTCAATCGGTGCCTAGAATGATGCAATTGAAATAATGTTACTCCTAAAGCTGCCGTCTAGTGTATCACATATATTTCTATATAAACAAATACGTCCGAAGGAAAACTCCGTGGTGTCACCAACTAAGGGCTATGTTACATCAAATCTTTTAGGACCGAAAATTAAAGGGAAACCCCGTTTAATTTGGCAGCTCTATAGGCAAGACGCATTTAACCAGAGGTTAACTTAGCCAAAGATTTTCCAAAATAAAAGGAATGTATTTTAAATGTTCTTATACTCAACATATAGGAAATATATAATATTTGATATATTTTTTGGTTATTGTATAACTTCTTACCAACTTCACTCTAAACAGACGCTAGAAATAAACTCCCCATTTGCACTAGACACCAATGTGGCCAAAGTTGCTAATGGATCAAGTTTGGCGGTAACAAAGACAGTTTATCAAGTGTGTTTTCCACAGGAATCGGCCGATTAATATGGTTTTGTTTGCGACGTAAATCTGTCTACTGTAAAAACACTTCTAGAAGGTAAATTGCTTTACTGAACAATGAATCTTTCCTTTCAATAGTATAATTTCGGGTTTACATGTCAGGGTTTAAGTTAGTCGGCAGCCAAATCTATCACAATGAATAAATCAAAATATAATGTCTTCAAATAACTCAAGTATGTTACACCTGTGTTTTGGATTACAAATACATAATATTGTGACATCCTTACTACCGATTAAAAAATAAATAAAAATTATAGGAATACTTGAGCCATTATGAGGCATAAATTACCTCATAGTCATACTTCATGTTGTTTCTTGTCTCAGGATTACTGTTTTTGGATTATAAATAGTTATTTGTGCAACTAGTGAGAAAAGTGAGCAATTGACTCACTCGAGAGAAATCCTTACTCACGAGCCGTGGTTTCTCGAGTGAGGCAATTGTACTTTGAACTCGAGTTGCACATTATACTTTTCCTACAGTTACCATAAAACAAATAAATTGGTGAAGAAACATAACCTATTTTTACACAGAAGTGAACTTTTAATATAACGTGAAGTGACAAATACAACAGTACAACAGCTGACCAGCTGATTTACAGCCAGTGCTGCCAACGTATTTCGCGCGCATACGACGTTGCCTGCATGTTACGCGCTCACTATTTCGTGCCTTCACGTTGCAAATCTAGAGTGAGACAAAGTAATTAGAGTGAGACAATGTTAACATTGTCTCACTGATGAGCGAATTGGCCACTTTGCTTTCTCAAATCAGTGAGAGAACATGTACATTGTTAGGTAAATGTAGGAAAAGGTATAATGTTACCTGGATCTGCCAGAGTAATCCAAAGGCTGTCTGTCGAGACTACGCGTTTCGAAGCAATAATAGCTTCATCATCAGGTCTTCAAGAACACGTTCACTCTTCAGAGGTCGTCAAATAAATATAATCTTTACAAACATACATATACGAAAAATAGTAGGCCTACAAACCGCGTGCGCGCACTTAGGTATAGTCGTGAACTTTGTCCCTTGCTGGTCAGCTGTTTCTGGTTAGCTATTACAGTATACCTTTTATAATCATAGTCATATCTTACAGTCAAATTTTAAAAATTTTACCAATTACTTAGGAATTTCTTGAATTTTAATTATGGAGAATAAAATAAAGGTTGAAGAAACAAAGTTAACATTTAATCATATTTACGGGTGTTTTAAAAGGTAAGATAAATAATATTAGGCCTATATGGCACTCTCCTTTCCATTGTATTGGCTAGTAAAATATAAAATCAATTTTTGTTACAACACCTGCCAATCACTGTCAATTAATACTTTTGATTTATCTAGAAAAGGTAATGATTTTCTATATTATTTTTAGTCTTTACTTATTTCCAACCCTCTTTTATTAAAATGCCAGAACTTCACTCCATATTATATTTTGATAGGAGATAGTTTTACTGAATATTTTCTTATAATGAATGAACAGTTCATTATTCACAAGCTAGGTGCAGAAGTTATATAAATATAATTTTCATAAATTTTACACAAAAAAATTGGGTTACGTGGTGTTTATTTAGACAGTACTTAATTAAAATCGTTTGTGGTTCTTATTTATTAAACAGTATCGAGCAAACATTGAACTAAATTGTAACTCTTTATTACATCCACTAATTGGCTTTAATGGTTCAATATAGGTTTTACACCTGCTTCAATGGTCAGAATCGTCCGTGTTTAGTGAACCAACATTTAATATTTTTGCGAGCAAATTATATCATACAAATAAGCTTACTACTATAAATGTTTAAATTTTACATATTAATTTAGATGAAAGGTAATGCCTTTGTCAAATGGCGTGAATTTAAATTGATACCAAACAATATTTTTGATTATTTCATTATAAATTTTCTGATACCTTATCAGTTTGTTTTTTCTCCGATTGCCTACTAATACGTCTTACGATTGTTCGACAAATAATGGAAAACATTGTTAACCAACAAGATATAGAGCACTTTTAATAAATTATTTCAATATTTTTACACTGTAAAACATTGATCTTTAAGTATATTCAAGTAATAGATAATATGTAGAAAACCTGTATGCTGAGCTGATTTTGAGCCCCTTTTGAATTTGTATTGAAACGTTTCCAAAAAAATATTACCATAGACAAACAGATTAAATATAGACCGTCAGCTGGGCTGCGGTTACCATAGGTTCTGGCACACACCGTTGGGAGTGCCATTTAGTTATGGCGTACGCGCTATATAACTACACGGCACTCCAAGTGGTGTGTGGCAGAACATATAGTAACCATGGTAACCGCAGAACGGCTGACAGTCGATATTTATTTTTTTTTCTCTATGATAGTACTTAACGTTATCCCACACATAGTATAAATAACATACTTAATAAGGACTTACGTTTATTTTTGATGAACGACACACACGTGTATTTTTACTATGGAAGTTCAAACATAAGGCGTTGAATCAAATGTTATAAGGTTGTGTACTTTCATCGGTATATTAATACAGGAAAAAATTATATTTTGAACATAATCCTCCATTTCATCGCTTTTTGTTTTTTTTTTGTTTTTTCCATGAAGACTACATTAATAGCAACTGGAAAAAGAAAATAATAAAACATAAACAAACGCAATTGACGATGAAGTATATAAAGATAGGCACCGACTTTATTTCGTCCGGTAACAATACAGAAAGAGGCTAAAACGTGGTTTCATTACATTTGAAGTCATTAAGCAGATAAGAAAGTGCTAGGGGATGGGTCCCCACCCTCAGTATTATTGTACTCAGAACCACTCTTAGATACGCCTCTAAACCATTATATAAAACAGCTAAATGATACTATGCAAACAGGCAAACTATACAATAAAGTTTAAGCTGCTCTACACATTCATGTAGTTCTTTTGTATTTTTAAATTAGTTTTGTATTTTTTTTTTCCTAGAAATAAGTTTGTAAATAATCAGTGTCAAATTCTTTCATTTTTTGTATTTTTACATATGGTATTATATTTGCACAGGGGGCAGACTTTCATCCTCAATAAAAATTCATATATACAGCAAAGTATGACTTTAAATCATATCTTGGAAATATTAAATTGAAAGGCTTTATTGGGAAATTCTATTGCCTGAGTCATTCTCTACCCTACGACTATGACTGATAATTCGCTACAATTTCATTAACTGTTGTCGTTATGTTTGACCTTAATGACCTAATTTTAAGGTAAATCTTAATACCAATCTTATATTTTGTAAAATTGATATGACATTTTAGATTTTTTGGATAATATTGATTATTCGATTTCTATAGGTTTTTAAAATTAGTAGGTATTTAACACATAGTTAAGCTTATTCAGTAAAAAAAAAAATGAATGCTGTTATAGGTTTATGAATCAGTTAAGATAATTCTAGTTTAATTACATGTTTTCTACTTAATCTATGCCTAAATAATTATGGATTAATTACGGAGTATGGGGATTTCCTGGAATCTTAGCATAGATTTAATCTATGGTCGAAGTTAGAACTATTGATGATCAGGGTGACTGGTCGGAATGGTTCATCATAATAAAGTATTTTATGTATATCATCGCTGTATTTTGAAAGTGAATACTATACAGATGCAGGCCTACATTGAATAGTAATTTACAACGTATTATTTTGTGCTAATAAGTCCAACAAAACATTAGTTTTTATTTTACTGGAGAAAATATGATCTCAAAATATATTCAATTTTGAAATTTCATGAACCTGATATTTCAACGTGGCTCTTTATTTCTATTTGTTGTTTTCTTTTTAAATGAACATAGTCGTACATAAAAAAACATGTCTATCTACCATTCATCTATAATATAAATCCTCGTTAAGGTCGTTATTTGTGGATAAAAAACCTTTCATAGACCTAATGATAAAAAATCTTTTTTTATTGTTTACCCTTTCAATTAATTACTTTATTTAAATCACGTATTCATATTTGTTTGTTGAGTATTATTATATTTCGTGAATTTCAGCCATTTCTTTTTAAAACAAAGTAGAACTAAGGGTAAATGATGGAAAACATTCCCATCAATAGACCAGAATCATTGATAGTTAAAGTAAATCCAAACAATCAATACGTTTAATTCACAAACTCTGTTTTTACTGTAATATGTTTTTTTTCAACCCAGCCTATTTGTACTACGGTTTGTGGATGGAATCAGGGCACAGAAGTGTCAGCCACACATGGACGAGAAGGTTAACGATCATGCATGATAAATCGTCTTGCATGAGCGAGGCCTTTGTATATTTGCCTCTAAATGATTAATGTGTTATTTTTTGGGAAATATAACGGCGTCATAATCTTAATATAACAGTACTGTATAACAGTCGTATAATTCACGAATATTCGAATATTGGGACTGGAGCGAAAACTGGCGGGCGTCTGAGGTTCCTATGATACGTCTAGACTGAGGATGGTTTTTATATTATTTTACCGATCCATGTCTTCACTATGATCATTTTGGACACACGTGAGTTTCAGTAAATGTTGAAAATAATATAGCTCACGCAATTTTAAAACCCTCTAACAAAGCCTGATCTCCAGCTCACCCAAATGAACAAACATAACCTCCAAATGAGAAACTAACTTATGTCTTCCTGCAAGCTCATTCCCGCAAAAAGCAGACGCTCCCTCCAACTTCGTCGCTGACTTTTTTTCCAAGCACCACTGCCTTCTTGATCTTGACGTCATTCCTATTTCATGTACTATATGAAATATAAGTTTCATTGGAACAAGCTAAATTGGATTGCATCAGGAATAAACTAAGGGTTAGTACTCCATTGATTGTTAGCCAATCAACTGATATTAAATTCACAATGGGTAAAACCGAAATAACTACCTGTCCGCTATGTGACAAATTTGTTCACGAACATGAAGAGGCCATACTATGTGAGGGTGGTTGTAACACATGGTACCACCGGGACTGCCTTGGCATGATGTTAGACCACTATGAGAAAATAACCAATGGTGAAAAGGGATATGAAATATGGCTCTGTCCACATTGTGAAATTCCGGAAAATATGAAAGTAGACTTGACTTCACCCCAAATTGGTGGTGAATTGAGAACCTTAAATAAACTCTCTTATTCTCTTCCTAAATTGTCAGACAGATCTCTAGACGCATTGAAGTTGGAACTTAGTCAAGTGGATAACGAAGCAGATGAAACTGACAACACCTATTCTTTGAGGATGGCAGGCGAGATTGGTAAAGCTTTACTTGAAGAAAACCAACATTTGAAATCAGATATTATTTCATACAAAAATTGTATTTTAACTAAGGACATAGAAATAGAAGATCTCCAATCCCAAAATTTTCGCTTGCACACCCGAGTTCAAGAACTTCTTAACATTATAGAGGAGATCAACAAGCAGAGTGACAGGATACGAGAAGAAATGATAAAGAAAACCCAATACTATGAAGAGCACGATTTTGAACAGTTAAAAGTAATTGACAAACATGAAAGAGAAATCATACAACTCAAAAGGGCTATTGGCAAACAGGACACACACACGAGAGACGAGACTACAAGGGATGATACGCCTAAAAAAAGGGACCATACTATTGATTCGCCAAACTCCAATCCACAAGATGTTCCAAATGAAATATCTTTGATCAGCAAAAACATAAACAACTTATCTAACTATTACAAAATGTTAGAAAAAAGGATAGAAAATCTAGAAGTCAACTCAGCTTTGTCTGTTCCAGAGAAGATAAAGGGACTTAAGTGTTCTCATATACCCACTTCAAACTTGCCAACCCCAACATACAAAAAAGTACAACGAATGCCGCCTCACACTGCCAAACTTTTGCAGAGTGGAGAAACCTATGAGGACTTCTTCAACAACAATATCCAGGATTTTCTTAGAAACCAAGATGACCAGCTTGGTAAACAACAGCATAATGATCTATCGACATGTCCCCCCAGCTTTGCTGATGGAGAAGTAATAAAAAGAAACAACAGAAATAGCTTAGACGAGGCAGCAGCCGATCTCCCATCTACATTAGGAACTCAACAGTCTTTTTTAGAAGAACCTCTGAAAACACGAGAAAAGTGGAAGATGAGTACAAGAAAAAGACAAGGCTCACGGACAATAATAAAACCTCAAAAAGATTAACTATCTTCCACCAGAACGCAGACTGCATAGGCAACAAAATAGAACGTTTTAATCACTTTCTCCACTCAGACACTCCGGATATCGTCATCATCACAGAACATGGCCAAAGTGACGAGCGCATGAAGAATACTCGCCTAGGTGATTACAGTCTGTTGTCAGCCTTCTGCAGGAATAATGCCAGGAAAGGTGGTGTGGCCATCTACAAGCACAAGGATCTTGAAAATGAGATAGAAGTACTAAATTTAGAATCCTCAAGCATCCCTTTAATCATAGAAGTCTCAGCAATTGTGATAAAACTGAACAAAAAATCAAACTTATTTGTGCTTGGAGTTTACCGCCCCCCAGGCAATGATAACGAATCTTTCAAACTGTCTCTGGACACACTTTCAACCATCATATACCCTTGGGTGACCCAGAACAACATCATTATCATCATGGGTGACTTCAATGTTGACTGCCTGGCTGCATCATCCAAAAGAAATCAGCTAAACGAACTTCTTTCAACGTTTAATATACATCGAATCGAACTTCCTCCAACGAGAATCACTAAGGATTCTTCTACTTCGATTGACATTTGTTGCATAACTACTTGTTTTGAGAAAGAAGTGGCCGTTGAAGTGATAAATACTGGCATTTCGGATCACACAGGACAATTATGCAGCCTGAATCTTGGCACATCTCGCAAGATGCCTTGCACATACACTCGCCGAACCCTTAAATCTCAAAATCTTGACGACATGAAGCTACATTTATCAAATCAAGACTGGAAGACAGTTCTAGAAAGCAGGACCGTAGAGGATGCTTATGATAGTTTCATCACGATTGTCACTTCAGTTCTTGATGCCACGTGTCCCCGAAAGGCTTTCCGTGAAAAGAGGCGAAACCCTTTAACCCATGTCTACGATGATGAAGTCAAATCAATGAAGGAAAAGTTCATCAAAGCTCATAGCCGCTACGTCCTTAGTGGAAAAGAGGAAGACAAACTATTAACCAATAAGTTAAAGAAGGACTATGACCTTAAGTTGAGAGCACTGAGACGAGAAGCGACAGCTAAATTCATCTCCGAGTCTTCAATAAAATCTAAGGCTATCTGGAATGTGATCAACAGCGAAAGAAAGACCAAGCAACGAGATCCTGACACCCTGTCATATCTGGTAATAAATGATGCAAAAGTGGAAGATCCTACTGAACTTGCTGGCAGCTTCAATGCATACTTCACAACAATTGCTGATGAGACCCTAAAGAACATTCAAGACCAGACGAAAGCCCGCAGCAAACAGGCCGAGCATGTTGTCACATCTCCAATGACAGTGTTGGCGCCTACATCTGACCAGGAATTACTCGACACCATCAGAAGACTAAACAACAAGACTTCATCGGGCCTGGATGAATTTTCCTCCGTTATGGTCAAACACTGCCGGCAGGAATTGCTAACGCCGCTGCTTTACATAGCCAATCTAAGTATGTCTCAGGGCACCTTTCCAAGCAAGATGAAAACGTCAAAAGTGATTCCATTACACAAGAAAGGGAGCAAGCATTCGTTGGGGAACTTTAGACCTATCTCCTTGGTGTCTACATTCTCAAAAATCATTGAGAAGGTCGTTCTGACGAGAATCATAAATCACCTGGAAAACAACAAGATAAATCTTAGTGGACAACATGGCTTCCAAAAAAATAAATCTACCATCACAGCCTTAGTCGAGCTGATTGAACTGATCGTGGACAAACTTGAAGAGGGCGAGAATTTAACTAGTCTGTACCTCGATTTGAGCAAGGCCTTCGACTGCCTCAGCCACCAACTTATTCTTACCAAGCTCGGAGAACTGGGTTTTCAGGGCATTGCTAGAGATTGGTTCCAGAGCTATCTGGTGGGCCGGAATCAGCTTGTCGAGCTTAGGCAAAAGGAGAATGGGAAAATTGCCACATACAGGTCACAACTACTTCCTGTTACAAGAGGCGTACCTCAAGGCTCTGTTTTGGGACCGGTGATATTCATACTGTTTACTTATGACCTTCCTTCATACATCAACCCATACAGCAGAGCAATCATGTATGCTGATGATACTGTGTTGCTTGCCTCAAGCAAAACTACAGACAATCTGGAAGTGAAATCCTACATTGCGCTAAACTTGGCGGTTGAATACTGCAGTATGAATGACCTAGTCTTCAATGAAGGAAAAACCAACCAGGTGAATTTTGGCAACAAGAAGAACGAGATCATGGGGTATCCGGGCATCCAGATCAGTGACACAACCAAACATCTTGGCATGATCTTGGACAGCTGGCTCTCATGGACTGACCACGTGGACGAACTTTGCATGAGGCTGAGTACTGCAATCTTCGCTCTGCGGCGCATTAAGACTGTTAGCACAGTGGCAGCTCTTAAAATCTCATACCACGCCCTCTTTGAGAGTCGTCTGAGATATGGGATTCAGCTCTGGGGTAGCACCTCCCTCACCAACATCAAACGTGTGCTGATCCTGCAGAAGATAGCACTGAGGATAATGGCGGGCCTGAGTTGGAAGGAGAGCTGTCGAGTACCTTTTAAGCAGTGGCACATACTTACTGTGGCGAACGTTTACTTATTGGAAGTGATCTCACTAGCTTGCTCGAAGGGCCTTCCCAAAAATGAAGACACACACCACTACAACACCCGAAATGCTGGAAATTTTAACCTTCCTGTTCATCACAGCAAACGGTACGAGATGAAGCCGTCATACAATGGGGCTAAGTACTTCAACCTGTTGCCAACTGAGGTCAAGAACACAAGTCCAAGGCTGCTCAAGTCGAGACTGAACGAGTGGTTGCTGAATCACCCTTTCTACAGCATCAACGAGTTCATCGAGTGGAGGAACAGCTGAAATTAGAAAATCTGAAATTTCCCAATTCCAAAGACTTTATTCCACTAATGTACTGTAATTCTGTAATACTGTAATTCTCTGACACTATTACAATCTTGAAGATTGTTAATAAAGATCTCTCTCTCTCTCTCTCTCTCTCCCTCTCTCTCTCTCTCTCTCTTCCAGCTATTGGTTAATAATGATTTGGAGTTTAACTATAATCGCTTATTTAGGATATTTAGGTAATTATTTTAACCCAAGTGAATATTTTTTTTGCAAATAATTCACATTAATTATAAAAAACATGGCTCGTGCTTTTAATTTCTTTAGTTTTGAAGTTAAATTTTTAAATTTTTCAATAAGTGTTTATGTAGTCTTTTGGAATATATATTTTCAAATTTTTTTTGTGAATTGAATCTTCTTTAATGATATATTAATATTTTACTAGACATCTTAAAATCATATATAAAAATCTTTAATAATATTCATCGCTAATTTAATTGTTTTTCCAGGTTGGATTACAAATTGCTTACATAAAGTGCTGAATATCTAGTAAGTATTTTATATTACTACATTGCATCCCCATATAGCCTATGAGTATTTCTAAAAAAGATTATAACTTTAAGGACTTTTCAACGCAATAATGTGTGTAGTCGTTATGAGGGACATTTTGAGTGAATAATTATATGTAGCAATAATTGTTGTTTCATACTGTATATATTTTCAACGAATTGGAGCACAACACGTATTTCCCCAAGGCCTTGGACTCAATTCCTGCCAATCACCAATAGTTTTTAGCTCACGGAATAACAGCTTTGTGGTTAATGATGTAAATGAATATTGCGTAGTAAACAGCAAGCAGCATGTCCACCCATTGATGAAACAAAACAAAAATGTAACAAAAAAATACAATATATACATCTTAGTAAAAAAAAAACACTAATCTTTATCAATGAACTTACTTACTTTATTATGCAAATTTGTGGGAACTTCACTCACCTTTATTATTGTCTGGTGATGTTTCGAGCTTGTCATATACAACATGCCCAAATTACATTCAATAAGCCTGGAAATCAAGTCTAAGACTAGCAAAAAATTTACAGTCAAGTATCACGTAAAAGTGTTTCATAAATGATGATACCTCGCCTAGAAACATGTCATTTAAAACATACGGAAAGTAAATAAAAGAAACGTCTTATAACACTTAAAACATATATTTACGCTTATACTGTTACTCACAAGACGGTAAATATACAAAAACGATGGTAAGTGGTGATCGATTTCGATTGGACACTCCAATCATCATCAGACCCAATAGGCGAATGACAAGAATCTTGAATGGCGTCCCTACTTATACCCTATTGGCTACCGGAAGCACCGGCCAATACATTTTTATAAGTACAACTGGAATCAAAATGTATTTGTTCATTAATCAACTTATTTCTATCTTTACATTTTTCCTTATAAATATACAATTCCTCCCAAGCATTCATTACATATCCTTTCTTACAATTCTTTAAAATATCTAGACTATCCTCCATTTTTCCTAGTGAGTGCCCATTTTGTAACAGGTGTTGTGCGACATTTGATCTTTCCGGTTTGTTGTTCCTCCACGCAGATATGTGGTTTTTGAAGCGGTTTACGAAGTTCACAGTCTGTCCAATGTAGAAGCTATCACAATCGTTACAATTGATTTTATAGATGCCCGAAGTGTCAAATTTGTTACAATCTTCTATTTTTGGATGCAGTATTTTACTCATGGTGTTCTGAGTCCTGTAGGCTATTGAAACTCCGTATTTCTTGAATCTGTTAGCAGTCCTTTGTGTTGTAGTCCCCGTGTAGCTAAATGTGATATATCTGGTGCTTTCCTCTTTTATCTCTTCTAATGTTGTTCTGCTGTTTAGTGTATTCTGTCTATCGATTTTTCTCCTCGTCTTCCTTGCGATGTCCTCTATCGTCTTGGTTCGAAATCCATTCACTTGGGCGATCTTCTTAATGGTGTCCAGTTCTTTTTTCCTATTGGCTTGGCTAAGTGGGATCTTATAGGCTCGGTACAGCATAGATCTAAAGGCTGCGGTCTTGTGGATTGTCGGATGGATAAGGATAAATATAAGATATGGATGGAAAGTAGTGACATTGAATCCTATCTAAAAAGTGAAAATGTTATTTGTAACAAATGTGAGAAACTACCTACCAGGTTTTCAGACTATACAAGTTTCAAGGTAAGCGTCTCTGATAATCTTGTTAAGGACTTATTGAAACCTGAATTTTGGCCCGAGGGAATTTTTGTAAAAGAGTTTGAAGAACGTCGTTCAGGCAGACAAAATAACGTTAAAAGCTACATTCCTTCTCGTACTTTTTTAGGGGATCGTCCGAAAAAATGGGACTAAACATGATGCGGGAAAATCACTCCTCTGTAAATTTTTGTGCATCTAGACCTGTTAGCCAAAACGGCCATAGAGGCCCAAATAATGTAGGTGTAGGCCTAGGACTTTTTAACTTTTGTATATTGTTACTTAATGTACAGTGCCTTTCCACTGCTCGAATTTTAGACCTTGAAATGACACTTGCTCTTAATGATTATAAACTGCTTTGTCTCTCAGAACATTGGCAGTCCGATGAACTTATAAAGTGTACAAACATAAGTGGCTTCTGCCTTATTTCAGCCTATTGCAGAACTTCTCTGAAGCACGGTGGGGTTGCTCTTTTTGGGACACCTAACATAATGGACTCAATCACTGTTATTGATGTTAGTGAGTTTTGCGTTGACCTGCATCATGAATATGTTTGCGTTCATTTGCATAGTTGCAGTATTATTTTCATTGGCATTTATAGGTCGCCTGACGGTGATCCCGACAGGTTTTTAGATAGCCTTGAAAGGTTAGTCCTCTCTTTAAGTGTGAGAAGATCTGCGAACAGTGTCGTCATAGGTGGCGACTTCAATGTGAACATCTTGGTAAGAAACAGACTTTCCGAAGATTTTTTAAACCTTTTAAGGTCCCTTGACCTCTATTGTTCTGTGTGGGAGCCTACTCGGGGCACTTCCTGCCTAGACAATGTAGCAACCGATTTATCTAATGACTGTTTTAATGCAGAGGTCCTTAGCTATGACATTGCAGACCATGAAGCAATTAAGTTTAGCATAAGGGATAAGCAGGCAGATGGAAACGTCTCGAAGCATGGTACTATATCTAAGTTGTATAGGCCCTTTCCTGTAAGTAAAATACATAGCTTTGTGGGTGATCTCTTTAACATAGACTGGTATGCTCTACTTCAAGGTGGTAATGCTAACCAAAAATTTAACCAGTTTTTAAATACTTTTCTAATGTTGGTTAACGAGTGGTTTCCCAAAAAACCCCTCCGGCCCCGTAAGAATCTAAAAAACTCCATCCAGCCCTATACAGACAATCCCACTCTACTAACCTTAAGAAAGTGGAAACTTTTAACCTATGATATGTACAAGGTATCCAAAACTCCTGAAGCTAAAGCAAGATATCTGCGAGTCAAAAATGAATACCAAGAAAGCCTTAAGCTTGCCAGATTTGAAAGTAATGTCAAATTCATTGAATCTGCACAAGCTTTGATCTCCAGTTTTCAACATTTGTCTGGAAGACTACAGCACGTACTGCTGTCTACTCTGTAGTTGTCAGCTGATATTTAGTTTCTCTTCAGAAGTTGGCAGTGATGTACGGCTTGTAAAGATATTTTTGTCTTTCCTCTGCGTTAAGGGTTCATGACTTAGGCTATTTATTTTGGACATGGTGAACAAGAATAGTTCATTATACTCTTAAATGTAACATTTTAAAAATATCTTAGATATATTCAGTATCTGACGTATTCAGCATATGTTTGGTTGATGATAGTAAAAATATTAGCTCAAAAGTTTATGGTGTTAAGTTACATTTTTGTACGAAATCACCTGGTTTTCGTTTGATAGGTAGATTTTTAGTAGTATATTTTTTACATACTGTTAAGTTTGTGCATGGACGTAAAAATGAAATGTATAGCTTCTAGGTATCCATGCCATCTACTAGGTTAAAAGTATTAAAAAAGACTTGATAGTGTTCCTTTTTTAATTTTTTGCTTTTATTTTAGATACAAAATACAGCTCCATTTTCTTAATAAGTACAAACCTTTATATAAGACATTCGTGACACTAGTGCTAATTAATACAATTATTGATAATGGTAGTTAGTTGACCTTGTGTTAAAGGAATTTTAAAACTGTAAAACCGGGATTCCTGCTTAATTTGATTCAACATAACACATGTATAAATGTAGGCTAACTAGAAAAATGATAAAAAAAACTAAAATTTAATATTAGTATACTATCAGGACCGTTTATTATGAGAAAAATGCTAGGTATAATGGAGGGTTACCAGTAGTATACTCTGGAATGCACAGTATTTATGTCTGAAAAGTCTTGGTTCAAACCATGTTAATCGAAATTAATTATAAGCTATGAGGAAATTGGTACCTTGGAACTGATGGCTCTAAGCAAACCTTAAATCATCTTTTGGTCCATCTATCAAGAGAACAAAAAATGTGTCTCGTCGAACGGTGATGGTCTCTTTTTAGAATAAAACTACCTCAAGATTTAGAATAACTCCCATCGCAAAAATAAACGCCGTGTTTTTAATCAGAACAGTTAATTGTGTAACTAGTGTGTGAAATGGCACCCTGGACTCGTATTACACATTATATTTTTTCTTACAGTTACTATAAAACATATAAATAATTAGTATTTCTAACACTACACAATACGTTTTTAGGTTATGTTAAATCCAAGCGTTGAACGAAACGGAAGCGAAGCACCAGCTGATCGTAGTGGTAGTACGTGTATCTTTAAGCGTCGTCTACTTATATTTTTTAAGGTATACGGAAAAAATAAGTGCGGCAAAAATGAATGCTGTTAATAAAATGAGTGCGGGAAATAAAACAAGTGCTGTAAAAGTATGTAAATGCAGCAATTAGCATTTGTACGTGCTATAATTAGTGCAAGGAAGCACACTTTGTCAGGTAACTGTAAGGGGAATGTTTGATCAAAAACACTTTAATTTGAGAGTGAACCAATCAAATTTAGTAATTAGTGTACGATCATGTCTCTGTTAAAGGCTTAATAACGGAATACAACCGTCCGCTTCAGTGGACTGCAAATGGAGTGGATTTTATTTCGAACATTGCACAGAGAAACGTGCCAATTAAGGGAATAGCCTTTCGGGATGGGGACGGTTCTTTCTACTGCAATAAAACTCATGTTTCCTGGTTCTTACTTCCTTACAACTTTTTCAAACTACTACTAGCAAACATATTTTTGTACGATAAGATTCGTTAGAAAACCTTTAAGTAATGTATTTATCGTTCACAAATCAAATGAATAATGTTGTTTCATTCTAGAATCTGAACTCTCTAGAAGTACCTGTGTTTTATATACAGTGATATTTTAAGGTACTGATGTCTGCTACTTATATTATTCCCTTTTAATGGTTAATTTAAAAAGTACGCTTGGGTCTTCAATAGCAAAATTAGAGATATTACTCTTAATTATACTGTTTTGTTTGGGTAAATTTTTTTATTATTGGTTAAATTACAAGCAATATGGTAAATAAATCACTAACGATTTTCTTAAATACATAAATTAAATTATTTCCTGTCCAGTTTTCAATTGGCTTCCAAGGATATATTTTACATGAAAAACTTTGAAAATAAAAACAAAACTACCTTTTACAAGTAAATAAGCAAAGATACATTTTTCAGTATAAGTAAATAAGCAGAGATACATTTTTCAGTATGAGTAAATAAGCAAAGATACATTTTTCTGTATGATTAATCTTTAACGGAGTAATTTTACATAATGACACTTGTTTAGTGAACCATGCTCGACTGATTCAGGCGTTCGGATAATTAAAACTCATATCTTCAATACGTGGAAGTTATCATAATGTTAATATTATTTATAATAAATACCACGTGCAGTATTCTCATTTCAAAATTACGTTGTTTTGAACTTATGTATAAGAAACATTATTATCAATAGAATATTAATGTTTACAACATTTTATCTGGAAAATTATGTTACATACTGAAAACTAGTTAACTTGAGAAATGACTGTGCAGATTCAATTAAATGATACAAAATATATCCGGAAATACAAAGAAGTTCATAAACGCTGCTTATGATGGATTTAAGAATGATAAATTGGGAGTAAAGACATGAAGATAGGTCTATATTATTAACATAAACTCTGTACTCCCTTCTAGCTTGAAATTATATTCAACGATATTATATTAATTAATTCTAAACGACTGTTGGCTTTTTACTTACCTTACGTTCAAATTCAGTTTGAAATGTGCACCACAATGTGCGGCGCAGTCTTTTAAATACAAAAATAAATTTTTAAGTATACCACAAAATAAATAGCTACAAGGATACATATTTTTCAATCAGTTTCGTGCATAGCAAGATTGGAAAAAATTAACTTGTGAACACATTTTACAGCAAAGTGGAAATGAAAATTAATTAAAATAAAATAAAGAATATTAAAAAGCTGTTAAATTCCGTTAAATATAGGCTCGAGGAGGCCGGAAAAGAAGTGATGTTATCGGGTCTTTTATCACGAGAGAGCCAAGTCAGCTTGTTCACCCTAGTGTTTCACGACCAGAGCAGCTTAGTGCTTAGATCTTTAGTGCCGGGCATTATAATAAGATAATGGAGCAGTTTTACCAAATATATTTTCGTCATACTGCAGAAAAAAACGTCCGTTTTTAATACATGTTTTGTGGTTCTGAATGATTTATTTCACTCCTCAAGGATTAAAAATCCTTTTTAGTCCCTAGGGAGTAAAGATCTTACGTAAAAAGTTGTAAACTGCAATCGCTTACAGTCCCATGTTCCGAAATTATTGATCGATTGATTAAATCTGTTAAAGCTTATTTTTGAAATTATTGTCAATAGTTCGACACATCGATAGTATAATGAACAGTAACACAATTGTATTAGTAGAAAAGATTTAACCTCTCTTAAAACAGCTGCTTAGCTTATTTGATAAATAATTTCGGAACATGGGATTGTAAGCAATTGCAGTTTACAACTTTTTACGCAAGCTTATTTTTACTTTTTTTATGCTGGGGGGTATTGGGCATTAGCCAAATTGAAAACAAGTTGAAAGTCGTTAATGGTCATCTTTACATTAAAAGTATATTTAAACTAAAAACTATGGCAAAACTTGAGCACGGGTCGAAAAGAGTTACTTTACGCTCTAGGGGTGAAATATGATATTTTACCCCACTGAACTGTTTTAATGGAATTTACAAGCAACGATTTAGTAGGAAAACAGATGTTTGCCACCTGCTTAATCAAATGGGATTTAATAACGTACTGCAATAAACTTTTACTGGACACCAGCTAATTATAATTGGCAGTAAGTGGTTAAAAATGAAAACATAACCTCTTAATTAAATCTATTTGTAGGAAATATTTTGACGGATTTGTACAGTTTTAGCGAATTTCCCATATAGGGAATAAGCTATTTATATAGTTAGGTTAGTTTAGAGCAGTATGGTGAAAAATATACCTCACTCATCCAAAATGTTTTTAAAGTACTCGTATGGTAAACAATTATTTTACAGACTAGTAACGTAATATACTATTACTACTTATCCATTCATCAACTTTTTTTAGGGCGTGAATTTTTTGTCAATCAGTGCATATTGTGATTACATTTGCTTGTTTTTATTTGATTTTATTCCGTATATTATATGTTGCTGGTAGTGTGGCAAAAGTAATGCATGTGATTCGCTGGGGAAATGTACGAGCGTGATAGCTCCCGCGTGACTGTGAGTCTTGTTAAGTTTTACTTGTCAGCCTTGTGGCGAAAAAGTGTATTTTTTGGTAGCGCGAATTTTAAAATTAAATTCGACACTGAAAAATAATTTTATTACAACGGCTATGAATTATTTATGTTACAATGTCACACAAATTGTGTTTAAACGTTATTTCGGGTATGTAGGCACAACAGCTCACAGAAAATACAGTCTGGAAGGAGAATGTTCAATTGCACTAGCAACTAGGGCTTATTCCGGGAATAACTTAACGAATTTTAACTTCAAATTAGTCTAGAGTCTCTGCCTTGTCAGCATAGACATGTGACTAAAATATTCCCAAAATAAACCGTCTATATCAAATGGTTGTGGAGACCATTTAGTTAACAATAAATCCATACAAATCTACGTGTTTATAAAGCATACAAGGGCAAATTGTGTCGTTTGCTGTGAGGAACATTGTTCCATTTTGCTAAAAACTAAAGCTCGTCTAAGTGTAGGTTTTTTCCATTGAGGAATTCAAGGTTTTCTATTATTGCTCGATAGCGTTCTCAATTTACCTTCATTTAAATTACGCCCGAGATGTTATACGTCAATTGAACTTCTAGACAGTGTTTCTTTTAAGCATGTCATGGTGCCTATATGCCTGAAATAAGGTTTACACACTGATGGCATCGCTTTTTGTAAATAAATTCATTAACATGGTAATTGAAGCTATTTTTAGATTTTTTTGCATTTACCGCACCAATGCGGTGTGTTAAAAAAATGCACCGTGTTATAAACTTTCAAAAACATAGAACATTACATATCATAACTTAGCAAACGATAATAGTTTTAATCCCATTTTTTTTAAATTTGGTATTAATAATTAGTAAAATAATCTATACTAATGTAATATTTTAAAGTAATATAAGCATCTTTGACTGTGAGTAAACCATGGAATGTTGTCTGTATGCCTAATATCTCCCGTAATTATTCCCCTATCGATCTTACTTACAGTATATATTGTCTAAACTCGGCTGTTAAAAGTCTTATTTAACAATTTGACCATTTGGGAAACTTATGACACTAAAATTTAGATATTTTGATATTATTACGAAAATAATTATACTTAACTATTGTTGTAAAATAATAACGTACAAAGTAGCTCGATTATTAAAATAATCAGTGTTATTCAATGTACGGTACGATTAGTTCTCTTAGCACAAAGATAATATTGAAGGTAGTCTGCAAGGTAAGGGTGGTTTTGAGTCATAACAACCAGAGGCAGAATTCCCTATTGTTTCCTTTATATTGGAACCGTTATACCAGCTTTATAACAAAGCCATTGTTACCTCCGTCTACAACGATTGTAACAAAGGCGTTATATTAGTGGGGGTGTTTTGTTTTGAATTGCTAGTCGTAAACAACATTCGTTAAAGATTTAGATTTTTATTTTAACAAAATTAATTAATGAATTTAGGTGTATAGCGTGGTTGGCATCTCGGATGTCAGGTTAAAAAGATGGCTATAGTTCATGGTATACTCAATGGCATAGCAGTAGGGGTTGAACTGGTTAACATTAAATACGAGTAGTATTTCCCACTACATAATCCTGTGAATTTTAAACAGAGAAATATAATTGAGGGGCGGGTTTAGGTTGAATGTATTTACTTTCATCCAAGGTTTTTGTATACAATTTATAAAGATAGACGTAAATGGTATTTACTTTCATCCAAGGTTTTTGTACAGAATCTATGAAGATAGAATATGATACTATCTTAGTTTACAATAGTTAGCAACGTAAATTAAAACAATTAAACATCTAAAAATCTGTTTATTGGTTATTGAGGAACAATATATTTTTGGTCTTCATTAATTTTTTCATTTATTTATGTAGATTTGTAAATGGGAAAAACCTAACATGTGGTGTAATACGCTTTATTTTTAGGGGTTTTCAATGCGAATGTCTTGTTTCTTTCTTTTGCAATATAAGATCTTTAATTTAGGATGTCTTTACTTGCTTTGTAATGACGTATTCTTGTCAACATAATCGTTGCTCATAGTCATTGAAACTGAACGAATATAAATAATAAATTAATTAGCTTCAGTACTACAAAAATACATAGATACTATAAAAGATACTCTACATCGGACTCTATAGCAATGTATATTTGGATACGACTGTAGGAGCTTTGGATTGTGTTTAAGTCAACAGAAAAATGATAACCTATTGTTTTGCTTGCACTCAGCCCAGAGAGAGACAGAGAGAGAGATAATATTGTCTGCTGCGTGTGCAACTTCTCAAACTCCTTTGTTTAGTCTACTGTAGAGAAAAAATAATACTAATACATGAATAAGGTTTTTAAACAATATTTTAAAACTAACTTAAAATGTGTAATTATAATTGTCCTAATTGTATTTTTCCGAACTCATTATCATTTTATAAATATCATTAAAAAGGAAGTATGTTGGTTTCTTTGGATAAAGTTTATAGTTCTATTTAAAAGTATAACCCAGGTGGGACGTAGTTACAGTTACTACGACTATACGCAGTACTATCCTGATAGTTAGACCAAGTCGTTAATACCATACCAAAAATATGGTAAGACTACAAGGCACTCATCTCCGTTCATTCCTTGCTTAAAATACCAACTTTTTTTGGTCACCATTTCAATAAAAGTTAAATTTCTACATATTCCAAGAGTTGGAATACATATATTGATTACGAGATATAGCAAAATTCGGAAATACCTGTTTCATATCAGTTTTACCCTAAAAGCTTAAATTGTGGAGCTATAGAAATAGAAGCATATATGATGGTAAAGTATTGCTTAAATTAAATTTTTCAGCATTGAAATACAACATTGATCATATTATCTCATTTTATGCAGTTTATAAATTGTTCAAATAAACCATATAAGGGAGGTAAATTATAGTAAGGGGAGGGATCAAAGAGGCTTATAATTCCATAAAATGTTAAAATACTAAATATTACAAAAATGCACGCATGGTTTAGGAAACTTTGTGATTTTGTTTATTTAGTCGTAAAAAACATATTTTATTTAAATAAAGCACCGTTAAAAACAAATCAGCTAGTAATTATTTAAATAATTTGATATCCAATGTTAGATAGCATTTTATCCAGTGTATTTTAGCAAAATTTACTTAAGCTTGAGAGCAAAAAAACAAACACAAATGTAAACGAGTCGTCTTGTGTAAAAGTTAAATCATGTTTACCACTGGCAAAATAGACGGATGTTTTGGCGGAAAACATAACGCATGACCATAATCAACTACAGCTGCGAAGGAAAGGTACAAATATGTTGAGACAAATATAAATCTAGATCTGGCTCCGGCCCAGAGTCACTAGACCGAAAACTTGACTCGCGTACGCACACCACATGTAATCTTTAAATCACACATTCTCTCTTCCTCACACAGAACCATTGTATCTCACTCTCTTTATATTGGCATTGTGCTGTGGTATTTAAAACAATAATAAGTAAAAAAAAAAAAAACAATATCAATACGTTCAATCTGTGGGTATTATTCAAAATATACTTAATGCTTACCGAATGGTTTCCCCGATAAGAATGAAAATATATAAAATTGTTCTCCATTTGCCCGAGATAATTTCTGTATGGTAGGCAGTAAAATAGTTCTTTTGAGCATTGCTATTTTCTGTGTCATGATTATATGAATAAAATGGCTAGTTTTGAATTACGTCTTCAAAGTATTATCATGTTTACACGTTATTAAATATATCACGATTTAAATATTGGTATCGCTTGATAATGTCGAAATATTTTTTTCTAAACAAACCCACCGTTATAAAAATGAATCTGAAACAACGTTTAAATATTTTTTTTTGTTGGTGGTTTTACTCCAACACGTATGATACAATAATAAAGAGCTTTGAATTTACATTATACTGAGACTATTCTATTTCATCAACGAAGAGATAATGTCACTGCTGCATTCATATTTAACAACTTTTTTGGTTTTATTGTATTTTTATGGAACGGACAAGGTTAGGCTATTACCTTTCTATTACTAACCGATGTTGATTTTTTTGAACTAGCCAAATGAATAAGTACAGAATTAATCAAATTTGAGGTCAAATCAGCTATATCCAGATTAGAAGGCAAGCATAACCTCTCGACTTCTCAGGCAACTCTTTCCATTGCTCTGTTTAATGAAGGTAAAATTATTTCGTGTGACATCTGCTCTTTTATTAAAATTGCTTAGAAAAAGTTTATACAATTTAATTTATGCGTTAGTAAAAAAGTAAAGAAAATTGATTTGTTCTTATTATTTTGGTAAGTAGGCCTAAGTAGTTTTATAACTACAGTTAATATATTATTTTTCGTAATATAAATTTCATTATGGTACGAAATGTATGTGTGTCAAAAGGATTGACCCTATAAAACTTCATAATTAAATTACAAATTGTAAAAAAAAATATTTGTTTAACTCTATTATAATATAAGTATTTTTTTTTTTTTGTAAAATAGTTAAGTATACCTTAGAACAAGATCAAACTTAGGCGATTCTTACGATGGAACTATTCGGAAGAATTAAAGAAATCTTAAGTGAAAAGTGTATGTTTTCTGCATGCTATCAGTTTAACATACATTTTTTTAAAGTATATATACAGGATATCTGGTGATTCTTGCAGAATATAATTTAATTCTCTCAAGAAAATTTATCTCTCTACATTTATTATAATGCAGTATTTTCCACTTAAAACGTATTTGCTCACCGTAAGTAGCCGTGTAGAATTTAAATGTAACAAATCTGTATAAATGTAAATAATCTTAAAAGAATTATGATACTTTCTCCCTCCACGTCCTAGGACGTTAAGTGGTTTACAAAGTAATTTACGTGAGACCTAGAGCAGTCAAGACTTGATGAACCAGCTCACCTAAATAATTGTGTACAATCTAAAGATATTAAAATTATACACACAATTAATTTAAAAAACAACGAGGTGTTAGCCCGTCCTACTTACGGGAATTCAGTAGTCAGTTAAAACCAAGTACAATTCAGATCAGCTAGTTTACACATATAAAGACAAAGTGTCTTGCAGTTTTAATGTGAAAAATCATCTTGTAAACAAATGTTATGTGACAAAATATGTTTTTATTCCATCATAGGCCTATACGATATGCATTTTAAATCCGATAATTTTACAATAAAACAGCAATTCTGCAATTTTTACGATGTGAAAAGCGTTGAAGTGAGATTTGCAGCCGATTCGCACAGACGCACACTGATTATAAGTAGCCTACAGTAGAGAGAGTAATACAGTCAATTGAGAAGTGTATAGACTTAGTCAACGATACCACCTTCCATAGCATACCTGCCTCTTACATAATTATTATCACCACAATACAACTACTATACACAATTTCCAGTAGGTCTGAATAGAAACGACCTAAAATAAAACGATAATATCCAATAAAATTCACAGTACACATAAATCGTCACACCTATCCTTTATATCAATTTCACTGCATTAATTGCTAAATAAATAAGTGTATACAAAGAAAAGTAAAAACAATAACAGTTTGTTTTGAAACAGCTGTTTGGTTCAAATAACATTCATTTGAAAAAAAGAACTCACGATTACTAAAAGAACTGGTCACATGTAGAAGGAATATAAAAAGTAAACACGCGAGTAAAGCTAATGACGTAATTGTCAATGTTTATTATCCATACCGTTATCAGTTCTATCCTTAATAATTACCCACCCTCATTGAATAAGTGTACATCGTAATTTCCCATATTAGTTAATTTAAACTACAATATATTCATAGTTGAAATAAAAGTGATATTTTCACGTTTGGGGGCGCTGATATGCACCACACTGAACACGATTTCATAAAAGGATGGTTTGTCTAATTGCAGTATCCTAGGTCAATGTTGACGTTGTGTTCAATTTTTGTATAAAACTTGGCTGAGGTTGTGGTGGTAATTTAAAATCGTGATTAGTGATTATTCTTGATCTTCTTTTTATAACATCAATATTTCCGGGCCTAATCCAAACAAAGTTAAAGCAGGCAAACATTAATTGTAAACAAAAAGCTACCATGAAAAATTAAACAATGTAAACATTGTTATTTTTCTATTCTTTCCTCGAAAAGTGGAATAGTAAAATAATTTGCATTTATCCTTTTTTATTAAGACTCGTGTACAGAGCCTCAATTTGTAATGTGGTTTAATTAATTTTGGTCTAAACTATTTTAAACTGTGGTCTAATTATCTCTACTAATCTTACTTATTTCCTATGATCAATGACAAAAATAAAATAACCTCATAGTTCCATAGTTTATATTTAACCAGCTGTTAGTTAAAACGAATTATACTGCTCCAAAACAAATCGAAGATTACAAAGATTGCTTTAAAAAATAATTTGAACATCCTAGTATTTTACTATGTATAATTGAATTAATCTGTCATCCTCTTACAGAAAAATTGAACGTATCAATGATTTGCATTACACATAGTATAAATAAGTCAACCCTAAGTATGTCTTTACATTTTTATCCAAATGCTGAATTTGTGACACAAAAGCTGAATGTTTACAGCTGTTATGTTAAGCAAATTATTTTAATGCTAAAAGCTAGTTTAGAATCTTCGCGTCGGCTGCTAGACTTTAACAAAATTAAAAATTAATTTCTAAAAAACTGGGACCCTAAACTAAATTTATGGCTTCGACATTCCCTAGTTCTCAAAATTATCTTTCTTTCAACACAAAAATCATGAAAGTCCGTCGAGTGGTTGATTCAGAATCGTGAAATAAAAAAAAAACACTGTTTCGTTTTAATATTATAGATAGATATAATTTACAAAAAATGTCTTTTTACTGTAGGAGCAGGTGAAATGTTTCGGGCAATCTTCTTCTCACTTTATCAAACTCGAATACCAGAATGACCGAGAGAATTCAAAGCTACTACTTCAAAGCTACTAAATGTAAAAAAAATATCACAGCTTGTGTCATCAATTGAAGCAATAAAATTGAGTCAATGGCTTTATGTTAGTGTTGAGACTCACATAAAATACAATCTGGATTCAGTCCAAATTTCTGAGTCTGACAGATGCTACTAACGTTAATCTACAGCCAAACTGTAGTAATTAAAGTCAAACGACAAACTAGACTGTATCTACAGCTTGTTTTTTTTTCAAAGTTATTAAGAATGACTTTTGAACGTTTTCGTACGTAAAAAACCGAATGAAACTTATTTTCTCCTTGCTTAACAAAATTTAAACTGTTATCTGCTGTTTGTTTAATTTATGTCCATGTAATAAAGTTTTATTCTAGTTTTAAATTTTACTAAATTCCTGATCGGATAACATAAAACACTAAAACACTGATTGTATCAATTACGAAATTTGTATTTTAAAGAAAACTAATAGTAAAAAATTAACAAAAAATTAAAAGTTTAATTTTTAGCTTTAACATTTTTTAGATAATTAACATGGCCTTAAAAGTTTTCAATACAAAGATTAAACTTTGTAGTCATAGGACATGACACTAAACCTCTGTCTTATCCCAACAGCAGATTCATAAGGTGTTAAGACTCTTTTCTTAAAAACATTTCCTTTGCAAATTATTGAAAAAGGGATTAAGAGACTAATCTTAAATTAATGGAGTGTTTGTTTTATTATTAGTTATATATTATAAGTCTTTGTACAAAAATAAAAAGTGCTTAAATTATAAAAAAACAATATTTGTTAACTTTTACTAGAAATCATAAAAGATTATACATAATGTACCGTAGTTAAAATAATTCAGCATTTCGTACTTACGTTTACAATTTACTTTAAAATACGCTGACATTGAATTAAGACTTAGTTAGTTAAACCTGATATTGTTTTTATTCACAATAATTTTACTTAATATAAAAAACACGTTGTCTTTAAAAATAAATATTACTGACTGATGCAAGTTTGGACTCTTAGGTCAGAGTAGTATTTATAATAATATCGAATCTAAAATATCCAAACAAATAAAATAAACTCAATGCTATGTCACACTTAAAAATTGTATATACTATAAATTAAGAAGAATTACGTATATCCTGGATGAATGCAAAATGTAACCAATGTCCTCAAAAGCACACAATTGAAAAACTTCTACCCGAAATATGTGAAATTCAAGTGAGTAAGGAAATTATCTTTAATTTATTAAAACTATAAGAAACTACCAATTTACGACCAATAATAATACTAGACAATTGTTTTAGTTAAATTTAAATACATTTAATATGTTTGTATTTATTTTATTTGTTAATTTATTTAATTAGTATAAATATTATGAAAAGAAAAATAAATACGGGTTTTATTTTAAATTAAAATAAACTTTTTTTTATAAATCATTCTAGATAAACAAATCTACGACTGTTTATTGTGTATTTATTACCCATCAAATAAATTCAATAAAGAACTCAGTTTTCCCAGAGAAAATTCTCAGTGACGGTATCTAAGTGGTTGTAAACTAAGTTTATTTTACGGATGAAAGGAAGCTTTATTCAATTCTTTGCCCACTTGCATCACTTTATTTACAAGAAATTACTTTAATAAAATATGCTTCTTTTAAAATAAATATCATTTTGACAGATGGTATGAAAATGATTTATCATTATTTCATGTTACACACACCTACTTAAAATATAGTTTAAGGGCTTAGTTCACATTTACTATTTCATCCACCTCTTAGAACATATTTTATTGTAAAAGTTTGGTGATAGATTTTAGTAAATAAAATAGTTACAAACTATATAATTCATCTTAGCAGAATTCTTACTTAATATAAATTATCTTCAGTAGTATTACTCTTCGGAACATTGTCAATAAATGAAATAAATAATATCAACATTTTAAATATTTTAACTGAATAAAAAACGAATGTCCAATATAAAAAAATATATTAAAATATAATTGTCTGAGGAAAATATTTTTTTTTTGTAAATTAAAGCTAAACTAATACGGTTTATTCAATAGTTTAATTTAATAAATTTCCATTTAAAATCAAATGACATATGAGCTCCTTCAACTACATTTACAATTTTAAATTATTCATAAACTAAGATAAATAGCCTCTGTTGTATCTATGTAGTCTAATTTATCGTTAATGATATTCGAAATAGTCTTATAATAAGTAAAATAATGCCAATTGTCATTGTGTGGTAGCATCTGTGTCATTTAACCTAAATGATTGATGTTATCTTGCTTCAGCAAGAGTTTCGTTATAATAGTACATAACTACATTAAGAACATATTATGAAAGAGATGATTTCTATTTTGGTGAGTCGGTGGCTCAGTCGGTAGCGTCGCGGACTTCGGGCCCAAGGCAGCGATGTCGTGGGTTCGGATCCTGGTCACTGCCGATAACATTTTATCAGTACAGTTCACCATTGTACTGTACCGGCTCACTCCTTGCTTTGCTGTAAACGATCCACGCACGGGCGCTTAGTCTATGTGGACGGGCAAGTGCAAGGTTAAAAGAGGCCGCCAACCTTTTTTTTTTAAAAAAAAGAAAAGAAAACTAAATGTTTTGACTTCTGGTGTACGTTCCTATTTTGTCTGTGTTTGTGTATATGTTCTACAATAATAACGACGGAACTAACCAAACTTGAAAATTGACTTGATATTTTTGTCACATCTGATGATGGACTTCAGAGGTCCAAAACTATAGTAGTGTGCAACTTTAAAGGACTACTTGACGAAGCGATGTAATATAAACAATTCAGCTTAATATTTTTCAAGCTTGCATACATACTGACATACAAAAATAAGTTATCACAGAGGTAAACCTTTTTTTAAGATCCTGAAAATTAAAAATAGTTGCCTAAAAAATATTTAAATATGAAACTTGTTTAGCACAGAGGAAAGTAGTTTTAATCTAATGACAAACAGTAATTGTAAACTTTCCAGCACTTTCTGGTTAACAAACACACAACGATGTGTAAACATTGTAAATTTAATCCCACGGTGGCTGATAATGCTAATGAGATTGTAATCCCAATGCGAGTGCAATTTATGCGTTGCAATATTAACTTTACCAGTTTGTTTTTTACAGCATGAGTCTGTAGTGAAAACTAATGATTATAAACAACCCAACACATTATATTCACCCTTTTAAGATTGGCAATATTTTGTTGATAAGCTCATCCTGCAGCTTTAAAATATTTGGAATATTAACCTGTGTAAAAATATTGTTTTAATGTTTTCCTCAAGGATGAAAATAATCAACGATGAAAACGCTAGCAAATTATTGTTGTAAAAATAAAAATCCAATAATTCATAGTCAGTAATAAAAACAAAATGTTCTAGTTTATGTTACATTATTTTAAACATAAATAGGTAAAGTTTAAAAAATTATACCCTGGAAAAATTTTGCTTAGCTAAATTTATTAAGAGGAGTAATATTATATACGTATTCTACTAACCTAATAGGAAACAACTTATTTTTTACTCCTGTTAACTCGTAAAAAGTTGTTTTATTTAGTCTCAACAAGTCTCAACAGCGAATCACATACAGAAATGTCTGTCGAAGAGCTTCTGGTAATGCTTGAAATAGTCGAAATTGAATCAAATAATTAAAAAATGACGTGCTTTGTAAAAGAGGTTGCAGCATTTTAAATGTTAAATTTAGATCAACATATTTTGGGAAATGCTCAAATACATTTCTTCAACAAAATGTACACACCTGGACTGACCGAAGCGTGGAAATATGTGTTTTATTCTTTAGGCTAATATTCCACAATGATGAGGAAATTACAAGTGTATGAAGAGACAAACATCAGTGCGAGTTTCAAACATGTAATCTATTTTCTATGTTTGAAACTACCTACCATTAGTAGTTTGAAACCCATCATTAATTAAACTTTGAAACTACGTCAAGTGATTTTCCAAACAGATAATTGTCACCGTCATGGATCTGCGTTTAGCCACACTAAATAATTTTTACACAAAATAAAATGTGTAAAATGCAATTCAACTTTTAGTATGGATTTTCTTTAAATTTTTAGAAACAGTATATCAATAAATACATACAAATTGTATGTATTGCATTGATACATGTAATATTTGATGTCTATTATATTATTTGTTAGATTTTACGTTCAATGAAATATTTTGTAACGTAGATTTAATTTTGATATCATTTGTTGGTATATTTTCAAGTAGATTTTGCCCAAGACATTAGATGTATTAATTTACAATTCGAAATTCAAGAAACATTTATTACTTGAAAATTATAGTCAGGCAATTTTTTTATCAGCTTATGTCTGATTTGTTCGGTAAATGTGTACAACAGATATAAATTAATTTTTACAAATTATTATTTTCTAATGAACTGAACACAGCTCTATCCAAAATATTGTTTAATAAATGAACTTTGTCAATTAATAAAAAAATAAGGTTTTACAATTTTTTTACAATTTGATAAAAGCTTGTTAAATTTTATTCGTAATTAAGTGAGTTTCAAGGTGAGTTTTAAAGGTGAGTTTCAAAGCTAATTTAATTTATTTATTACACGGATCCACAGCAACTAAACAAAACAAAAATTTGCATGCTTCATTCGTTTCATCAAGCTTAATTAAACGTCAAAACTTTGTTGAAAAGTCCAAGTCAATTTGTTATTTTATAGTTTTAAAAACTACCGTTATTCAACTTAAATAAAGCTTTTTTTAACTCATTTGTCTTAAAACCACTACATTTTTCGACCGATTAAATACATTCAATGGTCACAAGGTATATAATGTAAGGTTTTATAAGTAAAGTGTACCAAAGGTTTGTGCCCTCTTTACATCTAACTATTGGAAGCAAAATCTTTCTATGATCTATTCTACGATATAGGAAAAACTATTTTAGAGTGGCTAAGCTTAAAAAAAATTTAAAATGTCCTTAAAACTTTTCAAACCATTGGACATCATTATCTTTTATTTAAAAATAGTGAGTTCTGTAGAATTTGTTAAAGAATCTTGGCACTTACCCTATTTTTCCTCATAATGGAATCAAAAGTTTTTTGTAAATACTAATATGTCTGTCAAAGCAGCTATGGGACTGGAGAAAGGGATGATTTTCATCACTGTCCAATACAGTATAGCCTTTGAACTGTCCCCTTCCCAAGGCGTATGGCTCCTCAACTGTATTCAAAACAAATTATGTACAGAGTTTTTAGAAGTCCTTCTCATTCAAGGCAAGGCGAATGGCCAAATCGATAAGTGTTTTACACATTTGATGAGCGTGTCATTGACTTAGCATGTATTAAACCTATAATTGGTTAGTATACCAACGATTGGTTGTAGTATTCCGAACCAAGAGAGAGTTATTAATTGTCAAAGGTTCTGAGGGTGTAATAATTCATTTGGAGTTAAATTTTAATAGCAGTGATTTGACTTTTCGCTACATCACCACTCATTCTTTATAAAAATAAATGTTAATATACTAATTTAAAAAAATTAAATGTTTTATTATTATTCACATTGTTTCAAATCTTTTACTTGTGAAGTAAACCACCTTTATGTAAATATTAGTTTGTTTTAAACCTTATCCCTGAACCAAGCGTCGCTGCGAAACAAAGAGTGAAATAAAGTATTGTTTGAACTCAACAGCAAACGAACCTTAAATCTCTCCTATGTCCAGCGAAACAGGTCCTGCCGGACAAATAAAACCTTTATATTACACAGAGTCTACGTATTATTTTCGTGCATAGTTAGGTAGTAAATTAAAAAAAGTTTATTCCTAAAAACCTTGACAATGTAGTTTGGACTTTCACCACTATGTTGAATCATATTTGTTAATCTGTATAGTTTCGTACTGAGTATTAAGACGTTGAATTATTTACATAGAAATAACGTAAGGTATTTACACTTTAAATTCAGAGCAATAATATCATTACTTTTCTTTTCTTGATCAGAAAATATCCTAGGTTTAACAAGATTTTAATAGGTTCTGGGTACTGAAATGCTTTTAAAGGCTTTCATACCTATGTATGAAATACTTACATAATACATACTTACATAAATTATACATACTTATGTATAATTTGACATAAGGTTTTTACAAAATGGCAATGTTAGTAGTTTGACGCTTATTTAAAAATATTTAAAATAAAAAACTAATAATACCCCTAATAAAGAAAAAAATCTATACTAAAGTGCTCAGTTTAAACTGTAAGAATTTGAATTTTCTTAATGTCCTGTAAGAAATATAATGATAATTTTGACAGGTCTGGATTGGTGTATTTGAAAGCTCGAGAGCTTTTAAACAGGCCTAATTAATGAACGTACAATAATGAGTATCATTTTATCGAACTTTCCCAAAGGGATTTTTTCGTTGTGGAAACAAAGAAAACTGAAACATAGTTTCTGTAATAGTATATAGATGATTAACCTAAAGTACATCTGTAAGTACATCTAAAATGTTCATATAATGATTTTACCTAAATCCAAAGTGCAATTTATCATTTGATTTGTCATATCCTATCAATAGTATCAATAATTAATTTTACATAGACAATATGGACAGCATTCAACGATGGCTCATTGTGAACAAGGGTAGCTGGCAGCAATTCAGATCAAATTTAATGGCTGACATTGAGTTTGAATGTGCAGCCTAAATAAAAGAGTGAAAGGGAACCATTCATGCTTTGTTTTTTAATTGAACAAGAGCTAGAAAAGGTGTTAATCATGCAACTAATTTTATAGTGTATTAATTATAACATAGATATTTAATCAACGTGAGTAAAACTGTAAGCCCCACAATGACTAGCCTATAATAATGCCTCAATCCAATGGCAACCACTCACCACCACATATGAATAGATGTTAAATGTTCAGTCGAAATGATATCAGGTTTAAAATCAATGTGAATATCTTAGACTAAAAACTGATACAATAAATTACTTAATTGTTTCATAAAGGTAGAGGTGTCATTTTCTATTTCAAGGCAAGCAATAATGTTATGTAAATGTAAAAAGAAATACGATGTTATTTGTACCTTTGATGAAGAATAATATTCAAATGTTACCATCGATCATTTATTAAAATTCCAAGTTCAAATGCCCATGTTCCAACAATAAACCATTATAATGCTTCTGCATTTTCTCAAGTTTAAATCACTGACCTTCTAAATATAAACAATTTTGAAACAAATAATTATTTACGGTGTTCATTATGTAACACCTTATTATCGAAAAACAATTGTTACGTTATAAAGTCAATTGATTTCCCTTCTATTGAATCAATTTGACTTCACTTACATAGCTTCAGTGTTGTAGAGCTTCAGCATTCAGTATACTGTGCAGCTTGGATCCTTAAAGTGCCCTACTAATTAAAATGTTTGCTGTATTATATGTAGTACGTAATATCTAGTACTTGAAGAAATTTGAAGAAAATCAAGAACACTAGAAGGTGGAAGAGAGATAAGAGGATAATAGATAGAGAGGAGAGATGCGGGTTTAATTACTTTGATCTTTATTGTATCTTGTCGCAGCTTCTTTACTTGTTACTTAAGTTACAATTAATTTATATTTACAGCCTCAAAGACGATGAGGTGCTCTAACATGCTTGTCAAAGTTAACGTAATTAAAGTGTGTAATTACTATTTATGTTCGATTAAATTAGGGGTGCAGTCGTGGGTGGAGGGGGGGGGTAGTCTTCAAAAGTTGTTTAATATCGTCTCCTTTCTTTTAATTTTAGTTATAATCACATCTTAGAGTATTCATGGAGATTTAAATTTTGTACAGTTCCATAGTTGCACACTTTTTTAGTTTCTATAAATTTTTGTTTACAGTTGATTGGTTTTTTTCTTAAACGTTCTTGACTATTAAAATTGCTTACCAGATCTAATACATATTTTTCTATATTTTTACATATTTAGCAATTATTTAACTTTTAGGAAAAACCATTATACCATGTTGATCAAAAAGTATTCATTAACAAACTATAAATTTAGTTTATCTGTAATATGCTTAGTAAACATTTATGAATTGAACATAAAAACATATTTTATATTATGAATCTGGCAGTATATTAGGAGCTATTATTTTTACACGTATCCATTTAATATACAAACATTACCGTGGTATACGAAAGTATTGTAACAAATCAGTAATTCAGGAACGGATTGTTAAGCAAACATTCTAGAGATCAAGTGTTATTTTTATGTTGATCTTGGCTAAAATTTTAATGTTTATTTTTATTTTGTTAAGCAGTTTTCTGCTGACCACACAACTTTTAAAAGTGACCAGTTAGTCTTTCCAATAATAAATTAATTTTCCTTTGAAGTTTTAAATAAATAAGCTCATTTATTCATTTATTTAATTATTTTTAGTCTTAATCAAAGTGACTACATAATACCCAAAGTTGAAAGGGTTTCCAAGTATCTTTCAACTAAGTCGTGTCAATATATTTGAATAGTTTAATTCCATGGATGTCAAGAATTATACACGTAGAAAATAATTTGAAATAATTTATTTTGGAGGTTGGAGGTGAATCATATATTTACAGTTAAACAATATGTAAATTTGATATTTGAACCCTTTTTTCCTCCTTTTAAGCTTGTCTTGGACTTTTAGGAATCGTGCGATAGCATAAGAAAGCAATATAAGCCAGACCCGGACCCCCTTCCATCCCCCCCCCAAACTTAAGTCAATATTGTTCGGAGACTGATACTGACACACGTGGATGACTTTATCTTCGAACTTGTCAAAGATTTAAAACTTCTGTAATTGATTGTTTAAATTTCTTAACCAAAACGTCATCACCTCCCATCAATCATTATTAATTGTGCTATCTAACAAAATAGATAGTAAGAGCACATTTCGAACAGTTTTCTTTTCAAAAATAAAAAAAAAAATATTTACATTTCGTAGCAACATAAACAAATATTTCCTCATTAATTTCCATAGTAAATTGTCACCAGCAGGTTAGAGCTTTACCGTTTTAACAATTCTATTTAACTTTGTCATAAATAATGTCTCTTTAGTTTTCTGTTCTTATATCCACAGCCTCCTTTGTATCTTTATTAACATTATATCTGAATAAACAATCTCTATCTTTCCTGGAACTCCAATTAAAATACTGCTTTGAACTGTTCAGATGTTTCTGTAATAACCCAAAACACTTGACAACATTTCGATCTGGCAGTCTCGCTAACAGTACCAAAGAAGCTATCAATACCAATAAACTTTACATGATATGAAAAAAAGTAACAAACAAATGATTTTTCGGCATGCCAACATTTATCTATAGCCACAAATATTTTCTTCTACGAAGATTCAATTAATTTACCAAAAGTTTGAAGACTGTAAACATTTATTCTAGACATATTTCTATTCCAAGAAAACTAATAAGAGAAGTTTCAATAGAAGCATGAGCACGACAAAGCAGTTATGAGTTTGAACTTAAATTCCTCTTTCTTAGCAATTGCCTTGGCTAGAAATACATGAATGTTACTAGAATACTAGAATACTAGAAATACATGTACATGAAAGTATGAATGTTTCTTGGGAATGTTCAATTGTGTGAATATTTTGTTTGCAAATTATTAAAAATGTATGAGTCACATTGATAGTTTGTAATTTATTTTGGTTATTAAAGTTAAACATTTGATGGGTATATACTACACAGTTAGTTTTCATTCATAATCTTTTATGTTGGAATTTATTTGTTTACTTTTCAGCTTTCACTTTTTAAGATATTATGAAGTCTTCAAACATTATTTTGTCAATATTAAAATATTTAGTTTCCGGTTAAACTCGATTAGATCTCTTGTTACACCTTGATCTGATACCTATATTTTTATGTTTCAATAATCGTAGTAAAGTTTTATGATAGATTTAGTTAAGATGTAAATAAAACCGTAGGTTTTTTAGTGTTATGACGATGTATGTAAGGTGAAACATTTTTACAAATACATATCTGTAAACAAATATTTAACTTTACAACAAATGTCAAGTTTAAGGTTGTTCCATTAAAATATTAAGTTTGTTAGTTTTTTTTTATGAAACCATTTTATTGCGCGAGTATTTAGTAGACGTATGGGGAAAATATATAAACGAAGTTATATTATTTATCTACGTCATCCAATGTAACAAAATACTTATTAGGTTTGGGTATTGAAACACAAAAAACCTCGGACCATATTAAATAAAAAATATATGACTACCATGAACTAATTTAGTTTAAACCTAAGATTACTTAATTTTCATAACTGGGGACGGAGGATTAACTAAATTGACTAAACCGGGGCCTAAATTGACTAAATAAATAGATTGAATTCCAACCCATGTTAGAATTTTCGGAAGAATTACTTTTTCAAGGTCAAAATGCTCATGGGACTTCACAAGAGAGAGCAAATTAAATAAATAAAGCCGAAAAGCGACGGTAAATAAACAAGAGCAATTTCAAATATTATCAGGAAGCACGTGACAATGACTGTGACAAGGGAGGGGTAGGAGGGTGGGGAAGGAAAATGAAGGGGAGGGGATGTCGAAGCCTCCCTTGTTTATGGGGAAACGCCTTCACGTAGGGTTGATCTGGGCCACTGTGCTGCTCCAAGAAAAATCATTTATTTTGTTTACTTTGACCCGAGGCGCTGGAAAATACATATCTTTGAAATGAGCAAACATTTTGAAGAAGAAAATCTTTATAGAACAAGAAAACTGTTAATATGTTTATCATTACTTAACGGATTGTGAAATTTAAATTATGATGAGCTTGTACAATTGACTCTATTAAATTAATTGATAGAGTACGTCAGCATAGCAAATAGTTATTTATCTATAGAAAAAATATCTTGAAATTAATAATACAATAATTGTTATTGTATTGTAAATTGTATCCAAAAATATACATAATATTGTATGGTGGTTATGTAATGAGTGTTTTTTAACAATAAAAAAGTTTTATACCTTAGTTGTTTGGCTTCTATTACGGGTTTGTCTTAATTTATGTTTTACCAATCTAAATTCGTGGAATATATGTTTTGTTACATTGACTATTTTAGGACAAACTTGAAATAAAAACTGTTAAGGGCGTGAGCCAGCATGCCGTTAAAAACAATTGTCCACAAAGCAAAACAAACGATTAACTTCAGAAGGTCAGCTCTTATAAGACTGGTTTAATTTATAACATCTAGTAATTGGTAGTCTAACACGACACAACCTTTTTGTCAGCTATAAATAACAAAAAGGAGAATAGGAGAGTTTCAATCTGTATGATTGTTATTGGTGACCTCAAAAATTACATTGTTGGCTGGACTTTAACTTTACATAAGGGTAGGTCATAAGACCAGCGTACCAATGAGCGTATCTCTAAAGTCATTTCAGCTACGTTCCATGAACTACCAAAGTTGTAAATATTCTTAGACTGTAGGATTATTATCTGTTAGGATGAGTGGGATAAGTAGCCTAAATTTATTAAGTAACTTTTAAATATTACCAACAAAATCAATGACATTTACATTTGTTTATTGCAGACATTTTCCATCACGATGGAAAAAATTGTGTTTTTACCATCGTGATGTTAAATGTCCACAATAAACCTTTGAACAACATTAACTCACCATCACCAACAATGAACTTCAAAAAAAGAATTTATATTGGTTTATTTACTTTGTTTGCATTTACAAAAAACTTGATGAATGTTGTTCTGTAAGACAAACAATTAAAAAAGACCAAAATTTTGAAAAATATCCGGGTGTACAATTGATCTTGACGGGGTTACCAATAAGTTATTAATGTAGATTTAAAGATTCGAGTTATTTTCTTTTGAGAATTGCCATCCTGTTGAGGTCTACACAAAAAACTAGTTCATTTACAGCGTTTTGAATATACTGTGATTAGCAAATGGCAAACATATACTCTTGAGCTTCAAACAAAGACAAAGACAATACTTAAACATCCTTACTGATACAAACCAAGAGTAAACGACTCATTAAATACCAAAATTACATTTAAGGCAAAACCTTTTTCTAATTACAATATTTACCAATACGACCTTTGTTGTCTTACAATAACAACACATTTCAATACAACATGAGTCCAAATGAGTACAGAGAAGATGAAACTTGTAAGAGCTAATTGTACATCTTGGAAGTGCTTGTAGGTCTTATAAGAGGACATTTTCTCTCTTGTGGCACGTTTCTTCCTTCTATTAAACATTTTTTCTAAGTAGATTTTACCATCTTAATTATTTTCCAAAGAAAAGTCTGTATTTTTGTGCGATTTTCACTTCAGCGGGAAGGCTAGAATGCATTTAGTACTAAAATGCAACATTTCTGTTGGCTTGTGGATTATACCAGAATATCTTTACGGTCCATTCATCAACGCCTGCAACATTAACAGAGAGCTGAACAATGAGGTCTAGAATATTACCTCTAAATTCGTAGGAGGGGTTATGTACCTTTTATTGATAGACTAAACAACAAACTGTTATGTTAGGCAAATTATAAACTTCTGGAATATTCTTCCAAACTTAAGATTAATTTTGTTAGGTTAAAAAATAACTTCTTGATCAGCATTGTGCGTGTTGTTAACGATCTACCATGAAAAATAATTAATAAATATCTATATTAGAGGTGTGTTACTAACCGTACTACTAGGACTATAACGCTTGATTGTATAGATAGTACAACACATAAGGAGTATTGGGTAATGTGCAAAGCAGTAAGGCTCACACTAGAAGTGTGGTTGGGGGGGTCAGGGCTTACGTCGATAAGCTGTTTTGTGATTTGACAGCATATCGAACCATAATATCCGACCCTGCCAGTACAACCTGGTTAGGTAAGCAATGTATAAAGAAATTATAATCTATCCAAGACACATACCCATGGTTGTTGGTAATGTTCTTGGGACAAAGAAGAAGTATAGTAAATATTTCCCTAGACAGGATTCCCTTAAAAGAGTTTCTCCAGTGAGAAGTGCAACGTGCAATTTACCTTAAATTATTCTGCCTTAGAGATTTTAAACATTAACCTAAATACAAATTATTGTTTCGTAAAAAAATAATACTAATATTAAGTAGTGAACTTTTTGAGTATATATTTTTAGATGGTGTTTATTTCAGTAAAGATAAGAAAGGACCATTTATTCTCCTAATCCATGAGAGCTAAGCTGTTACAGGAAAAAAACACTGTTTTTACGTTTATCCGTACAGAAGCAGATATAAAAAGCAAGGAAACGGTGAAAGAAAAGGCTGGAGGCCTACCTAATGACACATAAGAGGCTACTGAGGGCCTTACAGCTGATTGATCATCTCTGCTCAGCTGAGAGCTCTAAATTGTGTTTTTCTGCAGACGACATTAAATTGTGTTTTTTTTTAGACGTGTTTGAGAAGTTTCGTGAAAACTTAATACTGTATATGCAAACGCAGATCTATACATCACCCTTTGTCGTTGAGTAGCAGGAAAATAATGCATTTAAAATTGAAATTTGCATGATCGGTAGGATTAATAGATGACAAATATCCCCAAAATAAATAGTTATCTTAAATAATGCCCTTAGATCATTAAATTTGCTACGGACGTATTAATAACTAACTGTTCTTAATTATATGATATTATGAGTGAATGAGTACTTTGAATTGAGGTACTTCAGCGTCTACGTTTTAATTCTAATAAAAATCCGTGCTGTTTAAAGACTTTTACATTGACTATGTTTGTCATTTTTCATATTAATGTATTTACAAACAGTTTAGTAGATATGTACTACTTATGCTCATTTGTTATGAATCCAACGTATGACCATCGATGTATATATACTATGACTGACTGTTTCATAAAGATATCTAACATTTAACTCTAAGTCTATGCGTTAGACAAATAACTCCTAACTTGTTTCATGACAGATTAATCCTATCGACTTTAAATCGACTAAAATTACATACCTTTGACTATACTTTTTAACAGAAGGTTCATTAAAGTGGGGCCTATTCTTACTTTAATGTTTATCAAACGGTCGTACTATATCACTATCAACTAAAAAAGTAGTTTCTAAACATACACTTTGAAATTAGTGGACCCAACCACTGTAAAATCCATATTTTTTTTAGAGTTATCAAGCTAAAAAACTGCAAAGCACGAACAAATACCAGGTGTTGTAGTGTAAAAAGCCTTAGCCACACTACACTTAACCAGGTCCTCATTCTTTTTAATGATACATTATAGTAACAGCAAATGTATCATGTTCGCATCGTTCTGTTCTTTATATCATGTACACACTTTCGTCTTCAAAACAACAATAGTATGTTTTAAAATAGTTGTTTAGCCTCCGGATTACTGTATTATACTTAAAATGGTTTACAATACCTGCATATAGTAATCCTTTGTTGCTGATTTAGGCAACTAGTTTCGGTCCTTGTTTTGAACCATCTTCAGGCCTCAAGGTGTCACGAGATCACTTCATTCGTAGGTCGTTAACAGAGTTCAATAAATAAAACATATACAAAACACGATACACGGAACGGACACACATTACAAAAACACGAAAAACACGAAGGGACATTGACGATCGTGACCGGGCTGAGGTAAAGTCTAGGCTTCACGATCGATTGTCAATGTCCCTTCGTGTTTTTCGTGTTTTTTGTAATGTGTGTCCTTTCCGTGTATCGTGTTTTGTATATGTTTTATTTATTGAACTCTGTTAACGACCTTCGAATGAAGTAATCACTTGACACCTTGAGGCCTGAAGATGGTTCAAAACAAGAACTGAAACTAGTTGCCTAAATCAGCAACAAAGGATTACTATATGCAGGTATTGTAAACCATTTTAAGAATAGTTTGTTAATAAAAGTCATAGCTTGGCTTTAAATAGTTCAATGATTAGTTTCACAATTTAAATTCTTATTCGCCGATATTAAATATAAAAGTTAGTTGTTTGTCTAGTTGTTAACGCATAAACTTCGGTGCGGAAGGGACGGGCTCAATTTCACACATCCACAAAACTAGGCATAGATTTCTTACCCTCTAATTACACTGTAGAATACCACCGGCATATGCAACAAAACGAAAACGTTACAGATTTGTTTTTTGCGTGTACAATTGTACAAGGCTTTAGAAATAATTGTTTGTTTGGTTTTACCTATCCCTAAAATTCCTATATAATTAATTATTAATGTTATTATGGTTGAAAATAAAAATCATTTGCAATCAAAACCAATTTACACATTTCCATCAGTTAAACACAAGTATTAAGGGTTTCCAAGATCATATTTTACCCTGGACACGTCTGGTTTCAAGCTTGATCCCTCGAAGGAATTATCTCTGAAGAGACAATGTCGTAATACTTCCACGGCCACTCGAGTTAAATCCTGGTCAACTACGTTTTATTATGGTTGTGATAAATGGTCCTATTTTTCTCTTACAACTTATGAGAATGCTTGTATAAAATCAAAGTAAACATATGAACATGTTATTTCAAAATTAGTGAAATTTAATTCATATCAATTAGTTGTTAAAGGAACGAGTTAAATATAATGCAATGGTGAAGAAAGGTGAAAATTAATTTTAAAATAGTAGTTAATTAGTTTGATTAACCGTCTTATCGTGACTATCCAAACCAAGGGATTAATCAGAAAAAAACCTGTATGTCAGAAAGAAAATGTATTTTTTTAAGATTTTAATATACCACATGCGTTAAACGTAATAACACCAAATACATAAAGTAATAGATAATTTATTGATGTTATCCTAACTCTGTTCTCATAAAAATATTTTCAAATATTAAACAGGTTATAAAAAAAACCTTAATAAATATTTGAAAAATATTTATGTTTATTAATGTATTTATAGTATTTGTACGTGTCATAATTTGAGTTTATTTTATATTTCATATGTGCTTGATTAGTAATCACTTCATTTAAAACTATTGTAAGTCACCTAAAAACTTGTTCCAGCTGTGTTATATTTTTTTTTTTAACACGTTTTGAAAATCTTATAGACACATAGTTAGTATGTCATAAACACTGCATTCCTATTGTTGTTACATATTATAAACAAATATTCGTATTTAAGTAATTAAGAAATATTTTAAACGTTAAAAAAATTCATCGCAAACTATTTTTGAAATACCTCATCGTATTGTTTTCTAAATATCTTATAAACGGCTAGCTGACATGTCACTAGCAGGAGTGTACGTAGGACGTGCCTTACTGTGTGGGTGTGGCAGGGCTGGCACTGCTCAGTGTTAAACGCTTTATTTGTTCCTGCTTTGTCAGCTCCTGTAGAATTTATTGCTTGTTGAGAGTTCGCTGGAACACAGGTCGATATATCACTTGTAGCAGCAAAAGAGAGATAATAAATAACGTGTTTCTATCCGAACAAGGCAATCGGTAATGATGTCTACGTAGTATGTGTATAAAAGTTTTTGTTCGTTTGATAGAAACATATATTTGACCATTTATTCATCATATTACACGTAATAACGTGCAAATCATAATTAACAATGATAACATAACTCACAAGTTTAATAAGCTGAAGAAGCAAGTTTACACGAAGCCACGTTAAACGGTAAAAGATTTAAAAAAAAAGTTTAATGACATATAATAATCTAAAATTATAACTATGAATCATTAAAAAAAAATTAATAGAGGTGTTTTTGTATGCACCATCATCAAAATACTACAACATGAGTAACAAAATAAAACACCCTATGCAAGTTAAAAAGTTTAATGTCACGAAAAGAAATAATTATCAAGTTGCCAATGAAAGAAATTTAACAAAAAAATTACAGAAATGCACAGAAAAAATGCATTGTCATAAAATGAATGATATTTCATGCAAACATATGCAAGATTGCATAATTTATAGAAGATATTTTTATTTTTTTACACTGAAATAAAATAATTCAAATTATTGCAGACTGTTATAAGAGAGAACCTTTGGGTTCTGCGATTCTTCATAGGATAGTTATTCCAAAATTATTCTGAAAAGTCTTAAATGAATAATTCAATCAGTGACACGTGAAGCAACTTTGGAGTGGGTTCAGTGCTGTTTTACCTTTAACACATCTATTTGAATGAAAAAGCGTGTTATATATAATTTTAAATTATAAGTATAACCTCAAAGTGTACATAGCTAAACATATTGCTTCATATTATTCACATTTGTAACTTAAACGTAAAAGAAATCGTTCCAACAACGCCCTTACCTGATAATCATACGACGATTTCAATAATTTCTTTTAATTGGCTAAATATTAGATCTTGCTAACCTATGGATCTGGTTAGCATTGTATTAATACTTAGAATTAAAATCAAAAAAGGAAAATTAGTAAAGAAGTTTCAACTACTAATATTATGGCTAGAGTTTATTTTTGAAACGCTAAGATAAAATTACGCACAAGACTCTTGTTAGAGCAGGACTTTATTTACAACTTCCAAGGCAAGATCCTACGCATTACAAATGGAATTAAAATATATAAGAAATCCCATCAACCGGGAATTCAGATCCAGCTTGTAGCAGGTCTTATAAAGAAAATTGAAATGAATGGACCATTCACGAGAAGACAATTTTTTCCCATTGTTAAAGAACCCTCTTTACTAAAAGTAATATTCTGGGTATGGTAAACATAGTGACAAACATGCTAAAACCACACTGCTAATTAACTCAAGCTATTTATACTATAATTATATGACTTTCTTTGTAAAACACCTTCCTCTAAGGCGTGGAAAGTTGATAACTGTAAGTTGACTTGCCACGAAAACAACTTTATTTCCCCATCTGAAGAGAGCTTTATTGAGTGTGTTTCACACCTTAACAACTTTGTAAGCTGTCAAACGAAGTTTCCCCACGCTCCACAATGTTCAGACCATCAGTTGCGTGTAAGAGGGATGTGAAACTTATGCAAAAGAAGAACAGGATCAAAGGCAATGCTAATTATGATGAATACTTGCTAGAACATTTCTCCAGGTTGTACTAAAAGTACTAAAAGTTTAATGTTAATCGAATAGGTTTGAAAAATTAGACGTTGGACGCTTTACACTCTTTTCAAGTAACAAGAAGAGTCAATATATATTTTAGTTGCACACTTCTGTTTTAGTTACCAATGTATCTTAAATTTTATTAAATAATAATTCTACACTTAACGGATAAAACCTAGGACCATTTCTTGGCAAAGCAAGAAAATTAACCATACGTAAAAATCACTCAGAACCAATCAGACAGTAAACTAAACAAATATTTGTTGCCTATAAGACGATAACTTGAGATTAGAATTAAAACTCATATAACCTCAATCATGCAGTGATTTCTTGCACGTTACTATTGACATGATAACACTTTTCTGGTATTGATCCTTTAGAAAATCTTTTTATGTTTTTCACAATAGTTACCTGAAATTGAAATAAAGTTTAATAAAAGCTTGACACTCAGAATTGAATTAAAGGTCTGAAGCCATTAAGTTAATCAGGTGAACGATCAGATTTAAACTAATCCCTAAAGTGGTAATAAAGACTGTTCCAGACACAAATGCACTTCCACTAATGCACTAATGCACTTTGAGTCAAGGGAAATATAAGACCGTTCAGACATCGCTATCTTATTAACTGAAAACCCCTTTTATGTTTTACTTATATTTTCAATTTTCTTTACTATATTCAATATTCTCACGTTTAAACCATTTCAAGCTTCTTCTAAGGATTGTATAAGTGGTTTAATGAACAAGACAATAGCTGGGGGAATTGTCGTATGCGATTTGGAAGAAGTTTTTTAATGCATAACGAGATTTCTTTGCATGAAAGGATGAAAGGCACATCCTTTTTTGCTACAATTTTAGGTAAGGAATTTGACTTAAACTACATGATAAGGACATTAATTTATACAAACAAACAAAAAACACACAGATCTGATGAATAAGTCTCTAGTTTTTGATAAGCTTTAAATTAAGTAATATGTTCATTACCCACAAGACCAGCCGTGCTCAATAGTGAGACTGTAACTTTTTTACACCACATGCCTTGTAACTATAACTTAAATAACCTTGTCATTTTGTTTTGCACAGAGAGTTTCCAAAAAAGCAATGTCACGGATATATACAGGGTGTATATAAAGTCCCGCATGAGCTTAATATTTTCTAAACGACAACAGATAAATCAATTAGATTTGGTACATCACACACCACACCTAAAAATCTAATTTTTTAAGGAACTATCAATTCTCTGTCATATCATGGGGACGTCCAAAAGGAGACAGAAGGAAATCTTAAATAGAAGCATAGGTTGATATGTACATAAAATTAAAGGTCTTTACTAGCAGAATATATTGCTCAAACGGACAACCGAGCCAAGAATGACAGTTGTTCGAAAATTCATTTAATTTGTATTGCTATTATACGCTTACTCCTCAGGGGGCACAGCCCTAGGAGTCGGAAGAAAATTGTTAACGTAAGCATAGGTCGATATGCACATCAAATTAAAGGTCTTAGCTAGTAGATTACAATGCCGTAAATTCAAGCTCAAAAGAACGCCTGAGTAAAAAATGGCAGTCGTTCAAAAAATCAAAATGGCAAATTCAAGAAATCTTTGAACGGCTGCCATTTTGCGCAAGATCAACCTTTTTAAGTTTGCGGCATTGTATTCTACTAAAAAATAGCTTTCATTTCATGTGCATATTGACCTATGCTTCCATTTAAGATTTTCCTCCGACTCCTTGTGGGACGTCCCCATGATATGACAGAAAATTCATAGTTCCTTAAAAAATGAGATATTTAGGTGTGGTGTTGATGTATCAAACCTTATTGATTTATCTGTTGTCGTTTAGAAAATATTAAGCCCGTGCGGTATTTTATATACACCCTGTATATTGCTATAATTGTTTACAAAATGATTCATCATAACTCTAAGCTGTTTCTGTTAGTGTAGTAGTGAAGAGTCATACTCTATGTTGAGAGGTTCACACTGTGATTTCTACATGTGCCAAGTCAACTCCAGATGTTTGTCTCCAGCTGCTTGAACTGCTTCCAAAATATTATCTCTACGATTCTAGATATCTTTACCGTTAACTTGCCATCTCTTGATACATGAGAAATAATGTCCTTCTGTAAATGTTTATAGCTTATTGTTGGCAAATATTAGTTAGCTTCTACATAAACCACATTTGGCATAGTAAAATTCAGTGCCAGCGTTAGTTTATAATACATGCTATTTATTTGTATAAGTTTGAGTTATTTAGCTATACTGGCTAATATTGGCTACCATTTTGGAAAGAGAAGAGATAGCAAACTCTGGTTTTCTCCATTCTTTAAGTTTTTGTAAACACTTCAAAATGAGGTGTTACTAAATGGGGGTTTACGTTTAAAATTTTTGAGTGTCCCCCCAAAAGGGGGATTTGGGGGCAACTAAAAACTTTTCAATGTTAAACCCCATCAAGTGACACCTCATTTTGAAGTGTTTACAAAAACTTAAAGAATGGTGAAAACCAGAGTTTGCTATCTCTTCTCTATCCAAAATGGTAGCCAATATTACAATTACGAACCAATTTTACCATTGATTTTCCACAACATTTGACGGGCTACCATTTTGGACAGAGAAGAGATAGCGACCTCTAGTTTTCACCATTATTTAAGTTTGTGTAAACACTTTAAAATGAGGTGTCACTTGAAGGGGGTTTACATTTAAAATATTTGAGTGACCCCCCGAATCCCCCCTTTTGGGGGGACACTCAAAAATTTCAAAATCATAAAAAGAAACTTGTCGCTAAGATTGCATGACCCCCAAAAGGATATCTCTGTATATTTACTTGGAAAAATATTAGATGGGGGGTCTTGACTTTTTAATCACCCTGTATATATTGTCAGAATTATCTTCCTGAAAACTCCAATTCAATAGCAAAGGTCACGATGCAATTTAGGAATGTTTTGCGCGAGGTTTTGTAAGGCAAAAGCATATTATGTTTTGCTCACATTCAACCCACACAATATACTTTTATGAGAGGAAATGTTAAGTATTGTCGAGAAAGCTAGAAGAGGCTCAGTTGGTTAAAATCTCTCTTCAGCCTCTAGATTCCCTGGAGTTTAGATGAGGTATACAGCCAAAATCTTTTGCTCTTCTTTGTGATGTAAATAAGGGAAATTTCACCATTGGGCATCTACCCGTAACAGGCTAAAATCTGTCTCAAATGTGTCCAGAGTTTAGTATATGGGCTTTTTTTAAAAACATTTAATTTTACAGGGACACATTTTTTCCTTATAAAATATTACTATTGCCTTAGAAAACTGTGACTTGATTAATATAATTGTAAAATAATAAAATCATGTTATTCCTGTTTAAAATTTGAACATTTGAATGAACTTTTACAGACTATGTTTTATACTTTTTCAGGCTTAATACGTTTACCATCCCATAGTCAAAAAGGAGGAAATTATTCGCAAATAATTTGCAAATGGCTGGTAAATTTGGAGCAAAAAAATATTCATAGATCCATTGCAGCTTTTGATAATCTATTTTATTCTATTTTTCATACGTTATAGCCTAAAGCATTCTAACCTGTATGACTCTTACTTAAACTACCAACACTAAACATTAAAACTATTACCCTAGGGTTTTTAAGGTTTTATTTATTGCTATCTAATTTAACCACTATAAAACACACAAAAAGCAACATTAACCACAATAATTCATCCAAACAAAGACAAGTAATTAAATTTCTTAATACGTCATAAACAGATATGATGCTCGCTGATTTTATTAAAGGAAGAATCAATGTTTCCAAAGACAGACGAGACATGAATATCAATTGTAGAATCAACCTCGATCATCTGATATTTGTTTACAGTGTTTCAACCTAAAACGAAGTTAAAATATGAGTGGAAAGTGATCATTACTATGCTATTTGTATGTTTTATTCATAGAAAAATAAGTTTAGGTTTTTAGTTTTAAGATAAACAAGTAAAGGGGAGGCATGAAATTCCAAGGTTTTGTCGAGTGTAGAATTCCTTTGACTTCCTTAGCCTATATTAAAGGGATGGCCGAGAATTCCAACTTTTGTTTTTCCTGCTTATTACACAACGGAATTTTTTGAGCATTGAGACCAGTAAAACATTTTATCTTCTGCTCAACCATTGTGGCTTACTACATTAACAATCTTTAGGGTACATTAATGATATGTAAAAAATAGTTACTTTAAATACAGTCAGTTATGTGGTATTTACATTTTAATTTACATCGATTACATACTTTAAGTTATACAAATTGTGTACTGTGTTTCAAAATAACTATGATGCCACAATAGTTTTTTTTTTATTCGCAATCAAACCATTTAGATTAACTATTATAGACATTGGAAATGTTATCAAAGCAAAGCTAGTATGTCAAATTAAGAGTGCTCCCTCTGCAAAACATTGGTCATCGGTTACTTCAACAAACTGTAAACCATTTTCATTTCTTCAAAACTAAACCCAGGCCTTTAATTAAAGAGTCTGGCTGGACAGTAAAAACTTGTTTTTAGTGTCAATTTATCTTACACATTGGAATAATAAATATAATGGAATATCGTAATATATTACATATGGGTTTGGACCACAACCTCTTGTGAAAAATGCCATCGGTGTAGACAAACACAAAGATTATATTAACTTTGGATACATGCAACAAGGTTATTTTCCAGATAAAATTATTAACACTATAAATAATAACGATGGGTTATTTTTTGTAATTACCATGTAATTGAGGTGTAAAATATATGCTTACAAACAATATATATATAAACTGGTAAACGTTTTGGTGTATTAAATCTTTTGATTGCTTAATAATATTCATTTAATTACAGTGCTTATGTCATATTACTATACAATACATGTTGGATCCACACAGACAGGAGGGTTCATTCAACTTTATATCCACATATAGCTGTAGTTCGTAACGGCAAATAAAGTTCGGAATGAGTTCCCCAGCCTTACCTGCGGATCAAGTCTAACGACATGGACCTCAGCCAAATCTACTTTTATATTTGACTCAACACATTTAGCTTTTCGTTTTGGAAAGTTAAATTGGATTAGTACTAACATCTCCGTGTTGTACAGGAAAACTCTTTTATTGTATTTCCAGGTTTGCTTACTATAACCTTGTGTTAAAAAGTATTTGATTTTGACAACAAATACAATGATTTAGTCAATAATGTTGTTTCCAAAGCCGTTATTTTCATTTATATGCTATATATTATTATTTCTAGCAACAGTCAAACATAGATAGAATATAACTGAATTGAATGTCTAATTTTAAAATTATGTAAAGGCATAAATATTTCTAGTTTCAAATTTGGATACACGTTACTAACTTATGTCGAAACAAATGAAGCAAGTAAAAAACTGTTCATATACATTCTGCCGTACTTATTCGGAATCCAAATACTTTAAACAATAGTAAATGAAACATGCCTAATATAAAAAATTACATGGCACTCCAGAGTTGTCCGCTTAACACTTTTATACAAAGTATTTCCTTTGTCATAAACATCTTAAACAGAGGGCCTAACATTTGAATAAATTTTTGTTTGACAACTACTTGTCGTCAAATCACATTAAACATGAAACGCTATCCGTATGTTTAACTACAATGTTTAGACAACTACTTTGGAATCTCATCACCAGACAAATGAATTAGTTTATAGTGAGAACTCTGAAATGAGCTTTTCGACGAAATCAGAAAACAATTGAAAACTGTGATACGTAACGACAATATAAATTTATTTTCACAAATGGTTTTGATTAATAAATGTAAGAATTCATAGAATAAATTATTTTTGATAGCTGTCAATATTTAAATTGTATTTTATTATAGTTTGAATGGTTTTGTTAACATTAAAAATATTGTGTAACGACAATTTATAGGGACACTATAAAAAAAAACTTAGATTAACTTACATTTTTACAAATAACTGCTGCAGTCAAATAACAAACTGTGTAACGCCCGATTACGGATAATCTGTATTCAATAAAAATTCAAAAACAACAAAACCTTTAGACCTATTCTTAGTTCGCATATTATTCGTACTTTTATAATTCTGCAAAACGTGATGCTCTTAAGTGTTTGGTCTTTTAACAGAGTAACCCAAAAATAAATAAAAGTTGTGTTTGTAAACTAAAGAATTAGAACTCATTATGTGAACAATTATATGAACAACATGTATGAAAGTTTTCTTATATTTTCAATTTGAAGTAAAAAACGTTTTAGCATATAATATTTGCTTGATGCCAGAGCACTTTAATATTCATTAACAGCAAATATGATTATTATTTTACACAAAGGTTTTAGATGTACACATTTCTTTATCAATCTATCCTTAAGGTAGCGTTTTGTAATTTTCTTCAGTTTATTCATCAGACAAAGATTAGAAATAAAATATCTCTATTAATCATATCTAGAAAGAATTATTTATAAAAAAATACTTTTATTTAGAGACTAAATAATACATCATTCATTGACGTGTAAATTAAATATCACTGTTCTTTGATATAAAAGATAAATTATTTTCAATTACATGAAATAATTAGTTATTACAGATATTTAATAAAAATAAATTAGAGAGACTGTTTAATATTTTGCATCCGTAAAAAATATGGATAGAATTTGTTATTTACAAAAAGGTAACTGACCTATGAAGCAATTTGTTGGAAACTACATCTTTGCGCGCCCGACCACCCAAACAAGCTTTAAATCTTAGAAACGTCCCGACATTGGATAAACTGCGACCATCACTTCCCTCCGGACTTCACTGAATACAACTTTAACTTGTACATGAAAATCTAATATATTTAATATGTACGATATCGGCCATACAAAGATTTTATTGGCTCTGCGCTTATTATAAATCTAGAAAATGATCGAACAAATTCTCTAACCAAATATTTAGTTTACAAATATGCATCATATAATGCTACTTATTGATCAATGTTATGCCTCACTGTAAATTTGAGAAAAGAAAATTTAATCAAAATAACTAATAATTATTTTTATTTTTTATTAAGAAAGAATGACCCATTTGAAAGGATATAAATATATTAATAGGCAACCATGTTACTTGAAAATCCTTTTTCTCAGCTCGTGTGCATTGCAGGTAAAATCCACGGATAGTCTTAGAATATTTTCCTGCAGAAGTGCAAAATCCCTTCAAAAATTAAAAAAGGCTCAAAAATAAGCACAAATAATGAATTAAAAATTCTAGGAAATTTACATGAACCTTTTGGGTTGCCATGCTGGTGACGAAATAACATCGGTAACTAAACATAAAATCAAAACAAATGGAATACTACTACACAATCATCACATGTTTCATTTACAGTGTGGGGGTGAAAATAGAGAAGTCTGTACATTACATTTTTTTACAAGTTTTTGACCACTGGTTCTTATAAATACAGGCTATTGTTTCAAGTTAGGGAAAATAGTTGAATTAAAAATATACTATCTATGCAAGTGATTCTTGGAAACGATTCTACTTTTTTAAATATCTTTACTTCATTTACAACGTCATTATCTATATACAACCATATCACACGATATAGGTAACAATCACACCAATGAAATCTGTAATGATGAGGCTTACAGGGTAAAGCTGTTCAGCAAACATTACCTTCCATTGTTTCTATCGCTGTATTGTTGTCAACAATACATTCAGGTAGATTAACTATATCTCCCTAAGGGCTTGTCCAAGTAGGGTGGACTTGAATAGTGGTTGAAATGCTAGGCTTATACACGATTATACTGAATATCATGAACAAAGCTGGTTCCAATTCAAATATTCAATTAATGGCAATTGTAAAGTATCTTTTCCTGAAAAACTTGTAATTTTATTTTAAACCAGTAAACAAAATGATGGTGTAAATGAAAAATTACAAATTATTAATGGATTATAAAATATTCCTTGTGTATTGGACGATCAAAATACGTAAATTACGTACTTTAAGACACTTCAATAAATTTACTATACATTTAAACCTGAAATTGGATGTTAGTTAAACGCTCTCAATAGACTATAGGCATAATCGGTGTAGACGGAGTTAATTTGATATAATTCAAGTATTATCGAAGCACAATATATATTATGGTGCTCAGGTATAAACTTTTAAGAATGACTCCGAATCAATAATATGTTCTCCAGTTAGCAAAAAAATGTGGTAGAGCAAATTGTGTTATAAATGCTTTGAGAAAGATACATGCTGAAAGAAATGTGCGCATTATTGCCATTATGAATGAACAATCTTGAGCAAGGGCCAACTTAAGTTAGGATTCTTTCCAACTTTATACTTGGACTGTTTCCAAACGGAAGACAACATGATTTTAGTTGACCACTTCCCACAGTTTGGTCTACTGTGCCACTGAGAATAAAATACAAGTAGGTTGGAGTTTCGTTTTTAGCAATAGAGAAGGATAAAAAGGAATAATTACGTTCTTCATTGCGGATCTACGTTTTCATTCTCGAAATATTGCCCCAACTAGGATTTAGAACGCCAAAGAACCTATTTGCAAATACTGCAATTAGACTTTGACTCCATTTCAAAATATAAGTATATGCGTTTTATCTCCTGTTACGTTTTAATACACTGTTGTTTAAAATTTCTCTCAGTTCAGGGTAATTTTTACTGGTCACGTTTTACTATTACAAGGGGAAAGCTATATTTCTATATTCCATAAGTAGTTATTTATTTTAAAACAAGGTTTATAAGGTTGGTCAGATTAACAAGAGCTAAATTGTCAATGAAAATAATGAACTGTAAACATTCCTTGTAAACGATCTTTGTAAATTACAAAATGTATGTTCATTTTACCGGCTGTACAGATTTTTTGTACACTAAATTTGTTCCTAGAATGTATAGAAATAGTACCTTCTCTAATTCTGAAGTTTGCTACTAACAGATTCTCAAAATGCTCTCAGTGCCACTTAACAAGCCACTTTTTATGCATTTTTATTGAAGAAGATTTTGTGAAATCTTAGTTAAACGATCAATAAACCTTTTCAATCCCTGTAAGTATATAATGGGTAGACTGAAAGATTAAAAGCAAACCTATACTTAACCGTTACATGGTTAGTCATAGACAAAATTATTAATAATGTACATGAAAAAAAAATACTATTTGCTCCAATGGGGCTACATTAGTTTCTAGAAACACCAAACGTTTATTACTACTCCTTTCTCCATCAATTGCAAGCTAGGCACTCCAAAAAGAATTATAGACCAAACCTAACGCATGTAATGAAAGGTGGGAATAGGGTGGCTAAATTCAAGGGTTGACTGAGTCAATATTGAGCTAGAACCCTCTCAGCGATGTTGCTCCAGCTGATCACTTTTACTTGCCACTTATGTGTATTAATTGTCTGCTCTCATGACGTCATCAGCTCTCACATGTCCAATTATCATTTAATACTTATCAATTCCAAGTTTGCTTTTTGCAGACTTATCACTTCATTACGTTTAAGTTAATTACTACTTATTAAAAACTGATGTACTTACCGTTTCTTATCACTTACGTAGCCATCACTGTGTTACAACTGTATGTTTTTTTATCCATTGTGTACTTACCACATATTTTCACATGATTTGTTTTATAATAACTTTTTCTGATTAATTTTGAATCTTACATCGTGTACATTTATAGATAACTTGGACGCACGTATTTATCATTTGAACATATTTCACTTGTGTCTATATTAATTTTTTTCTGGTTACTTGTGTATTTAATTAATGTGATTAGCACGTCCGTGTTTCTTGCTTTTGTGTATATAACACATAAGTTTGTTAACAGTGTGATTATGTTATCCTTGTGTATCCACTTATCTTATCATCGTTTAGCAATAGAAAACAAGAATCAGATTAGTAATTCTTTATTAAGCAATACTAGGTTTTTTTAAGGTATGTGTTATTAGGTATGAGTTAAGGTAGTTGTACTGATTACACTACAAAAACTCTGAAAAAAACCATATTGAATTGAGTAAGTGTAAGGTACAAGTAAGTGTAAGGTGTGGCTTAAAGTATGTGGTCTGTTTTTTCTTTTGAATTAGCCAAAAACAAAATAAAATATTCAGTCTATATAAAAATACAATAACAATGACATCTGCCTAAACGCAATAATACTATGAGTTCCTTGCATCAGTCTATGAAAACCAATAGCGAAAATCAATTACGTTTGTTTTTACGTATACAATCATAGTTTCCATTTGTTTTCTGATTTCTGAGGGGTATATTAGAATGTGTCTTCAAAACAAACTAATTTGTTTCGTAATGAGATTCCAAAATAGTTGGCTAAACATTATAATTAAGTATGCAGATGATGTTTCAAGTTGAATGATGTTTTACAACTCGTCGTTTAATCTGTGTAATGAATAATATTGTATCGTGTTGAAGCAGTAACAGATTTGGTAAAATATAAAGTAATATTTTATATGATTTTATTTTAGGGATTAATTTTATTATAATCAATCTCTAAACTTTGTTTGATATAAGGCGTATCTGCAGACTCATATTCAATATCGTGCATCAGGTTTTACCTCAGGCTATGAATGATGGTATGTGCTTTAACTCAACGAGATAGGAAGTTTTAGTTTATAGGATAGTATGCAGTGGATTATATATAATGTTCTACTCCAAGATAGCAAACTTTGATGTAAATATACTTCGTAGAGTTTTCTTATCATGAGGAACAACTTATTTTGCCCATTATGGTAAATTTCAATACATATCAATATTTTTTAAGTATACAAAAATATGATTAATAACAACATTTATTCTTTGTACGAATCTGGTAGGATATTATAAGCAAAATGACAAAACATATGTTGTTCCATGATAGGACAGGCTAAAATATATGGTTCAATAGCTTAAACCAAAAAAAATACAATCATCAATTAATTGTAATCCAAGCTTTGTGTACCCTTTTAACATAATTTGTTATGTAATATGAGATTGAGCATAATATTTTAGCAATATTCTAATATACCAATAGCAATATACTAATATTTTAGGAAAAACTCAGTCGTTGATAAAACACTGTTTTTTTCGCGTAGAACTTGTAATATTGATAGTGTTTAAATACCCTAGCGTACACCTATATGATACCTATAGGATACTCGCGGTTGTACAATGGCCTCCTTCAAGAGATCAAATGTTCAAAATCGTACAACACATTCAGGGCCGCAATGAAAAAAAAACAAATGTAAAATGTATATTGTAATTATTCTGTTGCAATTTGTTTGTATATACTTATGTAAATATATTAGGATAGTTTAGATTTAGTGACTTGAGTTAGTTTGAAAACCATGTATTATGAAACTCGCTCGCAAATAAAGGCCTTTTTTATTTATTTATTTATTTATTTACTTATCATGGGGTAAAATCTTTTTTAACGATTTAGCTTATGTTACAGGGAAAAAATAATGTTAATATGTCATGTGATGTTTATAAATAATATTTTAAAAATAAACTCTGACGAATCGGAAATATACGGAATAAATCCAAGGTCAACGTTTGTTATTATTAATTCACTACTATTGATAACATAAATACCTAAATAATTATAATATTACCAATACAGTTCCTATCTAGTAACAGTAATATTGCATCAATGTATTGTTAGTCAGAGAGTTTGGATTAGTTCCAGGAATATAAACAACTACATAAATATGTTGTTTATGATCCTGTACACTTGAACTTGCTTACAATGTCTGCGATATGATAGTGAATGGTATCTGAACATGCGTTTTGAGAGTATTTTTAGAACGTGTTGAAGGAATAACTTCATAGATTGGCAGTTGTACAAGAATATTGCGTCTTGTATGGATTGTACTGGATCACCTTGTGAGAAAAAGCTATGAAAAATTAAAGAACAATTAATTGTTTTCAGTTGAATTATTTTAAACTGTAATTAACAATCCAAAATTGATTGCCCATTTTAATTGCTCATTTTAAAAATAAAAATCTTCATTTAAATTAATGGTACCAAAAGATTTTCTTAAATCATTGGACACATTTTATTAGTAATGTTTATTATTTGTGTAATCTAGATTTTACAAATAAAAAATATTCTTCAATAACAGTATTTCGTGTTAGAAATGTGTTAACTGGTTCCACTTAACTCAACACTAATTGGTTGTTACTTGCTGGCTATTTATAAAAATAACTAGATATTCCTTAAAAACATAAATCTTTATACTCTTATAACGGTCAATTTTATTCTTATATCTAACTGGTTCATGCATAGTATTATTCGAAATAGATTGTGTTCAGTATTGTTTATCTTCTTATATAATTTTAATCACGACAATACAGAATCACAATATTTAAGGCTTAGAAGAACAATCAACTCAATTTAAAACTAGGTTATAAGAATATTGTTACTATGTTTCAGAAAAAGTACAGCCTTTATTTTAAAAACCATTATAAAACGAGAAAACATTTAATTTCTCAAAAAAAAAGAATTCTTTACTGATGTTTTTTAATAATTACTAGAACAAACTGATAAAAAAATCTGATGTCCAATATATCTGCCAAGTGGCTTGGTGCTGCCTCATTCTTCTCTTAGCAGTCTGGTCACGGTTTGAATTTAAATTAGATTTTTTGTTCAACCATTATAAATATTCTGCAAAACCAACAGCGAAATAAATGCCTCTGATAGTATGATAATAATAGAATTTTCAAGTGTACATTAAAACCACATGTGTGGGATCTTAGAAAAACTAAAGACTTTTTATTTAGTTGAAGTAGGTATATACTGTATATATTACAATGAAAATAATCGTTGACATTAGAAATATGTTTAATTAAAACTATTTTTTGCACTGTATAAGAAATATTTCACATAAAACTAATAAATCCAAATATTTATTAAACCTGAACTGCTTCCTTCCAGACATATGATTGAAAACTGATAATTTCTTTCTCAAAGTGGCCAGAAAGGGATCAAAACCTTTTCTAGGATGGTCATTCGTTGGTGGTGTTTCATACACCATAGTAAATATTTCTGTAGTATTTGGATTTCTAGTGAATTTTTCTTCAAAGCAGTCACGCTTTGTTCATAAGGCGTGCAAACAATGATTTTGTATTCTTGATGACATGACGTGAAGTTTAAATACACGTAAATACCAAAATACAACCCCTAATTGTGATTTCATGTACATTTAAAGATACTTGACCACATAAAATGTTCAATTGCCACATATTTAACGAACTATTCGAAACAAAATAGAGACTACTTTTTGTTATTATTCTGCCAACGACTACACTACGACTATATTATTGTGGTTACTTCCAATTATACAGGGTGGCTGAAAAGTAACTTGCACCCCCCTTTAACTTTTCAACCAATTGAGATATTTGAAATCGGTTTGCGGCAACCTTCTTAAATATGATGGGCCACAATATTTATGGTCAATTTTGAAAATTTTGCCCTTAGGGGTAACGGGGGTAGGGGGTAGCTCAACATTTTCAAATAAAAAGTATATTCAAGTTTGGTATAATTTTACAGGTCTTGACGAAACATGAACATTGACATAAAGAAAACAAAAATCGGCTCACTAATAACAAAATGGCGCCCTAAAACGTTTCAAATCCAAATAACCATGAGGGTGGCAAAAAAATTAACTTGCACCCTCTTTAACTTTTTAACTATTTGAGATATTTGAAATCGGTTTGCGGCAACTTGTTTGGAAATGAAGGGCTACAATAATTATGGTCAGTTTTGAAAATTTTGCCCTTAGGGGTAGCGGGAGTAGTAGGTAGCTCAACATTTTCAAACAGCAAGTATAGTCGAGTTTGGTATCATTTTGTAGGTCTTGATGAAACATAACAATTAACATAAAGAAAATAGAAATCGAACGATTAATAACTAAATGGCAACGCAAAATTACTTTGAATAACCATTGTCTTAATCATTTTTAAATGCCATTTTGTTATTAATGGTCCGATTTCTATTTCCTTTATGTTAATTGTTATGTTTCGTCAAGACCTACAAAATGATACCAAACTCGACTATTCTTGTCATTTGAAAATTTTGAGCTACCCCCTACCCCCGCTACCCCTAAGGGCAAAATTTTTAAAATTGACCATAATTATTGTAGCCCCTCATATCTAAGAAGGTTGCCGCAAACCGATTTCAAATATCTCAAATGGTTGAAAAGTTAAGTGGGGGTGCAAATTACTTTTCTGCCACCCTGTATAACAAAATATTATTTAATAAAAGTGATTTATTTACTTTTATACTTTATATATATCTCGCAAGTGGAATGTTGAAATAACACTTATAAAAGACATCATGTGGTCTTCAGACTTAGTTCTAAGTATTCAGAAATTAAAAGTTTTGATTGTTCGTCCAATATTGTTTATACACCTGAAAGTTTACTGTATTGAAAATATTTTCTTCGCAAACTTTCTATGAACTCCGACAGTGTCTTGTAATCGTATAACCCACGACAAGTTTAGTATGAAACTTTGACAACATGTTAAGTTGTTGAGGTTATGAGATTAACACTTCAAAACTCTGTGTTTTAGATGTTGTACATCTAGGTAGAAGTTATGAGTAGAATACATAGTGAGCTTTAGATTACAAAGTGTATAAAATAATATACGGTAATCGTTTAAGGATTTCCACGAATATAAATGACTAAAATTTCGATATTGTTGCCAAACAAAAAGATTAAATGGTAGGAGATACTTTGATTACAAACAATTTATATTTAAAAATATTTTAAAATATATAATTTGGTGAGCATTAAACAAGTTTAGGCCTAGTAAATAATTCTCCAGGGCAAAAAACTCTTTAGTCAAACAGGTTTTTCATAGAATTCATAGTCATATTAATCCTGTCAGGCATATTAATCAGGTTGATAAAATATTCAGGTTTGAAGCTCTACTTTCTAGGCTTGAATATTGAACACAACGTTCAACCAAACCCATTAAAACTTAGTTTTGGCTAACTTGTACCTTATTACGTAATCATAACAAGACCGTCGAAATGCCTAGAACATTAACCACATTCCTCAATAGTACGAACAGATCAAAATTTTTTTCAATTATATCCAATAAGCACATTGTTTCATTTGCTTGTGCAATATAACAATGTAACAATAACAACAGCTGATGTAATTTAGAACAATATATTTTTTTATATATTTATTTAGTGGATCGTGATTATTAATATTTTTTACATTGTATAACTACACAAGAATCAAGCGTGGTCATGAATCAGAATACAACAAGTAACTATTATCATAGAAGAGACACTCGTTTTATTTATCCAATCTAATCTAAAGTTTGCTTTTAAGATTCATTTATGGTGTTTTTGCTACCTGCGGGGCCTCCTACAACCTATAGGATTTTCTTTATTTATAAACATTTAAATTAGCCAACATTTGCTTGTATTTTTTTGTGTTGCCTTAATGCATGCACATTAATAAATATAAGCTATCATGTTGGCTTTCGATGGATAAAAGAAATTATTCATTCTTTCGGAAAATTCTAAATAATTATTTGAATAGATGATACATCCGCTAACGCTTATTTTGTGTGTTCTGACAAAAAACTGATTCACTTCTACTAATATGATTTTAGTACACTTATGACTAACTCTATTTCTTCAGTATGTAGGAAAATCATAAGATCTATAATGTATGCATATGGTTTCTATATGGGGAAATATAGCATTTGTTTTATTTATCAAATAACCTAAAGAGAATTCAATAACAGATGTAACAAAACTATAAAATCATAAGCAGATCTACAAGAATGATAAACCCATATAGGAGAATGTTTAATCTAAGGCAATTCACTCCCACAAAAAGGAGGTGCCAGTATCAACTTCTGTCTGGGTGTAAACAACAGAGGTATTGACGACACCCCCCCCCCTTTAACACCAATCCCCCCCCCCCCACCAAACACAAAAATGAGCTGCAGAAGTCACTGACTACACGTGTTATATACATGACCTTTTTGAAATTTCAGTATATGTTGCTTATTTGATTTTTATTGATTTTTAAGTTTTTTTATACTAGTAATTGTATACCTAAAAATACTATATAGTTTTAATGCCTAAAATTAATGTATGAGTATTTAAAATAATGCCTAAACCTTTTTTTGTGTTTTCATTATAATCACCAGCATTTATTGCGTAGTGTGCATGTTTGTTTGATGTTCTGGATATGGACATTTTATGTAGTGTTTTGACATATTTTTCATATAACTGAAATATTGTTAATTATTTCATTTCTACTTTAGATAGTGTTCATATTTGTGTTCTCGGTATAGATACATCCAAAACATGGATAAATATGTAAATACTTCCTGTTTATTAATTTTATATCAGTTTTGACACCTTTAATCTATTTTTTACTATAGGTAAGATTCACTTACTTTTGCCTGAAGGTGTCAAATGTTTACTTATGCTGTACATGTTTCGAGCTACTTACAGCTCATCTTCAGCAGCATTCTTGAATTTAAAAAATACACATCAAACGATGTTTGTCAACTATTTACAGTTTATATATACACACACGAACACACGGAAATATATACAAAGAACACAAGAATGCTGCTGAAGATGAGCTGAAGATGAGCTGTAAGTAGCTCGAAACATGTACAGCATATATTAACATCTGACACCTTCAGGCAAAAGTAAGTGAATCTTACCTATAGTAAAAAAAAAAATCCTGTTTATGTTTCGGTGTCCAATAATTTAGACAAATCACCTTGATATTGCAAACCTTAAAGAATAAATACAACCTGATAACGAATTATCTTACTTATATTATAAATCTGAAAGTTTGTGAGTTTGTGTGTATGTTTGTGTATGTGTTGCTCAATCACGCATAAACTACTTGACGGATTGGGCTGAAATTTGGCATGCTGATAGCTCACATTCCCGATTAACATTAAAGCATATTCTTATCTCAAAAACCCTTTCGGGCTCCGCCCCAGTGGCTCTGTAGTTCCCCATGTTAATCTTATAATTTTTCATATTTAAAAGGAATTAATGAATCTTATGTTTCGGTGTCCAATAATTTAGACAAATCAACTTGATATTGCAAACCTTAAAGAATAAATACAACCTGATAACGAATTATATACACATATTTCCTAAAATGGATCCATAATTTGTATTACATTTTCTATAATTCATGTGGTGTTTGATAAGAACTTAAAAACATAAATTACTAAATTGTGGAAACTTAACATCGTTACCCAGAGGATAACTCGTGTTATGTATTTCAAACATACTTCAGAAACAACTAAATAATCTGTCGATGTTTTGATGGATGGTGGAGATACATCAAACACGATAAGTTCAATCGTTCACATTTCTCATACGAGTTTATGCAGGTTATATCTTACGGCTTGTATACCAAATAAAATAGCTGGTGATGGTTTTGCTACATCAAATAATATATTTTTCTATTTACTTTTTAATAGTAATTCCATTTTTTTTACTCTAGATTTTGAACGTAGTAAACCATAAACTGAGCTTACCCTATTTACATAAGTGGTTTTGTTAATATATTGCGTTCAAAATGAGACGGTTCAAAGAATTTTATAACTAAAATAATCCTGTATTTGCAACAATCGGTCATGCCAAAAAACGTAAAAAGAAAAATTACAGTTTAGAAAATACAGGAAAATCTGTTTATAGCCTTAAGGATAATATAATTTTAACATAAAAAGATTAAAATGATCCTAGAGGGGAAACCTTGAGATCCACTCTTCAACAAAAATATAACTAAGTTTTTAATTAAAGACTATTTTAATAACGTATTTCCCCTTAGGACGAAATTAAATTAAAAGCCGATTAAAAAGTAAAAGTAACATACATTTTTAATTATGTTTATGTATTTTATTTAAAAACTGTGAGTTTTACATAGTCAAAGCTTAGTTTCAACATATCAACAGTACTGTACCAAAAAGGTTGAGGATCTAAAAAAATATAAATAACTTAACATAAACAACTCCTTTCATTCATCGGTTTTTGAATAAAAATTTCTGACTTAAATTATGCTTACTTAAAAAAGTGTATATGAATACATATGTAGAGTTAAACCAAGAAAGCAGTTCTCAATGTCAAGTAAATTAGTCAAAGTCGGTTTCTTAAGATTCAAGATTCAGTATCTTAGTTTACCAGTGTAATCTATACAAGCTGGAAGGTATTAAGGATATGACTGGGAAAGTAATCAACCTTAATGAAGGGGACGGATCCAACTCATATAATGTACACATCCGTGGTATGAAGTTACTTCCCTAACACTAGATATTACTTTCATCCTGGTTTGTTGGTGGTTACTGGTTTTTGTAATGTATGTGAGCATGAAATATTTTCGTTTAATTTTTGTGGAAAGGGTTTCTTAAAACAAACACAAATTTTGGAATTCTTGAGATTCACATGTAAAGATTGGACCTGAATAATACGTAACTTTATTATTAATATCGTTTAGGGGAAAAAATTTAAGTTTGAAATTTGAGAAGGAATCAAACAAAAACTTTTGGTTCCACGTTCAGACTGTCACATCTGATTTTTGTAACAAATATAAACAAAAATACACTGCAATATTGTTTTGAGTATTTAATACAATATTATTTAACTAATAAATACATTTGAAACGTTTACATAATTATGATAAAATCATAAGAAAGAGCTTAGTATACTTACAGTATTTTTTGTAACTGCAAAATATTCCTTGGTATTCCTAAAACCAATAAATAAAATTGTTAGTTATTAGAAACAAAATAGTTTTTCCAATATGAATAACATTATTCTGTATTTTATTTTATATTTTAAGCTTTCTAATCATAAAAGTTCTCCTTTTACTGGCGGAATTTTTAAAATCTAAATCGCGTTGTATACCCACGAAAAATAGAATGGTGTGTTTCTGTATTGTGTGGATTTTGAATAACTGTAATATACACGAAATAATGTGAATATCCAATTAATTAAACCAATTTTAGCAACCAGTAATACCAATGAGTGAGTTTGTTTTAAACTGATGCTCATATAGATTCAATCAATTAGATTTAAATTTATGTATATAAATAAATGTCTACAAAATGTCTTTTTGACCAACGGGAACTTTAAAATGAAAAAGTATATCAGTTCCAGGTCCAGGTCTTACCAAGAGACCTATGGTAATAGCTACTCCCCTATAGGGAAACTCGCTAAAACGTAAAGATTACTCAAGTCTGTAAAATATTATCTGTTGTCTCGCATTCGGCTCGAACGTAAAACCACAACATAGTACCTTAAAGCCCTTAATAACAAATAAAAGTACACGGATTTGAGTTTACAAAATGTACCCTGGGTAATTTTTCTCATCTGACACAATCTTGAGTAACAATATTTTGACATTTCTTCCCCGAGCAGTAAACCTCACGCACTCTTGCATGTTGAAACACACAAAGTACATTAACATCCACCCATCCCTTCGCCTAACCATTTATCACCCTGATGTATTAAGGTTTCGTCTTTCCCTATCCTGAGTTTTCAGGCCAGGGATCTTTGTAATTACCCATCAACAGTAGAAATATTTAGTAAATTGATTTCAATGCAACTCCTGAATTAATAAACATCTATAATTCATTAATCTTCTTTGTCCAATTATTATCAAATACAGGTAATTTTTACTGAGTTTTGTTCTTCTATCACACATAGCCTAAACTACTGCAACTAATCAATTCATATATAGTAAAAACGTTAGTTCCTATGTTACGCAATTGGTTTTAAAGATTAAGGTAATGTATCGATATTACCATAGTTAACTCAATTAATTATGTCTGTTTTTCTTATGGTAATGCATTATATTGTGGAAACATAAATATAATTTATTACTAGGGCTGATACGATGATTTACGTTTCTTAAGTGGTTTTGAAGGACCAAATTTGTTAATTTAGCAAGCAAGCCGCGTTAGCAAAGCACGAATAAATCTGTTAGTTAAAAATAAGTAACTGTTTGCATTTTATAATTTGTTTTACTGAAAACCCATTAACTTGCAATAACTAATATCAATGTTGTTATAAGTAGTGTAAATTTAGTATTTACTTACAATATTTAACTGAAGAATACATATGATATTTTGGCATAAATATAATATTATTTACACAAATTCTATTACTTATTTCATTATATTTTACATTTTAAGCTCATCAGGTAATTATTAAGAAAATATATGTTTAACTGATCTCCAAATTATGTGGAATATATATATATTTTTTTAACTATTTTTACTAAGTTACTTTTTGGCTACTTTTGATCTACCTTAAGTTTCCCAAATTTGTATGTAGAATGTGCTCCTGTATCTTCATATCTCTCAGAGCCAAGCTACATCAGAGTAAGTATATCGCAGGTCCTGATTGCGTCTCAGAGTCAAAATTAAGGTGAGTGCTGGTAAACCAAATATATATTTCCATCTTTGAAGTAAATATTTTTGTAAAAGAATCTCGCATCTCTACCTGTATACAAAGCTTAGAAAGTGCTTTTAACTATATAGCATGAACAAATTTCTAATCTTAACTAGTACAGTATTTTATATATTGTAAGGGACAATACTAGTAAGTATTTATTTTCTAACTCTTATTTCCTGGATACAATTTTAGAATACACGGATTAGATTATTTATGACGATTATTACAATGCAGTAATTTTTTTTTTTTTTTTTTTTTTTTTTTAGGGTGAGGAGGGAAAATGCTTTTACGCACACAGGTAGCCAGCCTGTAGTGTGAGACTCCTGAGTTTATCACAGACTACTCACTAAAAAACCCCCTCTACTCTGTCGGACACAGACCTGGGATTGTTTGTCACATTACTTCAAGTCAGGCCAACATGTGACCTAAGCCCACAGGGCTCGCACCGTTTCTGGCATTATTTATTTTTTGACCTACACCGCATCCCGGTCGAGGTCAAGCTTCTTGGCGCGGAGAACACCCTGGATGTAAAGTGACACACAGGTCCAATTGTCCTCACCTTCCATCATCATCGGTATGACTGTGTCCACCGACAGCAGTCCTACGAACTGTTGGGCCTCTAGGCGGGGCCTTTCCCAATGCTGGCAGTGGAAGAAAGTGTGTTCCACGTCATCGGGAATGCCTGGGCGGTATATGCAATCGGGTGACACGGCTTTGCCCATCCTGAACAAATACGACCGGAAAAAGCCGTGACCCGTCAGAAATTGGGTGAGATAGTAGTTTACCTCTCCGCACCGCCGATTAACCCAAGGTTGGACCTGCTGTATCAGTCGCTTGGTCCAGAGCCCCCTTGTCTCCTGTTCCCAGCTCTCCTGCCACAGCTGGAAGGTCCGGGTGCGTTCCTCAATTCTTGCCTGGTCCTCCCCACGGCGCTGATAAATTGCCTTCCTCTCCGCCGCCAAAAGTTTGACGGGGATGACTCCAGCAACCACCAGGACGGCGGGTTCGGACACTGTTCGATAGGCAGATGCTACCCTTAGTGCTGCCTGACGCTGCACTCGGGCGAGCCGCATCCTATATATCTCCTTATTGAGAGCGTCTGCCCAGACTTCCGCACCGTACAGGAGCACGGACTGGACCGCAGACATCAACAGCCTTCTGCGGCTGGACCGCGGACCTCCGACATTGGCCATTAACCGACTAAGGGAAGAAACCATTTTGGCGGCCTTGTCCGCCGTACGGGTGATCTGGTCTCGCCAGCTGAGCTTGCTGTCCACCATGACCCCAAGGTACTTTGCGGCACGAGTGGTTTGGACTTCAACGTTCCCCACCATCAAAGGCACGATGGTGTCAATCCTCTTTTTAGTCAGAATCACAATCTCAGTTTTGCTCAGAGCGAGCGAGAGACCATGTTCTGCCATCCATGCGTTAATGGTTCGCATGACTCGATTTAGTTTCAGCTGGGCAAGCTCAATGCTACGTGCAGCTATTAAAGCTGCAACGTCATCTGCATACCCAACTAGGACAGTTTCCTCAGGCATCTCGTATCTCAAGAGGCTGTCGTAGGCGACGTTCCAGAGGTCCGGGCCCAGTATGGATCCTCGAGCAGCACCAGAAGTTACATCCATCGTCCTGGAGCCTTCTCTAGTGTCGTAAATGATGAGGCAGTACCGGAGGTAGTCCTCTATCATGCGCATGAGGTATGCCGGGGCGTGGAAAGTGTTCTCCAGTGCGTCCAGCATATCGCACCACCTCGCGGAATTAAATGCGTTTCGCACATCAAGTGTTACAAGCAGCACAACCCGACGAGAATAGTTGTTAAACTCCTCAGCTCTCATTACGGCTCGCTTTACCTCCTCAATAGCGTCAACCGTTGACCGTCCCTTCCTGAAGCCGTACTGACGAGGGGATAGATTTTCTGCAGCAACCACGGCTGAATTCAGTCGGAAACGGATCAACTTTTCCAAGACTTTCCCAGCAGTGTCCAACATACAGAGAGGTCTGTAAGAGGAGGGTAGGTCTGGGTTTCCTTTTCCTTTCCCCACGAGCACAAGCCTAGCTGTTTTCCAGCAGAAGGGAAACTTCCCCTCGGCCAGACAGGCATTGTACGTGCTCAAAAGGATTTGTGGGTTTATTGAAAAGACTTTCTTCAGGGCCTCACCAGGTACCCCATCCGGTCCAGGAGCCTTGTTGTTCTTCAGGGATAGAACGGCCGCCTCCAACTCCTCGAGACTGAAAAGCGGTACGTCGTCCACCCTTCCGAACTCCCGCAATGGGCGCAGTGTGTGAGTCGGGAAAAGGGACTTTACAATCCTCTCCATAGAGGCCCCGTCCATAACGGAAGGTGGAGAGCGGGTGCCAAGCTTCTTGGTTACTATCTTGTAACCCAGGCCCCACGGATCGGAATCGACATCGTCCCTTAATTTCTCCCAGCAACTGCGTTTGCTCCGGTTAATGGCCCGGCGAAGAGACGTCCTAGCCACCTTGTAAGCGTCAGACTTAAGACGTCTATCTTCAGGTTCTCTGGCCCTGGTAGCAAGACGTCTGGCTCTCAATGCTGCCCGTCGCAGTTCTGCGATCTCGGTTGTCCACCAGTACACAGGTCGCTTATCGCACCGGGATCTCCTGCAAGGCATTGACTCTTCGCAGGCCGAGACTATCAGCCTCATCAATGATGTAACTGATGTCTCTGCGTGAGCCACGCCAGATGCAGCAGGTACCACTGGCTCTCCCCGTAGTATGACTTCGGTGAATTTGGCCACGTCCAGCTTTTTGGTGTTCCACCGAACGGGCACCTTCCGAGACACGGTAGCTTGTCTCTGATGACTATCCATGACATCAAAAATGATGTACTGGTGGTCACTGGCCGTATAATCCTCTAGGACTCTCCAGGCTCGTATCCTCGGCAAGAGGGACTCAGATGCAAGCGTGATGTCTGGGATCGTTCCCCTCATTCCGGGACGCTGGAAAGTTGGCGTGTTGCCCTCGTTTATGACAACAAGTCCAGCCCTGGCAGCAAAGTCCAGGATGTACTTCCCCCGGGAATTAGTGAGAGTCATTCCCCACTCGACAGCCCTAGCATTGAAATCCCCCGCCACGACAACGTGCCCGGCGGTATCGCGCACGCTCTCTTCCAGGCGGTCTATCTTTCCACGAAAGTCACGGATAGCCTCGTTGGGGGTATGCAGTCAATAGCATCGAGATAAACCTAAATATTAAAGATAGGGTCTTGTATCTAATCCCTTCAAATGTTTTTATGTTAACTGCTGATTTAAATTTTATTTTAGGTCACATTCCGTTGTTCACATTTTACTTTTAACATTTGGTAATATATTTCCACAAATATTTTAAATTTGTTTCACAGTGCGTTGGTGTTCATGAGTCATAATTCATGAAAATGTGTAATGGCATTTGCCATTATTCCAATGCTTTATATATATTTCATAAAACCTTGTTGTAGTTAATACTTTATAATATTTTTATAACTGAAAAAAGAACACATATTCCTTACCAACGTGTTTTAACCTAACAAAACATAATCTTAAGTTTACAAGAAATATTCCAGAGGTACGTACATTTTTCTAACAAAACAGTTTGTTGTTTAGTCTATTAATAACGTCCGCAGCTACATAACCCCTCCTAAGAATTTAGAGGTAATATTCTAGACCTCATTGTTCAGTACTCTGTTAATGTTGCAGGCGTTGATGAATGGACCGTAAAGATGTTCTGGTACAATCCACAAGCCAACAGAAACTATGCATTTTAGTACATAATGCATTCTAGCCTTCCCGCTGATTGACAATTGCACAGTTACACAGAATTTGCTTTGGCAAATAATTACGACAGTTAAATGTCGTACGTGTTGACCAATTTTAGCAACGGTAACCGACTATACAAAAATGTCACCTCTAAAGATAACATTTCATTCCACCAACCTTATAGGGGTCAATCCATTTACTTTTGGTCTCTGAAGTGGGCATCCTATTTATAAGAACTAACAGGAGCTACTGTTGTTATTAAAAGATACATTTTCGAATAAGCCACTTAGAAAGTGTGCTAAGATTTAAGTACACACACTTTCTTCCAATAAATTGTTATTCTGGTAGATTATGAGACATAAAAGATTATGTAACAGTTTACAATAAATTATCCACAAATTCATTGAAGATTGACGTTTTCGACAGAAAGTGGCAACCTACATTAGCTTGTTTGTCGGAGACTCAATGTACTACCTAAATTAATATTTATATTAAAAAGAATATGGCACGAAATTTAACTTTGAATGGATTATTTGTTTTAGCCATTCATCTATGTTAATAATTGCATCAGCGTTTTCAAACACCTTTCCTATACACTTTTAAGTGTATTTTTGTATGTACATATATTCCAAGTATGTAGTTTCTAACTTGTTGTACACTTACATTAAGGAAAGATGAAGGGAAGATTCTTTATCCGGGAGTTACTCCCGAAGTAAACAGTTAACCCAGTAGATAAATGTCCTCCTGTTTACTTGCATGATAAGAATGAGCTCGAAGATCCTCTTAATTTAATGAAGCAAGGCAGCATCTAACAATGATTCTTTGATCAAAACTTACACAAGTACTTGAAATTCAATTGAGAGATTTTGTTAAACTAAGTAAGTAAAAACGTGTAGAAACGCTCGTTTTTTAATAAAAGGGTTACCAATGACATATACAAATAATTATATTGGTTAGAAAATCTTTAAAAAGCTTCAAAAGGTCAACCCAAGGACATATATTTAAAGCGACCATAACAAAAATTTAAAAAATCAGCTGATATAAACAATTTAAGATTTATAATGTTATCAGATTATATTGAGATTAGTGACATTGGATATTACATGCTAAAGGTAAACATTTGTCCAGTTGTATCAATAGATTAAGAGAGAGGGGTTATAAAAAACTGTTATTTCTCATCAGATCAACATTAAAGTGTGTGGTTGATGTGTGTCAGACTTATAGTTCAGTTTTATCAAGTCTGTGTTACTTAAAAACGTTAACATGTATATGAATTAGACTAATCAGTTTCGATAAAATGAATACTAATAGTTAACACTGACCCACGTCACCTGCACAACCAAACCAGCTGTAAAATTTGAAACACAGATGAAGAATTTACTTGATTTCTATGAGTCACTCACACTATTCCAAATAAAAGCTATCGTATATTAGAAAATTGGCTTACAAAATGATCCTTTATGCAGATCAAACAATATGAAATTTACACATGCACTACAAACAATGAAAATTTGTTATAGCCCAATTTAAGTTCAATGCTTAACCTTATTTTAGTTATGGTATACATAATTTCCGGCTGAAAATAGTTAGGTTTTAGTGCATAATAGAATATATTAAATTTTTGTATTATTTTTTGTGTTGAATTGATAATACATTATAATTCAATATTTTGTTTTGTTTGAGATAAATGATATAATCTTAATATAATTGAAATAATGTTGAAATGAAAGAATTTTTCTTACTTTTGGATTGTCTTTCGAAAAAGTGTTTAATAGAAAGAAGAAACGTGCCACAAGAGAGAAAATGTCCTCTTAAGACCCACAAGCCCTTCCAAGATGTACAATTACCTCTTACAAGTTTCATCCTCTCTACTCTCATTTGGACTCATGCTGTATGGAAATGTGTTGTTCTTGTAAGACAACAAAGGTATTATTAGTAAATATTGTAATTGGGAAAAGGTTTTGCCTTAAATATAATGTTGCTATTTAATTAGCCTTTTCCTCTTGGTTTGCATCAGTAATGCTGTTCAAGTATTATCTATGTCTTTTTTTGAAGCTCAAGAGTATATTTTTGGCATTTGGTAATCACCTACTTTAGTATAAACGCTGTAAAATAATATTCAAAACTTGTTTTTATTCTTTGGACCTCAACAGGGTGGCAAGTCTCAAAAGAAAAATAACTCGAATCTTTGAATCTGCATTGATAACTGTTTCGAACCCCGTTAAAAATTAATTGTACACCTGGATCTGTTTCACAAATATATTTTGTATTTTTTAATCTTGCGTGGTACAGAATAACATGTACAATGTTTTTTGTAAATGCAAACAAAGTAAATAAACCAATGTAAACATTGATTTTGTTTTTGATAATCAACAGTTACTTAATAATTTTAAACTACTTATATTATTATAATATTATTATAATATAATTATATTATTATACAATATTATCCCACTCTATAAATAGCTTCTATCTCAAATCCGTTCTAAAACAAGAAAAGTACATTTTGTTAATTTTCATTGGATACTCATAAAAGAACAGAACAGTGACGAAAAACCAGCTTAAATAAAAAACCACCGTTATTGTTAAACATTTTTCAATAATAACCATCGTACGATATTTGGTACAATTTAGGGTAACACTTACACTTCAATACCACTAGTGTAATTACAGTCAAATTACTTTTTATAGTTGAATTTGTTCTGCTACCGTATTTAATTTAACTAAAGAACTAGTTAAAATATTTTTGTAAGTTCATTTTGACTCAATCAACTTAGTACAGTCAATGATTATACAATGTCATCATGCTCTTATAAAACTGGTTAAGTAATGCAAAAACAATTGAAGAAACTGATTTATTGTTCCATAACATTTTTCTTCTTCAGTTTGTTTATTTATCTCAAGATATGTATTTTCCAGCGCCTCGGGTCGCAGTAAACAAAATAAATGATTTCTCTTGGAGCAGCATAGTGGCCCAGATCAACTCTACGTGAAGGCGTTTCCCCATAAACAAGGGAGGCTTCGACATCCCCTCCCCTCAATTTTCCTTCCCCAGCCTCCTTTTCCTCCCATTGTCAGTTACAGTAATTGTCACGTGCTTCCTAATAATATTGAAAATTGTTCGTATTTATTTACCGACATTTTTAATTTTGTTGTTGCGCATATCGATAGTGAAAAGTAATTGCTTACTACTGAAAATTCTGTCATCGCGCAGAATTTAAGTTGTAGATTCCCGTCTCTAGTTATGAAAATAACCAGGATGTAGTGACGGGTTGGATATTATGGTTATTTTGACATGCTGTCAAATCACAAAAGAGCTTATCGACGTAAGTCCTGACCCCACAACCACACCTATAGTGTGAGCCTTACTGCTTTGCACATTATATAATACTACTTATGTGTTATACTATCTATACAATCAAGCGTATATACTTAGTTTTATGGTTATCCAAGTTTGTAACACACTACTAATGGAAATATTTATTAATTTTTATGGGTGATCTCACAGAGAGAATTTTCTTTAATTTACTTTTAAGAGAAAAGTAATTGGATATATTTTTAATACAATGCATGTTTACCAGTGGTTAAAGACGGTGGTAAAGTGTAAAAAAATGTTTTTTAATATGTGTATCAATCTAAGCCTTTAAACCCTTTATCCATCCCTACATAAAACTACTATGAATAAAAAAAAATTTAATTTAATGAAAAACACATATTTTTGTTTCAGTTGAAGCCGAGGAGCTGGTTTCTTTCTGTAAGTAAATCATTAATATTTTTTTACTTTCCTCATGCTTACGCTAAAATTGGTTTTCGTGAAAAATGTGTAAAAAATGATTCAGGAATTTGGGATATAATTCCTCATTCCTAAATAAATAATAACATATCAACACTTTACTTAACACACACACACACTTACTTAACACTTTAACTTTAAATAAACATAACCTTTTTTCTGTCTCTGGGATAAGGAATCATATCCTAAAATGCTGAGTCGGTTTTTTTGACACCCTGTAAACGAAAACTTATGTTAGTTTGTTTAAGCATGAGAAAAATGTAAAAGGCCACTGACACTTTTCAAACTACGAAACATTTTTTTATATAACGTAGTGAGAATTTATTATAGTACTCATTTGACAATAAGTCATTGATTGCATAAATTAACGTTAATACACCACTTAAAACAATTAATTTGTAAAATGATTTTTCATTATTTACATAGTTTCTATTTTACTTGTGAAGTAAAATGCCTTTATGTAAGTATAAGCTTGTTGTACCCCCTACCTCAGAACCCAGCATCGCTGGGAAACAAAGAGTGAAACGAAGTATTGTTTGGACTCGACAGCAAACGAGCCTTAAATCTCTCCCGTGTCCAGCGAAACAGGTCCTGCCGGACAAATAAAACTTTCATATTACACAGAGTATAGGTATTCTTTTCCTGTATATTTAACTTTTAATCAAAGAAAAGTTTATTCTTAAAAACCTTAACTATATAATCTAGACGCTTATCGTAATATCGAACCATAGTTTGTTAACTTGCACAATTTCGTACAAATAAGTTGTTATTAATATTACAAACAGATAAATGTATTAAAACTGTAAACTTTGAGTAAGATGAATGTTAAATTAATACTGGTATTAGAAATCATTTCCCAAAGATGGGACAACACTGTAGGATAAAAAACGCTGTCAAAACATCCATATTGTCCATAGTGGATATTTGTAAGAAAGCCTTTAGAGTTGACAAATATTGGTAGCATAACTTGATGTTTCTGTAATTCAATATATAAAAACCTAAACAGTGTTCAATAGCAACAAAAGAAAGTAAGTTTTTACAATCAGTTTTGTGGTCAAGGGTTGAATATCGACCGTAGGCCTGCAAATTACGTATTTTATTTTATCAAAATAACCGGTTAAAGCAGTAAGCTTTGGATTGTATGTTTTAACGGAATCTTTATATTATGTCCCACAACTCTATTGTGATGGATTTGAATGCTCAATAATTTTAAAACAGGCCTCTTAAATTAATGTAATATATCGTTGAGCAATATTTTGTCAAACTTTTCCAAAGGATTGTAAAAGAAAACATAATCTACAACTACACCTAAAATGTTTATGTAATGATTTTAACCAAATTTCATTGTATCTATCTATCCATCTATCTTCTATATATCTATACTATTATAAAGAAGAGGTAGTGTCTGTCTGTTTGTGTGTGGGTTTGTATAAGATAAACTCAAAAACTACTGAACCGACTGGGCTGAAATTGGACAAAAATAAAGCAAATGCTCTGAGGACACATACAAGACAATTTTTTTAAGATATACATTTGGGTAAACAGTAATTAAGAGCCCCTGTCACATCAAATCTGCAGACTATTTGAATTTCCATTTGCCTGATTATAATTTCACTAAATAATGTTAGAAAATTGAACTAACACAACACAGATTTGAAAGGTTTGGAAGTATTGTGATGGATATTTGTTTACAATACAAACCATTCAACACGTTATTTGATTGTACCTTAAAATCTATCCTTGATTTTTTATCCTATGTAGCCTAAATAACTTTTCACAGTCTTAGTTAATAAAAACGTACTATTATCAAGTTAAGCAATACAGTTCAATTCGTTTCTAATTTCAGTGGTAGTAGTGAAACCATTTTAAGGCATTTTCAAAGAAGCAACATTGTCTCTTTTGCATACTAACCCCATGACAAGGCAGTGCTAGCTGCTAGTTTTTCATATGATTTGACATATACATTTATTATTGTCAATATTTAATTTTACATAGAAAATATGGCAAGCAAAGAGAAAAATGCAGCAATGGTACATAGGAAACAAGGCACGCTGGCAGCAATTCAGATCAAATTTGACGGCTGACAATGTGTATGGCAGTTTGAGCCTAAATAACAGAGTGGAAGGGAACTGATCATGCATGATTTCGGAACCAAACATGAGTTAGAATAGGGATCAATCATACTACTATTATATTGTAGTAATTAGAGCATTAATATTTAATTACAAAGTACTTGTGTAAAACTACCATACAATGACTATCCAATAATAATGCCACGATCCAATGGTTAGGCCTACCTTATTGGAATGTACTTTAAATTTACAGTTCAAATTATATTCAGTTTGTAAACCAATGTGATTTTTTATTCTATTATGATTAAGACTAAGAACTGATACAAATAATTACTTAACCATTTCATTAAGGTGGCAGTGCTATTATGTATTTGGCGAGTGTAAAAAGGAAATATATTTTCTTTGTACTTTAGATGCAGACTAATATATTTTATTTTTATACTATTATATTTTTACGGCCTAGTTTTTTAATAAACTATTTATTAAAATCCAATTCCAAAGGCCTATGTGCCAACAATAAACAATAAAAATATTATAATGCTTTTCGTTTTCTCAAAATCGAGTTCCTTACCTTTTGAATATCACCGATGAAAATTCAATGTTTTACAGTCTACATTATTTAACTCCTTATTTTCCTAAAAAAACATTGTTACGCCTTTATGTACATTAATTGCACTACTATTGAAGAATTTGACATTCCTTACTAGCTTCAATGTGGTAAAGCCTAGGCATTCAGTATATTGTGGAACTTGGATTTTGTTAGTACTTTACAAATTAAAATAATTGATGTATGTATATGTAGTATGTAATATCTAGTACGTAGAGAAAATAGGAGAAAATGAAGTATGAACAGTAGAAAGGGGAAGAGAGACAAGACGATAATATACAGAGAGGGGGGATGAGGGCTTAATTACTTTGATCTTTATTGTATCTTGTCGCAGCTTCTGTTAGAAGTCTTGTTACTTAAGTAACAATTAATTTATTGTTTGCAGCTTCAAAGACGAAGAGGTGTTTCCAGCATGCTTGTCAAAGTTAACGTTATTAAAGTGTGAGATTGGTATTTATGTGTGATAAAATTAGGTGTGAAGTTAGAAAAGGGAGGGGTATTCTTCTTCCATGTAAAAGATAGTTTGATTTTCATGCCCTTTCTTAATATTTTATACAAATTCCATAGTTGCATGTTTAGACTCCTATAAATTTTGGTTTAGAATAGATTGGTTTATACCATACATTCATCAAAATATGTATATTGTAAAACAATATTGACTTTTGGGCATGCTAACCAGATCTGGTATTTAATGTTTTTACATACTTAGCAGTATTTTTTTTAACATAACATATACTACCCTAACCAAAAAAAGTATTTCTTATTGAATTCTGAACGTGATTATACTTTTATTTATGCTGAAGATATATCTGAATAAAAGATAATAATAGCCTAAAAACTATATTCAATCTGTTTATTATTGTTTTTCACCTATTCTTCCTAAAATAAATTTACAAACATTAACATGGTATACGTATAGGTTAAATAGTCATAAATTACTTTTATTCTGGATAATATTGACTACATAATACTAAATTATCTTAAAGTTGTTTCAAAATTATGAGTTTTTGTACATAATTGTCAAGGATAATAAATTATGAAAAAATATTTATGAAATTCAAAGTATAAGAGATGAATGCAATTAAAAATATACGTTATTATGTATTTTTCTCAGGTTTACTTTTCTCAAGCATGCCTTAACCTTTTAGGAATCGTGCTATAGCATATAAGAAAGCAATATAAGCCCGACCCGGACCCCTCCTTCCATCTCCCCCCCCCCCCAAACTTAAGTCAATATTGTTCAGAGACTGATACTGACACACGTGGATGACTTTATCTTCCAACTTGTCAAAGATTTAAAAGTCCCGAAATTGATTGTTTATGTTTCTTAATCCAAACGTAATCACTCATTGACTAAATAATAACACTTATTCATTTCCAACAACTTTTCTTTCAATACAATAATTCATATTTATGTCTGCTATTAATTAATGGTATTATACTATAACAAAAGGACGCTACTCCAGGGTTATAACAGTTTCTTATCAAAAGATCTTTTACCTAACCCATGTTAAACTTCCCTATCCCAAGCGTGATGTATACAACTTCTTTACTTCACGAGCGATGTAAAGTTTCAAAAACTCACTCGGCGAAGTAATGAAACCCATTTCAATAAAATTGAGTGCTCAACTTAAAAAATATACCTCTATAGAGCCAACGACGTTTAACGCTAGATATCAGCTGTGCGCTTGAATTTTAATGTTATGCTTTAAGGAATTTTCCTAACCTAGCCTTTGTTTGTAAAAGAACATTACTCTTAGAAGATGATTGAAGTGGATATTGAAAAATATTGTACGTAACCCCCTGTATATTGTCAGGTCAGGTAAAATCTTGTACGTTACACGTTACGCAAGACAGCGTGTTTACATCACTTAGATAAATTATGCAACTCGCTTCCGCTCGTTGCACAACATTCTCCTGCATGATGTAAAAACGCTCTTACTACACTTGTAAGGTAAATAGCTATTTTAACATTTTGTTATTTTCATTTCGTAGCGATTTGCATAGTTATTTAATTATCTACGTCCACAAGCAATTATCACTAGGAGGTAGAGCTTTATTGGTGTATCAATTTCTATTTAGTTTACCGTCATAAATAATAAGTATTACTGTGTTATTACTAAACAAAACTTGGCTTGTCTTTTTCATTTAAATAAAAAAATCAACAATCAATATCTTTGAATGAAACTAAAAATTTATCGCTTAGAACTGATCAAACCCCCTTTTCTTTGATAACCTTTAAAACAAGAAGACATTTCGGTCTGGTAGTCACGCTAACATGTAAGCAACACCAATAAACTTCACGTGAAAAGAAAGAATGTAACAACTTAACTAGATTATAATGAAAATTTGATTTATTTAACAACAGTTTGAAAACTGTAAATATTTATTCTATATGTATTTATATTCCAAGAAAACTAATAAGAAAGTTTTAATGGAAGAACGAACACGACAAAGCAGTTATGAGTTTGAACTTTAATTCCTCTTTCTCAGTTAATGCCTTGGCTAGAAATACATTAAATCATGAACGTCTCTTGGGAATTTTTAATTGCGTTGGAAAATATTGTGTATTGAATTATGAAAATATGAATTCACGATTTATAGTTTATTGTACTTAGTCAAGCTAAATATTTTATGGTTAAGTAATGCACAACGTATTTTATATTCACTTTTATGTTGTTTTTTTTTTAGCTAACATGCAATAAGATATTAAAATATTTTTAGAATAAAATGTTTTTTTGTATTAAATATTTTGCCTTAATTTCCTCTTAAACTCAGGTTGATATCTTGAAACACCATGATTAAACGAATTCTAATACATACATTTTTATATTGTTTAACAAGATGTGTATTAATAATAATATTTTATGTTTGATTCTTATTTATAAAAAAATTAATTCTTATATTTATTTATGTTATGAGAATATATGTTCAGAAGGTAAGCAGATTTACGAATACATAACTGTAAGCAAACACTTACCTTATCAATGCATTTGTAGTATAACTTTCACACAACTTTCTTGGATATATCTTTCAGAATAAATGTCTGTACGGTTTTTGAAAGAAACCATTTATCTCTTAGGTGTCTACGAGAATATTTACATATCTTAGTTAATTTCTTATTGTATGAGGAAAGTAAATAGAGTTCAATTACTTTCTTAAGTCATCGTGTGAAAATATGAAATGTCAATGCTTTAAGCCTATTACAGTGTTAAATACACTCAGGCGACAAAAAATGATTATTACAGTATAGAAAACTTAGTAACAACTAATGGATGGAAATAATTATTTGGCTTAGCTAATACAATGCAAACAACATAAAAAATAAAGATAATTTAACAGATAACTATCACGACGTCATTAATTTGAAACGTCAGAACACTTAATATTTATAACTTTGGACGGAGGATTTAACAATCATTTTAATTCCACCCCATCTCAAACTTACTTTTTTAAGGTCAAAATGAACATCCGCAGAGTAAAATATAAAAAAACGTTAAGCGAAGGTAAATAAACAAGCAACATTTTCAATATCATTAGGAAGGACGTGACAATGACTGTAAGTGACAAGGGAGGGTTAGGAGGGTGGGGAAGGGAAATTAAGGGGAGGGGATGTCGGAGCCTCCCTTGTTTATGGGGAAACGCCTTCACGTAGGGTTGATCTGGGCCACTATGCTGCTGCAAGAGAAATCATTTATTTTGTTTACTGCGACCCGAGGTGCTGTAAAATACATATATTTGAGATGAACTAATAAATTTAAGAAGAAACATTTTCACAGGTTAAAAAACTAGGATGTTCAATTTGTTTTAGCTTCAACTAACTGGTTATACATTTGCAATTGAGATCATTGAGTGAACACGAACTTAAAAAGTAACTTCTTCAAACTCGGATTTTTTAAGATTAATACATCTGCAGAACAAATATTAATTTAACTATATAAAATTTACATAACAGATATTACACTATATATACTACTGTAGGGTAATTGTTGTAACAAAATCCATTTAATTGTACAATGGTTATTAATGAGTTAATGTTAACAATATAACAGTGTTTTCATACCATTGTTGTTTGGCTTCCATCATTGTCCTTCTTTATGAGTTAACCAATTAAACTATATGGAGTATATTTTTCTCGAACTAACTATCTTATGATGGACTTGAGATAAAGGCTATTCTTTAGGGCGTGAGTCAGTGAAGCGTTAAAACCAATTATCCACATAGCAAAACAAACGGCTGGCTTGAGAAAGTCAACTCTTTTTAACTGGTTTCATTTTTAACTTTTAGTACTTGGTATTCTAGACGTGACACTATTTTGTTGTCAGCTAAAATAAAAAGGAAAAAATGGGGTTTTCTACCGGTTCCATTGTTATTGGTGGAAACAAAAATTCATTTACTGAATGGACTTAAAATTTACTTAAGGGTAGATCATAAGCCCAGCCAACCAATAAGCATATTGATGTCTCTAAAGTCCTTTCAGCTACGTTCCATGATCATCAAAGTTGTAAATGTTGTTTGAATAGGTTTATTGAGTAACTATTGATTATAAGCAAACAAAACTTACCATGTACATTGTTTTATTACTTTGTTTATCGTTGAAAGAGTTATACATTTTATCCAGTGAGACAAACAATAAAAAAAAAAACTAAAGATAATGGTTTAACAAAATTAGGGTGTACAATTTGTTTAAATGGGTATGTAACGAATATCAATGCGGATTCAAGGATTATTGTCCTCTGAGTTGCGCTAAACGAAAAAAAAAAACTTTTATATTATTATACTGTGCCAAGTTTTAAAGAAAGTATGATTACCAAATGCCAACAATATACTATTGAGTTTAAGCACAGATATTTGTACTGATTGTAATCAAACAGCTTTACAAAAACAAGCAAATAATATCAGGAGTATAAAAATAATAAAATGAATTTTTAGACCAAACATATTTCCAACTACAATATTTACTAATAAGACCTTTATTTTCTTACAAGAACAACACATTTCCATACAACATGAGCCCAAATGAGAGTAGAGAGGATGAAACTTGTAAGAGCTAATTGTACATCTTGAAAGAGCTTGTGGGTCTTAAGAGGACATTTTCCCTCTTGCTGCACGTTTCTTCTTTCTAGTAACACTTTTCCCCAAGAAAACACAAGAAAAAAAACATGTTTTGATTCAACGTTACTTAGATTTTATTCTGATAAAAAAATTTAATCTACTACTAAATTAATAACATTTTCAGCCTTATTATAGGTTTTCTAACCAATATTATCATCTAATTTTACAACACTGACAACATTTTTTTACGAGCTTTTCTACCACTAACTACTCAGTAAGTGGAATAAAACCTTTAAAATATTATTCAAGTGTCACTGGTGTATAATTTGAACACAAAACTTTGGTTGTTTTCAGTTTTGCTTTATATAATCAAGAAGAACTTTCAACTCATCCTTATCGTGCAAGTAAATGAAAGAACATTGATCTTCTGGGTTAACTGTTTACTCCGTGAGTAACCACGTAGATATAACCGTCACTTCATCTTTCCTTAATGTAAGTGCTCATCAAGTTAGAAACTACTCACTTTTAAGGAAAATATTTGAAAACGTATATACTTAAAAGGTGTATAAGGAAGTAAGAGCTTTTCTTTGTAAAGTAGTAAGGAAGCTCCATGTGAATCTTAGGAATATCCAAGATGCATTGACTAGCAAATCCCGTTGTACTTAGAAGGATCTACGTTTGGTAACGTAAAGTGGTGGTCTGTTAGTTCGGGCTGCATCTTGGACAACGTTGGTACGAGTATTATGTTGGCTATGGATAGAACTAGGTGTTCCACTTGTAAGTTAAAGTTTGTGCAAGTATTTGGTATACAAATTGAGGGAGGTAGTATATCGAGTTTCCAAAAAAGGATGATTAAGGTTACGACTAGGACGGTGGCGTCGTCCTGTAATCCAGCAACTAGGAGGTCAAGCATTGTGGATATTTATAGGCATGTAATTTGGATGTGATACTCCTGGGTGTGGATTTACCTCCACACTAGTGAGTAATACGACTATCCGCAGTACTATCCTGATAATAAGACAAATTCGTTAATTACAAAGAAACAATTTGGTTCGGATTCCACTATACACTGTAGGTCCCTTAGTTGCCATTAACTGTATGGGCTATTATTTAACAGCTGTGTCTAAGGAACAACTTGGTCTTAGTAACTAACAAGACCACAAGTTCGTGCCACTCATCCTACACTCATCCTTCACTCATATTTCGGTTAAAGTACGCACACAGTGGCGTCCCCATTGTAAGTAATTGATTGATTGATATAAAATAAATCTATATATACAGGGTGAGTTTTAATTGTCCCCCCCCCCAACTTTTTTCTACATTTTTTCAAATATCAATCCCAGACCACTTCCAAACATTGTTGGGTAGTAAGTACTTCATTTTGACAAGGTGGTCATTTCCGGCCGCCATCTTGGATCCGCCATATTGGATGCAAAATTTTTTTTCAAATGTAAAGGTGGGGTTGTGACCCATTATTTCGAACTAGATTTTTACCCTGATTACAATGCCGCAAACTGTTTTTAAAAATCTTGATTCATTCTAAAGTTATGAGGGCTTTTTAAAACTTTATTTTTGGCCCATTTTAACATTGCGCATTTACAAAATAAGACCATAATCTCAAAATAGTGCTAGATAAAGATAAGTATACACTACCAGTAATTGTTGACCTATTTTCACTTGGTTATGACTGATGTATCTTTTTCGGCCACCATCTTGGATCCGCCATTTTGAAATGTGATAAATTATTTTAAATATGAAGGGGGTGTTGTGACCCATCATTTCTAACTACTTTTTTAAGCTGAACTTAATTCCATAATTCGTTTTTCATTTTCATTTTTTGATTTTTAAATTTTGACATTTTTTACAAAAAAATTGCAATATTTCATAAATAAAACTTGATAACAAAAAACGGATTGCGGCATTGAGTTTAGCTTAAAAAAGTAGTTCGATATGATGGGTCACAACACCCCCTTCATATTTAAAATAATTTATCACATTTCAAAATGGCGGATCCAAGATGGCGGCCGAAAAAAATACATCAGTCATAACCAAGTGAAAATAGGTCGACAATTACTGGTAGTGTATACTTATCTTTATCTGGCACTATTTTGAGATTATGGTATTAGTTTGTAAATGCGCAATGTTAAAATGGGCCAAAAATAAAGTTTTAAAAAGCCCTCATAACTTTAGAATGAATCAAGATTTTTAAAAACAGTTTGCGGCATTAAAGTCAGGGTAAAAATCTAGTTCGAAATAATGGGTCACAACCCTACCTTTACATTTGAAAAAAAATTTTGCATCCAATATGGCGGATCCAAGATGGCGGCCGGAAATGACCACCTTGTCAAAATGAAGTACTTACTACCCAACAATGTTTGGAAGTGGTCTGGCATTGATATTTTGAAACATGTAGAAAAAAGTTGGGGGGGGGGACAATTAAAACTCACCCTGTATAAAATCCAATGTATGTTTGTATGTTTGTCCTTTATGGACTCCGAAACCGCTTGACAGATTGTAATGAAACTTTCCGGCATTATTTATCATTATTCAAGGATGGTTTGTGTGAAGTTTGGTGCAGATCCGTCAAAAGGGCTCCGCCCCAGTGGCTCTGGAGTTTCCCGTGTTAACCTTATGAGTACTCATATTTAAATGGAATTAAAGAATCTTAACAGCTGGTTCAACCAAACAATTTGATTCTGTGATGTTAAATAGCATTAAAAAGTTAATAGGTTTACCAACAGGGTGCAGCACTGTAATTTTTTTTTTATTTATGAAAGGTGAGTGAGCGTAGCGAACGAACTTCAACCTGGAGGTAAGTTAGCGTAGCGAACGAACTAACCTCAAGGCAAGTGAGCGCAGCGAACGAGCTCCAACCTAAAAGTGAGTGAGCGTAGCGAACGAGGTCCAACCTTAAGGTGAGTGAGCATAGTGAACGAACTTCAACCAGGACGGGATTGAGCCATGCGAACGAGTTCATCTTGAAAATGAACGAGCATTTGACATAAAACCACATTAGGACAGGACGACGTCTGTCGGGCCAGCTAGTAATATATAATATTTAATATTTCAACGAAGCCTGCGGATGTACCATTGTAAACTGTAAACATAATCGGTCATATTTAACATGTTAAATATTAATCTATAAATGTCTGATTCAATAATGTTTTTTTTTCAATTGCAACATTAGCTACATCCTACTTCAGTACCCAAAAGTAAATGGTTTTACCTTACTAATGTTGGTCAATTTGAAAGTTTATAGTCCTTAACTAGTTTGTAGAATCGAAAAACGTTCCCGAAATAAGTCAACAGTTACAAGTACGACAGTTATTTATCGTAATTATTGGTAAACCAAACTCAGTATTACTGTGCAATTGCCACTTCAGCAGGAAGGCTAGAATGCATTAAGTAAGTACTAAAGTGCTACGTTTCTGTTGGCTTGTGGATTGTACAAGAATATCTTTACGGTCCATTCATCAACGCCTGCAACATTAACAGAGAGCTGAACAATGAGGTCTAGAATATTACCTCTAAATTCTTAGGAGGGGTTATGTACCTGCGGGCGTTATTAATAGACTTAGACAACAGCATTGTTAGGCAAACTTACGAACATCTAGATGTTCCCTTTAGTCTTAATAATATTATATTTTGTTAGGTGAAAATACACACATAAGGAATATTTTTTTATCTTTAACGTTGGAGAAATTTCGGATTACACGGGCTTGTAAATCTTTGGATCCTACGGCAATTTGTTCACAAACTACTTGTAAGAAAATTTTTTTTTATAAAATTTTTGTTAAGTAAAGGTCTATGGCGTGTGATAAACTTAAAAATTAAGTAATAATTAGTAATTGAAGTACAACAAGACTAAAATATAATATTAAGTATTAATTATTCAATATATGGTCAATGTTTCACCTTATTCCTATATTATGACCTAAAGAACACCAACCTAAGTAAATAGTTTTAAAATATATATTTTTTTTGTAGCCATATTTTTACGGTGAAATATAAATAAATTGCCTAAAATAAAATATTTTTTTCCAGTTAACGTACAAATTTTATAAAATAACTTTATTTCGGAGAAAGTTATGGTTTTAGTTTTGTTTATTGGTGTAATCATTGCACCTATTTAATTTCACGTGTTATTAAATTTAACCCAGGAAATAAGAGGATACAAAATAAAATAATACTTCCTTGTATTTATACAATATATGACATATTGTAGAACTTCGGTTTGGTAATCTTTACATGCTATATAGTTTACAACATGTTCTTATCTTTGTAGGCCTTAACAAGTAGGGATACAAGATTCTTTTACAAAAATATTTACTATACAGGGCGAGTTTCTACTGACCGTGTCAACTTCGCCAGTAGGTTCTACTCACTAAAAGGAACAAAAAAGTTCCTTTAAACCCATGTCCGATTTTCAACCGTTTGACTGTAATAGGGGATTTTGTGTTTTTCTTATTTTATTAGACTTTGCTCCACAATTTATGTAATAAAAACTTAACTAATTACTTTATAGAGTTATAGTTGAAATCATTGGAAAGAATATTAAATTTGATATAAATCAAAGGTTTAGTTCAACAATTATACCTTTACATAGTCCACGTTATATCCAAAATAAAGTAAAAATTGCATTAAATTAATTAATTACGATAATTTTCATGAGCACACTTTGATACATAAACGTGCATCTATGCAACGTTGAAATGCATAAAAAGCTTGGCCATTTAATAATCTTTCGAATGATATGCTATTCAATACTATTATTGATATTAACCAGTGAGAAATTAGCAATAAACTACAACAAAACGCGGGTTACAGATTTTTTTGCATAGTTTTTACTGTTAATAATAATTACTGTATACTCCATGTTGTATTATATTGAAAAATATGATAAAATGTTTACATTATTTTAACTTTTAAATATTTGTTAAAATAACTGAATAAATAAAATGTATAAACTCAAGTTTTTTAGCATGTTCAAAGATGTAGTTTGTTTGATTCTTAAATGCTGTATAATGAGATTTACCATTGACTATTGAATACAAAAGAAGACATCCTATCTATAAAGATCAGCTGTCGCCAATGTTTTACTAAAAAAGAATGTAGTTGTGTAAGCCAGTCACAGATTGAGCTAGTGTCTAAGACTCTATTTTGTACCTTATTTTTCGTACCTGACATAGTTGCTGGGTCACAACAGTTGCTATAGCTCATAATAAGTAATTTCCATCAGTTTGACTTGGTAAAAATTAAAAACCATCATGTAACGGCAGTAATTTAGATCAGCGCAATTTGTAGGTGGCTCACATCAACTAAGACAAATTTTATTAAAAACCTGGCTACAACTTTAACATGAGGATGGAATGTCTAGTTATTTTATTAATAGTCAAAGGTTTTACCTCGTGCTTGATTAAGTCAGCTTTTATTGATTTGTCATCTATAGCTAGATATCTCAGCTGTTTGAACATACATTGTTGAGTAATTTGCTGTTTTAACTTTGTATTTCCAAGTCAATTAAGAGTTTTTCAAAATTTATTAAACTATGGAGCCTTTTACCAATCAAGAGTATGCCAACATGATGAATATGGTAATTATTATTAACAGTAAAACTGTGCAAAAAAATCTGTAAACCGTGATTTATTGTAGTTTATTGCTAATTTCTCACTGGTTTATATCAATAGTATTGAATAGCATATCATTCGAAAGATTCTTAAATGGCCAAGTTTTTTATGCATTTCAACATTGCATAGATGCACGTTTATGTATCAAAGTGGGCCCATAAAAATTCTCGTAATTAATTAATTTAATAAAAATTTTACTTTATTTTGGATATAACGTGGACTATGTAATGGTATAATTGTTGAACTAAACCTTTGATTTATAGCAAATTTAATAGTATTACCAATGATTTCAACTATAACTCTCTAAAGTAATTAGTTAAGTTTTTATTACATAAATTGTGGAGCAAAGTCTAATAAAATAAGAAAAACACAAAGTCCCCTATTACAGCCAAACGGTTGAAAATCGGACATGGAACCTTTTTGGAACATTTTTTTAGGAACCTTTTTGTTCCTTTTAGAGAGTAGAACCTACTGGCGAAGTTAACACGGTCAGTAGAAACTCACCCTGTACATTTGATTTTACAAACGCTCTCACAAATTTTGGCTCCGTGTGCTTTGAGACGCAATCAGGACCTGCGATATACTTACTCTTTGATGTAGCTTGGCTCTGAGAGATATGAAAATACAGGAGCACATTCTACATACAAGTTTAGAAAACTTCAGCCAAGTAGCCATAAGGTAACTTGGTAAAAGTAGTTAAAAATAAGTACATTTTAAGGTAATGAAACAAGTATTAAAATATGTGTATACAATATTTTATTTATATGTCAAACAGACCATGTGTATTCTGTAGTAAATATATCGCAGGTAAATACTAAATTTACACTACTTATTTCAACATTGATATAAGCTTTTGCACTTCAAATAACATTGTATCTACTTGAGTTATAAAATTAAATATATAACTAAACAGATAGCCTAATAATTTACTACTGCGACGGGCTTGCTTGGTAAATCAACAAATGTGGTCCTTTGAGACCACTTGAGAAACCTAAATTATTGTACAACCATAGTAATAAAACATATTTAAGTTTCTACAATATAATGCGTTAACTTAAGATGAACAGACATAATTAATTAATAATTAAAGTAACTATGATATTATTGTTACATTAACTTCATCTAATTTATTATAATAAAATATAGGAAAACCAAACAATATACGCATTTTGAGTAAAATGTATTCCTTCAATACATTTTATGGCATTTATAAAAAGCATAGAAATGTTGTAGAGGATTATTAATTCAGAATTTACGTTTAAATTAATTGACTAAATATTTCTATTGTTGATGGGCAATTACAAAGATCCTTGGCCTGAAAACTCAGGATAAGGAAAGACTAAACATTAATACATCAAGGTGATAAATGGTGTAGTGAAGGGATGGGTGGATGTTAATGTACTTTGTGTGTTTCACCATGCAAGAGTGCGTGAGGTTTAATGCTTGGGGAAGAAATGTCGAAATATTGTTACTCAAGGTTGTGTCAGATGAGACAAATTATCCTTCATAATTTTTGTGGGAGTTTGTGGGCTCGACTCACCGTTTGTTTGTTATTCAGGGCTCGTCAGGTAGTATGTTGGGTTACTATTATGTAACTATAGGGTACTGTGTCGTAGTTTGGAATTATAGCCACACGCGAGAAAAAAAATATATTGTACAGCACTGTTGAATCAGATCCTTTTAAAATAGCTAAGACGATGAAGAGTCCAGGAAAAATGAAATTAAAAATACAGCGGAAGTTGGCTTGAACCCATACCAAATTTACTAAAGATTTGCGGTAGGGTCACGCAACTTATTTTGTTAGTACAGTACATAATTTTTGACTGTGAAAAGAACGAAACTCAATTGGTATACTGGTATCTTAGATAGTAAGAACAATTGTAAAATAAACTTAAACTGTGGTATTACTTGTTTCCAAAATATGTTTAAGTAAAAGATATCTTACATGCTTTTCTCCAAACAGTATATGAAATCTACATGATACAATAAATACCACCTTCTTTGTCGTGGGTGTACAGTATGATTTTAATTAATCTGATTCTGCCATCAACAGGAGTATTTGCTGGATTAGGTATCGTTGAATCCAGAATAACATAAAGCAAATATACAAAGTATTGAAACGGATATTTTTTACAAATGATTAACAATTCTTTTTACTTTTCAGGAATACCAAGGAATATTTGGCAGATACAGAAGAAACTGTAAGTACGCTAAGATTGTGAAAAGTAGCTTAGAAGAATTTTTAACTTTAAAATTCTATACAATGGGTAAAATAATTATGGTAAATACTGTAAAACTTATCGCTGTGTTGTAGTTTTGTAATTTTTAATGAGAATATGAGCTGAGATAGTCTGTTTTTCTAAAAGTACTGTGTTATTCTGTGAACCTTGCAAATTCCCCCATAAGATGATGGTAAACTAATATGCTTTTTATCAAGTTTAATCCTTAGCTGTAAATCCACATAATAAAAAAAATACAAAATGCGTTTGTTTTAAGGAACATCCTATAGGTACCGAAAGCCAAGAGAAATACATCTTATGCATACAGCCACAACAAACCAGACTGAAAGTAATATCTAGTGTTAGGAAAGTAACTTCATACCACGGATGTTTACATTATATGAGTTGGATCCTCCCCTTCATTAAGGTTGATTACTTTCCTAGTCATATCCTTAATACCTTCCAGCTTGTATAGATTACACTGGTAAACTATGATACTGAATCTTGTACAACCAACCTTGACTAAATCACTTTAACATTGACGGTGGCTTACTTTGTTTTACTTTCTTAATCTGAATATCAATTCAGAGAAAATGTGGAATGGAGTGAATAATCTTTATGGTTTGGTTGATGAGTAAGATCAGATTTTTCCTAAGCTGGGGCATATTTCATTAAAGCTCAATGAAGAAAGACAGCTATATTGATAAATGCTATTGACTTTTCATCGTATGTTAATGCTAAGCGTTCACTATATACATCTTTTAGATACCGAATACAATATCAATACATAAGTTAAGATATTTTGTAGCTCTATCTTAGAATTGCTTTTGATTTTTACAGTCTCGCGGGGAAATTGGTAACTAAAATATTTTTAAATTAAAAACTTAGTTATATTTGTGTTGAACAGAAAATCTTGGGGGGTATTCCCTTTCAGATCATTTTAATCCTTTTTGGATAAAAGGTTTTTATCCTTAACACTATAAAACTATTTTACTGTACTTTTATTTATTTTTTTTTTTTTTGGCCTGTCAGATTTATATAGTTGCATATTAAAATGTTTAAATTTTGTATAAATTTGTCAAACGTCTCTGGAAAAACGCAAAAAATACACCAATGTCGATCATAGGCTACGCTTAGTTTATAGTTGACAACACGTCAAAACATCAGTTCAAACAAATTTAATTACTATGGACAAGAAAATCCTAAAACAAAATATTATATGATATATTGAAACTCTCCCAGCCACTTAATTTGGTATACAAGCCGTAAGACATAACCTGCATAAACTTTTATGTGAAATGTGAACGATGGAACTTATCGTGTTTGATATATCTACACCATCCATCAAAACATCGACAGATTATTTAGCTGTTTCTGAAGTATGTTTGAAATACATTATACGATAACTTCTCCAATTTGGTCTGATAACTATATTCATATAAGCATATATTTAGAAATAACATGTCCAATTGTTTAACAAGACCAAAAACTGTAAAAAAAATAAAGAACTTCCAAACAAATAAATTAGCAACACATTCTACATTTTCAAACAGTCCGGGCTTATTTATGTACGTGTAGTCAGTGACTTCTGCAGCTCATTTTTGTGTTTGGTTGGGGGAGGGGGATTGCTGTTAGAAGGGGGGGAGGGATGTCGTCAATACCTCTGTTGTTGACACCCAGACAGGAATTGATCATGGCACCTTCTTTCTAAGGGAATGAATAGCCTTAGATTAAACATCTCCTCTATGGATTTATCATTCTTGTAGATCGGATTATGATTTTATAGTATTGTTACACCTGGTAACACTTCAGCTCATCGCTGAATTAATTACAGTATTATAGTCATTTTCTTCATGTCTCAGTTGAGTAATTTTAAACCATGAATCCCAATAGCAACCATACATTTGAAAACTTATCATTGTAAGCAAAGAGTAATAAGAATGATGTAAGGTTACTTAAAAAGTATAAATACGTATTTCGTCATAAACACAAGGATGAAGAGTTATATAAATTATCTAAAGTCATTACTTATGATTATAAAAGTTTTCACATTAAAACCCTTCGGAAGGTTACCAAAAAACTTTTACCAATCTTCTTTTCATACATTTATTTTGAAAATCAAGTAAGTTATTAGAGAAACTGAAGGAAAAATAGGTTCCACAGATGAAGTATTAGCAAAATTAAACAAAAAAGTTTTAACAATTAATTTTTTTTTTGGGGACTTTAAAGCTTAAAACTTTGATTAAATTACTCCATAAATATCTGCAGTTTTTAGTTTAATAGGAATATACGACTAGTGTATTTAATAACAATCTCCATGACCAATTAATGTTAAGTCATACAAAGAAAAATGTCTTTAATATCATATTTATTTCTTATATTCTGATTTAAGATCACGCTGATTCTTGTGTAGCAATAAAATGTTCAAACTATTAATTACAAATTCTCACAGAAGATATTGTTCTTACAACAGCTGTTATTGTTGCATTGCTGTATTGCAGAAGCTACTGAAACAATGTGCTTATTGGATATAATGGAATAATGCCTTTGAGATCTTCGTGCTACTGAGGCATTTGGTTACATTAATGTTCTAGGCATTTCAGCTGTCTGTTATGATTACACAATGAGATACAAGTTAGCCAAAACTAAGTTGTAATGGGTTTGGTGGAACGTTGTGATCAATATTCAAGCTTAGAAAGTAGAACTTCAGATCTGAATATTTTATCATTTAGAGGGACTAATAATATAAATGATGCTAAACAAGGTTTCACACTAAAGAGTTTTTAGATTTTTAGATTTGTAAACAGCATAATTATCACTAAAACTTCTTAAATTCTCAGTAATATACATATTTTATTATATTTACATATTTGTATTGGTTTTACTCAAAGTATCTCTTACCAATCAGTCTTTTTGTGTGACAACAATAACGATATTTTGGTTTTCTTTATCCATAAAAATCTTAAATTAATACAATATTTTATACACGGTTTCTTCTAAATATTACTGTATACTAGCTACTCAAAACTTCCACCTAGATGTACAGAATAATCTAAAACATAGTTTTGAAGTGTTAATCTCATAACCCCAACAACGTAACATGTTGTCAAAGTTTCATACTAAAGTTGTGGTGGGTTATACGATTACAAGAGACTGTCGGAGTTCATAGAAAGTTTGCGAAAAAAATATTTCCAATACAGTAAACTTTCAAGCTTAAACAATATTGGACGAACAATCGAAACTTTTAATTTATGAATACATAGAGCTAAGTCTAAAGACCTTAGGATCGAATTTATAAGTTTTTTTGTATATTCAATTTGTGAGACGTATAACAAATTTTACAAGTAATAAGAATTTTTTTTTAAATTTAATATATTTTTTTTTTAATAATTGAATGTAATCACTTTACTATTTTTTTTTAATAATTGAATGTAATCACTTTACTATAGACATAATGTCCCCCCTGCGGTTTCGGGGTTAGAATAGAACCGCAGCCTTCCCGGGCTTGTCGTAAGAGGCGACTAAAAGGGTGACCGACGCTCTCACTGGGAGTCCTTGGGAGTGCCCCTGTTGTGTTTGCAGGGGTTGATGTGTGCTCTGCACTGCCGATGGGTATTCTCAGTGAGTCGTGAGAAACCAGCCACTTCGGTCCTTGGTCAGGGAGTGCGGCATGGATGTAGAGGTCGGGCTCTACATTGTGACGGGTGACCCCCGGCACGTCAGGTATCCGGTGCTGGGAAAACGGAGGTTGGGCCTCGGGGAACTGGGGTAGGGGCGCTGTCCCCGAGGGTATACCCGTTCCTGACTATTCCGGGCCGCCCCTTGCCGCACGATGCGCTGGTAAACACAAGATGGCTTTTATAACAAATACCCTGAACACATCTTTAATAAGTAGCTCGAATGAGCAAGAAAAGAAGTCGGAAGTAGAGCGAGACCCTTTTGGGCGAAGCTCCAAGGTCCAGAGATCGCCAACATTGAAAGGCGTGAAGACGTCCCCTCCACCTGCATCTTTCAGGTGTACAAAAGACTTGACTTTGGGATCTCCCTTGACAAGTGGAGAAGGAAACGGTGGACCACCCTCTAAGTCTGGTGAAGGGATGCCGGAGGAATCCCTAACAACAGCGTTAGATTTGGAAGTGTCGGGAATGGTACTTCTGCGTCAGCAATATCTCGACGCAGAAAATGACATTGAAAACCGGCTTCGAAACATGGAGCAGACCATAAAGGCAATGCTTGAAACCTTTAAGACGCAGAGAGGAGTTAACCAAGTGGTTAAAAATGGCATGGCTAAGCTCGAGGACGACCTTGGTTTTGTCTTCGCCTGCCGGCTGGTGAGCAAGGCGGCCATGGAAAGGATCGCCGAGAAGGTGGTGTCCCTACCTGACGACAATGCGCGACCTTCCAAGAAACGCAGGAGGCCTACATCAGAAAGCCCTCCAAAAAGAGAAGAGGTTGTTCAGACAGCAAAGCCTAAAGTTAAGGTCAAGGCGACCCAGACTTCTAGGTCCTTCTCTGACGTAGTTGCCGCTCCAGCGAAACCTCAACAGCCACAGCAACCTGCGACACCCATTGAGGGTAGCTCCCGAAAGGGGTCAGTCGTAGAAACACCATCTGGGACTGTGTGGGAAAAGCGCCTTACGAAAAAGGAGAAGAGGAAATTGAGGCACGCGGAAGTCGGCTCCAAGACATATGTGGCAGTGAGGGCGCAATCGACCGGCGTGGCCCAAGCTGTGCCTGGCTCGGCACTCGCTAAAAAGTCGCGGCCCAAAAAGCCCAGGACTGAGGCAATTTTGGTCAAGCCTTTGGAGGGAAGATCATTCGCCGAAGTCTTGGGTGTTATCAAGGCCAAGGCTAAGCCAGAGCAAACCGACACGGTTGTACGGTCGATTAGACAAACCCGGGACGGGGACGTCCTCCTCGAACTGGGTAAGTCTAAAGATAAAGCCGCCTTTGCTGCCGAACTAAAGGCAGCTGTGGAAGGTCAGGGCACCGTTCGTGCTCTCGAACCCAAGACGTCCGTCGAGGTTCGGGATATGGATTGTGTGTCAACGGAGGATGACGTCATTGATGCCCTAAAAAAAGCTGTCCCCGAGCTTGCCGGACAAACGGCTAGTCTGAGGGTGTGGCTCACGAAACCAAACCGGAGTCAACAGCGGATGGCGGTCGCCGAAATGGCAGACGCAAACGCCAGTAAGGTTTTGGCACTCCAGCATTTGAGGGTTGGATGGGTTAATTGCAGGTTGAGACGGAGGGTGGAAGTAACGAGGTGTTTTAAATGCCTTGATTTCGGCCATTCCTCCCGAAACTGCGAAGGGCCCGACCGAGGCAAGAACTGCCTTCGATGCGGGGAGGTGGGTCACACTCGTAGGGACTGTAAAGTTGAGACCTGTTTCCTCTGTAAGGAGAAAGGCCTCAATGATAAAAACGCTAAACATATAGCTGGGTCTGGGCAGTGCAGTGCATTTAAAGGCGCACTACAACAAGCGAAAGCCCAACCACGAAGATAAGGATCCTCCAGTGCAATGTAGATCGATCCAGGACGGCTGACGCGCTTCTCAGTCAGCTTGCCCTCGAACACGGTGTTGACGCGCTCTTGGTCAGCGAACAGTACCAGTACCGGGACAGGGACCCATCTCTTTGGTTTCCCGATACACTTGGTACTGCTGCGTTCTGGGTTCGTAATACAGCTAAAGTGCAGGTAAGGAGTCACGCGAAGGGCCGAGGATTCGTTTGGGTCCGGTGCGGGGATGTCACTTACTTTAGTGTATACCTCACCCCCAACGAGGCTATCCGTGACTTTCGTGGAAAGATAGACCGCCTGGAAGAGAGCGTGCGCGATACCGCCGGGCACGTTGTCGTGGCGGGGGATTTCAATGCTAGGGCTGTCGAGTGGGGAATGACTCTCACTAATTCCCGGGGGAAGTACATCCTGGACTTTGCTGCCAGGGCTGGACTTGTTGTCATAAACGAGGGCAACACGCCAACTTTCCAGCGTCCCGGAATGAGGGGAACGATCCCAGACATCACGCTTGCATCTGAGTCCCTCTTGCCGAGGATACGAGCCTGGAGAGTCCTAGAGGATTATACGGCCAGTGACCACCAGTACATCATTTTTGATGTCATGGATAGTCATCAGAGACAAGCTACCGTGTCTCGGCAGGTGCCCGTTCGGTGGAACACCAAAAAGCTGGACGTGGCCAAATTCACCGAAGTCATACTACGGGGAGAGCCAGTGGTACCTGCTGCATCCGGCGTGGCTCACGCAGAGACATCAGTTACATCATTGATGAGGCTGATAGTCTCGGCCTGCGAAGAGTCAATGCCTCGCAGGATATCCCGGTGCGATAAGCGACCTGTGTACTGGTGGACAACCGAGATCGCAGAACTACGACGGGCAGCATTGAGAGCCAGACGTCTTGCTACCAGGGCTAGAGAACCTGAAGATAGACGTCTTAAGTCTGACGCTTACAAGGTGGCAAGGAAGTCTCTTCGCCGGGCCATTAACCGGAGCAAACGCAGTTGCTGGGAGAAATTAAGGGACGATGTCGATTCCGATCCGTGGGGCCTTGGTTACAAGATAGTAACCAAGAAGCTTGGCACCCGCTCTCCACCTTCCGTTATGGACGGGGCCTCTATGGAGAGGATCGTAAAGTCCCTTTTCCCGACTCACACACTGCGTCCATTGCGGGAGTTCGGAAGGGTGGACGACGTACCGCTTTTCAGTCTCGAGGAGTTGGAGGCGGCCGTTCTGTCCCTGAAGAACAACAAGGCTCCTGGACCGGATGGGGTACCTGGTGAGGCCCTGAAGAAAGTCTTTTCAATAAACCCACAAATCCTTTTGAGCACGTACAATGCCTGTCTGGCCGAGGGGAAGTTTCCCTTCTGCTGGAAAACAGCTAGGCTTGTGCTCGTGGGGAAGGGAAAAGGAAACCCAGACCTACCCTCCTCTTACAGACCTCTCTGTATGTTGGACACTGCTGGGAAAGTCTTGGAAAAGTTGATCCGTTCCCGACTGAATTCAGCCGTGGTTGCTGCAGGGAATCTATCCCCTCGTCAGTACGGTTTCAGGAAGGGACGGTCAACGGTTGACGCTATTGAGGAGGTAAAGCGAGCCGTAATGAGAGCTGAGGAGTTTAACAACTATTCTCGTCGGGTTGTGCTGCTTGTAACACTTGATGTGCGAAACGCATTTAATTCCGCGAGGTGGTGCGATATGCTCGACGCACTGGAGAACACTTTCCACGTCCCGGCATACCTCATGCGCATGATAGAGGACTACCTCCGGTACCGCCTCATCATTTACGACACTACAGAAGGCTCCAGGACGATGGATGTAACTTCTGGTGCTGCTCAAGGATCCATACTGGGCCCGGACCTCTGGAACGTCGCCTACGACAGCCTCTTGAGATCCGAGATGCCTGAGGAAACCGTCCTAGTTGGGTATGCAGATGACGTTGCGGCTTTAATAGCTGCACGTAGCATTGAGCTTGCCCAGCTGAAACTAAATCGAGTCATGCGAACCATTAACGCATGGATGGCAGAACATGGTCTCTCGCTCGCTCTGAGCAAAACTGAGATTGTCATTCTGACTAAAAAGAGGATTGACACCATCGTGCCTTTGATGGTGGGGAACGTTGAAGTCCAAACCACTCGTGCCGCAAAGTACCTTGGGGTCATGGTGGACAGCAAGCTCAGCTGGCGAGACCAGATCACCCGTACGGCGGACAAGGCCGCTAAAATGGTTTCTTCCCTTAGTCGGTTAATGGCCAATGTCGGAGGTCCACGGTCCAGCCGCAGAAGGCTGTTGATGTCTGCGGTCCAGTCAGTGCTCCTGTACGGTGCGGAGGTCTGGGCAGACGCTCTCAATAAGGAGGTATATAGGATGCGGCTCGCCCGAGTGCAGCGTCAGGCAGCACTAAGGGTAGCATCTGCCTATCGAACAGTGTCCGAACCCGCCGTCCTGGTGGTTGCTGGAGTCATCCCCGTCAAACTTTTGGCGGCGGAGAGGAAGGCAATTTATCAGCGCCGTGGGGAGGACCAGGCAAGTATTGAGGAACGCACCCGGACCTTCCAGCTGTGGCAGGAGAGCTGGGAACAGGAGACAAGGGGGCTCTGGACCAGGCGACTGATACAACAGGTCCAACCTTGGGTTAATCGGCGGTGCGGAGAGGTGAACTTCTACCTCACCCAATTTCTGACGGGTCACGGCTTTTTCCGGTCGTACTTGTTCAGGATGGGCAAAGCCGTGTCACCCGATTGCATATACTGCCCAGGCATTCCCGATGACGTGGAACACACTTTCTTCCACTGCCAGCATTGGGAAAGGCCCCGCCTAGAGGCTCAACAGTTCGTAGGACTGCTGTCGGTGGACACGGTCATACCGATGATGATGGAGGGTGAGGACAATTGGACCTGTGTGTCACTTTACATCCAGGGTGTTCTCCGCGCCAAGAAGCTTGACCTCGACCGGGATGCGGTGTAGGTCAAAAAATAAATAATGCCAGAAACGGTGCGAGCCCTGTGGGCTTAGGTCACATGTTGGCCTGACTTGAAGTAATGTGACAAACAATTCCAGGTCTGTGTCCAACAGAGTAGAGGGGGTTTTTTAGTGAGTAGTCTGTGATAAACTCAGGAGTCTCACACTACAGGCTGGCTACCTGTGTGCGTAAAAGCATTTTCCCTCCTCACCCTAAAAAAAAAAAAAAAAAAAAAAAAAAAAAAAATAGACATAATGTGGTGGTTGGAAAAATAAAAAAAATAATGAGTTATACTTAAAAACTAGTTTGGAAAATATTTCTTTAACCGTGAGATAGTTAATTGATTATCGTAAAACTAATATCTTAAGATGACCGTTTACGGGTTACAATATGTATTTTTTCATGTATTTTTGAACCTGCAGAACATTTGAATTGCATAGCCTTTAAAAATGTTCCTATATTATGTATAGTTTGATTTTCACTTTATAATATACAAGTAATTATGGATTATTAAGTAAAAGCCCAAGTTGAATCCAGTGTATTTATTCCATAAAGTGCAGCTAAATGCAGCTAAGTGCAGCATAATTTTACTCATTATTTATAGAGCAAAAATACAAACATATTAAAAATTCTTAATAAATATAAAAAAAAATAATTAGTGAAAATAAAATTAAGAATATTAAAAACATTTCTTATTCGACTAGTGATTTAATTATAGTATATATAGCTTATACCTACTACAACCAAATAATCGGTAAAGATATTATTATGTGGTTTTAATATTATACACTTTATAATGCAACTGTTATTTTATTATCAGAGGCAACAATTTCACTGTTGGTTTTGCAGAATATTTATAATGGCTGAACAAAGAATCTAATTTAAATTCAAACCTCGACCAGACTGCTATTAGAAGAATGAGGCAGCTCCAAGCCACTTGGCAGATATATTGGACATCAGATTTTTTATCAGTTTGTTATAGTAATTAAAAACAGCAGGGAAGATTTATTTCCTTTTGATAAATTATATGTTTTCTTGTTTTTTAAAAGTTTGTTAAATTAGGGCTGTATTTTTCTCCGAAACGTTCTTATAAACTAGTTTTAAATTTAATTGGTTTTTCTTCTAAGCCTTGTATATTGAATATTCTGTATTGTAATGATTAACATTTAAGAAGGTAAACAATGTTCTACACAATGTTTTATGAATACTATTATAGGTGAACTTCCTAGTTACTGTATAAGAACAATCCATATTACAATCCATATTTCTTGTATAACTGCCAATATATGAAGGTATTCCTTCAACTGGTTCTAAAATACTCTTGAAACGCATGTTCGGAAACCATTCACTATCATATTGCAGAGATTGTAAGAAAGTTCAAGTGTAGAGGATCATAAACAACATATTTATGTATATTTTTATATTCCTGGAACCAATCCAAACTTTTAAACTAAAATTTTATTTATGCAATATGTCTGATACTAGATAAGAACTGTATTGGTAATACGATTTTTTTTGTATTTAAATCCTCAACAGTAGTGAAAATGTGTGAAGTGCATTAAAACCGTATATTTTTAACACGCCAGATTTTTATGTTTTATCGACGAATGAGATTTTTTTTATTATAAGCTCTCAATCTCACATTATTTAAATATATTATGTGATATTATTATATTATTATTATTATTATTATTATATTATGTTATATTATTATTATGTGATAAGGAGCTTTGGTTTCAAATGTATAATAATATTTTTTTGTAGTTATGAAACCATATTTTTAGCCTGTGATATCACGAAAAATGTTGTTTGCTCATTTTGCTTATAGTAACCCACCTGGTTAGTACAAGGAATAAATACAAATTCTTGATATTATTTTCATTTTATATTTATATAAAAAAAAACCCCTATTGATATGTTTCACACACGAGAATTATTACAGTTATTACAATAACTTACTGTAATAGGCAAAATAAATAAGTTGTTCGTCTTGTCAAGAACACTCTACGAAGTATATTTAAATCAGAGTTTGCAACTTTGAATATAATAATATACATACTTTCCAATAAACTAAAACTTTGAGTTAAAGCACATACCATCATTCTCAGCCCGCAGCAAAACTGATGCGTGATATTCAATATGACTCTTATATCAGTTCAGATACTCCTTTACTTCCCCCAAGCAAAATTTTTAAATTTGAATAACATTTTATAGTTTACCTTACAATTGTTACAAACTTCAATGCAATACAATATTATTCATTACAAAGTTTAAACAACGATTTGTCAAACAACATTCAACATGAAAAGTCATCAGCATATTTAATTACAATGTTTAACCAACTATTTTGGAACCTCATTACGAAACAAATGAGTTTGTTTTGAAGAGAAACTCTATAATTAGCTTTTCGACGAAATCAGAAAACAATTGAACAAGGTATGATTGAATACGTCAAAACAACAAACGTAATTGATTTTTTGTTAGTAGTTTTTATAGACTGATGTAAGACCTTCATAGTTTGATTGATATTAGCCAGTTGTCAAGGTGTTTTAATGCATTTGTAGATTATATTTAGTTTATAGCCTAGTTCAAAAGAGAAACTGAGCATAAATCTTATACCTACTCAATTGAATACAATAGTTATCTAGATATCTTTGTAGTATAATTAATAATTAATGAACTATTATAACTCGTACCTTAGAAAAATATGTGTACCTGGCCTATAACTGTGTTTACCTGATGCATAACTTGTATTACTCAGTAAAGAATTAGTAAAATCTTGTACATTTTTTATATTGCTGAACTAAGAAAAATATTGCTGAACAATATATACAAGGAAAACATGATCTCACAGATTATAAACGCATATGTGATCATGCTAATCTTATAAATAAAGTGCAATTTTGAAATTGACTATCAAACAAGAAGGATATAGACACAATTGATAGATATGTATAGTGATAGTAACACCAGTGATAGGTACACAATCTAAGATTATAAATTGATAACAAAACATGTGTTTATAAAACAAATAAAGTGAAAATATTCGAAACGGACTCAAGTGATGGAAAGTGCGAATAGTGGTAAGAACAAAAGACAGTTGAGATGCATTGAAGCTTATCTAAGTGATTAGAAAACATGTGATACGTTCAACAGTTTTTTACACGTAAGTAGTTATCTTAGGTAACGTAATCAAGTGATAAGTAGACCTACGATAACAATAAACACAAAATTGATAAGTACAGGAGTGGTTATAAGTAAACGTCATAAGAGCAGACAATTAATACACATAAGTGGCAAGTAAAAGTGATCAGCTGGAGCAACATCGCTGAGAGGGTTCTAGCTCAATATTGACTCAGTCAACCCTTGAATTTAGCCACCCTATTCCCACCTTTCATTATGTAACGGTTAGTTTTTACGTGTTACTTCTTTTAAATGATGTTTATTACTATATAGTATATTGTGGGGGGTGAGCTCGCTTGGCAGTGAGCACAAAGAAAGGTACTCGAGATTCGATTATACAAAATTCTATATTATATTGTCAACACAAGTATTATTTATAATTACAGAGATAAAAGGAATAATAGAATATAGATATTATATCAAGAACAATGAATGGCAAATACTAAATGACAAAATATGATTTCCAATCAAATATAATTGTTTATGTTATTATTCTCAAAATAACTATTCAACCAAAGAGGCAATAGAAATTGGTAAATATATATATATATATTATTTCAAATAACTCTGTGTTATTAAAAGTATGAATTTAATATGACAAGTATTAAGTGTCTTTATTAGTATTTCAAATCTATCTGTGCTCTAAGTCCAAAAAATATTAAAAGAGTATAACGGCCTTACCTTGGCCAGCCGGCGCTGGTTCCTAAGGAAGAGTGGGTTATTGGTAAAAGGTCTACCACCGATGGTACTTTCAATTTGGCTGCAAAGAGAGAGGGTAAGGCCATAATCAGCAATTTGTTGGGTATTGAACCTACTGAATGCAAGAAGCAGCACAAAACTGCTTACACTCAGCAATCTACTTTACACAACCAACTGCTGTAACTGATACTTCTACAATTGTTTGATTGATTGAAAATCATTTACAATATGAATTTTTAAGTTTATTATTAAATTACATACTTCCCCAAAATTAAAGTCGTCCTACCATCACAATTACATGCGTTAGGTTTGGTCTTTATTACTTTTTGGAGTGCCTAACTTGCAATTGAAGGAGAAAAAAACAGTAATAAACGTCTAGTGTTTCTAGAAAACAATGTTGGCACATTGAAACAAATAGTAGTTGTTTGTGTTAAAATTGTATGGGCAAAATTAACTATTTGATAAATAACGATGAAATGGTCACATATAGGTTTGTTTTCATTCTTTCGGTCAACTCAGTATATTACGAGAATTAAAAACAGGTTGTATGATCATTTTGATATAGATTTTACCATATATGCTTCATTAACAATACCCCTAAAAATATGTTTAAAAAATAAGAAAATACATATAATCTGTTATTACTAAATTCAGAATTGGAAAATTTAGTACCTTTATAAATCCTTGAGGTTATTAGTGAACTGCATGCTCTGTATAACTGATTATTACCTTATTTGTTATTTATTGTGTTTTCCAAAAATATTTGACTTGTTTAGGTAGATTGCTGTGTAGTTTGATCAGCAAAGAGATTTAAGGTTCTGTAAGGAATGTTAACGATTATTATTTTAATTTTTTATTTAACTCTTGATAATTCACCAATACGTAAAAAAAACTATTACTAATGAAATATAGCCCCTATCTCGTCCCTTTGCGTTTTCACTGTAAAATTAAATCAGTACAACTTACCCTGAAATAAGAGAAAGGTTACAAAACATGTATTTCAACGTAACAGTAAATAGAAACTTTAAAAATCGTGGTTTGAAACTAAATAAAAGCGTATTTACAGTATTTGAAACTAAAAACAACTACAATACATAATTTTCGAGAGGGCGTGTCAGTTTCTTTAGCTTTCACTCGTACTTGGGACAATGATTTACAAATTAAAACGCAATTTCCTTATTAAGAAAATAGTTCCATTATAATTCTCTATTTATAAAATGAAACCATGAGATACTTTTATTTCATTCTCAGTGGCACAGTAGACCAAAATGTGGAAAGTGGTCAACTAAAATCATGTTGTCTTCCGTTTGGCAACAGTCCAAGTATAAAGTTGGGAAGAATCCTAACTTAAGTTGGCCCTTGCTCAAGATTGTTCATTCATAATGGCAATAATGCGCACATTTCTTTCAACATGTATCTTCCTCGAAGCATTTATAACACAATTTGCTCTAGCAAATTTTTGGCAAGCTGGAAGGAAATTTTTGAATCAGAGTCGAAGGAAAGCATAATAATAATACCTAAGCACCATAATATTGTACTTTTTTTCTGCCAAAGATGTTTTACTTTGACCATACCATTATGCATTTTTAGCGATTTTATAATTTTTTTGCGTTTTCATGTATTACTTTTCAAATTAACAAATTTAAAAGTGGATTCATACCTCACCAATATTCTTAAACCCCGCCCACATGTTTATGCCTAGAGTTAATCAAGAATGTCTACCTAATATTCAATTTGGTTTAACAATATGTAATAAAATTGTTGCATTACATACCTTCGTTGACAACCTACGCAAGCAACATTATTATTACAAAACCTAAATAGTTTAACTCATGCCTTAGTAATTTTGTTTACAGGCTTAGAATAAGATCACTGTAGAAAATATCGCAAGCATAAAATAATTAACCAATACCTAATTAAATATTTGTATTGTAACCAGTTTTGTTCATGATATTCAGTATGGTCATGTCTAAGCCTAGCATTTCAACCACTATTCAAGCCTACACTACTTGGACAAGCCCTTAGGGAGATATAGTTAATCTACCTGAATGTATTGTTCAGACAACAATACAACGATAGAAACAATGGAAGGTAATGTTTGCTGAACATCTTTACCCTGTAAGCCTCATTGTTTTTACAGATTATGTTGGTTTGTTACCTATATTGTAAGATATGGTTATACATGGATAATGACGTTGTATATGAAGTAAAGCTGTTTCGAAAAGTATAATCGTTTCCTAGATTCACTTGCCTAATATGTTTATATTCAACTATTTTCTCAAACTTTAAATAATTGTCAATAGTTATAATAAAATCTTCGTGAGATATCATTCGTTGTATAATAAACACATTTAACTTTTTTTTTGCATATTACAGATGTGTGACAAGCAATGATCAATCATATTAAAGGTAAAATAGAAATTTACTTTGCATACTTGTAATCAATAAATTTTTGTTTGGGCGATTTTATTGTTTTCTAGATGTATAATAAGCAAAAGGCCAATAATTAAATCTTTCCATGGCCGATTTCGTGCATATTAAATATAGTAAATTTTCATGTACAAGTTAAAGTTTTATGCAGTGAAGTCTGAAGGGAAGTGATGGTAGTAGTTTATCCTATGTTGGGACGATTCTAAGATTTAAAGCTTGTTTGGGTGGTCGGGTGCGCAAAGATGTAGTTTCCAACAAATTGCTTCATAGGTCAGTTACCTTTTTGTAAATAACATCTATCTTTTTTACAGATACAAAACATTGAATACTCTTTTTTGTCTATTTTTAATATCTGTAGTAAATGGTTATTTCGTGTCATTTAAAATAATTTACCTTTCAAAGTAAACAATAGTGACGTTTGCTTTACACATCAATGAAGTATATATTACTTGTGTTGAAATTCAGTTTTTAATAATTATCACAAAATATTTTTAAGGAAATAATCAATTTCTCGTCTGTGACTGGTGACTAACCTGAAAATGCTTTTGAAAGATAATGGCCATGATTAATAAAATAGGTAAATATTTATATCTAAAGCCTTTGGAGAAAAATAATGGGAATCTTTATAGGTTGTTATTGAACAAATCAAGCTTGAAAAGTTTATTTAACTTCAAACTAAAAAAAAATCAAATGATGTTAATACCATTGTTTATAGAATAATGAGTTTTATAAATAACGAGATCTAATTCGGTATATAATTTGGAGTCATTTTTAGGTTACTTTAAAGATCAAATACTTAAAATTATCTCCTTTTGCAGGAATTTTATAGTACGAATTAGATAACTACTTAAGAGTAGGCATAAGAGTTTTTCTTCTTTCATGGAATACAGATCTTTCTTAATCGGCTGTTACCCAGTTAGTTATTTAGCAGCAGCAGTTTGTTTTCAAATTTAATCCAAGCATTGAAGCGTTAATTGAACCGTTAATATATACATTTTGTAACACAATATGTCAAATGTTAGCAAAACTATTTAAACTATAATAAAATTCAATTAAAACTTTGACAGCTGTCTAAAAACAATCAATGAAGGCCTCATATTCATTTATCAAAACCATTTGCGAAAATTAATTAATTTTGTTGTTATTCAATCATAGTTTTCAATTGTTTTCTGTTTTCGACGAAAAGCTCATTTAAGAATTCCTATTTTAAACAAAATCATTTGTATGGTAATGAGATTCCAAAGTAGTTGGATAAACAATGTAGTTAAACATACGGATGGCGTTTCATGTTGAATGCTATTTGACAACAACAAGTTGTCAAATAGATTTATCCAATTGTTAGGGCCTATTCGCATGCCTACTGTTTAACTTTATTGAGACAAAGGTAGTTCTTTGTAAACCGGTCGACTCTGGAATACCCTGTAATTTGTTTATATTAGGTATTTTTCATTTTATATTGACTACAGTATTTGGATTCCAAATGAGTACCATTTTGCCATTATGAAAAACTGTATTTTAACTTGCTTCATTTGTTTCGACACAAGTTAGTTACGTGTATCCCAATTTGAAACTAGAAAAATGTATGCCAATACATAATCTTAAAATTATACATTAAAATAAGTTTCTATATTCGTTGTACTTTTTACTGTTGCTAAAAATAATAATAAATATTGTAAATGGAAATAATGGCATTGGAAACAACATTATTGAATAAAACATTGTATTTGTTGTCACAATCAAATGTTTAAATTTTTAACACACGGTCATAGTAACAAAACATCCACATCCTTAAAACACTTCAGTTTCGTAGCACGAGAAAATCTCTTTTAACTTAACATCAAAAACGGCAGTTTTACTGTACAACACGGATATGTAAGTACAAATTCAATTTAACTTTCCAAAACGAAAAGCTAAATGTGTTGAGTCAAATATAAAAGTAGATTTGGCTGAGGTCCATGTCGTTATACTTGATCCGCAGGTAAGGCTGGGGAACTCATTCCGAACTTTATTTGCCGTTACGAACTACAGCTATATGTGGATATAAAGTTGAATGAACCCTCCGTCTGTATGGATTCAAAATGTATAGTATAGTAATTGAAAATAAGCACTATCATTAAATAATATTATACAACAATCAAAAGATTTAATACAGCAAAACTTTTATCAATTTTGATTATGTTTGCAAGCATTATCACTTACACTGCAATTACATGGTAGATACAAACAATTACCCCACGTTATTTTTTATAGTGTTAGTAATTTGATATGTAAAATAACCTTGTTGCATGTATCAAAAATTAATATTTTCTTTGTTTTTGTCTACACCGATGGCATTTTTCACAATTGGTAGTGGTCTAAACTAATATGTAATATATTACGAAAATACATTATATTTATTATTCCTGAGTAAGACAAACGTTGATACTGAAAACATGGTTTTACTGTATAGCCAGACCCTTTTATTTAAATCCTGGGTTTAGTTTTGAAGAAATGCAAATGGTTTACAGTTTGTAGAACTAAACCGATGATCAATATATTACAAAGCGAGCACTTTTATTTTACCTCCTAGCTTTGCTTTGATAAAATTTCCAATTCCTGAAATAATAAATTTAAATGGTTTGATTTCAAATATAAAAAAAAAAACTATTGTGACATCATAGTTATTTTTAAATGCAATACACTATTTCAATGTTCAGTAACTAAAAGTATGTAATCGATGTGGATTAAAATAATTAAAATACCACATAACTAACTGGATAGTATATTGTAGTATACTGAATTTACTATTTTTTTTACATATTATTATATTATGTACCCTAAGTTAGTAAGATTGTTTATGTAGTAAGTCACAATTTCTGAGCAGAAAATAAAATGTTTTCGTGGTGTCAATGCTCAAAAAATACCATTGTGTAATAAGTAGGAAAAACTGAAGTTGGAATTCTCGGCCATCCCTTTAATATAGGCTAAGGAAGTCAAAGGAATTCCACACTCGACAAAACCTTGGAACTTCATGCCTCTCCTTTACTTGTTCATCTTAAAACTTACAATGGTGGGTAATTTTTGGGGGTTTTCAAAGTATTTTAGTGAAAAGAATATTTAAAATACCGATTACAGACCATCACTGCATTTTTATGTACTAATAGTTCGATTTACTAAACTCCTAAAGACGAAAGATTTGATTTATATATCGTAGTATACAGTATGTATGAATTGGTTGGTATCACTTTTTGGATCAAAACTACCAAGCATTAACTTGTTTAGGTTCTTAAGCCTTTGTGTTTGGTAAATTGAAAATGTCTTTACAACATAATACGCCAACTTATATGTACTTGTATGTACGCCAAAATTCTTAAGTAAGTAGGTTTATGTTGTATAAATCTAACGCCATATACTTATTGTAAACAATAATGCAATTAGGTATACATCCTATATTTCATTATTTTCTGTCTCTGTAAAATAAAATTATTCCTGAATAATTACGTCCTGGGTAATTTAAAAAGGTCTACTGCACGAGATATGTAATATATATGAGAGGATGTGATGGAAATATATATCTGCTCAGCAAGTCAATTCAGATTTCAACCAACCTTACACATTGTAATCTACAAACCTAAACCTACATTTCGTATGAATAAAACAAATAAATAACATAGTGATGATTACTATCAACTAACATTTTAACTTCATTTTTGGTTGTAACACTGTAAGCAAATATCAGATGATCGAAGTTGTTGATTCTATAATTGATATTCACGCCACGGCTCTCTTTGGAAACATTGATTCTTCCTTTAATAAAATCAGCGAGCATCATATCTGTTTATGACATATTCATAAATTTCATTATATCTCGTTGTTTGTATAAACTATTGTGGTCAGTGTTACTTTTTGACTGTTTTATAGTGGTTAAATTAGACAGTAATAAAGAAAACCTATAAACCCCTAGGGCATTGTAAAAGTAAGAGTTTTAATGTTTAGTGTCAGTAGTTTTAAGTAAAAGTCCTACAGGCTACAGGCGTACGATTGTATTGATTTGTTATTGTAATTAATATTTAATGATGGGTAGCCTCTGGACCACACAGCAACAATAATGGTTAAATTTACCTCTGTAGTTTGTCACTACTGCAGTTTCGTGCTCGTGGAGCACATCTTCAGGTAAAGGTCACAAAAATAATTTTTTTTTTATTTAAATTTTTTTTTATAAAATTTTTGTGACCTTCACCTGAAGATGTGCTCCACGAGCACGAAACTGCGGTAGTGACAAACTACGCATATTGACAGAGGCAAATTAAACCATTATTATTAATATTTGAATATTTTTGCTATAACGCATGAAAAATAGAATAAAATAGATTATAAAAAGCTGCAATGGATCTATGCATATTTCTTTGCTAGAAATTTACCACTTATTTGTAAATTCTTTGCAAATAATGTCCTCATATCTGACTAAAGGAGAGTAAACATATTTATCCTGAATAAGTACAAAACATAGTCAAATAAGTAGTAAAATCAAACGTTAAACAGGAATAAAAATAATGTTCTTATTTTACAATAAGATGAATTAAGTCACAGGATTTTTAAGCCAATAGTAATATTTTATAAGGAAAAAAAATGTGTCTCTCTCAAATCAATAGATTTTATAAATCCAATAAACCCCCATATACTAAACTCTGGACATATTTGAGACAGATTTTAGCCTGATATAATAGTAGACGCTCAAAAGTCGAAATTTCCTTTCTTTACATCACAAAGTAAAGCAAAATATCTTGGCTATATACCTCTTCTAAACTCCAGGGAATCTAGAGGCTGAAGAGAGGTTTTAACCCACTGAGCCTCTTCTAGCTCCCTCGACAGTGCTTAACATTTCCTCTCACAAAAGTATATCGTGTGTGCGTTGAATGTGAGCAAAACATAAGATGCTTTTATTTTACAAAGCCTTGCACAGAACATTCTAAAACCTCATTGCATGTGAGATCTTTGTTCCAAATTATTGTTTTCAGGAAGATAACAATAAGCTATAATATTAATTGTAACAATGATGTCACATATGCAATTAACAAAATGCCTAAATAAGTTAACAATAAATGTGCCCCAAAGGAAATGCACAAGTTACATCTATTACTTTTCGGACATATTGTGAGATTTACACTTTAAAAAGTTACTCTGAGGGTTAAATGTGGGTAATAAATTTGATCGCATTGACGAATTCATTTACAAAATGTTTAGTAACCTTAACCCAAACGTGGCCATGTGAAAGTTTTTCATTAGGAAAAACGCAAAAATGTATGTGGAACAATTATTATTGTCAGCAAACCTTTATCGAAACAAACATTTTACAAAAAGAAAATAATATTCAGTAAAATTATTAAGAAAATTAATCTAGTGCTTAAAAAGTATTTAGAACCTTTTTTATAATAAATTAGCTCATAATTCAGTGGTAGTATAAATAAACATCGTATGTTTCCAGTGTATGTGGGAAATGAATTCAAAAACATTGGATTAAATGCTGACTAAGACGATGAGCTGTGATAATTTACAATAGGATATTATTTTTCATGTAACGATGGCGAGTAATTGATAAAGATATCTAGAATCGACAAGATAATATTTTGGAAGCAGTTCAAACAGCTGGAGACAAACATCTGGCGTTGAACTTGGCACTTGTAGCACTCACAGTCTGAACCTCTCAACATAGAGTATGACTCCTCACTACTACACTAACCTTGGCACATATAGTGATCACAGTGTGAACCTCTCAACATTGAGTATGACTCTTCACTACTACACTAACCTTGGCACATGAAGTGATTACAGTGTGAACCTCTCAACATTAAATATGACTCTTCACTACTACACTAACCTTGGCACATGAAGTGACCACAGTGTGAACCTCTCAACATTGAGTATGACTCTTCACTACTACACTAACCTTGGCACATATAGTAATAACAGTGTGAACCTCTTAACGTAGAGTATGACTCCTCACTACTACACTAACCTTGGCACATGTAGTGATCGCAGTGTGAACCTCTCAACATTAAATATGACTCTTCACTACTACACTAACCTTGGCACATGAAGTGACCACAGTGTGAACCTCTCAACATTGAGTATGACTCTTCACTACTACACTAACCTTGGCACATATAGTAATAACAGTGTGAACCTCTTAACGTAGAGTATGACTCCTCACTACTACACTAACCTTGGCACATGTAGTGATCACAATGTGAACCTCTCAACATAGAGTATGACTCCTCACTACTACACTATCCTTGGCACATGTAGTGATCACAGTGTGAACCTCTCAACATAGAGTATGACTCCTCACTACTACACTAACCTTGGCACATGTAGTGATCGCAGTGTGAACCTCTCAACATAGAGTATGACTCCTCACTACTACACTAACCTTGGCACATGTAGTGATCACAATGTGAACCTCTCAACATAGAGTATGACTCCTCACTACTACACTATCCTTGGCACATGTAGTGATCACAGTGTGAACCTCTCAACATAGAGTATGATTCCTCACTACTACACTATCCTTGGCACATGTAGTGATCGCAGTGTGAACCTCTCAACATAGAGTATGACTCCTCACTACTACACTAACCTTGGCACATGTAGTGATCGCAGTGTGAACCTCTCAACATAGAGTATGACTCCTCACTACTACACTATCCTTGGCACATGTAGTGATCACAGTGTGAACCTCTCAACATAGAGTATGACTCCTCACTACTACACTAACCTTGGCACATGTAGTGATCACAGTGTGAACCTCTCAACATAGAGTATGACTCCTCACTACTACACTAACCTTGGCACATGTAGTGATCACAATGTGAACCTCTCAACATAGAGTATGATTCCTCACTACTACACTAACCTTGGCACATGTAGTGATCACAGTGTGAACCTCTTAACATTGAGTATGACTCCTCACTACTACACTAACCTTGGCACATATAGTGATCACAGTGTGAACCTCTGAACATAGAGTATGACTCCTCACTACTACACTAACCTTTGCACATATAGTGATAACAGTGTGAACTCTTAACATAGAGTTACTGACTTACCATTGAACATGGCTGGTCCTGTGGCTAAATTACGTCTGTGACTAAAGCTTATCAAAATCAAGAGACTTATTCGCCAGATCTGTAGTGTTACGTAACACATTAATGTTTTTATTATGTGGTTCGAAGTCCAACTCCTGAACTCCAATAATCTAGCAAACAAAGGGTGGACCTTTCATGCTGTTAAAACTGTTTTAGTATTGGTGAGCTCCATCTCAATTGCATACAACAATATGAATTTGTTTAATGAGTGAATGATACAATTGATTTTTACAATCAAATATATCGCTTAAATAAATTATCAGTATCATCTCATATAGTTCCGTATATAGTACGAATAGTACTTTCAGGAGACGCTTAAAATGCCGCTCATGTTAAAATATTGAACATCACAAAGATGACCAAAAAAATAAGTAAAGCATAAAAGGGGTTTCAGTTAATAAGATTGTGATGTCTGAACGGTCTTATATTTCCCTTGACTCAAAGTGCATTAGTGCATTAGTGGAAGTGCATTTGTGTCTGGAACGGTCTTTATTACCACTTTAGGGATTAGTTTAAATCTGATCGTTCACCTGATTAACTTAATGGCTATAGACCTTAAATTGAATTCTCATTGTCAAGCTTTTATTGCAATTCAATTTTTCTTAAGGTAAGAGAAACTGTATTTATTAAGATAACTGTATCTATATTTTCTTATGTATCAATACAAGAAAAATGTAATCGTTTTGCATAAGGTATGACGTCAAGTAAAAATGATAAATAATCATGTCAACGATAACGTGTATGGAATTACTTCATGATTGAGGTTGTATGAGTTTTAATATTATTCTAAAGTTATAACTTATCCATCAAACATTTGGTGAATTGACTGTCGGAGGGGTTATTAATGTTTTTTCACTTCCAAGTTGTTAACTTGATTTGCTAAGGACTGCTCCAAAAAATTGGATCTCTGAAGAATCTAATATTTATATTTAACAAGCGTCAAAGATTAGTGAAAAAAAATACAAAGAAATACTCTTTGATTCATATTATAGTTTGAAAAACGTATTTTAATCCGTCTGATATCTAATTTTAGAAACCTATTCGACTTACATAAAACTTCTAGTGCTTTTAGAACTCCCCGGAGAAACTTTCTAGCAAGTATTTATCTTAATTAACATTGCCTTTGAACTTGTTCTTGTTTCGTATAAGTTTCACCTCCTCAAGACCCACAACTGATTGTCTGAACGGCGTAGAACGTGGGAAACTGAGCGAAACTTCGTTTGACAGCTTACAAAGTTGTTAAGGTGTGAAACACACTCAATAAAGCTCTCTTCAGATGGGGAAATAAAGTTGTTTTCGTGGCAAGTCAACTTACAGTTAGAAACTTTCCATGACTTAGAGGGAGGTGTTTTACAAAGAAACTCATCTTACTGGAGTAAAAATAGCTTTTGATCAGCTGTGTGATTTTTGAATTATTGACACTATTTTCATAATCCACAACATTTGACTGTGAGGAAAGAAAGTTCTCCGATGGTGAGAAGATTATCGTCATATGAGAGATCTATCAATTTCACTTTTATTTATAAGATTACCTACAGCAACAAGCTGGAGTCGAACCCCTGGGTGATGGGATTTCTTATCTATCCAGAGTCAATTTGTGATTGGTTGGATCTTGACTTGGGACATAAGATGTTGGTAACATTCTAGACAACATTCTAAGCATGTAGGCATATAACCCGTTTGCCTTATTTTAGTATACCAATAATACACTCTAGCCAATATTTTAGTAGTTTAATATTCTTAGATAATTTTCCTTTGTCAATGTTTATTCAAAGTTTTATTCGTATTTTAACTAGATCTGTTTGGAATCAAGATTTAAAATTTAGCTCATTACAGAAATTGAAATTCTGGTAAGAGTATCAGATTAGGATGTTATTGTATATATATATATATATATGTTATAATAGCAATCGAATGAATTGTTGTCATGTAACTTGAAAATCATTAGTGAAATAAGTTCCTGAATCATGGAAAAATCCACTTTTCGTTATTAAATTTGTTAAATGCTTGTGACCTCCTACATTGTTAAAAATAAAAATTAAATTAAAAACAAAATGCGTTTATTACTACAGCCTTTTCAAAAATTATTAAATTTTTTTTGGCTGAATTGACTTTTAGTAAAAGATGGCCTTTTGCAGTTAAAACTCATTGTTCTTCAGAGGAAGTATATTCTCACCTCAGGGTGAGACTCCAAACGTAATAACATAAGACTTGTTCAAAGTCTCTTGGGATCGATGTATTTCCTATGTCTTATAGGACAATAGATTCGAAATGACGTGTGACATATGATGTGCATATTTGAATCCGAGGTTTTTTTTACTATCTCAATTTTTTTTTGGAAACGATTAAGTTGTAAAGGTGAATAATTAGAAAAATATTTATAGCTATTGCACTGACAGGATATACAGATAAGTAACAAAGAGAGTTAAATGCTTATTAAGATTCAAATAGATGTGTTCAAGGTAAAACCATCGATATATAAACACATGTTTGTTATATATCGATGGGTAAAACTGAAGCAAGCCCCCTTCAAAGTTGTAACACGTGTTGGTGAATGAATTGTGTTCATTAAGACCATTCAGAATCATTTTTGATTGACCGTCCCATGAAGAAGGACATAACCAATAAGCTCTTCCTAATACAGTAACAGATTACAACCGTTTTATTCATTTCTTTGTGTTCTAAAAAAAAAATAATTCATATTATATGATATATGAAATCCTGCGTTCTTGTGCGTGCATTTTCTCTTACTTTTAAAAGTGCTCTCTTTTTTGTGTTTTAAACATCGTATCAAGTTTAAGTTTCCGTATTTAAAAATATTAATAATTTATTTTTGTCATATTTTTGATCAACTTGCATAGTGTGTTAGTTTTATTTCTGTTGGTAAGCAGGTTTAGTAAATTTATGATTGTGCATACACCAACTAACACCTCAATTACTATTAGTTTTACAACTATTCATTATTAATATATTCTTATACCTCATTGATTATTACATTTGTAATGATTCTCTTATTGTCAAACGTGGTTTCGTGTTTGCTTTTTCAGTTTCTAAATGTAGGCCTATTAGTTAGTTATAATCTATTGGTAATTAAAATGTGTACGTTATTCGTATAGTATGATAAATAAATAATAAAACATATGTTTCTAACAAACAAACAAAATTATTTTAGAAACATACTCCGTAGACATCATTACCGATTGCCTTGTTCGGATAGAAACACGTTATTTATTATCTCTCTTTTGCTGCTACAAGTGATATATCGACCTGTGTTCCAGTAAACTCTCAACAAGCAATATATTCTACACAAGCTGACAAAGCAGGAACAAATAAAGCGTTTAACGCTGAGCAACACCAGCCCTGCCACACCCATACAGTAAGGCGCGTCCTACGTACACTCCTGCTAGTGACATGTCAGCTAGCCGTTTATAAGATATTTAGAAAATTATGCAATAAGATATTTCAAAGGTGTATACCATATATTAACTTTAAAATGTTTAAAATATTTTAAATTACTAAAATTCGAACCAAATATGTGTAGAACATGCACCACGAATGCAGTATTTATAGAATATTAAAGATGTGTCTATAAGATTTGTAAGTGATTCAGGTATATTTATTAGCCTTTCCGACGTATTTATAAACTAGTAGTACGCTTATTCTGCGCGTAACGGGATGAGTGAACATGAGCGCAGTAATGAAAGAGTCCACCCACACCTAGCCTACCTACCGGTGTCACTGGTGAACACAGTGTTATTTGTATGGGCAAATCAACCAAATCTTAGTCAACAACAATCCTAACTTCTCATCCATTAATTAAACAAAGTCATTGGTAATATACGTAATGGATTTCCAACAGTTATCGATAGGAGGTAAAGCCATCGTTCCTGTACAACATGTCTTTTGATTAAATGAAGCCTATTTCCATATTTGTTATGAAGCCTATCATAAACAAAACTAAGCCAAACTAAACTAATCTAACTTAACCTAGAACAAAGCATGATGTAAGGAATCTCCTAAAAAATATCGTATGGCTTTCAATGATGATTTAAAACAACAATATCGTAATTATATCATCTAAAAATGATTAAAAATCCAATATATATTAATCTAACTAATGAAGGGTCCCCACACTCCGGACTGCTCGCCTTGACTACTTCCATCACCACTTCCTACGTCGTGGACATGTTTACCTCCCTTCCTATGGCATTTTAGTATTGCAGGTACATTAACCTAACTGTCACAAAGGGTCCCCACACTCCGGAGTGCTCGCCTTGACTACTTCCATCACCACTTCCTACGTCGTGGACCTGTTTCCCTCCCTTCCTTTAGCATTTTTTTTATTGCAGATCCATTAATCTAACTGTCACAACGGGTCGCCACACTCCGGACTGCCGCCTTGACTACTTCCATCACCACTTCCTACGTCGTGGACCTGTTTCCCTCCCTTCCTTTAGCATTTTTTTTATTGCAGATCCATTAATCTAACTGTCACAACGGGTCGCCACACTCCGGACTGCTCGCCTTGACTACTTCCATCACCACTTCCTACGTCGTGGACCTGTTTCCCTCCCTTCCTTTAGCATTTTTTTTATTGCAGATCCATTGATCTAACTGTCACAACGGGTCGCCACACTCCGGACTGCTCGCCTTGACTACTTCCATCACCACTTCCTACGTCGTGGACCTGTTTCCCTCCCTTCCTTTAGCATTTTTGTTATTGCAGATCCATTAATCTAACTGTCACAACGGGTCGCCACACTCCGGACTGCTCGCCTTGACTACTTCCATCACCATTTCCTACGTCGTGGACATGTTTACCTCCCTTCCTATGGCATTTTAGTATTGCAGGTACATTAACCCAACTGTCACAACGGGTCGCCACACTCCGGACTGCTCGCCTTGACTACTTCCATCACCACTTCCTACGTCGTGGACCTGTTTCCCTCCCTTCCTTTAGCATTTTTTTATTGCAGATCCATTAATCTAACTGTCACAACGGATCGCCACACTCCGGAGTGCTCGCCTTGACTACTTCCATCACCACTTCCTACGTCGTGGACCTGTTTCCCTCCCTTCCTTTAGCATTTTTGTTATTGCAGATCCATTAATCTAACTGTCACAACGGGTCGCCACACTCCGGACTGCTCGCCTTGACTACTTCCATCACCACTTCCTACGTCGTGGACCTGTTTCCCTCCCTTCCTTTAGCATTTTTTTATTGCAGATCCATTAATCTAACTGTCACAACGGGTCGCCACACTCCGGAGTGCTCGCCTTGACTACTTCCATCACCACTTCCTACGTCGTGGACCTGTTTCCCTCCCTTCCTTTAGCATTTTTGTTATTGCAGATCCATTAATCTAACTGTCACAACGGGTCGCCACACTCCGGACTGCTCGCCTTGACTACTTCCATCACCACTTCCTACGTCGTGGACCTGTTTCCCTCCCTTCCTTTAGCATTTTTTTTATTGCAGATCCATTAATCTAACTGTCACAACGGGTCGCCACACTCCGGAGTGCTCGCCTTGACTACTTCCATCACCACTTCCTACGTCGTGGACCTGTTTCCCTCCCTTCCTTTAGCATTTTTGTTATTGCAGATCCATTAATCTAACTGTCACAACGGGTCGCCACACTCCGGACTGCTCGCCTTGACTACTTCCATCACCACTTCCTACGTCGTGGACCTGTTTCCCTCCCTTCCTTTAGCATTTTTTTATTGCAGATCCATTAATCTAACTGTCACAACGGGTCGCCACACTCCGGAGTGCTCGCCTTGACTACTTCCATCACCACTTCCTACGTCGTGGACCTGTTTCCCTCGCTTCCTTTAGCATTTTTTTTATTGCAGATCCATTAATCTAACTGTCACAACGGGTCACCACACTCCGGACTGCTCGCCTTGACTACTTCCATCACCATTTCCTACGTCGTGGACATGTTTACCTCCCTTCCTATGGCATTTTAGTATTGCAGGTACATTAACCCAACTGTTACAAAGGGTCCCCACACTCCGGACTGCTCGCCTTGACTACTTCCATCACCACTTCCTACGTCGTGGACCTGTTTCCCTCCCTTCCTATGGCATTTTAGCATTGCAGGTACATTTACCTAACTGTCACAACGTGTCCTTACACTCCAGACTGCTCGCCTTGACTACTTCGTTCACCACTTCCTACGTCGTGGCTCTGTTTCTCTCCCTTCCCATAGCATTTTTAGAATTGCAGATCCATTAATCTAACTGTCACAAAGGGTTCCCACGCTCCGGAATGGTCGCCTCGACTACTTCCTTCACCACTTCCTACGTCGTGGCCCTGTTTCTCTCCCTTCCCATTGTGTTTTTAGAATTGCAGATACATTATTATAACTGTCACAAAGGCTTTCCACACTCCGGAGCGCTCGTCTTGACTACTTCCTTCACTACCTCCTACATCGTAGACCTGTTTCCCTCTCTTTCTATAGCATATAAGAATTACCATAGATTAAACATACTCCCTTAGGGAGTATGTTTAATCTATGGTATTACAGATATATTAATTTTAACAGTCACAAAGGATTTCCACACTCCGCACTGCTCACCTTTCCGCTTCCTTTACCACTCTCTACGTCGTGGACCTGTTCCCCCCCCCTTCGCATAGCATTTTAGTATTACTAACATCTTTGAATATTTAATATTCAATGCCAACATTAAATTGAATAATGTAAAAAGCAGCTTTGTTCGAAATATATACATATATATTTTTAATTTAAAGGTGAAGTTTAATACTGAACATAAACGGTATATAACTGCCGATTAATATTGTAAAGTTCAATTTATTATTCAGAAAGTTGTGAAATTTAATTAACTTAAACAAAATTATTCTGAAACCTGTGAAATTATAATGATATATATTCATAGACGCCAAACTGTTTACTCCATGAATAAAAAAGCTTAGAGTAAAAGTCGTTCTCTCTGTCTTAAGTAGACAACAAAATTGTTGGTCGCAAAACGTAAACAAATAAGAAGAAGAAGAAGGTAGCTCCTAATGTTATTCTTATGGGACAAATTTAAAAATGTTTTTAAGGTTTTAATAATTACTACTGAACGGAGTCGTCTAGAATTTTAATGAGGTCTTCCCACTGGTGTCATAATTATTTGTGCAAAATTTGAACGCTATAAGTGCAACGGTTCTTGAGTTTTTGGTGCGAACACACTCACTCACAGACAAGCGGACAACTTTTCTCCGACTCCGCTATACACGATACATAGATTCGTTCACTTCGTTCACTCATCTATTATATAGCCATACGTTAGTATAACATTTAGGAAAGTACTTAGAGAAGTGTGACAATATTTACCATATCATTATCAAACATTTAGCGATTATTAACCGAGCATATATGAAATATGTAAACTCAAAATATGACACATACAATCACACCGAATACAGTTTTTAACATTAATATTTTTTCAATCTATATAAATAAAATTATAGTTTTGTCTGTACATTAATTAGATATTTTTAGGTTATTTTTACGTTTTATATATTAAAGAACCTTTTAATTTTTTTATATATTTAACATGGATCTAATAGAAATAGACTCAAATTCGATACATTTTGTAATAGCATGTTGTACTATTACTTTTTAAGATAAATACTTGTATAACCATTTATTACAACTGCAATAAAGCGTAGCTGACCAGGATGTAACTCGAGTGGTCGTACAAGTATTACGACGTTGTCTCTTCAAAGATAATTCCTTCGAGGGATCAAGCTTGAAACCAGACGTGTCTTGGGTAAAATATGATCTGGCAAATCCTTAATATGTGGGCTTAAGATATGAAAATGTCAAAACTGTTTTGATAGAAAAATACGTAGTTTCTTTATAACCGCAATGATTATATGAATTAATCATGAACATTTAAACTGAAAATTACAGGATGAAGGTAAAAAATATTTCTAAAGCCATGTCATTTTATATCTTATCGTCTATAGGTGGTATTCTACAGTGTAATGAGACATTTTAAGGATATTTAAAGCCCATGTACCTTGTGGATGTGTGACATTGAACCCGTCCCTCCCACACTGAAGTTCATGTGTTAACAACTAGACAACAGCAGACTTTATACATTTATTATCGGTGAATAAGAATAAAAACTATGAAACTAATCATCCGACCATTCATAGCTAAAGCTACAAATATTATTAAAAACTATTGTCATTATAAATACGGATAATGGACACTATAAATATGTTCAGAACAAGGTGTCCGCGATGTATGTTTGCTGTTACCATAATGCGTCATTAAAAAGGCTGTAGAGGATGTTAAGTGGTGTAGCCAGGGTTTTTTACACTCTAACACCTGGTATTTGTTCGTGCTTTGCCAGAGAAACCGGTTTGTAACTTGTTAACTGTTAACAGTACAAAGTGGAACTTACAGTCAGTCGGTCCCCTCCGTTTAAGTGTATGTTTAAATTGCTGGACAGGTACGTACGACCGATTGGTAGAAATTAAAGCCACAATCAGCGACACTTTGATATTCTGACAAAAGGTAGTCAAAAATAGCGCCGATTTGTTAAACTTTAAGTCAATGGGTTTAATCTGTTAATTTTACTGATTAGGAACGATCTCTCAAACACACAGTCCTAGAGTCAAATGTTAGGTGTCTACTCATAACAATCCCTGTTTTTGATTCCTATTAAACCTACAGGAAAAAATTACAACCATCCAAAACCTAAAGTCATAGGACGTCGTTATGTTGGTGTTATAAGTTGAAATGTTTTGTTAAACATTCAGTCATAATACAATTATGACAGATCTGTTAAAAACCAAAGCATACGTAGATATTTTGTTGTTAAACTATTTTTAAACATAGCACTATGATAAAAAACAAATATAATCAATAACAAACAAATTGAAACTGTTTGGCAACTTTTTTTTGTTTGAAGAATTATAATAGCTTGTTATTCTTATACTCTTCTCATTTAATAGTTCTAGATTTGTTTAATATACTCGTGACAATACAATCGTGTACTATTAAACAAGCTAATAACAAGAATTTAGCAAGTATAATTATAACTCTTTTTTGTCATTCCCTTTATTCTTTAATTAAACCTCTTAAGACTTTAAAAACGTAATGGTTTGACATATGAATTAAAACCTTAACCACCAGACCAGGAGAAAAAATTGGGTTTCTTTGTTTTATATTTGGTACCTGAACTCGAAAAGTCAGGTATACCGAAATTATTAAGAATCACTATTATTACGTCCGTACTAATATTTATATTCTAGAGGCATGGACATTTCTAGAGGAACTAGTAATTTCATAGTAATTTCAGCATCATTCATCTAGTAACCCTACTAACCATACAGAATTTAAATAAGATTAATATTTTTCTATAACTATGTTTTCATTAAAAATCACTTACAAAAGTCTTCAGCAAACACAATTTACAGCTGTCAGCTGAGCAAAGATGATCAATCAGCTGTAAGGCCCTCAGTAGCCTCTTATGTGTGTCATTAGGCCTCCAGCCTTTTCTTTCACCGTTTCCTTGCTTTTTATCTCTGCTTCTGTACGGATAAACGTAAAAACAGTGTTTTTGACCTGTAATAGCTTAGCTCTCACGGATTAGGAGAACAAATGGTCCTTTCTTATCTTTACTGAAATAAACACCATCAACATTAGGTACTACCGTACTTAATAGTGATTTTAATTTGTTAAGAAATGTAGATAGTTTTAGTTGAAGGTAATTTTCAAATTCTGCAAATAGGAATAATTTGAGGTAACATTGCACGTTGCAGAACTCATTGGAGAAACTCTTTTAAGGGAATCCTGTCTAAGGAAATATTTATTAGATTTCCTGTTTGCCCCCCTAAGTACATTACAAGTTTGTAATATACTTGGGTTCGATTAAAGTTTTCATATTAACATGTATTCCGATGTACAACTTCCTAACACGATGTGAACAAATCATTTTATTATTTTATTTTTCAAGTCTAAAATAACTTTTTACAGTAATACAAAAAGATTATTAAGTACTATATACTTGATTAAATAAAAAAAATCCTCAATTTGGTGATTTTTGCTTAATATACTACTGTATATACTACTTGTTGCTTATACTAAGAGAAGTATAAATAGAAACTTAAAAATATTCACACGAATGTCTCATAAATTCGTGTTGTATGTTTATTAAAAAGAAACCATCAACGTATTGAACAACCGTATTTGTGTCGTGGCTAGGTGATATTTTCTTCATACATTGCTTACTTAACCAGGGTGTAGTGACGGGGTTGGATATAGTGGTGGGTTCTATATGCTGTCAAATCACAAAAGAGCTTATCGACGTAAGTCCTGACCCCCACAACCACACTTCTAGTGTGCGCCTTACTGCTTTCCACATTAAATAACACTCCTTATGTATTGTAATAACCATAAAATTAAACATAGGCTATAGGCTTAGTTTTATGGTTAATCAAGTTTGTAACACGCTATAAACATTAATGCTATAAACGTTATTAGGTAATCACACTGAGGGAATTTCCTGTAATCAAATTCTAGAACAGTAATGTAATACATGTTAAATATAATGCATATACAAATATTTAAAATATAGATATTTATATAAAACTATAAGAAAATACTGTATATAAAATTTGGTTAATTTCGTACCAATAAGAGCACCAAATCTTTGATCCATTCTTGTGAAAAACTATTTATACTTTAATTACCATGTCATTGGCATCTTGTAAAAATAACTTAGTATAAATTTAAAAATATATATTTCAATTATTAAAAACATGTATTTTTGTTTCAGTTGAAGCCGGGGAGTTGGTTTCCTGCTGTAAGTATATGATCAGTGAATATACATATTAAATAAAATATTACTATATTTGTTCTTGTTTCATACATGCCAGTTGTAAATAATATTAACTGAAATATATTACATATTAACATATTTTTATAGTGTCCACGATGTACTTACATTCTATCAAACAAATTTGAAAATTTATATTAAATATTTTTATAACCGCTCTGCAAGAAAAACATAATTATAAACTAATAGTCCAGTCATACGGTAGTTAAATATTACAAAAAACAACTGTGACGATTTTTTTCTTAATTCTATGTTTTTGGGGGCGCTAAATCTGAATCTGAAGAGATCCAACAAAAATTCCTTGTGTGTTTTGAGCTAGATGCTAAAAAATTAAAATCTTCGCACTTTTTCAGTTTCTTGCTTATAACTCGGAAACTATGCGTTCTACTAAATTTAACTAAATATTAAAATGAAAGACCATGAAATTTCCTACAAAATAGATCTGGCGGGATATTTATGCGTTTGATAAAGAACAATATGTATTTATTTTGTTGGAAATTTTATGATCTTTCATTTTCAAATTTAATAAAATTTTGTAGACCGCATAGTTTGCGAGTTATAAGCAAGAAACTGAAAAAGTGCGAAGATTTTCATATTTTTTCTGTCTAGATCAAAACGCACCAGAAAATGTTGTTGGATCTCTTCAGAATCTGATTCAGCGCCCCAAAAACATAGAATTCAGAAAAAAAATCTTCGCTGTTATTTTTTGTAAGTGAGGTAAATTTCCACAACGATTTGACTGGACTATAACTAGTTAAATAATACTAAACGTGGTAGGTTACACATAAGTTAAATGAGCTGCTATTTAGAAAAACATTTAGTTTGTTTGTAAATATTATTATGATTTATTACGGTTATTATTATGATGTTGTTACGATTATTGTTAATCAAAATCATCAACATTCATGGGTTATAATTTGCCTTACAGATTACAAATAAAATTATAACCTAGACAATTCGTAGAATCTTTAGAAAAGGTTCATACTGTAGAAAAGTTAGAATAACGTAAGAAGGTAAATGACCACACGTTGTATTTTTTTGTACAGAAAAAGGGCATAAACAGTGATTATTAAGGTCCCTTATTTTTATATTTGATTTGAAAACAATTTATCATAAGTAAGTAAGGGTAATCCATTATATTTTTTTCTCCCCCACCCTTAATCTACGCCTAAATCCACCCACCCACAGAGGCTTGGGATAGGTTAAAAATGGGCATACATTGATTTTAAGGGAGCAACAACAGCAGCGTTAACCTTTAAATGACTTTCGTCCCTGACCTTCAGTTTTTACATAGGCTGGACATTAATATTGACGTAACATTTAGTGGTGTTACGCAGAATTTATTTTGTTGTAAAATATGTTGCTGTTATGTAGAGAAAATGTACTAATAATGAAGGCAAGTCTTTGAATAAAACAATTATTAATAATATTTTAGAATATTTAGTTTTCATGAATAATAAAACAATTTTAAGTTTAATTTTTCCCCAAAACCTAGTTATTACAGTTACAATTATACAATCAAATAAGTATGATGAGGTAAGTAGGTAGTACCTATTAATTAATTTCAAATGCATTCATTTTGTTTGATTATTTTTACATTAGGTTTATTTGTTAGTTTTTACTAACCACATTGAGAGAGCTCACGGGCCAAAACGATCCAGTTTATTTCCTAATTGTATATTAAAACTGCTGAATAATAGGCTAATTAAAATGCTATGATACATATATATGTTTTTTTTTATCAGAAGCAGTCCTGTTAAGTGAGTGCACGTTTGAGTGCCAGTTGCATAGAACTTTGATGAGGGTCATTTTATAACCTGAGGCTTGGTGGTGAGAGTGCCAGCCAAGTATCAGTGACTGGTCCCACGGTGTTGTGGGTATGGGGTTGGAATGGTCGACCAGGGGGAGGGCAGGATGAGCAGAACTGGTTTGAGGGATAAAATAAAACTATTATAACCTAACCTAACTAAACTTGCTGATTGCGAAAAATCGAATGAAGGTTTACTAATCGAATCGATATTTTCGATCGATATTAGGGTCGCCCAGTTAAGAGACTGTACCCGGTCTCCGTTACATCCTGCCTACTACACCCCCTTCCACCAATACCCCCCTGAATCACTCCTATGCTCTGGGAAGTCAACTGGCACTTGGGCCTACCTGACGGTTTTGACAGTTTATGACCCACCACAACAAAATATGCTGGCACTCGCTCCGCTTCCCCTTCAAGTGATTATTTACATAAACAAAACAAGATAGACAACATGGTTATGACAATAAGTAAATTATTTATGACATTATAGAAGAGATATTAGTGTGTAGAACATAACTACACTACTTCATGTGTTTCACTTTTTTGATTAAATTTTAAAGAAAGGCATTATTATTTTGTTTGGAGTTGAAATACAATTTAAAAAATATTACCAGAATAAAAACCATCTATTTAAAAGAGGGTTCCTACAACAATGAAATATCTCCTAAATCATACAATAAACTTCCTAACGAACTAAAAACAACGCATCAGTTTTTGTCCAAACAGCTAATACAGCAGGATGTGTTGATAACATGTCGTGTGTTAGCACAGTTTAGTGCAGGGCCGTGAGTAGAGTCAGTAAAGCAAATCCTAGTGATAGGCTGACCTATAATTGTCTTCCGGTTAGGGAGGTAACTTCCCAAAGGCACGAACGCTTTCGTAATACTTTTGCTGTTACCACAAATTATGATAGAGAGTGATACACGTAAGTAGTATTATACACATTTTCCCTTACGAAACAGTATTTCATCTATCATCCCATTCTTGTATAAGACATTATAAATAATATTAGAAACATAATAGTACCTTATACTTTTCACTGGATGTGAGCTTGAGCGTATTAATTATCGTGAAAAAAGTATGAGTTTGATCAACGGTGCTGTATATTAATGACAATTCCAGGATTTCTAACAGATTTTCTAAAATATTTCTGATGTTAAAACTTAAAAACCGACATTAAAGTCTATAGCCTCGATCTTTTTGGTGAATTCAATCTGCGAAATAAAATATTGTTTATGGAAAAGCAAGAAAAAAATGTGTAACATGAATACAGGGAGACCGATAGGAACCAGACGTTCTTTAAACGAACAGAATATGCGTGACATTTATTGTTGCGAGGGGAAAGGATGTCATTCATTGCCGTGTGTTAAGTCATTTTACTATCTAAGGAACGATAAAAACCTTATTTTTGCCTATGCTAAGTATGTGTGAAATGGTGTGTCTATCACAGCATCACTGGGAATCTTTTAAAGTTCCCTTTTACCTTAAACTTTATGATATATTTCCAAGCCAAAATACAATTCTCAGGCAAGTTCGGGAGTATTAATGATTTGAACGAAACTGTATATACAGGGTGACCGTTAAGTCTTAGGACGACTTTATAACTTTTAAACGACAAACGATATCACCACCACATTTGGTATACCGTTACTGGAAATTGTAAGCTACTTCTCTGTGTACATGGTGGTCGGCTATCACCTTTGGGGGACGGCCCGTCGGGGGTAAGAAGAAAATCTTTAAAGACAGCCTATGTTGAGTTGTATATCATTTTAAAGGTCTACTTCAACTGAAAACAATGCCGCAAACCGCACTTAAAAAGGTTGATCCTGCGCAAAATGACAGATGTTCAAAGATTTTCAAAATTAGCCAATTTCTTTAAATTAAAACACTTTTTTAAATCTTTAAACAACTGTCATTTTTTAACGGATGGCCCTTTTGAAGTACGGTTTGTAGCATTGTATTCTACTAATAAATACCTTTAATTTGATGTGCATATCAACCTATGCTTCCATTCAAGATTTACTTCCCACTCCTTGTGGGCCGTCGCCCTGAAGAGTTATTTGCAGTTATTTGGATCTCTGAATGTGAAGTTACGGGGATCATTTTAAAGGGAATTTTAAGCAAAGAAGAATGCCGCAAACCGTACTTCAAAAGAACCATCCGTTAAAAAATTACAGTTGTTTAAAGATTTAAAAAAGTGTTTTAATTTAAAGAAATTGGCTAATTTTGAAAATCTTTGAACATCTGTCATTTTGCGCAGGATCAACCTTTTGAAGTGCGGTTTGCGGCGTTGTTTTCAGTTGAAGTATACCTTTAAAATGATGTACAACTCAACATAGGCTGTCATTAAAGATTTTCTTCTGACCCCCGACGGGCCGTCCCCCAAAGGTGATATCCGACCACCATGTACACAGAAAAGTAGCTTACAATTTCCAGTAACGGTATACCACATGTGGTTGTGATATCGTTTGTCGTTTAAAAGTTATAAAGTCGTCCTAAGACTTAACGGTCACCCTGTATATGTAACAAGAAGCTGTTTGGTTAAATAATAACGGTTATGATTTCCCAAGCACTTTTTTGATGCCATAGGGGTGACAGTAACGTCTGCTAAACAATGTGTATGTTTATGTTCTACAAACTCTACTACGAACATTGCTCAGGATCCAATGGTCATGTTGTGTATTATGTTTGCAGGAAGGGAGATTTTGCGTGCCCGTGAAACGGGAGGCCTGCCCTTAGGTACCAGATTTTAGGGCGTTTGCATTTTTTTCGGGCACCTTATTTTTGTGTGTGACATAGCTGATGGTTCATATTAGTTGCAAATAGCTCACAATAAGTATCAAATTCGAAGATATATTAATTATTTCAATTAGATAATACCGCCTTTGAAAGTAAAATTAAGAAGATTATAAACATGAGTAAATTAATTTATAAAATGAAAATAGAAATAGAAATCGACTTTATGTTGATTTTGCAGTCTAATTATTAAATTAGCAAATACCATTTAAAATTAACACAACTGTTAGTCTAGAATAATATATCATTGAAAGTTTCGTAGCTGTACCAACAAATACTGTACTGAAAGTAAACGCACTAGATGCCCCTTCTCGTTGGTTTTGGAAAATTTCCAGCAAATTACACTTAGTGTCAGTGGGGTTGATTCACTGCCACATGCCCCACCCTTCCAGCAAAAATCGTTCGTTATTAATCGTAGCTACAAAATTAACGGGCTTCATCGGGTTTTTACTCGTTTTAATTGAGCCGTGCTAAATCACTGTTTTTCTCAATTCTTTTTAAAATGTAGTTTAAAAGGTATCTAAATGAAAATCTATCCTTCAGAAATGAAATAATTTGACAGACTCTATAACTTTTCAACATAATATAAGCAAAAATGTAACTTATATTATTTCTTATTAATTAGTTCTTAATTATTTTTACCTCTTTACCCCCCCCCCTCACAGATGGGGGTGAGATTCCTGAATTCCTGAAGAAGAAAGGAAACAGAGAAACGAAAAACTTTTTAAACTAGCCTTTTTAGACTACTCCTAAATATTTCCCGTCGGTGAGAAATGTTACACTGTAGGTGAGTTTTTTGATACAAATGAGTAGGTGTGCGTTCGGCTGCTCTGAGATTCTAAATCAATGAAATGATTAATTTTGCGTCATTTGTTAGTCATGAGTATTTTGAATTGTTTATGCTGTTGTCTTTATTTGTTTTTCTGTTATTAGTTTGCGTGTATTAAATGATAAAGGATGCCATGCAATTGTTTAACTAAAATTAGGCTTTACCTTCGTCACTGCAGCTCAAATTCTTGTGGTGTAACTGCGTTACGGCCGTTTCACCACAAGAATTTGAGTTGCAGTGACGAAGGTAAATCCTATTTTGTTATTATACAGCTCATGCAGGGGCTTAAACACGGCTTTCAATTGTTTAATTTGTTTGACGGCAATAAAGATATTATTATTGTGATTAGAAGTATTATTCTATAAAATTATTTATTTGTTTCAGGTTGCCCAATGCTGCTGAAGGACCACTGTCACTTACCAGAAGAATGAAACAAACTTTCACAAAACGTGTCAACATATCATTACAAAATTGAGTATATAAGGAGAGTTTGATTCGATAAGTAATATTCATCACCTAAAAGTTATAATACACTAGTGAAATGGATGTTATCTTACCAAGAACTAATATTTTCTTACATACAAGTACAGAAATCGTTCATTAAGATAGTTACAAGATATTAAAGCAGAAATCCAAGATGGCTGGTGAATTTATGTCAACCCCGAGTTGGCTTACAGTAGAAGTAGATGTAGTAAACACATCTTTGTTTGGCAACACCTCCAGCAACGAGACTCAGTTTAACTGTACCACAGACCCGCCAAACTTCTTCTTCTTGACGCAAATTCTCTACGCTCTTGTCTGCATCGTGGGTCTCTTCGGAAACTCGTTAGTCATCTACGTCGTGTTACGCTTCAGCAAAATGCAAACAGTTACTAACATGTACATTGTCAACTTGGCAATCGCTGACGAATGTTTCCTGATAGGAATTCCATTCTTAATCGTCACGATGAGTCTTCAATCCTGGGTGTTTGGAGAGATAATGTGCAAGATTTACATGACTACGACTAGCATCAACCAGTTCACCAGTAGTATATTTCTCACGATTATGTCAGCTGACCGATATGTAGCAGTATGTCATCCTATTTCCGCTCCGAAAATTCGAACTCCGATGATTTCTAAAGTGGTTTCATTTTCTGCTTGGACCGCCAGCGTATTCCTGATGATTCCAGTCGTGATGTACTCCAGCATAATGAACAACAGTTGCAACATAATTTGGCCCGAGATGGAAAATCTTAGTGGGCAGACCGCGTTCACTCTGTACTCTTTCATTTTAGGGTTCGCCATCCCACTGATGCTTATATTCTGCTTTTACGTGCTCGTGATTAGAAAGCTGAGGACAGTTGGGCCTAAAAACAAATCAAAAGAGAAGAAAAAGTCGCACAGGAAAGTAACAAAGTTAGTACTCACTGTCATCACTGTTTATGTAGTCTGCTGGCTGCCCTACTGGATTACACAAGTAGCGTTGATTTACACACCACCGAAACAATGCCAATCCCACTTTGCCATCACCATCTTCCTCCTAGTAGGAATCTTAAGCTACTCAAATTCAGCCATGAATCCGATTTTGTACGCTTTCCTGAGTGACAACTTCAAGAAGAGTTTCCTGAAGGCCTGCACTTGCGCTGCAGGAAAGGAGGTGAACGCGACTCTTCACATGGAGAACAGTGTTTTCCCCAGGAGGCATAACCGTGGAGGCTCCGAGCGGTTGAGGCCTACTAAAGGTCCTACTGCCATCATCTGCCAAGGGGGAGCGGACGACGAGCACGGCGAGACTGGACCTTTAGTCAGCAAGACGGATCACTCCACAGCGATGACGTCACGCTCCAATGTCACGGTGACTAGTGACACCAAAGATAGCGCGGTGACTACGCCGGTGAAGAACGGAGTGAAGATCATCCTTCCTCCGACCAACCTCTAGGACACATTCTCCTCCAGGGACACAGTGGTCAGTGGTGTGCTGGAGAGTGCAATGTAACCTGGAGGATCTTCTGACTACACGAAATACTGTGATAACCAACCAAACGTGAAATGGCTCTAATAGTCGTTACCAAAGAAGCTATCATAAGTTATGTCTTGTTTATGTACCAACAATCTTTCGTTGACTCTCTTTTTGATTAAATGTACGCCGATTTATTTGTACTATAATGCTGAAAACATTGTGCTGTTCATTAACGACCACCACAAAAACAGTATTATATAAATTGATACAAACGTACAATTATTTTCAATGATTTTTACTTTTTTACTTTTTAACGAAATGTAAACATTTGTTTATAATGTTTGACAAATATTTTGATATTACTTTGATTTTAATGTACAGAGACTGCTAAGATATACGATACTGTTGTTGTATGTGCAGTAGAATGTGGATATTATTTATCTGGTCTCTCTCTTCAACAATTAGTACCGAGCCCCGTACAACATTTTGTTGAAGAGGAAGATTAATTCAACTTGTGTATTTTAAAATTCAAAATATTGGACTTTTAGGTGGAACATGTAATCGAGATGTTTTTTATTAGCAGCATTCAATGAATAATACAACATTTTAATCGAATTCCGGATAGAGTATTGAGAACATTCTCACAAAAATTTTAAATCCAAAATTAATAATGTTATGTATTTTTTTCAGTAGCAAATAGAAAAACTTAAAATAAATTTCAAGACAAACGACTGTTTTTTTTCTCTCTACAAATCGCAATATTACATGAAAAGAGGCTTAAAAAAGCTCTGTGGAATCAAATTCTTATAAAAGTATTTTTTTCTTTATAACAAAATTTATTTATACCTTGTGATATTTTATTTACAATATACTCTATAGTATTAAGTATGTGATTTTAGATCGTAGGGTTACGTGTAAGTCAATTAAACGTCTGAGTATATGTTTATTTCCATGAGAAACCGTGTACAGTGTTAATAGATGTGAAATCGTTTATTTAAACTCCTGACCATATCATAATTTAAAATAAGGGTGTTAATGTGAAAATCATTGTTAAGACATTCTTTCGATGTAAAATCCATTTTCAACCACGAAACGCTTATTGTAAATACATCATTGTCGACTTTTCCTCAAAAGAGAATTAATATGTATATTTCAATCATGTTTTTATAATTTTGAATCCTGCACATATTATTGTAGTGATAGTTCATCGATTGAAGAAGTATTGGATGCGAATCAAGTAGTAAATATTCTTTTAAGATGGATTATATTCATTCTTTTGATTATTTTATGGTAAATATAATTTATTGAAAGTGCAATGTTATGATAATCTAAACAAAAATCAAGCCAGATCGTGGTGAATGTATCTGGCCCAAGAAACTAATTTTTTACTCGTTTTCATAGTCAACAACAGTTTGAAGCTTTACTGCACAGAAGAAGTATGTTAAATTAAAAATTATATTCCATTGTGCAAAGTTAATAATCCAACAGTATTGACATATAACATAACCATTCAATCAAGGATTAGTTTGTTGGGTATATTTTATTTCCATACCCAAAGGTAAAATATTTGGCTTTTCTACACTCTTTAAGAATGTATTTAAATCAGTTTCTTGATAGTAGCAATGATTAAATTATTCAAATTTGTGATTAAAACTGTTAATATGGCAAAAATAAACATATTTTGTACACTAAAAATAATATTACGTATTTTTTTCTTAAATTTATATTTACCACTTTTGTGCAAGGGAACTGTCTAGGCCTAATCGGATTCAACTCGTTTCTTACTTAGATTACTAGGTGTGTCATCTACAAGTATTAAATTACTGTTTTCTGGATGTAAAAGAAATAAAGGTTTATGTATACATGTATGAGTACGACATGTGCTTAAAAAAGCAGGGTATTAGTTGTAAAAATGTAATTTGAAATATACTATATGCTCATTTGATGTGATATTTTATTGCCTTTCTACCATCGTTACTTAAATGCGAGTAACAACACATTTAATTCAAGTGCTGTTTTAAAATCAGTTTGGCTAAGAAACAAAATGTAATCACATGCATTTTTCAATTGATTTATTTTTAAAGTAAAAAAGCATAAATAATAGTTTCAAAGTTAATACTTTGTGTAATTGTTCTTTCATGAACTAAAGTTCATGAAATAGCTTAAACTCAATTCAATGCAACATAAAACTTTGATGACTTAATATGATAACGAACAATATTTTTTCATACTTGAACTTAGTTTTGTAAGAACCACCACACTGTATTTATGGTGTTATAGATTATAAATATTATGTAACAAATATAAACCATCAGGGTGAAAAAATTCTGAAAGAGAAGCAATATAAGGAACTCCCTTTATTGGACATTTTGTAGGTTTGATGATCTCAATCTGTATTATTGAATTTCCTTCAACGTATCGAAAAACTATTACATTTGTTTCGTATGATGAAAAAATAAATCTGAGAGAAGAACACGAAAAACTACTGCAAAGGATCTTTTGGTCAACTAAAGTGCAAATGTAAAATATGTAAATGGATTACTTAAGTTTCATATTAAAAAATATTGAAATAAATCAAGATAAATATTATTATTTAAATTGTTTTTCAAAGTGTAAATTAATGTCTTTACTCAACACACTGAACATGAAATCCAACAAAACTGATCCTTTATCATCATTATTCAGTGTAATAAAATGTATCTTTTTGATAAAATAACACTGCAAACATTTTTATTGAACAAAACTGTTCACGCTGAACTAAACCTGTGCTATAAACAAGTATGAATTTAGGTGGTTGCATGAACTTAAGTTTAATTAGACTGGGCATTTCGTACTTTTTTCAATAAACGAAAAACACAAGTTTCTGTACAATTAATTATAAAATATTTTGGTTTTAAGAGACACAAGGTCCTTAGAAAACGATGATAAAACAATATCTTATGAAAGAAAGACTGAAATAAAGACGTAGAAACGAGAGTGTAACATTTGTAACGTTACAAGTGGAACAATATGTCGTACCCTTGCGGGGCTACAATGGATTTTATGGCAGGTGGTTCGAACAAATCACTTTTGGAGCAATTCCCTTTTCAAAGTTAGATTCACTTATTTTAGTTCACGTTCTTTATTTTATTGCAACAATTTAGTGGCAACAAATTTTACTCCCCCTAAAATATTTGGTTGAGTAGATAATGATCCCGTGGGATTAATTTAAATCTGTGTCCTCAAGCTAAAGTTTTGTCAAACGTTATGACCAAAAGGAGTAGTTTACATACAAATAAATTTTTTTTTGTCTATTTTCAAATGCACATATATTATGGTTAAAAATGTCTAAATATTGTTCACTTTTCAAAAATATAGTTTCTTTTTTTAATTTTATAAGGTAAAGGTTCCTTTTACTATATATATATATATATATATAATATATATTTTTGTAATGTGGAGACTCGACACGGTGACATACCATATTTTTTAGTTTTCCCATGAAAGCAAATTTGTATAAAAACTAAATGGTTTATAGAATTGTTTTCAGAACAATATTAGAGATATAGCTCTACAAAAAGGGATTAATTTGTTGCCGATCCGCTCCAATAGTTCTTTCAATTAAGGACAAGTGAGCCTAATGTCTTTCTTAAGCTTCGGATATGAACTTTCTTTTGTCAAACCTGCTGCTCCAGCATTAAAAAAGTGTTATTATAAATAATGTGTTCAGAAAAAAATATTTTATTTCAATAAAAAATACAGTTTTTCCCCAAAATGGATTTAGTACGAATTGAAAATATTTTAAATCCCCTTATTGGACAAATTGAACTGGTCATACTTAAATACTAAAGACAAGAAATTATATTACTTTCTTCTATAATTTGGTGTAAGTAACAAGACAATTAATTATGAGACCTGAACTGTTGCGATTATGAAACTAGTCTCGACTCACATACGAGTCATATTCAGATTAGTACTATTTTCCACTTCAATTAAGGGCGTTAACATTAATAATAAACAGGACACAGACACGGAAATAGAAAATCAGGAATATTTAGTTGCAAAAAGGTTAGAAGCTTATGTTGTATGGTGCAGTGCACAGCCTGTTCTGGCCAACACTTTTTATAGACCTTTTTTTTGTTGCCACCACTTTGTAGATAAAAAAAAACCTAAAGCTAAGCTATTTGCTTCCATGGAATTTCAAACTCCCAACTTATTCAAAGATTCGACATCATCATAAAAACTTTCTTATTATACTAGATAACAGGGTGAACTACTTAACTGAGAAGCCATTGGTTCTTTAGATCAATTATATTTAGAAAAACATTAAATAGAAATCTCAAACTATTTTTTCAATTACATAAAAAAAACATTAACTCATGTTTTTCCAATGTAAACATAACTGGAATGACCAATATGGCCGGAAAAAGTGCAATTCAAATTTAAATGAAAAGGCTTTGTGTTCTATTTTAACGTGTTCTCTAAATTAAATAGTTTTTTAGATACCAGAATAGTATGACAGTTAAGTTGTTCACCCTGTGTAAAACAAAAGGTGTACTTCTAAATAGTATATTCTAAATAGTGTTGGAGTGGTGTTGCAAATATACGTGATTTTACAGTTCCACATTATCAGCGTGGTGAGCACAGCAGCCAGCAAACACAGTGACTCGACCTAACACGGCAGCAGATTTATGAGGGGTTGAAACCAAACCAAACAACGGGTCCATGTTAATTCTGTCATCCCAACTGAATCAACCTTAAATTATATTTACATGATGGATGTTCTGTGCGTCAGAAATAACAGGGTTACCTTGTGTGTTTGTAAAAATGTTTTATTAGTTAATCGTGTTATTTGTTTATTGGGACCGAAGCCTATGGATCGAATTCCGCCAAGCAAAATCTCTCTAGGACTAGCCTGAAGTAATTAATGTCTAAAACAGTTTCAGGCTAAAACCTAGCGTAACAGAAGATCCAGTAGAGCCTAGGATATAAAGTTGGGGCACAAAAAGAAAGAACAAATTAATTGTTTATAATGTAGTAAAATTACTCCCTAAAGCAAGAGGTTTGAATACATCTACAATTTTAAACATACGTATTATATTTTAGTTATTTTAATATAATAATATTAAAATAGTTTGACCAAAATGACCATTAGAGAAAGGATTAAGATTATCATCAAACCTAAAATAACCACTCTCTAAGGAATATTTTAGAATAAATTACCAAACAATCTCAGTTTCCTTTATTTTTTCTTTATTGAAACGAATTCAGTGATGAGTACACTATATGGTAAATTAATATTATTTTAATTTGATTCATACAGTATGAAAACACCGTAGGATGCTAAGCAATCAATACAATTTCTTAACTAAAAGTTATTACAATTCATTTATAATATTTTTATATGAACCATTTAAACTATGACAGCAACAACACTAAGAGATAAAAATTACACTCATTGCTAATCTAGTTTTTTTTATTAAATGCAATAACACAACTAAACAAGTTATTAAATTATCTTATTTGTTTCGCTTTGTTAGGACACATAATTTATTTAAAATCTTGCTTATTATTTAATTTAGTAGATTTTTTTATAAATGCAATTTGTTTTCACTATGGTACACATACAATTGGTTTATTAAAAGTAAACAAACAAATAAAAGATTTATTCAACAATATTATGATAAAGAAGGATACAGAGCAGTATGAGCCATGGGGTCAGTGACCTTACACAATGATGCATGTCCCTGACACAAGAGTAATTTGTTGGAATCCTTCCAACAGACAAAACTCTTCACATACAATACTTTATTTAAAAAATGTTCACCGAAGTAAATAAGTAAAATAATAATAATTGTAAACATATGATTTGTAATATTTTATTTTTTTACATTACATACTGTATACAACGTTTTTTTTTTTTTTTTTTTTTTTTTTTAAGTAGCCTATGTCTTCGGTAATAATATGACGATTTAATATTAATATATTTTTGAATCCTTTCTGTTTGAAAATATTGTTGTTGTGTTTGCTATTAAGGTAGTCCCAAGCAACAAGCGGAAAATAAAATAAATGATGTAAAATTAATAAATAATGAGTTATTGTCAAATAATAATACTTAATAACTATTTTCAAACAGAGATCTCAAGGTTGTCAAGCTAGATAAATAGATAAAAATTTTAAGTACGGTACTATTATAATCAATATATTTTATTTTAAATTATCTTATCTAAATTCTGGTTGTATCCTCAATGTTTTAGGCTACTTTTAAATAGTTATTTGAACTGTAAACTAAAACTTTGGCTGATGGCTAAACATTGAAAGTGACACTATACTAGACACTTCAAAGAGTTTAGAATTTTAAAGAAATTCCATAATATAAAAAAATTCTATATTAAATTGATAAAATTGTGATATTGTGGTAAAGGTTTCTAACAACATAATTGTAATAATGTAAACTATCATGTAAAATTGACCAAGGAAAACTATTAGTAGAAAAATTTAAATCACACACGTATTTATAATATTCTACGATATACAAAAGTGTTATTTTATTACAAAAAAATATGGGGCATTGGTATTAAAATACATCATGAAAGAAACTGGTAGCAAACAAGTTGGCCTTACAACAAGAATTTCGCTGTAGTTATCTTTGAATGTACAATATGGTAAGCATAATCACAATGCTGAAACTAACTTGTGTATTTGGCACAGGATCAAGATATGTAACTACGGCACATCTGGCTCAGGTTCAGAAAAATATCCACTCTTAATGTTTTGTGAAAAGATAGTAGTCTGGATGGTTGCATTAATGTTTTGTTAAATGTTGCTTTGGTAACTTGTAATTATTTGTATTGCCTCGAAAAAAAAACAACGGGGTCACGTACATTATTTATTACTATATTCTTTGAAATGAAACAAATATATTTGAAAAACATCCATTACTGTCTAATGATCTAATGCAGGATATAAATAAAATATATATTTTTTTATACTCGAAAAAAAATATATTCAGATTTACAGTATAATAAACTTACATTCGATTCTTTCTTACGTCAACCAATGAAACAGTTATTTGATTTAATAACTACAATTGTTATGCATTAACGTAGGAATCAGTTATGGAACTAATTTGTTTAGAAAATGTTTTTAGCTTGACTTGATGGATAAAAAACTGTTCTTAATCTTATCTTCTTTACCTAATCACATACAAAAATCGCTGGTTTGTCTGTTCGGAGTTTGAAGACTTACAATATGCTAAGTACAATATGTGATAAAGCATTCCTTTATATTGAACGCATATTCGCATCGTGAAATTAAGAGCAATTTTCATTATCATTTTCAATAAGACTGAGCAAACTATTCACAATTTAATTTCCAGTGAAAAGTTAAATTATAGTCATAAAATACACATTCATGTAATGCTAAATTTTTTAATTCCATTGACATTAAATAAATTGTTTCTTTGTTTGAAAATGATGTTTGGAAAATATTGTCAGATTACATTTTAGCCATGAAAACTGAAAGCTTTTTACTCTATACTTAAGTGATCAGAAGTTTAAAAAGCATATATTTAGGGAATAAAGTTTGAATAAATTTATTCCTAAGACTAAACAATTTAGCTAGTCTCTGCCTAGAACAACTAATTTACACGTTTCCTGTTCGTTAACATTGACCTTTTATTTTGTTAAATAAATCGTACAATAAAAATAAACTATCGTATTAGTTTTTGAATATATTGTTACTTATCATAGTGTAATATATCGAATGTACAAGGCTAATGAATTATCTGTCTACTGTTAATAACCCCTTATCTATATGTTGTCAAAACAAATGTAAATTTACTTATGTAGCCTAATTTTAAACTGCATTGTTTTATTCCATTCTTTCGTTAAACTGTAACTCTTTGTTTAATTGTGAAACAATCTAGAAGCCTTATAGTAGCTAACTCAAACACGAGAAATCTATGAAGATACCCTGTGTTTTGGACGAATTAAAGACAAGGTAAAAGTTCTCTGTCCCATACATGTATTTTAATCACAGAGAAAGACAGCTAATAATCTACTCTAACAGGGAGAAGTCAATAAACCAGGCTTGACACATGCTGAGAGCTTCCTCTTCCGACCTAGAAAACATCCGTACTGTGTAGCTGTGTTAAATACAATCGTTACTGATGTAGTGTATTTTATGTCAAGTTAACAAGGCAGAGCCCGGTAAATCTTCTCTTCACTTATTTTACTTTAATCTGAAATGGTGACCTTATAAAAGTAGGTATTGTAAGCCAAGTATGAATTGAGAGGAGTGTAGGTGAGTGGCTCGATCTTGTAGTCTTCTTAGTGACTAAGGCCTGCATATTCCTTAGATACAGCTATCAATTAATAGCCAATACAGCCAATGAAACGAATGGATCTACAGTTTATAGTGGAATCCGAACCTTTTTTTCCTTTTAATTAACGAATTGGTCTAATTATCAGGATAGTACTGCGGATAGTCGTAGTACTCACTAGTGCGGAAGTTAATCCACACCATGGAGTATCGCATCCACAGTGCATGTCTATAAATATCCACATTACGTGACTTCCTAGAAGCTGGATTACAGCAGTCTACGATCAATCACATTTATTTATCCGATTGTAGTAAACAATTAAAATCTATTTGAGTAATATCTAAAAAATAAATTTTAGACCATACGAATGAATTTAAGCTATTGATAACTAAATCATGTACAATGAAGCAAAATATTACACTAAGTTATTTACTGCAACTGAAGAAGGTTAATTAATAGCAGTCTTACCGTTATTATTCTACATTAAAAAATATATACAGTTTATGACTTTTCTGTATTAGCTTGTTAGTTACCAAATTCGTGTGGTCTAGATTATACATTATCCACAACAGTCTTCATACGTTCGTTTTCTGAAGTTGTTGCGTCTATTGTTATATTTTTACCTTTCGAAATAACAACATAAAAACTAATTAAAAAAAGGTTCGGTTTATACTTACTTAATTAGGGTAGAAATTAAGTATTGTTATGCATTATATTGTACGAGGGGCGAACTCGGGTCCTAGGACGACAAGAAGCTAACTTCATTGTTGGTGCAAGTTTCTGATTTTGAGAGCATCAGCACATCAAGTGTTTTTGACGCACTCGTTTTGAGAGTGGGGTCTTACTATGAGCGCCCTGGGGTGTTGGGTGTACAGCTTCTGGAGTAAGCCTACTTCACGATTTAGTTCTGGTAAGTTTTTGGTTTTCTAGTAACCTCAAAGATGCCAAACGTCAACCTTTGTGTGAGGTTAAAGGTCAAGCCTAGGCAGAGCCCCACATGTCCAGGTAGTTACTCCAGGGGGTATCCTAGAGTCTCCGTACGCAACAACACTAGAAATCCCAGTGGCATTCACCTCTTTGGTACACTACTTGATACCGCTGAGGTTCAGCTGAAACAGATGTAACGAGTTATTTTTCCTAGGGGGGTAAATATTTGCTATTTGGCCGCGCACCTATTGCTGGCATCAGCAAGCGGCGGCGGCGAAGCTAGCGAGCGCCCTTTGACCCGGCTTATCAGTGCCGATAAGCCTGGGATATCCTAGTTTCACAGGATAGCCTAGGACGGACATTCTAGTGGTGGATCCCGGACAGTGAAGAAGGCAGTGTTGGTGTCCTGTGTAAACGGCCGGCGTACGTTGGAGGTACAGAGTGTACGTGGTGTGATCGCGCCGAGTGTTGGTGTAAGTTGGGTACAGACGGTACAGACCCACTGTTGGTGAGTGGACGACGTTCCTTACACTTTGGTTTAAGATTTGATTTAATATTAATCTTACACTTTATTGCGAGAGTTAGAGTTGTAACCGTGCTGGTCAAAGCCTGACGGTAGTTAGGATTTATATTAGCCAGGAATAATATTTAAATGTATTCCTGACGGTTCTGGGCAGGTGCTAGAGCGCAAATAATATAATTTAATTGACTGTAGTAGATATTATTTTGCGTTGTACCTAGAGTTAGTTATATTACTAATAACTCTGAGGCCCGACAAACCTAGGCTGCACGATTTAGCGTGCGTAGTTGGAAGCATGAGGCCAGTAGGCTAGTAGCTAGTTTTATTAGCCTATTAACAGAAGCCCGGCTAAGCAATATAACGTTGATATAGTAGCAGTAGTGGTAGTAGCAGTAGGGTTGGTATTGATTAATCATTAAATTATTTTAATTTAACCTGAACAGCTTGCTTAGTAATCCAACACGTTAGCTTGGTAGCTTGGATAGCGGAGTACCGGCTATCAGATAATATATTTATCTAGTGTTTGGAACGCATTTAATATTTATTTATCTGCTACTAAGTAGCTCAATAATTTAATAGCAGTGCCATTGCCATTTAGCTTTGCTTGTTTGGCTTGGTATTTATTGAGACCAGCTACTAGTGGTGTAGTCACTCTACCTATAGTGCACTTGTATTGTTATCTGGTATTATTATTGAGTGAACTGTTTGATTGTCAGCTTGGGCAATAGAGTTGTGTATTGGATTATAGTGGCCTAGTAGACCCCGCCTGGTGATAACTCGCGTTGTGGTTTTTATTGGCAAGTCGTCGTGTAACTCACCGTGTTTTAGGCACTCTGGGCTTAGCTATTGGATAGTTAGGACGAAGCCCGAGTTGCGTAGTCAGCAACGACCCCCTAGGAGTGTGGAGAATCGGCGTAGGTCTGGTAGTGATTATTGCACGTTTGTTGTGGTGACTTGTTTTTGACTTGTTCACAGTGCCCGTGTATGAGCCAGTCCTATACCGGTTAGACCCGGCGATTGGCCTAGTGGTTTCCCTGACCTTGTCGCAGACCCTGGAACTTTACCCAGCCATCGTAGGCTGAGCTATCCCCGGCAAACGGTTGCGACTGCACGCACTCTTAATATTTTTTTTTCCAGTGCAGAAAATCTCGTCGCAAGATGGCGCCTGCGAACAGGGACTGAGGTTGGCAGTGGTGCTGAGTTGCTGACGTATTAACGGCGCCCGAACAAAATAATTTTATTTGTGCAGATTTGCTGCGGACTTGTGCAGATTGGCTGCGGACCTGAGCTGTTGAGCAGAGTTTTAGGCAGACCTGCTGTGATTTTATAGTCGGTTGGGTAGGCCTAACCTGTTTTCTGTTACAGCGTGGTGTGTTGTGAACCCTAATTTATTTAGTGGTTGTATACATAGATATTAGTTAGTAATTTTAATTTTGCTAATCAATTGAGCCTTATCATTGAATATTATTTGAGTGAGAACCCTTATTGTGTATTTGTGGTTTGACTTTCACACCCATAATTGGTTTGATTTATTATTTTGCTAATTAATTGAGCTTTATCATTGAATATTATTTGAGTGATAACCCTTATTGTGTATTTGTGGTTTGACTTTCACACCTATAATTGGTTTGATTTATTATAACGGTGTTAAATATATTTTAATTGGTTTCGCTCTTATTTTTGCGGATTAGTCGTGGTATTTGGATTTTAAATATGGTTGTGACTACGAGTACGACGTCTGTGCTAGGCGGTACGCCTATCACGTCTGCTATTGTTACAACTAGTTCTGGGGTTAGCTCCGAACTGTCGGTGATGGCGACGTCGTCATTGTGGCCTGCGTCTTCGCCTGTTTGGCCGACTATTTCATCGGTCGTGGGTACGACGGTGACAACGTCTCTGACTTATTCCGCGCCAGCGACTATGTCCTTGGGGTCGCAGCCCCGGGACGGTCGCGTGGGTTGGATATATGACCTCTCGAAAGGGGAGCTCATGAGGACGATGGACCAGTATGGTTTGGTGACCACTGGAACTTCTGCGGAATTACGGCAGAGATTCTCGTCGTTTTGGAAGCAGCGGAATGCCCGTCGGTACAGCGATGATAGGCTGTGTACGGCTGGGGCGGCTGCACCGATAGTGCCGGCTACTACAACTATGGAGTTTCCTGACCCCCTGAGAACCGTACCTCAGGTACTGGGTAATACGGGATCGGGCCAAATAGAGATAGGGGAACTTAGCAGGGAGTTAGAGGCGGTCAAAGAGATTCTTGGGTTGTCTTTGGAGACTGATACCCGGACTCTTCGAGAACAACTTGCATTGGTGGTGCGACAGGCGAGGGGCTCGCCGAGTAATGAGGTCGGCTATGGGTTCGGGAGACCCGCCAACCCTACGTCCCCTGTTGTGGCTGCTCCAATGCCTACCTTTAGGTTACCTAGTAGACCCGAGGGATGGCAGCGGCCCAATGATAGTTCTGAGAGACCAGCCCGGCCTTTTAGCTTGGAGCTGCCTCGAGGCTCGGATATGCTCTCAAATGAGGCCAGCAGGGTGGAGCCAAAGGATTGCTCCAGAGTATGCAACATGGTACGGAAGTGGGGTTTAAGGTTTGATGGCCGACGAGACCCTGTGTCGTTCCTGGAGCGCCTTGAAGAGCTGATGGTCTCGTACTCTATAAAATCAGAGGACCTGCTCAGAGCGCTGCCGGAGCTGTTGCAAGGCTCAGCGCTTCTATGGTACAGGAATTGCAAGGAGCTCCTGTATTCATTCGAAGCTTTTCGGCATCAATTTGAGATCCAGTTCCTTCCACCTGGTTATCAGAGGAATTTGGATGAGGAGATCCGGAAAAGGACGCAGGGTGAGACCGAACACTTCCGGGACTACGTTGTTGCCATAAATACCTTGCTTAGGCGTAGCGGTACGTTGTCGGAGCATGGTAGATTAGACTTAATCTACAGCAACATGCGTCCGGAATACAAACTCATGGTACGCCGGCGTGACTTCCGCAATCTGGCCGAGATGATTGAGTTGGCTGAAGATTATGAGGCCTATTTGCGAGAGAAGGCCGCCTTCCGACCTCCTCCTTCACCAAACGTAGCGCTGGTTTTGGAAACCGCCTATGTTCCCAAGAAGAAGGCTGAGAAATATTATGAAACGGCCGCGGTTGAAAGACATTATTTTCAGAGACCATCTCTTGAGGATAAGTCGATTGGACAGCGAGTAGATTTTGACTCTAACCGGGTCCGTGAACAAAGGCCCGTAATGACTAGGGAAGTTGCAGATGGTGCAAAGGATGTACGTTGTTTTAGGTGCCAGGAGATTGGTCACTTTGCCAGAGGCTGTGGCAAACTGAGGACCGTCTCCTGTTTTGGGTGTGGAAAACCCGGTCTTACTGTGAACCAGTGTGGATGTCGTGAGGGAAACGGCAGGCCAGCTCAGACATCAGGAGGTCAACTGGGCAAGGCCACCGAAAACGAACGACCTCAGAAGAGTGGTCCGAGTGGCTCGGAAAACTAAACAGCCTGGTTGGTGGAGTAGACGAGAAACGGCTGGTTTCGGAGACAAGGCCCTTTGTTGAAGTTGTGCTGATGGGCAGCGTTTTTAAGGCGTTATTGGACACTGGGTCCGTAGTTAACCTGGTTGGGCGAGGAGTCGCCGAACATCTTCGACGCCAGGGGATTGAGCCTTGTAAGATTACCGCTCCTCTAAGGATGGCAGATGGGACACAGTCAACGGCCGAGTATTCGTTTCGGCTAGCAGGAGAAGCTGCGGGAAGACGGTGGATAGGAGATGCCTTGTATGTCCCCACTCTCACCACGGACATGATTCTGGGTATGGATGTCATCCGAGACCTCGGATTGGTGACATGTGGGACAGAGGTAGTAAGAATGGGCGTGGGTGATGACTGTTCTGGCCAAGGTGGCCGCATAGACAGTGTCAAAATTGGTGACGAAGACCCCGAAGGCCCTTGCAATGGAAATCCCCGTCTGGTTGCTGATGTTAAACCATTCAGCACCTTGTTGGCTGGAAGTGACTAGTACAAGAGTTTTTCTTTATTTTGAGTTTGAGACCTGTGGTGTAGGATTCACCATTGGGTTAGGGGCTTGAGTATTTTGTTTTGGCCGGAGTTCAAGATTTTTTTTTCTTTTGGCCGTTTTCTTTTTTTTCATCCCGATGTAAGTGGGGGATGTAACGAGTTATTTTTCCTAGGGGGGTAAATATTTGCTATTTGGCCGCGCACCTATTGCTGGCATCAGCAAGCGGCGGCGGCGAAGCTAGCGAGCGCCCTTTGACCCGGCTTATCAGTGCCGATAAGCCTGGGATATCCTAGTTTCACAGGATAGCCTAGGACGGACATTCTAGTGGTGGATCCCGGACAGTGAAGAAGGCAGTGTTGGTGTCCTGTGTAAACGGCCGGCGTACGTTGGAGGTACAGAGTGTACATGGTGTGATCGCGCCGAGTGTTGGTGTAAGTTGGGTACAGACGGTACAGACCCACTGTTGGTGAGTGGACGACGTTCCTTACACTTTGGTTTAAGATTTGATTTAATATTAATCTTACACTTTATTGCGAGAGTTAGAGTTGTAACCGTGCTGGTCAAAGCCTGACGGTAGTTAGGATTTATATTAGCCAGGAATAATATTTAAATGTATTCCTGACGGTTCTGGGCAGGTGCTAGAGCGCAAATAATATAATTTAATTGACTGTAGTAGATATTATTTTGCGTTGTACCTAGAGTTAGTTATATTACTAATAACTCTGAGGCCCGACAAACCTAGGCTGCACGATTTAGCGTGCGTAGTTGGAAGCATGAGGCCAGTAGGCTAGTAGCTAGTTTTATTAGCCTATTAACAGAAGCCCGGCTAAGCAATATAACGTTGATATAGTAGCAGTAGTGGTAGTAGCAGTAGGGTTGGTATTGATTAATCATTAAATTATTTTAATTTAACCTGAACAGCTTGCTTAGTAATCCAACACGTTAGCTTGGTAGCTTGGATAGCGGAGTACCGGCTATCAGATAATATATTTATCTAGTGTTTGGAACGCATTTAATATTTATTTATCTGCTACTAAGTAGCTCAATAATTTAATAGCAGTGCCATTGCCATTTAGCTTTGCTTGTTTGGCTTGGTATTTATTGAGACCAGCTACTAGTGGTGTAGTCACTCTACCTATAGTGCACTTGTATTGTTATCTGGTATTATTATTGAGTGAACTGTTTGATTGTCAGCTTGGGCAATAGAGTTGTGTATTGGATTATAGTGGCCTAGTAGACCCCGCCTGGTGATAACTCGCGTTGTGGTTTTTATTGGCAAGTCGTCGTGTAACTCACCGTGTTTTAGGCACTCTGGGCTTAGCTATTGGATAGTTAGGACGAAGCCCGAGTTGCGTAGTCAGCAACGACCCCCTAGGAGTGTGGAGAATCGGCGTAGGTCTGGTAGTGATTATTGCACGTTTGTTGTGGTGACTTGTTTTTGACTTGTTCACAGTGCCCGTGTATGAGCCAGTCCTATACCGGTTAGACCCGGCGATTGGCCTAGTGGTTTCCCTGACCTTGTCGCAGACCCTGGAACTTTACCCAGCCATCGTAGGCTGAGCTATCCCCGGCAAACGGTTGCGACTGCACGCACTCTTAATATTTTTTTTTCCAGTGCAGAAAATCTCGTCGCACAGAAACTAAACTAAGATAAAGGGGAAGAAGAGTAAAAATTAAATGAAAAATGTCTTTATTTTAAAAGGCAAAGCTAAGGCCAAATGGAGATTTCTTACCCTTAACCTGTAAATAAACCAAACATATTATACCGTACAATATCCTAGCCTACAATCTATTTACAATGTTTAATAGAGAGAAAAACAATATATTTCCAAAACAAAGAATGCTAAACTCATTTTACACACATGCAAACTCGTATGCACACGCACACCTTCAAGAGTTATTCATTAGTAAAGTGTGGGATACAGAAGATCCAGTAAAAGAAGAAGAATGATGGTCATAGAGCCCAGAAGGCAGAATAGGAGGGATCTGGGGGTTCGCCAGGCCACTCGAGGCCTTCCTTGTGGTTGAAAAATACAAGCTTTGTCGCAGACATGAGAACCACTCTTACGCACATCTCCTTACCGGAATCAATGAACCTGATTCCTTAACAATTATATCTTTAGTCGAACGAAACTCTTTTGACTACTAAGTCATTGATCAAAACTGCAGTAAAAAAGTAAATTATTATTTTTTTTGTAGTTGGATGTCAAAAATATTCCCAAAACACACCATTAAAACATTAACTGGTCACCCACGAACAAATTATAATTAATAGTTCATATTACAAATAATATGCTAGTGTTTATTTATTTATTCATTCCAACTGTAAATGCATAAATGTACACAAAACGAATGGATCAGTTTAGAAAAACAGTCTGCACTTAGCAGCCATCTTGAAGGCAAATATGCAATAAATAGAAAAACAAACACAGCAATGTAACGATATAAAAAACATAACGATGTTTAAAAGATATTAAATAAATAGAAATATAACAATAACAATGAAATGGGAAATAATATAACAATAATATAATATTAAACAGGCAAAATAATTGAAGAATTTAACATAAATTAGGATGATTTATAGGAATATTTTAAATTAGGATGGGTGTTGGAGGGTAATTTATTGATTTTCTTTCTTATCAAGAAGTAAATTAATAAGGTGTCTTATTTCAGCCAGTGTTACAAATCTTTATTACATTAAATCAGTTTGTTACGACATTTGATCAAACTCAATTTCAAACTGAAGCTCTGATCAAAGAGCTTTGATTAGACCAGACTAGTTTCAAACTATCCAATTATCGCCAATTTACTCATTATTAAGATGCTCAATCAATGCTAATACGAGAGCAACAGCTTCATCAAAATGCATTGTAAAAAAAGAACTAGTTAAGTTATTTTTTATATTAATACAGATTTTGTAATGCTATATTTATAAAAGTTACTGGCTTTTCTACCAATACCAATGATGTGCCTAATTTATATTTTCTAGTATAATGTTAACATAAATTGCGTCTTTAAAACATTTCTTTTTTTGTTTAAAAGGTGTTCTTAAGCTTGTTTTTTTTTTATTTTTTTTATTACACTTTGAATAAAAGTGAGTTCTGGTCCACACCATGTTATTTTACTATCACATATTTTTGTTCGAATCATAGGTCAATTAAGAAAAATCAACTATTAAAAGGAATGTTTATTATTTAAAAATGCCATCTCTAGTTTTATCGAAGCCTAACTTTAGGAAAGTTTTCTCATAAAAAATATGGAGTGGAGGACTAACTAAAAGTGACAACTTCTCGGTTGGTGGTCATCTTGTAATGAAATATCACCTCTCTCGACTTTCACCCCTTCTGCCTGACATGGTATGTCTTTGCAACCCTAATATTTACATTTTTAGCTTGAGAGTGTAGTATTAATGTAATCATTTACCTGAAATTCACTGGACTTACTGTTAAAAATCAATTGCATTCAAGAGATACACAAATTTAAATATAACACGATTTGTTTTTGGTACTTTTCCCATTTTTGGTGGGGTTTAAAAATTATTTCATTTGAGTTTAGTGAACCGTATTTAAAGGTTTGGTAAAATTGTCTATTTTTTTAACTACATAAACGAGATATTATATACATTTAAATATAGGAATCAAGTAGTTACCGATTAGAATTAAGTACTTACATCAAACCCAGTCCCAATCAATACGGGGTGCAACCGTTTAAATGGATTTAAAATTAATATCAGTCCATGCTTACTTTTAAATGAGTGTGAAGCTATGAGATGACAAGAAAATACAAACGTAAATACGTAAATGTCAACGTAAATGTATACGTAATGTACACGTAAATGTACACGTAAATGTACACGTAAACGTACACGTAAATGTATACGTAAATGTACAGAAATTGAACTATAAACAAACGATCGATGCAACATAGTTGAAAAAAAGAAATAGCAACAAAATAGATTTTAAATTTACCAAACTATAGACATATCTGATTAGAAATAAATGTTGGAAAGGGGGAGTATCAACAACCTTAAAACAACAAAAATATTATACATATCTTATTTCATGTATCGAAACATTTACGATACCAATCATATACCGATCATAAACCAATCTTATACCAATCATATGCCAATCATATACCAATCATATACCAATCAAACGTGAACTCATATATCTAAACTATATTTAAAGAAATTATCGTTAAGTAACGTGAGCTGCGGGTTTTGTAAAGGAATTTAGGATCCACCCATTGCTTCTGTGAATATTTTCTTTGCATAATCTTACTAATATTATAATTGTGAAAGTTTGTGTGTATTAGTGTTTGTTTGTTTGTTTGTAAGTTTGTTTGTTTGTTTGAAGTTCAATCACGCATTAACTACTGGTCGGATTGAGCTGAAATTTAGTATCATGATAGCTTATGTTCCCGATTAACATATAGACATACTCTTATCTTAAAGATCATTTAGGGCTCCGCCCTAGTGGCTCTGGAGATTCCCATGTTAACCTTATTATTATCCATGTTTATAAAATTAATTAAATCATTTTGCCAGCTGTTTCGATTACACAAGTAGGTTCTATGATATTCAATATCATTAAATAGTTCTAAGGTTTACCAACCGGGTGCAGCACTATTAATTTTTACTTTCTCCCCCTATACATAGTATCTGGAGAAAGTATATATGGAGAGGTTTTGTTTTCGTCAAAATTTTCGAGTTTGAGTTTTGAGTGGTGTTTATATTGATGACATTTGGTATGTAGGTCCTAATCTTTATTATTTTCAAGATTTTCTGAATTTGTTTAACGTTTATATTTAATGGTGATATTTCCCATTAAGACTCATAAAATAAATTAAAAATAAGATTTTCTAAAAGTTACCTGAATTATTTTGACAAAAATTTAGTATGTTTTAGCCTTTTAAATTCTAAACAAACTGGTACAACCTGTTATTCCTGTAAAAATTAAGGTTCAAAAGTTAGTGCATCTTTTGTGATTTTGCCTTTAAATATCATAGTTAGTTAAATTCGTCACTTACGATAGAGGTAGTTGACAAGCTAATGGGAGAAAGTATGTGTCAGATTGCTGATACCATTTATTTTGTTTAGATGTAGTGGAAGAACATAATGGCTACAGTATACGTGTTGTACTGTAGCATAGCCTACTGTAAATTCAAAGAACCAAATTTCCTCAACCGTGTGTTATCCAATTGCTAACACAAAGCACGAGCATAACTTCTATAAGCATTTTAGACGTACGAAGGACGGGTATTCTGCTAGTAAACCATAAAGACTTAACGTTACAACGCTCTTGTAGGAAATTTCTGTAGATAATTCACAATGAGGAAATGTTTTAAACATGTAAAGAAATTTACGATAACAGAATATGTGAATGTAGGTATATTCTAACTTATGACCCACGTAATACTTTCACAATTTAATTTCCGGAATATCTGGTAGCCAAAAATGTGTATGAATGTACTCCATGTTATACTTCACATTAGTTTATCGTACCTCAGAGTTATTGAATATTGCCAATTCTAAATCAATCATAAACAAATTTGCAAATATATATTCAAACCATTTTGTATAAATATAAGTTTGAAAGTATCTTTGAGAAGTTACTAGAAACTTTTATTAACAATCGTAATTATAACGTGGAAAATAAACAATAAAACTCAAGTTTGTAATTATAATTGGTATCTCTATTTTTTATAATTAATCGTTTTATTAAGAATTTGCTATCAACTGCAGATCCTTACTACATCTAAAGTAAACTTCTTTAATAAGTGCGTTTTTGTTTTTAGTATCAAGACAACAAATATAAATTATGTAGTTTTGTTATATTGAAAATGTAACGGTTGGAAGTACAATTGGAATTCACATTTTCTTTTAATTTAATCGATTACATGTTAAGTCTGCTGAAGTAATTGGTGATGGCAACATTTCCATTTCCGTATCAAAACTAATCTACCCATATTTAAAGAACAACACTTTCCGAAGGTTGAGAGATATTGCTAAGAACATTTTCCCATCCAGTTTCCTAGACGATACTCGAGCTTTATTGAGTTAATGAGTCATTGTTCCTCCAATTACAAGTCGGAAGTGATGTATCCTGTTCCATCCTGGCTCCCTCAAACCTAAGTGAATATATAGTTAAATATTTATAGTTGTAGTATCAAAGTTTTCATCATCTAAGTTGTATTGGATTTTTGATGTAATATTTGTAGATATTTACGTTTCATTAAAGGAAGTTCTTGGAATAGTTTATATTAATACTATTTTATTTTCAGTTTCAGCAAAATATACAGTTATAATATCGATTGTGTTCTAATCATGGATTATTACTGAAAAATTGGTTAATCGTGTATGTTACTTTATTAAATAGTCGTTGTTAAAATTATTTGAAAGGTTCGTAGGTTATCTAAAAAAAGATACCGTGTGAATTCTACAGACATTACTCAAAATATAAATCCTTCCTATTAGAAGTATCTTCATAATATTGAAGACATAAAACATGCATTGTCTCTAGCTTCTTGAATTAAATAATACATACGAATTTCTGCCAAAACATCGTTACTTAAGTTTCCTAATAGGTTAAATGAACGGTAACTGCTAAAGGCTGACTCATGTTAAGTTGAGGCAGACTACCTGACCAAGAGGGTGGAACAATAATAACAAGCATTGTATTTGGTAAAGTTGTTGATAAGTTCTACGTGGATTTTTGGGTTTATGTTCATAAACGTTGCATGCATTCGTAATATACGTGATCGTGTGAGCACTAAACCACAAACAAGAACGGATAATAAATTATTTGTGGCACACGGAAACATTGTACTTGCATGCACGGCATATCCGGTCCCAAACATAGAATATACAGTATCTGCTAGATATTTTATTTGTATATTTTTTACAACTGAATTCGCATTCTATTTTTTATGGATGTATAATAAACCTAAACACTGAACTCATTATTCTCAAACAAGTTGGCCCACTTATAGTTATTCTTTCAAATACTACACTTTAGGTTATGTTCAAATCAAGTGTTGAACGAAAATACAATATAAACACAAAAGGGCAGGTTAAATCCTAGTTATAATAGTCAATTAGCATAGTAGTAGTAGTATCTGTGTTGCTAACCCATTACCAAACGTAACACTGATTACGTATATAATAAAACCACGCTGTTTTGTGTTGTTTAGTTGGAATACTGGTGTGCGCCACAGTAAGTAAATGCAACAATTAGCAGCTTTCTGTACTATAATCAGAACAAGGGAACCAGCTTTGTCGGGTAAGTGTAGAAAAATTGCATTTTATAACTATAAAATATTTTAAAATTTACCTTTTACGTCCCTACGAAAAATACAAGTGAAATCAATGATGAAAATCTTTACATATTCCGTAAAATTCTTATAGAATACCTTCATGTTAAAATATTGCCACACTAGGCTACTGGAATGTTCCCCATGGATTGTAATAAAATGACGTCATATAAGAGATATCTACGGGCAATTCTTTTGGACAGAAAATACATATTTGTTTGGAAAGTGTAACTGGGTGGTGTTTTAATGTTGTTTTTCATGACATGCAAGCGTGGACACCCTGAAGCGTGTAAACATAGCAATTTTAGTTAACGCGTTTGTTGTTGGCAATGAAACTCTAAAATCCTTAACAGCAAATTTACACTTTTAGCTGAGTTACTTAAAGTAGTTTTGCTGTTTTCGAATACCCTGAGCTGTGATAAGCCCGACATAGTGCAGGTACCCAGGACGAACGTGATCAGCATTAAAGTATGGATACCCTACTAGCGGATAAACACATTTATTAGGTATTGGAAATTGACTTGACTATAAGGTTTGTACCGTTAAGTTTCAGTTCATGAATCAGCATGATCTGACCATTGAAACAGGGTTTTATGGGGTGGAAATAGGGTTATAATTTTTTTTTATTCTTTCGTCCTTGGACGCTAGGCACTAGCCCGGTATAGTTTTCGCAATACTTCAGGTTAGAACTAGGGGTTGCGGCATTATCACTTAGAAAATCCATTGGTGATTTGGTAGGATTTAAGCCCAAGACCTCAGAAACCGAAGTCCCGCGCTCTAACAACTATACCAGCTCGCTTCGCCATTTATGACCTTAAATATATACATCTTTGCAATTAATTTCTTTCTCGAAAGCTTTGTATAGGTTACACAAATAATAATTTGGTATAATTTAAGAGGGGTTTCACACAAAATGGTTACGGAGAATAGTTTAAAAATGTCCATGTTATTCCTAATGAGAACGTAGAATAGCTGTTGTAGTTTCTTTATTTAGATAGTTCGATAAAATTTGGCAAATTTATTCGTTTCATACCAACCTAACAAACGTTCACAAAAACACAATTCATCACCTTCTCTAATTAAACTTAATCTTATTTAAAAAGTGAATTAATATGACAACTTCAAGGAAATATTTGAGTGAAAATTGAATCAGGTAAATGGAAATTCACCGCAAGACTTAATTTACTACGGCACGAATAATTTTTGACATGGACAATGCTACTTTTATGTTTTTTTTTTATTAATTATTGTCATTTTACAAATAAATTTAATCCTTCAATAGAAATTTCCTCTTTTAATGTTCACCTTACAAAGTTTTTAACTCATCTTACAAAGGTGAAGGTTTCTATCTTTGCTATTCAGGGAATATTTACCTTTCCACCCATGATTCTTTGATGGTACTTTATGTACTTAAGGTAATGACTCTGTAAATTAATTTTCAAAAAAATTATTCCTAAAAAAGGGGAAGACGAATTCTATTCATGATAATAATTTACAGAAAAATACTGCTGTACGGTGCTGTACTGCTGTATTTGACAGATTTTTTTTCATTTAAACCTAATAATACTAAAATGAAATACATTTTAACTTCGATAAAGTAATACAAACAAAACTATTTAAACCGTTAGAACTAAGAGATTACAAAGTTACTACAGGTAAACCAGTATATTTGGAAAAAAAACCTTTGGAAAAAAGCGAAACTAACCGGCTGTAAGGGAAGCAGAACTTTAACAACAAATTTTCTGTTAAAAATGTTGCTTGTAGATTTAAATATTTAAAAAAGGACACACATTTTGTTAATCTACTATATTTTTTTACTATATTAAGTTAACTTTTACTAATAATTTTTATATACTGACAGCAAGGAAGATTGTTGATAAAAATAACAACAATATATTCGTATGTCACATCAACCAGAGGTTTTTTACAAAGCAAAGCAAACAATTTGTCACTTAGTTCTTTTGCAACCCAACTAAAGAAGTCCAGTGATACAAGCCTGGACAAGCGAGTTTCACTGGGAATTTCAATTAAAGCAATGTTCGTCTGCTGGACTGTCTATAATGCTTGACAAATGGAACTGCCTGATGTTTAATGAGGTTGGAATCAGGATTCTATTGTAAGCCTAAATAAATAAAACTGCAACATGTCAAGATTTATATTTTTAATTTAAAAGTTCTACGAAAACCTGAAATATATACTTGCACTTATATACATGCACTTAAATACTCATTTACATGAATTAATAAATATTATATTAAAACTATAAATGGGCCCCATTTAAATTTTAAACATATTCAATATTTTTATCATTTTAAACATGAAATTTATTGTGTATTTAAAGATGGAGATAACAATAATCTATATAAAGAACTGCTAAAGTTTCATTCTTTCTTAGCTACCATTTCATAAAATTCTACAGTCACAACAAGTCTAAAAGTTCTAAAGTTCTAAAGTTCTAAAAGTCACACCAACTACAACAGTATGATCCAACAATTGAATGCAAGGCACGATGTTTTGGTTCTCATGCCCCATGCAAACCTTGTCCCATGTTTCCGTGTGTCACAGATTATTTATTATCCGTTCCTGTTTGTAGTTTCGTACTGACAGGATCACGCAAATAACTGTTGAATGCAAAATGTGTTGAAATAAAATGTAGTTTATGTTTTTTACTGACATTTATTGGCAGTACAAAACGTAAATATGACGTAAAAATTAAATATTATTTTTTTCGACTGTGGTAGAGAACTATTTTTGTTCATTAAGCAATTAAGATAATGCATACTATAGTCGTTTTTAATATGTTTGAGTTTTTCCGAAATAATACTTTAACAAGACCTTTAGCCTATTCTGCCAGTAACAATAATTAACGTGCAACGAAAATCAATCAATTTATTTAAAGGTTCACAACTAAACCAAGGCGATAAAAACATATAATTGTTGCAATTATTTTAACTGTGTCTGCAGTCACGAGACATAATATTGTTTTAATCCAAGGATCCCCTCTTCTTTTTCGTCTTATATTTTGTAACAAAAGGTTTAATTATTTCAAAATACAATAGCACTTAAACTTCAGATAAATGAGTAAATAAAAAAATATTTATTTCCTAGGTTTAAAAAATCTTTAAATAATGTTCCTGCATTACGGTAGGGATATATTTGGATGATTGTAACAGTGCCGTGACTTAACATTTGATGAAACAAACCTTAACATCGACACTAGAATGGTAATATAAAAACTTAATATAGCGTGTGTACAAGTGCTTACAAGTGTACAAGTGCGTAATGTGCTAAAGTAAGTAAGTAAATGGAATCTATCATAAATTAAATTAATTTTAATAATAACCTACTGTTGAAAATAACTCATGCCCTTATATCGTTGTGCACCTTTTCACATCAGGAAACCTTTTTTGCTCATTTTATAGATGTTTTGTTTCTCTACAATTGTATTCTGATAAATCAGAATAAATGAGACTCCAGGGTATTTATTCTACACGCATTTATTGTAACTGTAGATTTTTCAAGTTTTTAGTGTGTCCGATACGTCTGGTATATGAAAAAAATTTAGCAACATCTTCGAAGTTGACCTTGAATATAAAATAATGGGAATAATGTTTTCTGGTTGTAATGAAATAAAACTTAATTAAAAACTTATTAGGTATTAAGTGTATGAGCATAATAACTTAATAGTTCTACTTTCAGAGAACAATATGTTTTTCTTAACTCTATCCTCTTCATCAAAATTATTATGTTACAGTGAATAACCCATGTTTTTTAATGTTCCTACACTAACTTGTGCACTTCCTGTTCCTAATGGTTCCTACTAGGAACATTCGCTTCCTGTTGTAACCTGAAGTGACACCGTGTCCTGTCGTATTACGTTTAACAATTACCATTCTATTTACACTTATACTCAACCTAAAAAAATAAAGGTATGCTACAGTCATTATGACAGTACTACATTTTTTTTATTGGATGATTTATATGTTTTATAGAACAAGATTTTTTTACGAAATTAATTTATATTTTTATATTGTAATAGCCAATTAAATCATTTATTAGTTTATTAATTTAATTTCCTACAGGCAGTAAATTATTTGTTGTAAGCGTAATTATAGTTAACAATCTTATTTAATAATAAAAATTATGTTTACCCTCAAATTTGCCATACTAATTTAAACTACAATTCAACCATGAAATATAATAATTTGTCAAGTAGAAGGAGAAAAGTAAAAAGTGGCGATATTTCACTAGACGATGACCGCCAACCGAGAAGTTGTCACTTTTAGTTAGACCTCCACTCCATCTTTTTTATGAGAAAAGTTTCTTGGAGTTAGGCCCAAACATGTTGCTTATAAGTTTAAAATTAATTAATGTTAACAATTTGATAAAGCAGTTTTTATATTGAATAATCAACAAACGCAAATAAGATAAAAACCTTCTATTTGTTATTGGTACTAGATAACAATTCATTATTCTCATTGATACAAAGTAGTTATTTGAACTTTGTCATTGAAAATATACCTGCTAGGATTTTGCAACCTTGTTATTACACAATCTTTATTGAACAAGATTTTACATTCAATCATAGATTAATATCCTGCCAAAGTGTTTATAGAAGCCACAAATAAAGTAATCATTGGCTTTAATCAAATCACCTTCCTGTGTGTTAGCTGTTATAGTTATAGTACAATGCTTTGTGACAATCACTTTGTGACAGTAATTAACAAGTAATTAATTAACATTTACACTGTAATTTACATTCTGATGACGTAATATTTCTGTGTCTGAATCACATCAATAGCATCACAAATAATAATTTAAATATTAAAAATAGTTAGAGATAGGTGCTACTTTAATAATATTTAGTGATTTTGGGTTTATTCCTGTAAGTTTGTTTATTTTGAATGTTTCGTACTAAATGTACCAGAAAACAAATTGACCGTTTAAATAAATGATCATTGCTTAGCTTGGTGCAGTATAGGTTTACAAAACGAATTTAAGTAAATCACTTATTTATCTTCAACGGATTTGATCAAGATGTTACATAGCAACTATAAGTTTACTGGCTGGATCTTGAGACCTTTTTAGTAGTTTTCTTATCATTGTAATGAATCAAGGTTTCTTTTATCATTGAAATTATCATAAATTATCCTTGATGAGGAATCATTTGAACAAAGCTACACAAATTTGACTACATTTTAAATTCCATGTTACAATCCATTTTAAAAACAAAGTAAAATTATATTCAGCAAAATTTACTTACAAAAAGTACTTTGAAATAACAGGTAAGTGATTAATCTATATTTTTAAAGTGTCATTACAATTTAACACCAGTCCTTTGTCATTTTGTTTGGCAATTTTCAGAAATCTACCTTTTAGAGCATCAAAAAAATTCTAAGAGAACAAACTAAAAATAATAATATACAAGTGGAAACACTTTGGGGGCAACCAGGTACAAAAAGGAGCAATTTTCTTTGGAAAGCGTAATTTGTTATTCCTAGAAAGAGACAAGATGACAATGAAGGTAGCTGACCCAGCATTGTGTCCAGCTCATTGTTATATAATGTAATCTTGCCATTGTTATACAACTTGTTGAGTTTTAATTTTCCCATTTTTACATTAATTTAAACTTTACCGGTCATTCCGTGATTTTTACTGTTGATGATTTTACCTTGGTTTTGGCTGGTTAAACTGTAAGGCAAAGTAGAGTATATAGGGGTCTTGGCAAAGTAAACTACACAACAACGATAAAAACTTACTTTTGAAGATAAAAAATGATGGGATTATCAGAAAAAAATGTAGTCTAATCGTATTTCACATTTTTTATTTTAACTGATTTATAAAATATTTAATATGTGACTCCAGTGTTGGTTGTTATAATTTAAATTTAAGTTTTCAGATGATAAATTAACAGCAATACTGAAATAGTTAGATAAAAACATCATATAAAAGAATTATCGTGAAGTAAAACACCTCATACGATATTTCACGTTTTATTTCGGGTGCAAGTATATTTTGAAAATGCACTATATCGAATGTGTTCATAGAGAATTGGCTCTCACTCACGATCAATGTTGTTCATTAATGTTTGAAGATTTATATTTAGCTTTTCTAAATTTACTGATTTCCATGAACGAAAGTCATCCATGTACAGTATTCAAGCTTCATGTATTAGCAGGTATGTCATCTTCACAAGGGGAATCTTATGTTAACACTCTAGTGAACAATAATGCAGACATTCTTGTAAACCGTAGTGGGATGGAATGTGTGTTACCTTTTCAGAATTGTAAGTAAACTTTTCTACCTCTTTTAATTTTAGATTACGTTTTTATACTATGAAAAACAGCTTATCATCTACAAATATCTATAAAAGTTTAACCCAGAATTATAAAATTTGAAATACATAAAAAAAATCAATTCACAATACTGTACTAGCTTTTTCAATTGTTCTGCTAAATTGTTCTATAGTTTGTTATATGTCTAAAACATAGTACAATCTGAAATAATTCAGATTATGTTTGGGTTTTTTCATAATAACACTTATACTGGATAAAAAGTTAGAAACATATATACTAAATAAACACTGAATATTTGTTTTTATACCTTACGAAAATTCAGACTATTCTCGATTTTTAAAATCCAAACAGTTGTTATATTTTAACAACATTGTATAGGTATATTTCTTAAGATTTTGAAAACGCTTGCAAAAGGTTTTTCGAGAGGGAATTTCAATCAATGTTATGTTTGTTCACTGAACTCTTACTAATGCTTGACAAATGAAACTGGGCTCTTTTAATTGTGGTTAGACCTCAAGTAGCTTTGGTTTTTAAGCTAAAGATTCAAAACCATTTACAAGATTAAGGTTTATTTTAAGAGTCTTTTAAAGTTATCCAATGTAAATTAGCATTTTTAACATGACGTTTCTAAAAAGAATTGAAAGGAGGCGTAAAATTGAAACGTCAATTACTTTAAGTATATATTGTAGTATTGTAACTAATCAATAGTGTCCATCGATAGTGAATCCATAGTTTATTTTTTATTTATTTACTAGACATGAAAACGTGATAAAAAGATTGGATGTGCAGAAGGGCAATTTTTATTGGACGTTTTTATCCGTCACATAAAACTAGAGCAATATTCAAACTAACAATTTATTTTGTAGTCTAATGTAAAACAAGGACAGAATTTACTTTCATATTGTTAGAACTATGGATTAATTTGTAATTTGTTGCAAAACACCCAAAATCACTTTTTATGAAAACAATAACAAATATTCATGGTTATAAAGCAATGATTTTTTTCAAACATTATTTTAAACATATACTACTTACAATGTTTTCTGCGAAATGATTATAAATATATTTTCTTTAATCTTTGGAACTGCAAAAGCGATTTACATATTCTGTGGTTTAAAGGTGGCGTAGGTGTACATTTAACTCCCACATAAAGTTAATTCAAGAGTTAAGAAATTAATCTCAACTTCCTATTTTCAATATACATAAAATGTAACTAAAGAATAGCTAAAAAATACATTGAGGATAGTTCTATAAAAATAAATGTAAGTAGTTGATGTTTGGTGAAAATTCAACGTCCTAATTTTTATAAACTATTTGAAAGAGTTGGTCTAAAAGTTCAATATTAAACCAAGAATGAAAAACTAAAATAACACAATAGTATTTCTAATTTACGAAGTTATTCTTCTGGGATGAAGAAACTCCTATTGTCGATTCTTACTCTGTAAAACCATCACAAATAAATAAATGAATAAGTAATTTTTTTGAACTTACAGTACAGCATCCGAGGATAATATAACTATAATGTTAAGCTGGATACTAAACTAGAAGTTAAAGCTGGTTATTTGAGTTAAAACATTTTATGTTGTTGTTTTGAAATATCCAGAGGCTGAATCCAACCGTACAAAGTGCAGGTATCCTCCATGTATGTTACTAAAATTTAAGTTTCGATTCTTTATCAGAAGGTTAACATAGTGTTGCACCATTAAACATTGTCATTGATGATGTCAAACATCAATAGTCTGCGCTAATCCCACAACATCAGTTATCCAGGACGTCCGTGACTGGAATTAATATGGATACTCTATCAGAAGGTTAAAATAGAGTTAGCAAATATGTCGTTATTCTACGGTCGTACAAGTATCCAGGACCAGGGCTTTTAGTTCGAACTTGGTCATAAGAAGATAATTTAAAAAATATATGTTCAAATTTGTGAGTAGGACTTTGTTATTTAACAATGAATCATTTTTCTATTGGGTCGTTCGATGATTGGATTGTTGAATCGAAATCAGTTACCACTTACCATCTTTTATTTTGTATTTATTTGTCTTGTGAGTTAACAAATACGTGTGAATACATATTTATTGAGGAATTAGACATACTGTTCTCTACTGTCGGTAACGGTCAAACCGCTCACAAAATATGATTAGTAGGTTGTAATTAAATTGAACGTTCATAGACATTTTATATCCAAACATCTTGAACTCACTATGTTGAAGAATAAATCATGTCCTATGCGTAGTATTTATATAGTAGAAGGACATTATAGTATTACTTATTAAATAAGGAATTTAGATTAAAAACTACACAACCAAACATATAATAAAAAAGAAAATGTATAAATTTAATACTACAAGGCTATACATTATTTGCCTATAACATAGTTACATTATACATTATATAGTTACAATTATTACTGTAAGGTAGAAAAAAAGTTAAACTTCATCCTGCGAGGAATAAGAAGATTGCAAAGATACTTTTGGCAGCCAGTAAACTAAAAAATATTTGTCAGGCCTGCATCCACTGATTAAACTCTCGAAACAAACCAATTCGTGCGTGAGCAAAGACGAAAATCATTTACATTCCCAATATTTTATAACTAAGATGAAAAATCATTAGTAATGGCAAAACATTGTTCTAACAATATTTTACCTAAAGTACTAATTCCGTATATACCGATAGTGTGGTAAATATTTTGTAAAAATATTATGATTCATTTAAACAGTATGAACTTTAAAGTAGTATAGTATGTTAAAATACACTGCAAGTCAGATATTTGTTATCTGGTTTCTTTAAAAGCCATCCAAAGAAGCTTAATACACACTTGTCAGGATTATATTACTATAGGTTTTTACAATTTACTGAAATTCATAAACTGTGATGTTTTGAGGATTTAGAATATTCTGTCGATGGTCATATGAAAGCAAGGATTGATTTGTCATCTGTAAAAAAGTCAATTTATCCTGAGGATGGCCTCTGCATGCATCGAGGCAGAAACGTCGGTGATAAATTGTGTTTTGTCCAATTTGACACTGTTCTCAACAGCCAGTACAGTAGATTTACAATAAGTGACTGTAAAACCCCATTCAGGAAGAACGGTGTGTTCTCATCTTTTGAACTCTGTTACTAATGCTTAACAAATGGAACTGGGTTCTGATTAATGAGATTTGGTTCTTTTGTAACCTAAATAAAGGAAACTGCAAGAGGTAAATATTTACAATATTTTTGATGATTGTGTTTATGGCAGTTGAGCACGAATCGTGCATTTTATAATCTGTAAAGCAAGCTTTGGTGAGTTTATTTTCAGATTTTGAGATACATATATAATTTAAAATTATAGGCCTATAGTAAAAGCTTATTTGAAAACGTACATACAACCGTTAAATAATATATTTTATTATAAATATGTTTAAGTTCATATCCTAACCATTGCATACCATATGCATTTGAATTTTCTTAATTTTGTCTAATTTTATACATATATATGTTAAATTAGGTAATAAAATGCAAAATGGCTAATTATTATCAACATACTTCACGTAAACAGGTGAAGAATTATTTTTTATTTCTGTGTAAACAGTTAAAGAAAATATTATAATATTGTGAAATAATTTCACGTTAAATGCACACAGAAATGTGTTCCCACTTTTAAGTTTTTAGGATGTGCTACTATGTAAAATCTTTCAATCTATATTGTGAAAATAAAATATATTTTTAGCTATCCTAGATTCGCTTGACTTGCTTTGCTTTATTTAGACTAAATGTATTTTGTAGGCACATAATATTCTGCCATAAAATACAAACTGTAGTGAATACATACAAAATTCATTTAGACGATACAGATATACATAGTTATACTATCAACTCATTTTTAGTTTCATTTAGTTAACCTGATTTTAAGCAATCCAGTAATTTAAGATTCTTTACTCAACTCTGTACTTAACTTTACGTGGGTGAATAACATGAAGTTCACATACACCTACGCCACCTACAAGAATCAAAAGTTTATAAATTCTGAGAAATTCAGTACTGCATATATACTTCTTGCAGAAACTTTTTAATAACTATACAAATAATTAAATAAATAGTAAAGTCTTACCTTAGCAATCCTTATTAATCCTTAATAATTCCTTAATAAGGATTGCTATATATAAGCTGGATTGATTATATAAGCAATCCAGAGGCTGAAATGATAGACAAATAATTAGTTTAACATTTAACTTTGATTATCGATATAGGTACATTTGTCAATATATTAATTTGATTTCGAAAAAACTATTGACCTTTAAATAATCTTTTAAATTATTCGCAGACAAATATACAAATACAAATACTACAAATCTGTGGTTTGCATCTAGTGGGCAAACATAAATGAAAATCCCGTTTATCAATGCCTTAAAACTATAAAACTAATTAACATTATAATATGATCTAAATATACAGCATTTATGAGATAAACATGATCTATATTTATAATATATAACTGAATTTAATCTATTCACCTAGGTTTACCCACGTAACTGAATATGAATTACTATATAGCAATCTGGCACATACTTTCTCCCATAAGATTTACAACAACCTTAAACATGATTAAGAGGGGAGTAACTATGATATTTTATAGGGGAAAATCTCAAAATTTGCAATACATTTTGAACTGTATTTGTTTCAGCAATGGGAGGGTTACACTATTTTGTTTAGAATTATAAGAACAATAAAACATTTATTTTAATCAAAACCGGGTTTTTTTTCTAAATTACGATTTTTTATATTTCAAGTTACAATAAATTTTTAACCGTAATTTTTACGGAAATGTGTTTCAAATTATTTTGTTCAGAATTTTAAGGAATATAACATACTTAATCATAATTAAAACCGTTCTGGCAATTTTCGAGGAAATCGGTTTTTTCATTTAATGTATAGGTTTTATGGGAAAATCTCTATTAAAAACTTAAAAATTCTAAAAAGGGTGGGAAAATTGGACTACAGGGGTGGTCTGTAGGTCTGTACATATCCACAAGGACACACACACACAGTCATCACTTCGAAAACCAATTTTTTGGGTTCAGGGGATATATCCACTCAAAACCTGAACTAGATTTTTTTTTACAAAAACAATACTTTCTCCAAAATAATAATATGGTTCCCCCTATGGAAAAAGGAAAAAAGAGAATTTAGAAAACATGCCGACATTCAGCATTAAATCGCAGAACTGACACTAAGTATAATTTGTTGAAGTTGTTCCAAGAGGGTTGGTCCTTTGATTTAATATGTTCGCGAACTTTGAATAATTTTGCAATATACAGTAGAGTTTATATTTCTTGTGATTCAAGAAAATGTATTAATAATTGAATTGTCATTCAAGAAATGTAAAAGTACTAGCACCAAGGGGAAAGTCATTTAATTATTTAAAATATTAAATTGTATTAAAAATATTTTCTACTTTGTACTCACATTGCGGCTGAAAATAAAATAGCATGGGACTGATTTTTATCATTTATACTTAAACAAAAAATACTGCAACATAAGAATGTTAAACATTATTGACCCAAAACGTAAACTTATTTCCAGTTAAAAGGCTAATAGCTTAGTAATAAGCAATATATTATGTTTTGTTACATTGTGTATAAATATTATTTATAACATAGCCCATTTACTTTTACTATAACAAAAATATACCATGTCGAATGTAACAAAACATACATTACTTATAACTAAAACCGGAAAACAGTTTTAGGTAATGGTACTTTAATGATATAGAATATCTATGTTACTTAAATATGCTAAAAATGAACACACATTGATAACCACGGTTGGAAGGTTTACAAGAATGTCTGCATTGTTTAGCAGACTGTTAACGTAAATTTCCTCTGGTAAAGGTGACATACATGTTGTTACATGGAGCTTGTATTTTGTACGTGCATGACATTCGTTCGTGATATTGAAGAAATTATATTTATATCAACTTATAGAGATACACACTAAAACAGATTAAGTAACAATAAATGTTGTTGATAAGTAGAGAGAAGTACTAGAAGAAATAGAGAAGACATATCTTCTTGGGCTGATCTTAGATGAGAAGATTAATTTCCATGACCACTTTCAATACGTCATCAATAGGGTAAGTTCAGGGATATTTGCCATCCGCACCCTTGCAAAGCTATCTAAGCCCGATGTCCTTCTTTCTGCTTATTACGGTCTCATCTTCCCTCATCTCGTGAACGCCTTGCCTATCTGGGGGTGTGAGAACAAAAGAACTCTGTTTTTATTCCGCCTTCAAAAGAGGGCAATCAGAGCCATCATTTCAATGAATAGACGTCAGACTTGTAAACCAGTTTTTCTATCATCCGAAATATTAATGTTCCCATGTCTCTACATCTACAAGACATTATCCTTTGTGCACCAAAACACTGGCAAGTTTAACACTCCAACAGACCATCATTATAGTTTGAGATCCACAAATACCCTCCCAGTTCCTAGACACCACACTTCCTTCTTTCAAAACCATCTCCGATATAATGCAATAAAAATGTTCAACCATCTTCCCTCTCACCTCAAAGCAGTATCAAACCATCTGAAATTTTAAAAAACCCTAAAATCTTTTCTTTTAAAAAAGCTTATTACAGCGTCCGTAAGTTCCTGGCTGACGGCTAAAAAACTATCAAACTTGTTTGATCATAGGTATGCTTAGTGTAAAAAAAGAACAGTTATTATTTCTTATTTAAGTCAAGAAACTGTATGTTTTGTTAAATGACATGACCAATGCATGTAATTGTTATTTTGGTTAAATAAATGACTTATTGACTTATAAGTAACAATTAATTAATAAGTAAATCGATTATTCTACGTTCCTCTCTTCACTTACAGAGTTGTGGTCTTTAATCTTATAATCATAAACTAAAAAAATAAATAGTTCATAGTGTGACATGTGACATTTATTCTGTCTTAAATCAGATGATGTAATATTTATTATTATTATTGTTTGTTGTGTTTTTGTTAGTTTTGGAGTTTTTATGGTGAGTTCTATTAAAAACCAGTGTTCAGTACCAATAAATAAAATATAATTTATGAAGCTTTATCATTGGTGGCAGCGGTAAAGGTAATATACAAACTTAAATAGAATAATGGACCTTTTAAAACCTCCGTCAGCTATTGATTTAAATAGCAACACATTAAATGAATGGACTAAGTTCAAGCAAAAATTTCTGTTGTACCTGGAAGCAACTGAAAAATCTAAAAAGTCGGGGAAAATCAAAGTTGCTTTACTGCTATGTTTAATGGGGGATGGTTGCCTAGACATTTTCAACACCTTTGAATTGGATGATGGGGAAAAAGACAATTTAGACACTGTAATTAAATGTTTTGACGAATACTTTGAGCCTAAAGTAAACACTGTTATTAATAGGTATACTTTCTTTAACCTCAGGCAAAAGTCCGACGAATCAGTTCAGTCATTTGTAACTAGTCTAAAAAATCAGGCAAAAAAATGTCAGTTCGGGGATCAGGAAGAAAGCCTTGTAAGAGATCTATTGATAATAGGGACTAAAGATGAAGCGTGTAAAGAAAGGTTGTTGATGACGAGTGATTTGAAACTTGATAAAGCAATTCACTACTGCACGGCTAGGGAGGAGAGTAAAAAACAAGTGCAACTAATGAAACTTGATTCACAACTTGACGAAACAACTAATGTAGGATCTAAAATTAATAACATTACTTTACCAAATTCGAGTAACATTACAAATAAAAGACAAGTTAAAGTCTGCTCTAAATGTTTAAAAACTCACAATTACAGAAATTGTCCTGCTTGGGGAAAGAAATGTATAAAATGCAAGAAATTTAATCACTTTGCAAACGCCTGTAAGGCCCAAAACATTCATAACATTGAATCTAATGAGGACATTGAACCTAATGAAGTGGGAATTAGTGGCGAGAGTCAGGACTTAAGTATTGAAACTATTGTTGTCAACACTGTAGACTCAAAACATAGTTGGTGTCAGAATATTACCGTAAATGGGGTTGACATATCTTTTAAGCTCGATACTGGCGCCGACGTCAATGTTATTCCGAGTAAGCTGCGACCCGACATGCTGAGGCAACTACAAGCTTCACACCAAGGAATTAATTCGTGCCAAAACAGAGCACAGATGGCTTGGTACTGGCCAGGAATGATGAGAGACATAAAAATCACAGTAGACCAATGTACAACATGCCAGGAATATCAAAGTTCAAACCCAAAAGAACCTCTTAAACCATATCCAGTGCCAGAAATCCCATGGGAAGAAATTGGAGTTGATTTCTTCAAAATTAACAATACCAATCACATGCTAGTGATTGACTATCATTCCAAATTTGTGGAAGTAAAGAAGATGAGTACAACAACAGCTGATTCAGTAACTGCAGGATTGACACAGATATTTAGATCTCATGGCCTGCCTAAGAAATTACACTCCGATAATGGCCCTCCGTTCGATAGCCACAAGTTTTCCACGTTCACAGAAAGGTATAAAATTGAGCATATAACTTCGTCTCCGTACTACCCAAAATCTAACGGGATGGTGGAGAGGGCTATACAAACTTTAAAGTCAATGCTGTCTAAAACGCTAAAGACCAAGGGAGATCCAAACCTGGCCATAATCGATTACAATAATACTCCTAAAGCTAATCTCAGAGCACCTGCTCAAATGCTAATGGGAAGACTACTAAAGACTGTTCTTCCTGCTACTAAAGATTCCATGAAACCACTCTTCCCTACCAATGAAACAGTTCTAAATTTGAAGCAAGCCCAAGAAAAACAAAAAACATATTATGACAGATCGGCTCATCTACTTCCAGAATTAAAGGAGGGCGAAGAAGTTTATGTCCAAAAGGGAACTCGAGAATGGGCAAAAGGAAAAGTTGTCAAGAAACACAAAAGCCCGAATTCCTATTTTGTACAAATGGACAGCGGAGCAGTTTTCAGAAGAAACCGGTGCCAACTGAGACAATTTAAAATGGAAAAGAAAAAAGATTGAAATTGAAAAAAAAAGGACATGTGACATGTGACATTTATTCTGTCTTAAATCAGATGATGTAATATTTATTATTATTATTGTTTGTTGTGTTTTTGTTAGTTTTGGAGTTTTTATGGTGAGTTCTATTAAAAACCAGTGTTCAGTACCAATAAATAAAATATAATTTATGAAGCTTTATCATTCATAGTTGTCATAGTTGTGGTATTATTTGAACAATAGGTACTAATAACTATTTTACAAACACTTTTATGGCACAACGAAGGGACAGTCAAAACCGATACTACAATAAGCATTGCTGGAAAACAAGAATTTTTTACGCGAAAAAAATAAGTGCTTTTAATTTTTCCTACAACAAGTTACTTCATAATTTTATGAAAATAAAACAATGAAAAAGACTCCTTGTAAAATCGTACTATTTGTTTAAGGCTACGAAATTACCTACCTGCCTTAAACATAATCACCCACATTTTCATTCAATAAATTTTCAAAGGCAAATCATGTGTTTACCCCAAATTGCTATGTAGGCTTTACGAAATTTTTTTGGACCGACTTAATTATAGTAAACAATGATATTTAACTAGTCCTAATATTCTCTTATTTTTCCTTTTTGCAAATAACTAAACATTTGCTTCTGTATAACACGTGCATTTTCGGTACGTTGTTCGATTAAATAATAAGTTTTAGAAGGGTATTAATTTAATATACAGGTTTGCTATGAAGGAGTGTTTTAATAATATGACCAAGAAGGAGCTTTTGTAAGTAAACGAAATACCAAAGCTATTGAATAACTAATACAAGTAGTGACGACGGACGTTTGAGTTTAACATTGCTGGTTTTGAAAACGAGTGATTTGGTTACGAACAGTTCAATTAATTGGTTAATTACCGAGTTATTATATTGATTGGAAATTATGACGAATACATTTTTTTTTTTATTTATACGTCTTGAAAACATGTTACTAGGCAGAAAATTAATTAAAATAAAGACTTACAGTCGAATATTATAAAATCTATATATTTCTTTTATATTATGCAAAGTATTCCAGAGACCTAATGGGTTTCTCATTTCATTATCATATTATTAAAACAATTTTAAAATATCATATCATGTTAACATAGTATAATATATATAAACAATCTTTGAAAAAATAAGTTTTTCTTTTCTGAGTTCGTTTGGCTCTTCTACCCGACCGATTTTCATGATTGAGGTCTCAATCTGAAGGTATGAACGCAAAGATTTGCCATCAAGCATCAGCATATTAACATACTGTATTTCTCGACCAAAAAACATTATTTGACTCTTTTTAGAACTCTTACTTCAATTTAAGATGTATTTTACCAGTTATATAATTATATAATCCTATATATTTTAATCTAAGATCCTTCAGTGAAATGCCGGCTTTCATTATTTAAGCTATTGGTTTTTCAAATCGGACGAGTTTCAAGCAAATACAAGGTGAACAGCAAACATAAACATTTTTTTATAAGGTATTTCTATGATTAAAAATCAATAACTCTAGTATTTTGTTCAGGTTTTTTTTAAATATATTTTAGACTCAAAATAATCAATAAATTATAGGCTTTAATTTGAGATATTGATCATTTAAATCAGTTAAGCTCAAGATACTGTTTTACTCAATCAAAAATCATGAATTTGATTATTTCTCGGATACTATATTTATTTTAATACTGCGGATCAGCATGGGTCCTCTAGTAAAAATAACATTGTAAAAGCGTTTAATAGTAGGCCTATTAGAATGAAATATGAAAGGAAGAAAGGTATCTCAGCTAAATGTGATTGAAAAGTAGCATTTGCGTATAAAAGGGATGTTTTAAACATCAGACGTAAAAGTCTTTACTGCCTTCAAGGACTCAAAGACGTAGATTTTGCAAAATGAAAACTAATGAATGATTCATAGTCCATGAATGTCAAGTGTTGAATTGTATTATCAGCATAGCACAGAGTTTATAACGCCAAGAGTGTCTTTAGTAAATACACTTATTTATTATTTATGTACCTTCTGGTAAATGAATTCAAGAAAATTTTATCAATCATTTTAAATGATTTCTCCGTTAAATTCTTTATTCCCTTCGCAATTCAACACATAATTATGTAAATTGTTACATATTTTATTTTGTAAACATAAGTAGTTTCTACTGGCTAAGAAAACCTTATTGAACTCCCTTGACGATTATAGACTACTATTAAAACTATGTTGGGATGACTAAGCTAAAGAATACTTCCGATATACAGTACCCTGATAAGTCCTCAGTCAACATGCACTTTTTCCTAAAAACGTTTTGACCACATCAATTTTAAAAATATATTTATTTGTGGGTAGGCTATTAAGGTTGTTAGGTAAATATATTACATTTATGTAAACATTTCTGATTGCTTATATGAAGAGATGTATTTGTTTTTGTTTTACATTGACTAATGTAGAATAATATGATAATGCGATGGACAATAGCCTACAGGTAGGGAAATGCTTGACCACAAAAATCTATAATTTACGCTTGAGGCCTATATTGGCCTGTTTACATAGAGTATTCCTTGTTCTTCTCATTATGGTCATTATAAATATATATGCTTTATAGTAAGTGTAGGAGAAATATGATGTATAACGCAAGTGCAACGTGCTTTTGCTGTACTCGAAAAAACATTCTACTCTTGCCTGCGGCTAGTACGTAAACATTTTTTTTTTCATTTACAGGAAAGTGTAACTTTGCACACTAGTTACACAAATTACTATTTCGGTTTGCCGCAGCAAAATCCGGGTTTGAATAAAACTTATTCTCCATAAGAATAACATGGAAATTCTAATTCACAATTCTTTGGAATTCTCTTCGTAACCATTAGGTAAATAATAACGCTTCAATATACTAAATTATTTGTTTATTATGATATACAAAATGCCAATAAATTACAATAGAGTTATTATAAATCTACATTTGCATATGTTGTAAAATATACATTTTAAAACGTGCTACTTTAAAATGGATCGTTTTAGATTCTACTAGTAATCAATTTTACTTTAAAAAGATCAGTTAATAGTAAACTCTATATAAATATAATATATTTTTTAATATAGGTTTTTATACGATATTTACTCTAGAATATATTAATTTTGACATGTTGCAGTTTTATTTATTCAGGCTTACAACGGAATCCTGATTCCAACCTCATTAAACATCAGCCAGTTCCATTTGTCAAGCATTAGTCACAGTCCAGCAGACAAACATTGCTCTAATTGAAATTCCCAGTGAAACTCACTTGTCAGGCTTATATCACTGGACTTCTTTAGAAGACTTTCAACAGAAATAAGTGACTAATTGTTTGGCTAGCTGTGTAAAAGAAACTATAGGTTGATGTGACATGCATTTTGTTTGTATTTTTACCAATATTTTAATTTCTGACGGTTTATAAAACTATTACTAAAATTTAACTTAATAATGGAAGAAAAATAAAGTAGATTTAAAAAATGTGTTTCCATTTTGGAATACAGTAATTTAACCTACAAGCATTTTTAACAGACAAAGATTGATTCATGGATCTTTTTCCCTCACAGCTGGTTTTTTTAGTTTGTTTCCAAAGTTTTATCAGTGAATGCAGGCCTGTGAATTGATTTTCAAATTTATTGATTACCTATTGTAGCTTTGTATTCTCTCAGTTATAATGGTTTGAATATTTTTGTTTATATTACTTTGTAGAAGATATCATATATTTCATTGCAGCATTAGGTTTATATTAACGAGTTTGCAGTCGAATAAAACGTTTTATGAATAAACTTCGTCATGCTTTTAAGAATAATCTATTTGAAGGTTATTTCATTAAGTAAGTAAATAACCATTATAGATTAAAATTTAATTTACGGTTCTATCAAGTAATCATTGGTAAAAATAGATATATTCCACAAATAGCAAATGTTAATATCCTTTGTTTAGGTTAAATATTTACATCAAAAGAAAAAAAAACTACATATAATTAATTAAAAAAGTAAAAAGCAGTTCCTATGTAAACAAATATTTCCACCACAGTAAAACTGCAGAAAGTTCTCATTTACCTGATTGGATTTCTATTCAAATATTTCCTTAATTTTATCAGATTTATTCACTGTTTAAATTTAATGAGTACCTAGGTTTGCTGCTACACGGAAGGTAATGAAGTGTGTTTTAGTACAATATTGATAGTTAGCTATTAAACGAATAAATACGCTAAATATTATCAAACTACTGTACATCTATAAATAAGGAAAATACAACAGCGTACTTACGTTCCCATAACGTGAGCATTTTAAAACTATTCTCTGTAACCATTTTGGCGTGGAAAACCGTTTTTATATACTAAATTATAACTTGTTTAATCTTTATAAAATGGTTAAGAAACAAATTGCAAAGTTGGATGTGTTTAATGTCAAAAATGGTAATATCCTATTTTTACCCTATAAACCCTCTTCCCATATTCCGATCAGAATGATTTTTAAACTAAACCCCAACGGTAAATCCTTACAGTCACGTGTAAAATTTCCGATACATAATAACTTACTGTGTTAATCAGCTGATAGAGTATACATACTTTAATTCTAAACGCGTACGTCTTGGATGTTTCCTCAAATAACCGAGTTTATCTCCTATCAAGAAATTTTTAGTTTCATTACCAGTGTTTTTTTTCCTTTTTTTTAACTAAAATGACTTTGTTTACACGCTTCAGGGTGTCCACGCTTGCATGTCATATAAAAACAACATTAAAAACACCACCCTGTTAAACTTTCCAAACATGTATTTATTCTATGTCCATAAAAATTTACCCGTGCAATTTACTTATCTCTTTGATATGACGTCGTATATATTTTATTACAGTCCCTTTGGAAACCTTAAAGGAGCCTATCGTGTCAATAATCCAACGTAAAGACATTTTAAAAGAATATTACAGAATCTTTCACATTTAGTTACGATTTTCATAATAGGTTTCGCCTTTATTAGGCTATATTTCCATGATCAAAAGGAACCTTTTTAAATACTTTGTTTGTTATAAAATTTAATTTGTATGAATTACTATTCTAAACATTGCATATCATATTCATTTTAATTTTATGGACCAGACTTATTTTTAGTCATTAATACGATGAATTGTAAATAAAATGTAAAATGGCTAAATCATTGTCAAAATATTTTATGTAGTCATTGAAGGATTATTTTTTTATTTCTTTTTTAAGACCAAATAATTTAAAATGTTTAAATAATTTCGTAATTATTTTACACAAAACATGGTATAGATCGTTAAAATATAAAATCACTTTTAACTTTAAGTAGTAATCCTTATTTTAAGGAAACCAGTAATTTTAGATTCGTTTTGATACTCTACACTGATCTTTACGGGGCAAATAACTTGAAGTTCACACAGTACTACCGCACACAAAAGCAAATACATTTTGAACTGAGAAATTCATTAATTACATATTGATATTTTTGGAGATACAGTTTAAATAACAGTACAAATAATTGTTTTAACGTTTCCTTTAATTTATTATGTTAGGCATTTTTCAATATATTACTATGATATTTGAGACATTATTCACCTAAAAAAAGTCGTTGCAATTATTTTAAAGTAAAATATGTATGTGCAGCTGGTGTGTAAATTTAAGTTTTTTTACTGTAATTCAATGTATCAAACTATAAATTAACATTATTATCTGATCTTAATATACAGAATATACGGAATGAACATAATAGGCTACGTTACAAAATGTAATTAATTTGGAGTGGTTTTGCAATTTAACTGAATCGGAAAAAGGGAATTTGTGAAATCTACCGACATTCGGTTATATATCACATAACTGACACTAAGTATAGTTTGTTGAAAATTTTCCAAGAGGGTTGGTCCTTTAAATTAATATGTATCCGATCTTAGGATAATTTTACAATAAAGACTGAAAACTACGTTTCTTGTGATTTAGGGGAATTTTTAAGAAATGAAAAGTATCAGCATCATGAGAAAGGTCGTTTAAATATTTGAAAACTCACAGTGAATTAAGATATCAGATATTACATTTAGGTATTTGGTAATGATTTCTTACATTAATACTTTGAAAAACACCCATTAACGGTAAACAGATAATTAACTTTAGTTTATGAGTAATAAATATAAATTGTGTTACATTGTATGTACATATTTCTGAAATGTATCCCATTAATGTTACGTTTATAGCTAATACTTTATGACTAAAAAATCTGGCATGCTTTAATAATGTAGAATATCTATGTTATTTACATTTTTTTTTTTAATAACACACATTTCCGGTTACCACAGTTGGAAGGTTTACAAGAATGCATGCACTGTTCAGCAGACTGTTCACGTAAATTTCTTCTGGCAAAGGTGAGAGCTTGTATGTTGTACATGTAATTCAGACATTTTTGCCGTTAAAGTAATTATATTTGTATAAACCATTAGAGGTACAAAAATAAAATTCATTAAATATAAGTAATAATCTATTAATAAGATATACGATTATTTTACGTTCCTCACTTTACGTCAGAGTTATCGTAAACATAAAAGTACATAATTATGACTATTATTAACAAAATTAGTGCAGATAAATATTTGACAATTCACTTTTACAGAAATAAAGGCATTTTAAATGATATTAAAATATTAAAACATATATAACGTATTGCATAATTTATGGGAAGTACGTACATTTTATAATGTAATGGCTGTAACGTTAAATACGCGTTCGAACGTTTAAACTTGTTTATAAAATAACACATAATATTACAGTTAAGTATAGTATGACATCTTCTGGATTGTTCTTCAATACATATAAAGCTCTTTTAGCATGAGGGACATCGCGTTTTTTAATAATGGTTTAATTTACCTCTGTCAATATGGTCCTTGTGTAGTTTGTCACTACTGCAGTTTCGTGCTCGTGGAGCACATCTTCAGGTGAAGGTCACAAAAAGTTAAAACATTTTCCTCACGTGAAGGATGTCAATTTTTGAAAACACACCGAAAAAAACACATAACACACGAACGGTACGAAAAAACATTTGAACTTGGCCAATACATTAAAGACATTACACACGGGGTCCGGCGCCGGTAGAAGGCAAGTCATGACTGACGTGTGTTGTAGTCGGTAGCCCCTCCGTCCTCACTTCTCTTATCAGGACCTTTTCTTTGGTCTTGTTCTAGGATGTGAATGGCGGTATTATAAATAATGTTTGACTGGAATGAGAGTTGTTCGTTTAAAATATGGTTTGGATGTACTTTAGCTGCTCGGTAAATCTCAAATTCTTTGATGGTGTCTAAATTTGTTTGTATATCGGTATAACTATGGTTTGAATCAATGATATGGTTGGCAAAAGCTGATTTGGAGTTCTTTCTTGGTAAATGTTCCTTAAATCTAGTTGCAAAAGAGCGTGATGTTTGCCCAATATAAAAACTGGGGCAATCATTACATGTTATTTTATACACTCTAGTGTTGTTTAATTTGTCGCTATTGTCAGTTTGTCTTTCTTTTAAATTACTACTTTCAAATCACGTTTTTTGTATTACTAGATAAACAAGCTCAAGTCAACTTGCGTCCCGCAATACCACGTGGCTGAAAACCCAACGATAATCTGCTGGAATCGAACCCGGGCTATAATTTTATAACTTTATTAGAAAAGGTTCCCAAACAAAACCAACCGACATCTAAAGTAGCGTTTACCCCAAACTGTTACGTGGGCTTGATAAACCCTTTGTCAGTCATCAAATACCATTAGTTATTGAATAACTAATACAAGTTTTGATGACTGACATTTAAGTTTAACATTGCAGGGTTTGACATTGAGTGATTCGGTTGCAAACAATTCTATTAATGGGTTGATTACTGAGTTATCATATTGATTGGAAATTATGTTTTAATAATAAATAAATTAGGAATCTGCATATTTATAAGTCTTGAAAACATGTTACTTGGCATAAAATAAATTAATATATAGACTTACAGTCAAATATTATAAATCCTAAATATTTATTTATTCATACTATGCAATACAACGTATTCTAGAGACCTAATGGGGTTTACATTTGATTGTCATATTATTAGACTTATTTGAAATATCAAATTATGTTACCATAGTAGTTTTAATGAATATAAAAAATACAAATAAAAACTTTACAGCGTTATATTAGTATTAGACTGATTTATGAAAGCTAGAAAGGTAATCTCAGCTAAATGTGATTGAAAAGTAGCATTTGCGTATAAAAGGGATGTTTTAAACATCAGTCGTAAAAGTCTTTACTGCCTTCAAGGACTCAAAGAAGTAGATTTTGCAAAATGAAAACTAATGAATGATTCATAGGCCATGAATGTCAAGTGTTGAATTGTATTATCAGCATAGCACAGAGTTCATAACGCCTTGAGTGTCTTTAGTAAATACACTTAGTTTTTTTATCTTCTAGTATTTAAATTATGGAAACAGTCATTCGAAAGGATTTTTTCTAAGCTCTATAATCCCTTCAAAAGTGAACAAAACTTGATTTTGTAAGTGTTTACATGATTTTTTTTACATAAGTAGTGTTCATTGGCTAAGAAAAGCTTTTTGAATTCCCTTGACGATTGTATTATGAAAGTCATGTTGGAATGACTAAGCATTACTTCCATTGCACCATGTCTAACGACATTGTACACCTTTCCCCAAAATCTTTTGTAAAGTTTATTTATTGATGGTATTATATATTTGTTGTAAGGTAAATTCATAACGTTTATGTAAAATATCCTGATTACTTACTTATATGAAGATATATATTTGATTTTTGTGTTTTTACATTAATAATGTAGAATAATACTATAATTAGTTAGATGATACATTCTGAGGACCTCTTTACATTTCTTATTATTCTGCTCTTTATCTCAAGTAAGCATTATTAATTTTTTTTTTCATACTGCTGAAAAAATGGGCTGAATTATATACTTACGTCGTGGGTTAACTAGTTCTCTACCTTTATGGGATAAAAAGTATTCACCTAGGATTCGTAGTATCTTTCCGCTGGTTACTGATGAAAATAGTCCCCATCAACAAATATACCATTATAAGAATTTCTTTCAGTTTCTCACCATTATATACCGTTGATCTATCTTCAAAACCATCAAGGTCCTAATTTCTTGCGATAAACATGGAATGGAATTTACGTTTTGTGATCGATTTAGGATAAGAAATGGTTCAGTATGGCAAAGATTACTGTATATTTCATCATCCGAGCAAAAAAGTGACTTTTAAACCCTAACTTATATTCTGACTCATTCTTTGCCTAGGTCAAACTCAAATACAACTTGAACTTAAGCGGGATCGAATCACCTTAGCCCTTAACGAAAGCATAATATACTAATAGTAACTATACTATTTACTATGTCTTTAAAAAAATTCACAATACATCTTAGTGATATATTACATTTAAATCTTTATTGGTAAACTAGTTAAACCGTAATATACCCTTTTACGAAGAATCTACTATTAAAATTGTGTGTCTGTAACAATCTATTGCAGTAAAAAAAATCACATATGTTTATATGTACTGCTTTAACCTTTAAAGGTTTTAGAATAGATTTATCTTAATATAATGCCGTTTTTTTATTTCAATATCTTCACAATAATAGCCTTCCTTAAGGGAGAATAGATGGAAACTTAATGAATAAGATACTTCGAGTGAGTAATTTTGAATAAGAAGATGCCGATTCTGGTAAATTAGTTAGCAACACTCCGGAATTGAATAATTATTCCGTTTCAGTCACACCTCTATTTACAGTTTCCCGTAGACCTATTGACTTTCAAATTTCTAATTAAGTTTCTCTTCAGACTGGGTATATTTTTATTGTTATTATTGTTGAATATGTATTGCGGTAAAAAGTAAGGCAGCGTAGTTCTTTAATGTAGGTAAAAACAAAAGCTGGTTGTTTTTTAATTAACTTTTTTAATTTAAATGAGAACATGTTTGACCGTCTGCCCACCGAATAAAACCACTGAATAAAATTTACGGACATAAAGCGCATACCCCCCCAATGGAGGAATTACTTTTGTTTGGTATTCCCTTTTAAATTTTGTTATTTTTAGGGTAATTGAAGCAATTTAAGATTATATTAAATATGTTGAAAGCTAATTTCTCGGTTATGTATTAAAAGCAGAAAAGTAGATAAACATTTAAGGAAATACATGTTATTTTACGCCAGAACACTATTCGGTGAATTGAAGTATACAAGTATTAATTTTTACCTTGGCTCAAACATCCTGACATAGGAATATGTAAATCAAGTCATCGGATGATAAACTATGGGGAGTTTGAGGAAACGTCGGGCTGAATTTGATTAGGCAAAAAAGAAAAAAATACATATAAATTATATTGCATAATAATAGTTAAATATAGAAATAATAGGTTTAGCAAGCAGTTAGTCTAGTATTTCGTCCAGTACATCACAAAGAACACCGTTTGACTACGTTTTGTGAGTTTAAAATAAACAAGGGCCATGGTTATTGGTAAATAACGTGCTGTTGACCTAATTTATCTTAGCAAAAAGAATCCCCTAATATCATTAAATACTGAGGATGTCTGCTGAACGGGGCCTATATGACTTCATTTGTTTCTCGGGAAACTCTCCTATTAGAGTCTTTGTTGGAGATTTATTGCTATGGAAAGGCAAAGTTTCCAATAATTTGTCAGTATTGTTTATGTAATGAACCCAAGTGATATTGGTAGATAACTTTTTAATGTATTCATTTCTAAATTCAATTGTAAACTCATGGGGGAAAGGACGAAACGGTACACACATTCGAAATGCTGTATACCTGTGATGCTCAGAGCCGACAACTTTCTATTCATCTGATATTAAATAAAAAACATATTAAGGATTATACAGTATTTGTGAAAAGAACTATGGAAACTAAAGTACACTTGTTTCTGTACAGACATTACTTACGTTCTGTAAGATGGTTATCTAGAAGCTTGAATATTGGAAAACGGTGTCTAAGTATTACAAGAACGACAAATCTTTAATTAGATATTTACATTTTCTGATATTTCCATACTATTTAGAGTGTCCAAATTATTTTATTTTAATATTATTCCGTATTATTTATTATTTATTTTTATTTTATATTGGCTCGATAATAGTAGCCTATACTTATATTATTGATGGTAAAATAAGAGCAAAACTAATTTTAATGTATAAACAATATTTTGTTACTAAAAATAAAAACTGAAAAAGTGCCAATTATTATTTTAAACACTGTAAAATTAATTCTTAGCTTAATGAACTTAACAAGTAATCAAGGGAAAGAAGATTATTAAAGTGGTGAAAAATTACAAATTGTAGGAAAACAGCTGTTGAGAACAATGAAGTGACGTTTAAGTGTTTAATTAGTTTCTTAAAACGTTTTGCCTCAATTAAGTTTTAGTATAATGTTTTTAAGTCTTCAATTTGAAATTTACTTATAATTTACCATCCTATGATTGTGCAGATAAGGATCATCTTCAAATGGTCCAAAATCGTTTGGTCCAACGTTTGTATTGCCGTTCGTTTGGTCCAAAATCATTTGGTCCAACAGTTAAAAACTCGTTCGTTTGGTCCAAAATCGTTTTATCCAACACTTTAATACGAGTTCGTTTAGTCCAACAGTATAAACTATTGCGTCCCTCACATTGAAGGCGTTAAAATATCAGCCGTCGTATACAATAATAATAATACTCTACAATTTTTTCTTTAAACATGCCGACTTTCTATGTTTTATTTATTCATTTATTAATCACTATTAATACACTATTATAAAAATACATACCTCCTCTATTATATATATATAGATAAAGTTAATCGTTAAGATAACACCATTGACAATAAGCCACAACAAATATAAACTCTTTTCTTTTCAATAATTTATCCTTGGTTCTCATGGGGAGTAAACCTAACATTTTGGGAAGTTTTACAAATAGGATATATCTTCAATGAGAAAGTAACTTTATATATTTGTATTATTAACTAAATGATTGTTACAAATGCCATGACAAAGACACAACAAACATAGATTGAATTTAATATATAGATAAATTAAATAAACCATCTGTTTAACATTAAATGCAAAGTCAATGTTTATCCACAAATCTAGGGAATTAAAACGCGTTGTTTTAAGATTGGCTGGGGATAAAAAGTAAACAGGGCACAAGCACATTATATATATTATATACAACTGTTGGACCAAACGATTTTGGACCAAATGAAATACTCCCGCAGATAATTAGGTAATGCATAAATACGGAATCAAATCGTACGTATAGATAATAAATAATTCTAAAAACTGTATTTCTATAGGTCACTCAATTTAGGAGTTATTACTTGACTAGTCGAACTGATTCGAAGATTTTTCCAACTAATGCTACTGTGTGATTTATGCTACACAAAATAATAAATGTACATAATATTATAATTGTTTCGACTCTTAAAAACATAGACTTTTTGTTAGACAGCATTATTTTTGATAGCACATTTACAAATGCCTATGTCAATATTTTATCCTATACGGGATTGAACCATCAACCTTAAGATTGAAGGTTTGGCCCTATATCCACTCTGCTTCCCAGACATTTATCGAACTATATACCCAGGTATATGGACTCTGGAGGTATATAACTTAAATTATGGACCTATAGACCTACCAGTCAGACATTATGATTTTTTTTTTTAAATCCCACCTTCACATCCATGGACTATGGGTTTGGTCCGAAACTGTTCTCATACATTACTTTAGATTTGTATTAAATCATGACGGCAATATCACATGGATAAAACTAGCGATTTGTAGGATTTTAACCCAGGACTTCAAGCTCCAAAGGCCCGCGCTCTACTAGTATAACATTTCACACACCACTATCCTGATAATCATACTACTTCACTAAAAATGAGAGCAAATAGTCAAACAGCTAAATACGATAAGAAATGGTTAAAATATTTCCGTCTAATAACTATTAACGTACCAACAAAAGTGTTTGTTAAATGTGTAAATAATATATCCAAGTGTCAAAATTAAACATCAAACTACTTTTTCTGATTCTCTCCCCCCCAGGGACGTAATGTAATTCCAGAATTTCCAACCCAGTGACTTCATCTTCTAACTGGAGATATTTGTATGACATCTGTCAAATGATGTAAGACCAAGTGAGAAATTTTACCAACTGAGATGATTAGTTGTTCAATTCTCTTCCCTTCTGTTGAGCTCAAATAAATAGGAATAATAATTTCGCAACAGTAGTTTAAATAATATGTCATTTAAACGCATAGAGGTTTATTTCATCGAGAAAAAGACCGTGAAACAGTAAACAGACTATATGAATCCAATAGCTTCTAATATAAACATTAAAACCTTTCAAGCCTTTATGCAAAGTAATTTATATGGAAATAACCTAAACTCATCTAGCCAACCATTGACTACTACAAATAGAACTGAACAATTAGTGGCTTGTGGTTGTAGGTATTTGTATTACCGTATTACATTATTACACATATTCTGACAATTAGTGGTAACCGTTCTGACACATAATGGGCAATTTCCATTTCCTACATAATTTATATGAATCCACAGTTTAAGGTGAGATCCAGGTAATCAATTACAGTAATATGTATGGCTCATATCTAATAAGTTTTCCTTAAAGATAGTTATGTAAGTTTGGTAAACTTCGAGCCTGAAACTCCAGGTCAGTAACCTTACACTTAAGCAGTAACTAGCCATGTTCTATTGATGAAGGTAACATTCTGTTTTTGAACGACATATTTTTAGGCGAGGTGTTAGTATTCACGTAGATTATTGTGGGCTTCACTCACCTTTATTTTTGGCTGTGATGTCCGGGACTCGTCAAAACACACATAAACACAAATATATAAAACACTAAATCGTCCACGGCATCAAAAGTCCGACGTTTCGCGGAACTCAAAAACACGTTCCGCTTCTTCAGGGTAGAAATATACTATTTTTAACCCACACGGGGGTCGAACGCCTAACTACGACTGATTTTGTTTTTTTATATATGTGTGTTTATGTGTGTTTTGACGAGTCCCGGACATCACAGACGAAAATAAAGGTGAGTTAAGCCCACCATAATCTACGTGAAGGTAACATTGTCAAAAATAAGCAAACTTGTTATTATGTAATTCATAGTTTGGTTCTGGTTTAGTAATTATTCCCTAGTTATTTTCAAAATGTTTCATATACACATTTTTTAAACAATTTTTAATACACCTTTTACCATAAGTGTAAATGTAACAAAATATAATTTTTAAATAAAAATCGTATTATTTTAGAAATGTTATCCAACGTTTGCATAATTTAAATATAGGTATGAGAAAACTTACTCTATGAATGTACAATAATTTAGCATTGAAAACATTACTGTAGTTGTATTATACAATAATTTTATTTTACTTATTGCCTTAAATGCGTTCAACTCTGTAAAAAGATTTCCATCAAGTAAATCTCATATCTGTTTAAGAAGTAATTTGCACTTTAATACAACAACATTATCTGCTGTTGACGTAGCCTTATCTGTCAGGATCGATGTAAAAGTTAAATTGAGTTTTGTAATCACAAGTTTGCTTTGAGCTTGAGAAGCTAGAAAGCCAAAACTCCGTTAATTGGTTTGATGATGAGTCAAAACGTGAGTTTCCAGTAAGTGGCAGATTTGTATATCTGCTGTTGTCATTGGTTCAGAAATTAGTGAAAATAGAACAAAACCTGCTCGTTATAAAACAAACAAGAAAACTGTAAATTATAGGATACCTCAAAAACAGATTTCAGAGAACATATCTATATGTAAATATAAACATAAACTTGTAAGTTATAATTGTGCAGATCAAGCCAAGCTCCTAGAGATCGCTCCTTTTACAAACAATGTAATTTAAGCACTCAATAACGGCTGAACATATTGAGGCCTAACTTACCAGGGGGTTATTTCAACAACTATTGAACGTGTTACTAAACAGGCCAATTTCAATTTTATGATAGTATTTATCTTATAATACAATATCTTAATACAGTACAATCATGATATACAGGCATATAGCTTGGTGTAGATTCAATGGTCACACAATATCACTCTTGAGGGCTGTCCGTGAATGAAGTCTGAAGTGAGCTTATTTCCTAATCAAATGAGTTAGTTCAAACCCGAGGCTTAAGTCAGGTGCTTACTACATCCAACACTATTCTAGTTGGTTCCAACCTTTTAGGATTATTAGTCTGGTCATAGTTATTAAAACACTTCGTTAAAGAAAATTGACGCTGTCACCAAGAATTAATCGCAATCTGTGATTACATTTCTGGGGTTTCAGTCAACCAATATTGACATCCATCACCAGTTGGCGAATTTAGTAATGCTTTTGGGAGTGATAAATTTTGCAAGATCTGGGGGGAAGTTAGGAGGTGGTCTAAAACATTTGCACGATATTTTCTTTGGTGTAGGTCAAGTGCTGCTATTCTCCAGACACATTTTTCCAAGGGGAATTTTTTATGCAGATCATGGTGTGAAAAAAGGAGATTTCGATATAGAGAGGACGGCTCTATAAGAATATCAAGGACTACTCAGCCCTGAAACACCCCAATCAAGGTTTCCTTGAATACAACCACTGTCACGATGGAAACTGCAACACCCGATGCCAACCCAAATGTGGAAATAGATACAGGTTTCTACGTACTCCTCAAGCCACTAGTGCACATTTGTTACGTCGAATGACTGCTCTGCAATGCAGTAACGTAAACTGTCAACTGGCAAAAGTTATCACTTGGGATTACCCCCTCCTTACAGAAACATAACCAAAGAGCACAATTCATACTTGGCCGGAGCGTCAATTTTCATTCAAAATGTGTTTTGATACTTTGGCCAAAGATGTGGAGATGGGAACCAGCTAGAATATAGGCAAATGAAGTAGGAAAAAGGACTTTTGTCTGAGATGCAAACTAGCTTCCTTAGTTGGGACATATAGACCTCAATTTATCTACAAACCTCATATGAACCCTGAATGTCCTGTTTGACAAACACTGTTTGGTGGGATGTATCTTGAGAAAGAACATTCGTGTTCTACGTAAATCGTATACAAATTATATTAAACTTTCATTTTTGGCAGTGAATAGATCAGAACATTTGCAAAGCTATGTCATTGATAGAGGGTTTTGATAATACCAGGACCTAACTAAAATGCTAACAAATAAAATTAGAAAACTGTGTAGAAGACGATTATTTACAAATACATTATTACATTTACTCAAAACCATCCACTCAAGGTATTAGTTCTCATTTTAATGAATGTTTATATCAAACAGATAAACATTCTGTTTGATATAACAACATTGCAAACAAAAATGCAAACAATGTCAAATATAATTGATTAGGAATGCTAATTGATAAAAAATCATTTGCAAAAAACAGCTATGTTATCACCATACTAAAACATATGAATTCAAAAGGAATACACTGTTATAATAGTAACATTATATAGCATTATCAAAAATTACCTAAATATATTTTCAGCACGTACTGTAAAACCGATTTGTTTCCATAATGATTTGATGTGGGTTCAATTGATGAATTATTGGAGTTTCAGCTTAGCCACAAATATTCCCATCTGATATAAAGATTATTAGTAGATCGACCAGATAGCACACGTCAGATATGTTTATGAAGTGTTAATCTCTCTCAACAATTATGTGTGTTTTGAAATAATTAGTGTAACATGAAATATATTTTAGTTATTATTTTGGCATCCATGTGTGAGCTTGGAATACATTCTTTGAACAAGGTAATTGTATTGATGAGTTATTTACGTTATGTGTTAAGTGGTTTATAATATTTTATCACAGTTTTGTACTTTTCAGTAGCAAAGTTTTACGAGTAAAGTATGAGAAAAAAATTACAAATGTTTGATACACTTATATTTATGGTTCCATTAGTTGTTAAGCTATTCTTTGACGCGTTCACTGTAATTGCCTTTGAAAATTCTTCTTAAGTATTAAAACGAGTCGCTAACATTTTAATTTATGTATGTCAAATTTTGTAACGCATTTTAAATTGTATGTAATGACTAATATTCAATTAAAGAATTTGCCTTGAATTTGTCTTATTAGCTACACTCTAGAAAATATAATAATTAAATCTAATAAGCAATGTTTGACGATATTTCATATTTAAATTAGGTTATATAAATTATTACTTAAATTGCATCATAATTTTCTAGTAAAAGTTTTTTCTGACATCTTCAGAATTGATATTATTATTCGAGATAATAAATAACCTATGTTCTACAGGATCAACACGCTAAACACAAACTTCCAATGGATACCACAAACTTTGACGAATTGGCCAATTCTAAGACATTTATTGACAAAACTCTGATGATAAAAGAAGTTTTCAAGTCACCTCATCACACAAACTTAATTTTAGCTCCAAGAAAGTTTGGTAAAACCAGTAATATGAACATGATCAAGCGGTTTTGTGAAATAGAAGTTGACGAGAATGGTAATTCTATAGATAAAACACTGGCCTCAAGCTATAACCTGTTTAAGAGCAAAAACTTAAAAATATTCAGAGATGAAGCATTTGTAAAAGATCATTTTTCTTCGTATGCAGTCCTGCATCTAGACTACAGCACTCTTCAGAACATTGACTCGTACGATCAGCTGATGGAGATGCTCATAGTTTTAATAAGCAAGACATATTCAGAGCACAAATACCTGTTGAACAATGAATCGCTGTGGGATGGATTTGAAAAGGGACTTTTCCAGAGCTACGTAAGTGCTCAAGAAAACCACAAAGATCACAACACTCACATTCTCACAAGTTTGAAATGGCTTTGTGAAATATTACATAAACACTTTGGGAAAAAGGTTCTCGTGCTTATTGACGAATTTGACGCCTATGTGTACAGTGCGATATTCAATGATAGCAAGGGGATTGATAAGATAATGAAGTTGATGATTGAAATTGATGGATATTTGTTAAAACCTAATGATCACATAACTAAAGTCCTACTTACAGGGACATTGAAAATTTTTAGAGAGGACATGGATGAGGATATACGGACTTATCATTTCTTAGAGAACCATCCTTTTAGTCCATACTACGGTGTAACCAGAAATGACTTAGACAACGTACTGTCCAAACTAGTTGGCAACTGTGGTGAGAAATATAAACTTCTAAATTTCATAATGAGCTATTACGGAAACTACAAGATCTACAGTGAAGACGATACAGTCACAGAGATCTTTAATATGTGGCCTGCAATAAATTATGCTATTACTGGAGCACAGCCGGTTGATTATTTTGTGGGAGAACACCTGCTGCCTGGGTTCAAAAAAATATTCAGAGCTCAGCAAATCAAAGAAGAACTTCAAGCGCTTATCTTAGGAGAAGCAAGACCTGTTGAACGGTTTGCTGCCTTTAAAGAAGATGACATCCGCACACTTAACTACATCACGAAATCATACATTTGTCCCCCTTCGGGTGATAAGGTGTTTCTAAGGCTGCTCTACAGTTTTGGATATTTGACTCAAGTAAAGAATGACGAAGGGATGCTGCTAGAAGAGTTTAGAGTTCCAAACAATGAAACGGAAAGTGAGTTGATGAGGTATACTCCGGTGTGAACAAATAACTGTATTGAGCTACATTGGACCTTGGGTACTGTGATATTAGGAGGATAAAACTAATTGTAATATCATTAATTTTATATCTTATATGATACTGAAAACGAGATTTAAAAAACACAAGGCTTTCAATCTCTTAATAAAAAAATAAGCTTAGTAAAAAAGAAAAATAGAAGATTCATAACACTTTTAATATTATAACACTTTATGATATTAAATTGAATTTAATTTAAACAAATCCTAAATAAAAAATTCCTATAACAAATCATAATTTGTATCTAACGTATCATTACTTTCAAAAATCAAATTGTAATAGCCCTACTTGAATTTTAAATTAGTAAAGTAAACATGGCAAGCCCATGAAAAATGTAAAATAAGTTAATATTCACTTCAGAAAAGCATATGTAACGATTTGATTAGTGGTTAAAGGGAAGGACACGGTCGAATTATCTTCAATATTTGAAGTATTTGGATAATCATTCCTGAAACTATTTTAATGGTCTATCATACAACATGAAACTGTTGTTGGATCTTGCACAAGAGCACATCTGAAGGTTTAAACGTGTCATGGTGGAAGAAAAGTTTCAATACGGTTAAATATTTCAAAAAGATCTAAAGATAGAGCTTTAAAACTTGGTACACAGTTACTGGTCATTACTATCATTTTATCATATGACTCAGTGATACACTAGGGGTCAGAAGAAAATGTTATCATAGGTTGACATCAAGTTAAAGGTCTTTACTAGTAGAATACAATGCCGAGAACTTAAACTAAAACGGCAAACCGAGTCAAAAATTGCAGCCGTTCAAATATTTCTTGCATCTGCTATTTTGAATCTTTGAACGGCTGCCATTTTTTTTACTCAGTAGTTGTTTTGAATTAAAAATTGTGTCTTTATATTCTAGTAATGTCCAATATAAAATAGGTTACGTACCTTTACGTCGTCAATCCTAGGTTAGTCTTTTTAGCGACTAGTTTCGAAACTGACGTTTCATTTTCAAGCCTTGTCAAACATAAAATTACTTGAACATAATGTCGTCGTCAAAGTACACAAATATAACATTTAACACGCACAAATACATTAATATACAGAAAGACGCGCGGCCGGCCATTACACGCACGACGGACACGACTCAAATGAGTTGAGACTTGAGTTGAGTCGTGTCCGTCGTGCGTGTAATGGCCGGCCGCGCGTCTTTCTGTATATTAATGTATTTGTGCGTGTTAAATGTTATATTTGTGTACTTTGACGACGACATTATGTTCAAGTAATTTTATGTTTGACAAGGCTTGAAAATGAAACGTCAGTTTCGAAACTAGTCGCTAAAAAGACTAACCTAGGATTGACGACGTAAAGGTACGTAACCTATTTTATATTGTCTAAAATCAATCCTGGAGGCAATGCTGAATAAAATAGTAATGTCCGTTTGAGTTCGGAATGTGGCATTTTATTTTACTAACAAAAACCTTTAATTTGATGTGCATATCAACCAATGCACACGTGTATGGTTTTCTTCCAATATCTAGCGGCCACCCATCTGGATTTATCGTTAATAGAAATGCAAATTTAATGCATCTTTGAATAGCTGCCATTTTTTAAACGGTTGTCCGTTTGAGTTTTGATTTGCGGCATTGTATTTTATTAACGAAGAGATTTAATTTTATGTGACTATCAACCTATGCTTACTTTTAAGATTTTCTTCTGACTCCAAGCGGGCCGTACCCTTGAAGAGGTAGCGCATCTTTGAATAATGTGTCAAAAGGATCTTAATGCCTGGTAACTGTGTAATGTGTACCAAGTTTTAAAGCTCTCTATATATATTCTTTTTGTAATATTTAACCGTCCCGGGACTTTTTTCCACACTCTATTAGTACAAAGATAAGTGACATGTTGTAACATTGTTAAATAATCACGTACAAGCTAGTAATTTCTACTAGAGAATTACAGATTTTCCCGAAACCATCCTATTAGGCTACTTATTTTAATTATTTTAAGATGAGTGAATATTCGTATGAAATTATTAAAACGAATGCGTTGTTGATACTAAGATCAACTGGTTCTCTAACCATGTTTAAAAGTGCAATGATCGATACAGCTAGTTCCAGTTTCCAATAATTACAAATATTCTTCTTTTCTCAGGATCGAACCGAAATCTTCAGATTGCTAGGCAGACACTCGGTTCCAAAATTATAAATAATATTCTAAGTACAGTCTAATGTTTCAAAATGCAAACGATAACTTTAAAAATATTGAATAACCATCAGTCATTATAAAATCAGGTCATTATGAGTAAGCTTAAAAGAAACTCAATGAGCTTCAACTATGTTAACCTAAGTTAAGGATTTTATAGCTTCAAGAAATCATTTTCTACAATTTAGCAAAACAAAAGGGGTGTTGTAACAAAAGTTGCATTTCATTTTTACTTGTGGTTTTTACAATGGGTCTTTGTTTAGAAACATCCTTTAGTCTGAAGATGGCTTTGATGTAAAAAGTTTCTACATAAATAAACCTGAGATGTAACTGTTAAACAAGAAACATTTTCTGGTGATAAAATGCTAATTTTAGAAGTTTGCTGAATCTTGGTTGCTTACAGAGTATTTCAAAATCATTTAAAACTTACTTAATATTTTTTTTATTAACAGCCACAGGGTGTTTTGTTTCAACGTGCAACCCAAATTAAAAGTACTGTGAGACACATTTTAATGACAAAACAACCTTAGATCTTGGTATCCCTGTTTTCTTTACTTCATTTCAGATCGTGTGGTGTGTTTTTTGCATGGTTATCTATCAAGTTTTAGGTTTCAAGGTTTAGAGTTATTGAGAATATATTGTAAATAAAAACAACATTCCAAATATTGAAGAGTTATAAGTGTTGAATGTAGATCATTGGTGGTATTTTCATTCTGCATAGTGACCTAGGATCACTGATTGAAATAACAGGTCATAGAAACCATTTAATTCTTTTATGACAATTAAGCTTTGAAACGACGTTTCCATGTGTGATTCCAGTTCCTAATAAATCAACTATTGTTGACATGTACAAATTTAAGGGAACCAAACCGAAATAAAAAATACCCCCGTCACAGAAAATCTGCAGACTAGGATACATTCCAATTGTCTGATATGATTTTCACCTAAATTTTGAGATTTAGGATTTCCTTAAATTCGGATTTGGTTTCCTTAAATTTGTATATATCGCTGATAGTGTATTTATTAGTTTGATTTATAGTTACTTTATATGGTTCGAGGCTTATAGTTTTTTTTTTTTTTTTTAGTGTTGCTATAACTTTTTTAAGATGGAGTATCATTGTAGATTGTACTTACATTATTATAAAATATATATGATATATGTGATACAAACGTGTCTATAAAAAATATAAATTTTAATGTTTTGATAAAAGTCACTCCAGAAAGACAGACTGCACACATTAGTCTCACATATACATTTTAAATATGTTTTCCTGAAGATTGGCTAAAGACAAACCACTACTATTTATTGGAGATTATCCTTAATGTGGATCTATTCAATACATCCATATTTCCTGGATAGCGGAGTAGTTATATTGCTCAACCCAAACATCTGATGTTACGTGATTGGATACTAAGAAATATTATTTCTGGACCTAGATGTAGCTTGTATTGGGTTAACAATTATTCACCGCATGATTACAGGTATAGTATTACGTTTTCAGGTCAACATAAACAAGACAAAGGATTTGGAATTTTCTTTTGCAAAACGTAAATGATTCCAATGGCTTTAAAACCCTAACGCAAATCAAATAATTAGTTTTCAGCTGAATTTTCGGGCTGCAATTAATACGAGTATAAAAAAATGCCAAACTGTATTCAAAGTACCAATAAAGATAAACAATACTGTTGCTATGCAGCTTCGAGTGATATACAAATCTATCTATATATTAATAGGCAAGCATGTTTCTTTAAAACCTTTTTTCTCAGCTCGTGTGCATCGCAGGGAAAATCTACGCATACTGTTGGAAAGATATTTTCCTGTAGATGTGCAGAATGCCTTTAAAAGTTAAAATAGGCTAACAAATAAGCACAAAAAATTAATTTGAAAACTTCAAAAAATTAACATGGACCATATGGGTTGCCATGATGGTGACGAAATAACAACAAAATGTAAACAGAAAATCAAAACAAATGGAAGAAATTCCAATCACATGTTTTATTTACAGTGTGGGGAGAAAATAGAGAAGTCTGTACATTAATTATTTTTGGTCGAGTTTCGACCACAGGGCGATCACTAGTATTGTTTTAATTACTGAAATATAATTAAGCTGTTTGAAATTCAGATAAGTGTAAATGTATATTCATCTTAATAAAGTAAATTTTCACTGCATCGTCACCTGTGTATTCAACCTTTGATAATATTCCAAATAGATTAGAAAGGAGAAATGCATGTGTGACGCAGTTATTACTTAATATTCCACATTATTATACGTAAAATAATGCATAGCAAAGCATATACTTTGCTTACCGTTGGTGATAATTTGTGATTACATTTTCCATATACATTAATACTTTGACATTTGTTATGTGTGTACACGAAACAATTTACACAATAAACAATTTGTATTTGTGTGCGTTCAAAGAATAGGTAACAATTATTTTAAAAATTTAAATAAATTTCTCTATTGATATTTTAAAAACTTACACAGTGTAAATACTTATTACTTAGTACACCACTAGAAAATAAAAGAAAGAAATAAACTTTGGCAGCTTGTGCTACTTCTGAAAAAAACATTATTACATTAGTTTTTATAGCGTACACTAAATATAGTCTACTTTTAAATTACTTATTTTTCAACGTCAAACAGGGTGCAGGACAACCCATTTTTCACAACCCTATAATATTTTATAAAACAATGACCAAACCGATTTGAATGTAAAATCAGGACAAAAATAAAGAAGAGGTGCTCTTAAAACCATTGCAATTGTCAAAAAGATCATTGCAACGAATAAAACTGTAATAATTCGAAAAGGAAATCACATAATTTACCACTATGTTGGGGTTAACGATTTCGCAAGACTATCCTTCAGAGAGACATGTAATACATCAATGTCAACCTCTAAAGGACCTCACCTTTGTTACTTTTGATGAGAATTAAAAATGTGAAACCTCTCAGAATATTCACTATAATAGAACAAAATACAATTTGAATATTCTAATCGGTGAAAAATATATTATTTATATAGCATTGCAGTGTTTAATGACAAAATAATGATTTCTTAAAAGGCTGGTTCCAAACATATCGCTCTTGACTGTTTCTATAACAAATATTTACGGGAGTTTTATGGAGTCATTTATGTTTATTGGCAGTTTAAATATTTTGAGAGCGTTTGTGTTTTAGATCAGGTAAGCTCCACTGATATATACTTTTTTTTTTGTAGTGAACTCTTTTTAATAATTTAAAGTCGAAATAGCTCTTAACTTTGTAACTATTATGTGGTTAATAACGATGCATGTATGTTTGAATCGTTTTACATCCAAGGTAAGTAACTTTTATTATGTGTTAACATTTAATGTTAACACAAAATACAAGTTATTTTGTGTAACTTTTTAAATAAAATAGTAAAGACAAAACTGTGCCATGATGTTAAACAACTATTGATTCAAGTTCTGATGAAAATTAAAGTTTTCTTTGATGAAAAACAATCGTGTGATTAAGAAAGTTTCGGTATTTACATTAACTTAGAGACTTAATAATGACGTGTCTTTCTTAAAAGTCTTTTAGGTCTCTTTCTATTTTTCTTTTAAGAAAGTCGTTAAGGATAAAAAAACAATTGAGGATAAATCTTAAGATATTTATATTTAAGAGTTTATAGTTTATACTTGTTTTACTTTTTCAGAAAACGCTGTATGCTAAAAGTTCAAATGTTTGTATAATGTTGGTTGTTTTAACGTAAAAAAAATTTATTTGAGAAGATCATCGATAAACAACAGTGCCAAAAAAATAAAATAATAATTGGATTTAAAAATTTAAATAAACCAACACAAAGAAAACGCTTATGATTAACACATAATAATCGTGATTCTTTATAACCATCAAAGTATGTTTAAAGTTAATTTCCAAAAGTAGCAGAGAAAACTATATCTCTGTAGAAAATATATACAAGACACCATTCGTAGAATTGGCAACGTTGGAGATAAAATAAATTGTAAATACTGAAATGGGTTAAAATTGCCTAGGAAACAACATACATTTCAATCAATCATTCAAACCATTAGGAAAACATGTCTAAAATTACGCTTCTTCTAAAACTCAGTGGATATGCCTGCTTAGGAGTCATAGGGGGCGGGGTGCTGTCTTCTGTTCGACGCAGCTGGTATGAATCAACATTGAAAACCCAGGAGTGCCAGGAGCGCCAGGAGTGCCAGGAGTGCCAGGAGCACCAGGAGTTAAAGTTGGTCCAAGAAGACGAACATATTAGTGTGGAGACACACCTGAGGAATTTAGGCCCATGGGAGATAAAACCATTGCCAGTTAAAAACCTCCCCCTTTTTGAGGAAGATAAACAAAATTTGGGAAAAGAAAGAAATTGATGACTAGCATTTGCTCCAAATTACAACAAAATTCTAGTGAACTACGACAATCAACGAGTTTATAATTTGGTACTCCACATGATCAGCCATCGCCGGGCATAGCCCCAGAATACCGTCAAGAAGACAAGACGAGGATCTGCACTGCGGAGGTGCGGTGTACCACGACACACTCAAGACACCGGAGTAAAAGCCAAGCTTACCTCCCAGTGGGCGATGGCGAAAAACATGTGGATAAAAATTATTGTAGATTTAAATAAATTTTTTGTAAAAAAAAACTGGAATTCTTTTAATGAACAAAATTATTGTAACCTTCGACTTGAGTATATGTGGTTAATGGGTAGTATTAAGTATCTCTCAAACAAAAAATCGTTTGAGAACCCTTTAAAACAAAGAATATAGAGAAATTAAGTACAGTAAATCCGTATCCAAAGGTGAGAAAAGTGGCGTAAAAGGAATTTAATCTGAAATTGATGGTTTTTGACGTGATTTACCGAATTTTGAAGTTGTCCATCAAATATTTCTTGAGCGTTCTGAGATATTCGCAAAAATTTGCGAAATTTTAGCTTTTTTCAGTTGTCATGTTATAAGTCGAAAACTAATATGAATTCTAGCAACTTTTACCTCCTATAAAAATTTAAGTTGATAATAATTTCCTTCAAAATGCACTAGTCACATTTGAAAATCGATTATAAATAACCTCCGCTAGAGCGCATTGAAAATTAACTGTTTTCTTTACTTTGAAAAATTCAAGTTTTGGTTTGGTTTTTATACTCAGCTAACACCCACCCTCTTCCTACCCATAACTATCTCAAAACCCTATACATACCGTGTGTCACAAAAGTAATGTTAAACTTTTATTAGACCATAGCTACTTAATTCAGATAACAAGTTAGGTTAGCTTAGAATTTGTATGCTATGTTAATGATTATGTACTGTATACTTTGGAACATATAAATTCACAGTTACTCTTTCTCAGGGATTTTTTCAACACGCGGAGTTTGGATAAGCCATAGCCGTCTGTATTATATACAGGGTGGCTGAAAAGTAACATGCACCCCTTTTAACTTTTGAACCATTTGAGATATTTGAAATCTTTTTGCGGCAACCTTCTTAGATATTAGGGCCTACAATAATCGCGGACAATTTTGAAAATTTTGCCCATAGGGGTAGCGGGAATAGGGGGTAGCTCAAGATTTTCAAACGACAACTATAGTCGAGTTTGGTATCATTTTACAGGTCTTGACGAAACGTTAACATTTACATAAAGATAACCAAAATCGGCTCACTAATAACAAAATGGCGCCCTAAAACGTTTAAAATCCAAATAACCACGAGGGTGACAAAAAATTTGCTTGAACCCTCTTTAACTTTTTTAATATTTGAGATATTTGAAATCGGTTTGTGGCAACCTTCTTAGATATTAGGGCCTACAATAGTTATGGTCAATTTTGAAAATTTTTCCCTTAGGGGTAGCGGGGGTAGGGTGTAGCTCAAAATTTTCAAATTGCAAGGATAGTCGAGTTTGGTATAATTTTACAGGTCTAGACAAAACATAACAATTAACATAAAAAAATAGAAATCGGACCATTAATAACATAATGGCAGTTCAAAATTACTTTAAATAACCATTGTCTTAATCATTTTTAGCTGCCATTTTGTTATTAATGGTCCGATTTCTATTTTATTTATTTCATTTGTTATATTTCGTCAAGACCTGTAAAATGATACCAAACTCAACTATACTTGCTATTTGAAAATATTGAGCTACCCCCTACCCCCGCTACCCCTAAGAGCAAAATTTTCAAAATTGACCATAACTATTGTAGGCCCTCATATCTAAGAAGGTTGCCACAAACCGATTTCAAATATCTCAAATGTTAAAAAAGTTAAAGAGGGTGCAAGTTAATTTTTTTGCAACCCTCATGGTTATTTGGATTTGAAACGTTTTAGGGCGCCATTTAGTTATTAGTGAGCCGATTTTGGTTTTCTTTATGTCAATGTTAATGTTTCGTCAAGAGCTGTAAAATGATACCAAACTCGACTATACTTGTCTTTATGAAAATTTTGAGCTACCCCCTACCCCCGCTACCCCTAAGAGCAAAATTTTCAAAATTGACCGTGATTATTGTAGCCCCTAATATCTAAGAAGGTTGCTGCAAACGGATTTCAAATATCTCAAATGGTTGAATTAAGGGGGGTGCAAGTTACTTTTCAGCCACCCTGTATACTAGAGACGGCTATGGATAAGCCTGTTCTTTCTACGTTTCCCGTGCGGAATGTAATAAATAATACTAGGGAGGTAGGTTTCCATAAAATTTCGCTATTTTTTGCGAATATCTCGAAACACTCAAGCAATATTTGTAGGCTATTTTTGTCTACGTGGTTTTACAACGGATTTACTGGACTAAAATATTTAGTTATAGACAATAACTAGTTAAATGAATAAATAAATATATAGAGAGGTTGGCAGCACTGAGTGCCTTATGAAGGCTTACCTGTTGGAAGTGCTCTTTTTTTTAAAGGTTTGATGAGTTTATATGCAATTTCTTAGCCTGAAACGATTTCTGATACGTTTTTAGTGTTTCTTACTGATGAGGAGGATCCTTCAAATCCAGCGTATCGGTAATATTTAGTTATCAAGATTGACATTAGCGTTGCTGTTCCACCGTACTTGCCGTTATCAATAATTAACCCGACTAGTGCCAACCAGTTCAGTTTGTGGTCGTGAGCTGTGCGTGCCGTGGTTGTGCATATTTGTGCGTCATTGGTGTGTAAAAAGTACTTTATGGCACATAGTGTTAAAGAGTATTTTACTTCTAAGGTGCAGAAAAAAGCGAGCTCGAGTGTTTTCGCCGGACAGTGTAAATGACGACGACGACGACAACATGGCGGACAAGGTAGGCGACATGACGTATGCACATCTAACGCAAGTAATCAGTAATGTTATTGGAGGCTTATTGGACAATAAACTAGCCCCTCTGGCAACAAAAAGTGATATTCTAGGACTTTCCTGATGATGCGGATGTTAACTGGATTATGAGCAACACTAGAAACCTGGTAGGAACTGGGTATTTTGTGAATAGAGACTATAGTAAAGAACTTAGAACAAAAAGAAGCTACCTGATGGCGGTTAGGAAAGAGTTAGAGAGACATCTAGGACGTAGATCAATAAAGCTAGTGTTTGATCATTTGGTAATAGCAGATGTTAAATTTACTTGGTCTGGAGGGAAGCTGCGTGCAGGGGGCGAGGACGGTTGTACGAAGGTCAAGGAACTATTGGGTGTGGACATCAGTGTGTTCGTCGACAGATTAATGACCGATGGTGTGAAGAAGGCGATAGAATCACAGTCAGACACACCACCTCTACCAAGAGATGCTGGTCCAGGGACAACACCACAGCTACAGGACGTCGGGGGTCCAGGGACAACACCACAGCTACAGGACGTCGGAAACGGGGACCCAGGGGCAACTCATCAGGGGACGGCGACCAAGGGGGCCAAGTGAGGAGTCGGTGGCAGCACCAATCAGTGGGTGAATAAAACTCTAAATACTGGTGAATTTATTAAGATAATAGCGTTTAATGTTAGAGGATTAAAAGAGAAAATATTAGATTTTAAGTTATAAATTATTTGTTAGAGTTTGATATTGTTTTTCTTTCAGAAACATTTATTGTTGAAACAGATTTTGCTTTGGTAAATCAATACTTTTCTAATTTTGAGATACATTTAATAGCAGCAGTAAAGGAAAATAGGTTAGGTAGGCCAAAAGGAGGGACTCTTATAGGTTTTAATTTATGTTCAAAAATAAAGGACTCTTTTATTTTTTTTAATGTAGAACTACCAATAGTTTTTGTTAAAACAGGGGGTTTAAATGTTGAAATAATTCCAGTTTATCTTAATTTTAGTTATTGGGAGAGAGATTTTAATAAGTTAACAAATTATGTAAATGAGCACAGTGATAAAAAATCATAGTCATAGGGGACTGTAATGCAAGAATATCTGAGGAACAAGTCATTAACTGTAATTTATTGTATGAGAATCTTTCAATTATTAATACTAGATGTTCAAAAGATAAGGTTTTGAATGATAGAGGCAAGAAAGTGCTAGAGTTTTGTGATAATTTTAACTTAATTGTTTTAAATGGTCGCACACCTTCTGATGTTAGCGGTGAATTAACATTTATAAACAAAAATGGTTCATCGGTAATAGATTTAGCATTAGCCTCACTGGAGTGTCCTAATGTAGTTAATGACTTTCGTGTATTAGATTTTGTAGGCTCTGGCCATTTTTCAATTGAAGTAACTCTTTGTTTAAGGCGCGAAAACACTTTAACTAGCACGGAATTTATCCCTTTGTTGCCAAAGATTAGTTGGACAGAGGAAGACGGTAAATTTTACAAAGAAAAGGTTGAAAGACAATTAGACACCCTAGGATCAGTAGAAAATGTGGAGCCAAATGTTTTATTAGATAAGATAACAGCGTGTGTGAAGGCCGCGGCATTCCGGGGAAATCAGAACATTTCTAGTAACGCGCGATTTAAAAAGAAGAAACCGTGGTTTGACAGGGACTGCAATAAGAGTAGGAACAAGAGTTAAAACTGCTAAAAATTTACCGTAGGTTAAACACGGAATTTTCAAAAAACTAATACTTGGAATCAAATAAGCAGTACAAAAAGTTGCTGCAAGTAAAACGATTAGACTATGAGAGAAATATGCTGCAACAAATTAAGATGGCTAGTAATATGAGTGATTTTTGGAAAGCAGAAAAGCATTTAAAAACAAAAAATCATTTTGTGGGAGCAAATATAAATGTTGAGGATTGGGTCCGGCACTTTAAAATGTTACTTGATCCGCCGATGGAGACTACGACCTTTTTATTTGCCGAACCACTAATAGTTGATCAGTTTCTAGATAAAGACATTTAGTTTCTCAGAAGTAAACGAGCTATCCAGGCATCAAAAGTAAATAAAGCTGCTGGTTTCGACCGCATACCGTATTGAGTTTTTTTTTTAATTTGGACCAATGAGGCTAACAGATATTTTAGTTCAATTATTTAACAAAACGTTACATACAGGGGAGGTTCCAGAAAGTTTTAAGAAGCCAATTGTCTATCCACTACATAAAAAAGGGGATATTGGAGAGGTGTCTAATTATCGAGGTATTTGTTTCATGGATGCTGTGGTTAAGTTGTTTATGGGTGTAATATTAAACCGGTTAGATTTGTGGGCTACAGATAAAAATATTTTGTGTGAGTACCAAGCAGGTTTTTGTTAAGGCTATTCTACAGTAGATAATGTTTTCTCTCTTTCTAATATGATTAAGGCTCTCAGTCAAAAAAAGGAAATTATACTGTTTTTAGTAGATTTTTTGCCGCCTTTGACCGTATTGATAGAAAATCGTTGTTTTATAAACTTTATACCATTGGAATTTCTTCAAAGATAATAAGATTATTAAAAAGTTGCTATAATGGTACGTCAGCAGGTGTATGGTGTAGCTATTTTATCTAAATCTTAACATCAAATAACATATTACCAAAAGTAATTACAACAGTAAATAATATATCACCAAAACAAACCGTTAAAGTAAGTAACTTATCCCTAAAACTAATTTTAATAGTAATTTACCTATATCAAAACCGACCAAAACAGTAAATAGCTTATCAATATAACTAATATTAAAAGTAAATAGCTCATCAATAAAAATAACCCTAACAGTAAATATTATTTTTCACAACTTCATTTTCAGGTTATGAATAGATTTTAATCTTCATCTTTTACCAAAATGACAGGTGGGTAAATCAGCAAGTGTATTGTATTCTTTAATCACAAAAACATCAAATACCACCGAGCAATTCTTAAGTATATTAAGGTATATAATATCAAGGCACTAAGATATTAAAGGACTTTTATTTAGAAGCAAAACTAATTTGGTTACATTATTCAAATTTATTGTTCACAAAACTTGGTCGGCTCAAGAGTGCAAGCAGAAAACTGCAGTGTACACCAAGCAGTTATATTCATGCAAATATATATTTCACAAAAAAAATAACTTTTACTCTCATTTCCTACTTGAGATAAGCTATTGTTTTATGGTCATAAAATATGTTTGTATCTCGCATGAAAACTAGCATCTTATTCTGCATAAATACTACAGCTGATTATCTATCGTTGTGTACTCATGACCGGGTATTCAAGCTATAACTTTTACAATATTAGGCCCTGCGAAATTTAAAAAAAAAACCTCTGCAAAATGGCCAAAATTGCCAAGGCACCGGGCATTTCTGTAGTAAAGGCCTTGGTCACTAACAAGACTACAATATCGCGCCACTCATCCTACACTTATTTCCATTCATACTTGGCTTAAAATACCTACTTTGTATGGTCACCATTTCTATGAAAAGTATTAAGGTATTAACATGGTATTAAGTATATTAATTATAAAGTGAATTAACCTTTTTCCATCTATCTTCATTTGTTGGCATATTCTTGGTATGTCCTCTGTTTCGATTTTTTGATTCTTGGTAACTTTTGAATTTTTTATTATTGATGACCGTTTATTTTCTATGGTTAATTTGTCTTCTACTCCAATCACCCAGAATAGTTGTCTTATATAATCTCTCGTTATCGTTGGGGTTTTCCGCTTTTCTTTATTCTCATGTTTTATTGTCTTTATCTGTTGACTTCGGTGACATCAACTAATTTCCTAATGCATGTAGGTAGACTAGGCTGTTGAAAGGACAGGCGGATATGGGCGGTGGTGTGATGTAGGTGGAGAGGGGATCAGGTGATGTTTGTAGCCAATGAGGCTTGTGAAAGTTTGTGTGTTTGTTTGTTTGTTTGTGTGTTTGAAGTTCAATCACGCATAAACCACTGGCATACCACTCCAGCTAATTTTCTACGTCTGATGATAGTAGGCCTATTACAGTATAATGCCAAAACGGTCGTAACGAAGGCTACAACAGATCGAGCTGTAGACAAAAAGGTACCTAAATATTTATTTTAAATTTATCTGTATTTCATCCGTTTTCTGTTTTTGAATAATTATACAATTATTTCTCATTTTAGAGTATGCTAGACATTTTTGGAATTTGGTTTGACCTTTTATGGAGTAGCTTTTGATCTATTGATAATTAACCTAAATGTTGTTAATTTACTTTTAGGCTACCATAGGGCGTCACAGGACGTCTTCATATCAATCAGTCAGAAAATCTTATTAATGGGAGAGAAGGGCAAATTTAATTACGGTATTATTCCTTACAATTAAGTTAGTCTATATTTAAACCAGATTTTCAATGCAATTCTAACTTTTTGGGAGTGTTAAGTAACTGCGAGGTAAGTTAAAAATGTAATTTATTTCTTTGTATCCAAACAAACCAATTTTGTATGAGAATGCCCAACAGTTTCTTAATTAATTTATTAATAATTAATAAATAGTTTAATTTGTATTAAATTCTTCAAATAGGGTTTCTTTTCTATGTGCAGGACGGCCCTCGTGAGATCGCCACCTAAATCCACAGAGAGTTCACCCTCAGTACCCTCCTAAGAAGACGAGGTCTTCAACACAAATTAATTATCTCTTGTACTTGTACATTTTTTAAATACATTGTTTTAATTACTACACTACTTGTTTTTATTTTCTCATCTAATATAGTGTATTGGTGTTTGCGAGCTAAATTACCTTGCTTATTCAACAAAATCTAATTGTCAAATTTATTAAAGGAAACAAAAACTGTTGTCTTGAAACTTTGAAAATTTTGAATCTTAAAGAATTAGTTCTACATGTCACATTTGATTAAATAATAAATGTTTAATACAATAAATTTAAACAATAAATTTTATTGAAGTCACAAATTTAAAAATTTGGAAATATGATCTAATATGGAATTGACATAGATGATATGGTGATTAAGTCACTTTTTGCTACGCTTGGCGATTCTGGCGGATCGTCGAGTCGGGGGGATTTTTTTAATTTCCGTGATATCCTCTTCCGATGATTGGTCCGAGGTCGATTCCACGTCACTTTGGTTCATAAATTGAGAGGACTCATCCTTCAAGACTCCAACTTCCTTACGTTCGTGAATGGAGTATAGGAATTTCCTGGCGCACCAGTATAGCAAGGCGATGGTGAAACCGATGCTTAGGAGTATAACTTTGTACTCGCTGAAAATAGTAAGATCCATTGAATGATTTTCAAAGAGTAAACCTTTACTGAAAACTAATTTTGAAACTTTTCTTTAAATTAGAGCATAAGTAACCCACATAAATGACCTTAGTAAAATTTGTATCATGAAGTCACATAGTCTTTACTAAAACATTATATCTATGATTAAAGCAATGTACTCAAATAGGTTTAGTCCCCTAACGTGCTTTTTTACCGATTATATTTAGTACCTACCTTTTTAAACCATTAACCACATCAACGCATGCCATTGAATGTTTTGGGATAGGGTTTTGAGATGTCTGTAAAAAACAAAAACAAAAATTTAGAATTAGGAAAACTGGTAATATGTTCCTTAATACGTTAATACGTTCAACTTTTGACCACGAATACAACTAAATATCCAGATTAATGGTGGTTCTCTACCCGAAACAAATTTCAAATCAGCAGCTATGCCACCTTTTGTATCTGGTTATTTTGTAATAGCTTTAACTTCAATGAAAAGAAATTTTAAAAGTGAAAAAAAACTCCTAATGTGTATTTTTATTGGAGAATTTCATTGCTATCTTTGAATCTAAAGTTATAGTAGCTACCAATGACAACTTTATATTATGGTACAACCTTACAAAAAATTGCTAAAAACGTGGGTAACTCATTATGTTCTGCAACTTGGGAATCATAAGATTAAAAATTGCCTTGGTCAAAATGGTTATGCTACTCTTGTGTCTAATATACCAGACATCAGAAAATGTAGTATAAATGCCAATATAGGCTATATGTGTTCATAACGTGTAGTAAAAAATATCCTTAATATAACTAAAACCCTTTGAGCTCGAGAGTTCTGAAAGCGTTAAAAAGGTAAATGAGAAGTAGAATTAAAATTTTAAAATGTAAAAATATATAAACACACTTACATTTAATTCTGATAACGTCATTTTTATCGGTTTCAAAATGAATATAACTATCAAAATAATACAAAATAAAAGCAATAGTAAAATGCTGGAATAACAATACACTTAACATGTGATAATACATTCACTATAGAGTAAAAAGCGGTTTTGAAGGATACTTTATTATGGAATATATTTATATATATATATATATATATATATATATATAGATATGTACATGGATGTTCAGTGGACAAAAGTTTTATACAAAGCGGTTAGGAGGACAATTGCTGTCCTCTTATTAATAAGAAGACAGTCCTCTTAACATCCTTGTATATAACATTTTGTGTCCTCATAACAGCCTTGTGTATGGCAAAAAAGGCATACCAATACACTTGTAGGAGAATGAATTTCCCAACTAAATCCCATACATTTTAAATGGGTCTGTCCCCTGAACAGCCGTGTGTATTAATTCCAAATTTGTGTCCTCATAACGTATTTGTGCTTACCAAAATATCCTGTGTTTTTATAAACAAATTGTTGTATTTAATATTTTATCTAATTAACTATACAGCACGATGTGTAACTCACTCACTGATCAGGTATACAAGTGTTTGGGCACTTCTAGACGGGCTAGGAAGTAGAAATTTGGCACGATGACAGGTCTCTGCCCCAAACCATGAGGAAAATTCAGAAAAGTGACAATTTCGCATTTCAACATCCCCCCACAAAAAATATGTGTTTCTTGAAACGTCTGGTGCGGCACGTATTAAAATTTTACAATTTTTTTACGCTGCATTATTGTTTTTGATCAAAAGCTGGAACCGACGTAGTAGGCCTGTATATTAACCGCTTTGCCGTACCTCTTACCGTTTCCGAGACCACTCTTACCGTTACCACCTGGGGACCGAGCTTTGCTCGAAGATAGTCATTAGTATACTCTGAGAGCAGTGTTTTGTCACTGCCGTTCATCCAAATCAAAAGTTGCAGTCTATTTGTAATATGTTAAACATTACCTGAGGATAGATGCAAACCTCTTTGGTTTGTATTAGGTTTGTTTATAATCAGCTGTATATTTATATACTGTATTTTGTTTTTTAATTGTAACTATGGGATAGTGTTTGGGATTATGAAAAAACACAAGTGACTCGAATGGAGAGTACTAACTATTCTTTTGTTGATGTTACGGTAACTATTTTCGTTTGTTATTTCGTTCCCAAATTAGTAACCCATAAGGCTCACTGTTAGAGAGTTCTGTCTTTCAAGTTCATTATTTTACGAAATTAGATCTTTCTTGGTAGTTTTAACTGCATAAAACACGTTTTTTAGGCCAGAAATATATTATTTACAGCTTTGGAAGGAAATCGTCTAAGATATTGTTAGAGTTATCTATACAGGGTGTTTTTTTTTTTTTAACTTGCATCTTTATTTATGTAAAAACCGCAATAGATAGAAATATTCAGTTTGCAGGAATCATCTATTGACGTAGGGGGTACAATTTTTTTGAATTCAACGTTACATTCACATTCCCTCCCTTCCACCCCCTGCCACCAACTTATTTTTTTTTAAATAGCAAGGTACCCCTTGTGACATATCAAATGAAAGAGCATGAAAAAAGAAAATGTTTGATGACAAAAAATTTAAAATCGGTTCATAAACTTGTGAGATATTTCCGCACCCCCCTCCCCAGAACTTATTTTTTTTATCGCAAGGTACCCCTTGTGACATATCAAATGAAAGAGCATGAAAAAAGAAAATGTTTGGTGAAAAAAATTGAAAATCGGCTCATGAATTTGTTAGATAACCCCCCCCCCCTTTTCCCCTACCCATAACTTTGTTTTAATAGCAAGGTACCCCCCCCTTGTGACATATCAAATGAAAAATAAATTTCACCAAGCATTTTCTTTTTTCATGCTCTTTCATTTGATATGTCACAAGGGGTACCTTGCTATTTAAAAAAATTAAGTTGAAGGAGGGGGGGATGTGAATGTAACGTTGAATTCAAAACAATTGCGCCCCCTACGTCAATAGATGATTCCCGCAAACTGCATTTTTCTATCTATTGTGGTTTTTACATAAATAAAGATGCAAGTTTAAAAAAAAACACCCTGTATGAATAAAATTAGAGTGTTGTCTGTACATTGCTCAGAAATATATATTTTTTTGTTATTTTTACGTTATACAGTAAAGAAGCCGAAACAAGTCTTATCTCAATCCTGTCTGTCTGTCTTCCGTCTGTCACAGCCCAAGAGCCATTTTACGCGGCCTTCTCCTGAAAAACGAGAGTACCTATCTAGATCCGAATCATTTTAATGTATTCACTGGATTGGCGAGAGTGTCTTTAGCTATTAAAATATGGCCTCATTACTTTGTAAATAAACTTACGGACGTTTAGAAACCCAATTTTGTGCAATTTTTCTCAAGTTTTCTCCCAATGTTTATCACATAATTATCTATAAAATAGCGAACAACTGTTCGGATCAAGATTATTTTTCTCTAGTTGTCACTGATATGTTTACATTGAATGTTGTTTACAGATACCGCAATCATTTCCGATCACATTTCAAAAGAAAATCCAAACCAAGTTGGATTAAACCCGTTTTTCCTGAGGGTTTTCCTTACATAACGGATTTAATTAATCACAAGTGCAATAATGTGTAGGGTAACAGTAAATGAAAACAGAGATTCTTTGTGTATAAAATTTTTCTTCAGTTTTGATAACCGGGAAAGAGACCTTGAATCAGTGTTGTATATGGCTGGGAAACTTACATTTTTTACATAAGCGTTACTAATAGCTTACATAAAGGTTTCAACTCATTAACGGAACTTCAATGGTGGTTGTGTAAAGTGACAACTGCAGTGGGTGATTGTAACCGAGGTTTACGGATTATGCTCAAATCGCTTTTCCAATGTGCCTTCTCAACGCTATGTGCTGCTCGCTGGACCATACAGCCTAAGACCAATTGCCTATCTCTTTTGGGTTCGTAGGCCTAAACAATTATTCATAATTTGGTAGCGCATATTACTCAGTGTTCCGTACGGACAGGACACGAACGCCTTTGATAGTGAAGAGAGCACAAATTATATTCTAATTAATTATAAGAGCAAAATTATAAAACTTATATATCGTTGTAGCACAAAATGAGCACTAAATCATGGCACCATTTTCAACCGATTTGCTCAATGTGGCGGGGCGGATGACGTCATCACCGGCAGCAGTTTTCCTCATTTACTCGGGTGTTTTAAGAGCACAAATTATAAAACGTATATATATAGTTGTAGCACAAAATGAGCACTAAATCATGACACCATTTTCAACCGATTTGCTCAATGTGGCGAGGCGGATGACGTCATCACCAGCGGCAGATTTTCCTCATTTACTCGGTTGTTTTTAGAGCACAAATTATAAAAACTATATATTGTTGTAGCACAAAATGAGCACTAAATTTCTATGTATAATACATTGTTAATACTTTGGTGGCGGGCTGAACGTGAAGTTAGCCCCGCCAACAGTTTTTATAATTTTTTTGTTGTTATTGTTGAGCACAAATTTTTTTATATATACCTTTGAGAAGCACAAATTCACCACTAAATTATGGACATGTTTTTATAATTTGTGCTCATTATGGTGGGGCCAACTTCACGCGGGTCCCCGTGTGAGGTAAAGCGACAACAGGACTGAATTTGACCTGGGCCAGCCTGAGCCCTCTGGGACAGTCATGCGGCATAATGCGAGGGTGCGACATTAGGACTGAATGGAATCTCCCCGTTCTCCCTGCCTAATTCCTAGTGGGATAGTGAACGGATCGGCTCATGGAATCGTTCACGGAAATATTTACTCCGTTTAATTTGTTAGCATTCGTCTTTATTAATATAATTTAGCCGCTATTCCAGTGCTTCGCAACGAGATCAAGATTCAGAAGAGACGATTTTGGTTCCTTTAAAATGCCGTAAAATGGTTGTTTGATCACCCATTTTATTTAGATACGAAATAAAATACGAAATTCAACTGTACCACTTGACTTGACTCAATAGTCCGTTTTGTTAACTCAGATTGTAAATATTTAGTCTACCTAGGATGGTGTAAAAGTGATAACGATGCACTCATTGAAATATTACATGGACACCTTTTATGATTTTATGTTTAAAAATACGCTTACTAACAAGTGTATTTGCTAAAACAAAGTGTTGTAGTATGTGTTAACCAACAAATGCTGGAAACGACGTTTAATTTACTTATACAATTAAAAAGTACAACTTAGTAAAACGAAACTTGACTTTAATCATGTAAAAACTAATTGACAACAAAAAGTAAACAATCTTGTTATTTGAAACATATGGTAATACATGTTGTGAATTTGATACAGACCAAAAGTACGAACACTTCACCTTTGATTTATAACTAACTAGCTGTTACCCACGGGGTTCACCCTGTTTGACTTCATAAGCATTAATAAAACTAGTAATTAGTTAATTTAAGCTGAAATAAAAAAAATCACAACTGATTTTAATAAGGCAATAAATTGAAAGAATAACATACAAATAAGTACAGCTGAGACATTTTTAACATTAGGTATATGGAAAGTTCCCTTAAGAAAGGAAATACGATATTAAAGGGCAATTTATGAAATAATGGATAGTTTTGTGCAAAGTTTCTCGTCATGACGAACATTTTAAGTATATGGTTTATGGAGGTGTGACTTTAAGTTTTCTCAAAGGTTCATGGGTACTTTGGGATTTATATGTGGATAACGTTAACATATAGTTTGAGATTTTTATTTAAGTAATGTTAATAATAGTTTTCATAGTCTCGAAAGTGACTTATTGCGGAGAGTGATTGTATTTACCCGTGCATTTAGCCCGTGGGTAACAAAACCCCCCAATGGGTAACTGCGTTGCGTTGAAATAAACTTATAATAAAAATAATTAAAGAGCTTTAAGGGGACTGTAATTGTGTATATTTAGAAAAACAAAGAATATAACAGATGTTAGTTAAATCATTCCAAATACAAATGTCATAGAGGAAACAAGCAATTATGAAAATATGGCAAAGAGTATCAAACACCCCCGGTGTTGCTAGTTAGTGTAAGATTCGTTCAGTTCCGTCATTTTTTCATGCTTATCATCTATAAGTTACCAAATTTTATGAGAATTATTAGCCAGATTTATTTGTTTGGAAAAAGCTATCGAACCTGCAATGCCACTTTTGAGACGAGTATTTAACATTATTTTTCATTACGATATCGAAAAACTTGTAAACAATATGAATACCTTTGTTTATTCAATATGGGGTCTGCACAGCAAAATCCCATACCGGTTACGTTCCGTGCACCACAAATGCACAGAAAGTTAACGTTATGTAATTTTGCTGCAGTAGCGGGAATAACCTACTGTACTGTACCTAGTCATGTATTTTCTTAGCTCATTTATATCAGTTCCGTCACAGTTCCGCCACAGACCAGTCACAGTTCAGTCTCAGTTGAATCCACAATTTCTCAGTCAAATTATATAAGTAGGCTATAGAATATAGGAACGAGTAATTTTTACCATCGACTGTAACATAAATTAATGTGTTGTGGATTGTCAGGGTCATTCATTTGGTTTCAGTCGTACTTGCGTTACTATATTTACAGTGATGTTACAGTCATAAATGGTAAATTAAAACTTAATATTCTATCAAAATCTCATCCTAAATCCATTGTTACAAACAGTACTTAAAATATAAACACGATAATTTAAATGAAAAAAACCCTATTTTTCTAATCTCAAACACGTCCAACAGGAGGCCGAACAATCCAAAAATGTCGGTTGAAAGAAATCTGGAATTGACTGACGGACGCCGAGAGAGCGACTGACGAATTTGCGCCGGATGAGTGTATATAAAGCAATAGAAAATCCATTAAAGAATATTTTGGCTAACTGTGACGTGACTGATATATCTGAACTGTGACGTGTCGTAACTGTTATGTGTGAATCGACCTCAAAAAGTGTACTTTCGTGTGTAGAGTAATGAAAATAGCTATTACATTTCGGCAAGCGACACCATTTATTTATGTTTATGATCCATACAGTTTCTGTTAAAATATTTATGCATTACTAGCAGTTACCCGGTGCGCGTTGCAGCGCTAACAACTATTATTTTAAACTAGTGCTTCTGTTGCTCGTATTCGAGCATTGCAAAGTATTTCAGGCATTATTTCAAAACGAATAACAGTAATAATTTCCGATGACTTGAAAGAGTCAACTCAAAGATGATGTAATCAATCACTCCACTCAAGTTATCGAAATTAAAAACCATAAACGAATGAAAAGACCATTTATATCGGACCTCGCGTTGAAGCAGGAAACTACATAAAATTTAAAATTACAATATTTTAATTTGTTCGGAATGTATAATATCATAAATGTATCTTTCTATCTAAATATATAAATGACAATCAAAAGTGTGTCACTGATGTAGCATGTAACTTCAAGTAGTATAAATATTTTGTTACTTAAGTTCTAGCAATGTGATGGACAGTATCCTCATCCTCTGTTTAGCAAGCACTGCTGGAGGATTTAAATATTAGTGTCAGTAAAGAAATATTTTATTTCTTAAACAACACTTCACCATGACAACATTTGGTACCGTTAATTATTGAGATTTTCTATTATTTACCAACTTCCTGTTCACCTGACGCATAGTTAACAAAGAGAAACATCTGCGTCGTGCTAGGAATTCCAGGAAGGGTCACACATTCCCTTTCCTCTGTTCATAGTTCCCAATGTTCTGTAATCTGGACCTTCCAGCTATTAGGTCGTATTTAATGGGTTACTGAGAAATAATTTATCCACTACAACACCATTGCCAATGAACTTTCTGAAATATGTTCACAGAAAATAACAGATCAGTGTCCGTCCACAACAAACCCTATGACATCAAATTTTAATTCTATGAGCTGCATTTGCCGCAATCCAGGGAGTTCGTGAGATGCGTTCCACAAACTAACAATACCACACTGTACTGAAACGAAAAGCAGAGCGTTGTTGGTGTATGTCCACAGTAGAGTCCTATGCTTGAAAGTTGTACCAAATATTTAAAGTTGGCATTATTTAAATAAATAAACCCAGTTAATACTACTAAACGTCAACAACACCCTTACTCCTTTTATCAATACAATAGTACAATTTAACACTGTACTACAAAATTAACTAACAACCTAATAATTACTTTAGTTTAATTTTAGGTTTTACTTTCATATCTTTAACTATTTTTAAACCTATATATTGCCCATGACGAACATTAAATGTTCATAAATTTACTAAAATGAAAAGCCTAAATTCACATTAGGTCTACATTGTGCGTGGGCGATCTCAAAACCCGTGGCTCGCGTAATAACTGGAAGTGCGACGAGTGTGCTTTTGTGAGTTCACCTGCCGCGAGCAAAACAGTTTGTGGCGATCGTGAACAGGGCCAGTCCGTCGTTTTAGAAGCAATCGCTGCTCTCCGTGCCGAAATAAATAATCGTTGGGACAAAAACGACGAGACTATGACATTGATACGTGCAGATATTAGCAACATAAGTTCGTGAGTAGCAGTGATTGAAACCGACCTTTCTATCGTACAAACGAATGCCACTGCAATGCAGTGTGAGGTAGACAACCTTCGCAGAAAATATTAAGTTGCGCAACGACCTGTCCTTGGCTAAAACGGAAGTGCATGAGCTACAACAACACACACGAAAGAACAATATTGTAATAACTGGCGTCCCGGTTTTACCCCGAGGTTCAGATCCGCTAGAAGTTGTGAGTCGCATCGCATCTGTATTGGGTATCCCGTTTTATCGCGAAAACATAAACGCGGTGCACTGGCTTCCTCGTAGTGATGGTGCTATAGAAACTCAGCCTATCATTGTATCCTTCATCTCTAGACTACAAAAACGAGAGTGGATTGCTGCTCGACGTAACAGGCGAAGTCTAAAGGCCAATGAGATCTATAAAAAATTCCCGAACCATCAGGTGTACCTGAATGAACAATTAACGCACGAGACTCGTTCAATCTTCAACGCTGCGAGAGATCTCGTAAAGAAAGGAAAGCTTTCATCAGTGTGGACCGATGACGGCAGGGTGTTGATCAAGAAAAACCCAAACGCACGCCCCCTCCGAGTATCCAGCCTCCAGGACCTGGATCTGGCCGCCCCTGCCGCCACCGCCGACGCTGCTGCTCCTCCCCCCGCCGCCCCACAGGACACATCCACTTCAGATGTAACCGAAGATATATCCCACAGGTCTAACTCCCCCCAGCCGTCATAAGCCAAGGGTCTCACAGGAATTCACGATAAGGTTTTTACTAAATTTAATTAACAAAAAAAAATGTACCTCTTATTTATACTAGCTAGAACTGATTTTATTTCAGCTATTTTGAATATAATCATCCATTTCCCTATTTCTCAAAGGAAACAATATACTTGATTTGTACCTACTGAGTAAAATTTAAATCATTTCCTTTATTAAAAAAATTAAAATCGAGCTTAATAATCTCGTTTAAGTGTCAAATTGAATTATACAAGGTTTGATGAAAATAAAAAATGTTTGTCAAATGACTTTGTATAGGCTATATGAGTTCCTGTTAGGAAATGTAAATTAATTAAAAGTGTTAGTATATTTCGATTATTTTATTTTAAAATCTTAAGAACAACTGTTGTGTGAAACATTTGTACATATTCATTAACAGGCTGTTATTGCCGTAATGTCTTATTTGAACTGTTTACCTATTAACTTTTACACTTAATCGTGCGATTGCATTTACCAAAGTTTGTTTAGTGCTTAAGCTAAGTTAGACAATAAACCACAATTAATTTTTAAATTTTAGCTAATAATCTACCTCATAAAATACTTTTTCGATTCTCTATTTTTTACTATGTTATAATTGATGATTAATGTCTCATGGCTCACACTCTTATATATCACTCTTGACACAGATTGTTTAAATTCCTCTTAAAGCTGATGTTTTAACACTAAATACACAATTTAAGCTAGCCGGCCGGCAATAACCCATTAAATTTAGTAAATTAATTAGCTTTGATGGACGAAGCTATCACCCCTTTCATACATTGCAATGTAATTACTGACGTTGATTGTTTCAACTCTTATAATTTAAACCAAAACAACGGTAATGCTATTTATGATTTTAAAATCTTACACCAAAACATAAGAAGTTATGGTAAACACATTGACGAATTTCTAGTTTTATTACAAGGTATCAAGTGTAAATTTAATTGTATCATTCTAAAGGAAGCATGGTTGAATCATCAGGGTGATCTTATGCATATAGATGGTTATAATACTTTCAGAAGCTATAACAATCTGAATCAAAGTGACGGTATCGTTGTCTATATCGATGACTCGTTATCAGTGTCCTGCAATCAGCTGCTAATCGGTGGCGTGGCTACGAGCTTGTCCTTGACCTTCGACTGGGCCGGAGCTACATGTAACCTGCTTTGTGTATACCGTAGTCCGAATACATCATTACAGATTTTTAACGACAACTTAAAAGAATTTCTAGAACTTAACACAATAAGTTCTCAGATAAATGTCTTGGCAGGGGATTTAAATTGCGATATTATTCAAACTAATCTTAACTCACAAGAAGAGCGGTACCTCGATATCCTGTCCGACTTAGGATTCATTGCTTGCATAGATAAAGTAACACGTCCGGCTAGTAAGACATGCATTGACCATTTTTTCATAACCTTGCCACCATCTTTCACAGCTTCCTCGGCTGTGTTGGAGACAGAAATAACAGATCATTTTACAACCTATCTGGAATTGCAAAGCACCAGGTCGAAAAATATAGAAATAAACAATTGTACTTCAAAAACAATCAATTGGCAAAGCATTGGCGTGGAACTAAATTCATTCAATTGGAACAATATATTAAATTCGGTAGACGTGGACGAAGCTTCAGAAATGTTTAATAAGGTTATAGAATTAATATGGATTTTATTAGGATTTTATTTTATGGATTTTATTTTATAACATAAATTTTATATTAATTCTGGCCGATCGACGGGTCGGGACCACGGGTTTTTTGGAATTTCCGGGATATTATCCTCTTCTGATGATTGTTGGTCCATAGCTTCCACGACGCTTTGAGTCTTGGATCGAGAGGACTCATCTTCCTTAAGTTCATCAGAGTAGTATTTCCTTCTGACGCACCAGTAGAGCAACGGCACAACTACGGTGACAACAGTGATGCCGAGAAGTACAACTTTGAATTCGCTGAAAATAGTAAGATCCATTGAATGATTTTCAAAGAGTAAACCTTTACTGAAAACTAATTTTGAAACTTTTCTTTAAATTAGAGCATAAGTAACCCACATAAATGACCTTAGTAAAATTTGTATCATGAAGTCACATAGTCTTTACTAAAACATTATATCTATAATTTGTTAAAGCAATGTACTCAAATAGGTTTAGTCCCCTAACGTGCTTTTTTACCGATTATATTTAGTACCTACCTTTTAAAATACACATCAACGCATGCCATGGAATTTATCACAGTGCTGTCAGATGTCTGTAAAAAACAAAAACAAAAATTTAGAATTAGGAAAACTGGTAATATGTTCGTTAATACGTTCAACTTTTGACCACGAATACAACTAAATATCCAGATTAATGGTGGTTCTCTACCCGAAACAAATTTCAAATCAGCAGCTATGCCACCTTTTGTATCTGGTTATTTTGTAATAGCTTTAACTTCAATGAAAAGAAATTTTAAAAGTGAAAAAAAACTCCTAATGTGTATTTTTATTGGAGAATTTCATTGCTATCTTTGAATCGATATATCTAAAGTTATACTGGATAAATTTTCACATTTAAGGTGTTGTTTTCAGGGGCACTAAGGAAATAGTTAAAAAGTTAAGTTTAGTTAGTTAGTTAAGGAATAGTTATGAATTTGTCCATTAATAAAAAAGTTGCATGCTAAACCAATTTTTTTAATTTTTTTTTTTCAAACACAAATACATTTTTTTATTGTTTCCAAGAGTGATATTGGCATGATTTCTAACTTAATGGATCTACAAATTAGGAATGACTAATTGAAAAATTTCAATCCTGTACCTCAAGTAGTGAAATACATCAATTTTTGTGTTTTAAAAATGTGAAAAATCAAATACGCTGGTATTGCTTCTTGCAAAATTGACTAAGCCCCCCATGAATACTCTAGATCAGCAAGGCAGCATTCAACAATACACTATAAAATGAGTTTATTTCACCACTTTTAATACTTTTTTTTAAATGGCGACCATACATAGTAGGTATTTTAAGCCAAGTATGAATGGAGATGGAGTGTAGGAAGAGTGGCGCGACATTCCTTAGACACAGCTGTTAATTAATAGCCCATGCAGCTAATGGCAACTAAGGGACCTACAGTTTATAGTGGAATCCGAACCACATTTTTTTTTGCCTTGGTATATACGAATTGGTCTAATTATCAGGATAGTACTGTGGATAGTCGTAGTACTCACTCGTGCGGACGTTAATTCACACGAGGGAGTATCGCATCCACAGTGCATGCCTATAAATATCCGCAATTCGTGACCTCCTAGTAGCTGGATTACAGGACGACGCCACCCGTCCCAGTCTAATAATAGTCTTAATGGTATTATGTATCATTATGTACCATTGTATCATGGTTTTACTGAAAGGAGACATCCTAAAAAATAATAAAATTTATATTCATCGATTTTCTTCGATTCATCGATATACTTATGATTCCCAAGTTGCAGAACATAATGAGTTACCCACGTTTTTAGAAATTTTTTGTAGGGTTGTACCATATAAAGTTGTTATTGGTAGCTACCAATGACAACTTTATATTATGGTACAACCTTACAAAAAATTGCTAAAAACGTGGGTAACTCATTATGTTCTGCAACTTGGGAATCATAAGATTAAAAATTGCCTTGGTCAAAATGGTTATGCTACTCTTGTGTCTAATATACCTGACATCAGAAAATGTAGTATAAATGCCAATATAGGCTATATGTGTTCATAACGTGTAGTAAAAAATATCCTTAATATAACTAAAATCCTTTGAGCTCCAGAGTTCTGAAAGCGTTAAAAAGGTAATGAGAAGTAGAATTAAAATTATAAAATGTAAGATATAAATTACACACTTACAATTAAGTCTGATGATGTCATTTCTTTCTGTTTCAAAAGTAATACAACGTTAGCAGTTTGTATTTTGTAATTGATAGCTATTAATAAAAAAACGAGACCATCAAATTAATACAAAATAAAAGCAATAGTAAAATGCTGGAATAACAATACACTTAACATGTGATAATACATTCACTATAGAGTAAAAAGCGGTTTTGAAGGATACTTTATTATGGAATATATTTATATATATATATATATATACTAGCTGACCCGGCGAACTTCGTATCGCCTAAGTTATAGGTTTCCCCTAAGACAGACCGACCCGGCAGACGTTGTCTTGCCTTTGACTATTTATAATTTAGGTACCGTAACGTTTAATTTTCAAGATGATCTCGTTCGCATCGCTCAATCACGTCCTGGTTGAAGTTCGTTCGCTACGCTCACTCACCTTTGGGTTGGAGCTCGTTCGCTACGCTCACTCACCTTTAGGTTGGAGCTCGTTCGCTGCGCTCACTTGCCTTCAGGTTAGCTCGTTCGCTACGCTAACTCGCCTCCAGGTTGAAGTTCGTTCGCTACGCTCACTCACCTTTTGGTTGCAAATTAGCTGTTGTCATAAATGTAAAAGAATTAATTGTGCTGCACCCTGTTGGTAATCCTTGTAACTTTAATGCTATTGAACATCATAGAACAGAACCAACATGTTGAATTGAAACAGCTGTTAAGATTCATTAATTCCATTTCTTATAAGGTTAACATGGGAAACTCCAGATCCACTGGGGCGGAGCCCTTTTAAGAATTTCGAAACGGGAAATAGTTTACGTCCGATTCGCATACCTACAGAATTTACACACCAAATTTCATAACGATCGGTGAAGTCGTTCCGGAGGAGTTTGCAGACAAACACTGTGACACGAGAATTTTATATATTAGATTATATAAGCTAAAAGTATATAATAAAATTATATGATAAACAACTTTTGTGCAATACATCAAGTTGATATATGTAGTCATTCTCGAGTTTTTGGATTTACAAGAGATGCTTTTCGTACTAGTATGAGAATTCACTTCAACAACAACAATTAACATTCAATTAACACCGGTATCAAGTATATTAAGAATTAAGTTAGTTACCTTTGATCTGTCAACTTGAATAATGTTAAATATTTCTTCTAATGTTTTTTCATCATGACTTAATTTTGAATTCGTCAACTCCTTAAGTGATGCATCGAAATTTCTCCATTTTTTTATTAGGTGTGATCTTTTATTTATTTTACTATGGTTTTTCAGTTCACTCTTATTGTGTTGAAGGTCCTATAATTTACTGATTATTTTGAGTCTAAAACATATAAAAAAACATATATAATACTGGAGAGATTGATTTTTAATCCTAGAAAAACCTTATGAAAAATTATTTGTATGTTGGTTGTTCACCTTGCGTTTGCTTAAAACTCCTCCAGTTGAATAACTAATAGCTTAAATAATAGCCGGTATGTCACTGAAGGATCCTAGACCAAAATATATAGGATTATAATTATTATTATAACTGGTAACATATGTATCTTAAATTAAAGTAAAAATTAAAAAATGAATCAAATTATATTTTTGGTCTAACAGTAAGTAAATACATGCCGAAGATTGATGGTAAATCTGTGAAAAACCAGATTAAAAAAATATTTAAAAGCCAGAAAAACCAAATTTAACTCCCATAAGAAATACATGGGTAGCAAATTTCGTTTACGTATAAGCCAAGTGGGATTATATATAAATATATGACAATGCTTGATGAAAATCAGTCGGGTAGAAGAGCCAATCGAACTCGGAAAAGAAAAACCAAATTTAACTCCCATAAGAAATACATGGGGGGCAAATTTCGTTTACGTATAAGCCAAGTGGGATTATAGATTAATATATGCCGATGGTTGACGGCAAATCTGTGTGTGAATACCTTCAATTTGAGACTTCAATCATGAAAATCGGTCGGGTAGAAGAGCCAATCGAACTCGGCATAGATAAACCAATTTTTTTTAATATTATATAAGATGTTGCACTGTAAGTTGCTCAATTGAAATCGGTTAGGCCTAGTCATGAATGACAGTGATATTAGAAACTTTTTGGAAAACGAGACTTTAAGTTCGTGTCAGTATAGACCAATCTAGTTGTCAACCGAATTTCTCTTCCGAGCTAAATGTAGGCCATGGACTCAACATAATAGATGAGAACCTTTCTCCCAATCCTAGGTTGTTAGCTGGGTAGTGCCTACAATTTTCCAAGGTATCTTTGTAGTAAATGTTGCATATTTTTGTTAATACATAAGATAAATTCATACATTTGTTATGCATAACTTCTGTTTGGTTTTTATTGCCCTTTAAAATTAATATAAAATTAAAGGTCAAAGAATAATTGATTATTTTAACTCAAATTTTAAAATAATTATCAATAAAAATAACTTTAACAGTAATTAGCTTATCACTACAACTATTCCAGTAATTTATTTTGTCACTAAAACTAATCCTAACCACTCGCCCGCTTTGATTTAAACATTGATAGCTGTCTTTTAGGTTGATTTAAAAAATACTAAGGTCGAGTATGTAAAATGAACGATAGCTTTAACCCTTAACGATAGATTAACCCTTGACCGATTCCTCGGAATTTTTTATATATTTTAAATCAAGTGAAACGTTCATTTATTTTAACCACAGTTAGATTCAGCATCTACACGCAAAATAAATAAATTTATATTTATGTTACCCATTAGCAATGTGAGAGGGTTTCTAAACGCCAGGTAAAATGCATATGTCCAGGGGCGCTCCCGTATTGCCAAGTGTACGGTCTTAAGTCAGGATGGTAAAATTATTAAAGGCATTCGTTTGCCTTTAATTATTTGTATTCTAGGAAAGTCGTTGTTTTTTGTTTGTAAGATAACGGAGAACTCATCTTCAAAAATGTTTGACAAGGCTTTACCGTGTTCTGAATGTGAACGCAGAGTATTTATTGTTTGTGAACTTTACTTGCCATTCTGAGACCGTTTAGTTGGTTCTCATTAACTTTCGATAAATAACAGTATTAAAAAACGTTAAAGAATAAATAGCAGGAAATATTTAGGCTACATATTCTAGAGCCAATAACGATAACTTAATTATGTAGGCCTACATAGTTAAAAGTGATTGGAAAAATGTAATCATTATACCTTAATCAGTTTTATGGTAACAGTTTTTCAGTTTATGAAGATTTTATAATTGGTTCCAGTCTTTACTCGTCCAATATATACAATCTTGAAGAATTATGTTCTGTTTGTCTGTAGGCCGTTATTTTTGTTTTTTTTTTACTGCTCATTTATCTTCGTAAAAAGAATTTAAATTAATTAATTTGCATTAATGAAGCTACTTGAAACGATTTCTTGGTGGGTTTGCAAATAAGAAAATAGTTTTTATACCAAAACGTAGCTTTTACGTTCGTAAATACGCAGCAACCAACAACAAAGCACAGTAAAAGTAATACACCTTTTTTAAGTTTGATGCCAAAGGTGAATGTAACAAATTTCTTATGATAACATGAATATTTTCATTGTCCGTAAGTTAGGCACACTCCTTAAACTACGTAACAAAGTATTGCTGTCAATTTGGTGTTAGAAGAATATTTTAACCTCAAAGTCAGGTGCTGTCTTATCAGTAAAAGCCAGGCCACTCGGGGATTAGCCTAACTGTATTCGATTGTTATGTCACTAACGATATGTCAATACAACCTTTTTCCTTCATATTTACTTCAAAAGGTTACAAAAATGATTTCAATAATGTTAAAAGCTGAAGTATAATATGCAGAGTCAGGTAATAGTTCATATCGTTCAATTATTAAATTGCCTTTTATTCAGTGTAAGATTAGTTGTTTTACTCTTAACGTGTTGTTACCTTCTTATAAAAAAACTTTTATATTTACAGATCATTGGAAATAGCTACTTAATTCAATAAATACGGTAATAAAGGTATGTATCAACCTTTTAAGTGCATTTTAAATTTTAATGCATCTACATACAATGAAATAAGAAACAGAGATAATGAATAAAATCAATCTCACTTTATCTGATTCTAATCCGTCTATTGCTAAGTTCATTGTACGTAATTGATCATTTTTAGCTGCGATAAATTCTAAGAAAACGCCATCACACGCGATGTTCAATCCTGGGAAGCCTGGGTTGTTATAACTCTGTTGGAGAGAAAGTCCATAAGAAGCCGTACACTAACACCACTTGACTGCCAACTTGTAACATTACGTAGCAGATTGTGGTTAAACTTGGCCAAGACTCAGTTTTGGTCAGCCATTTCCTTTTTATAGGATGTTTCTAATGTCCTTAATAGCTTCACTACTTAATCACAAGCTTTTGTAATTAGTTTTTTGCAGTCTTAATGATGTAATGAGATTTTTTTTTCTAAATTAGTTTATGGAATGTAAATTAAAATGACCTTCAGGAACTCGGCTGCATATTTTTACACTCTTTGTGTTCATTGAAAGACAAACAAATTGTAAAGATAAATTGGGAAGTGAGATTTCAAAATTGGATTCTCCAATCATGATCAGACTCAATAGGTGAAATATATAACCACATACAGTCTTGTGCATATACTGAACGTTTTATAGTAAAAACATAACATTAAATGTCTTAAAAGTTAATTGATGTATTTATTTTATTTTTGTTAGTACAATACATTAAGATCAAGCATAGACATAGTTTTAGTCTTTCATGCTCAAATAAATGATTGAAACATAATTTAACAAACCAATGTTTTATTTCAAATTTAAAAGTTTTGATTTGGTTTTATGTAAACCCCTTTTATCCAAATAACCTGATAACAATTGTATTGACACTTAGCTACAGGAGTAGAAATAACCCTAATTAGTTTATGGGTTGAATTTTAAAAAAACATTATTGTACTTTAACTCTCTTAGATATTAATAAGTTGTACTAATCAACGATAAGTTAATTTATTTATAAACTGTGCCGCAGTTTATAAAAAAGTATGTTTGGATGCAACTTCCAGAACTAGAACTTATCATCTACAAAGTCTGGACTTGTGTGACTGCATTTTTTCCATTGCACAAAGAAGTACAGTAACTGCACTTTAAAAACTCAAAAACAACTTCAAAAGCTTTAACACTCTGTTCCAACCGGCTCTTTAAGCTGCCAACATATTTCAAGTGTTGTTTTTTCTACCATTGTCACTCACTCATCGTTGCACTTAATGCACTTTCGTTAATTTCCGTAGCTTTGGTACTTTGTGTCTCTGTAAGGGGTGTCGACTACAAGCATTGTGGATATTTATATGCATACACTGCGGATGGAATACTTCCCGGTGTGGATTAACATCCGCACTAGTACTACGACTATCTGCAGTACTATCCTGATAATAAGACCAATTCGTTAATACCAAGGCAAAAATGTGGTTCGGATTCCGCTATAAATTGTAGGTCCCTTAGTTGTCATTGGCTGTATGTGCTATTAATTAACAGCTGTGTCTAAGGAATATGTCGGCCTTAGTCACTAACAAGATTACAATATCGCGCCACTCATCCTACAATCATCTACATTCATACTTGGCTTCAAATACCTCCTTTGTATGGTCACCATTTCAATGAAAAAAGTATCAAAGTTAACACGACGATAGCTCAACGAAAGCTCGTCATCTGGGTCCAAAAACAATGTCACTTCAATTTGAACCTGCGACGTTAACATTCGAACGCGACCACTACAACTTACGTAGACAATCGATTGTAAATGTTATGCAGTAAACATGTATGTAGCCTTTGTAATATCGAATATGAAACGCATTTCCTTAACTTTTTTATTTTGTATTCAGTAATAATTTAGAAATAATCCTAAATGAAACCTGATAGCAAACTATCAAAATATACCCAAGGGATATTCTTTCAAACCATTGCCAGCTAATTGGTGTATAAAAACAAAAGTGAGACATTGAAGTGTATTTAAGTTAGAAATAAACTGTACAAACACTACAACTCTTCTGTACAATCGTATTTGTTTCCTTTGAATTACTGCAAAACCTGTTCTCTTAGCAAAAACAAAAAATTCAAATTTAACAATGGCAATGTAACATTAGCAACGAACATGGCATTCCTAAAAGGTTTAATACAGGGGTGTTATTCCGAATTTGCCGCCCGATTACGGCAGTCGGATCCACTCTAAGTGACGTACATCATTAAAATGTTTCTAAGAATCTGAAGACAGGCAGTTGCGAATTCACATTTCCAAATTACGTATTTGGAATACGTAAAGGAGTAACAAGGAACAAAGCATTTAGTTAACAACGCGTACAAATAGATACTACAATAAGTATACGTGTAGGGTGTTAAACTAAACAAACTGATATGCTGTAAGTTGTAACTAGACATAGTGTATGTTATAAATATGCTAGTGTATGTAAGCTTTGATTATGTTAGTAGTTTTGGAACCTTTTCATGGTCAATAATTAATAAGGCTTTTATTTTCCAACGCGTCACAAAATACAATTTAAACTCTCATGTATTTTTCGATGGTTTTAAGATTGTAAGTTACTTGGGACGAATCATTTTTATGGGTGGAAATATTAATTTTCCACATGATGAGAGATAACTAAACTAATTTTAATTTTATGATGAGGGATAAACAATCAAAGAAAAATGTTTCTTACTACCATGGCAACGTGTAGCTTAGTTTACCTTGATGTTTTAAAATATCTTAAGAGTATTGGGTAAATTAGATTCCGACAAACTATTAATGGGTTAGCTTTTTTTAACTTGGCCTCCGTGAAAACTGTTCTTTTAGGACTGAATATCATTTTTACGATGATGTTTTTATACAGTCAACCAACTCCTAAGCATTTATCACTTTCAGGCCATTTACCAAAACTGTCTCACACATTCCTTAAGAGATTGTTTTAAAAGGGTAAAAATAAAAAATTAAAGTTTTCTTAAAATTCTACTGGTAAAGATATCAAATCAAATCAATATAGCATTTGGTTTGGCAGCTCTTATGATATGCTAATTGGGATTTTCCATTGTTTTGTCATCCTAGTCTATATTTTTAAAATTTTTTACTATGTAAGACTGCATTAATATGAACTAGATAAATTTTGAACATATAATATTAATACAAACCATCAGATGCATTAAATGAAACAGTTGCATAATTATAATCTTTGACTATTGACAAAAATCAAGAATCCAATAGTCGCCGATCTTATTTTAAAGTGATTCGCAAATTATAGTAAAATGATGTAATTATTATAAACATCAAAAAAGTCTTCTGGCTGAGACGAATTCTATTTATTTCATTTAGCTGTTTGGTAATTGTGAAAATAAATGGCATATAAAAATAACCTGTATGTATGAGTCATGGAAAATTAATTTCAGACTAAACGTGTTTTCCAACGATCCATAATATTGGGAAACGACTATTTCTTTCTCACTTCTTATCCTATTTTGTAAATCAAATAAATTGTGTTACGATTTTTTTAAGGTAAGGGAACAAAATTTTAAGTATATTAAAGTAAAAAGTACAAATCAATACATTTATATAAGCATATATGCTTATAAATTTATTTATTTATTGTACATTTAATTAAAATAACATAATTAGGACGAAGATGAAGATGATAGGCTTTATAAAAACGATGAAATATAAGCATACTGTTGGATATTTCATAAAGCCAACATTGTTGACAAAACGTAAAATCTGTTGATATTCAAAGCTTAAACTAAAACAAAAAACAATCAAATTAGCGGAAATTATAAGTTGGCATCTTTTGATATTGTCAATTTATACACGAATGTACCCGTCAAAGAAACCGTGCAGATTCTTGAACAAAACCTTCGAAAAAATTCCAAATTGTCACCCAACGCCATCAATGAGTTAATATCACTATTAAATACGATATTAAAACAAAACTACTTCCAGTTTCAAGATAAGTTCTACTTACAAAATGACGGCCTAGCCATGGGCTCCCCCCTCTCCAGCATTCTTTCTGAAGTATTCTTAAACCACATCGAGAACCAGCACTTGTTTACTGACTCCAACCGATATAAGAACAAAATAATTTTCTACTATCGATATGTAGACGATACCATTGTCCTGTTCAATGGTAACAACAGACAGCTATCCCTTCTAAATGCTTATTTATGCCATATTCACAATAATATTAAGTTCACATTAGAAGAGGAGAAAAATAATTCCATTAATTTTCTGGACCTTACCATATCAAAACATAATGACAGCTTACAGTTTAAAATCTACCGAAAACCCACCTGCTCCGACCAAACAATACATTCAGATTCACACCATCCATTTTCACAGAAATTAGCCGCATATCATTGTTTTGTAAATAGATTGTTATCAATTCCAATGAGCACGGACGATTACAACGAAGAGATAAACATCATAAAACACATTGCCGTCTCCAATGGATACACGACCACGTTAATAGATAAATTAATCTTGAAACACCAAAACAAAACAGAAAGAGTGAACCAAAATAAAAAGTTCTTATCAGCTGACTATAATTCGTGTCTTAGTAATAAATTCAAATCATTAATGGGGAAAAATAACATAACTGTATCCTTTAGAACAAAAAACAATCTTGGACCACTTCTGAAAGAAAGACCAAATACAACTAAACTTAAATATGAAAAAAGTGGTGTTTACAAAATCAACTGTTCAGATTGTAATAAGTATTACATAGGCCAAACTTCCCGCTCTTTCTCCAAACGCTTTAAGGAGCACGTACCAAAGAAGACCACCTCAAAACAAACTTCAACCTTTGCCGAACATTTAATTACTCATCAGCATAATTACAGCAGCATTAATGAAAACATGGAAATTTTACATACGTCACAGGACAAGTTTAAAATTAACACCCTGGAAGAATTCGAGATATATAGAGCCGTCAAATCAGACATGGATAATGTTTTAAACGACCAACTTTATTTTAATTCAAACGTCATATACAACACTGCAATAGAAATACTGGAGAGGGAAGGGGAGGGCAGAGACAATGGGAATGGAACCGACGAGCGATAAGAAAATGCGCGTGATGCTTGACCAGCTGTTTACCCTACAGTCTAGACGCAACTTCCGCATTATCAACACGGGTCCGCTTGTCGAGTTAAATGTTTTTATCGGCCGTATATGTGTGCGCACTATGTGTTTATTCGTCGTGTGTTTGTGTGAATGTGAAAAAACTGTTACTGACGACCTTCATATGAAGTAATATCATCCTTGTACTCACCTGATGATGACCTCCTAGCAGGTTGAAACTAGTTGTGAAGACAACAATTGGATTGCAAGAATAAGGTATTTAAACCACTATCATAGTAAAACAAAAAACTCTGCCTGAAACATTCTACATTAAATGACTGATTTCACCAAGCATTGTGAGGAGATGAAAGAACCACGGTTTGCATTGTAACCAAACAAAAGGTCGAGAACGGTTAACTTTCCCTACAATAAAATATACTTTCCAGTCGGATGAAAAGCTTGAAAGAATGGTGTTTTGTCAAACACCGTTAAATTGAATGGATTGTAGGATAATTGTTTATTCAGGTGTGTAGATTGTAAATCTCTTTATTTAAAATATCCCTCGCATTGATAACAACACTATTTTATTTATTCATTTTCAACTTATCCGTTTATAAATCCCAAAGTAACCATGAACTTTTGATAAAACTACAAGTCACATCCCCGTAACTATATTCTTAAAATGTTCGTCATGACGAGAAACATTACTCAAAACTATCCAATTTTCCTTTAATTGCCCTTTAAGGTCGTAATTCCCTTCTAGAGGGAAAATTCCATATACCTAATGTTACAAATACGTCAGCTGTACTTATTTGTATGCTATTCTTTCAATTTATTGCCTTATTTAAATCAGACTTGATTATTTGTTTGTGTTACTGTATTCTGTTTAGTTTATTTCAGTTTAACTTAACCAAGTCAAACGGTGTGAAGCCCGTGGGTAACAGCTAGTTGAAAATAAATACTAAATACTAAATAGGACAGTTTTCAAATTTCAGATATGTTAAATATTAAGGTTAAAAAATCTATTAGTAATTTACTAAAGAACATTTTGCATAAAGATAAGTTTATATTTTCATTGACAAATAAAATTGAACTAATATATTTTTATGCATGTTATAGGGGTTTTAAAACATTAACAATGTCTAGAATTAGTAGGCAATTAAGTAGTCTTATGTCATTATTCTAATTGTAAATTTCGCCGAATTTCAAAATATAAATACAAAGTATGTTAGAATGTTAATGTATAGTTATTTTAAGCATCTGGGACCATCAAAACAAAAAAGTAATTCGGTTTAGGGTCCAGGTCTTACCATGATACCTTTGCGGGGGGGATATTGCTATTCTCTAAATGTAATTCACTAAAGCAAAGCAAAATAAACAAATGGTAAACATTAAATTTGATCGACTACAACAAATATAACACACCTGAAGAAGCGTCTTCTTTATTTAACTACACATCATAGTGTCAACGCTTCAAAATGAATTAAAAGGTGTCTTGAGGCCTTCTACAGCGAATAAAAGTCAAGATTTTTATCCCATATGTATTTATAGAGGTTGGTAGCATTTCACTTCCCCATAAGGGGCCGGGTGTGTTGGCCTATGTTTCTTTAAATTACTTTAAGACGAATAGACTAATTTTACTGATTAATTTAGACTGATAGATACCAAAAACCTAGTTACACATAGTTAAAAATTAATTGCTAAGGTAAGAAACTGGGTTCTGGTAATTTATTATACGCATGATGTAATGGTAAATAAGTTATACTAAAAATACTAGTCATGAAGACATGGCATGTGACGTGAATGTTCATCTTTCCAATTTCTCCAAAAAATATATTTATAAACATGTGTTATGTTAAAAGGCCTTAAAGTTATCTGGTTAGTTTTTTTTTATGTCTTTCCGAAATATAAATTCTCTAAAAGTGCATTTAAAACTAATTATCAACAATAAGCAAAACATGTTTGACTCCTCTAAATATACTATTTAAGTCGATTTTATAAAATCGAAGATTCTCTTAAGAGAATTTCAATTAGTGTGATGTTTGTTCACTGGACTGTCACTAATGCTTGACAAATGAAACTGGGCTCTGTTTAATGAGGTCGGACCGCTTCCACTGTCTTTGGTTCTTGGGATCAGGATTTTAAACGATTAAGAAGATAGAAAATGGGGTTTTGGAGAAGTGTATTTGTATAAAGCGTGATACAGAAAAAATACGTAAAGTGTATTGAAGAATTACGTCTTGTTAGTTACACGTTTGAGACTGTGAATGCAATAATATGAAGTTACAGTTGTAATTAACAGCTAAACAATACATATTTTTTATTACATATCCAGTATGACATTTGATTCAGCTATGACGCAGTTTCTGTTGTGGAGAGGTATGATTCATCTGTAACATAAATCCTGTGTTACAACTAACAAGGCCATGATTTGCCTGTCAGTACAATGTAACACAAATCTACGTGACTTAGACATTGTCTATGTTGATATAAATTATCACAATTGAAGTTATAGGTTTGGCTGGTTAATTAATCGATTAAGGATATTTAAAAAAGTAGAAAATAGATTTTGGACAGTATACCAACCCCTAAAACAAACTCTAAAATACAAATAACTAAAGAGATCTAAAGAGCTCAACTCACTCATCAACAGTTTCAACTCAAGTCACTGGGTATGATTTTCGTCTGCTGATTTGTTACTAACGCTTGACAAATGGAACTCTGTTGTAAGGTTAATAATAAAAAAACCACTACTGTACAGATAAAAACTTACATCGTATGCATTATGTAAAAATACAGTAATATCTTTCACAATTAACATAAAAAACTGGGAAACGCATGCAATAGTCATGGCAATATAAACTAACATTTATAATAGCAAAACGTATGTTACCTGGTACGCACCTGGTACGTGGAGAATACATAGCTAAAAGTCTCTTTTCAGGAGTTATATCTTATAGAGCAATTTATAAGTGCAATATTGATGTTTGTGCCCTTTTGCTATATTAAGAATGTATAGGTATTTTAATAAAAAGTGTTTCAAATAAATACGGACCTCGGGCACTTTGAAATAAAAAAATAGCTTTCATTACATAATCTTAGTTTTTTTTTTTAGATTTGTAAATTGGCTGTTACCTTAGGATTTCACATGATTGATTCATAGAAAAGGCTTTTCAAATTGAAGTTACGGTACATTTTACGGGCACCCCCTTTTGTGGCATAAGATTAAACTTACCCATTTCACTCCGAAGTTTATTTATAAAGTTAAAGACTAGAAACACAACAGTTTCAAATGCTAATGTAATATTGCTGTATTGACTTCACTAATTTTGTTTTTTTTATTTGTCTGAGTCTTTGCTTGTGTAAGGCTGTATACCTAACAAACAGGATATATGATCCACAAAGCCCAAGAAAACATTGTCCCATGTTTCCGTGTGTTGCAGATAATATATTGTCGGTTCCTGTTTTACTTTTGTACTGCACAAAAGACGAATTTTTGAATAAACAAACATTAATTTTTCAACTTTTTTCCGTTTTAGAAATGTACATTATTCTTGTCAATGAAGAAGGTAATGTTACCTAGTACATTTTATTCTAAAATAAAAAATTAAAGTAGTTTTAAATCACTGAAGATAGGTAGAAAAACACGTGCCTAATATTGTGCGTTTAGTGTTTAAGTTATTAATAAAGCAATTAAAATGGCACCTTAAATTGGAAAGAAGAGTGGAGGAATAAATGATTAATTTAGGCCTGTGAGTTTGTAATTACGGTATTAAATAATTTTTCAAAACAAATCTGTAATCACTTGTATTTTTCTAACGTACACCAAATATAGAAGGCTACACTTTTGAATTGGCTAACTTTTTCAACGTCAAATATGTGGCAGGAGAGCACATATTTTACAACCCTATAGTAATTTATAAACCAACTAACAAAAAAATTTGATTATAAAACTGGGATCAAAGTAGTGTTATTCATTAAACTATTGCAATTGTAAAACAGATCAATGTAATGAATAAAACTGTTATAATTCGAAAATGAAATCACATAATTTAACACTACATCGAGCTTAGCAAGTTCGCAAGAGTATCCTTCAGAGAGACATGTAATACATCAATGTCAACCTTTAAGGAACCTCACCTTTGTTACTTTTGATGATAATTAAACGTGTGAAACCCACTCAGAATATCCACTATAATAATAAAAAATATATATATCACTTATATATCTTACGTTAAGTAATTTATGACGTTAATTATAGTATTTAATGACAAAAAATAATGTTATCTCATAAATTTAAAATTGTACGAATACATATACTACTTTTATAAAAGACTGGTTAATGCTTTAACTAAACTAACTAACTTAACTATAACTATGGTTTGATTTTAACTAAACCAATTAATTATTTACATTTGCTTCAGTTTTCTAGAGTTACTTACTGACACAATAAGGTATTTTAAAAGTGTTTGTGTTATAGATCAGGCCATATCGACTGTTTATGTGCTTCTTTTTGTTAGTGTGGATTGTTTCAGAATTTTAATAAAAAACTATCTCTTAAAATTCTTCTAATATTTTGTATACAATTATGTATACATATTATTACTTTTTTCATGACTACTGTGAATTTTTATCGTTTTACATTCAGAGTGAATAACTTGTATTTATTGTTTATAAATATTATACCAAAATTACATTAGACACTTTAAAAATAATTTATGGGTCTAATGTAACATCTTAGCTCTCTTTATTAACTCTGTAAGCGGTAAAAATATCTAAATTGTGAGAGTTTGACTGTTCGCAGTATGATGTGAGGGGGCTTAATTTAAAGGTCTTAGTCACAGGAGTTAGGGAAAAATAACAGATTATTTCAAAATCTAGCAGAAAATTAGAACTAACGAATAATATATTCCATTTAATGGGCTTGAAAAACGTCTGAATTGTTAATATTAAAACGTGAAACAATAATATATTATCATTTTTATTCTAATTTTAATTCTGTTAATAGGGTGTGTGAAGTTTGTTCACTAATCAACAAAAAATTTAGACTAGCTTATCTACACCTTTATATGCCTTTTCATATTTCACTAAGACAATTTTCTAATTTCAATCAGGGAAGTATTTTATATTATCAGTAAGCACAAGACCAAAGCTACCTTAGTATACCAGTATTTATTCACATACAATTATATTATGTTAGTTGCATTTAGCAGAGTTAAGCATCTAGATTGATTCACATTATTTATTAAAAATAAAATCAACAAAAGCAAACAAAAAGACTGTTTTTTGCAAAAAATAAGTTGTATATGGATGTCCATCCCTATACACAAGAAAATTGGATTCTGATTTTGTTTAAATATTACGATAATTTGTCTGACATTTGAGGTTTTAACAATCCACTAGTTTAAATTTAAATAGTAAAAACAAAAATTTGCCTTAGTGTTAAACAACCAATAATCCAAGTTCTGAAGAAAATTAAAATTTCCTTTCCTGAAAAACAATCCTGTGATTAAGAAAGTTTCAGTATTTATGTTAACTTAGAGTCTTAATAAAGATGTCTCTTTCTTAAACCTCGGTTGTTGTCGGTTGGTGTATTTTTTTTCTTTTTAACACACAGTTTTTCAGATGGTTATTAACATAACAATTTAGAATAAACCTTAAGATTTTTATATTTACGAGTTTATAGTTTTGCGACTTAGCCGTTTTCACAACTTAATAGCTTTTGGACAATATATCTTTTTTATGAATAACCTGAATTTTAAAACACTTTATCCAAAGTTGTCAATAATTATTAAAATATATTTGGTAATATGGTAATCTATTAACATTAACTTATAAGTTCAAATGGCTAATGAAACTGTTTTAATCAAAATGTTTGAGGCATATCAAAATAAATCTCTTGGTTAAAAGTATTATTCAATAGTAGTCTATGTTTGTTAGGTTAGATCTACGTCCTAAAATATTGTTGATTTTTAACACATGTTATGGAGTAATGCTTGGTTAAATAACTGTTTGTGGAGGGTTGTATAAAAAAAGCCTCAAATGCTAATATTTGTTATATATATTAAACACTATATAGTGTTATCAAATATTACTATACAAATCAACGTATCTTTTCTTTATCGACGGTTTATAAGCTTTCTTAATTAAGTTTTATTTATAACTTTAAATCATTCGTAAATAATTTAAAAACGGATTTCCTTTTTAAGTTGAATTTTTAAAACGTTTGTCAAGTGCAATGAAAAACACGCGTTTTATTACCAACGTAATTGTTGTATCATTAAAACCGGATTTAATTATTGTGCACTTAAGGCAATATTACGGTTTTTAAAAACTAAGTTGTAAAGTAAAAACCTTGTAGCTTGTTAAAAATTAGAGGATAAGATTTAATCTATAATATCGATATATGATTTTTTTCATATCTTACAGAGGCTTAAATATTTGCTTTGTATGAATCAATCAAGGTTCAAGGAAGCAAACAAGATAGAAGTTAAAACACGAGACTTTGCCCATTAACACGTGGAGGTCCTAGTAAACAAGTCTGTCAGTCCTTCAACTGGACAAATAATCACTTCTGTCTTAGGTTTTGTTGACTCTTTAGTAAATACAACATAATATCTATTATATTATATTATGTACGGTATCATATTTATAGTTATTATATAGAATTTTTTTTTTTATTTTGGTTTCTCAAAGTGTGTTAATACTTGGCCACAATGAGGGATTCGAGCCAAAGTTTAACACTTCTCAACTTCGCCCGTAAACTGACACTAGAGTATGACTGCGTGAGTTATCCAACAATGTCCCTTCATTACTAAACTCCGAAACTAGTATAATGGAATAATTAACTTTAACTTGAATTTTTGCACATAAAAAGACATATTTAGTACAAATAATGGCTGTAAGGAAGTGGAAATCTGAAAATTATTTGTTTGATAATGTTATATAAGAAAATACACATTTTGAAGTTTACATTACATTATTGATTTTCGGATTGCTGGATTCCTAAAAAAAACCCTGAATCTTTAGGTAATTTTAATATCAATATACATATTAAAACTATCTGGAAATTAAATTACTTTATAACTATATATGAAATTGTTTACATTATTTAAATACTAGTATTAAGATACTATCTTTTTGTGATAATTATTGTTTAACGAAAAAAGTTTTTAATTAGTTATGATAGTAAAATAAACATAACCAAACTAATATTTACAATATCAAATGTATGGTTACATTTTTTTGTATGAGTGGTATTCATGCAAACTTATTTAAATTACAATAACCCTTATTAAAAAAGATTGTATTCCCAATTGACGTAACCTGCTTTATTTTGACAGTTACAGTTTATACAAATAGGATAACGTTAACTTTTAAGTCGAAAGTCAAAAATGTTATCACTTAGAAGTTACAAAAAATTTTTTACAGATATTAGAAGTTCAGGACAGTGATCTCTTTTAAAAAATAATTATAAATAACCTATTGATTTTTTCATTCCAGTTAAATGAGACCAAGCATAAGAGTAAAATATTTCCTTTTTAAATTTAATAAAATAAAAAAAAATTCGTAATAAACCATTACTAATTATTATGGACATTATGAGCTTCAAATAAGTTTACTAGTTATAGTGGAAGTTTTGTCTTGCAAATCTTGGATGTATCCCTGCAAGACAACTACTAATAGTTAAGGCACATTTAGGTTTTTTAATACATTCTACTAACCAAACCGTACACTTTACCCTTACATTGTTATGAGAAGACCAACTTATTATTTGAGTATAAAAATGCAAATAATTACTCATTATGCTATGAATTATTATTGTATTTTGCCATAATAGGTTAAAATGTTGTTCGACTTATCTACCCACTTGAGGTCAAAGTTTTAATTGGCATTCCATTCCAGAATAATGCTCATGCGATTCAACGGAATGCAAGTAATACTGCAGCTAGCGTGTGTGATATACAAAGTTATCTAAAATATCAAACTACCACAGTTGAATTACATCTTGGAATAACTATTAACATACGAACTTCGCAAATTCAGTTAATACATTTTTTCAGCCCATTTTAAACGGTCTTTATTTTTGTATAATAAATAAGTGTACCACTAATATTTTATTTTACATCCAGTAATGTTTTTCAAGGAATATCATTTTTACAATAAAATTTAAAACAGATATATTAAAGTAAAAGATTTTCAAAAAAAGAATAAAATAAATTTTTAAACGACTGTACGGATACAAATATGTGAGGTATTTTTAAAAAGCATTGTAAAATATTCACGTGTAAAATTAAACACGCTTGAACAAATATAACACATTATTATTGAACGCATCAACCGTTATGCAAGAATATTGTTGAATTATTCAGTACAATATCTTGGTTGATTACAGACTTCAAGTCACAATAAAAAACCTTACTGTTATCCTTCTATATGTTTTATTTTTTATACAGGTCGTTTATAATTTACCATTACACCCATTACCGATACACTAGGAAATCGTTGTTAAAGTAATTGTATATTGTATAAGCTGCTAGAGATTTTAAAACCAAAAGTAGGTATTAACTTTTTTATACTAGGTATTGATTTATTATTCAACCTCTTTTAGTTGGGGAAGTTAAATTTACGTACTATTATGAAACCGATATACAAATTTTAAATATTTTTAAGTTGTATAAATCGTGCATTAAACGCATAAGATAAACAAAAGTATAGTTATGTTTCAAATTAACGCCCTCAATAGAACGCGTGTATGAATCCCTTGTAACTGCGTTCCTCTAGAATTAATTCTGCTTCCAAAGTTGTACATTACATGTACAAATTATGATTCATTCAGCAGCCAAATATCTAAAATATGCAAAGACATAACATAAACAACTATTTATGTGATAAAGCATTACTGTATATTTTAGTTTAGTATTTTATATTAGGTTGTTTGTGTTTGAACTACAGGTTTTCAAATTAAACGAAGCGTAACTTATTGTCGTAAGCATCGAGGTTTGTCTTTCTCTTTACATACTTCAATATTTGTTTCGACTCTTTATGTAAACAACGAATTATAATTAATTCTCCTATGGAAACGTTTAAAACTGTCAATCATAATTAAATACTCTTCGTTAGCCTAGCGCATTCCCAGCTGCTTATGTCAATGCCTACTGCTAATTATTGTTTGTATAAAAAGATATCTAAGTTTTAAATAGCTAAAAACTTAGATAGGATATTTTTGTGTGGCATTTTCCGGTCCTCTGGCCTAATACAAAACTACGAGTAGGCTATAGAAAGAAATAGAACGTAAATTATACTCATCGGTTTGTGATGATTCAACAAAACCAGCATTTAGCTCAAGACTGAATGCAAGAAACCATAGACTTTTGTCTTAGAAGCAAGTTTGCCAAGCGTGATTGCGGCTTAAACTTTCTACATTTAATTTACAAAGTATTTAGAATGTTTTAATGTTTTATTGTAAGGCTTATCTGAGTTACGGTGCTTGCATAACATTTAGAAGGCTGCTGTTTTGATCCTCACATAAATGTCAGCAGCATTTTTTTTACATTTTTTAAACAAATCTATATGTTCTAGTTCACTGGGTATAAACATAGATAAACACATTAGATTTCTCATCCTAATGGAACAGCTGAAGACAATTTTATTGTTAGTTCTGTACGGTTTATGTAGAGGTCGTGTTTTGTTTACAATTTGTTTCTTGTTAATACAGTCATTTAAAACCTCGTTTAACCAAATAATACGATCTAATCATAAACAATAAATTGCCCCCTAGTTATTTAACCAAACAGAAAAGCACACATCAAGAAATTAACCCTAAAATAATAGAAACAAAATTTCGTCGACACTAGCGCCCAGTGTGGCGTACATGAACTAGACATGAAAAACGAGCTTCAAAATTTACAATGGGATGAGAAGTCTACAAATGATACTTTCCTCCTGAAAAAAATACAGCTGATGTTATCAGTGCAGTGTTGATTATTGATGCAAGAATAAGCTTTTCAGCTTGGATTTGCTGCACTATGTTCTCAAAATGTAGGTTTAATTGTATGCACAACTTAACCTATGATATTATTTAAAAAGATGTCCTATTCCTGGTATGGCGTGTCCATTTTTATTTAAAGTAATGTATTTTGCTTAAGCAAGGAGTCTATGTATTAGAAATATCCCTCCAAGGAAGGGGAAATGATAATAAATTTAAAAGCCAGGAAATTGAGTATCAGTGTATTAGAATTAACAGTGAATCTCAACTTGTTTACCATAGTTTTATTTATACTGTATTCAAACATAATGCATTAATTTACTAGTAAATCTTTGTAACCCCTAAGGATAACAATATTATAAAACAAGGAAACTTTCTTTGATCAGATATCTGTAGTTGTAGAAGATATTTTATTAAGTCAACTCGTAATCAGAGACTCAGTGCTTCTCTTTGTAATATACTCCTTTGTTAACTAAATTAGTTTATTGAGTAAAATCTTACTTATAACGATGTGTTTTTTGTTTCAATCTTATACATTGTACAAAATACTTTGATACTTTCATTCTCTGCTTAGTCTACTAGCTTAAAAAATTTCATTGTAAATGTGAACAAAAACATATGTGTTTTAAGAAAACCTTTTGTAGATGTACTAAAATGAACATACACGCCATCATCTACGAAATTATAAACATTTGCTCCCATAATTGTGAATATTAGAACAAAAGGTGTGTATCGTAAATATAATGAAATCACGTCACTGGCCCTAGTCATATGCCTTGCCAACTGATTTTGACGTTCTTTGACAGTTCCTTTTGAATAATACTGTAACAGAAACATGTTTACTTTCGGGCCACTGCCTTCATATGTTCATATTTAAGATACATCATGTTTCTCTTACTCGTGTTTCACAACATACATCTATAATTGCGGCTTAAAATATTACGCAGACTCCTTAACATTGTGAGCTACCAGTACATTAGAATATGAACAAGCAACCATTTGATGTGTAATTATTTTCGAATAACAAAAGACAGTTACAACTTTGATACAACTTGCAGGATACCACCAGGAAAAGGTTTATGCTAAAAACGGGAAGTTGCAGGTGCAGGAAGGTGCTTGAGTTACAATGAGTAATTCATCACAAAGCTTGTGAATATATTAACATTAGTTAATCTTCTGCAAGACATATTATTGAAACATTAACAATCTTTGTAGCTCATACTTTAGTGATCTTAATTGGTATTGGTTGATTTTGAAGGGTTTTACTATAGCATTTGCTTAAAATCTATTCCCTGTAATATAAAAGAGAATGAGACCAATTTTAAAACTAGTTTTTTACTAAATTAATAAATTTGCACAAAATTAATAATCCGTATTATTTCACTTCGTAGAGGCCTTAATTTACAGATAAACCTTGTACCTATAATGTTTCTGGGGTACGGCAATATGCTACGTGTTAGAGAGCAAAGCCTCTGACCAGGGTCCGGGTTCGAATCCCTCCAATAGCTGAGCTTACGTGATTAACTTACAAGACATTCTTGGAAATGTTATATAATAGTCTTAAAAGTCCATCTTTATGTAGCATAAATTGTATTGTCAAGTAAAATTCGCATAAGAAATATACTCTTTGTGCAAAAATCTGCAAATATACAGCAGATAGCAGTCATTAGAGTTTTTAAGATAAAGACCTAGGATAAAAAAAAACTCATCAGATTACAAGACGTATATTGTATACTAGCTGTTGTACCCGTGCTTTGCAACGGGAAGAGGACACAAAATAGCAACGATTTAATCTTTACATCTGTTGCATATAATAGTAATACACATCCGCCAACGATTTTAGAAACGAAATTAAACTTAGCTTAAATTAAATTGGCCTTAATAAAAACGTTTAAGTTATGACTTTCAAATCTGGTAAGTAGTGTATACCACCATTTTGGTTTTGATTCATTTTAAATCTTGTGTAGGCTGATATGAGAAAAACTGACCAAATCTTTGAATAAAACTTTAACATACATGATTTACCTTCATCTCCCTTAAATACATCTATCTTATCTTTATAGATAGATCTTAATCTTATCTTTTTTCTTTATTTTTGACATTTTAAATTTCAATTTGAAGTTGCAAAAATACTAATTATTAAATTTAAAAAAACATTTTTTTTTAATTTCACACTTCTTCATATTAAATCCCAAATCCTTCCATCTTCAGTTATTCACTCACAATAAATCATTAGCAAAACTAAGTCAGCTGTTATAAACTTTAGAAACATATTGTTGTGCCTTATCAATAGTCTTTTGAAATATTAAAGAAACTATATCTATACTATAAACAATTTTAAACAAATACTTTAGCATTAAAGACAGCAGACAAAACTAATATGATTATCAAAGCATCAAGGACTAAAAAATGCTAGAGCAATTACAGTATATGTCTCATTGCATATCTGATTCTATTCTACAAAAATATCATCAAACAACTTCATATACGAACCAGATCTTATAATAATCAGTTCCATCGTCCATTGCCTTTACATTTTCACACTTACTTACCTTTAAGTAATCATAGTAACAGATATGTCATTGATTTTAGAAACAAAGAACACACTGTGAACTGCTTAGTTTTATGATATTTTCCTTGGTTTAATTTAATCAGTGTGGTGTGGCAAAACACAAAAAATAAATTTATCAAATAAAGTAAATGTGAAGTGAAAGCTATGTTATGATCAAATAAGAGTAGTTTGTATTACCATTTGATAATTAAGTATAGTTGGACATACATAAAAGATTTTAGAACACAAAAATCGTACAATTTAGTTATTGATGATATTCTTTAGTTTAATTTAAGCATAGGCTTAGCAAAACAAAAGAACTAAATTTACCTAAATATACATATAAAAAATGTGATGTGCAAGTTATGTTAAGTTAATCTAACACATGTTAAGCAGTTCAAATTTATTTAAAGTAGCCTCCAAATTCATGCAAAACATCTATACATTGTAATTTTCTTGCTGTTTCCATGAAAATAACATCAATAACATTATTTTCATAACACTTAAGACAATTAAACCGAAAGCAGAGCAGCCTGAGTTGATACAGCAACGCTTTTAGAATATTTCTTTTTATTTCTTAATCAATGACATCGTTTTTGAATAAATGATCTTTGATAAATTTTTAGATTAAATAAACCAACAAATAAAAAACAAAATGGCGACCATTTAAAATGTTGTTTCTTAAATAGCTCAAAAACTGTTGATTTTATAAAAATTTTAAATGGCCACCATTTTGTTTTATGAATTTGAAAAATCTTCATATTTTTTTGTAGCTTTGTCTAGTTGTCATTAATGTTTGTGCAAAGTTTCCATTTCGTATGTTTAACCATTCTTTAGAAAAAAATTAATAACTGAAAAAAACAAAATGGCGGCTATGTGAGTAACTAAGGACTTCTGGACAATTTAAATATGATATTTAGGTATGTTTCTTACCCAGGAGCAATGCCCTAAAATAATGTAGAGAGTTCCGGGACACCCTGTATAATTGTGTGAAATATTATATTTAATTTCATTGGATCAGCTGTCTTAAATTGTGAAATGTGCAATTTGGCAGTTCTTCTTGTTTACATTGAAATGTCTAAGCAAATGTAAACATTGTGAGGATTCTCATTGCAGCCATGGAGACCAATCAATATTTACTTTTAAAATCCTCACCTTAGAACATTTAAAGCCAAAGGGGCAAAGCCCACAGTCAGTATCGAAGTGTGAATAGTCCTATAATAGTCCTTGGTATGGTAGCTATATTTTTGTAAAATTTAAGCCCAGTCAGTTCAGTAGTTTATGCGCCTATTAGTAATACACATACAGACAGACACCACTAGATTTTTATATAATAGTATAGATGTGTCAACAAAAAAAAAGGGTTGATGCACTTTCCTAAGAAAACAATATAAAGAGATCAATAGTGAATCTTGCTGGGCCATATCCGTCAGACAAGGGGAATGTGCAAAAGTTTAAATTGGTGCAGATATTGCTATTCTTGGTAAACCAATTCTCTTACTGCAAATATAACTGTGATAAAAATTATTTCGTCATCGAAATATTTTCTAAAGATGGCAACTAACCTTTTGTATTATCGTCGTTTCATTTTGACTGTTAAAGTAAAAGATAAAACCAGATAACATCCAATTTAATATTATTTTTCAAAATGTTTTAGTTGTGAGATTAGTTTCTTTTATTTTTGCACCATTTATGCATTTGGCTACATAATTTAGTGACTATTACTGTAATATACTTTATATAGAAAGAAAAGAATGATGCAACTAGCTTATATTTTGTCTACTGACGAAATTTAATTACCATTAAAATTAAGTGCATAATTACGTTAACATAACTTTCTTACACACAAGGTTTACATGACTAAATTAAATGTTTTATAGAACTAGAATGTAATGAGAGTTGATGTGTGGTACTTAAATATTAAAAAATAAACTATAGTAAAAACACAATTTTTAATTAGATTTTTTGCGTGATTTTAATTTTAGCAAAATGTAAGTACAACCTATTTCAAATCTCGTAGTTCTGTGTTACATAGTACGGACAGACAAATCAAGGCCTTGTTAGTTGTAACATTACACAAGATATATGATACAGATAAATCATATCTGTCTACAACAGAAACTGCGTCGGAGCTCAGCATTCATTAGTCAGATGATATTCAATAAATCAATCAACAAATTGTTTGATATCTTATCACAACTAGCTATGATATTAAAAAGCTATGCTAACTAAATTATCTTCATTAGTATGGATATAAAAAAATAGCGTTACATTACATTAATAGTGTATGATTCTAAAGATCAAGCAAAACAAACTACAGTAGGCCCAACCTCATTAAACAGAGCCAAGATCCGTGCTTGCAGCATTACACAAATTAAAATCCACTATATGTTCCTTTTGCTTTTATTTTTAGTTTTTTTTTTCATCCTTTTCACAATACACATTTTAAGTAGATGTTGAAAAGTGTATATGGTAGTGAATTTCCCATATAAGGAATAATCTATTTAGGTCTCTTGGTAAGACCTGGACCCGGGACAAATTAACTTTTTAGTTTTGAAATCCCAGTGGCTCATCTCATCGGTTCACCTAATATGAAATTGGTGTAAAAATACCTTCTTCGTGTTAATCCTGATTGTTGCTAGTGTCAAAACTAATTTCGACTTTCTACTAAGTCATCTTTATGCGTCAAGGATGTGATAGTGTGATCACTTCATAAGAAGGTCGTCGTTACACACACACAGTACATAGACACACGAACGTGAACATGGACATTAAAATGGGGTTTTAATAAAATAACGACATGTTTTGTCATTGCTTTTATGTAACATTTGACTTAATATTATGTCCTTTTATGCAAAGAATTATGAAAGATTCATTTAGCAAACTGTTTGCTGCAAACATTGTATTAAATGTAATAATAGTGAGCCTGTATGCTTTATAATACAAAACAATTGCTTAACATTATTAGCAACATAATATGCTTAAGTAAATTTGAGTAACTTCCGTTACACTTAGGAGAAAGTTAAACAATTGGAAATGTATCTGTTTTAAAAATTAATTAAATATTAGGCATTTATCTTATTTTAAATTAATGCATGGTATTTTTCAAATTGTACCTATTACTTTACTTTACATTGGGAAATACAAAATATTATAACGTGTCATAAAAAGTTGTATTTTTCTCGACAGGATGTGTTTTAGTCAGTAGCTAAGATTAGTTTGAAATTTTAGTCATCGTCAGCTAAAATTATCTTGTTTAGCGTCGAGTTGCCAATCATTTTCCTCTTTTATTATGCAGCTCTTATCTTCATCCGCCTTAACTTAATCTCGATAATATTCATCCTGAATTCATTGCCCTATTACTTTATCCTATATTTTGAATTACTCTTAAAGCGTATACTTAATATCGTTAAAGATTGTAGCGTTGGAGATTCAAAACTTTATATTTTATAAGGTTGTAGTAAGGTCTGGATATTTGGTCCCTTTACCGATTCCTTGATACAGATACAGTCTAGATATGAAATATGAAAAGTTTATCCCTAAATACAAAACATTTTAATACACAATAATTATAGTTTTTAATTTACATTCTTTTATTTGAATCAAAACCCATTTATTTTATAATCAAGCTAAACAATTTATACGTTCAAACGAAACGTAAGGTTTATTTGTTGTTTTTAACATGATTAAAGACAGATGCTAGTTTTCCCTTCACAATGGTTCGTTTGTATTCAACCCAAAGAGTGATTGTTTTCTTATCTTTTAGAAGATTATGAAAGACTCTGATTCAATTACGTTTGACGAGGTCACTTCGTGCTTTGAATATATTTTTGTGAATTGTTATTATTTGTTAACCTTTCTTGAAATATTAGAGTATATTTATTAAATTATAAGCTATCTTAGACTAATTGTAAATAAGAAAACAAACCACAATTTAAAATTGTACCACAAATTAACTGATGAACTGAAATGAAATGAACTGAATGATCATCAAATCATTCTTTATATTTTAATTCAACTAGAAAACGCCAAACCTGCATTTTGAACATTTTTGTAAATTTTAATGTTTCGAAATGATACTTATTTTAATGCTTTAACATAACTTTTTACTTATGTGTTAACAAAAATATGCTTTCATGTAGATTTTTCATTGAAAGGCTTTTAAGGATTGAAAGGCTCCTAATTATAATTTGGCTATAGGTCTAATATAATTTGGCCCTAAATTCTTTTAGCACCAAAACAATTGTGACGTAGGCAATTGTTTTAATATGTAAAATGCAGTGGGATACGGTAGTTCACTGTGGCCCAAAGTATACCAATGGTGATTTATTAACCGCAGGGGGCTCACGCTTGCGTGGGTTCGTGGCCTGGGCGACCACGCGGACCCTAGCTCTCCCAGAGGGGAGGTAATTGCCCGGTGTTGGAACCGGCACTTCAGGTAGACCACAAGCTATGGACGACTGGACAAGCCAGCCTCTTTGGGTTTACCCAAAGTGAGAGTACCCAGTGACATTCCCTCCATTCAGGGTGGTGGGGTGTTCAGCTCTGCTAGTGTTGATTAAGTTCATAGATCTTTCACCTGCCTGTAGCTTGTGGTTGTGACTGAGTCCTACCTGTCGTGTACGACTGACATTTTGTGAGGCATATCCTCGACTTTGGAAGTAGCCTCGTCCTGGGAGGTGAAATACCTAGCCCCCAGAGGGGAGGTAAATGCTCCGTGTTGGTATCGGCATTTTCAAGTTGGCCACAGACATGGACGACTGGGCATTGGGTCCCAGTGACATTCCTTTATCCAGGATGGAGGGGTGTTTAGCTCCATGAGAGATGGAAGTACATCATAATCTCTAACCTACCTGTGTCTGTGGTTCTTTGGGCTTCGGCCTGCTTGTTGTGTGCGACCAGCATTCAGTGGGCAAATCCTCGACTTTGGAAGTAACCTTTCCTGGAGGTGAAAACGGGCAAGTACCCGCAGCTCACGGGGACACTCAAGGGCAACGTAACTTTCCGCAGTGTGAGGGCAACGGTTTGTAGGTACTTATGCAAACCAATCCCTGTCTCTGAGCACGGACGGTATGGTTATCTTGAGTGTGGGGGGTTCTTCCCGGAACCTCAATTGAGTCAAGGGTGTCGCCACCTCTGGTGGATAGGTTCATCCGGGTGGGTCCCACTTCTATACCTGCCTCCTTTTGGGAAACCCTGATGGCCTGGCAGTGATGTTGGGTCTGACGGGCAAACGAAGTAGATCGGGTGCTGGGTCCGAGCCCGCCAGGGGTATCTGGGGATCTATCGCTCTGGTTATCTCTGGTTTCCCAGCAATGGGTAAGGCCTCGATCGGGCAGCGGTGTAAATGGGAGGTTGGGGTTCCCCCGTCAGCGTGCTGATGGTCCCCTTCCTCCTGGCTATGATGGCGGGTTCTGCCTGTCAGGGATTAGATAGGTCCCGAGTGTTGCTTGCACTAAATGCGTCGGGGCGCTCTACCATGGACCTCTAGGTCTCGACCTAGTGGAACCCAGGTGGAGTGACGCTTAAACAAGCAGCCGGAATCCCTGGTTAGGATTGAGGGGCAACCCTCTCTCCGAAGGGTCTGCTTCGGCAGCCGGCGAGCCTGATGACCTTAAGTCATCCGCCCATGATGTGCTAAAGGTTGATGCGTAAGCTTCGGCCTACATCATGGGGCCCGGGTATGTCCTAAAGGATAGGTACCGGGTATGCAGTCAGGGGGCTTCGGCTCTCATGACAAAACGAAATGGAAATGGAAATGGAAATGGCCCAAAGTATACAACGTAAATGAGATTTAGGTTTTTTTTTTTAAAAAAAAAACAATTAAAACTTGAGAAACTTATTTATTTAAGAATAAGCTATTATTATTTTACAAAAACACACTATTCTGTCCTCCCTGTAGCAGCAACCCTATGTACTCGTTAATCCTAATTTCTTTTAAATTGATTATAGTAAAAATTGTATCAAGCAAATGGAAATTTGCTTAGTCTGCGGGTATAATTCGGCGGAGGTATTTTGTTATAGGACACTAGGCCCGGGATAGATTTTCACATTACTACAGACTAGACTTAGGGTTACTATCACTCAGATAAAATCCATTGGTGATCTGGTGGGATTGAACCCGGGGTCTCAAGGACCGAAGTCCTACGTTCTATAACTAGATTAGCTAGCTACCCGTAGTGATAAAACAAAATGTGTTTAATTTAAATATTTCAATCTTTCAACTCTTTTGTTTTACTAGATTAATCAAATACATTTGCTGGCTATGTCTTCAAAAATGAAATATGTCAAAAGACTTAGTGTAAAATAGTACAATACATATTTGCTCGTATGAAGTTTAGTAACTATTTTTAACGATTTGCCAAAAAGTAGATTAACGTAAATGTGTGATAGTTTACAATGGTTTGAAATTCTGTTTGATTGGTTGTTACCATCAAATCACCCTAATAGTTCGGCTTAACTGAAAGAAATTATTTATAATGCTATTAAATTGAAAGTCGATCTTAAAGGAAGCCTTGTGGTGGTTATAACTCTGTTGGAGAGAAGGTCCATAAGAAGCCGTACACTAACACCACTTGACTGCCAACTTGTAACATTACGTAGCAGATTGTGGTTGAACTTGGCCAAGATTCAATTTTGATCAGCCATTTCTTTGTATATCCAAAATTTCAGATTTGTAAACATTAAAGACTGATTCCCTTACTAAGTAACATTATTTTAACAACTGATTAAGTTTTCCTTCAAGGAAAAATATATTTGTTTCCTAACACTTCTTGATCAGCAGTGTACGAGTTGTTCAATTTACGAAGATTAAATAAACATACGACTAATAATACTACAACATATATTTGTATGAATACTGTTAACTCTCACGATGGTGCTGTACATAAAAAATATGGTAAGTAGTTAGCAATTTCGATTGGAAACTCCAACCATCATCAGACCAAAAATACGAATGTTTTACTTTTATCCTGTATGTATACGATTTACACTGAGCGTTGAAGTACTCAACAATGAGTAAGAATATATAGGGCTGTTCAAAAAGTGTTTGAAAAAATACAGTTCTAGAACCAATAGTAGGACTATTGGCCACAAAGTGTTAACTTATAGGGCTGCAATTGTTCCATTATAACAACAATTGCAGTAACTGTGTACAAATCAAACTTCAAAAGTTGAAGTTGTTTCAACTCAACCCGTAAATTATCCGCTTATTTCCAAAGGTTGTTACATGATACAAGTCAGTTAACTAATTCATACAGTATATTTAGGTAGCGTAATACAGAACTTTTGTATGACAGTTGAGTTTTTGACGGAGAGTTCACTTGGGGAAACGAGTATTTAGAAAATTGTTACAAAATATTAATACTCGTTACTAATTTTTGAAACAATAACGGGTTGAACTGAAAATCATTTAAATACATTGTTTTTACGCTTCAAGTAGGCATACTCGACTGTATCAATTATCTGTTGCATAACAGAGAAACTTATTAATAACAATTTACGTCTGAATTCAGTTTCCTAATATGCTCTTAGTGACAATTTCTTTACTAGAAGAGGTAACTATTCCAGTTTTCACAACACATTTGTTCGTTAACTGACCCATGACGTATTTTGCTGCGTACAAACATCTGTATCGAGTTAGACAGCTGGCTCCAGACAAAGTCCAATACACAATAAGTGTCTCAGGTGTTTTGACAGGACAATAACATGAAGGGCAAAACATCAGCTGATCATGTAGCTTCACGTACTCTTGTAAACTTCACCTTTACTTCAAGGGGTTTATCTAGAAATATCAAACGTATTGGAAATTTCAAATTACATATTGTTTTAGAATCATGATACTATTTCATATTTTTTAATTTTTGTCAGGGTGAATATAATTTAAATCTCTTCACTGTTGACTTGTTATCCTTCAGTGATATTCAAGGAAATCCTAAATCAACATAGTTATTAAAGTATATATGTGTAATAGTTTTAAGCAATGGAACATCAACACCATTTAACCTAATCTTACCTAAATAAACAGTGGGAAGATTTACCTGATAGTCAAAGCATTCGTCGCGACTCACCCTCAACCGGCGCCGTATCACGTGTGTTGTTACCGTCGTCTGGTCGACCAATATTAAATGTTTCGTGTTTCCGTGTGTTATGTGTTTTGTTATCTATTTATTATTAAAATGTTGACGAACTCCACTGTAAGGAATATAAAGACTACTTGACATTCTTCTGACCTGAAGATGTGCTCCATTCGAAGCATAAAACAGCTGTAGTCTTACTAACTACAAAGGATTGTTTTGACAGTAACAAGGTAATTTAAACCACTATCTAGATAATAATAAACAGCAGCTTGATACCGAATTTAACAGACTTGGAATCAACCCTTTTTATTTGAAAGCAAGCACTATAAACATTTACCTACCCAGGTAATATTGTAACAAGCAATATTGGGTATGTAATATTGTGCAAAGTTTATTACGCTAAAGCTGCTGCTTTACAAAGGGTTTTTCATTTTTAAAAGCAAAAAGAACCAAACCCTTAGGCTAATTTTACCGTTCTGGGATATTTAACGGATTAACTCACAGTAGGCTGAAGTAATCCATTGTTATTGCACTTTAAACCTAACATTTTTGCTGATTTTACAACAATGTTATTACTTCTTCTTTGTTCCCACCATTACATTTACCCGTTTGAATCTTTTAGTAAAACAATAAATTTAATAAGAGGGTCGTATTTTGCTTTCCATTCACAAACAAAGAAAATATATGATAGTATTTTAGTACATATTTAGCATTTGGACATGGAATTACTGGAAAAAGTGCTGAAATTTTAGTTTTATATTATTTATCTTCAATAGAGTGATCTAATTACAGTTTAAAAATCAATTACAGTGTAATTCAATGATTGTTAAAGATACAACTTTCAAAATATCAAATTTCCTTAACAGTCAAGGTTATACTGTCCCATTGAACATAGTAAAACATTATCCTGAATGTTTCAAAACATAAAACCAAGACTAAATGGTAACTGGTTAACTTTAGATACGTAAAGGTGGTCCTGATCTAGTAACCATGCTAAATAATTTAAATAAAAACCCAAGAGTACAAATATATATCAATATATATAAAGTATAGTGAAGTGTCAAGTTCAATATATAATGAAGTAGGTATGTATGTATGTACTGTATATACCCTATGAACCCCAAAACCACTCGACATATTGTAAAGAAACTTTTAGGACTTTACAATACTTACAAACTTTTAGGAACTCAAATGTTTACAAACTTTTAGGAACTAAAATATTTACAAACTTTTAGGAACTAAAATATTTACAAATAAATATAATTTAAAAGCAGTTGTTTACTTTAACCAACTGTTTTGTATGTTTGAATAATCACAACATTCAGGGTTGGTCATGATTTGAAAAAGTGCCACACTAATTCCACAAAATACTACACGCAATACTATTTTACTTTTGGATAAGTCCAAATATATTAGACATCAATCACAGTACGCCTGTGAACTCAACGACGTTTAAATTATCCATATTGAATAATAAAAACCCTAATCAATGTATAATAAACAATAAAAGGAATGGCAATGCTTTAATATTTTTAGCTTTTGTTCTATACCCACACAATCTAACATAAATTATTGAGTTAATAATAATCCATCGTAGGTGCTATCTCAGTTACTCAAATACCTCCCAATTTGTCATTAACCAACCACATTAATGTCATTAAAAGAAGGAACTCCAATAATACTAATGTGAAACTTAAATCCAAGCAAGCTGTGTAACGGAACCAGGCAACAAAAAAATGACAACAAACTTGATCGAAGCAACAATCATCAGTGGTAAGTTTGAAGGATAAATAGTCTTAATTTCAAGAGTACCGATGATTTCAACCCTTTGTATTCAAGAAACAACAATTTCCACTGCGTCTTTCGCAATCAATATTATAAGGCACAAGTGCAATCCCTGACTATCGCCGGCTTAAGTTTTGAAAATGCATGCTTTTCACACGGAGAGCTGCATGCGGCGTTTTCACACGGTGGTAGGTAGGCTACACCTAAAAACTCCTATATTTATATACCTAATGAAAATAACAAAAAACATTGTTTATCCAATAGAAATTAGGTAAAATAAATATTCTATTTTTGTTTTTGGTATAAATTTTTATTATTTATCGTAAATAACTAATTGCTAATTATAATATTATTATTATTAACTAATTACTAATATTATAAACTTGTGAGCCGAAACTAGTTGTTTCACAACTGATTGGATTATCGACATTACAGGTATTTAAACCACTTTAACTAATTGCTATTTAAAATAATAGTTGTTAAGCGCAGCAACGCGCGCCGAGTAACAGCTAGTACCTTTTTCATATAAATTACATTATAACTTTATCCAGAGTTGTTTGATACTAAACTACAGTACTAACTGTCACCTGGTAATACATTAGAGATCTTGAATGGTTATTTTCTCTTGAATTAAATTTAAAAAATGTGGTATTGTTAGTGGTAGAAAACTTTACAATGTCGTACATACTTGTGTTACCAAAGCACAATTGCATTTCTTAAATGTTTATTGGACATTTGATTCTGGTTTTAGTTTAAAACTAAACTCAACTAATTTTGTGTAATGCAGTGTTCTATGATTGAACCATTAATGTCTATTAGTTTAGAACCAACAGATTTATAATATGAATCTTTCGTCGTTTCATTCATTTAGGTTGCTCAAGTAAGAGAATCCAACCTCATTAAGCATCAGCCAGTTCCATTTGTCAAGCATTAGTGACAGTCCAGCAGACAAACATTGCTCTAATTGAAATTCCCATTGAAACTCCCTTGTCAGGCTTATATCACTGGGCTTCTTTGGTTGGGTTTCCAACAGTTATATAAAGAGCAGTAATATGTCCAAGATGCAGTTATAAAATACCTAATGTTGATATTTAACGAGCGAAAATAAGTCTAAAAATAATTTATTACCAATACAAAGTACATCCATTGTAATTTGTATGCATTTTAGATGTTTATTCTTTATTTTTTTCATCCAACAAACACATCTATTATTTGAATTAGGCCAATTGATGTTCTAAGTTATTACGTAAGTTGTTGCATAAATAATGGAACCATAATTTACATATACGAATTGACTAAAGCATAAACCTTAGTAAAAAAAATATAACTGTCCTATTTTTCTTGTATATCACGATTTTTTTTGTTCCGTTTATATTTAAAATAACAAGCTTGTTGATTACAAAAAAATATAGATTAAATGAAACTTAAGTTAATAGTTAACTCTTCCATATGTCACAAGGGATTACAGACTAAAATTCTTACACCTTAATCCAGAAAATATGTTTACAGAATAGGTACCTAATATCACTTAAGTGGTATATTATTTCACTAGGGTGTAGTGTGACTCTTTTCGACCCTAGCTCATGTTTAAGATCAAGGGAAAGCCGAGGTCGGAAAATTTGCGAGGGTGAATTCTTCTACAAAAGAAAGGAATTATGTCGCAATAAATGTTAAGAAAAAATTCTTATCTCAATACTCTATACAACTTTTGTTGACACTTTTCTACAAATGAGAACGCTAAAATGGTAGAGTTAAACTGCGTAATTTGATGAATAAATTTTATTTTAGAAGTTAGCCTCGGGATTACGTTGAATATATTAAATTGGTGTAAATACCTGCTTCGTAGTAATCCTTTTTGTTGCTAGTGTCGCAACTAGTTTCGACTTTCTACAAAGCCAACTTCAGGCGTCAAGAATGTCAAAAGAAATTCTTATTTGGCTTTTAAGAGTGCAACTTAACATTGCTTTTGCGATCTATAAATAAAACAAGTTTAAGTTGATTAAATACAGTATTTTAAAACAAATTCAAAATCATCTTCATAGTCCATTTATTGAAGAAGATATTAATAATATACTTTATTTGTGAGTAGCTGACGGAAATCGTCTGCAGTCCTTGTTATCGTTAGTTATCGTTAGTTGATAATATCTTGTTTAGTGCCAAGTTTCCAATTACCCCCCCCCCCTCCTCGGTTATTATGCAGCTCTTGTCTTCATCTACCTTAACTTTATCTTGGTGATTTTCATACAGAATGTATTGATTTTTTATCTAAATCTTAACAGAAATAAGTTATTACCAAAATTAATTACAACAGTAAATAACCTATCACCAAAACAAACCGTTACAGTAAGTAACTTATCACTAAAACGAATTTTAACAGTAAATTACCTATATCAAAACCGACTAAAACAGTAAATAGCTTATCAATATAACTAATATTAAAAGTAAAAAACTCACCAATAAAAATAACCCTAACAGTAAATATTATTTTTCACAACTTTATTTTCAGGTTCTGAATTGATTTTACTCTTCATCCTTTACCAAAAAGACAGGCGGACAAATCAGCAAGTCCCTTGTATTCTTTAATCTCAAAAACATTAAACACCACCGAGCAATTCTGAAGTATATTAAGGTATATAATATCAAGGTACTAAGATATTAAAGGACTTTTATTTAGAAGCAAAACAATTTTGGTTACATTATTCAAATTTATTGTTCACAAAACTTGGTCGGCTCAAGAGTGCAAGCAAAAAACTGCAGTGTACACCAAGCAGTTATATTCATGCAAATATATGTTTCACAAAAAAAAAACACTTTGACTCTCATTTCCTACTTAAGATAAGCTATTGTTTTATGGTCATAAAATATGTTTGTATCTCGCATGAAAACTAGCATCTTGTTCTGCATAAGTACTACAGCTGATATCATGTATCGTTGTGTATGTAATGACTGTGCATTCAAGTTATAACTTTTATAATGATTATAATATAATGTGACATTATTCTGAATAATACTTGGCTTAAAATACCGTCTTTGTATGGTTGCCATTTTAATGAAAAGTATTAAGGTATTAACATGGTATTAATATTAATTATTAAGTGAATTACCTTTAGTCCATCTATGTTTATTTCTCTACATACATGTAGTATGTCATTTAGTGATAATTTTGTTCTCTTTAAGGCCTTCATTAATATTCGTTTTTTTTATTTTCATAACTAAAATTTTTTAAGTATTGACGATCTTTTGTTTTCACTTATTAATTTATCTTTGACTCCAATCGCCCAAAATAGTGATCGTATAAAGGGTCTTGTTAGTTTTTGTATTTTTCCAATTTTTAAACTTGCCATTACGGCCACCAAAAACGCCATTTCAGCTATTGTTAATTTTATCTGCAACATACCAAAAATAAATTTGTTGCCTAATAATTAGGCAACAAATTTATTTTTGGTATGTTGCAGGATTTTAAAATACTACCAATTATTGATCTCTACAATTATTGTAGAGATCAATAATTGGTAGTATTTTAAAATCCTAGAGAAATTCTGCAGTCATAGAAAACTGCATCCTCGGCTTGGCATTGCAGAAAAATCCTGAACATGCTGTTCCTCGGATAATCCGTTACTTTCACTGTTCCAACCACGGCCCTGGTACCCAAGGTGATGGATTAGAAGGGATGTACTTTTTTCCATCTATCTTTGTGTCTGCATAGACTTGGTATGTCCTCTGTTGATAAATTTGTTCTCTTGAAGGCCTTTTTCAATATTCGATTATTTGATTCTTGGTAACTTTTGAATTTTTTTAGTATTGATGACCGTTTATTTTCTATGATTAATTTGTCTTCTACTCCAATCACCCAGAATAGTTGTCTTATATAATCTCTTGTTATCGTTGGGGTTTTTCCGCTTTTCTTTATTGTCTTGTTTTATTGTCTTTATCTGTTGACTTCGGTGACATCAACTAATTTCCTAATGCATGAAGGTAGACTAGGCTGTTGAAGGGACAGGCGGATATGGGCGATGGTGTGATGTAGGTGGAGAGGGGATCAGGTGATGTTTGTAGCCAATGAGGCTTAATGAAAATCATACGATACATAGTGGTGTGATGTAGAAGGAAATCATAGTTACAACGGATACTAATATTTATGAAATATTACACAAACAAAAAATAAATTTTTAATTTCAGAGATCAATAATTAGTAGTAAACGTATTATTTTTTTCTTTACAAAGTTCATGACGTAACATTAAACAATTCATTTAATACTTTGTAGATTAATCCTTTGAGTGCCGAGACTTACTTACTTGATACTTTATACTTGTCTTCTCCATCGTTGACCGACATGTCGGATGGATTGCGTCATGTTTTATTTCCTTCTATATGCATTAACATATTTACTAAATACTATAAAAAATATATCCTACTAATATTATAAATGAGAAAGTTTGGATGTATGGATGTATGTTTGTGACAAGTGAACGCGAAAAATACTGGTCGGATTGGGCTGAAATTTGGCATGATGATAGCTCACATTCCCGATTAACATATAGGCATATTCTTATTTCAAAAATCCTTTCGGGCTCCGCCCCAGTGGCTCTGGAGTTTCCCATGTTAACCTTATGAGAAATGAAATTATTGAATCTTAACAGCTGTTTCAATTAAACAAGTTGGTTCTGTTCTGTGATGTTCAATAGCATTAAAGTTACAAAAATTACCAACAGGGTGCAGCACTATTATTTCTTTTACATTTATGACAACAGCTAATTTGCAACCAAAAGGTGAGTGAGCGTAGCGAACGAACTTTAACCTGGAGGCGAGTTAGCGTAGCGAACGAACTTCAACCTGGAGGCGAGTGAGCGCAGCGAACGAGCTCCAACCTAAAGGTGAGTGAGCGTAGTGAACGAGCTCCAACCTAAAGGTGAGTGAGCGTAGCGAACGAGCTCCAACCTAAAGGTGAGTGAGCGTAGCGAGCAAACTTCAACCAGGACGTGATTGAGCCATGCGAACGAGATAATCTTGAAAATTAAGAAGTTAAACGGGGCAAAGCCCGCGGGTTACAGCTAGTAATGTTATATAAGCTAAAAGTATATAATAAAATTATATGATAAAGAACTTTTGTGCAATACATCAAGTTGATATATGTAGTCATTCTCGAGTTTTTGGCTTTACAAGAGATGCTTTTCGTACCAGTATGAGAATTCACTTCAACAACAACAATTAACATTGAACATAATTGAACTACGTAATAAAGTATTGTTGTCAATTTGGTGTTAGAAGAATATTTTAACCTCAAAGTCAGGTGCTGTCTTATCAGTAAAAACCAGGCCACTGGGGGATTAGCCTAACTGTATTTGATTGTTATGTCACCAACGATATGTCAATACAACCTTTTTCCTTTATATTTACTTCAAAAGGTTACACAAATGTTTTAATACTGTTAAAATTAATAAATCATATGCAGAGTCATGCAGGCGTTCATATCGTTCAATCATTAATTTACCATCTGTATTGAGTCTAATGCTAGTATGTTTTATTCTTAGTTGTTTCCTTCATATGAAAATACTTTTATATTTATTTACAGATTATTTGAAATAGCTATATCAATGATACAGTCTTCATTGATGTAGCTATTATAAAGGTCTGATTCAACTATTGACATACTTTTTAAATGTTAATCTTGTACATTGAAATAAGATACCAAGATGATGTATAAAACCGTATCCACTTTATCTGATTCTAATCCGTCTATTGCTAAGTTCATTGTACGTAATGGATCATTTTTAGCTGCGATAAATTCTAAGAAAACGCCATCAGACACGATGTTCAATCCCGGGAAGCCTTGAGGTGGTTATAACTCTGTTGGAGAGAAAGTCCATAAGAAGCCGTACACTAACTAACACCACTTGACTACCAACTTGTAACATTACGTAGCAGATTGTGGTTAAACTTGGCCAAGGCTCAGTTTTGGTCAGCCATTTCCTTTTTATAGGATGTTTCTAATGTCCTTAATAACTTTACTACTTAATAACAAGCTTTTGTAATTCTTTTTTTGCAGTCCTAATGATGTAATGAGATTAATTTTTGTCTAAATTGGTTTATAGAATGTAAATTAAAATGGCCTTCAGGAACTCGGCTGCATATTTTTACACTCTTCGTGTTCATTAAAAGACAAACAAATTGTAAAGATAAATTGGGAAGATCGATTTCAATTGGATTCTCCGATCATGATCAGACTCAATAGGTAAAATATGTATAACCACATACAGTCTTGTGCATATACTGAACGTTTTATAGTAAAAACATAACATTAAATGTCTTAAAAGTTATTTGAAGTAATTATTTAAATATTTATTTTGCTGTTGTTAGTACAATACCTTAAGATCAAACCATGCTGATTAATATTTCATCGATTGGATTATCATCAAATTATATTTATTAAAATGCTATTTTAAATTATTCAAATAATCAACATCTCAAGTAAATATTATATTAAAAAGCCATACTCATTTGAAAAGTTATTAGAAAAATCTGTTAAAGCATAGTCATAGTTTAAGTCTTTCATGCACAAAGAAATTATTGAAACATAATTTAACAAATCAATGTTTTATTTCAAATTTAAAAGTTTTGATTTGGTTTTTATGTAAAAACCTTTTATCAAAATAACCTGATAACAATTGTATTAACTCTTAGCTACAGTAGTAGAAATAACCCTAATTAGTTTATAGGTTGAATAAAAAAAACATTACTGTACTTTAACTCTCTTAGATATTGATAATTTGTACTACTCAACGATTAGTAAATTTATTTATAAACTGTGCCAAAAAAGTATGTTTGGATGCAACTTCCAGAACTAGAACTATCATCTACAAATTTTGGGTTTGTAGGACTGCATTTGTTCCATTGCACAAACAAGTGCAGTAACTGTACCTCAAAAACAACTTCAACAACTTCGAACCCCTGCTCCAACCGACAGTTTAAGCTGCCCACGTATTTCAATTGTTGTTTTTTCTAACATTATCCCTTACTTATTATGCACTTTCGTTTATTTACGTGTTGTTGTATTTATTGTTTCTACAACGGTGTCAGCCACTTGCTAACTGAATGAAAGCTCGTCATCCAAAAACATTAAAGCTTCAATTTAAACCAGCGACGTTAACATTCGTACGTGACCACTACAACTTACGTAGACAATCGATTGTAATTGTTATGCAGTAAACATGTATGTAGGCTTTGTTATATCGAATATGAAAAACATTTCCTTAACGTTTTTATTTTGTATTCAGTAATAATTTAGAAATAATCCTAAATGAAACCTGATAGCAAACTATCAAAATATTCCTAAGGAAAATTCTTTCAACCCATTGCCAGCTAATTTGTGTATAAAAAACAAAAGTGAGACTGTGAAGTGTATTTAAGTTAGAAATAAACTGTACAAACACTACAACTCTTCTGTACAATCGTATTTGTTTCCTTTGAATTACTGCAAAACCTGTTCCCTTAGCAAAAACAATGAATTAAAATTTAACAATGGCAATGTAACTTTAGCAACGAACACGGCAATCCTAAAAGGTTTAATACAGGGCAAAGTGTTATTCCGAATTTGACGCCTGATTACGGCAGTCGGATCCACTCTAAGTGACCTATATCATTAAAATGTTTCTAATAATCTGAAGACAGACAGTTTACGAATTCACATTTCCAAATTATGTATTTGGAATACGTAAAGGAGTAACAAGGAACAAAAAAATTTAGTTGACAAAGCATACAAATAGATACTACAATATGTATACGTGTAGGGTGTTAAACTAAACAAACGGATATGCTGTGATAAGTTGTAACGAGACATAGTGTATGTTATAGGTATGTTATAGTGTATATTAGCTTTGATTATGTTAGTAGTTTTGGAACCTTTTCATGGCCAATAATTAATAATGGTTTTATTTTCCAACGCATCACAAAATACGCTTTAAACACTCGTGTATTTTTCGATGGTTTTAAGATTGTAAGTTACTTGGGACGAATCGATTTTCTGGTTGGAAATATTAATTTTCCACATGATGAGAGATAACTAAACTAATTTTAATTTTATGATGAGGGATAAACAATCAAAGAAAAATGTTTCTTACTACCATGGCAACGTGTAGCTCAGTTTACCTTAATGTTTTAAAATATCTTAAGAGTATCGGGTAAATTATATTCCGACAAATTATTAATAGGTTAGATTTTTTTAACTTGGCCTCCGTGAAAACTATTCTTTTACGACCTAATATCATTTTTACGATGGCGTTTTTATACAGTCAACCAACTCCCAAGCATTATAACTTTCAGGCCATTTACCAAAACTGTCTCACACATTCCTTAAGAGATTGTTTTAAAAGGGTAAAAATATTTACATATAAAGCTTTTTCTTAAACTTCTACTGGTAAAGATATCAAATCAAATCAGTATAGCATTAGGTTTGGCAGTTCGTTTTGATATGCTAATTGAGATTTTCTATAGTTTTGTCATTCTAGTCTATATTTTTTAAATTTTTTACTATGTAAGGCCCGATTTCACCAAACTTTTAAACCGCCGTTAAGCCTTGCTCTAACTGCAGTTAGCTCTTAACTGACGAAATCGGATTTCACCACTCGCCGTTAGCGCTAGTTTAGACTAAACCGTCGTTAGATAATTAACTGCCCAATTTTGACCGGTTAACTTCTTTAATCTTTCGTTAAGTAAATATCAGCTGGCTTTAAGTTTAAAGTTTATATGGAAAGGCGAAAAAATGGTAGAAGAGAATACGGTACGAATTAGCTTTTAAAAGTAAGTGATGGCAATGAAGAGTAGTACTCCCAGAGGGGAGGTAACTGCCCGGTGTCAGACCCGGCACTTCAGGTAGACCACAGTTGTTATGGACGACTGGTAAGCGCCAGCCCCTTAGGGGGAGCCTCCAGTGACATTCCCTCCATTCAGGGTGGGGGGGGTGTTTAGCTCTCAGTGACGCCGTTAATTCCGCCTCTCCTCATCTACCTGTAACTGTGGTTGTGACTGAGTCCTACCTGTTGTGTTCGACTGACATTTTGTGAGGCATATCCTCGACTTTGGAAGTAGCCTCGTCCTGGGAGGTGAAATACCTAGCCCCCAGAGGGGAGGTAAATGCTCCGTGTTGGTATCGGCATTTTCAAGTTGGCCACAGACATGGTCGACTGGGCATCGGGTCCCAGTGACATTCCTTTATCCAGGATGGAGGGGTGTTTAGCTCTAGGAGAGATGGAAGTACATCATAATCTCTAACCTACCTGTGTCTGTGGTTCTTTGGGCTTCGGCCTGCTTGTTGTGTGCGACCAGCATTCAGTGGGCAAATCCTCGACTTTGGAAGTAACCTTTCCTGGAGGTGAAAACGGGCAAGTACCCGCAGCTCACGGGGACACTCAAGGGCAACGTAACTTTCCGCAGTGTGAGGGCAACGGTTTGTAGGTACTTATGCAAACCTATCCCTGTCTCTGAGCACGGACGGTATGGTTATCTTGAGTGTGGGGGGTTCTTCCCGGAACCTCAATTGAGTCAAGGGTGTCGCCACCTCTGGTGGATAGGTTCATCCGGGTGGGTCCCACTTCTATACCTGCCTCCTTTTGGGAAACCCTGATGGCCTGGCAGTGATGTTGGGTCTGACGGGCAAACGAAGTAGATCGGGTGCTGGGTCCGAGCCCGCCAGGGGTATCTGGGGATCTATCGCTCTGGTTATCTCTGGTTTCCCAGCAATGGGTAAGGCCTCGATCGGGCAGCGGTGTAAATGGGAGGTTGGGGTTCCCCCCGTCAGCGTGCTGATGGTCCCCTTCCTCCTGGCTATTGATGGCGGGTTCTGCCTGTCAGGGATGAGATAGGTCCCGAGTGTTGCTTGCACTAAATGCGTCGGGGCGCTCTACTATGGACCTCTAGGTTCCGATCTAGTGGAACCCAGGTGGAGTGACGCTTAAACAAGCAGCCGGAATCCCTGGTTAGGATTGAGGGGCAACCCTCTTTCCGAAGGGTCTGCTTCGGCAGCCGGCGAGCCTGATGACCTTAAGTCATCCGCCCATGATGTGCTAAAGGTTGATGCGTAAGCTTCGGCCTACATCATGGGGCCCGGGTATGTCCTGAAGGATAGGTACCGGGTAAGCAGTCAGGGGGCTTCGGCTCTCATGACAACAAATAATAATAATAATAATAATAATGATAATAATGAAGAGTAGCCTATGTTGTTCGCCGAACTAGATGGATAAGAGAAAGGGTTAATGATTTTAATAACAAAGATGAAATTGTTTTTATTATTGGATATGAACTATCAAAACGTTTAGCCTTTTTCTTTAGGAAATTAATACAAACCACTACTGTGTTACGGCTATCCCACATAGTGCATTGCTTTAGGTTATCCCACATAGTGCATTGCTTTAGGTTATCCCACAAGGTTTTTAGTTAAGGCGTATATCTGTGATCAGCGACCGCATTGAACTGATTGGCGATCAAGAGCCGTACTCTTTTATCCCGGCTAAAAAGAGTTCCCGGCTCTTCTACCAACATTATCAAATGTATTATTTCATTGTTCGAAAAAATAGGCTCCCTTTTCCTTTTCCCGGCTTTAGGTAACCCTAACCCAACGTTCAAACAATTATTTTGCGTTCGGTCAGACGTAATTGAAGCAAAATCTAAACCTAAGTTGTCATTATCCTGCTAGTATTTTATAGAAAATAATTCTTTTGGTGTTATCTTTATTGTGTCTCGTTCTCGTAATTCTTTTGGCCCCAGTTTTTTTTTTTCACTACTTCAAATGTACCAAAATGGTTAGTGAACAAACAGAATATTGAACATCCCTGTAAAAAGTTGGATTTCGAGTCTTGATTCGACTGCAAAACTCAATCAATTTGTTTCTCGAACATGTTTGGTCAGCATTGCTTTGCCTTTATTTACTTATGTTAATTGTTTTGGTATTTATTCTTGCTTTCTGTTGTTATTTTGCTCAGAATCTATTGTATTCCTGTAAGCTTGCTGTCTTCAGTTTTGTTTTCACTACCTCATAAACACTGATTTATTTTCTAGGTTATGTTTACTTGCCCCCGTAACAGCCCGGTATTATGACAGTTCACTGCCACCGCCACCTGGATTTTACTCTAAACTCTCGTTTATAAAACCAGCGTTAGTTTTGACGCGTTTTCGTTGGTGAAACCAGATTTCCTTAACTGTGGTTTAAATCATCGGTTAGTTTTAACCGAAGTTTAACTAAACCATCGTTAGCGAGAATTTGGTGAAATCGGGCCTTAGACTGCATTAATATGAACTAGATAAATTTTGAACGTATAATATGTATACAAACCAGCAGTTGCATTAAATGAAACAGTTGTATAATTATAATCTTTGACTATTGACAAAACTCAATAATCCAATAGTCGCCGATCTTATTTTAAAGTGATGCGTAAATTAGAGTAAAATTATGTAATAATTAAAAACAACTTCTTGATCAGCATTGTACGTGTTATTAAATTTACGGAAAGTAAATAAAAGAAACGTCTTATTACACTTAAAACATATATTTACGCTTAGTCGGAAATTTTTATAATTTGATGTTTTAAATTTGATGTTTTTTTATAAACATCAATAAAGTCTTCTGGCTGAGACGAATTCTATTTATTTCATTTAGCTGTTTGGTAATTTTGAAAATAAATGGCATATAAAAATAACATGTATGTATGAGTCATGGAAAATTAATTTCAGACTAAACGTATTTTCCAACGATCCGTAAAATTGGGACACAACTAATTTTTCCTCACTTCTTATCCTATTTTGTAACTCAAATAAATTGTGTTACTATTTTTTAAAGGTAAGGGAACAAAATTGTAAGTATATCAAAGTACAAAGTATAAATCAATACATTAATATAGGTATACATGTTTATCAATCAATTTATAATAATTGTACATTTAATTAATATATAACATAATTAGGACATGGACAATGAGATAATATGCTTTATGAAAACGATGAAATATAAACCCTACTGCTGGATATTTCGTAAAGCCAACATTGTAGACAAAACATAAAAGCTGTTGATATTCAAAGCTTAAACTAAAACAAAAAACCTAACCTGAAACATTCTAGATTAAAATGACTGATTTCACCAAGCATTGTGAGGAGATGAAAGAACCACGGTTTGCATTGTAACCAAACAAAAGGTCGGGAACGGTTGACTTTCCCTACAATAAAATATACTTTACAGTCAGATGAAAAGCTTGAAAGAAAGAAGTTTTGTCAAACACCGTTACATTGAATGCTTTTTAGAATAATTGTTTACATATGTGTGTAGCTTGTAAATCTATTGATTTAAAATATCCTTCGCAATGATAAAAATACTATTTTATTCATCCATTTTCAAGTTATCCATTTATAAATCCCAAAGTAACTATGAACTTTTGAGAAAACTACAAGTCACACTCCCATAAACCATGTTCTTAAAATGTTCGTCATGAAGAGAAACATTTCACAAAACTATCCATATTTCCATAAATTGCCCTTTAAGGTCGTAATTCCTTTCTAAAGGGAACTTTCCATATAACTAATGTTACAAATACCTCAGGTGTACTTATTTGTATGCTATTCTTTCAAATTATTACCTTATTAAAATCAGGCGTGATTCTTTGTGTTACTGTATTCTGTTTAGTTTATTTCAGCTTAACTTCACCAAGTCATACGGTGTGAAGCCCGTGAGTAACAGCTAGTGAAAAATAAATACAAAATATTAAATAGGACAACTTTCATAGTTAACATAAAAAAAATTCCAAAATTTCAGATAAGTTAAATATAAAGGTTTCAAAACATATTTTAGTAATTTACTAAAGAACAGTTTGCATGAAGATAAATTATATTTTCATTGACAAATAAAATAATAATAATATATTTGTATGCATGTTATAGGGGTTTTTAAAAAAATTATCAATTTCTAGAATTAGAACTTCAAAGTTCATTTCAATATGCAATTATTGGGACATGTTGAAGTAAAACTATACATCCTTATACAAAATAAGCTAAAGAAACTAAATAATTTTTAGAAAATATTATCGTTATGAAATTGTTACATGTGACATATTTTCGCTACTTGTTTCAATCCTAGTCTTATCAGAGTTGTCCAGGCCATTGACTGGAAAACACAATTGAGTGGAGTGGTGTAACTGTTATAAAAATCACGCTTTACACGACAATGTTATGTGAATTCACCTGACTTTTCACTGGCGATAAAGTACTCTTATGTCGTTATTCTAATTGTAAATTTCACCAAATTTCAAAATAAAAATACAACCTTTATTTACAAAGTATGTTAGAATGTTAACGTATAGTTTTATGCATCTGGGACCATCAAAACAAAAAAAGTAATTCGGTTTAGGGTCCAAGTGTTACCATGATACCTTTGCGGGGGGTATATTGCTATTCCCTAAATGTAATTCACTAAATCAAAACAAAATAAACAAATGGTAAGCTTTAAATTTGATCTAATACCAAAAATACAGGGTGTTTTTTTAAAAACTTGCATCTTTATTTATGTAAAAACCGCAATAGATAGAAATATGCAGTTTGCGGGAATCATCTATTGACGTAGGGGGACCAATTGTTTTGAATTCAACGTTACATTCACATTCCCCCCCTTTCCCCCCCTGCCCCCAACTTAATTTTTTTAAATAGCAAGGTACCCCTTGTGACATATCAAATAAAAGATCATGAAAAAAGAAAATGTTTGATGAAAAAAAATTGAAAATCGGTTCATAAATTTGTGAGATATTCCCCCCCTCGACCCCCCGGAACTTAATTTTTTTTTAATAGCAAAGTACCCCTTGTGACATATCAAATGAAAGAGCATGAAAAAAGAAAAATTTTGGCGAAATTTATTTTTCATTTGATATGTCACAAGGGCGGGTACCTTGCTATTAAAAAACAAGTTATGGGTAGGGGAAAAGGGGGGTGATTATCTCACAAATTCATGAGCCGATTTTAATTTTTTTTTCACCAAAAATTTTCTTTTTTCATGCTCTTTCATATGATATGTCACAAGGGGTACTTTGCTATTAAAAAAAATTAAGTTCCGGGGGGGTGAGGGGGGGAATATCTCACAAATTTATGAACCGATTTTCAATTTTTTTTCATCAAACATTTTCTTTTTTTATGCTCTTTTATTTGATATGTCACAAGGGGTACCTTGCTATTTAAATAAATTAAGTTAGGGGCAGGGGGGGAAAGGGGGGGAATGTGAATGTAACGTTGAATTCAAAACAATTGGTCCCCCTACGTCAATAGATGATTCCCGCAAACTGCATATTTCTATCTATTGCGGTTTTTACATAAATAAAGATGCAAGTTTTTAAAAAAACACCCTGTATAACACACCTGAAGGAGCGGTTTCTTTATTTAATAATACATCATAGTGTCAACGCTTCAAAATGAATTAAAAGGCGTCTTGATGCCTTCTACAGTAAATAAAAGTCAAGAATTGTATCTCATATGTACTTATAGAGGTTAGTAGCATTTCACTTCCCCATAAGGGGCCGGGTTTGTTGGCCTATGTTTCTTTAAATTACTTTAAGACGAATAGACTAATTTTACTGATTAATTTAGACTGATAGATACCAAAAACCTAGTTACACATAGTTAAAAATTAATTGCTAAGGTAAGAAACTGGTTTCTGGTAATTTATAATACGCATGTTGTAATGGTAAATAAGTTATAGACATGAAATGTGACGTGAATGTTCATCTTTCCAATTTCTTAAAAAAATATATTTATAAACATGTGTTATCTTAATAGGCCTTAAAGTTATCTGGTTAGTATTTTTTTTATTTTACGTCTTTCCAAAATATAAATTCTCTAAAAGTGCATTTAAAACTAATTATCAACAATAAGCAAAACATGTTTGACTACTCTAAATATACTATTTAAGTCGATTTTATAAAATCGAAGATTCTCCGAAGAGAATTGCAATTAGTGTGATGTTTGTTCACTGGACTGTCACTAATGCTTGACAAATGAAACTGGGCTCTGTTTAATGAGGTCGGACCGCTTCCACAATCTTTGGTTCTTGGGATCAGGATTTTATACCATTAAGAAGATTATTGTTTCATTGAAAATGGGGTTTGGGGAAGTGTATTTGTATAAGGCGTGATACAGAAAACATACGTGAAGTGTATTGAAAAATGACGTCTTATTAGCTACACACTTGAGACTGTGAATGCAATACGATAAAGTTACAGTGGTAATTAACAGCTAAACAATACATATTTTTTATTACATATCCAGTATTACATTTTATTCAGCTTTGACGCAGTTTCTGTTGTGGAGAGGTATGATTCATCCGTAACATAAATCCAGTGTTACAACAAACAAGGCCATGATTTGCCTGTCAGTACAATGTAACACAAATATACGTGACTAAGACATTGAATATGTTGATATAAATGATCACAATTGAAGTTATAGGTTTGGCTGGATATTTCAATTGATCGATTAAGGATATTTAAAATAGTGGAAAATAGATTTTAAACAGTATACAAACCCCTAAAACAAACTCTAAAATTAAAATAACTAAAGAGATCAATCTCAAAAGTAATAAAATAGTATCTATTCTAAAATAATAAATCTTTACCAACAACACGTAGACGTACATCGTGAAAAAGTATCAATAAGATAATAAATAAGAGATAAAAGTATAATTTTAGTATCCAAATTCTTAACTACACCTTAAACCCTCTCGTAATCTGATAATAATTATATTATTGTAAACCAAATTTTAAATCATCTTTTTTATCCAAGCACATGAAATTTATGTAGCAAATAAAAAAAAACTCTCCAAATGTGATGGTTAAATAGTTGAGTATGTTTTATTTACATAAGAAGAAGTAATTACATAAAAAATCATAGATGTAAAAAAGGAAATGTGTTTGATAAGAGATCAATCTCAAAAGTAATAAAATAGTATCTATTCTAAAATAATAAATCTTTACCAACAACACGTAGACGTACATCGTGAAAAAGTATCAATAAGATAATAAATAAGGGATAAAAGTATAATTTTAGTATCCAAATTCTTAACTACACCTTAAACCCTCTCGTAATCTGATAATAATTATATTATTGTAAACCAAATTTTAAATCATCTTTTTTATCCAAGCACATGAAATTTATGTAGCAAATAAAAAAAAACTCTCCAAATGTGATGGTTAAATAGTTGAGTATGTTTTATTTACATAAGAAGAAGTAATTACATAAAAAAATCATAGATGTAAAAAAGGAAATGTGTTTGATAAACTGATAAAAGGACTGAAAGACTACAAATTTTGGCACAACTTTTGACTTAAAAAAGTATTGTTTCTAAGAAGAATGCTGGTGAAGGGATTGTAATGAAATATACGTCAAGTCATATCAAAGAGGCAAGTTAACCTAGACACTCCAGTCTCTACGGAAACTGAAATTCGTTTCGGTTTTAAAATATTTATAAGTGGCTGCATTTTATTTTTTGTTAGATCATAAGAAACGCATTATACAACGTATGTATTCAAACTACAATACTTTATTGTTTTTACCCTTCATTAAGTCAGTGTTGGTAATCAGCAACATATTTATTTCTATTTTCATATAACGTTGAAATAGATTAAATTTATTTCAATATCATACAACAGTTAAATCTAAATGATTTTAATAAATACTCTTTTTTGAATGAATCGCATTTTATATACATCATACATGTTTATAGCGTTATTTATGTCAAGGTTAAAGTTAAATATCAGTAAAAATGATATAACAATCTCTGATTAGAGGAAATAATATAATGCGTTGGCAACAGAAGAAGAAATAACAAAAGAAACCTTAGATATACCTTGAAAATAAACATTTATTTAAATTTGTTGTAGATGTATAATGGATATAATTTTTGCCCAAATATACCTAGATCAAAGATGATATTAAGAAAACCAAATCTTTGAGTTAAAATGTAAATAATTTGTATACCTTACACAACCGTGGGAAGAAGAAGAGCTGAAATTTGAGCTCCTTTAGAAGTTGTCACTTTTTGTTAGACAACCACTCCATAGTTTTTATGATAAAACTTTCCTTGACTGAGACTGGGATAAAACTTCGCTAGCAAGTTTAAAATTAATTGATAATTGTAACCATTTTGAACACATTTTTTCAATTAGACGTTTGAATTTGTACGAATTTCTTTAGAAGTAATAATATACATAATATTGGTTACTATGGTTTTATTTCGGAGCAATAAATACCAAGTACGTCTTTTTTAAACAACTTAATCGTGAAAAATAAGAAAAAAATAAAAAAATAAATATTTTAAAACAAATTTAAAATCAAGTAGGTCTTCATAGTCCACTTATTGAAGAAGATATTAATAATATACTTTTTTTGTGAGTAGCTGACAGAAATGGTCTGCAGTCCTTGATATCGTTAGTTGATAATAATGTTGTTTAGTGTCAAGTTTCCAATTACCCCCCCCCCCACCGGTTATTATGCAGCTCTTGTTTTCATCTATCTTGGTGATTTACATACAGAATGTATTGCTATTTTATCTAAATCTGAACAGAAATAACTTATTATACCAAAATTAATTACAACAGTAAATAACCTATGGATCTGACTGCCGTAATCGGGTGTCAAATTCAGAATAACACTTTAAGTTTCATTGTCTAAGTTACATTGTCATTGTTAAATTTGAATTTATTGCTTTTGCTAAGAGAACAGGTTTTGCAGTAATTCAAAGGAAACAAATACGATTGTACAGAAGAGTTTTAGTGTTTGTACAGTTTATTTATAACTTAAATACACTTATACACTATTTAGCTGGCAATGGGTTGAAAGAATTTTCCTTGGGAATATTCTACAATAGTTCTACAACTAGAACTATCATCTACAAAGTTTGGACTTGTGCGACTGCATTCGTTCCATTGCATAAACAAGTACAGTAACTGCACTTTAAAAACTCAAAAACAACTTCAAAACCTTCAAAACTCTGTTACAACCGGCACTTTAAGCTGCCAACATATTTCAAGTGTTGTTTTTTCTACCATTGTCACTAAATTATTGTTGCACTTAATGCACTTTCGTTAATTTCCGTAGTTTTGTTACTTTGTGTCTCTGTAATGGGTGTTGACTACAAGAATTGTGGATATTTATATGCATACACTGCGGATGGAATACTTCCCGGTGTGGATTAACGTCCGCACAAGTACTACGACTATCCGTAGTACTATCCTGAAATTGAGACCAAATCGTTAATACCAAGGCAAAAATGTGGTTCGGATTCCGCTATAAATTGTAGGTCCCTTAGTTGCCATTGGCTGTATGGGCTATTAATTAACAGCTGTGTCTAAGGAATATGTCGGTCCTAGTCACTAACAAGACTACAATATCGCGCCACTCATACTACACTCTTCTCCATTCATACTGTACTTGGCTTGAAATACCTCCTTTGTATGGTCGCCATTTCAATGAAAAGTATTAAAGTTAACCCAACGATAGCTCAACGAAAGCTCGTCATCTGGGTCCAAAAATAATGTCGCTTCGATTTGAACCAGCGCCGTTAACATTCGAACGCGACCATTACAACTTATCTAGACAATCTATGGCAAATGTTATGCTGCAAACATGTATGTAGCCTTTGTAATATCGAATATAAAAAGCATTTCCTTAACTTTTTTATTTTGTATTCAGTAATAATTTAGAAATAATCCTAAATGAAACCTGATAGCAAACTATCAAAATATTCCCAAGGGATATTCTCTCAACCCATTGCCAGCTAATTAGTGTATATAAAACAAAAGTGAGGCAGTGAAGTGTATTTAAGTTGAAAATAAACAAACACTACAACTCTTCTGTACAATCGTATTTGCTTCCTTTGAACTACTGCAAAACCTGTCCTCTTAGCAAAAACAATAAATTCAAATTTAACAATGGCAATGTAGCTTTAGCAACGAACACGGCATTCCTAAAAGGTTTAATAGAGGGCAAAGTGTTATTCCTAATTTGACGCCCGATTACGGCAGTCGGATCCACTCTAAGTGACATATATCAATAAAATGTGTCTAAGAATCAGAAGACAGGCAGTTACGAATTCACATTTCCAAATTATTTATTTGGAATACGTAAAGGAGTAACAAGGAACAAAGCATTTAGTTGACAACGCGTACAAATAAATACTACAATATGTATACGTGTAGGGTGTTAAACTAAACAAACGGATATGCTGTAAGTTGTAACTAGACATAGTGTATGTTATAAGTATGTTATAGTGTATGTTAGCTTTGATTATGTTAGTAGTTTTGGAACCTTTTCATGGCCAATAATTAATAATGGTTTTATTTTCCAACGTGTCACAAAATACACTTTAAACTCTCGCATACTTTTCGATGGTTTTAAGATTGTAAGTTACTTGGGACGAATCAATTTTCTGGTTGGAAATATAAATTTTCCACATGATGAGAGATAACTAAACTAATTTTAATTTTATGATGAGGGATAACAATAAAAAAAGTTTCTTAATACCATGGCAACGTGTGGTAACGTGGCAACGTGTTTACCTTAATGTTTTAAAATATCTTAAGAGTATCAGGTAAATTATATTCCGACAAACTATTAATGGGTTAGCTTTTTTTAACTTGGCCTCCGTGAAAACTGTTCTTTTAGGACTTAATATCATTTTTACGATGACGTTTTTATACAGTCAACCAACTCCCAAGCATTTATCACTTTCAGGCCATTTACCAAAACTGTCTCACACATTCCTTAAGAGATTGTTTTAAAAGGGTAAAAATATTTACAAATAAAGCTTTTTCTAAAAATTCTACTGGTAAAGATATCAAATCAAATCAAATCATAGTTTTGTCATCCTAGTCTATATTTTTTTAAATATTTACTATGTAAGGCTGCATTAATATGAACTAGATAAATTGTGAACATATAATATGTATACAAACCGGAAGTTGCATTAAATGAAACAGTTGCATAATTATAATCTTTGACTATTGATAAAACTCAATTACTCAATTTTATTAATTAAATTTGTAAAATGATTTAATATAAACATAAAAAAGTCTTCTGGCTGAGACGAATTATATTTATATCATTTAGCTGTTTGGTAATTGTGAAAATAAATAGCATATAAAAATAAATTGTATGTATAAGTCATGGAAAATTAATTTCAAACTAAACGTGTTTTCCAACGATCCGTAATATTGGGAAACAACAAATTTTTTCTCATTTCTTATCCTATTTTGTAAATCAAATAAACTGTGTTACGGTTTTTTCAAAGGTAAAGTGAACAAAATCTTTAATATATATAAGTACAAAATATAAACCATTACATAATTATAGTCATACATGTTTATCAATTAATTTATAATTGTACATTTAATTAATATACAACATAATTAGGACATTGACAATGAGATAATATGCTATATGAAAACGATGAATATAAGCCCTACTGCTGGATATTTCTAAAACCCAACATTGTTGGCAAAACACAAAAGCTGTTGATATTTAAGCTTAAACTAAAATAAAAAACTTAACCTGAAACATTCTAGATTAAAATTACTGATTTCACCAAGCATTGTGAGGAGATGAAAGAACCACGGTTTGCATTGTAACCAAACAAAAGGTCGGGAACGGTTGACTTTCCCTACAATAAATATACTTTACAGTCGGATGAAAAGCTTGAAAGAAAGGTGTTTTGTCAAACACCGTTACATTGAAAGGATTTTTGAATAATTGTTTATACAGGTGTGTAGCTTGTAAATCTCTTTATTAAAAATATCCCTCGCATTGATAACAACAATATTTTCTTTGACCATTTTCAAGTTATCCATTTATAAATCCAAAAGTACCCATGAACTTAATAACTGAACTTAATAATGAATGAACTGAATAAAACTACAAGTCACACCCCCATAAACCATAATCTTAAAATGTTCGTCATGAAGAGAAACATTACACAAAACTATCCATTTTTCCATTAATTGCCTTTTAAGGTCGTAATTCCTTTCTAAAGGGAACTTTCCATATACCTAATGCTACAAATACGTCAGCTGTACTTATTTGTATGCCATTCTTTCTATTTATTACCTTATTTAAATCAGGCGTGATTCTTTGTCTGTGTTACTGTATTCTGTTTAGTTTATTTCAGCTTAACTTAACCAAGTCAAACGGTGTGAAGCCCGTAGGTAACAGCTAGTTGAAAATAAATACTAAATACTAAATAGGGCAATTTTCTAAATTAACATTTTAAAAAATTTCTAAGGTTTCAGATAAGTTAAATGTTAGGGTTTCAAGAAATATATTAGTAATTTACTAAAGAACATTTTGCATGAAGATAAAATTACATTTTCATTGACAAATAAAATTAAAATAATATATTTTTATGCATGTTATAAGGGTTTTTAAAAACATTATCAATTTCTAGAATTAGAACTTCAAAGTTCATTTCAATAGGCAATTATTGGGAAATGTTGAAGTAAAACTATACATCGTTATACAAATTAAGCTAAAGAAACTAAATATTGTTTTTAAAATATTATCGTTATGAAATTGTTACATGTGACATATTTTCGCTACTTGTTTCAATCCTAGTCTTATCAGGAGTGGAGTGGTGTAACTGTTATAAAAATCACGCTGTACACGACAATTTTATGTGAATTTACCTGACTTTTGACTGGCGATTAAGTAATCTTATGTCATTATTCTAAATGTAAATTTCACCCAATTTCAAAATAAAAATACAACCTTTATTTACAAAGTATGTTAGAATATTAACATATAGTTATTTTAAGCATCTGGGACCATCAAAACCAAAAAGTAATTCGGTTTAGGGTCCAGGTGTTACCATGATACCTTTGCAGGGGGGATATTGCTATTCCCTAAATGTAATTTACTAAAGCAAAGCAAAATAAATAAATGGTAAACATTAAATTTGATCGAATACCAAAAATATAACACAACTGAAGGAGCGTATTCTTTATTTAATTATATATCATAGTGTCAACAATTCAAATTGAATTAAAGGGTATCTTGAGGCCTTCTACAAGAAATAAAAGTGAATAAAAGTCAAGAATGTTATTCCATATGTATTTATAGAGGTTAGTAGCATTTCACCTCCCCATAAGGGGTCGGGTTTGTTCGCCTATGTTTCTTTAAATTACTTTAAGACGAATAGACTAATTTTACTGATTAATTTAGACTGATCGATAACAAAACCTAGTTACACATAATTAACAATTAATTGCTTAGGGTAAGAAACTGGTTTCTGGTAATTTATTATACGCATGGTGAAATGATAAATAAATTAAACTAATAATACTAGTCATAAAGACATGACATGTGACGTGAATGTTCATCTTTCCAATTTCTCCAAAAAATATATTTATAAACATGTGTTATGTTAATATGCCTTAAAGTTAAAGTTAAAAACTGGTTAGTATTTTTTTTTTTTTTGTTTACGTCTTTCCGAAATATAAATTATTTAAAAGTGCATTTAAAACTAATTATCAACAATAAGCAAAACATGTTTGACTACTCTAAGTATACTATTTATGTAGATTTTATAAAATCGAAGATCCTCCGAAGAGAATTTCAATTAGTGTGATGTTTGTTCACTGGACTGTCACTAATGCTTGACAAATGAAACTGGCTGATGTTTAATGAGGTCGGACCGCTTGCAGTGTCTTTGGTTCTTGGGATCAGGATTTTATACCATTAAGAAGATTGTTGTTTATTGAAAATGGGTTTGGAGAAGTGTATTTGTATAAGGCGTGATACAGAAAGAAATACGCAATGTGTATTGAAGAATTACGTCTTATTAGTTACACGCTTGAGACTGTGAATGCAATAATATGAAGTTACAGTTGTAATTAACAGCTAAACAATATATCGTTTTTTGGTCATCCAGTATGACATTTGATTCAGCTATGACGCAGTTTCTGTTGTTGAGAGGTATGATTCATCTGTAACATAAATCCTGTGTTACAACAAACAAGGCCATGATATGCCTGTCAGTACAATGTAACACAAATATACGTGACTAAGACATTGAATATGTTGATATAAATGATCACAATTGAAGTTATAGGTTTGGCTGGATATATTTATCGATTAAGGATATTTAAAATAGTAGAAAATAGATTTTGGACAGTATACAAACCCCTAAAACAAACTCCAAAAATAAAATAACTAAAGAGATCAATCTCAAGAGTAATAAAATAGTATTTATTCTAAAATATTAATTCTTACCAACAACACGTAGGCGTACATCGTGAAAAAGTATCAATAAGATTATAAATAAGGGATAAAAGTATAATTTTAGTATCAAAATTCTTAACTACACCTTAAATTCTCTCGTAAACTGATAATAATTATATTGTTGTAAAAGAAATTTTAAATCATCTTTTTTATCCAAGCACATGAAATTTATGTAACAAATTAAAAAAGAAATTCTCCAAATGTGATGGTTAAATAGTTGAGTATGTTTTATTTAAATAAGAAGACTTAATTAGGTACATAAAAATCATAGATGTAAAAAAAGGAAATTTGTTTGATAAACCGATAAAAGGACTGGAAGACTACAACTTTTGGCACAACTTTTGACTTCAAAAAGTATTGTTTCTAAGAGAAGAATGCTTGTGAAGGGATTGTAATGAAATATACGTCAAGTCATATCAGAGAGGCGAGTCAGCCTAGAAACACTCCAGTCTGCTACGGAAACTGTAATTCATCTTGGTTTTAAAATATTTGTAAATGGCTGCATTTTATTTTTTGTTAGATCATACGAAGCTCATTATACAACGTATGTATTCAAACTACAATACTTTATTGTTTTTACCCTTCATTAAGTCAGTGTTGGTAATCAGCAACATATTTAATTCCATGTTCATATAACATTGAAATAGATTAAATTTATTTCAATATCATAAAACAGTAAATCTAAATGATTTTAATAAATACTCTTTTTTGAAATAATCACCATTTTATATACATCATATATGTTTATAGCGTTATTTATGCCAAGGTTAAAGTTAATTATCAGTAAAAATAATATAACGATCTCTGATTATAGGAAATATAATGTGTTGGTGACAGAAGAAGAAATGACGAAAGAAACCTTAGATATACATTGAACAAACATTTATTAACATTTTGTTGTAGATGTATAATAGATATCATTTTTGGACAAATATACCTAGATTAAAGATGACATTGATAAGAAAACCAAATCTTTGAGTTGAAATGTAAATAATTTGTATACCTAATACAACCGTAGGAAGAAGAAGAGCTGAAAATTGAGCTCCTTTATAGAAGTTGTATTTTTTTGTTAGACAACCACTTTATAGTTTTTATGATAAAACTTTCCTTGGGTGAGACTGGGATAAAACTTTGATAGCAAGTTTAAAATTAATAACTGTAACCATTTTGAACACATTTTTCAATTAGACGTTTGTAATTTGTGTGAATTTCTATAGAAGTAATAATTTACATAATATTGGTTATTATGGTTTTATTTCGGAGCAATAAATACCAAGTATGTCTTTTTTAACCAACTTGATCATGAAAAAATAAGAGCTTTAATAATTATTTTACGTGTAAATAATATACTCCTTTTACCAATAAATGAGGTATGACCTCATAATAAATGATAAATAAATGAAATAAATAAATGAAATAAATAAATAAATGATAAATGAGGTATAATGAGTATGACCTAGTTGTAATATACAAAATTCTATCATATACATGTTACTTCTCTACTAAATTATCCATAAGAATACACCATACACCAATAACATAGAATATTGCTCAACAGATTCTTTCTTAACCAATATGTATGGTAAGGCACACATATGCATTTTAAATAATTTGTTTTACGATGTAGGACAGACAATCTGTCACTTAGTTCATTTTGAGGCCAACTTAAGAAGCCTAGTGATGTAACTCTGACAAGAGCCTTTCACTGAGTTCAACTCACTCATCAACAGTTTCAACTCAGTCACTGGGTATGATTTTCGTCTGCTGATTTGTCACAAAAGCCGGGTTTTCATAGACGCGGAATCGGCGAGCGGAGAGAGGAACGTGGAGAGCGGACTCGACTTTAGTTCCATTTGTCAAGCGTTAAGCTGGGTTTTCCTAGGCGCGGAAGCGGAGAGCGGAGAGAGGAACGCGGAGAGCGGACTCCACTAGTCTTAGGCAATTTAATATTACTGTTTTCCTAGAAGCGAAGCGGAATGCCATGTTAATTTCAATTCCGCTCTCCGCGTTCCTCTCTCCGCTCTCCGCTTCCGCGCCTAGGAAAACCCAGCTTAACGCTTGACAAATGGAACTCTGTTGTAAGGTTAATTATAACAAAAACCACTACTGTACAGATAAAAACTTACATCGTATACATTAGGTAAAAATACAGTAATATTTATCACAATTAACAAAGAAATACCCCCGCCGCAGCAAACCTGCCGTCTAAGCGAATTTCCATTTGTCCGAATTGATTTTCAATTGATCTATTTAAATAACATTGGGTTAAACGAGTACCTAGGTTTGCTGCTACAAGGAAACTAATAAAGTAGTGTGTTTTTAGTAAAATATTGATAGCTTACTATAAAATAAATAAATTTGATCAAAATATATCCATAAAGAAGCAAACTACAACATTTTACAATATTCTCCATAAGAATAACATGGGAATTTTAAATTTACCATTTTTTTAGTTTTCTCCGTAACCAATAACCGTACAAAAACACTTTGATATACTGAATTGTTTGTTTTTTTAAGCTCTTTAAGAAGGTTTAGAGAAAAATTGGGAAATTTCGTGTTTTGAGGGTAAGAAGTGAGAAAAACCAATTTTTACCCCATAAAACCCCCCATAAAACCCTGTTCCCATGGTCCGATCATGCTGGATCGCGAACTCATTCAAGTTTATCCCGCCTTACACCTTCAAACCAAATTTCATCAAAATCGGATAAAAACTACTCAAGTTATCGTGTTCACGGACACATATATATATATATATAAATCTATATATATATATATACCTATATATATACATATATAAAAATTTGAACGAATGGTGTTTTTGGCCTCTGGGGACATTAAAATGAAAAAGTAAATCGGTCCCGGGCCTAAGTCTTACCATGAGACCTACGGTAATAGCTACTTCCCTATAGGGAAATTCGCTAAAAACAGGGAAACGCATGCAATAGTCAATAGCTTATTATTAAGTGATAATATAAATAACATTCAGAAAGGCAAAACGTATAATGTTACCTGGTACGCACCTGATACGTGGAGAATACATGGCTAAATGTCTCTTTTCAGGAGTTTTATCTTATAGTGTAATTTATAAGTGTAATATTGATGTTTGTGCCCTTTTGCTATATTATGAATGTATAGGTCTTTTAATAAAATGTGTTTCGAATAAATACGGACTTTACGCACTTTGAAATAAAAAAATAGCTTTTATTACATAATCTTAGTTTTTTTATAGATTTGTAAATTATCTGTTACCTTAGGATTTCACATGATTGATTCATAGAAAAGGCTTTTCAAATTGAAGTTACGGTACATTTTACGGACACCCCCTTCTGTGGCCTAAGATTAAACTTACCCATCTCACTCCGAAGTTTAATTATAAAGTTAAAGACTAGAAACACCAGTTTTCAATGCTAATACGATATAGCTGTAATGACTTCACTAATTTTGTTTTTTATTTGTCTGAGTCTTTGCTTGTGTAAGGCTGTATACCTAACAAACAGGATATATGGTCCATATGGCCCACGCAAACATTGTCCCATGTTTCCGTGTGTTGCAGATAATATATTGCCGGTTCCTGTTTTACTTTTGTACTGCACAAAAGACAAATTTTTGAATAAACAAACATTAATTATTCAACTTTTTTCCGTTTTAGAAATGTGCATTATTCTTGTCAATGAAGAAGGTAATGCTACCTAGTATATTTTATCTAAATAAATAAATTGAAGTAGTTTTAAAGCTCTGAAGATAGTTAGAAAAACACGAATATTGTGCGTTTAGTGATTAAGTTCTTGATAAAGCAATTAAAATGGCACCTTAAATAGGAAAGAAGACTAGAGGGATGAATGATTAATTTGGGCTTGTGAGTTTGTAATTACGGTATTAAATAGTAAAAAAAAAAAAAAATCTGTGATCACTTTTATTTTTCTAACGTACACCAAATATAGAAGGCTACAGCTACCTTTTTCAACGTCAAATAGGTGGCAGGAGAGCACATATTTTACAACCCTATGATAATTTATAAACCAACTAACAAAACAATTTGTTTATAACATTGGGATCAAAGTAGTGTTATTCATTAAACTATTGCAATTGTAAAACAGATCAATGTAATGAATAAAACTGTTCTAATTCGAAAATGAAATCACATAATTGAACACTACCTCGAGGTTAGCAAGTTCGCAAGAGTATCCTTCAGAGAGACATTTAATACATCAATGTCAACCTCTAAGGGACCTCACCTTTGTTACTTTTGATGATAATTAAAAGTGTGAAACATACACAGAATATCCACTATAATAATAAAATTATATATATATATCACTTATATATCCTACGTTAAGTAATTAATGACGTTAATTATAGTATTTAATGACAAAAAAAATTTATCTCATAAATTTAAAATTGTACGAATACATATACTACTTTTATAACAGACTGGTTAATGCTTTAATTATATTGATTTTAACTAAAACAATTAATTATTTACATTTGCTTCAGTTTTCTAGAGTTACTTACTGACACAATAAGATATTTTAAAAGTGTTTGTGTTATAGATCAGGCCATATCGACTGTTCATGTGCTTCTTTTTGGTAGTGTGTATTGTTTTAAGAATATTAGTAAAAAACTATCTCTTAAAATTCTTCTAATATTTTGTATACAATTATGTATACATATTATTTCTTTTTCATTTTCACGACTACTGTGAGTTTTTTATCGTTTTAAATTCAGGGTGAATTACTTGTATTTATTGTTAATGAATACTATACCAAAATTACATTAGACACTTTAAAAATAATTTATGGGTCTGATGTAACATCTTAGCTCTCTTTATTAATTCTGTAAGCGTTAAAAAAATCTAAATTGTGAGAGTTTGACTGTTCGCAGTATAATGCGAGGGGGCTTAATTTAAAGGTCTTAGTCACAGGAGTTAGGGAAAAATAACGGATTATTTCAAAATCTAGCAGAAAATAAGAAATAACGAATAATATATTCCATTTAATGGGATTGAAAAACGTCTGAATTGTTAACATTAAACACGTGAAACAATAATATATTATGATTTTTATTCTAATTTTAATTCTGTTAAGTTCTTAATAACGCAATTAAAATGGCACCTTAAATTGGAAATAAGACTGGAGGAATGAATGATTAATTTAGGCTTGTGAGTTTGTAATTACGGTATAGTTTTTCAAAAAAATTCTGTAATCACTTTTATTTTTCTATAATGAAGTTTGTTTACTAATCAACAAACAATTTAGACTAGCTTATCTACACCTTTATATGCCTTTTCATATTCTACTAAGACAATTTACAAATTTTATTTAGGGAAGTCTTTTATATTATCACTAAGCACAAGACCAAAGCTACCTTAGTATACCAGTATTTATTCACATACAATTATATTATATTAGCTGCATTTAGCAGAGTTAGGCATCTAGATTGATTCACATTATTTATAAAACATAAGATCAACAAAAGCAAACAAAAAAACTGTTTTTTTGCACAAAAAATAAGGTGTACAGGGATATCCATCCCTATAAACAAGAAAATTGGATTCTGATTTAGTTTAAATATTACGAAAACTTTTTTTACATTTGAGCTTCTTAAGGACTTATGTCCCTAAAATACACTAGTTTTGATTAAAATAGTAAAAACAATGATTTGTGCCAATGTTAAACCATTAATCCGAGATCTGAAGAAAATTAAAGTTTCCTTTCCTGAAAAACAATCGTGTGATTAAGAAAGTTTCAGTATTTATACTTACTTAGAGTCTTAATAAAGATGTCACTTTCTTAAAACTCGGTTGGTGTCTTTTTTTCTTTTAAACACAAAGTTTTTAGAAAGTGATTAAAATAATAATTTAGAATAAACCTTAAGATATTTATATTTACGAGTTTGTAGTTTTGCGACTTAGCCGTTTTCACAACTTAATAGAATTTAGACAATATATCTTTTTTATGAATAACCTGAGTTTTAAAACACTTTATCCAAAGTTGTCAATCATTATTAAAATATATTTGGTAATATGGTTATCTATTAACATTAACGTATAAGTTCAAATGGCTAATAAAACTGTTTTAATCAAAAAGTTTTAGGCATATCAAAAAAAATCTCTTGGTTAAAAGTATTAATCAATTGTAGTCTATGTTTGTTAGGTTAGATCTACGTCCCACAATATTGTTGATTATTTTTAACACATTTTATGGAGTAATTCTTGGTTAAATCACTGTTTGTGAAGGGTTGTATAAAAAAAAGACTTAAAGGCTAATAAATGTTATTTATATTAAACACTATATAGTGTTATCAATTATTACTATACAAATCAACGTATCCTTTCATCAACGGTTCATAAGCTTCCTTTGTTTTTGTAAGGTTGTATTTAGTTTAAAATCATACGAATCATTCATGAACATTTAAAATTGGATGACGTTTCCCTTCCAAGTTCAATAAAATTGTTTGCTGAGTGCAATGCAAAACAAGCATTTTATTACCTTCAGAAGTGTTCTATGATAAAACAAAACAAGTTTCAATCAGTCTTCACTTAAGACTTCATTGTCTTTCTGGAAATAAAACTGTAAAATAAAAATGAAAATTGTGGTTCGTCACGAAATTGAAAAAAAAAACATTTCAGCTATAATTGTGATGTAATAATAAAATATATCTATAAGAGTCGTAAATGTTTGCACAAGCATAAGCAGAAGCTCTGTATGGATGAATCATTCAAGATTCAAGGAAGCAAACAAAATAGAAGTTAAAACACGAGACTTTTTCCATTAACACGTGGAGGTCCATTAACAAGTCGGTCAGTCCTTCAACTGGACAAATAATCACTTCTGTCTTAGGTTTTGTTGAATCTTTAGTAAATACAACATAATATCTATTATATTATATTATGTACGGTATCATATTTATAGTTATTATATAGAATTTTCATCATTTCGGTTTCTCAAAGTGTGTTAATACTTGGCCATAACGAGAGTTTTGAGCCAAAGTTTAACGCTTCTCAACTTCACCCGTAAACTGACGCTAGAGTATGACTGCGTGCGTTACCCAACGCGCCGTGCCCCTTGATTACTGAACTCCGAAACTAGTATAATGGAATAATTAACTTTAACTTGAAATTTTGCACGTGAAAAGACATATTTAGTACATATAATGGCTGTAAGGAAGTGGAAATCTGAAAATTATTTGTTTGATAATGTTATATAACAAAATACACATTTTGCAGTTAGTGTGAGTTTACATTATTGTATTTCCGGATTGCTGGATTCCTAAAAATATCCCTGATTCTCTGAGTAATTGTAATTTGAATAATCATATTAAAACCTTGAAATTAAATTGTTTATAACGACATATTATAATTATTGTTTACATCCTATTTTTTTAATTGATAATTTTTCAACGATAAAAACATATTTAAAATTAGTTATGATAGTACAATATAAGCATTAGCTAATGTTTACATTATCAAATGTATGGTTAAATTTTTTGTATGAGTAGTATTCAGGTAAACTCTTTTAAATTAGAAAAAAAAATACAAATTTATTTATGCCTATATGGACGTAACGTGTTTTATTTTGACAGTAAAAGTTTATACTAATAGGTTAATCGTAACTTTCATGTCAAAGGTCAAAAGTTTTATTGAAAAAATTAGGACTCAGTAGCCAAATATAATTTTTATTCCTTCAAATTTATCAAACGTAAGATTGATCATATTACAGATAGTAGCTGTTAAAAAAATTAAAGATAACTGTTAATTATTACGGATAGTAGCTGTTAAATACGGTTATCTTTCTCCCAACAAAGAATGGTAAGACCTTTTGCCTTTTTCATACCAGTGAAATAAAAAATTATAAGAGCAGAGACATTTATAAACAAATTTTGAAAACTGAATTATTAACCAGCACATATGATAGATGGATATTATGCGCTTCAAATCAGTTAACTAGTTATAGTGGAAGTTGTGTCTTGCAATCTTGGATGTATCCCTACAGAACAACTACTAATAGTTAAGGCACTTTTTAATAGGATTTTTACTATATTCTACTAACCAAACCGTACACTTTATCCTTACTACCACATTGTTATGAGAAGACGAACTTATTATTTGAGTATAATAATGCAAATAATTACTCATTATGCTATAATTTATTATTGTATTTTGCCATAATATGTTAAAATGTTGTTCTACTTTTACACCCCCACTTGAGTTCAAAGTTTTAATTGGCATTCCATTCCAGAATAATGCTCATGCGATTCAACGGAATGCAAGTAATACTGCAGCTAGCGTGTGTGCTGTACAAACGTACATAAATTATCAAACCACACAGTGTAATTTTACCTTGATATAACTATGAACTTACTGTAACAATTTCACAAAGCCAGTCAATGAATATAATTTATTTCAAAAGTTTATTTTTATTTTTGACTAACAATAATTAATGGTAAACCTTATATTTTATTTTACATACAGTCACGTATTTAAAAGAATATTCTTTTTACCATTGAACTTATAACAGATATATTTAAGTGCAGTGATTAAAAATAAATCATTTTTACACAATATGATGTAATAGAATTTTTTAATATGACTTCTAAGTAAAATATTTTAAGTTGATAGTAACAAAAGATAATGACTGTACGGATAGAAATATGCGAGGTATTTTCAATAGCTTTGTAAAGTATGTACGTGAAAAGCTAAACGCAATTGAACAAATATAACACTTTTTTGTTGAACGCATCAATCGTTATGCAAGAATATTGTTGAATTATTCAGTACAGTATCTTGGTTCATTACAGACTTCAAGTCACAATAAGAAACCTAACTGTTATCCTTCTATATATTTTATTTATTATACAGGTCGTTTATAATTTACCATTACACCTATTACCGATACACAAGGAAATCGTTGTTAAAGTAATTGTATATGTATAAGCTGCTAGAGACTTTAAAACCGAAAGTAGGAATTAACTTTTTTATACTTTATTAATTTTATTTATGAGTAGGTATTGGTTTATTATTCAACCTCATTTGATTGGGGAAGTAAACTGTACGTACTATTATGAAACTGAGATAAAAATATTAAATATTTTTAAATTGTATAAATCGTGTATTCAACGCAAAAGATAAACAAAAGTATATTTATGTTTCAAATTAACACCCTCAATAAAACTCGTGTATTGAACCCTATGTAACTGATTACTACTAGAACTAATTCTACTTCCATTGTTGTACAATTCTTTACCAAATTATGCTTCATTAAGCATACAATTGACTAAAATATGCGAATACATAACATGAACATAACATATTCTTGACCATAACATTTTGACAGTGACCCACGTTTTTGTGATATATGATTACTGTATTTTATTGGTTTTTATTTTATATTCTGTTGTTAGTGTTTAAACTACAGGTTTTCTAAGTAAATGAACCGTTAAGTTTTGTTAAACCAATCAACAAGGCTTTTCTCCCTCCATTTATACTCCATTAGTTTTTTTGACTCTTAATTCTAATTCCCCCATTGCAACATTTCAAGATGCAAAAAATAATTAAATATACCTCTGGTCGTCCACTGGTCTAAAACTCAACTAAAAATATGTAATGTACAGATTTCTCTATTTTTACTCCAAATTATAAATAAGTCTTTTGATTGGAATTTCTTCCATTTGTTTTGACTTTAACTGTTTATATTTTCTGTTTCGCCACCAGGATGGCAACCAATAAGGTCCGTGTTACTTTTTTTTATTTTATTCCATTTTTGTGCTTACTTTTGAGCATTTTTTAATTTATAAAGGGATTCTGCACATATACAGAAATATACCTTTCTCAATGCTTAGATTTTCCCTGCAATGTACACAAGCTGAGGAAAAATGTTTTAATAAAACATGCCTGCCTATTAATATATAGATTTCGTTAGTCTAGCACATTCTAAGCTGTTTATGTCAATGCCTAATGCTAATTATTACTTAAATAACCAAATAACCAATAATTAATCCCAGTTTTAAACAGCTAAATATTTATTTAACACACTTTTGTGTGACATTTTTTGGTCCTATGGAACAATACCCCACTACGGGAATGTTGCTAAAAGTCAACAGTCCCGGAAGATCAAATAATTTATACCTGTGCCGCTAGGTCAAAAACTACAATGTTTGCAGTATCTGTAGATCAAAAGTCCCAGTAAGTCAAATAGTACAGTCCGAGCTAAAAACGTGGTCTATGTTAAAGCAATCGACTTATTGGGAATTTGACCTAATGCAACAGCAGTTTTAATATAACGAAATACGGTAAAATACAAGTTCAGTTTCGCTGAGTCAACAGTGCCGGAAGATCAAAAGCAATAAAAGTGAACGTCGATTCAGTGTAAAGTAGACCTCCTGCAACGCTTACTACACCAACAAAACTTGCTTTTAGTTACTTCGTGTTTTGTCATAATTAGAATATCATATTTGGTACATAGCTTATCTATTAATGCTTCTTGCCAACTGTTTGGTCAACACTGTAAATAGGTATAGTTTATGTAATGAAAAGCCTTTCGTCAAAATTTGTGGCATAAAATACACGCAAGGACGATCTGAAAAATTCTGGTTATTATATACGTTTGTAAAAGGAGATCCATTTAATTTTAGAACTATTTTATAAGTTATAATGTAGTCTACACATAAACTGTGTAAATGTATTACGCCTCGGAAGGGTTGAAACCTGTCCAAACTATCATATATATTATTAAAACGTAAATATGGTTTTTTTACATTCTGAATCAACCAGTCGACGGATTTTTATTATTTTTGTGTTGAAAGAAAGATAATTTTGAGAACTAGGGAATGTCAAAGCCATAATTATAATTAAGGGTCCCAGTTTTTTAGAAATTAAGTTTTAATTTTTTTTAAGTCTAGCAGCCGACGCTAACCTTCTAAGCCAGCTTTTAGTACAATATAATTTGCTTAGCATAACAGCTGTAAACATTCAGCATTTGTGACACAAATTCAGCATTTGGAAACAAATTTAAAGACATATTTAGAGTTGACTTATTTATACTATGTGTAATGCTGACCATTGATACATTCAATTCCTAGGTATGAGGATGGCAGATTATTTAAATTTGCATAGAAAAATAGTAGGATGTTCAAATTATTTTCTAAAGGAATCTTTGTAATCATCGATTTGTTTTAGTCCCATATAATTTGTTTTAACTAACAGCTGGTCGAATGTAATATTGTTCTATATAACTCTATATAAGGTTCTATATAAGGTTTTTGGCGAATTTCCCATATAGGGAATAAGCTATTACCATAGTAGGCTACTTATGGTAACACCTGGACCCGGGACCGATTTAATTTTTCGTTTTGAGGTCCCTAGAGGCCAAAAACACCACCCGTTCAAATTCATATATACAGGGTGATCAACTCAAGGAGGCCACCATTGGGAAGTCGGAAACGGTAAGAATTAGAGAAAACATTAAATGGGGGACATTCCTTTATTTTTTGTGGCAGTTAAAAATATGATTTTAGTTTTTTTATCATGTTTTCGGATAGAATATGCAATTTAAAAACTTTTTTAGCCTCGACACTTTTTCGATAAACCCACTCGTTTAGGAGTACAGCCTATGGAAAAATGACTTCCGGTGTACATTTTACATCATGTAGCTCCTAAACGAGTAAGTTTAGAGCAAAATTGCAAAAAGTAAATTAGTCTTAGAATTGCATCTTCATTCCTTAAAGACTATAAAATAAAAAGTTTTCCACTTTTCAAGTTTGCCGCCATTTTTTTAAATAATATAATTTATATTTTTAATTAATTTTATGGTCTTTTTGGAATGTGGATGCAATTGTAAGACTTTTTTACTCCTCGTATTTTTGCTTTAAACTTACTTGTTTAGGGGCTACATGATTTAATATGTACACCGGAAGTCATTTTTCCATAGGCTGTAACTCCTAAACGAGTGGGTTTATCGAAAAAATGTCTAGGATAAAAAAGTTTTAAAATTGCCTATTATGTCCGAAAACATGATAAAATATAGGGTGTTCGATAAGAAATTTCAAATTTGGCCGCCATTTTGGAAAATGGCGGCTGAATTTCAAACGACTAAAATCATATTTTAAACTGCCACAAAAAATAAAAGAATGTCTTCCATTTTAAGTTTTCTCTAATTTTTACCGTTTCCGATATCCCAATGGTGGCCTCCTTGAGTTGATCACCCTGTATAGCCTATATTTATTTATTTATATATTTTTCCTGGGGGGAACCCCAAGACCCCCTCCTTTTTGGGGGGTATTCCATACCCCCCAGGCCCCCGGTGACCCCCCCCCCCAAATATATGTCTAGGAGCGCCCTTGTCTTCTTTACCTATAAAACACATGGGATACAGCCTTTTCTTCACTGATCACGTAATGCGTGATTTTCTATAAAGTCTTGGAAAAATAAAAGGTAAAATGGATAGAATAAAGGTGTATTGTATGTGGTTTACACACAAATATTCATCAAACTGTGTGATATTTTGTTATTGCAATGAACAATTTGGGAGTATCGTATTGTTTAAGTCGATGGAAAATCTCTGTTGATCCTGTTTTACAAGCAAACCAAAAAGATACATTAGTCACCACTCTATGCGACATATTCTAACCAGAAAATTGTAATCGTATGATTCTATAAGCATTGATAGGATTGCAAAGTACTTCACAAACATTATTTCAAGGGTAATAACAGTCACAATTTCTGCCGACTTTAAAAGAGTCAACTAAACTACTATACTAATGGACACACAACTAAATGAAACAACTTGGAACAACTCACGATGTACATATAACAGTTCGATATAAGCATTGAGTATACACGTCAGTGGATACGTGTATTACCGTACCCAATGATATAAGCAACGGTTCTTGCAATTTATTGCTTATTGTTTTTTAGAGTTGTTTTCGGACTTACTCTGTTTTCGGACGTACTCACACTCGTATAAGGTTGTCCACGTTTGTCATTGATAATGTAGCCATGTTACATGGTTACACCCGTTGTCAAGAATATGGTTACAAGTTTTCCGTCTGTTTTTGAATAGCGATACATTTTTTCACATACTTAAGAACCACCTGATTTCGTGCATTACATGTTCGTCTCAATTTTAATTGCTTTAGTAGGCATTATTTGGTTGATGAGGACTTCAATGGGTCCTTTCAATGATAGCTCATGAAATATAGTACTTTGTCCATTAATTTTATTGTTTGGTAAAATGGATTAAATTATCCTGCAAACCCAAATAGAAATAGTAAATATAGTATTTGAAACAAATCAGTAACATGTTAATAGTGTAACCTACATTATTTCCTTGAATTGCATAACAGCAATTAACTGGGCTGATCCTAATATAAATAAATCAATATGTTCTTCATAGGCATAGCATGGGTTCATAACATGAGCCGCTGGGGCTGAGCCCAAGGGATTTAAAAATGTAAGGTTGGTTTGCAAATGTACGTGACACGCTCTTTCTAATGAGACATGAATGGTCAAAATCACCTAAGAAATTCAGAGGAGTTCAACGGAAAAATTTCGTGTTGGCGTTATACAGTATGGTTGAAAAGTCCTGGATTGGCTATATTTTTTTAACAATATAGATAAAGTAGTGAGACTTGGTATATCAATAATATAATAGCCATAATTATCTACTGTCTTAAGCTATTATCACTGTTTAATCCCTTAAGGGGGATGGACCACAAAGACTAAGACAAAATTCTTATATAATTTTAATACTATTTTACCTGTTTTTGAAATGGCGACCATACAAATGTATGCATTTTAAGCCAAGTATGAATGGAGTTGAGTGTGTGATGAGTGGAGCGATCTTGTTGTCCTGTTAGTGACTAAGGCCGACGTAATTCTTAGAGACAGCTGTTAATTAATAGTCCATACAGTCAATTAATAGCAGCAGAGGTCAAGTTTGGTAGGTATCAAATTAAAGGTTTTAATTATAAAAATACATTGCCGCAAACCCAAACTCAAACGATGATGATGATAATAATGTTAATGATGTAGCTAAAACGTATCGTTTGAAATTTAACAGCTGAAAATAAGTTAAATAGAAAAGGTTTTGGTTAAATCCATCAAATTTTTATTGGACACTAGTAAGTTCTAGTGCACTTTTTTATATTGATTATATGATTATATTGATTTACTTTGGATTTTAAAAATGTGAACGTTTTATTTTATTAAAGATTTATGGTGATACGTAAATGTTGTGGTGTAGGATAGTAAAGTATATTATATTGTAGTTAAGTGTTAAATTTTGAAATTTAAGGGTGAATCGAGATGAATCTTTTTTTATAACATGGGTCTCTCCTACCTACATACCAAGTTGGATACATACCAAGTTTCATAAACATCGGTTGGAAAAGTGTTAAGATAAATATTTGTATGTAAAAAATACAAAATGGCGGATATCTGGTTAACGAAACGATTTTGGAAAAAATGTTAACCTTCATTTTCTGTTTATTTTGACCCAAGGAATTACTAGGTAAAGTATCTTCCCGCTTATTTTTAACACCCTGTTTATGATGTATTCTTATAAGTGAAAAATGTAAGCTGGTAATACAGAAAGATGTTTTATAAATAATATGAATGTACTGGTAATCTGTATATTCATCTTTTTCTTGTTCTTTGAACTGTAAATTAAAAGTCCACTCAGCAGTCGCATCGTACGATGTAGTTCTTTCCATGCGTTGCGAAATGTTAAATTTGCCGTCCTCTTCAACCCAAGTTATCTATTGAACCACTGATTGTAAAAAAATAAAAAAAAATATATTTTACGCATCACACTTTTGGCTACAACTTTGCCACAGACAAAACCTCCTTAACCCAAAAACAAAAAAAATCTCGCGTGCTAACTTTTCATGCTAGAAATCACGATTTAAAACTATTTCACCATACATATCAATTTTTATTAATTAGATCAGTAAATAGTTTAAAGTTCCAACAAAATAGTCATCGAGTAGGACTAACCAAGAAGCTCGGTGCCAATTTTCAAAATTTTAGCACAACTTTAAGTACACCAAAACACGAAATTATTGAAGTCATGCGTCGAGAGGACTATCGCTGTTTTTAACAGATTATACTTTTGACCTTCCGGCACTGTTGACTCAGCGAAACTGAACTTATATTTTATCTTATTTCGTTATATTAAAACTGCTGTTGCATTAGGTCAAATTCCCAATAAGTCAATTGCTTTAACATAGACCACGTTTTTAGCTCGGACTGTACTATTTGACTTACTGGGATTTTTGATCTACAGACACTGCAAACATTGTAGTTTTTGACCTAGCGGCACAGGTATAAATTATTTGACCTTCCGGGACTGTTGACTTTCTGCAACGCGTCCCCCAACTACTAGCAGGTTATACAACGAAATATGATGTAGATTATATTTAATGTATATTATTTATATATTTGTATATTTGTATATTATTTGTAATGATTCAACAAACCCGTCATTGAGTAAGCTAGAAACTGAATGCAAGAAACCATAGACTTTTGTCTCTTACAACCAAACTTTAGAAATTACATGTAGCTTAGAAGCAAGTTTGCCAAACGGGATTGCGGCTTAAACTGTCTACATTTAATTTACAAAGTATTTAGAATGTTTTAATGTTTTATTTTGAGAGTTATCTGAGTTACGGTGCTTGCATAACATTTAGAAGGCCGCTGTTTTGATCCTCAAATAAATGTCAGCAGCATTATTTTTAGATTTTTTAAACGAATCTATATGTACTAGTTTACTGGGCATAAAATGATCATTTTCTCCTGAAGAGTCAGCTGATGTTATTAGAGCATATGTCATACCTAGATGCAAGCATACACTTTTAAGGTTGGATTTGCTGCACAATGTTCTCAAAATGTAGTTTTAACTTTATGCAATATTCAACCTATGTTGTTATTTAGAAAGATGTCCTACTCCTGGTATGGCTTATCCATTTTTATTTATAGTAATTTCTTTTGCTTAAGCAAGGAGTCTATGTATTGGAAATATCCCTCCAAGAAATTAGAAAAATTATAATAAAGTATAAAAAGCAGAAAATTGATTTTAAGTGTATCAGAACTATCTGTGTATCTCAACTTGTTTACTGTAGTTTTATTTATACTGTATACAAACATAATGCATTACTGGTAAAACTTTGTAACCACTAAGGATAACAATATTATAAAACAAGGAAACTTTGTTTGATCAGATATCTGTAGTTGTAGAAGATATTTTATTAAGTCAACTCGTAATCAGAGACTCGGTGCTTCTCTTTGTAATATACTCCTTTGTTAACTAAATTAGTTTATCGAGTAAAATCTTACTAATAATGATATGATTTTTGTTTCAATCTTATACATTGTTCAAAATACTTTGATATTTTCATTCTCTGCTTAGTCTACTAGTTAAAAAAATTTCATTATAATGTGAACAAAATCATATTTGTTTAAAAAACCTTTTGTACATGTACTAAAATGAAACATACACGTCATCATCTACAAAATTATAAACATTTGATCCCATAATTGCGAATATCAGAACAAAAGGTGTGTATCGTAAATATAACGAAATCACGTCACTGGCCCTAATCTTATGCCTTGCCAACTGATTTTGACGTTCTTTGACAGTTCCATTTGAATAATACTGTAATACAAACATGCTTACTCTTGGGCCACTGCCTTTATTTGTTCATGTTTAAGATACATCATGTTTCTGTCACTCGTGTTTCACAACATACATCTATAATTGCGCCTTAAAATATTACGCAGACTCCTTAAACATTGTTAGCTACCAGTACATTAGAATATGAACAGGCAACCACATGATGTGTAAGTATTTACGAATAACAAATGTCAGTTAAAACTTTGATACAACTTGCAGGATACAACCGGAAACGGTTTATGCTCAAGAACGGAAGTGTGCAAGTACAGGAAGGTGCTTAAGGTACAATGAGTAGTTCATTACAACGTTTGTGAATGTAAACATAAAAAATTAAAAGTTATGTAATTTTTTTAGACATGTTGCTATAATATGGACTAACTTTACAGACCATATTTTCATGGTCTTGATTGGTAAATGATGATTTTGAATAGAGGATTTATTTCAACTTAATTAGGTGCAGTAAAAAAGATATATAGGCAAAAGATTTATATTATTTTTACTAGGCACCTTTATTCATACGCTGTATAGGTATTTCATATAGTGATAAATTTGTGCAAAATGAATAATCATTTGTATTATTTCGCTTTTTGTAGAATTAACACTTATCCAATAGTTAAAGTAAATTTTTCTGGGACACGACTACATATTCTACGGGTAAGAGCGGGGTAACATTGACAAACTTTATAGTGCATATTTAAGGGATCTTAATTGGTATTGGTTGATTTTAAAGGATTTTATTATATCATTTATTTAGACTTTATTCGCTGCAATATAAAAGAGAATCAGACAAATTTGTTTTTTAATAAATTAAATATTTTTCACAAAAAGAATAATCCGTAATATTTCGCTTCATATAGGACATAACTTACAGACAACACCTGGAACCTACATGTTTCTGTGGTATGGAAATAATATTTTCAAAAGTCCGTCTTTATTTTTTTGCATAGATTGTAATTTCGCATAAGAAATATACTCCTTGTACAAAAATCTGCAAATTAATAGCAGGTATTAGAGGTTTTTAAGTTATAACCCAGGATTAAAAAAGCTTATCAGAATACAAGATGTATATTGTATATGTGTCACCAAAGAAAAAGGGTTGATGCACTTTCGTAAGAAAACAATATAAAGAGAACAATAGTGAATCTCGCTGGGTCATATCCGTCAGACAAGGGGAATGTGCAAAAGTTTAAATTTGTACAGATATTGCTATTCTTGGTAAACCAATTCTCTTACTGCAAATATAACTGTGATACAAATTATTTCGTCATCAAAATATTTTCTAAAGATGGCAACTAACCTTTTGTATTTCAGTCATTTTATTTTTACTGTTAAAGTAAAAGATAAAACCAGTCAACATCCAATTTAATATTATTTTTCAAAATGTTTTAGTTGTGAGATTATTTTCTTTTATTTTTGCACCATTTATACTTTTTGGCTACATAATTTAGTCCCTATTACTGTAATATACTTTATATAGAAAGAAAAGAATGATGCAGCTAAATTATATTTTGTATTCTGACGAAATATAATAAAATTTAAAGTGCATAATTACGTCAACATAACTTTCTTACACACAAGGTTAGCATCATGGTTTAAACTTAAACAAATTGTATATAAGGTAAAATAGTCTTGTTATACAGAGTAATTGGTACTCAGTGTGACAAAAATTATAACTATATTAAATGTTTTACAGAACTAGAATGTAAAGAGAGTTGATGTGCGGTACTTAAATATTAACAAATAAACTATAGTAAAAACACAATTTTATATTAGATTTTTTGCGTGATTTTAATTTTAGCAAAATGTTAGTACAACCTGTTTCAAATCTCGTAGTTCTGTGTTACATTGTACAGACAGTAAAATCAAGGCCTTGTTAGTTGTAACATTACACAAGATATATGATACAGATAAATCGTACATGTCTGCAACAGAAACTGCGTTGGAGCTCAGCAATCATTAGTCAGATGATATTCAATATATCAATCAACAAATTGTTTGATATCTTAAGCTATGCTAACTAGCTTGTCTTTAATAGTATGGATATGAAAATATAGCATTACATTACATTAACAGTGTATGATTCTAAAAATCGCGCAAAAAAACCCCGACCTTATTAAACAGATCCAAGATCCGTGCTTGCAGCATTACACAAATTAAAATCTACTATATGTTCATTTTGCTTATATGTTTAGTTTTTTCGTCCTTTTCACAATACACGTATAAAGTAGATGTTGAACAGTGAATTTCCCATATAGGGAATAATCTATTACTGTGGGTCTCTTGGTAAGACCTAAACCCGGGACATATTAACTTTTTAGTTTTGAAATCCCAGTGGCTCATCTCATTGGTTCACCTAATGTGAAATCAGTGTAAAGACCTTCTTCGTGTTAATCCTGATTGTTGCTAGTGTCTAAACTAATTTCGACTTTCTACTAAAACATCTTCATGCGTCAAGGATGTGATAGTGTGATCACTTCATAAGAAGGTCGTCGTTACACACACAGTACATAGACACACGGACATTAAAATTGTTAAAATAGGGTTTTAATAAAATAACGACATGTTTTGGCATTGCTTTTATGTAATATTTGACTTAATATATATCCTTTTATGCAAAGAATCATGAAAGATTTACCAGATCAAAGATCATTTAGCAAACTGTTTATTGCGAACATTGTTATTAAACGTAATAATAGTGAGCCTGAATGCTTTATAATACAAAACAATTGCTCAACATTATAAGCAACCTAATATGTATGCAAAGTTTAATAATTTGCGTTACTCTTATGAGAAAAATAAACAATTGGAAATGTATCTAGTTTTAAAAGTTAATTAAATATTAGGCCTTTATCTTATTTTGTATTTATGCATGGTGTTTTTCAAATTGTACTTATTACTTTATTTTACAATTTGAAATAAAAAATATTATAACGTGTCATAAAAAGTTGTATTTTTCTCGACAGGATGTGTTTTAGTCAGTAGCTGAGATCAGTTTGAAATTTTAGTCATCGTCTGCTGATATTATCTTGCTTAGCGTCAAGTTGCCAATCATTTTCCTCTTTTATCATGCAGCTCTTATCTTCATCCATCATAGCTTTTTATCGATAATATTAATCCTGAATTCATTACCCTATTACTTTAACCTACATTTTTTATTACTCTTTAAGCGTATACTTAATGTTAAAGATTGTAGCGTTGCAAATTCAAAACTTTATATTTTATAAGGTTGTAGTAAGGTCTCAAAACTATAATTTATATTCTTCAATCAAAATCCATATATATTATAATCAAGTTAAACAATTTATACGTTCAAAAGAAACTAAAAGCTTATTTATTGTGTCTAACATGTTTAAAGACAGATGCTAGTCTTCCCTTCAGAATGGTTCGTCTTCTCTTCAGAATGGTTTATTTGTATTCTGCCCAAAGAGTGATTGTTTTCTTATCTTTTGGAAGATAATGTAAGACTCTGATTCAATTACGTTTGATGAGGTCACTTCGTGCTTTGAATATATTTTTGTGAATTTTTATTATTTGTTAACCTTTCTTGAGATATTAGAGTCAATTTATTAACTTATAAGTCATCTTATACTAATTTTAAATACGAAAAAATATCAAAATTGTACATCAAATGAACTCCTTTATATTTCAATTCAACTAGAAAACGCCAAACCTGCATTTTGAACATTTTTGTAAATTTTAATTTTTTTTATGATACTTATTTTAATGCTTTAACATAACTTTTTACTTATGTGTTAACAAAAATATGCTTGCATGTAGATTTTTAATTGAAAGGCTCCTACTCATAATTATACTCCTACTACTGTATACTCCTACTTATAATTTGACAATAGTTCTAATATAATTTGGTCCTAAATCCTTTTAGCACCAAAACAATTGCAACGTAGGCGATTGTTTTAATATGTAAAATGCAGTGGGTACGGTAGTTCACTGCGGCCCAAAGTATACAACGTAAATGAGATTTGGGCTTTTTTCAAAGAAAAACCATTAAAACTTGAAAAACTGATTTATTTTAGACTAAGCTATTATTATTTTACAAAAACACACTATTCTGTCCTCTCTGTAGCAGCAACCCTATGTAGTCGTTAATCCTAATTTTATTTAAATAGATTAGAGTGAAAATCTTATCAAGCAAATTGAATTTCGCTTAGTCTGCGGGTATAATTCGGCGGGGGTATTTTGTTATAGGACACTATGCCCGGGATAGATTTTCACATTACTACAGGCTAGACTTAGGGTTACTATCATTTAGATAAAATCCATTGGTGATCTGGTGGGATTCGAACCCGGGGCCTCAGGGACCGAAGTCCTACGCTCTACAACTAGATCAGCTAGCTACCCGTAGTGATAAAACATAATTGTATTTATTTTAAATATTTCAATCTTTTAACTCTTTTGTTTGACTAGATTCATCTAATACCTGCGCTGGCTATGTCTTTAAAAATGAAATACGTCAAAAGACTTACTGTACAATAGTACAATACATATTTGCTCGTATGAAGTTTAGTAACTATTTTTAACGATTTGCCAAAAAGTAGATTAACGTAAATGTGTGATAGTTTACAATGGTTTTAAATTCTGTTTGATTGGTTGTTACCATTATCAAATCACCCTTATATTTCGGCTTAACTGAAAGAAATTCTTTATAATACCATTAAATTGAAAGTCAGTCTTTAAGGAAGCCTTGTAGTGGTTATAACTCTGTTGGAGAGAAGGTCCATAAGAAGCCGTACACTAACACCACTTGACTGCCAACTTGTAACATTACGTAGCAGATTGTGGTTAAACTTGGCCAAGACTCAATCTTGGTCAGCCATTTCTTTACATATAAAAAATTTCAGATTTGTAAACATTTAAGACTGATTCCCTTACTAAGTAACATTATTTTAACTAATTAAAAATACAACTAATTAAGTATTCCTTCAAGGAAAAGTATATTTGTTTCATAACACTTCTTGATCAGCAGTGTACGAGTAGTTCAGTTTACGAAGATTAAATAAACATACGACTAATAATACTACAACATATATTTGTATGAATACTGTTAACTCTCACGATGGTGCTGTACATAAAAAATATGGTAAGTAGTTAGCAATTTCGATTGGAAACTCCAACCATCATCAGACTAAAAAGAAGAATGTTTTACTGTATATATACGATTTACACTGAGCGTTGAAGTACTCAACAATGAGTAATAATATATATAGGGCTGTTCAAAAAGTGTTTGAAAAAATACAGTTCTAGAACCAATAGTAGGACTATTGGCCACAAAGTGTTAACTTATAGGGCTGCAATTGTTCCGTTATAACAACAAGTGCAGTAACTGTGTACAACTCACTCAAAAGTTAAGGTTGTTTCAACTCAAGCTGTAAATTATTCGCTTATTTCCAACAGCTGTTATATGATACAAGTCAGTTAACTAATTCATACAGAATATTCAGTTAGCGTAATACAGAACTTTTGTATGACAGTTGAGTTTTTGACGGAGAGTTCACTTGGGGAAACGAATATTTAGAAAATTGTTACAAAATATTAATACTCGTTACTTATTTTTGTAACAATAACTGGTTAAACTGAATTTGTACGCTCCAAGTACTCAACTGTATCAATTATCTAATGCATAACAGAGAAACTTATTAATAACAATTTACGTCTGAATTCAGTTTCCTAATATGCTCTTAGTGACAATTTCTTTACTAGAAGAGGTAACTATTCCAGTTTTCACAACACATTTGTTCGTTAACTGACCCATGACGTATTTTGCTGCGTACATACATCTGTATCGAATTAGACAGCTGGCTCCAGACAAAGTCCAATACACAATAAGTGTCTCAGGTGTTTTGAGCGGTCAATAACATGAAGGGGCAAAACATCAGCTGATTATGTAGCTTCACGTACTCTTGTAAACTTCACCTTTACTTCAAGGGGTTTATCTAGAAATATAAAATGTATCGGAAATTTCAAATTACATATAATTTTAGAATCATAAATCTATTTGACTTTATTTAATTGTTGTCATGGTGAATGTAATTTAAATCTCTTCACTGTTGACTTGTTTTCCTTCAGTGATATTCAAGGAAATCCTATCATTAACATAATTATTAAAGTATAAATGTGTAATAGTTATAAGCAATGGAACATCACCACCTATTTAACCTAATCTTACCTAAATAAACAGGGGGAAGATTTACCTGATAGTCACAACAAAGCATTAGCTCGTTAATTTAAAGATGAGACACGTATTCTATCTCGTAGTAGGTACGCTTCGTTATTTTATTGAATTGTTCCTCGTTAGAGATCTATTTTATCTTTATCTATTTGAAATGAATATAATTTGTTATTTTTTTAATATGTATGCTACCGCCAATGATAATGTATTCTTTACAATGACTAGGTACTTTATGTTTTTAAACTAAATAATTATTTTTGCTTTATAATATATTTGTATTATTCTAAAAACCTAACTAAGCTCAACCATGTTTTTCTAAACCGATTTAGTCATACGTTGCTGTTGTAAACTAATTTTCTTAGTCATCATTGTTATTTTGTCTATTTCAGGGATTATTGTGGTCTAAAAGAATGCAATCTTTAAGTTCCCTGAAAGTATCAACGGTTTTATATTCATAATAATGGGCTATCAATAAAAGATTATTTAAAAGAGATTTTTACGTCATTAATTTATTTATTGGAGTAAAACCGAAATTAAGTCTCGTCTGCAATGGACAGTAACTTTAACATACAGTAACTTGTAACATGTTGTAGGCTTATTTTGGCGATTCAATTCAGTTTACCTATAAATGGTACTGATAGTTGATAGTAATTGCTATCGAAATATAATTAATTATTGTTGATCATAAAATTAATTATATCATTTGTTCCAGCGCATGAAAAAAAAGAAATTGTAAACACACTTCTCTTAACTATCTAATAACTACTATCAATATATCCATAGCTTTGAACAAAATGTAGTCTATTTTGGAGGGTTAACTACATTATTCGTTGGTAAATTATTTAGTGTATAATAGTCTAAAATATTTTGCTTAAAAATCTTTGGTTCGATCGTGTAAAATTTTAAACTTTGCATTCTTTATTTTACTTTTAAAGTACACGGATTCATCTAAATGTTTAACCAACCTTTACTATAAATGTTATATACAAACATTCTGTTGTGGAAAATACGCTTTATAATGCAATAAACAGATGTATACAATTGACGAAGAACAACTAAAACGCTTCTTAAAAATACAGTATTCCTCAGTATTATGCTATGCAAATTATCTGCATTGTTAAGCCTGGACGATTATTTTACTGTGTCTTATTTAGTTTACACTGCGAGTTTTCAGTTGACCCTTATAAACAACTTGACTTGACCCTTTTCATTTTGTTTGAAAATTAAATTAGGTAATTTGCTAGATTTTTTAAAGTAAAACATTGTAGTTGATTCAAGCATATATTCTGCGTAAAAATAGAATGTTTTACATGGTAAATTATTAGTGTTGTTCCAATTAATAATTAAATTGATAAAACATTTAAAATATGTCAAATTGACAATCCTAATCAAATATTTCCTTACCAAAAAGGTACGTCATGGTCTCCGATTGACATTTTCGAATGTAGATGAAGACGATGTTTAGTTGCCGACATTTTGGCCAAGGAAAAGTTCATTTAAAAACCAGTTTATTTCAAAAGAAAAATGCCTTAAGTTTTAGACGAAGAGGTGCTGGTGAGTTAGACTTACCACTTTTGGGAATTAAAACTCATTGTAAAATATTTCATAGTGGAACCTAAATAGTTATAGCATAAATAAAAGTTATCCAAACTATCATGAACTAACCAAACATATACCTCAAGCATTGTTTCAACCAATGAAAACTACCCCCCATTATACTTTACTTAGTTTAGCATAACCTTTTAACAAAAGACATTATTGAGTAATCATACTAAACAGCCTGAATGATACACTAACAGCTTTGGGCGAAACGCAAGAAACCATACACTATCGTCACTTTACAGTCAAAGTTTTGACATTACATGTAACTTGGCTGCAAGTTTGCCAAGCCATGATTGTGGCTTAAGGTTTATTCGCTGGTTATATTTATTCAATAGTTAGTTAATTTTAATTGAGTGTTAGCCATCCTTAACAGGTATATGTCTGGCCTTGTAAGAAATCTAAACTGTGTGAGCATTAAACATGTTTCAACGCACTAACACTACTAGCCATACTCGTCTAGTTTTCTACTCAATGACCGTGCATTAATTAATCATTCTTGTTATGCTATTTATTTCATGTTATGTAATTTAAAAATGTAATATAGCAGGCTAAAATCGAGGACATCATGTAAATGCAATCGAAAATCAGTAGTGGCATTTCACTTTTTTTAAACAAAGACCAAACTATGACTTCTCATCCAATTGTTCAAGCCCGTTAATTTTTAAATTAAAAATGTGCAGGAAAAAAATAAGTTGAAAAGGACGCTTCTTCTTGTTGTCACGTACGAAGTCGATTGACAAAATAAGTTACCTAACCTTTCAAAAAGAAAATCTTTATTTCAAACTAACAATGTGTTAAAGTATTGTTTTTAATTTTTTTATTATTTACTAACTATATTGGTTTTAATGTCGTTGATATTTCTTAAATTTGTTTGTAAGGAGTGATACAAGGAAAAATTATTATAAAAATTATTATTATATTATACTTTCTAACGTCAACATTTCATTAGATGATATTAATTATACATAATAATAAACAGCATCTTGATACAGAATTTAACAGACTTGGAATCAACCCTTTATATTTGAAAGCAAGCACTATAAACATTTACCTACCCAGATAATATTTTAACAAGCAATATTGGGTATGCAATATTGTGCAAGGTTTATTACGCTAAAGCTGCTGCTTCACAGAGAGTTTTTTTCATTTTTAAAAGCAAAAAGAACCAAACCCTTAGGCTAATTTTACCGTTCTGGGATATTTAAAGGATTAACTCACAGTAGGCTGAAGTAATCCATTGTTATTGCACTTTAAACCTTTAAAAACATTTTTGCTGATTTTACAACAATGTTATTACTTCAACTTTGTTCCCACCATTACATTTACCCGTTTGAATCTTTTAGTAAAAAGATAAATTTAATAAGAGGGTCGTATTTTGCTTTCAATATGCTTTCAAATGTATTTACAGAAACAACCCTTTTACGCACGATCCCTCAAAATTATAATGCTTGGGAATACATTTAAATGCCCCTTAAATCAGAAAAAAATCTAGTCTACAAATATTGTTAGGGTTTTGTTTTTATTATTTTATAGGAATTAAAAGACATGCTGAATATCTAATATGAAGTTTTATAATTGTCTAGGTATGAATAAAATCAAATAAAACTATTTTATAAGGAAAATATTTTAAAACTGACAGTAAGATTAGGATTGAATGATCAACCTATCTGTGATCATGAAACATATTAATATAACCTTTCCTCTAAATGCTATATAAATCCAAAACTTTTAACAGTGAATGGAAATTAGTCAATGCTATTATAAAAAATTTGGAACAATTTGTTTGCAAAAACTCCAATCATATCCTTAAACCATAAATTATTCAATACCAAGATTAAGTTCTAAGGTTTGCAGGAGCCACGGTAGCACAGGATACATTACTTCCGTCTAGTAATTGGAGGAACAATGTCTCATTAACTCTATAAAGCTCAAGTATCGTCTAGGACCCTAGGTGGGGGATCCTAGCAACTGTCTCCTGTTTACCAGAAAACATTTAGACTCAAGCTTTTTTAGTATATGTATATAGGTACATACGTATTTGTAACATAACAATACTGAGATGAGTTACAATCTACTACACTTTTTATAACTCAGTAACAACCTCAATAACTATTAAGTTCTTAGCAAGAAATACAGTAGTCCTAAGTACAGTATATGTTAAATCACGTTGCACTAATTTTTACTTCACATACTTTCAAAACACAAAAGATGCTTATCTATGTTAGAACCTGTAACATATTTGGATTCTTACATTCCTAAAGTTAAATTTGAACAATTGTTTATTTTTTAGAATAACCCCTTAGATCATATTTCTTTAGTTTTTCAAATGATCATATTAAAACGTTGCATTGTATTTAAAGTACCTTCAACTTACCCATGTAGACTTCCTGTTCCTTTGAAGGACATCCCCTTCCGGCTCGTAACCTGTTCGTTATGTCGTAGATGTCAAACTATTTTAGCATATAACTTTTCGCTAGAGAATATATGCACCCTATTATATGTAATATACATTGTATATACCTGGTAAAATTGATCAATTACTGTACTTATTTTTTGGGAAAGGAAACATACTTTAACGCTCATTAGCAATGGTCAATTTATTTTAATTTTCTAATGTTTTAACAAGATTATATGCAGTCCAAATATGATTTTAGACGACAATTTGATGGTTTTCTTCTTAGACCATGCAAAATGTACTTAGGAAATTAAACAATTTCTCGAAGATACTTTCCGCACCATCCTCATACCAGTACCTCATACCTCATGTGCAATAAAATAGTTACTCAACTGATTTAATAAAAATTTAATTTATGTAAAATGGAATTGTAAGAAATAAATGTTGTGAATGCGTTAAACGAATTATTATAATAGTGGTATTTTAACAGCTCATTTCGTGATCCACTAAACTAGTTTAAGTAGGAAGGCCATACAGTGTTTTTATATTTGCTTATTATTTGACAAATGTAGAGTCTGATCCATCGTATAAACTATTGTTATACACCTATACGATCAACCTAAAAAACTATATGTCTATTTTCTATTCTGTGATTTTTCAGACACTATTCAATTACAACCAGGTGTTTAACCACATTTATTCATATTTTGGTTATAAAAAGAATGAGAAACGATTATAAAACACCTACTATGCAGCTGTGGTTTTTCCCTTTTCAAATTTTTATACGTTTCTGTTCAATGATATTTTATTCTGATGTTAAACTGTAAGTGTATTTGAGGCTGAAATATACCTAATTTTCATATTTTACATTATAAGCCTATCTTTGAACATGTGCAACCCTAATACAAAAAGGATGAAAGTTGAAGGGGGGTATATTTCACTAGACGATAACCGAAAACCGAGAAGCTGTCACTTTTAGTTAGGTCCATAATTTGTATAAGACAACTTTCTTAAAATTAGGTTCCACCAAAATTATGGTGCAAACTTTGAAATAAATATATATTAAACATTAAGAACATATTTTGCTCCTGTAACTCTAATGATGCCATGCACTCAAAAATTTAGTAAATTACAGTTAATACTCTCAGCACAAAGTGATGTACCGGTATCGAAGTATTGCATTATCTTTCAAAAGATAAGAATTGTCACACTTTTGTTTAAATAAAAAGGGTTAAACTGTGCTACCATTTTGTTTAGAATTTAAAGGGCTAAAACATATTTAAATCACCATTAAAAATAAACGTTTCAAAAACAAAAAAAATTGGAAATACTAAAGATTAGGACTACATAACAAATTTCATTATTATCGGACCACAGGTGTAGTCTGTAGTTCTGTACACATCCATACACCACACAGACATTACTTCGAAAACCACTTTTTTGGGTCCAAATGCACCCAAAACTGACATATCTACTCTAAACTCAGAACTCAAAAAATGTTGACGAAATCAAAACTTCTCCATATACTATGTATAGGGGGAGAAAGTAAAAATTAGTAGTGCTGCATCCTGTTGTTAAACCTTAGACCTTTTTAATGATATTGAATATCATAGGACCAACTTGTGTAATTAAAACAGCTTGCAAAATGCTTTAATTAGTTTTAAATATGACTACTGATAAGGTTAACATGGGAATCTGTAGAGCTACTAGGGCGGAGCCCAAAAGGATCTTTGAGATAAGAGTAAGTCTATATGTTAATCGTGAACGTAAGCTATCATGATACTAAATTTCAGCTCAATCCGACCATTAGTTAATGCGTGATTTAACTTCAAACAAACAAACAAACAAACAAACTCACAAACTTTCACTTTTATTAGTAAGATATCCAAGCATTTTACTTAACACTTACTTAACTCATTAATTTATCATCGGCTATTAAGAGTAACTAATCCAAGACGCTATTGACGCTATAGGTTAAAAGTATAAGGTTATACATTCAATGCGTAAACCACCAAGATAAGGTTAAGGTAGATAAAGACAGAAGCTGCATAATAAATGAGGAAAGGTAAGAGGAAACTTGACACCAAACAAGATATTATCAACTGGCCATAACTAGAAGATGAAGACCACTCTGTTGGAAAATATAGACTTAAATATACTACTGTCAATAAACATTACTATTTCATTATGATGCGCAATGACTTGATAAAGAACACAAATCGTACAATATTAAATTTGAGACAACAGTGCATTTTCTCATTATAAAAGCTCCATAAGTTTTTTTTTAATACATGTAAAATCATTAGCAGAAGGAGTTGATAGCCAATAGTGAACATTATAATGTTAAGATATGTAATTATAATTTCAATAATTTTCCTCTATGTTATTTTTACAGCTGTGCTATTATTATTAATGCAGCTTTGTCATATAAATAAATGATATGAGTTTGTAGGTAGATGTGAACATAGCAAAATGTCTAAATACATAATTATTCTTTCCTGTATCAACAGTGTAGTTATTTTCTTTAATTCCAACATGGTAGCAGAGCTTTGGTTTCGTTAATTTAACAAAAATGTCTAAGCCCAACCATTCTTTCCTCATCTTTAATTTCAACATATGAAGGTTCACAGGGGTAAAATCAAAACTAAATTATTCTTTCACCATAGCATTTTGAAATATAGAAAAATTTAAGGTTGCAAAAAAATAAAAAGTAATTTTATAATTTGCATCCTGATTTCTAAAATACTGTAACTAATATTGTTACTTTCTCCTCATATACATAGTAAATAAAGAAAGTATTTCTTTTTCGAGAATATTGTTTAAGGTGAGTGTAGATAAATTTTTTAAATAAAATGTTTAACCTCTAAGTAATATGTCAAATCCCCTATTGCCGTACAAACCACATTTTAAAAGTTATAAAAACTTTTATGATATCCCCTATAAAAATCATAGCTACTCTCACCGACAAAAAGGTTTGTTGACAAGCTATCAGGAGAAAGTGTGTGTCAGATTGTTCATAATGTAAATTGTTTCTGTAATAATATTTTTGATTGTCAAAGCTGTCAACGTTATCAAATCGTAATGTCAATATTCCAAGTTATTTATTTAGAAGGAATTTAACAAACCTTTTTTCACATACTACGTACATTCGTTGAACTCAGGATGTTTCACATTTACAAGAGGAATGTGACATTTCTATGGGGACATTTCTGTTATGAGCAATAATCCACATTCCCATGTAAACCATCCACTAAGGTATGTGGAAATCTGCGTTACGTGTTAAAAACATGTTTATTATACTTATTACAGACATAAAAAAGATGTTGAAAAATCACCTAAATATTCTTTACAACGGATGTTCAATGGATTATCATATTAATTTTTTTTTTGTTTTCATTCAAAACAATTGTATAATATTATCCAAATCATACCATATATAAATTAACATATCGAATAATACAAACCTACACTACGTGACACCTACAATGTACAATACACAATACACAATACACAATACACAAAACACATAGCGTGGCCATACTAGGAAAAAACTTGAAAAATTATTTTTCAAAATTGGACCGTCCAACACACAGTTTATTTAAAAGGTTGTTTATTCTATTGATCTTTTTATTAAATTAAATGTTTCAAGACCAAACAAAATTACAACTAAAGGGTTTTATTTAAATTTAAACCAGATCAGTATTATTTTTCTTCTATTTCTTGTTGGTAAATGGTTGTTGAACATGCGTAAGAAAATACCAAAGGGAATTTCAATTAGTGTGATGTTCGTTCCCTTGACTGTCTCTAATGCTTGATAAATGGCACTGGGCTCTTTTAATTGTGGTCAGCCTTTCTGCAGTGCTTTCTGCTTGCTATATCTTAAGATATCTACAAAGAAAAATATTTAAATTATAAATAATGTTTTCCCTCGATTACACCATAAATCTTTGGTGTCTAAAATAGGTTTAAAGCTAAATTCATAATAATATACACAAGCCAGAGAAAAACTTGCAATGTCTAAATGCTCTTCTGAATAGGTTAATGTAATAAAACTACACTGTAGTAATAAGGATAGTTATAAAGTCATTGTTGATAGATTATTTGATACTTTGGTATTTAACGGATTAAATTGATAAGATTTAAATTTTTTTAAGTATCAAAATCTTCCTAACTTAACTTAAAAAATAGTCCACACTTAGGTTAGGTTAGGTAAGGTCTGGTTAGGTTAGGTTATAGTTTTTGGGTGTAGTCAGTATAATACCGATTATTTAACATAATATCGCATGTTACTATTCTTTAAGAGAGGACGCAGTTTCTATTGTAGACATGAGTGGTTTATCCATTAACATTATATGTAATGTTATTAACCGTTGTGTCTAAATTCAATAAACTTTAAACGTTAGAGAAATATATTTTAACATTGTAAAAAGTACAAACACTGAACAAAATACTAAATTGAACGACTGACTCACGATGAAAAAACAATAAATAATTAACCAATAAGCTGATATTAAAATATAGGAAATGAGAATATTATTAATTCCCAGTAGATTGAAAATATATATTACTAACAATAGTAAGTAATAATAAGTTTTGCCTTTCACAATTAACATAAAACTACTTGAAAAAGGTGATACATTTTCAGACCATTTAAAATATAACTTTAAGCATTTTTTCATATAATTGTTAAAAAAAAATGTATTGAAGTAACATAATGTTAAATCAACAAAAACATAATTTATCATCCTCCATTGCAGGATCTCTACTATAGTAATGTAATGTTGGTGTAAAGACATTAAGATATTAGTAGTACTATAAACACGGATACAATTTAAATTACACAAAGCTACAACCAATGAAAATTATACTAACCCGAACGTTATTAAAAATTATGCATTATCGAAAATTTATGTTTATCAAAGGAAAATATAATTTTGAAAGTTTGAAACTGCAGCAAGAGAAAATCAGTATTGTCATAACAAGAATTGCAATATCTGCACCAATTTAAACTTTTGCACATTCCCCTTGTCTCTAGGATATGACCAAGCAAGATTGACTATTGTTCTCTTTATTGTTTTCCTACAAAAGTGCATCAACCCTTTAATTTTGTTTTTATTTTGATTATCTGCAAAGTAAATTGTACCCTTGAGCAAATAATAACTAATATCAAAGTATTTCTAATCAGGCTTTATAAAGTATTATGAAGCATTTTATACGCAAATGCTACTAGATATACTAAGCTATTACCTATTACTTACATAATTTGGTATTTTTACATGCACATATTAGAATGAGTTTTTCTCATAAAATATATATTCATTTACGTAGTTTTCTATTAAATGTCAGTGTTTCAGGAATTTTTCAGCGTATTGTTATTTTATATGCATTCATAACGTAAAAGCGTATACACTGTAATTGAAAGGCATCTACAGGAGTAACACCTTGTTTCTAGATTGTAAGTTACTACTTCCTAAATCGATCCTATCATTTGAAATTACTGAACAAACACATCTAAAGTACAGTAAGAAAAAACAAAAAAGAACACTGGTAAAGTTTAAACTTAGAATATTTTTTTTACTTATTCCTAGAGGCCACATAAGGGGTATGTTATCTAATATACATTAGTTCTTATTCAAAAGACACGTACGTGTCCAATACGTCGCCTTGAATGGGTGAGCTATGTTTGATATTATATCAATAGTTTTAAGCATATTTTTATATATTTAAATTTCTATAAAATCCAAAAATATTTATAACTTAGTCAACATATAATTTTACAGTTTAAGGTCGTATAAGTTATAAGTTATGAAACAATATAACCACTACTATGTTTATAGAACTTTCTACAGTATTATAGCTTTAGTGAATGGAAATAGTTAATTAAACTGTAAATATAAGCACGATGCTCGTTACTTTCTCCCCCTATACCATAGTATATGGAGAAAGTATTGTTTTCGTCAAAATATTTTAGTTTGAGTTTTGAGTGGATATATTCGTTTTGGGTCCCCCTGGACCCAAAAAAGTGGTTTTCGAAGTGAAGTCTGTGTGTGTGTGTGTGTGTGTGTGCGTGTGTGTGCGTGTGGGTGCGTGTGTGTGTGTGTTTGTGTGTCTGGATGTGTACAGAGCTAGAGACTACACCTGTGGTCCGATTTCGATGAAATTTGGTATGTAGGTTCTAATCCATGGTATCTCCAGGCGTTTTTTCATTTCTTTGAAATTTTGATTTTTAATGGGGATTTTCTCATAAAAACCCACAAAAACCGGAAAAACCGGACTTTCTCAAAAATGGCCCGAACGATTTTGATTAAAACTTAGTATGTTGTAGCCCTTTAAATTCTGAACAAAATGGTACAAATCCCATTTCTATAAAAATTACGGTTCAAAAGTTATGGTAAATTATGTTATTTTCCCATAAAAACCTCATAAAATAACGAAAAATAGGATTTTAGACAAAAATCCAGTTTTGATTTAAAATAGTAGGTTATGATCCTTACAATTTTGATAGTTTTTTTAATTTTTTTGAAATTTTGATTTTAGATGGGGATTTTCCCATAAAACCCCATAAAATAACGGAAAAATAGGATTTTCCCAAAAATGGCCCAAACGATTTTGATAAAGATTTAGTATGTTATAGTCCTTTATATTCTAAACAAAATGGTACAAATCTCTTTTCTTTAAAAATTACGGTTCAAAAGTTATTGTAAATTATGTTATTTCCCCTTAAAATAACGGAAAAATCGGATTTCCCAAAATTGGCTTGAACAATTTTGATAAAAATTTAGTATGTTATAGTCCTTTAAATTCTTAACAAAATTGTACTAATCCCATTTCCGTATATTTACTCTCACCGTTTACACATGATAAAGGTTGTTGACAAACTTATGGGAGAAAGTATGTGTCAGAATGCTGATAACGTTTATTTTTAACTATGTAAGCCCAGTGATATAAGCCTGACAAGTGAGTTCAATGGGAATTTCAATTAGAGCAATGTTTGTCTACTGGACTGTCAATAATGCTTGTCAAATGGAACTGGATGATGTTTAATGAGGTTGGATTCTGTTATTTCAGCAAAAAAAATAAACTTAACTGATGCTCATTAACTTAACTCAAATGCTATTATTTACAGGTTTGATCATGAATTCCTAACTGTACTTCAATCACTTCCCTATACATGTGTACTTCTGGTCCATCCTGGACTTCCGGTAAGGATCAAATTCATCATGTTAAATTATAAGAGTAACTCCTGTTTTATGAAAACAATTTCAAACAAGGGATAATAGTCCTCCGTTCAGTATGTAGTTATGAAACAGTTAAATAGTAGTTTGCCCTGAAGATGGGTAGCAGCTACACTTTCGAAACGTCGGCCTCTAGCTTAGCTTATTATTATTCTCATTATTATTATAACGACGCGGTCATTACCCAAGGACCTAGATTTGACAATAAGGAAAAAGTTTTTTGCGTTGATTAAATGGCGTTTCCTCAAAACAAAAGTGACATGTGACAAAAAAGCAATGCGTTGTTTGTTATTAGATGTTAATGTAAATAAGATTAGATGTTCTTTATTCTACATAAGGTCGTTTATTTATTTGGACTCAGCCTTTGACTGATTTAGCATTGGGAAAATATTTCTCAAGCCGGACAATCTTGAGGGATGACAATAGTAGGCGATATTTCACCAGAGAATGACCACCTACCAAGTTGTCACTTTTAGTTGGGCCTCCACTCCATCTTTTGTTATAAGAAAAATTGCCAACAGCAAGGCTAGATGATATTTTTCTTACAAGTTTGGGACTCAACAATTTCCTAAGTCTGTAATGTTAACAATCTGTTAAGTTGTACCGAAAAGCTGGTGTACCAGACAAAACGCTGAATAAGACATTTTTATTTTATTTATCTTCTATCGAAACGCTACGTGTTTATGATATGATTAAATTTGCAGATTAATTTTACTCAATGCAGAGAAAATTATTACAGTTTTCAATTAATTGTTATATTCATTACTAATACACAGTGGCCTTTACAATGAAAGGTTATTTTGCAGAATTAACCCATTTTTTTACTTGTGTTCCTGATGGTAAGTAAATTGTAGTTTCTATTAATAGTAGTGGGACGGAAAAAAAAGTTTGCAATCTTCATAAGTTTCTAGATCGCAAGAGAATATATTGTTTCTCGAATTACGTAATAATAATTTAACAAAACTGTGAAGTTAGTTGATTGAGTAAACAGTTGTGTCATAAGTATTAAGTTGTAAAATTGTATTTTTTCACATTACATTATCTGATTAAAAACAATCCAACAGTGTCGGTAACTTTAACATTAAAACATACCTCATAATTAATTATTATGTTGATCTTTATTTATTTCTTTTTATTATTATGCAGGTTATAAGATAAGTGAATATAACGTTATTTCAAGCGAAATTCAATTCGTGAGACAAAATTAGTTAAAAGAGGTTTATATTACAAAGTGAAGACTACTAAGCTTCTAATTACAAGTTGACTTAATAAAACATCTTCCACGACTGCAACTATCTCATTAAGCTAAGTTTTATTGTTTTACTGTTGTAAGCCTTGAGGATTTTATCTCTGATTTCTATTCATATCTCCTTGGCCACATTTTCTGTTAGGTTAAGGTTTACTTAAATACGTTTGTACAGTATTGAGATCCCGAATAGAATGTAAAAAAAAAAACACCCTCAATATAACCCGAAATTATTTCGTTCAAACAAAAAAAAAACTATTAGGACAATTAAATGTGTTTTATTATTTTTATTTTTTTATTGTTATGGTAGATGTGTTATCATCATTAGTGGCTAAGTAATTTTTTCCTTTGAACATGTACAATTGTTTTTATTAAGTTTAAACCTTTAACATTGATCATGTGTATTTCATTGACGTTTTTTTAAACCTTTAACATTGATCATGTGTATTTCATTGAAGTTTTTTCGTAAGGGCACTATATTCAAAGAAAACTTTGGTATTCGAAATATAGAACAACTTTAACTCATATCGTAAAACTAATTAAATATAGCATTCAGTTTTTAGCCATGGCTGACTAATACACCAAACTTATTTTTCGTACAACAATTAATTATTACTATTATTAGGTGTTATAAATTATTCGTATTATTTTTATTTATAGTAATAGTTTAATAATTACTTAACTTGTTATATATGCTGTGTTGGTTTAACCTATAGTCAATGGTTTAACTATCTGGTAATTGCCAGCTGTTGTCAATCTTAATATTGTATGCTTACTAATAATTAAAACACATGTTATTAATTTAAAGGAGAGAATGTAAACAAAATAGAGTTGAGTTTATGTTGGTTTATAATGAAGATGGTAGTAAAATGGTTCAAATAAATTATTGTCACTACTTTCACTAAGTACTCACATTTTTTTGTCAGTCTATTCGTAACATAACTAATTGGTCAATTAATTCAATTATTCGTATTATTTTTTTTGTTATAGTAATAGTTTAATAATTACTTGACTAATTGGTCAATTTATTATTGTATGGCTTTTGGCTTAGAGAGATAACCCTGACATAGGATATCCCTTACCTACTTTTCTTGATTTACTTGTTATGGTGATATATTTTTTAGGTTTCGAACGTCCTAGTCATGGTAGTAACAAATAGGTAAACACAATTATAGTGACTAGCGTTAAATGAACCTATTGTACTAGGCCTGCGGGATATAAATTCCTTAATATCTAAACCAGCCGCATACCTATACTCTGCTTAAGTCGAGGCCTTTGTTTGACCTAAAATAACAACTACCATGCACATGCGAAAAACCATCCCTCATACGGATTATCATTTAATCAAAATATGCAAAGGGGAAAAAGTTAACAATGAAATTTAAGAGACAATATTTAAAAATAGGTTTACAAAGCCGGCAAACATATTTACAAAGACTGAAAAAGCAATAAGAATGGATTACTTTCAAACACTGTGGGATAATCTGTAAAAAATCCTTAAAGAGTTACGCCAGTTTAGAAATTTATTTATTTTTGGTGATGAAGGATTTAAACCGCTTGTATCTTAAACGTATTAAAACGTTGAAACATCACTGTGACTCTTGTGGCTTTTGGCTATTAATTTTGTTCACTATTATAAATTCTAAAATAATTATATATATATATATTTCATTACTTTCTAAAAGTTGTGAAACGTAATTTCTTGATAGCAAAGTTTAAAATTATTACGTACTTTTAGTTATATATCTAACCTACCTTTTTATGTACGCAAGTAGTATATATATCCTCTACCTTAACTACTACTACTATAGTTTGTTGTTGAGCGGTGTTTGGGCGTTGTCCGAGTTGGTGGCTATACTCGCTGTGCCCAGCGGTTTCTTTGGCTAATGTGATATTAGGATATTGCTGTGTGCTGTCGACCTTGTCTGGGTCGCTTGATCTCAGCGCTGTTGGAGATGGAAAGTAAGCGTTGTCAATATTGCCTTGGTATACCTTGAGAGATTTGGTTGGGAGTAAAAAAATAAGACTAAAGTAAAAGAAAAAAAACTTATTTTATTGTTAGTAGTAGAGTGATCACACAAATTAATGTTTAAAAGTATTTATAAAGCACATAGAATGATCATTGAGAGAACATTGGTTAACATATTGTATTTTGAGTAAAAGCGATTGGTGTAAAACTGACTCAACTTGAAGAATCCTTTGTCTGAAACGATATCGGTCCAATAAGCTGGTACACCTCCGATCTTCGTAGTTGGAGAAGTAAAACGTAGTGTCAAGGGGATTCGAAAAGGTGAGTTCCTTTTTGTGAGACATGCTGCAAGAGAGCTGGAATAGGTCTGCCGATTGTGAATATGGGGTATTGTATTTAAAGACAAAAATTGAGTAAGAAACATATATTTTGGTCTTAAGCCCTACACATATTTAACAGATCTTGATGAGTTACTTCTGGAGATAAGATGTATCGACCAGTGACGTCTTGGTCTGGTGGAATATCTCCACGTTGTTGTTCGTCCTTTTCTGATCTCTGCTGATCCCTGAAGCGAAGGTATGCGCAAAACGGTGAGTTGTAGTTGTGATCGCCGATGGGATCGTCTCCTTCTTCCCATTTGAAAAGTCTTACTCCGCAATAGACACATTTGGTAGTATCCTTCAAACTGACCATTCTGATGAAGCCTCCTTCGGCAAGATGTTTGGCTGAAGGTGATTTGAGTTTCCAGTCAGTAAATGTTTTCTCCCTCACTGCAGGATCGTCTATGTCTATTAGTTTAGGGTTTTTTGAACACCAATCAGCGAGAATGTGAGCGTTGGACTGTGTGCAGTAGAAACCGGGTGCATACAAATGATGAAACAAACACTGATGTGCTTGTTGTTCATCAATGGGTGGGAGTATTAAAATGTCACTAGAAAGCGGTGGACATCCCAAAGTCTCGAGACTGATCACCGCTCGTTGGTGGTCCAGTATTTCTTCTAAAACTTTTGCCTTCTCATTTGAAGCAGCATAAAGTAGCTGTGTACTACAGCAAATGTCCTGCAGTGCAGGAAGTAGAGATTCATATTCGACACTCCCTGTGTCAAATCCGATGCCGTGATAGTGTTTGCTCAGCCACCTATTATGTCCTTCAAACGCCGAGGCGTACCATTCACCACAGTCAGGTTGAGGTCCAGTATATACTGATGTGCTTGTGTCCTTAGGTAATTTAAATATCCAGTGTTGAGCACATCTAGAAGCCAAGTCCAAAATTGTAAGCTCCTTGATTATAACCTTCTTGTTGTTTCCGACAAAAGCACTGAAATCTATTACTGCCTTAGCAATCATGATTGTGTTGCCCGCACCAACTGTAGGAAAACGTCTGAGTGAACTAACTGGAAGCTGTGGGATATATAGCCTTTCCCCCTCCACACTTACATTATTTTGCGAACCAAATTAGTGGAAGGATCGTATGTGAAAGACTTGTCGTGTATGATTAAACAGTATGCAGTAGTATTGGAGGGAAAAGCTTCACTGGCTTCAAACTCCAAACGAATATCGACCGGAGCAGACCTGAGGGATTCGTTCTGCTTCGAGCAATCAATTACAACTACAGGAGCGTGATTTATGAAACTGCTAACGTTCAAAAGTGGTTGTGAAGGAATATTGTAGTACGATTCCTGGAAACGAGTGTACATATCGTACAAGATTGCGTACCGGTTCTTACTGATATTCAGTTTTAAATCATCATAAGGATAATTTATGGAATTAAGATGAAGCTTAAGATTGGATATCTTACAGTGATCAAAACATGCTGCTGACTTCTTGATGTTGTTTTTGCGCCCTTGCTGGAACGCTACCATAACATGCCTAGGTTTTTCCAGTTGAGAAGCAGTCTTTACTGACCATGACTGTTTATCAGACAAAGGTAGGGAGGGATACTCATAGAGTTCCCAGCTTCTAAATTCTACAGGAATGCTTGTACCCCGTTCCAAATGGCGAAGCAAGGCGATCCTTTGTTTGTCACTCAGTGTAACTTATGGGACTCTCCAACACAGTTTTTCAAGTTTAACCTTAACGTCTTCAGGAGTTGTGTCAGTAGCACTGGCAGCAGTCCACAAAACTGCATTCTTATCGCCTTCGGATCTGATTAGAACCAGTTCATGGCGACAGTTGACAATTACTTTTCTGTAATCTTCTGCAAACCCTAAAAGTTTACTCAGTGGTATGCAAAAACTGAAATTTCCTTCGGAATCTACTACATGTGCTTCTAGTGTTGATGACAATCGGTCAACTGTAGATGGCCAGCCTGAACTCCCTAATCCCTTCAACGAAATCTCGTTTAATGAGGCGTAACCTTTAAGTGTAGATGTTATACCAGGATTTTTTACACGATCGATCTCTACACCATTGATTTCATACCGTATTTCATCGAACAAAAAGGCAAAAGCGTTTGTTGTAAATCCAGTGTTTGCAGGCTTAGCGTTGTCTTTAGTAAGAAGATTCCCTTCGATGTACAAATAGCTCATTGAAGGGAGAACGCACAGATCTTGTTGTTGTATAGGTATTCTAATTTCATCGCTGTTCTGCTAGAAGCATATGGGAAATGAGTGTGGTATTCCATGTGTGATATTGTATCATCAAATGGAACACTTTCCAAAATGTTTAATATATCCATTACTGAAGTACTTGAAATCCCAACGAGCGTAAAAACCGTTGATTAGTACGTGTTAACCGCTTGGGTGGTTGACTAACACTGTTTACCCTTGGCTTGCGGGTGTCCAATAAATAGCCTTTGTTCTCTCTCTGCAGATTAGAAGCACACTTTGAAGGTGTGGGTGGGAAATAAACATAACCCATTGTGATGACTATTTCAATCCTGTGACTCTTCTAATATGTAAACAGGTTGTTATACGTTCACCTCTGAAATCCACCAGTCTTTCGTCCTGATCAACAATCTTAAGCGTAATGTTACTAATGATCTTAGTGGTGATCGGCAGGTAAATGACGGAGTTTGGAACTTCAACCAGCTTATATCCGGGAGGTACAGAGGGAAAAAACTGATAGATGGTGTGCGCTTGTCGATTATTTACGTAGGACCCACTCGGTATATTACACTCCAGTCTTATTGTGTTTATTTTAAAGATATCTACTACGTTCTTTGAGTAAATTTCATTCCCTGGCTCTGCAACTTCCTTTTGGAAACCCAAAAGAGATCCTACAGAGTTTGGTTGAGAGAAATCCACCTGTACAGTGCTCTTCATGGAGGTCTGTAAAGTATTATTGTTAGTCCCTAGGCGTATCCAATACTTTTTCTCAGACGACTGTGGTAATAGCTTAAACTTCTCCCTTATAAAGCTCTCAATATCCTGTACCTCATAAGTGCCGGTAGGGATTTTAATCACTTTCCCATTGTCAAAATGAAACATATTATTGGTTTCATCAATATTAGGTATCGAGTTGTAAGTCTCAAAGCTGAGAAGGCCAATCTCGTACTCACAATTTGGATCCAACTCAACCGGCGGGAAGTAGTCAACAGAGAGTGTAGAACTCCTACCCGAAAGCACAAACGTCAGAGACATGACTGGACGGGAAGGGACTAAAACATCTTATTTATAACAGATATTTATTAGGTTGTAGACAAAAAATATAAACACAAATGCCCACAGTTTTCACTCTTATTGTCTACATCCTGATAAGCAGTCTTGTTGTAGGAGACATAATTCCCCTTCAGATATTTGTGAAGTTCCAATGGTGGTGTAAGATCTCCGTAGCTGTCAAAGTACCTTACAAACTCCCCATTTTTCTTGTAGCAGACCCAATGTGTGCCGTGACCAGTGCTGTCGTCCAAGTTCACTATTGCAGACTCATTTTTCCACGGGCTTCGTGGTAGCCTATCCCGCATAAATACCCCTCTAAAGTGTGGAATCTTTAATTTCCTTGCCCAATACACCAAGTCAAAATCGTATAAAGCACGTTTGGGCAAGAAGTTTATAAGTTTTTTGGTTGCTTCTGGTATGGGGCCATGTAAATTCCGAGTCCCTTTTTGTAAGGTCTAAAAAACAAACCCTTTCCATTGCGTAAAGCGATAGCTTCCATGGTTTCGTTATGTCTCTGCAGCTCTCCCAGGCGTTTCTTTGCATCTTTGGCTTCAGTTATTGATTTAGCCACACCAGCGGCCCCACCTGCCAAGCTACCCAGTGCACTCAAACCTGCGAAAATTGGCAATAACGGCAACACACCTCCTGACTTGGGTAATGCGAGGATGCGTTCTCTACGACGCAAATGGTCAAACGCAGCACGCTTTCCTCTTCGCATGGATTTGATAGCTTGTAGAGCAGACGTGGCGGCCTTTTTCAAACGACGTCTACCTCCATCTTTACTTTCCTTATAAAATTTCAGTCCTGAGCCCTGTACAGCGTCTCTTGCCTGTCGCAATATGTCGGAAAAGGTAAAAGGTTTGGAGGTTAGTTTCTTAGTAGCACTTCTCCTCTTCTTTCTGCAAACGGTCCTTCTACGTTTAGTGGTTGTACCCATTCCAGACTTGGCTTTGCGAGCTCTTCTCCCTCTCTTCACCGTACCCGCACCGAGCTTCAACTTTGCATTCATTGCACTGGCGACGACCCAGGAGGCGAGCTTCTCACCAAACGGTACACCTTTAGAGCTAAAACGTGTCCAAGCTTTGTCAGCAAGAACTCTGTCTGCAGCTTGACGACTAGGAAGATCTTTGTTCTTGCTATAAGCTATGTCGTGTTCTTTACATGCCCGATCCAACAAGTTAATTCCTTGATCCCCACGCTCCAGACGCTTCCTCAAATCTGACCCAGGGCCACAGTACTGATACCCGGGCAAGTGAAGTTCGATAGGCAAAGAGTCTATCCCGCGATTAAGTAGTCCTCGACCTCTCGAGATCCTGATCATACTGAGCTAGTGATATATCACTGAATCCTTATATATCACAGCTGCACTTTGTATGTGACGCTTGTGGTGTAAGGATGAAATTTCAAAAGCAACGTGACACGTTCACTGTGGACAACTCAGTGGACAAACTGATCACCACTGACAGTGAAGTTGAGAAACATGGCAGCCTCCTTCCTCGGTCCATTAGGTCTATTGTGTGTGGACCGTCAAACTGTGGTAAAACCAACTTAATGTTCAGCCTTCTGACTGAACCGAATGGACTAAAATATGCCAACATATATGTGTTTAGTAAATCACTAATGCAACCAAAGTACAAGCTGTTAGAGCAAATAATTAGTAATCTTCCATATATTGGGTACTTTACATTTAACAACAGTGAAGAGGTACCGGATCCAGGAGAGGCAAAACAGGACTCGATAATGATTTTTGACGACGTGGCTTGTGACAAGCAAGATAACATGAGAGCATACTTTAGTATGGGTAGACATAGAAATGTAGACACATTCTATCTCATACAAACCTACACCCGCTTGCCAAAACATCTAATTAGAGATAATGCAAATCTCATAATTCTGTTTAAACAGGATGAGCTCAACTTACATCATGTCTACAAAGATCACGTAAACACCGATATGACGTTTGAAAAATTTAAAACGCTTTGTAGAGCTTGTTGGCAAAAGCAAAAGTATGGATTTGTAACCATCAATAAGGACTGTGAAATAAATAAAGGTCGTTATAGGTGTGGTATAGACACGTTCATTACTGATATATAAGGTCAACTGCTTGCCTTCACATGTTATAACAGTATCAGATTGGCCAAGAGAATGGACGTATATACTAGTGTCCCGACAAGAAAACGCCCTAGGAAGAAGGTTGGTAAAAAATTCAAGCTTAACTTAAAAACCTACCAACGACCACCGAGTAGAGAGCAGGCGATCAAACGAGAACTGCTGAGGTTGACCGATTCCGTTCGAAAGAAGTACAGACAACTAAGGAACAATGCTGAGCATGTAGAACAATTGTTGGAAGCCCAAGCCAAACCGCTTGTAAAACCCCTACAAGAGACTTTGGAAACACGTCTGAATGACTCTTATAGATACATTAAGAAGGAAGAACCGGAAGATGTAAAAAAAGAAAACATTTTAATAGAAAAGATACAAAACGAAGAATGTGAAGTGGATAAGTCAATGGACATGTCTACACAAACACCTTCACCTAGTCAAATACAAAAATACCTTAAACGACTTTCCGGCCCCTCATATAAGGACAAAATAGACTCCACATATGGAGTTAAACTCGATGGGAGAGGTAATATGACCATTGGCAGTTTAAGGATAAAGTTTACCAACTCGCATGTAATTGTAAAAGATCGTAGCTACGAGGCTACACCAGGACTCCTGGAACTTCTTTTCATGCAGGTTCCCGACAAAGCTTCCATTACACAACAAGACCTACAGTCTTATAAGGAGATACTGCAAGCTTCCAACGCCCATCGTCAAATGTATTCCGCAGAAAAACCTATAAACAGCAACAGAGGTAAAAAGTACTCAACTGTTATTTCAGTGCTGTTTCCACCAAAGTACAGTGTGGCAACATCGGCATCACCCTCTGGGAGTGGAATAACTGTAGAAAGCATTGAACCGTATAAAAGCAATGCCAATCTACTGGTAAAACGACTTAAGACCTTAATTCTCTCGAAAGAAGCAGGTCACACAGCTCACAGTGAAGAAATACAATACATAATAGGTTTGTTACAATTAAACGGAATAATAGCTTGACACAATGAGTGACTTATCAACTAAGGAGTCTTTGTCGGCATCCAAGAGAGGAATTGTCAACGAGCTGCATAGACAAGCCAGAAAGAAATTCGTTAGAAGAAAGGTTTTTGTACGCGGTATAGATGATTTGTGGCAAGCCGACCTGATAGAAATGATTCCTTATGCTAGGATAAATGGAGGGAAAAAGTATGTTTTGATGGTGATAGATGCGTTATCAAAATATGCATGGGCAGTGGCGTTAAATAACAAAGCTGGAAAAACGGTTGCATCAGCATTGGAAAGTGTGATTGAAGGAAGCAGTCGGATACCACGCAACATTCAAAGTGATCTCGGCACTGACTTTTACATTAAAGAGGTTAAAACACTAATGAAAAAACATGGTATCAACCACTATAGTACGTATAGTCCATTAAAGGCCTCAATCGTTGAAAGGCTGAACAAAACGATAAAGAACTGGATGTATAAAGAATTTAGCGTACAGGGTAACTACAAGTGGCTAGAATTACTTCCTAAATTGATTAAAAAGTACAATTTTAGGGTGCACAGATCGATAGGTATGAAACCAAAAGACGTCACCAAACAAAATGAACAGTTTTTGGTAAAAAAGTTAAATATGTCTAAGACTAGTAGTGTCGCTAAGTTTAAAGTAAACGACAAAGTGAGGATCTCAAAATATAAAACGTTGTTTGAAAAAGGCTACACTCCAAATTGGAGTACCGAGCTTTTTAAAGTAGTTCGTGTACGTCAGTCATCTCCCCCTGTATACTACTTACAAGACGAAGAAGGAAACGATATAAAGGGCGCATTTTACGAGCCTGAACTACAAAAAACTAACTATCCCAACACATTTCTTGTTGAAAAAGTACTCAGACGTAAAGGAAACAAAATATACGTAAAGTGGTTGGGATTTCCATCTCGGTTCAACTCTTGGGTATAGTAAAAACGAGCTACACAAACTAACTAGGACGTCTGACGGGATCAAGATTTATGTCAAACGCCTTGGTTTTCCCTTAGTGGGTTTAAATAGGCTAATATCATGTTCGTTTCACCATTCTGGTTTGGATATTGTTATGATAAACATATATTGTACAAGCTATGATCAGAAGACACGTTATAGACAAGTTTGGACACTCTTTGTATCAAGAACAGAAGCGTCACTTATCTGATGATGAAGATGACGATGCGTATGTGTTGAGTGATGATGGAACCAAGAGGTTCAGAGCTGCAGTGGATCCTGACGTATCACGTCAAAAAGTGTCTAAAGGTTATCTAAATCGTTTCTATGTGAACAAAGACGATTTGAAAGAGGTAGAAGGAAAGTTAAAGACATTTGCTGTTAGCCTCGAAGAGCTAAATCAAGCAGTTAAGGATGTAAAAAAATCAATAGTCTCCATAGAGGAATCTATTAAGACCGACCTAAACGACATAAAGGAAAAACAGGTATCCTATCACGATAGACTAAACAACTTACAAGAATCGGATAAGAAATCATCTAAATTAATTACAGCGTTGGATGATAAGCTCAAGACGCTACAAGACTCGGATGAAAAAACGTCTACATCTTTAGTATCTTTGGATGATAAGCTCAAGAAGCTGAAAGACTCAGATGAGAAAACGTCTACACGTTTGATATCTTTGGATAAAAAAATCAAAAAGCTACATGAATCAGACGAGAAAACTTCTGCATCGTTAGTATCTTTGGATGATAAGCTCAGGAAACTACAAGACTCGGATGAAAAAACGTCTGCATCTTTAGTATCTTTGGATAAAAAAATCAAAAAGCTACACGAATCAGACGGGAAAACATCTGAATCGTTGGTATCTTTAGAAGAAGAGATAAAGAAACTGCAAGAATCAGATGAGAAAACATCAAAATTATTAGGAACCTATGATAGAAGGATAAACACGTTGGATGAATCAGATGTCAAAACTTTAAAATTGCTTACAAATATTGATGCAAAGCTCACTGTATTACTTACGACACCAAAATTATCTCTCTCTTAAAATATCCGCACGCGCGCGCGACCTGTCTAGACTTGTTTTCAGTTCAGTGGATTTATCCTTGACGCCATCTGCATCGCAAGGTCGATGATCGTACCTGTCCAGACCTGCACTCCGTATAAAACCTAGAACTGGTTTGCTGGTTTAGCCAGTATGGAAGCGTCAGTGAAGCGGTCGGCACCAGTTCCGCGTAAAGATCTTTCGCGAGTGAAACGTAAACGTACTAAAGCTCCGCCTGCTTTACCAGTGCATAATGTAATATACTCCGATGTAAATACTATGGACATTGACCAGCTTCTTGCATCTTTAACTGGTGAGACTCTACAAGACGTATCTGATTCCGTACACACAACAGCAGGTGCGGTCGAAACAAATTACTATACCCGCGAGTGCAGTCAAAATGTCAACGCAGTGGAAGAGGATTACGGTGCAAAGGATGTGGAAGAGTACCGGCCGGAACAACCGTCAATTCAGAAAACACCATCCAACTCGTCAACAACAAAATCTACCACACGTGCTAGGTCGAGCCAGGTTTTTCGCCAGAAAGATCATCAAGGTAATCTACATGCCTCAATTTTGCCACAACTGCCGCCGCCGCCGCCGCCGCCCCCTCAACATTCGCAACAACTATTACCATCAGCAGCTAAGTTATCTTCATTACCAGCCTCAACGTCGTCTTCAGTGTCATATACGTCTTCGCCGTCAGCACCGACAACATCTGTGGTGAGTCACTCTCATAGTATACACCAGCCACACAAAGCAGCTGTGCGTTCTGATCAGCAGCCTAACTCATGGGAACCACATCTTTTACTTAGACAGATTTATAAAGTTGCAAACCAGGCTCATGCAGCTGTTGGTCTCGATTCAATTAAAGACTTTTCTCCCTCTATTTGTTTGGTAAATAATCAAACCTCAATTGAATTGACATTTGAAGATCTTTTGAGTCTGCAAAGCTCTACAGTTCACCACTCTATCGACAAGTTTTACTCCGATGAAACTCCATTCAATCCGTTCTATCTACATACAGTCATATTAGAACAAAGACCAAATGGATTAGTATCATTTTGTAACTATCGTCTGAGAAACAAGCCGGTTAATCACAATTTGAATTCCGTTACACTTTCAAGACCTTCAAGTGAATCTGATATCATTCGACAGACTCCCAGAGTGGTTCTTCAAAATGATGGATGGATCTCTTTAAAACGGTTGTTCCCATCCCTTGAGAGCTACTTTAATATCCTACTTGAAATAAACCCAACTGTGCAGTTTCTGATCTCTCGTTACACACGGTATTTTACCAAACACTATAAGGTAATGGCTCTACTTTCTTCAAACACTACAAATGACTTAGCTTCAATGTCATTGGACAAACAACTCGTTCGCCACATTACAAGTGATTTGCCACGATTACTTTCTGACTTGAATGAAAGAAGGTTGCCTGCAGAGCAGAGACTCAAGATTTTTGGTATGAACGGACGGCACTTAGAACATCGATGTTGCCGTGGATTGATAGCGAGGTTCGACGATTCTGTGTAGCAAACATTATAGAGGCTGTATTAGAGAACATGAAGTATTTGTCAAAATGGTAAATATATAATTGGTGTATTGAATGTATCTTATTGTAATATATATTTTTACTGTAAACTTTTGCTCCTTTATTTATCTCCTTTACCTTTAGCTAAGGTACAACAACAATATAATAGATGTCAATTTACTTGATGAGTCAGGTATACAGTGGTAAAACACTCATTGATTTTGTTAACAAAGATTACTTTACTTGAACAGCTGGTCAAGATCTAATTATTTATGACACAAGACGTAAGCCTGTGTTGTCAAGACCCACTTAGTAAGGTGTATTAAAGTACAAGAGAATTCTTTTCTTCTTTTTTATTTGAAATATTAGTACAGATGTATATATACAAAGGTCATATACAGTTGACAGAACCAACAGTTCAACATAGTTGCAATATTCAATACAAGATGATAAAAGCAAAAAGAAGTTTAAAAAATAAATACTGAACGATCACAAGTATAGAGTATGTTTGACTCTAAATAACCATAGTTTACACATTTAAATATTCTAGTTAATCCGTTTAATTTTAAATAAATACATAGAAAACAAAGTTGAACACAAAACATAGTTACAATATTCAATAAAACATTAGATGATAAAACAAGAAAAGACATAACAACTACAATATATGGACTATGTTGAGTCAATTTTACACAAAGCACATGAAAAAATTCAATTGTTAATCTGTTATATTTTACACAGAACATAAAGTTGACAGGGTATTTAAAACATACAATATTTAAGTTAATCTTTACAAAAATACTTAGAATAAAAAATTAATAAAAAAAATTTAAACCCTCAGAGAAGACAAACATCGATCCACAGGTTGTCAACCGTGTGATCATAAATCTAATAAGGTCTGTAAATTTCAACTCGCTCGAAAGAGTCGACAATTGATTCGTCACCATCACTGTCGTTGTCCCAGTCGTGTACATGGGTATGTTCTGTACATGAATCCAAACTGTACAACTGGAACAACGGTGATAGTACGCAATAATCGCACCAACTGCTTTCTTGCCTTAGAATATCTCTTACGAACCCACTGGGATCGACACCAAAGTGATGTACTGTACTAAAGAATCGCCAATTCAAGGACTGCCAGTGTTCTTCATAATCGTCAAGTGGATCGGAGGGTTCACACGTTTTTATAAAACACCTTTTACATAAACGGTACGTACTAGTGTTACCTATAATATGCTCGTAGTATTCAAAAAATACATGGCCTTTATCTGAATACGATGGCCAAAACTCTGGGTGAACCCTACTGTGATGATGGGTCACCATAAGAAACTCATACTTGTCTAGTTGGTTAAAATTCAAGTATCGGTATTCAAATTGTCTGCGACTAAATGGAAGACAATATCTCTGAGACATCCAAATGTGTTTGAGTCTCTTACAAACATCGCGTTTTATTGAGTTTGGCAGTATCGATAGTATTTCTAATTCATCGAGACTATCTATATTATTTATACTATCTATGGCTAGACAAGTCGACGTAAGAGTTAAATCATATAAAGTCATCGTCGTTGTTTTCATTGCTGTCCTCCTCAGCAGTAGGTTCTTCCGCGATCGTCCTAAGTTTATAATGCCCGTAGGGAAGCGTGTTGATTCGGTCATTAGTAATTACTCTCTTGTTGTCTGAAGCGGACAGAGATAGTTTAACAACTGTTTTCGTTGTAATCCTGAATAGCCGGCTTTGGATTAGATTGAATTCGGCTTTTTCCGGTTCAAATCCTTCGAACAATGTTCTTTTATAGTCTTCAAACGATAGGTAACGTTTCACGTAGGATGATTTTATACCCTTTGCTTTTTTAGAAGTGAACTCTATTTCACTTTCATCCGACCCGTAGCGATAAATGTACATTTTAGAACGTAGACCGACGTACTCTTGAATTTGTTTTCCTAAACGCGATTCGTCTTTGAAACAACCGATTTTACCTTTGTTTGTGTCGTCTTTGAGCGGATGTCCTACAGGATATACTGACATATCCAGGTATGCAGCAAGTGTGGGCTGTTTTAATACTTGGAAAAGATCGCGATCAGTGGTCAAGTGCAGCAGATAACTATCTGTGTCTGTGTACTGCAGCCTTAACTCTTTGTCTGTAAAGTGGTTACAAAGTACGTCGTAGTAGAACTGATACATGTGTACTTTGGACAAGTCAAGCACACACATTCCTGCATAGATAGGAGCGTTGAGGATCACCGTTTTTCTTTGCATGTACACAAGTACGATGTTTTGGTCGATTATAACATGTTCCACGAATTGAGGGTTCCGAATAAGCTTTTGCAATGTACTGTCTTTAGTTACAATTCTGACGTCGCGGTGGTTACGCTTGTTCATAAGCAACCTTCCGTAGTTCGCATTATTCATCAATTTGAATATGCTTTTGTAGAACTCGTTTGTCGACTTTGCTCTCATTTCCGCGTTAAAGTCTACAAACTTTTTCATAAAAGGTGATTGTGAAAACGAGATTGCTCTGTGGACCTTTGTTACAATCAATCCCAGTTTAACGGCCTGTTGAAACACGGAATAATGAGCTACATATTTCGTTTTATCTTTTAGTGTCGCAAGCAGCTTTTTGTCCTTACTTCCCGGGGGTGCTTCTAGCTCAGGCAATGGCGGAAGGTACTGCAAACGATCGTGAACATTATCAGGGACTTTAAGATCACACTCTAGTATGTATCCGGTTGGATTATCCGAAGGGACACTGGACCAGTCTAGGTTTTCGGGTGACTCTACAAACTGAAAGTGTCCAGTTGGAAGGTATTTGCTTTGGGATGCGCCATATAAGTTTATGGCATCAAGCATAAGAAGCCAGCTCTGCTTTTCATTGGGATCGTAGTCAGCGGTATTGATTAAATGAGGGTTGTTTGCTTTGGCATAGCGGGTCACACATTGGACTAACCCACCTCGTATGCCACTTTCAATCATCAGTAACATATCAGGATCGGTAAGTAACTCAAGGGTTACACGTGTCATACGCAGCATCGCTTTGTAGGCAAGTCCAGGTGCGGTGTACATATGACAACAGTCGATCTTGTACGCTTCCAAACACGTTTTCCTAAATGATGTCAGAACGTCTGCAAGAAGGCAGACGTCAAGTTTCAAGTAAAAATCATGGAAATATCCAAAGGTTTCCATTTTTAATTTTTCCCAAACTTCCATCGCAAATGTGTAATCTTCCACCGAACACGGTTCGTTATTGAGTTTGTCATAAAATGCATCACGGTTTGGTAAGCTTATTTCATCAAATACTTTTGCTGACGTTACATAACTATAAGGATAAACCCCTTTACGTCGGATGAGATTTAAATTTTCAGTGGGTACGAGTTTCGACGATTCTACGAGTTCATTTTCTGACAAGGTGTCGGCCAGTTTTGCCAGACTCAAAGACATCAGTCTAAAGGAATCAAGAAAGCGCAGCCACATACGACCCACTCGGACTGATATCGATATGTACTTATCGTTTGTACAAGGGATAACCTTTACTTCACAGTCTGGGACTGATGATAAGCTTTTTATGATAAAATTACCATCGTAATTCGACATGTTGTGACAATACACCGGGATGTAGTTTATGGTAGAGCTACGTAAATTGCATTTACTGCAGATCACGTGTCTCATGTTACCCGATATATGACAGTGGTCTAAGACCCTGACACAGGTGCTGTCATTGAAAGCACGATCACACAGCTCGCAAGCCATGGTTGATTCGAAGCGCTCCGTCTCTTGAGCTGTTAGTGGTTTGACCGGTTCGAAACGCGTATAAAGTTGTTCGACACTCGCTGCAATTTGTTGCATATGAAACATAAACGACTGAGCAGCATTGGGACTACGGTGTACCTGCGGCTCCGTACTGATTCCTACTTCGTGCAATTTCTCGTCAGGTAGTGTTGACTTTACTAAGGTAGCATAGGAATTGGGTTCGTGACATTCGAATGAACGATCAGAGCCTACTATTGGTACAAGAGTAGCTTCAAAGTCGGCAATAACAATGACCGGCACCGGGATTTGATTTTCAAACTCCTCGTATTTTAATAGGTTTTCACCTTCCTTTGGTAGGCGAGTGTTTGCGAGTTTAAATTTTTTACAAAGTCGTAGGTGCTCTTCGAGCCATGACTTTGGATCCGGTTTACATTTTCGAACCTCACGGTGCGTCGAACACCGTTTGCAAATTACGATCTGATTGTGTCCGGCAGCCACTTGTGGACGTATCAGTTTGGAAAAATTAGATATATAAACATAGTGAGCGTTTTCGGCTGACTCGCGATACAATAATAAATCTATGTGGTCCTGTTTCTCATCAACTACCCGTAGTGGTGTTATATCACAGCCTGGAGCTGTTTCGAAAACATTTACCGAGGTATTGGGATTATTCAATTCAAACTTTGCGATTGACGACACTGTCACAGGAAATTTTATTCCCTCAAAGTTGTATACGTGCTCATAGTCAACGAACGATTCTTCAGTCAAGACTGAATTTACATCTACGTTCGGGAGGTGTTTCACTAGTACACTATATTTAAAACATTTAGAGTCTGTATTACGAACATTGATTGTGGCTTTCCTTTGTGTTATACGTTTTGGCAGTACTGTGTATGCTTTCCCAGTGGGTTTCTTAAAAGTAAACCTACTTACTCTAAGCGTTAGCGTTGACGGATGGTCCAGTGTCCATCCAGACCCCTTCCCTTCGAATTCAGACTCCTCAGTGAGTAGCTTGGCACCGTCTTGGGCGAGAATGTCTTGGAGATCATCGCTGCCGCCGTAGACTGTCCTGGTAGATGTTTTGAAGTTGAATTCTTCTTGCGTTCCTTCATGTTGATGGTTGAAGACTGACAACACCACCATGTTGTATTTGAGACTGGGCGATGTTTTAAACTCTTCTCGAAGCAGTTTCTCAGCAACCGGAAGTGCAACACTCAGGAACGCTTTCGTGTCACGGTAGTAAGCGTTGGGATTGTCAATGATAAAATCCCGACAACTTAGTAGACCTCTTTTCATGTACCATTTTAATCGAGGTGGTGTTCCAGACTGCTGTGATGTGGTGGCGCTCTGTCGAGTCGTATGTAGTTGGACGTTTGTAGACGTTTCTGGAGTTTGTAGTCGAGAGGTTGGAGGCACAGCTGCAGACTCCTCGAATCTCTCAGCAAGTGGTGGGCTGCTGTTCCGTAGCTTCTTTCCTCTAGAAGACGGATGAGCAACGTCCTCATCAGAAGACGATGTAGATAGAGTATGTTTCCTACCCTTGCTGAATTTTTTTGAATACACTTTAGTAGCAAGACACATTTGCTGGTGTCTCGCAAACGCTTTCACTGATATAAAATATGCTTCATGACAAATGGAACATTCTATAAACTCCATCATAAAAGAACATTTAACACACCGAGTCACACACACAAACACCGAGCACACAGATGTTACTACTACTCTGAGCACTGAGCGAATGAGTGCTGATCACAGAATGCTGAGGGTATTTATGTCGGGGTGTACCCTTGACACATGGTCGTCCTTAACCTGAATCGTACATTGTCATTGACCCATTTTAAGGGTTGTCCTCAACCCCCTTTTGTGTCCTCGACCTATTAGTGGATCAACTTCCTAGACCTCGAAGTTTGCATATAAACACGTTGAGGATTACTGGAGTACTCATTCTACTCTTGGTACTCGTACTCAACGAACCTTCCACACGCTGGTGAGTAGCAGTTGTTTGTCTCTCTTGATTACTAATTACTACTTTATTTCAGCTCTATTTTTTTAAAAAGGTTTTCGTAAGAATTAACGATAGTTGTTTATGAACTGCCACAGTCTTTTGCAAATTGTGCTGGCAGTTGTAAGAGGCATTTTTCCAATTACTGCCTACAGTTTTTATCATGTTTACTGCGCGGCTCGGTTTTATTTGTAGGTTTTAGCGTGGTTTTGTGTATACATACGTTTTTTATAAACAGAAGCTGAAGCGTGTACAAGTTTTGTGAGTTTGACCATTTTATGATGCATGCTAAACTTTATTTGGTTTACAGACCTCTTGTTTTCTGGTTTCTAGTTACACTACACTACTTTTGGGTTGTGAAAGTAACAATAACAGTAAACAGCAGTACATTTATTTTTATTTGAATAAATCGATAATCTCGTTATCGTCTATACTATTATATCCTGACGACGATGATAATGACGACATCAATTCGTCAAGCTCTTCTGTCAATTCATCATCGTCGTCAGGTATCACAATTGGCGACGGCATACGTGGTGGTGCTGCTGTAGAGGTGTGTGGTGTGTGTGATGGCTCAGCAGTGTCTGAGCGTGGCTGCAGCGGGGGGGAATTGAGTATGGAGCAGAGCATCAAACATTGTTTTTTTGTAGGCGGGCCCTGTCCCTCTGTCGGTCTCTTTCCCCCACGGTATCGAACCAGTGATTCGTGGCGCATAGCCGCCGCCATTCTTCCAGCTGTAACAGATTGTTTAGTTTAGAGTACAGTTTGTCAAATCGGCGTTTTACTGTGGATATTGGTGTGTCTTGGTTTACAAGTGTTGTATGAGTTTTAACTATAACATTGACAAAATAGTTTATCTGGTTTACAAAGAATATTACCGTTCACTGCCTAGTTGTATTTTTAACATCAAATACTTTGTGGTTTTGGCTGGAGTTTTGATAGTCGGTGGGAAAATAGTAGTTACGCCTTGATCAGATTTATAATATTACTGTCATTCGTCTGGCAAGTTTACCGTAGTGCTGGATCGTAGGTTTCTTAGGAAGGTTGTTATTTTCACATATTTACTTTGACTACGTTTGTTAATCTTCAACTGCTCAAGTGTTATTCGGACAATACTACAATAGTATACTTCATAGCTAGGGCCAAAAATTAGGTTTTACCAGCTCGAGATATTTTTAAGTTTGAGACGAAGTCGGGAAGGAAGGTTGTTATTTTCTCGTATTTACTTTGACTACGTTTGTTAATCTTCAACTGCTCAAGTGTTATTCGGACAATACTACAATAGTATATTTCATAGCTAGGGCTAAAAATTGGGTTTTACCAGCTCGAGATATTTTTAAGTTTGAGACGAAGTCGGGAAATCGATCGAGTGCTGCAAAACCATTTCGGTCCGTGGTACGAACGCTATTTTTCACCACACCCTATTACCACTTTTCACGACTATAGCCAACACAACTACAACTTGTTATGTTAAGAAATAATTTCAGGAATCAGCAAAAATAAAAGTTGTTGCTAGGCAACGGTGATAATAACACAATTCTATTGCAATGCTATGGATTTTGATTGTGTAAAATGCGAGGGCGTTGGAGTGCGACCATGTTGGATTTTTACCTCCATAAGAACAATGTTAAACTTAAACCCAGATATCTCACTTATTTGCCAATATAAAATTGTGAACTATGTTTCAAATTAAAGGCATATTTGATACACATCATTATTGCGGGAGACTTTTTAACAAAAGTAAAGGGATTTCTAGGAATATAGAATACAAAACCTATATATTCATCAATTTATTTTAGCTTTGCTAGGACGTTATAGAAGAAACTATTCCGCAAACATGATCCGAAATGTTATTAAGATTAAAATAAAATATATTTCAAATCATTAAGTCAAACAGTAACAAAAAATATGCTTTTAAGTGAAGGCATGTTCCGCACATTTCAATAGGAAATTGCCACTGGTTTGCATGCGCTCTCCTGGCATCGTTAGTGTCAGCGAAGATTTTTATTCTGACTCCAACGCCCTCTTGCCACCCTATAAAAACCTGCTCGGTCCCCAAATTACGATGACAGCTGGCTAGCAAAACGTAACTTTCAGCCCGTATGTAATACAGCCAAAAACATAGTGTGGTGAAATCTCAATTTAGCGTACTAGATAAATAAACCCCGGTCTCCAAACACAAAACAGCGGCAAGTGACACGATCGCAGCACTAACAGGATTATATGTTTCAGAACCATGTCTGCTGATCTCCGTACAAAACTGAACAAGCTAGTGGTTGTCGAGGGACCCTCTAGAATCGCAATGACCGAACTTACAAACCCTGCTGGCTACACAATTACAGCGGCACGATTACACAGCCACGCACAGTACGGGATTAGCGTTATTCTAGAGGTATTAGTGGACAACATAGTGAGGATGGTGTTTCTTCCAAAACGGTTCGGACAAACTCTGTCCCAATCGGATGTAGATACGCTGGGTAACGGGACATACAAAGTTAAATGTACCGGCATCACCAACCGCTCTCCAAATGTTGTAATATTTCAATGAGAAAATATAGACACATATTAACAGACATTTGTTATTATTCCACTACCTTATTTACCTGGTGAATAGCTGGTGACGTCTTCTACCACTTCGTACGTCTTTGAAGGTACAACATCGAAGTGGCGTCGAAGCTTCGCCAGAGCTTCCCTCCCCTCGGCGATGGACTCGAACTCAAACAAGACGTTGAAGATCATGTTTCAAACTGATGTTAAGTTTGGAGTACTTAGTCTTTATACTATCGGCTCCACTCACCGGCCATAACCCGAATTGCAGTTTTCGGTTACCTTGAACTGCACACACCTTGGACTAATAACCGCATTGCAGCTGCACTTGACATTACACAACGGATCCGCTAACCCACTGACTACACAAGGTCGCCGCACCGGTTCGCGGCCACTGCAATATCCTAATATCACATTAGCCAAAGAAACCGCTGGGCACAGCGAGTATAGCCACCAACTCGGACAACGCCCAAACACCGCTCAACAACAAACTATAGTAGTAGTAGTTAAGGTAGAGGATATATATACTACTTACGCAATTTGAATTATTGTTGAATTTTTCCACAAGGTAACGAAGAAACTTATTTTGTTCTATCTAGTGCTAATGTAAATGATGTTCACATAAAAAATCGAAAAAAAAACAATGAACAATAGCGTGTGGATGAAAAATCTACTTGGACGACCTTGGGATTTTAATGTGAGCACTTTAACTGCTTGGCCGCCTAGACGATTTGAAACTATAAGCGTGATTTATTTATTATAAAAGAAATATTGATTCTGATCAATCTTTTTATCACTAAGCTTAAGCAAGATAATATAGAATTTAAGGGGAGTAATAAATGCCTATGAATTGGTTATAGTTATTTATAGACATGGATATTTATATGTTTGTGGAAATAAAGCAACAATAACAGTAAGGTTACAAGATTTTCACTTTGGTTCCAGACAATGCGAGAAGTTTAAATTGTATCTGTGTTGTTACTGAAGTTGTTGTTATTATGGAACAAATTTGCTCGGAAATGGGGCTTAAGACATTCCATTTCTCTTAAACTGCATTTCGTATACATAATAAGTAATTTCATACATTTATTGCAAATATACTGTCAACTTTAAAAATATTCCAATGCTTAATACATTTTTATTTTATCATTACAGATACGGAATAACAATAAGGGGTTTTTTTATTTAAACCCCAACCCAACAGGTAAAATTCGTTGGTAATTTCTTTCACCTTAAATCCCTTTTAGATTCATAAAAGCCACGTTTCGATCAAGGTGTAGGCCTATTATGCGTCATACCAGTAGCGGCGTATGTTTAAGCTTCCGTTATTACATTTTAAGCCTCTTAAACAATGTTTGTTGTTGTCATTTCTTTGTTGTATCAACTTTAATTCCTTTGTCTTCTTTTCAAGCATCATAAAATTAACGTTATATTATGTACGAGATTATTTATTAGTTATATAAAGCGGTTATAAATTCAAAACACACTTTTGTAAAACGTCTTAGAATGTTATTAAAATTGTTTGCTAAGAAAAAACAAACTCTTTTACAGGTATCAGTATTATCCAAATATATTAGGTAACTAACTAATTTACCCTATAGTAAATATTTCATAGTTTACTTTTCTTTATTTGTTGTATAACAATTAAAAATATTGAACGATAAATCCCCAAACAAATGCACAAAACAGTAACCCAAGGTTAATGAATAATTATTTCAAATGGAATTTTGCAACATTTACAACAACATTTATTATTTATAAATGGTGTAAAAAGGTGGTTTTATATTTATATAAGACCCCATAAATACTGCATACTCAAGTAATAGCAATTTACCAAATGGTTATTACAATAAACTAAACCAAACAACTATATGTTTATTTAAAAGCAATATAAACCAGTCTCATTACCCAGATAATTATGTCTTTAGATATGCAAGCAAAAGACTGAACAGTTCTTGATCCAAACTAATGCGTTAAGTAATCATATTAATTAACAATCGACGTAAGAGTGTAGGATTTTTTTTTTCAGTGACATCTCATACCAAATTGTAATAGAAACTAAAATTAACCTAAAATTAAGTTTCTGCTTTGCTTGTAAGGTTGGCAAGCTTGTTTTCTTGATCGGTTTTGTACGTGCCAACGTAGAGGAACGTGTCTTCTCAACTGTTTTGCTTTGCTTCTTCACCTCTGAAATTGGAAACAAAGACTTATGGGCTGAGGAAATGTTTAAAACCGAAAATATTAAATTCATTTAGGATTAAATTTAATACAGTTATAGGATGTGTCATAATACAAACCGCAGCTTATAGTGACTAACGTGTATTTTTGAAATTATAAATTTTATATGGTAATTCAGTAAACTTACGAAATAGTAGACAGTTAAATCATCGACATAAATATAATTCTATGGTATAATATTGTTAAATAAAAATAATAAACAGGCCTTGAGATGTACGCTGTTCCAAATAACTAACTTAAAAAATAATTTTAACTATAACATATTTTTAATACATGCCTTCTCTGTAATTTAAAAACCCATTTCACAATTGAATAAAATTATCATTGGAGCTTATACTTTCGGTTACATTTAAACTTGTAGCTAAAATTACTTAAATCTATACTTATTTAATACGCAAGCAGGATTTTTGTGACAATTACTCCTCCGAAACTACTGAACCGATTGACATGTTTTTGGTGTCATTGGAAAGAGCGTAACGTGAAGTTGTGCAGGAAACTTTTTGTTTAGGTAAATAATTAGAGAGTGAGGCCCTGGGACCCTTTAAAGTTTCTTATTTCTCCATAAGGATAACATGGGAGATAATTTTTATTTACAGAAACATATGATGTTACTTGAAAATAGTCAAAGTCTACTACATAATAATTGCTGTGTATTATGACTCTTAATGTATACTACATTTCAATCAAGGATTGTGTACCTTAAAGTTTACCCATAATGGATCTTACTACTTTATTTTAATGCTGGGAATAGTAAAATTTAGTTGAGAATAAGTTAACATGATTTAGAAAACTTTGCTATAATAATTTATGTATTTAAAATCACAAATCTTTGACATTATTAATTCATTTGAAACTAAACAGCTGATCGACTAATCAAACAAATCATCTAGCCTAGACTTCATGTGAATAATGTTATTACACAAAACTAGATTTTTTTTTACCAATAACTTGATTCTTTTTTTACTTGTGGGTGTATTTTGAGTTTGCAGAAAGCACCAAGCCAAGTAACTTTTATCTAATTTTCTGTATAAACTAACAGTATTAATGAATTACTACATGAACTTGACAAGCCAGGTAATTAATTGTCAGTATACCAAGGGGAAGAAGAGTGGGTCCTCGAAAACAGACGAAGGCGGAGTCACCCATCTAGAAAACTCTGACCAGGGTAATCTTTCTGAAGGTAACTTTATGACTAAAATCGTAGTATTCATGGAAGTGCTTTTGTGATAAAAACATTGTTTTTTTAGTGTTTATTTTTAAAAGTGTGCTTTCTTCAAAGCAGCATTTTATGACCCTCAAAATAAGCTATATACCTATTGGTTGGATATAATAAAATGTTTTGTTAAATGTGTTTTAAAAATCTTAAAAAAAAACTACCCTATAGCCTTGCTCGCCGCCTATAACAAACTTGAACTTGGAACACTTATTAATTTACTAAATATAATACACATACATCTAGAAAATGGCTGGACTGCTCCTCTTCAAAGGCTTTATGATTACTGTATTTAATTTTCGACGTCGAGTCAATATATAACACGATGAATTTTTTTTCTAAATTCCTACGTTATTTTGCGGCGCATTGAGCCGCACAGGTTCACTAGTATATTTTAATTTATGTAATGATTACAATGATTTTCCTAACTCTAAAATTTAATTGTTAAAACATGTTTTAGAACAAACTCTGCTAATCTCGACTATTATGAAAAACTTGTAAATTCAATGCAGAAAGTTAAAGGCCGAAATCATGGCTTGACAAGCTTGCTGGCAGTTACATGTAATGTCCAAAGTTTGGTTGTAAAGTGACGAAAGTGTATGGTTTCTTGTGCCCAGTCTCGAGCTAAATGCAGATTTTAGTAAATAATTTCAATGTCCTTATAGTATAATATTTAACTGACATGTTTCGTAGTTATTCAACACATTAACCATTATCTCACATTGAAAAGACGTTGAAATTAATTGTTGAATAAACAAGTGTTAATACCGGTAAGATTAGAATAAGGGAGCCTTAACAATTAATTAAAGGAGGTTTTAGCTTATTGTTGTTATTCCAATAGCTCAGGTTATTTTAGGCTACGCTTATTTATATGCTACAAAAAATTAAGCTATGTTATGTTATGTAAGACAGGTCGAAGTTTGTTAAAATAAGTAGTTTAACTTTGTTAGCTGGGGTAGTGTAGTTATTTTTTAAATAAATTATCTACTGTTTAACCTTTTACCCTTCTTTATGAACTGCATGTTGTACGTGAACCTAATCATTCAAAGCCAAGTGTTTATCTGGTAGAATAAGAAAATTATAAATAGTGAGTAGTGGCACCGAACCCCAAGCCCACGGCATCTTAGTCTGTTATTCAATGTCCGTTTCAATACTGACTAAAGAACTAAATCACCTAATGCACTTTTATCAAATAGACTACTTCTTTATTCTATGATTGTGGCCTTTAGACTATTCTAAATTACAATCAGCTCTAGAAGGAAAGACTGGTAATGTAGGTATGGCATAGAAATCATTCTACCTGAAATTGATTAACAAGAAGCAATTACATACGTTCTACAGGTTGTTGAACAATCAAAGCAGATTCCATCATGTATACTAATTCGGAAATCTCTTAAAAAAAGGTTTTTTATTGTGAAAAACAAATTATGAAGCTGGATGCAAAACATCATCCTCATTCAAATGCTAAACAAAAGGTTAAGAGTAATTTGCTATGAAATCCCGCAGTGTAAACCGACGAAACAGAAGAATATAAAAGACTCAACTCGAAAATACAGTAAGCCTGCATGGCATAAATGTGGCTTATAGTAGTCTTTATGCAGCTTTTTCGTTTGTTTGTTGAAAGCATTTTATAATATACATAATGAATTTACATCTCTTTAACATCAAGTCAATAGTCTAAATGTGTTTTTAACCTAGAACAAATATAAAAACAAAATTACGTTTATTCTTTGGATTCAGCATGTTTCCTTTACAAGTAGAATGCGACATTTCTAGTGTTGTAGGCAATAATACACATTCCCTTGTAAACCATCCCCACTGAGGTATGCGGAAATGTACGTTATGTGTTATACAATATTTATTACACTTTTAAATTACAGACATAAAAAGATGTTGAAAAATCACCTAAATATTCTTTACAACGGATGTACAACGGATTATCGTATAATTTTTTTTGTTATTTTCATTCAAACCAATTTTATAATACTGACCAAACCATACGATATATTGAATTAACATCTCAACTTATACAAACCTAAATTACGTGACATATACAATACACAATACACAATATACAATACACAATTCACAATACACAATACACAATACACAATACACAATACACAATACATATAGCGTTATCAGACTAGGAATAAACTTTGAACAATATTTTTCAGATTGGACCGCATAATGTGTAGTCTACGTGCAACCAATACCAATATCAAATACCCCCGCCGCAGCAAACCTACCGACTAAGCGAATTTCCATTTGTCTGAATTGATTTTCAGTTAAATATATTTTAATAACATTAGGTTTAACGAGTACCTAGGTTTGCTGCTACAAGGAAACTAATAAAGTGTGTTTTTGAGTAAAATATTGATAGCTTAGTACAAAATAAATAAATTTGCCAAGTTTGATCAAAATATATCCACAAACAAGCAAACTACAACATTTGACAATATTTTCCATAAGAATAACATGGGAATTTTAAATTTACAATTTTTTAATTTTCTCCGTTACTAATAATCGAACAAAAATACTTGTATATACTAAATTATTTGTTTTTTTAAGCTCTTTAATAAGGTCTAAAGAGAAATCGGGAAATTTTTTGTTTTGAGGGTCAAAAGTGAGAAAAACCAATTTTTACCCCATAAAACCCCCCGTAAAGCCCCGTTCCCATGGTCCGATCGTGCTGGTTCGCGAACTCATTCAAGTTTATCCCGCTTTACACCTTTAAACCAAATTTCATCAAAATCGGACACAAAATACTCAAGTTATCGCGTTCACGGACGTATATATATATATATATATATATATATATAAGTATATATATATATATATTTATAAGTCTATATATATATATAAGTCTATATATATATATATATATATATAAAAATTTGAACGAATGGTGTTTTTGGCCTCTGGGGACATCAAAATGAAAAAGTAAATCAGTCCCGGGTCTAGGTCTTACCGTGCCACCTACGGTAATAGCTACTTCCCTATAGGGAAATTCGCTAAAAATTATACTGAACAGTGTTGAGAAGTTTTTTTTTACGTTATTGCAATATGTTATTATTAAATAAAATGTTTTAAGTCCAAACAAAATTACAACTTAAGGGTTTTATTTAAATTTAAACCTGATCAGTATTATATTTCTTCTATTTCTTCTTGGTAAATGGTTGTCAAACATGCGTAAGAAAATACCAAAGGGAATTTCAATTAGTGTGATGTTTGTTCACTGGACCGTCTCTAATGCTTGACAAATGGTTCTGGGCTCTTTTAATTGTGGTCAGCCTATCTGTAGTAGCTTTGCTTTCTGTTTGCTTTATCTTAAGATATCTACAAAGATAAATATTTAAATTATAAATAATGTTTTCCCTCAAATAGGCTACACCAAAAATTTATAATGTCTAAAATAGGCTAAAGCTAATTTCATAATAATTTACACAAGCCCGTGAAAAACTTGCAGAGTATAAATGCCCTTCTGAAGAGGCAAACTAAATAAAATAACACTGTAGTAATACGGATAAATATAGACACATCATTGATGGATAATTTAACAAAATACCACATGTTACGATTGTTTAAGAGACGCAGTTTCTATTGTAGACATGAGTGGTTTATTCTTTACATAGCCTACATTACGTGCAAACGATTACGTTACTAACGATAGTAACAAGAATAAATACAATTTTTTTCAAAAATTTTATATAAAACCGCGTAAAAAATGTGATACATTTAAGAGCATTAATATTAAAAATATAATTTAAAGAAATGTTTTCATTTATTGTTAAAAAAATATATCTAAGTAACATAAGTTAAATTAAAAAAGAAATGGATCATCCTCTGTTAAATGGTCTCTACTATAGTACTTACGATGTTGATGTAAATACATTTTTAGTACAGTAGTACTATAAACACCAATAAAATTTAATTAACACAAAGCAACAACCAATAAAAATTATGTCAACCCAAAAATTATTTAAAAAATTGCATGTTTATCAAACGAAAACATAATTTAGAAAGTTTCAAACTGCAACAAGAGAAAAATAGTATTGTCATAACAAAAGTTTTACTATCTGCACCAATTTAAACTTTTCCACATTCCCCTTGTCTCTAGGATATGACCCAGCAAGATTGACTATTGTTCTCTTTATTGTTTTCCTACAAAAGTGCATCAACCTTTTCATCTTGTTTGTAGCTTATTATTTTTTTTATAGCAGTAATGCAAAATGTACCCTTTTCTTAGTATAATACATCAAATAGTTTTTAATTGGCCAAAAATATCAACCGTATAAATATATAATTTTTTATTACAGTATTTTACATGCACATATAGAAAATAAATTATTCTAATAAAATATTTTGTATATACTTATTTTTTTTTATTCAAACATGTTTGTAACTAATTATTAACAAAACCAGTTCATTATGTGTGAAATGTACTTAATTTCACAATATTTTTACAAGTAAATTGTTGTAATTTTATTTTTATAATACCTAAACTTCCTCTAAAGAATTAATTAAACTATAAAATTTATCGTATCGTTATAATTTTAACTTAATAAATTATGCATTCATTACATTAACCCGTTTTAACTGTAATTGAAAGTCATCTACAGAGGTCACATCTATTTTCTAGATTGTAAGATTATATTTCTTAAATCCAACCTATAATTCTATATGATTTAACCAACACATATTTACAGTTCAGTAAGTAAAACTAAAAACACACCGGCAACGTTTGAGCACAGGATGTTTGATTTACGTATTCCTATAGGGTATATAAGGGGTCTGTAATCTAATATACGTCAGTTCTTATTCAAAAGACACGTCAGATATGCCCTAGTCCCTCGGAGTAATACGTTGCCTTGAATGGGTGAGATCTTTTATTTTATATCAATAGTTTAAGCATAGACATTTAAAACTTTTTTAACTTCAAAAATTATTGATAACTTAGTGAACATATTATTTTACAGTTTAAAGTCATATAAGTTATGAAACAATATAATCACTACTATGTTTACAGAACTGTATAGAGTATTAAAACTTTACTGAATGGAAGTAGTATATCAAACTATAAATATAAGCACGACGCACGTTTTTAACTAAAGAAGTCCAGTGATATAAGCCTGACAAGTGAGTTTCACTGGGAATTTCAATTAGAGCAATGTTTGTCTGCTGGACTGTCACTAATGCTTGACAAATGGAACTGGATGATGTTTAATGAGGTTGGATTCTGTTATTTCAGCAAACAAAATAAAGTCAACTGATTATGTCAAATGCTGTTAGTTATTGATGAGCTTCTTAATGAATTCCTAATTGTACTTCAGTCACCTACCTATACATGTGTACTTCCGGTCCACCCTTGACTTCCAGTACGGATAAAATTCATCATGTTAAATTATAAGAGTAACTCCTGTTAAAAAGAAAACAAATTAAAACAAGGGATAATATTCTTCCGCAGTTTGTAGTAGTTATGCAACAGTTAAATAGTAGTTTACCCTGAAGATGGGTAGCAGCTACACATTCGAAACTTCGGCCTCTAGTTTAGCTTATTATTATTATTATTATTATTATAACGACGCTGTCATCACCCAAAAACCTAGACTTGTCAAATTAGGAAAATGTTTTTACGTTGATAAAATGGCGTTTCCTCAAAACAAAAGTGACATGTGACAAAAAATCGATGCGTAGTTTGTTATTAGATATTATTAAATAAGATTATGGGTTCTCTATCATACATAAGGTCGTTTATTTATTTGGACTCAGCCTTTGACTGATTTAGCATTGGGAAAATATTTATCAAGCCGGACAATCTTGAGGGATGACAGTAGAAGGCGATATTTCACCAGAGAATGACCACCTACCAAGTTGTCACTTTTAGTTGGGCCTCCACTCCATCTTTTGTTATAAGAAAACTTTCCTAAGAGAGGCTAGATGGCATTTTTCTTACAAGTTTGAAACTTAACAATATCTTCTATCGATAAACTTCACTTGTTTATGATATGGATTACTTTCGCAGAAAACACAATGAGTAAAAATAAGTATAAATAGGAAATTTAAGCCTAGGATTTTCATTACTAGGATACAGTAGCACTAAAAGGTATATTGGATGACGAATTCATAATTGTATTTCACTAACCCGTGTTCCTGATAGTAAGTGAATTGCAGTTCCTATTAATAGCAGTGTGTTAAAAAGAAGTTTGAAATCCTTATAAGTTTCTATATAGCAAAGGAAATATTTATTTCTTGAGCTACGTAATAGTAATTTAACAAAACTGTGAAGCAGAATTGAATCGGTAAACAAGTGTTTCATAAGTATTTCATTGTAAGAATGTAATTTTTAACATTGATTATCGGATTACAATCAATCCAACAGTTAGGTTAATCGTAATATTAAAACATACCTCATAATTAATATTTATGTTAATCATTATGTATTTCTTTTCATTTTCACGCAGGTTATAAGTTAAGTGAATATAACGTTATGTCAAACCAAATTTAATTCGTGAAACAAAATTAGTTATAAGAGGATTATATTACAAAGTGAAGAGTACTAAGCTTCTAATTACAAGTTGACTTAATAAAACATCTTCCACGACTGCAGCTATTTCATCAAGGGAAGTTTTATTGTTTTACTGTTGTAAGGCTTGAGGATTATTTTGTATTTTAATCTTAGATTTCTACAGAATTTTACAGTATTTTTTCAGATATCTTTAGATATTCCCATCTACTCAGTCCTTTTTATTTAAAGGTTAACTTAAATACGTTTGTATTTAGGTTGCAAATAGAACGTGGTAAAAAAAACACACTGAATATAACCGGAAATTGATTTATTACAACAAATAAACTAGTAGGACAAATGAATGTGTTTTTTTTTATTTTTTTTTTATACAGTACTAGATGTGTAAACTCCATCAACGGCTAAGTAAATTTTCCCTTACGGATATGCACCGTTGTTTTTATTAAGTTTAATTAGTTTACAATGACCGTTGTGTATTTAAATAATTTTTTTTTGCAAGAGCATTATATTCAATCAAAACGTTGGTTATATAACTATGGAACAACTGGCTTTAACTCATAGCGTAAAACTAATCTGAATAAAGCGTTTAGTTTTTAGCTATAGCTGACTGTTTTACCAAACTTATTTTTCGAATAACAATTAATTATTAGCTGTTATAAATGACTCGTATGATTATTTAGTTGCAGTAATAGTTTAATAATTACCTAACTAATTGGTCAATGAATTAATGTATGGCTTTTGGCTTAGAGAGATAACTCTGATATAGATATCCTTTACACCCTCTTATTGTATTTCTTGTTATGCTGAAATACGTTTTAGGTTCCGAGCCTCCTTGTCACATTATTAAAAAATCTATCAAATCTATCAGTAATTGGTGTAAAAAAAAACCTAGGCCGTGGGACAGAAATTCTTTAAAGTTAAACCAGCCGCACTCCTGTATTCCTACTCTACTTTATTCTAAGACTAAGCTTTACTTACACAACAAGTATAATGTACAGGTGAAAAGCCATCCATCATACGGATTAACCTTTTAGCAAAAATTGTTAAGGGCAAAAGTAAACAATGAAATTTAAGAGAGAATGTTTAAAAATAAGATTACAGCGCCGACAAACATATTTACAAAGACTGAAAAAGCAATAAGAAAGGATTACTTTGAAACACTGTGAGATAATATGTAAAAAATCGTAAAAAAATTAAGCCAGTTAAGAAAATGTATTTATCTTTGGTGGTGAAGGTTTTAAACCGCTTGTATCCTAAACGCATTAAAACGTTGAAACATCCCTGTGACTCTAGTGGATTTTGGCTATTAATTTTTTTCTTTATTATAAATTCTAAAATAATTAAATATATTTTTCATTAGTTTCTAAAAGTTGTGAAACGTAATTTCTTGATAGCAAAGTTTAAAATTATTACGTACTTTTAGTTATATATCTAACCTACCTTTTTATGTACGCAATTTGAATTATTGTTGAATTTTTCCACAAGGTAACGAAGAAACTTATTTTGTTCTATCTAGTGCTAATGTAAATGATGTTCACATAAAAAATCGAAAAAAACCAATGAACAATAGCGTGTGGATGAAAAATCTACTTGGACGACCTTGGGATTTTAATGTGAGCACTTTATACTGATTCTTATATTGTTTGTTAAAAAAAATCCAGCAAATTTAGTTATAGTATGTAAGAAGCAAAATTGATTTATTTTAATTGTTTGTAGTGGTAACATTGTTTCTTTTTTCATTTCCCTCACTAAGTTTGATTTCATTCATAATTCTGTATCTCATGGCAGGCAAATCTCGTAGACATTGTAAGTACAAAATATTATTATCCATTATAATCTAGGAAAGTTAAATCTGAAATTAAAATTTGTTTTAAAAATACAATTGAACATGGATATGGGAAAATAATATTCACTGTTGGTTAACCTCAAATACATATTATGTTAAATTAGGTTATAAGTATGTTAACTTGCAAAAAGCATTGTACATTGTACGAAAGAAAATGGTAATTGAAATTTATATTTAGAATAGTTATATTAGTAATATTTATGCATTTGTATATTTTTTTACAGACGAGTTCCTGTATTAAAATAGAGCTCTACGGAAGGCCATCATAAAGTAAGACTGTTTCAATTAAATAATTAGGTATTTAGGGCTGAGATACAGAGGTATAATTTAACTAAAGGAAAAGTATATATTTGTTATGATTTCATTTATTTTGTTAATAAAATGTCAGTGTTATACATGAAAATGAAATGGCTTCTTTTTAACTTAGGCTGATTCCTATTGAAGTTATATAGTTCTGTAGTATAAATCATTACATTTATACTTTTATTGGACCTTACGAGTATAACTTTAACTGCTTGGCCACCTAGACGATTTGAAACTATAAGCGTGATTTATTTATTATAAAAGAAATATTGATTCTGATTAATCTTTTTATCACTAAGCTTAAGCAAGATAATATAGAATTTAAGGAGAGTAATAAATGCCTATGAATTGATTATAGTTATTTATAGACATGGATATTTATATGTTTGTGGAAATAAAGCAACAATAACAGTAAGGTTACAAGATTTTCACTTTGGTTCCAGACAATGCGAGAAGTTTCAATTGCATCTGTGTTGTTACTGAAGTTGTTGTTATTATGAAACAAATTTGCTCTGAAATGGGGCTTAAGATATTATTTTGATCTTAAACTGAAATTCATATACATAATAATAATTTTCATACATCAAGTGCAAATATACAGTAATCTTTAAAAATATTGCAATGCTTATTCAATTTAGTATTTTATCATTACAGATTCGGAATAACAATAAGGGATTTTCTTATTTTAAACCCATCCCAACAGATTAATACTTAACAACAGGTAAATTTTGTTTGTAATTTCTTTAACCTCAAAACCCTTTTAGATTAATAAAAGCCATGTTTCGCGATCAAGGTGTATTATGCGTCAGACCAGTAGCAGCGTATGTTTAAGCTTCCGTTATTACATTCTAAGCCTCTTAAACAACGTTTGTTTTGTAATTTCTTTTATGTATCAACTTAAAGTTCTTTGTCTTCTTTTCAAGCATCACAAAATTAACGCTATATTTTGTACCAGGTAACTATTTAGTTATTTAAAGCGGTTAAAAATTCAAAACACATTTTTGTAAAACGTCTTGGAATTTAATTATAATTTTTTGCTTAGAAAAACAAACTCTTTCACAGGTATCAGTATTATCCAAATATATTAGGTAACTAATTAATTTACCTTATAGCAAATATTTCATAGTTTACTTTTCTTTATTTGTTTTATTACAATTAAAAGTATTGAACGAAAAATCCCAAAATAAATTCACAAAACAGTAACTCACGGTTAATAAATATTGATTTCAAATGGAATTTTGCAACATTTACAACAACATTTATCATTTATAAATGGTGTATAAAAAGGTGGTTTTATATTTATATGGGACCCCATAAATACAGCATACTCAAGTAATAGCAATTTACCAAACGGTAATTACAATAAACTAAACCAAACAACTATGCGTTTGTTAAAAACCAATATAAACTAGTCTCATTACCCAGATAATTATGTCTTTAGATATGCAAGCAAAAGTCTGAAAATTTATTGATCCCAACTAATGTGTTTGGTAATCAAATTAATTAACAATCGACGTAAGAGTGTAGGATTTTTTCAGTGACATCTCATGCCAAATTGTTATAGAAACTAAAATTAACCTAAAATTAAGTTCCTGCTCAGCTTGTAAGGTTGGCAAACTTGTTTTCTTGATCGGTTTTGTACGTGCCAACGTAGAGGAACGTGTCTTCTTAACAGTTTTGTTTTCTTCTTCACCTCTGAAATTGGAAACAAAGATTTATGGGTTAAGGAAATATTTAAAATCAATAATATTAAATGAATTTAAGATGAAATGTAATATAGTTATAATAGGATATGTCTTAATGCAAACCGCAGCTTATAGGGACTAACCTGTATTTTTTAAATTATAAATTGTATATGGTAATCCAAAAACGTATTATATGGTCGATGAGTAAATCCTCAACATGAATATAATTCTACGATGTGATGTTGTTCAATAATAATAATAAACAGTAAAAGGCCTTATGCTGGTATAAATAACTAACTTAGCAATTAATTTTAAATAAAACATCCGAAATCATGTAAGCCTCCTTTACAAAGTACATATTGAATTAAATTTATCAACGGAGCTTACTCTTTCTGTTACATTTGAACTTGTAGCTAAAATTACTTAAATATATTTTAATTTATGTAATGAATTACAAGTTAAAACGTGTTTTTAGAACAAACTCCGCAACTCTCAATCATTATGAAACCCTTGTAAATTAAATGCAGAAAGTTAAATGCCACAATCATGGCTTGGCAAGCTTGCTGGCAGTTACATGTAATGTCCAAAGTTTAGTTGTAAAGTGACGAAAGTGTATGGTTTCTGGTGTTCAAACTTGAGCTAAATGTAAATGTCAGTCAATCATTTTAAAAGCTGTATAGTATAATATTACACAATCTACTTCACAACTACTCAACACAATTAACATAATCCCGAATCGAAAATACATTAAAACGATTTGTTGAATAGTTTTAGTAAACTATTTTTTATACCGGTTAGATTAGGTTAAGGTAGCCTTATATAAGAAGAGGTTAGGTTTAGCTAAGTCTTGTTAATTACAATAGGACACGTGATTTTTGGTAAGGTTTAATTATATACAAAAAATATTTAGTTATGTTATTTTGTGTAAGACCGACACTTAAGGTCCAAAGGTTGTTTATATATTTTATAGCTTCTGATTTGGGTTAAGGGGTATATTTTTTACTTTCTCTCCTCATGCATAGTTTATGGATAAAGTAGTATTATTTTCGTCAATATTTTCAAATTTAAGTTTTGGGTAGAAATGTCTGTTTTAGGTCTCCCTAAACCAAAAAGTAAGTTTTAAAGTGATTTCTGTTCGTGTGTGGATGTGTATCGAGCTACAGAATACACAGGTATTCCGATTACGACTAAACTTTGTCTTTTGATACCAGTTTATGTTGTTTCTAGTTTTTATTAATTTCTTTCTGAAATGTTATAACTTGTGACTTGTTTACACATAAGATAATAGAAAAATCTTACTTTTAAAAACATATGTCCCTCTAATTTGATTACAATATTTGGAAATGGTTCTTTTAATTCCAAACGTAACTGTACAACTATCGCAGTAAAAATTACTATTTAAAGTTACTGTAACTTTGATTCTACCCATACCTACTCCCACCGCTGACATTGAGGAATTTTACAAGATAATTGGAGAAAGTATGTGTCAAGGCTTATTTAAACCTTGCATTTACACGCACACAAGAGACACAGGTATGTGGATGTAACCTATCATTTAAATCCAAGTGTTTATCTGGTAGAGTAAAATATTTCTAAATAATAAGTAGTGGTGCCGGACTCCAACCCCACGGCATCTTAGTCTTGTACTTGAAGTCCGTTGGGATACTGACTAAATAACCAAATCACCTGATGCACTTTTTTCAAATACAGTATTACTTTATTCTATGTTTGTGGCCTTTGGAATACTTTTAATTTTACAATCATGTCCGTAAGGTAAGACTGGTAATGTAAATATAACATACAAGCAACTGTACCTAAATTTGATGTACCAGAAGCAATTACAAACGTTCTACAAGTTGATGACCAATCAAGGCAGATTCCGTTACTTTTACAGTTTTGGAAATTTCCAAAAGAAGTTTATTATTGTGTCAAACAAGTTAAGAAGCTGGATTTAAAACATCAACTTCATTCAAATGCCAAACAAAAGGTTGAGGGTCATTTACTTTGAAACCCCGAAATGTAAAACAACTTTAACAATAGAATATAAAAGACCGTTCTGGAAAATGCAATAATTCTGCATAGTATAAATGTGGCTTACAGTAGTTTTTATGTGGCTTTGTTTGGTGTTTGTTCATTGCACACAGTTTATTAAATTGTCATAATGAAATATTTCACTATACGGTTAAATGTATAATACTAATTATTGCCTATTTGTTTATTAAAGGAATATATAATTTTGAATTTTTGAAACTGCAGCGAGAGAAAATCAGTACTGCCATAACAAGAATTGCAATATCTGCACCAATTTAAACTTTTGCACATTCCCCTTGTCTCTAGGATATGACCCAGCAAGATTGACTATTGTTCCTTTATTGTTTTCCTACAAAAGTGCATCAACCCTTTTATTTTGTTTGTAGCTTGTTATTTATTTTCTTTAAATAGCAGTTAAAATGCGAATTGTACCCTTATTACACATAAAATAGTTTCTAATTAGGTAATATAAAGTGTAAACGTATATAATTTAATATTAGAGTATTTTACATGCACATATTGAAAACCAAAGTTATTGTAATAAAATATATTTCATTTATGTATTTTTTATAAGGTGATTGTAATTATGTAATAATGTATTATAACAGTGCATTGTGTGTGAAATGTGCTTAATTTCGCATTTGCTTTACGAGTAAAGTGTTGTGATATCATTTCTGTTACCTTTTCACTTTCTCTAAGGAATACTTCATTTTAGAAGGATTTGTTCAGTGTATTTCTATTATTTATATGTATTTATTACGTAAATCCGTATACACTGTAATTGAAAGGTATCTATAGTCACGCAGAGTCTCTAGATTGTAAGTTACTATTTCCTAAATCGATCCTATCATTTGAAATTACTGAACAAACACATCTACAGTACAGTAAGAAAAGACAAAAAGCACACCGGCAATGTTTGACCGCAGGATATTTGATTTACGTATTCCTAGAGGGTACATAAGAGGTATGTAATCTAATATACGTCAGTTCTTATTCAAAAGACACGTCAGATATGCCCTAGTCCCTCAGAGTAATACGTCGCCTTGAATGGGTGAGATCGTTTATTTTATATCAATAGTTTAAGCATAGACATTTAAAACTTCAATTACTTCGAAAATTAATGATAACTTAGTGAACATATCATTTTACAGTTTAAAGTTATATAAGCTATGAAACAATACAACCACTACTATGTTTATAGAACTTTCTACAGTATTATAGTTTTAGTGAAGGGAAATAGTTAATTTAACTTTAAATATAAACACGACGCACGTTTTTAACTAAAGAAGCCCAGTGATATAAGCCTGACAAGTGAGTTTCACTGGGAATTTCAATTAGAGCAATGTTTGTCTGCTGGACTGTCACTAATGCTTGACAAATGGAACTGGCTGATGTTTAATGAGGTTGGATTCTGCTAGTTCAGCAACCAAAATAAAGTCAACTGATTATGTCAAATGCTGTTAGTTATTGATGAGCTTGTTAATGAATACCTAATTGTACTTCAATCACCTACCTATACATGTGTACTTCCGGTCCATCCTGGACTTCCGGTATGGATCAAACTCATGATGTCAAATTATATGTGTAAAACAAATTAGAACAAGAGAAGATTATTTTTCGTGAAACATGTAAGCATACATAAGTACTGTATCTAGCTATGCAAGAGCTGAATGGTAGTTCGTCCTAAAGATGACTGATACGCACTTCAAACATCGGCCTCTAGTTTAGATTATTAAATGGCACAGTCACCACCCGAAAACCTAGATTTTACAATGAGGAAAAAGTTGTTGGTGTTGATTTTACAATAGTATTATCTCAAAACACAAGTAATATGTTACAAAAAAGCTTTGCATTGTTTGTTATTGCATGTTATTGGATGTTCTCTATGATGTATAATGGTTTATATTTTTTAAATTTAACCTTGGAAAAACATTTCTTCTCAAACCTGACAATCTTGAGGGATGACAGTAAAAGGCAATATTTTACCAGAGAATGACCGGCTACCAAGTTGTCACTTTTAGTTGGGCCTCCACTCCATCTTTTGTTATAAGAAAACTTTTCTAAGAGAGGCTGAATGGCATTTTTCTTACAAGTTTGAAACTTAACAATATCTTCTATCGATAAACTTCACGTGTTTACTATATGGATTAATTTGGCAGAAAAAACAATTAGTAAAAATAAGTGTAAATAGGAAATTCAAGTCTATTTTTCATTACTAGGATACAGTACCATTAACAGGTACATTGGATGATGAGTTCATAATTGTATTTCACTAACCCGTGTTCCTGATAGTAAGTGAATTGTAGTTCCTATTAACAGTACTTTGTTAATAAGGTGTTTGCAATTTTCATAAGTTTCAAGATCACATCGGAATATTTATTCTTGAATACGTTACTGGACAAATCATACGATATATTAAATTTACATCTCGACTTTAACAAACCTAAACTACGTGACACATACAATACACAATACACATAGCGTTACTATACTAGGAACAAACTTTAAACATTATTTTTCAAATTAAACCGCATAATGTGTAGTCTACAATCAATGCCGAAAAATCATACTAAAAAGTTTATTTAAAAGGGTTTTTTTACTATTGCAATGTCTTTGTTATTAAATAAAAAAAAATCCAAAACAAAAGTACATCTAAACTTAAATTTAAACCTGATTAAAATTATTTGTCTGGACTTAAATTTCTTGTTGGTAAATGGTTGTCGAACATGCGTAAGAAAATACCAAAGGGAATTTCAATTAGTGTGATGTTTGTTCACTGGACTGTCACTAATACTTGACAAATGGTTCTGGGCTCTTTTAATTGTGGTCAGCCTTTCTGTAGTAGCTTTGCTCTCTGTTTGCTTTATCTTAAGATATCTACAAAGCAAAATATTTAAATTATAAATAATGTTTTCCCTCAAATACATCAGAAATTTATGGTGTCTAAAATAGGTTGAAGCTAATTTCATAATAATTTACACAAACCAGAGAAAAACTTGCAGAGTATAAATGCCCATCTGAATAGGCAAACGTAATAAAATTAAACTGTAAAAACACGGATAAATATAAAATTGTCATTGAAAGATAATTTTAAAAATATCTTCATTTTTATGTTGTTTGTTGTTGTTCCGGATCGGTATGACATACAATATAAGGTTAAATTACATGTGTCTGCCAGTCGATCCTTATGTGCTGTATCCTATTACTAGGATTACTATTACTATTTAATAGGACACAGCGCATAGGATCGACTGGCGGACACAGGTAATTTAACCTTTTATTGTAAAAAAAACCGCATGTTACTATTGTTTAAGAGACCATGTTTCTATTGTAGAAATGAGTGATTTATTCTTTACATACAATACGTGCAATGTTACTAACAATAGTAACAAGAAATAAATTTAACTTTCCTAAAAATAATATAAATCTACGTAAAAATGTAATACATTAAAGAGCTTTATTAATAAAAATTTTAAATAATTATTTTCATGTATTGTAAAAAAATATATTGAAGTAACATAATGTTAAATTAACAAGAAAAATTATTTAGCATCCTCAATAAAAACAGGGTCTCTGCTATAGTACTTATAATGTTGATGTAAATACATTATTAGTAGTACTATAAACACGATATGATTTAATTTACACAAAGCTACAAAAAATGAAAATTATACTAACCCGAACGCTATTAAAACGATGATGCATTATTGAAAATGCATCTTTATCAAACGAAAACATAATTTAGAAAGTTTGAAACTGCAGCAAGAGAAAAGGAGTATTGTCATAACAGAAATTGCACTATCTGCACCAATTTAAACTTTTGCACATTCCCCTTGTCTGACGGATATGACCCAGCAAGATTGACTATTGTTCTCTTTATTGTTTTCCTACAAAAGTGTATCAACCTTTTCATTTTGTTTGTAGCTTATTATTTTATTTATAGGAGGAATGCAAAATGTACCCTTAACTTAATATAATGTATCAAATAGTTTTTAATTGGCCAAAAATATCAACCGTATGAATCTATAATTAATTTGGTATTACAGTATTTTACATGCACATATAGAAATTCAATTATTCTATTAAAACATAGTATATTGTAGAACATAGAATATTGTAACTAATTATTAACAAAACCAGTTCATATGAGTGAAATTTACTTAATTTCACAATTAGTTTACAAGTGTTGTGATTTTATTTCTATAATACTTAAACTTCCTCTGAGAAATTAATTAAACTATAACGACTTATCGTATTGTTATAATTTTAACCTAATAAAATATGCATTCATTACATTAACCCGTTTTAACTATAATTGAAAGGCATCTACAGGAGTAACACCTAGTTTCTAGATTGTAAGTTACTATTTCCTAAATCGATCCTATCATTTGAAATTACTGAACAAACACATCTACAGTACAGTAAGAAAAAACAAAAACACACCGGTAACGTTTGAGTGCAGAATATTTTATTTGCGTATTCATAGATGGTACATAAAGGGTTTGTAATCTAATATACGTCAGTTCTTATTCAAATAACACGTCAGATATGCCCTAGCCCTTAGGGATAATACGTTGCCTTCAATTGGTGAGATATGTTTTATTTTGTATCAATAGTTTAGGCATATTTTTATAATTTAGTGAAAATATCAATTTAGAGTTTAAAATTGTAAAGCTATGAAATAATATAATTACAACTAGGTTTATAGCATTTTGTAGACCATTAATTAAAACTTAAGTGAATGGAAATAATAAATCAAACTGCAAATATAAGTTCGACACGCGTTTTTAAAATAAAGAAGCCTAGTGATATAAGCCTGACAAGTGAATTCAATGGGAATTTCAATTAGAGCAATGTTTGTCTGCTGGACTGTCACTAATGCTTGACAAATGGAACTGGCTGATGTTTAATGAGGTTGGATTCTGTTATGTCAGCAAACAAAATAATTGATAATGTTATATTTTCTAAATTATTGACGAAGTTGTTAATTAATTCATAATTAATTGTATTTCAATCACCTCCCTCAACATGTTACTTCCGGTTCAACCTTGACCTCAAGTATGGATCAAATTCATCATATTAAATTATAAGTGTAACTGCTGTTTCATGCAAACAAATTAAACCAAGGAATAGGCTCCCTTACAGTTTGTAGTTAAGCAACAGTTGAATAGTAGTTTGCCTTGAAGATGGTTGGCTGCTACACATCCGAAACGCCGCCGGCTTCTAGCTTAGCTTGTTATTATCATTAGGCAAGCATGTTTTCTATTCACCCAAGCCAATCTGTAATGTTTGTTATTAAATGTTATACAATAAGATTGGATGTCCACTATTATGCTTAAGGGTTTAATTTTTTGAATTTAGCTTTGGGAAAATATTTCTCAAGCCGGACAATATTGAGGGATGACAGTAGAAGGAGATATTTCACCAGAGAACGACCACCTACCAAGTTGTCACTTTTAGTTGGGCCTCCACTCCATCTTTTGTTATAAGAAAACTTGCCAACAGCAAGACTAGATGATATTATTCTTACAAGTTTGGGACTTAACAATTTCCTAAGTCTGTAATGTTAACAATCTGTAAAGTTGTACTGAAAAGCTGGTGTACCAGACAAAACGATGAATAAGATATTTTTTTATTTATCTTCTATCGAAACGCTACGTGTTTATGATATGGATTAAATTTGCAGATTAATTTTACTCAATGCAGAGAAGATTATTACAGTTTTCAATTAATTTTTATATTCATTACTAATATACAGTACTCTTTACAATGAAAAGGTATTTTAAAGAATTAACCCATTTTTTTACTTGTGTTCCTGATGATAAGTAAATTGTAGTTCCTATTAATAGTAGTGAGTTAAAAAGAAGTTTGAAACCTTCATAAGTTTCGATTGCAACGGAATATTTATTTCTTGAATACGTTTTAGTAATTTAACACAACTGTGAAGCAGAATTAAATCAGTAAACAAGTGTTTCATAAGTATTTCGTTGTAAGAATGTAATTTTTAACATTGATTATCTGATAACAATCAATCCAAAAGTGTCGATAACTTTAACAATAAAACATACCTCATAATTAATTATAATGTTAATAGTTATATAAACTTTTTTCTTTTTTATACACGTTTGTAAGCTAAGTGAATATAACGTAATTTCAAACGAAATTTAATTTTTGAAACAAAATTAATTATAAGAGGATTATATTACAAAGTGAAGAGTACTAAGCTTCTAATTACAAGTTGACTTAATAAAACGTCTTCCACGACTGCAGCTATCTTATGAAGCAAAGTTTTATTGTTTTACAATTGTAAGCCTTGAGGATTATTTTGTATTTTAATCTCAGATTTCTATGCCCATCTACTCAGTCCTTTTTAAAGGTTAACTTTGTATTCAGGTTGCAAATAGAACGTGGTAAAAAAACACACTGAATATAACCGGAAATTGCTTTATTACAACAAATAAACTAATAGGACAAATGAATGTGGTTTTTTATTTTATTTGTTATACAGTACTAGGTGTGTAAACATCATCAACGGCTTAGTAAATTTTCCCTATCGGATATGCACCGTTGTTTTTATTAAGTTTAATTATTTTACATTGACCATTGTGTATTTAAATGATTTTTTTTTGTAATGGCATTATGTTCAATCAAAACGTTGGTTATATAACTATGGAACAACTGGTTTTAACTCATAGCCTAAAACTAATCTGAATAGAGCGTTCAGTTTTTAGCTATAGCTGACTGTTTTACCAAACTTATTTTTCGAATAACAATTAATTATTAGCTGTTATAGATTACTCGTATGATTATTTAGTTGCATTAATAGTTGAATAATTACCTAACTAATTGGTCAATAAATTAATGTATTGCTTTTGGATTAGAGATATAACCTTGACATAGATATCCTTTACCTACATTTCTTCATTTAATTGTTATTTTGATATATTTTTTAGGTTCCGAACGTCCTAGTCACTGTATTAACAAAAAGGTAAAAACTATTATAGTGACTAGCGTTAAATTAACCCATTGTACTAGGCCTGGGACCATTATAAATGCCTTCAAATCTAAACCAGCTGCATTTCTATACTCTGCTCGAGGCATATGCTTTACCTAAAATAATAACTAAAATGCACAGGCGAAAAACCTTCTCTCATACGGATTAACTTTTTTATCAAAAGATGCTAAGGCGCAAAAGTAAACGATGCAATGTAAGAGAGAATATTTTAAAACATTTTACAACGCTGGCAAACATATTTAACATAGTTACAAAGACTTAAAAAGAAATAAGAACGGTTTACTTTAAAATACTGTGAGATAATCTGTAAAAAGTCCTAAAAGAGGTACGTCAGTTTCTTTATCTTTGGTGATGAAGGATTCAAACCGCTTGTATTAACGTATCAAAACATTGAAACTTTGCTGTGGTGGATTGGTGGATTTTTGCTCTTCTTTTTTCTCTATTATAAATTCTAAAATAATAGTTATTATTTATTATTAGTTTCTAAAAATGTGTGAAAGGTTGTTTCTGGATAGCAAGGTATAGAGTTATTACTTTTAGTTCTATGTTTAACCTATCTTTTCAAATTATATCTATGTACACAATATAAATTAATAATGTTTGTCATGAGTGAACGTTTGTGATTCTAATCTATTTAGTACCAATGTAAATAACGTTAGCATGTTTTATCAAAAACAACCAATGAAAAACAGCGTTGGGATCCAGAATCGACTTGGACGGATATAGACCTAAAATCTCCTTCGGCAACTGATCCCTCAATATCAAGTACTGTAACAGCTCGGCTGCTCAGTCAACAATTTTGAACAATTTAAGGGTGGTTTATTTATCATAAGATATGGAATCTGAGCTATCTTGTTATCATAGAGATTAAGCAAAAAAGTGTATTGAATTTAAAATTCGTTGAAAAGAAAATTGGAAGTTTATAAATTAACTATAACTTTTGTCATAACTTTTGAGAGTACGTTATCCTAAAAATTTAAATTGTTTTAGAAATAAAGCAACAATATCAGTAAGGTTACAAGATTTTCACTTTGGGTTCCGACAATGGAAGAAGTTTAAATTGTATCGGTGTTGTTACTGAAGTTGTTGTTATTATGGAACAATTTTGCTCTGGAATGAGGTTCAAGACATTATGCTGCTCTTAAAATGCATTTGGCATTAATAATAAGTAGGCTACTTTCATATCTCATTTACAAATATACTGTCATCTTTAAAAACTGTTAAGTAAGTTTCAAGAAAATGTTATTATTTCTTGTACTGTATATAATTTATGCATTTGTATTTGCCGCCGACAGAGAGAGAGTAGGGGTTTTCAATTGAACCTAGTGGGGTCAGCACAATGCCCATTGGTGAACTTGGCGGAAGGATATTTTTGCGAAGTTTTAGCGTCGCATCAGGACGCTTGCCGAGTCTGTTGGTTGCCGGGTTTAACTAACACATGCCACTCTGACATAATTCATTTTTTCTGCCATTGCGGATTTCGCTCTCATAGTTTAATTCTCTATTATTGCCACTCGGATTAGTCCGTGGCCCCTTTATGCAGTACTCATAACATTTTCACCTCTTTAAATTAAATCAATTTTATTAACCAGTGTAAAGTCAGTTTTAGCAGTGAATCCTCCCATTCCATTCTACCGCGGTCATAGGAACTTCTTGTGAGCGCTCATTTTGGCTGTATGGACTTTTAAACGTGCGTTATTTTGTCATCAAGATCAAGACACCAACATAAGAAGATAGTGTCAAGTGTTGTGCCTTCGTCTTGAGGACATTCTACCATCTACCATCGCAACTCGAAACCCATGTTTCGATCAAGGTGTATTATACTTCAGACCGGTAGCGGCGTATGTTTAATCATCCGTTATTACATTTTAAGCCTCTTAAACAATGTTTGTTGTTGTCATTTCTTTGTTGTATCAACTTAAAGTTCTTTGTCTTCTTTTCAAGCATCACAAAATTGACGCTATATTTTGTACCAGGTAACTAATTAGTTACTTAAAGCGGTTATAAATTCAAAACACATTTTTGTAAAACGTCTTAAAATTTAATTATAATTTTTTGCTAAGAAAAACAAACTCTTTCACAGGTATCGGTATTATCCAAGTATATTAGGTCACTAATTTAGCCTATGGCAAATATTCCATTATTTTTTTCTCCATTTGTTGTATAACAATTAAAACTATTAAACGAGGAATTCCAAAATTTAATCCTAAATCCTTAATCCTAAAAAATTAATCTAAAATTTAAACGTAGCACAGAACAGTAACTCAACAATAGTTAATAATTATTTCAAATGGAATTTTACAATATTTACTAAAACATTTATCATTTATACATGGTGTGAAGAATGTGGTTTTATATTTTGTTGAAGCATAATAAAATCTTTTATATGACCGTATAGGTACTGCACCCTCAAAAGTAATAGCAATTTGCAATTACATTAAACTAAACTAAACAACTATATATTTATTTAAAAGCAATATAACCAGTCTCATCACACAGATAATTATGATTTTTAATATTTTCGCAAAAATCTGAATTTAAAACAGTAAAAAAATAATTATAATAAAAAATTAAAACAGTTCTTAAACCGAACTAATACGTTTAGTAATCAAATTAATTACCGTTCAACATAAGAGTGTAGGACTTTTTTTAAGTATAATCTATAAACAAATTATTGTTATAGAAACTAAAATTAACCTAAAATTAAGTTCCTGCTCAGCTTGTAAGGTTGGCAAACTTGTTTTCTTGATCGGTTTTGTACGTGCCAACGTAGAGGAACGTGTCTTCTCAACTGCTTTGTTTTTCATCTTCACCTCTGAAATTGGAAACAAAGACTTATGGGCTGACGAATAATTTAAAATCAAAATATTAAATGAATTCATGATTAAATGTAATATAGTTATAGGATATGTCTTAATGCACATCACAGCTTATAATAGTGACTAACCTGTACTTTTGAAATTATATATTTTATATTTTAGTTCAAAAACGTATTAAATATTTGATGAGTAAATCCTTGACTCAATAAAGATTCTACAGAATAATATTGTTGAATGGAAATAATCAACACTAGTAGGCCTTGAAATGTAGGATGGCCTAGATAGCTAAATTAACAATTAACTTTAACAATAAAATATCTAAAATAAAAGCCTTCCTCGTCATGTAAAACCCTTTTCACGTAATAAATATCCAATTAAATTACCAACGGAGCTTATACTTTCAGTTACATTTGAACTAATAGCTAAAATTTCTCTAAATATATTCTGATTTTTGAATTATTACAATGATTTTAAAACTATAAAATTTAATTGTTAGTTTTTATAACATATTTATAACTGCTACTCTCAACCATTATAAAAACCTTTGTAAATTAAATGCATAAAGTTAAAGGCCGCAATCATGGCTTGGCAAGCTTGCTGGCAGTTACATGTAATGTCCAAAGTTTGGTTGTAAAGTGACGAAAGTGTATGGTTTCTTGTGTTCAGTCTCGAGCTAAATGCAGATGTTAGTGAATCATTTCAAAATCCTTATAGTTTAATATTTAACACATATTTCGGAATTCAACACATTAACCATTATCTCAGATTGATAAGACGTTGAAATAAATTGTTGAATAAACAAGTGTTGATACCTGTAAGATTAGAATAAAGGAGCCTCAACAATTAAAGGAGATTTTAGCTTATTGTTGTTATTCCAATAGGTCAGGTTATTTTAGGCTACGCTTATCTATATTCTACGAAAAATTAAGCTATGTTATGTTATGTAAGACGGGTCGAAGTTTGTTAAAATGAGTAGTTTAACTTTGTTGGCTAGGGTAGTGTAGTTATATTTTAATAAAATAGCTACTGTTTAACCTTTTACCCTTCTACATGAACTGCATAATGTACGTGAACCTAATCATTCAAAGCCAAGTGTTTATCTAGTAGAATAAAAAAATTATAAATAATGAGTAGTGGTTCCGGACTCCAATCCCAAAGCATCTTAGTCTGGTACTAGAAGTCCGTTGGGATACTGACTAAATAACCAAATCACCTAATGCACTTTTATCTCATAGAGTATTACTTTATTCTATGTTTGTGGCCTTTGGAATACTTTTAATTTTACAATCATGTCTGTAAGGTAAGACTGATAATGTAGGCATAACATTCAAGCAACTATACCTAAAGTTGATGTACCAGAAGCAATTGCAAACGCTGTACAAGTTGATGACCAATCAAAGCAGATTCCATTATTTCTACCGTTTCGGAAATTTCCAAAAGAAGTTTATTATTGTGTCAAACAAGTTATAAAGCTTGATTTAAAACATCAACTTCATTCAAATGCTAAACAAAAGGTTGAGGGTTATTCGCTTTGCAAACCCCACAATGTAAACCAACTTTAACAATAGAATATAAAAACCGTTCTGGAAAATGCAATGATTCTGCATAGTATAAATGTGTCTTACAGTAGACTTTATGTGGCTTTGTTTGGTGTTTGTTTATTGCACACAGTTTATTATATTATCATAATGAAATATTTCACTATACCGTTAGATGTATAATATTAATCATTACCTATTTTTTTTAGATAAAAGGAAATGAAAATCCTTTATTGAGGTGAATTTAGTACCTCATGGTCCTTTCATACAGTGAACCTCTAAAAGAGGATAAAGGTTGGGAACCTATTAGTTAATTGGTCTAGTGTTACTGGACTTATTTATATAAAATTTACCCTTAATTATAATATTGAATTAAACCTTTGATACGACAAAGGAATGTATGATTAAACCTTAAGTTACTAACCACACACAAATAATGAACTTAGTAATTCTAATAAAAATAGTGTCAGAAAAAATATACAAAATAAATTTTTAATTAGTTAAAATATTTTCATCGATGATAATGTTTTAGAACAAATCTGGGCATTAATTAGTTAAACATAATGTTGTTAAATTCTATTTGTTACAATTCAAATAAGTAGGCAGATACTTTGGATAAAATCATAGTGCTCTCTGCAGCACATACTCTCTCTCTCTCTCACTCGCATCCGGTTGAAATGTACGTCGATAATAATACAATTTATGTGTTTAAACGATACAAAAAAAAAACAGTAACAAAAAAATTATATTCGTAATTAATTGCGCATTCATGGTAAAAAAAAGTATCTCTAACGATAAAAACTGAATGTAACAGGAATTCGTAATACAATACCCTACTTTACCACTTCCGTTAACTCTTTTAAAGAACGATTTATTTAAACAACATTTTTTCACATACACCATATAACAACCATCTAGCGTTAAAGACTTTTTTATGCGCATCAATGTATAATGCAGAGTTCTGACAAACCAAATAAATAATAGCAATGCAGAAAACATAAGGCAGAAAAACAGTTTTGTTTCATTCCCCTCTAAAGCTCTATAATGAACCAGGATATTGTACTGAATAATTAAACAATATTCTTAAATAAGGGTTGATGCGTTTGGTAAATGGTATTTATGTTTGTTAATAGATTTCTCAATAAAATGCTTTGAAAATATAATATTGTTATTGTAAACTTTTGAACGTTTGCTGAACACGTATTGAACTATTTGTGTTTTTAGCGCTATTTAATTATATATTTTCACAAGTTAGGTTATATTTACTTAGGAAATGGTATAGTATCATATTTTTTCAATATTTATGTTAATGTAAGATTTTGATTGGCTCTATCTCATTTTGAGTTTATTTGTGAGATAATCTATTAGGTTGTGATTTCCATTTGTGTCAAAATGTAAAGGTTTTGAGCAATATTTTATTTATGATAACATTTTTTTTATTAGTAGATTCGTGGTTGGGTCAAAAACCAGTTCTAATGAGTAGGTAGATATTTTAAACGCTAAACAGAAAAAAAAACTGAGGCTCTCAGTAGTCTTAATTACATTTGGTAGAAGGGTATGTGGATTATAATGGAATGGAATGCCAATTAAAACTTTGAAATCAACAGCGTGCAATTAAGTATACAAGCCTTTTCCCCTTTTCTGTCTGATCTGATATAGATTATTAGATTATATAAACTCTATGTCTCTATGTCAAACAAATAATTGGCCAACAATAATCTTAAATCTGAACTAAAGCAAGAGTAAGTAACGATTTTTTTACTGACTCAATTCTGGATATTGATAGAACGTATTTAAATACTTTACTAAATATCATTGGATACCTTGAAATATCTTTAAATATTCTAAAGGTATTGTAAGGTATGAAATACCTTCTATCAATATCGTATATTATTTAGAACTGTGTTGTAGTATAAATATTCGCTATGGATTCAGCACGAAAGTTAAACAAAATAATGCAAAAAATATTAAATAGCACATATTTCTGATAATATATATTCACTGTATAACACTATATAATTACAAAATCATAATTGGGCTCTCTTTCACTATTTTACATATTACTGGTTGTATTCCCCGAGCAAAGCTCGGTCCCCAGATACTCTATTTAAATATACGTATATTTTCAACTAATTAAGAATTAGATTTTGTGTTTTCTGTGATAGTTGAATTTTAATACAAAATTATATGTGTACGTTTCAGTTTTTATAATCAACGTGTTGTATAATTTGTAATTGCATTCGAACTGTTATACTGTACTTATGTTACTGGTATGTGGATCTGCTAAACATCTGTTTAAAACTAACACATCATCTGCATATTGAATAGGATCAGCTGTTTAGTTGTCACTGTTGTAAACGACGTCGTCAGCACCCAAACTGTTTGTTACTAGAAGTTATTCTTGTTGTTGCACATGATGTAAGATAAAATGTTATCCAGATTACACCCAAAACATAACGTTTATTTCTAGTTTATTAACCTTACCTCGTAATTATTTGTATATTTGATACTTGGCTGAAATACTTGTTCTTACATTATGCAAATACATAATTTTATTTTATAAGGTTTTACTATATCTCAATTAAGTAGTATTTATGTAATGTTATTAGGAAATAAAATCATCCTAATAATCCATTGCGACATCGACTTCCAACCTGTTATAAGATTATAATTTTCATTGTGCTTTTGATGTACAATTATTTAGGTTTTTTATCAATATCCAGACACAACTGCCCACATTCTGTACTATTAAAACAACCGATTTACCACATCAAAATGCAACTGTTACCAACAGAGAGTGTTACACATATTGTGTGTGATTAACCACAAAATTTCGATTATTTTCATTAACATATTTGCTATAGTTTTATTGTTATTCTAATACGATACATAACCATGCACAAAGTAAAATTAAGATATGCTTCCCCCCTCAAAATCGTAAATAAACTGTATACGGTAATATAACAGAATCTTCTTTTAAGTCTACACGTTTTAGATGTACAATACAGAAAGAAGATGTTCATCATTCTTTGTTACAAGTCATTCTCTTCGACAGCTGATTTCCGCAAAAGCGATCAATTGTAATTTGATATTTGGCTGCTTATTTAAAAATGTATTTCACTTTGTTGCTTTTAATGACATTGCTACCAATATTTCCTTTATATATAAGTATTAAGTTACCAAGGTTAACATGTGCAGACAATAGTTGTACCAAAACTTGTTTAAGTAAATATATATCAGCAATTCCAATGAATGCATTAAATAAAACTCTCAACACTTAAATCAACAATCTTTCATCTTTGTTTTATATCGCTTATTCAGTACCATGTTGTGACAATTTAAAAAAATGATTCCTTGGTCCTTTGTCATAAATAATTTACACTTTAACATATGAAAAAACGCTTCTACACTAAATAATACAACTCAGCAACACACATAACGTATATTTACGATTCACATTTTTTAACATATTATTTACAAAGTGGTTGCAGCTTCATTTTAGCCCGTGTATTACAATAATTTCCAATCGTACGCTATGTTTATTCACAAGCTTTAAATGGCGTGTTGAATCAAAACTTTTCTTAAAATACTCGGTGTTTAATTTGAAATTCTCTACTCAGCCTTACACCTTGAGGCTAAAAAGAACTACTTAAGACCATCAAAACTTGTAATAAAAAGCAGCTGGTTCCGTTAGAGTAGGGAAAAAATAAAATAAAATATGTTTGTTTCAAATATTTCACTTTACCAGTTTAGGAGTTCAGTAATGAAGGAACGCACGCAGTCATACTCTAGCGTCAGTTTACGGGAGAAGTTGAGAAGCGTTAAACTTTGGCTCGAAACCCTCTAGCCTTAATTGTGGACAAGTCTACCAACTTTGCGAAACTAGACAGATAAAAATATCCCATATTTTGTTGAGGCTTTGTTACTAAAAACTGGCGGACATTAAAAAAAATGCAGTGTATAATATTTTTAAATTGGATGTTTTATCTTATTCTATCTACGGACTAGATATAATGCAATATGAACGTGATATATTAATGTAATAAATTTCCAATTGATCTAATTTTGTTCATATTTGTTGGTATAAATTGACCCCCAATTAATCATATAATACACACATTACCCATTTTCATTAGTACGAGGAGAAAGATTCCTTGATAATAAATACACATATCTATAAGACCTTAAATCCTTTATCAAAACCGTCTTCACTTCTTGTTTGACAGATTGAGTCTCCCTTTAACACATAAGGACATAATTATATAAAGTAGCTATGTTTAAAATATATCACTCTAATAAAAAAAAATGTATAATTTTTTAAAATATTTAACTAAAAGTCAAAAGCAACTGACTGTTAAACTATTCACAAAAAGTTTTAAAATATTTTATACAGTAATACTTTGTTTTATTGTAAACCTTGTCACAAAAATTGTTAGGCTCTACATCTGTAAACATTCCTTATATCATACAATAACGTCTTGATATTAATAATTTTATTTTAGATTTGAAAGCCACAAATTTTGGATTCAAAACCTAAGACAGATGAGGTTATTTGTCCAGTTGAAGGACTGACCGACTTGTTTACTAGAACCTCCACGTGTTAATGGAAAAAGTCTCGTGTTTTAACTTTTATCTTGTTTGCTTCCTTGAACCTAGAAACTTGACTGATTCATGCAGAGCTTAAAAGGACAGTTGTCAGCTGTTTCACACTTTAAATAGATTATTTTGTCAAAAACACAGCAAAATTAATGCTCAAATATATTTGGTCTAATCAGTGACATGCCATGAGGTAACTAGTCAAATAACACCCCAAACAAAACTATTTTAACCCATTTTTTAAGTTACTCCACTTCAGTTTGTCAGGAAACGTAGGCCTAATTAGCTACTGCACTTTGAAAAGGCCAACCTTTACAAAGTTTGTATTTATATAAATAGTTAATTGGTTATATAAATGGTGACAGAATTTAAACCCTCAAAAACTCTTCAATTGGGGTACCAGATGAGAGGAGTTCTTAATTTTACTTTAAGATTTAGAATATAAGACGATATAAAAATGCAATGGTAATTAACTACTTAACTTTAATATATTTAACGGAAATAGGTTTATTTAAATAACATTTTGCACTAAATAGCAAGTTTAAAGAGTATTGTACAGCAAAACAAACCATATTGATCTTTGTTTGTAGCGTCTTAATAAATAAATAAATAAAGGGGGGTTTTACGCAACCCAAATCCGTACCCTGTGGGTGTACGAACGTAGGTATTAAGCTAGATGCCAAACATAATTGTAAATTTGCATAACTTTGGATTCGTTGTTCTTTGTCGAAAAGGTATCTTATTATGGCTGAATTTTTTTTAAGTGATTCTGTTACATAATATATTGTTTTTGAGCCAATGTTTTTTTTTAGTTTAACTTAGTAATACACCACGTGTTAAACTAGTTTTAATTTTATTACATATAATTTGTGAAATAGTCAGTTGTCCTAGGTGTGGCCTGGCAAATAAATTAAACACGCGTATAATTTAAGATATATATAGTAATTACAATCGATAGGAGCTATTTTGGTTAAATACTGTTGATACTGTACCTCAAGCCGTATTCTAAGATATTTAATTATGTTGAAAAAATTCGTTTAAAGGGCAAAGACGTCCAGACTTTGCAAGACGAAGACAACTTTATTAAGGCTTAAGTTAATACAAATACAAAAACTTTCTTAATCGCCCAATTTTTGCAGGGAAGCAAACTGGAATTTGTTAGTTTTTTAATAGTTTTTTTAAGCAAGGTAAGGTTTTATAACTACTATTTTAACACACCTTATAGAACGATTTTTGATTTATGATTTATGATAACACATTTATGATTTATATATTTTTAAATGAAACACTAATTCATTTAATATAAAGCTATTTAGGTGATATTTATGTTATAATGTTTCGAAGCTCAGTCTGCGTTCAAGGAAGTAAAATAGACAGTTAAGCTGAATTGTTGTCAAAAGTTTTTGTATTAATTTTTTTTTATCTTACCTCATTAAAAAAAATGTGTGACGGAAATAACTCAACAGCATAAAAAGTGAGTTAAAGTAAAAAATAATGTAATTTACTAAAGAAAATGAGACTGAGATTACATCATAGACATCTTACAATTTGCAAGACTTGTTCCATGGGCATGAATATAAAATAACTATTTGAATTGGTTGAATTACACAGTTTAAACAATCTCTTTCTTAAGGAATGTTTAACTGAGGTTGTTTATTTATTTATTTTTATTAGATTTTTATACTTCAGTTTTTGTGGTATTTTGACATAGACGATATGTTAATATAAATGCATCATATTACTGTACTTTGTTCAATAAATAATTAGACATAAAGAATTTAATTTTACACAGATGAATATTCATAACCATTATTTTGAAACTCTAATTTAATCGCTCTGTTTAAGTAATTACAACCTTATTTGTATAATCCGCGAAGTTACAGGCAGCTGTATGTAAATTGTTTTGCTACTTCGAATAAAGCTAAGCCAACTTTTCCCTTTCTTGAAACACGTCATATTTTATGAAAAAAATCTATGATTTTTTTACAATGGAAATCTGTTAAAAAAGATTGGTTCTTTGTTTTTTAACCTTAAAACAATTTCTTTGAGTTTCCCTTTTTACTTACTGGACACCCTGTATTTAAACTGTTAACTTTCATCGTAATAATAACAGTACTCACTTGATATGTTATCTTCACTTCATAATGTATTCTATATATGTATGAAAATACAAGCTTAACCAATAGGTCATTCTTCAAAAGCGGCCGAAGAGAAGTTTTTTAATTTAACTACTTAGCCGTTCACTTAAATATACAGCATCTCTTTGGTTGAAGTAAAACATTATTTCTAAAAACACACATTTCTACATAAAGTAACATATTATCGTTAAAGTAGGCTTTAATTTCAATATTTTAAGAAAATTGTAAGAATTGCAAACATTTCTTTTAATGTTACCTAGGGCCTACTAACTGTGCATTACGTCTTTATGTCAATACATTATATAAAATATATATTGTTTTCTAATGTTACAGAGTAAGCAATAACCAGAACATTTGCTTTAGGTTATCCAATTCAGTCGATATTTCTTCGTAACATCTTATTACCAACCTTGGGCGAGTCAGGTAAATTGGATCTCCAAAAATAAAGTATATCTAGTTTCCCCTTTCAGAAAATTTTGTTTTGTTAATAAAAGAAGGATATTTACAAACAGAGTTTGAACGCAAACGAGACATCAATAATTGTATTGTATATTGCAATTTAACTCTACATTTCTTTTAATTATCTCCCTAACCGTTAGGCATACTAATACTTCGATATTATACATTATTTTTTTAACCTCTACAAAATGGTTTCAGAAGGATTTGTAAAATTTTGTGTTTTGATGTAAGAAAACTTAAAAAAATGTTACCTTATAAAACCCTGTTCAATTAGTCCGATCATACTGGTTTGTGAAATCGTTCGAATAAACGTAGGTTTCCACGTTTGCTCCAAATTAGATCCTTTTTACTCAAGTTATTGCGCTAACGTACACATACTTAAATATATATATAGGTACAGTATATATATATCTGAATTTGAACGGATGGTGTTTTTGCCTCTGGTACCTCAAAACTAAAAAGGTTATTGGTCCCGGGAGGCTTACCATAAGACCTACAGTAATAGCTTAATCCCTATATGGGAAATTTGCTAAAATGTATATACTTATTTCTAAGTGCTGTAAATTATTATTTTTACTGCAGTTATGAAAACTCCATAATGATGAAAATAATTTTTAAATAGATAATACTAAGCAAATTTCTGACACAGAAAATTTATTGCCAGAAGATATTTCTCGTTGCATATCACTTCTTAAGTTAAGTTGCATTAGTTATGTTTGATATTGAGCTAAATAATTTTAGTCTTTCGTAATAATGGGTTGTAAGAGCATACCCCAATGAAGTTCAATGGAATTTCGTAGTATTGTAACTGAAGGAGTGAACACGATACCTACGGCCTACGATGATGTTCTAACATAGACAAATACCCTGTTATTATTCGAACTGCCTAATGAAATTTAAGTAATTTAGTATTATTGTTACAACCGCTCAGGTACCAAAAAACAGGACTTTATACATAAAGACTGTAAATTATTTTAAAGGGAGAAATCTGAAGCTCTCAAATTTGTGTAGGTGGGAATGAAAATTTTAATACCAAAGTCCGTAGCACTAACGTTACAAATGTGCCAAATTCTTTTGCCTAAAAGTTATAACACAAAACAGCTGTATTCCTTATCTCAATGGCTTTCATGTTATGACATACAAATTTAAGTTTACTCTACATATCGTATCATATTCAAACGTGGTTTTGGGAGAGCTTTCGCACTCTATAATTTAGTTTTATTTTTTTACCCATTTGTTTCTATTAAACTAACCGGATACAAAATTACTTTGAACAATCTACTACTCACTATAAAATCACCTCTTAGACACATCATCAAACAAATTAACAGGGTTGCTTTCCAGCTTCTCAAGTTTAAAGCAAACTTGTGATTACGAAACTCGATTCAACTTTTACGTTGATTTTGACGGATAAGGGGATGTCAGCAGCAGATAATATTGTTGGATTTAAGTGTAAATTACTTTTTAAACAGCTAGTAGATTTATATCAAGTGGGGATTTTACTCAACTGGACAGTTCGATGAAAATACATTAATTGTTTAAATAGTTTTTTTTTTTTTTTATTATTATTGTATAGTTACCTCCAGCTAGATGTAGTAAAAACTGTGCGCTAAACTTCAGAGAAGAGCAATATCGACTCTACTAAAGTAATGATGGCCAAGTCTATATTGGGTTTCAACAACACATTAGCAAACTTTTGATCCTTTTATAACTCACACAGCATAGTTTGCTTGATTGTTTTCCCTAGGTATTTGGAAGATAAAGAAACAATGGTACTGTCCATTGTTTTTTTTTTGTTTATAATTATTTAAATACCTATTTAAAAATAGCCTTTATGTTTAATGAGGTATATATTTGCTTTAAAAAAAACTTGCTAAACTAGGTTGAAAATTTTAGGTCAACACAAGCTCTTATGGCTTAATTTCACAGACTATAATTTATGGATACAAAAGAAAAGACTGCTTATTACTTCAGCAAAATAAGGGGTAAACACATTATTTTGTCTATGTAACCTAAGGTTTTTGAAATGTCTGTCTTAATTCGTCTTCAATCGTTTGTCAGATGTAATAAAGGTTACTTTAGTTGTGAGACGAAGTCTCTGGTTTGGAAGTTTTTGAATGACATGATCCCCCTTGAGGGCTCGTAGAGTATCAAGAAATGTGTTTACATTAATGGGTAAATATTAAATATATTCTTTATTTATTTTATATTTGAATAGCGTTACACTTACCTGTTATTGAAAACTACGACGATATTATTAAAACGAATGAATAAGTCACTATGCAGAAATGTTTTTTTTCAAATAACTCATTAAGAGTTCGAATAATGGTTTATTAGGATGGATCGTTATATTTTCTAGTACAAATATTACTGATAGAAAAATATAAATAGAACTTTCCATAACTTTTTAGATATGGTGGTGACCGAATGCTTTAGCCCTTTTTTAGGTCACATCCTAAAATTATAACGTGTATCCATCATAGTAACAATGGTTTATCAGTACTTATATTGAAGAGTTAGGATCGTTGAAGAAATTATACTGACAGATGACTAGAGGACGTTTGCCGTTTCTTTACAACAAATCCATGATAAATTACTTAATTATGCTAGTATCCCAGGAAACAAATGAGGCCATTTAGGACCCCGTTCAGCAGACATGCTCAGCATTTAGCAGTATTAGGGGATTCTTTTTATTGAGATAAATTACATCGAGGGGGCATCATTTAACATAGACATTGTAAGTTTCTTACTCGCAAACGGCTGCGAAAGGTTTTAATTTTGGCTTAACTTCTGGAAATAGTATGTCTACTTGCAGTCCTTGCTCACCTTGGAATTGATGTGTTAAGTGCAGTTTATAAAATGGAAATGTTGTGTATATTTTATTTTAACTCGATCACATTTTTAAGCTTGATTGACCAACCTGGTCTGGTATTCCTTCAACATGAGCTCATTAGCTGTAAAATTGAATACAAGAATAACACAACTTAAGTTTTACCATTTAAACTATCTATGCAAATACGAGAAAAAAATATTTTTAACATGTGATACAACCTACGAGTTTGTAACGGCTACGTTTTGCTTTAACTTAATCAATGTACATCAACCTATAATAGAGTCTTAACTAAATCATAGGTACCTAATTACAGGCCAATGGATAATTAGAATCTATGATCGAGCAGTCTAAGGTGAGACATCGTCATTAACTGTCTCCGTTATGTAAAATTAAAAAATTAAAAAGAGCAAGCCATGGTTTTTAAATAGTTAATCCATTGACTATGGACACGCTACTGTGATATTCGTTAAAATCCTATCTTAAAATTGAAACTAGTTTTACAAAGAAAAATATTTAATCCGGGTATCATTCAAGTTGTCATCAGTAATTAGTTTATATTGTTCGTGGATAAATGTTGTTGAAAAATGATATTGTCTCAGCATGATAAACCGAAAGTGCAAATATTTAACTATAGACATATGAGTTTAGATTATATATCAATCTTTCTACCTACTATCATAGATTAAAGAGTACATACTTCACGTAATGCTAAAATGTGTTAACACTTTTTGGGCCAAAAAAGCAACTAAAAAAGCAACCTACTTATGTAGAAAAGGTTAATGAGTCATTTAAATTAATTCTACAGTTTTTACTTTTATTAATTTTCAACACATAACTAATTTACAACCTAATGAATCTTTCCATGCTACAATATTAATCTAAAAACAAAATTTAATGTAGAATTAAAACTTATAATAAAATTCTACATATGACAAGGTATTATACATTTTAGTTATTATTTTACAAGTTCACTAAAACATAATTAATATGTAGTTTTTCCTCTTGTCATTTGTTAACTCAAACTAAAGACACTAGTGGTGGTAATGTAATGTTATATAAAATTCAGTACATATATTAACGATTGTGTATCCAAATCACTTAATGTCAAACCCATGTATATTTATGTTAAAGATGAAAAACACAGAAAAGACCTTGTATGGAAAATGTTCGTCAACTAAGATCATGGACGTTTTTCTATCAATCATAATATAATTTGTTTAACGAAATGGTAAAGCATAGCTTAGCTGTAGTATTCGAAGTAGCAAAGCAGTTAACGTCCTGCTGCCTGTAACTTCGGGGATTATACTAATAAGACTTTCATTAATTTATATACAATTTTAAAAATAAAACATGTAAAAAAAGAAGTCACAAGAGTTGTAGTATTACGCTTATCCTTAATATTTTATAAACGAATCGTCAAAATATCACAATACACATAAATTACGTAAATAATTGCATCTTTACAGTTTTTGCTTTTAACCTACGGTTACACCTGAGAGCAAAATCAAATCCTCCTCAGTCATCTCATCTTTTGATGGTGGTATAAAAACCCGAAACCTAGTTGTAGCAAAAAAAAAGTCACGTAACCCTTTGACACATTAACATAAAAAAACTGCGGATTTGGGAACGGGAGGTTTTATGGGGTAAAAATGGGGTTTTCTCATTCTTTAAACATCTCATTATTCTCTTTCTTAAAAAAAAAACTCATTTCTTAAAACACAAAACTTTTATATTTATCTCTAGACCTTTTTAAAGAACTTAAAACCCCAAATAATTTAGTATATCAAATTGTTTTTGTATGGTGATTGGTTACGGAGAAAATACCAAAAGTTGTTAATTTAAAATTCCCATGTTATTATTATGGGGAATATTGTAAAATGTTTTAGTTGACTTGTTTATGGATATATTTTGATCAAACTTGGCAGATTTATTTATTTTATACTAAGCTATTATCATCTTAATGAAATACACAATTTATTAGTTTCCCTGTAGCTGCAAACCTATGTACTCGTTAAACATAAATGTTAATTTAATAAATTAATTTAAAATCAATCCAGGAAAATGGAAATTCGCTTAGTCGGCAGGTTTGCTGCAGCGGTGATATTTTGTTTTTAAATTGTTTTATATAGCAAATTGTATGTTGCATTCAGTGGTTCACTTGCACATTGATAAATCATATAAATGTGTAAAATAATTATCTAAAGTGTAATTAAAGAGCAGTTAAATAATCGTACCTCGTTCTTAATAAAATAAAAGTTTGCTTTCCTCCAAAAAAAGGTGCGATTAAGAAAGTTTTCGTTTTTGTCTTAACTTAAGTCTTAATAAAGTTGTCTTCGTCTTGCAATGTCTGAACGTCTGTCCTTGACAACGTTCAACATTCATGTCCAACATGAATACATTTGTTAATATCTTAGAAAACGGCTTGAGGTACAATGCACCACTTACCATATTTTAAATTTACACGTACTATACATAGAGGAAGAAACTAAAAAGATGTTTGATGTGATTTGACATTTTTCTTTATTTGAATGGAAGTTAAATATCAATTATAATGGCTGAATAATAAGAAAATAAAATCAAAACTGAGAAATATTATACATACACAACTTATAATATTAACTTGACATACATACATAGATATACATATATAAATATATATTAATATATGCACATATAAATATATCGAATAAACTGTATGCGTAGGATCTAGTTTAGGCATTAGATTCTCATCAATAGATTTAAATTTTTTCACATACAAATTGTTTAGCCCAGTCACATTTGAAGTTAACAAAACCAAAAGAGAAAGCTGCCAAGCAGTGGTAAGAATCATCGTCAGGCTTACCATGCGCCCAATGATATGAAACTTGTTGTCCAGTTGATATCCATACGAAATTCGGATATTGGTCAAATTCATGGCCACCAACCCATACTGAATTTATCTCTGTATATTCTGTAAACATTAAAGATATTATATCCTATTGTGGAAAACAAAATAAATGGTATCTGCAAACCATAAATATCATACAGCATCATCTGACTCATAGGAGGCCGTCCCCCTTAGAAGTTGCTTATGCATTAAAAATTAACAATAACCCCACCGCAGCAAACCTGGAGTCTAAGCGAATTTCAACTTGTTTGATTACATTTTTACTAAAATATTTTCATAAATAAGACACATTTATTCCCAATTTAAATAACATTAGATTTAACGAGTTCTTAGGTTTCATGCTACGGGGAAGGTAAAACGTGTATTTTGACCATAGGTCAATAGTACTGGTATAGGATGAAATAAATAGATTTGCCTAATTTTATCAACATATATCGTTAAACAAGTAAACTACAACAAATTTCATTTTCCCCTTAAGAATAACATGGGAATTTTTAATTACCTTTTTTTTTAATTTTCTCTGTGACTGTTAGGGGTACAACAGCGCTTCAATATACTAAATTATTTATTTTTTAAGCTCTACAAAGAATGAAAGCTTATGGTTTATAAAGAAATTGCAAAATCTTTGTTTTTAGGGTCTATAAAACCCCCTAAACCCCTGTTCCCGATTGTGTTGGTTCGCGAACTCGTTCAAATAAATGTAGGTTTACACGTTTGTACCAAATGTAATCAAAATCGGATTATATTTGCTCGAGTTATCGCGTTAACGGACACACACACACACACACACACACACACACACACACACACACACACACACACACACACACACACACACACATATATATGTATATATGTATGTATGTATGTGCACATATATATGTATATTATATTTGATATTGTTCACGTGTAGGGCTACTGTAATTAATATTGATAAATAATACACCATATCACCCTTTTATTAATTATTTTTAATGACTGATGCATTTTAACACTAAGGACATGGTCACAGTCTTTCACAATTTTATTAAATATCTTATTTAAATTATTTATTTAATAACATTGTGAAAGACTGTGACCATGGCCTTAGAGTTGAAATGCATCAGTCATTAAAAATAATTAAAAAAAGTTTCTATGGTGTATTATTTACTTATATATATAAATATATTTGAACGGATGAGGTTTTTGGCGTCTGGGGACCTCAAAACGAAAAAGTAAATCGGTCCCGGGTCTAGGCCTTACCATGAGACCTACGGTATAGCTTATTCCCTATATGGGAAATTCGTTAAAAACAATAGTGCTGCACTCTGTTGCTAAACGTTGTAGCTTTTTAATGCTATTGAACATCATAGATAGATAGAACCAACTTGTTTAGTTGAAACAGCTATTCATTCCTTTAAAATATGAATACTCATAAGGTTAACATGAAAAACTCCAGAGCCACTGGAGCGGAGCCCGAAAGGATTTTTGAGATAAGAATATGCCTATATGTTAATCGGGATTGTGAGCTATCATCATGCCAAATTTCAGCCTAATCCTACCATTGGAAAAATGCGTGATTGAAACTTAAACAAACAAACACACAAACAAAACACAAACTTTCATATTTATAATATTTGCCCGTCGGCTCACCTGACACACTTTTAGGGTTTTTTTACAGCTATAACCCCGCTAAAGTTGTAACTTCGCTACGGAACTACTCTATCTGAAACAGCCTACATTAGGTTTTTACCAAAAATACTATTCCTGTTCTGTTTCCTTTCACTTAACTTTTAGGGTAATTATACCCTAAAACAAAATTGCCCTAAAGTCCAGCTGGTTTCCTCATTAACCCTTTAAAAAGTATTAGATAACCTATCTTAAAGTAGCATTAACCTTTCTTTTGTGACACTATGTTTTCTGTCTCTGTATTGGCATGCTTCTGATTTGATAGTATTGTTGAATTTTGCCATCCCTTATTTTAAAATTTCTTGGGCTACCAATATTGCATTTAACCATTTTTACCTTAGTTTATGTAGGCAGTTTTGGCTACGTATCTTATTATTTGTTTTTTAAGAGACTGTTTATTTTAGGGAAAGGAGGGAAATGCTTTTACGCACACAGGTAGCAAGCCTGCATTGTGAGACTCCTGAATTTATCAGACTGCTCACTAAAAAAACCCTCTACTCTGTTGGATACAGAACTGGAATTGTTTGTCGTACATTACTTCAACTCAGGCCAACGTGTGACCTAAGCCATCAGGGCTCGCTCTGTTTCTGGCATTAAGATTTTTTATGACCTACACCGCATCCCGGTCAAGGTCGAGCTTCTTGGCACGGAGAATAGCCTTAATGTAATGTGACACACAGGTCCAATTGTCCTCACCCTCCGTCATCATCGGTATGACCGTGGCCACTGACAGCAGTCCTACTAACTGTTGAGCCTCCAGGCGGGGCCTTTCCCAACGCTGGCAGTGGAAAAAAGTATGTTCTATGTCATTGGTAATGCCTGGGCAGTATATGCAATCGGGTGACACGGCTTTGCCCATCCTGAACAGGTTCGACCGGAAAATGCCGTGACCCTTCAAAAAATTGGGTGAGGTTAGTTAGACGTTCACCTCTCCGCACCACCTATTAACCCAGGTTCGGACTTGCTGTATAATTTATCTGGTCTAGCGTCCCCGTGTCTCCTGTTCCCAGCTCTCCTGCCACAGCTGGTAGGTGCGGGTGTGTTCCTCTGTTCGTGCCTGGTCCTCTCCACGTGCTGATAAATTGCCTTTCTCTCCGCCACCAAAAGTTTGACGGGGATGATTCCAGTAACCACCAGGACGACGGGTTCGGACACTGTTCGGTAGGCGGATCCTGACGCTGCACTCGGGCGAGCCGCATCCTATATACCTCCTTATTGAGAGCGTCTGACCACACCTCAGCACCGTACAAGAGTACGGACTAGACCGAAGACATTAACAGCCTTCTACGACTGCACCAAGGCCCTCTGACATTGGCCATCAACCTATTAAGGTCGATTCACACACATCAGTTACGGCACGTCACAGTAAAGTCACTTCAGGCACGTCACAGTTAACAAAAATATTCTTTGATGGATTTTCTATTGCGCTATCTACACTCATCCGTTGCAGTCCCGTCAGTCACTCTGCTGGCATCCGTCAGTCAATTTCAGATTTCTTTCCAACGATACTTTTTGATTGTTCGGACGCCTGACGGAACTGTTTGAGGTTAGAAAATAGTGTTATTGTTATTTAAATGGTTGCGTTTGTATTTTGAGTACTGTTTGTAACAATCAACAAGATGGACAATGATAATTTGATAGAATATAGGTTTATAACTTTAAAATTTTGACTATAAATTACTGTGAATTTTAGAGACGGAAGACTGACTGAAACCAACTGACGGACAATTGACTGATAAATTGCGGATGCAACTGTGACTGGACTGTAACTGGACTGTAACGGAACTGTGACTGGACTGATGTGTGTGAATCGACCTTTAAGAGTAGAAACCACCCTAGCGGCCTTGTCCGCCGTACGGAACATCTGATCCCGCCAGCTAAGCTTGCTGTCCACCATGACCTTAAGGTACCCAAGGTAGGAAAAGATTGCAACACATTATTGCAAAATAAATAAATAGTTTGTTTTGACATGAGAAAAATGTAAACAAAACATCTGATCGGCTGTTATGATCTTATCTTGGTTAAAATCTGTTGGGAATAGGCTGAATGCACAGGTGTGCTATAATTTATCCCTGTATCAACATTTAACGAAATCTATAAATAATGTTTACGAAATATTTTACAACAGTTTGGCTAACTGTAAACCTACTAGGTACTAAAATAAAGTTTTAGAATTAAAAATTTAAATTTTTTTAGGTTACGGCTTTTATTCGGTACGTATTTCGGAAGAACTAGCATTAGCAATAACTCATAAAATGTAATAAAGTCCGTACTTTAAGCACTTACAACATGTTTTAACAGCTTTTTTATTGATTTATGTATTTTTATAACGTAAAATATACTGCTTTGTAATGGAAACTTTGTAATCGTGGTAAAATGGCTACTGCCTAATTTTAAGGTGCCAACATAAGTAAAAAGTCAGTTTTTACTGTTTTAACTTTAAACTGATTTTACTTGAAAACCATCTGAGATAGAAAGGAACTGGGAATACAAAATTTGTAGATAATCTTATCCCACACTGACAATTTTCCCTCATATTTAAGATTGAAGCCTTGGTTCAGCTCATACAGACCAAATTTAAAGTCTTGCATGGTTAAATTTCACCAGAAATAGCCCTAACCCCCCCCCTAAACCCCTCTTAAATTTAGGATTTCCAAAACCCCCTCTTATTGCACAGCAACAGCATACAAGAGATATCCATGCCAAATATGATCATCCTAGGCCTTAAATGTTTTGAGATATATAGTCATACATCTGTCAGTGAGTCGTATTTTCGTTTTATTTACAAAGTGTTTTTTTTCAACTCGCAACCCAAATTAAAGTAACTGTGAGACACATTTTAATGACGAAACAACCATATGTGTTGGTATTCCTGTTTTCTTTACTTCATTTCTGATCAGCTGATATGCGTTGTTAAATTTATTGTAATCAAGACACAAAACTGCGTTTCCCCAATCTCGAAGAGGTAGAATAATAAGTAAATCATAGATTTTATACATAGAAAGGGTTAAATTGAGTTTCCAGGTGTGATTCCAGTACCTAATAAACTACCTATTATTGACGTATAAAATTTTAAGAAAACCGAATCGGAATTAAAGGAAAACTTTAATTTCTAAATTTTAGCGAAAATCAAATCAAGCAAAAGGAAATTCGCTTAGTCTGCTGGTTTGCTGTGACAGGGGTATTTTTGGTTTACAACTGATTCGGTTTCTTTAAATTAGTATTGACATTTCCAAATTTAATAAATAAACTTTTTGGGTCCAGAGGGTGTACATAGTATACGTAGCTATTAAAGAATACATAGTTTACATTTTTCCATATGATATGTATAGGGAGGGGAAGTAAAATTCGTTTCGACAACTGCATGAATAATGTTGTTACTGGCATACTGTCATAATAAGTGCAATGATTGAGTGTGATGAGTTTAATAAGCTACTTACCCCTGAGGGTGTCAACAAAGTCGTTCCATTCATCATTACTTTCGATTGTCGCTAGTTTCATTCCACGATAATTGCAATCCTTAAGGGCGTCCAACCAACTTTTCTGTAACATATAAATGGACTATCATCTATTTACAGGTTGAATCACTTCAAAAAGATTTCTTGTATTTCCCCCCTTAGTACGGGGTTGGCGTATAAGTAAACAATTATTATTGCAGTTATACTCGTGTTTTGGGTTTGCAATGGGGAAGGACACGGTTTAAGGAAATTAGATTCTTTAAATTTACGGTAAGTTTTAGTTAAAAAATCTACCAAAGCAATAACGTTCTTCAAATACACCTAAACAATAGAAAAAAAGTAAATGATCCAACCTATGTATCGTGTATAGCGTCGGGGATTAGTTGTCCGCTTGTCACTGTGTTAACGTCACGAAAACGATTAACCAACGAAACACCCTTGCAATAATAGCGTTTGAATGTTGCACAAATAATTATGTTACCTCTGGGAAGATGACATTACAATACTAGACGAATCCACTCAGTAGTAATTATACAATGTAAAAAAGCTAGTTTTAAATTAACACATAAAAATAGCTTTAGAAGCTACCTTCTTCTTTTTATTTGTTTAAATTTTACGACCAAAATTTTTTTTTATTCTAGTTGTTTACTCTAGACAAAGAGAACGACTTTTCTTCTAAATTCTCTCATACATAGAGTAAAAAGGTTGACGTCTATGGATATATGACATTACTACTTAATTCATACTGGCCTGCGACTCGTGCGTAAACATTTCCTTCGTGTGAAGCTAAGTCCCACTTCGCACACTAGTTACACTAATAACTATTTCCCAAGAGTTTCATTGTATTGGCTAGAGAACTTTGGTATGCAAAATACACAATTTTGCTCCCCCCGCCCCCAAAAAAAACCCTGTCACCTGGGGCAAACGGCCCCCCTGCTCCCATATCTGCGTTGGTCCTGTTTGCAGTCGGTGAACTTAATATACTGACCTCTTCTTCAACACGTATGAAGGTTTTCTTTTCTTGTATTGGCTTTTGTATGACTTCCTTATTGTCTGTTGTTGTTATTGAACCTGCAACAGCTTCACCCATTGTAAATTTAAGTAATTTTCATCTAAAACTACATTCGTGCTTTAAGTTGATCCTTGAAAACTAAACTAATCTGACGCAGGGGTCATTAAAATAAACTGCTATAACTGAACTATCTTTAAAAATTGTAATGGTAAAATCCACAACTAAACAGTTTTAAAAGTCTGTGGTTTTAGAAAGTGCTATGACATAACTGGCTTTTATAAATCTGCGACTATAAGCTATAATATAATATAAAATACTGTAATTTTTTTAATGCTTAATCAAACTTAGAGCCTGCAGCAAGCTCGCCCATTATACACCATGCTTATTATTTTAAAGAAAATGCAGCTTCAGTTTTTCCGTGTTTAAAGTAGATACCCTTAAATTTAAGAAAAACAAATCAAAGAAACAGTAGGTTTTTATAAATTACAAATGCCAAAAAATAACTTATCTTGTAAGGTGAGTGTGGCATGATAAAACTCTTTTACGTTCTTTGCCAGTGAAAATACCTAGGAAATCTGTTCCGTAATCTTGTAGGATGACAAATTAAAAAAATAATTTTACTGGAATTTGGTGGACGATATTAAGTAAACGCTTCAATGATGGCGATCCTTGTAGCTTCAAAGGACACTATTTTTGGGTAATTTCATAGCAATTCTATTATACTCACCATAAGGCACACATTCATTGTAGGCATCTCCTATGAACCCAACTTTACATGAACACACAGGGTAATGGTTCTTGACGTGACATTCTGTGTTGTTGCCACACACTCCGTCTTGACAAGGATCTACACACTTCTGCAGACGACATGAGCGGTCTTCCGGACAATAAGAATTAGTCTGACATTCCGGAATCCCTGCGACACAAGAATATCACAACTATATAGCTGTTGAAACAGTCCAATACATGTTGGATTGATATTCTAGGTCCCCGGTGATGAGATCAGAAAAATACAATACTAGAACTGTTGGAGGAACCGAGCCCACCAAAACTTTTTGTGTTGATTTGCCAGATTCAACGTGAAAACGAACCATCTCTTGACATTTTAAAATTCAATAATGATACATTATTAACTGTAATAAATACATGTAAAAAAAACAGTAATGACAAACTGTTAATGGTAAACAGCGAAACGTAACGCTAAGGTTTTTACAATTAAATGATAAACAAACTATCTACAACAAAAGATAACTAAAATACCTACAGTAATCTTACGGAACTAGTTGAATCACGTTGATGGACACGATAAATAATAAGTGCATCTCAAACTCAAAGAGATCCTGGCAGCAGGTGTGGCCAACCTGGCCTACGCCGACTCTCAATAGTGCTGAGGTTGTCTATCCCTGCATAACATAAGAGGTATTCGCAGGTCTAGAGAGACTGGTGCGAGAGAAGAGCACGACTAAAGTTTCAACCACTGGTGGCGCGAATATACACCGAGTCTAGGGGACGTTGGACCGCCAGGCTCATCCCCAGCACCTGGCAATGGGTGAAACGGCAGCCAGGCGAGGTTAGGTATTTTGTGACCCATTTTTACACAATATACCCTTATAATTAGATTAATTCGTAAATAACAAGGCAAAAATGTAGTTCAGATTCCACTATAAATTATAGGTTCCTTAGTCGACAGCGCAGACCTGCCTATGGAACATGTCGTCCTTAGTCACTAAAAAGACTACAAGATCGTCACACTCATCGCCATTCATACTTGGCTTAAATACCTACCTATGGTCACCATTCCAGTTTAAAAATTCTTTAATATTAGACTAGTCACAATTACTACCGGGCCTTCTTGCACAAAATTAAGCAGACCTCCTGCCCGGACTGACTGTACTGTCCCAGCAAACCAGACACGGCCGAGCAAACCTTCTTTTTCAACAAGTGGTATGTCCACCGAGCTTCTTTAATTGTTGAGTTTGGCCTTGACATTAAAACACCTCACTGATTACTCCCAACAACATCGTCGGAGCTATGCCATGTGGAGAGGGCACCTCCTCGACCAGCCTAAGCCTTCGAGAGAAAAAAAGAAGGAATGTCCTCATGGGATAGTAAAAAAGGCCTTGCCCGAAGTAATGTGCTAAACTGGCAAAGGCTAGTGTCTTGAAAGATGAGATCTTTAGCCAGTATTCCGGGTATATTAAGCCCGTTGGGATCTGGCACTACCAAAAGAATATTTTATCTCTCAGTGTGTGTAAACGCTTTTTAACCTCCTCCACACAGAAAAGATAAACTCACAAAACATTTTTAAGCACAGTCCTACCAATCTAGTATTATATAATATGCCACAACGTTCTTCATCACAATTTTTTTTTTAAGAGGTTGGTGGCCTTGTTTAACCTTGCATTTGTCCGCCCACATAGACTACAGATCTGTGCGTGGAACGTATCCAGCAAAGCAAGGTGAGCCGGTACAGTACAAAGGTGAACTGTACTGATAAAAGTTAGTGGCAGTGACCGGGATCAGAACCCACGACACTACTGCCTTGGGCCCGACGCTACCGAATGAGCCACCGACTCACCAAATTTAAATTTATCAAAGTTTATTTTTGAAGTTAAATTTATCAGGTGAAACATTTTCTTACTCTTGGGACTGCAGCCTATGTCTTGATTATAGAAGAATCCTTTGAGGCAGGCACACACTGGTTGATGGTTGACCACTCTACACACAGTATTAATGCCACAATAGTTCAGACAGGGGTCTACACAATTGTGACCAATACAGCTCTTGTCTGTTGTACACATGGAGTCGTCCGTGCATTCTGCATTTTCTATAAGCATAAACAATATCTTAAAAACATTATATAGAAGTATAATAAAAGAGGATGTTGGTTTGTATATTTTAACAATTGGCGGTAATAAACTCAGACATCTTGGACCAATGGCCACAAAACTTGGTACATACAAGTATAATTTCATGCAGTAGGTTTATAAGCCATAAAAATTTAGGGCTTAGCCTTTGGACCATTTTAAAGAAACCCATGTCAGCGATTTTGAAAGAATTTTATTTTTAAAATAAAAAATAAATAAAACAGTAGTAAAATAAAACAAAAGCTCATTGAAAGTAACATTATAAATTCTCGATCCAAAAATATTCTCCTTAACAAAATAATATTTCACGTTTGGGTAGTAAAATGATTGAAATAAATTAAATAATGATTTTTATTATGATCCTTAGTATCCTGGGAGTTTGTTTTGACATGTGTACATGGTGACACATCAATGAGATAATAACAAAAATCAAATCACTCTCTTTCATTAGTTATGAAATGAGGATAAATAAAACAAAATATGTTTTATAAACGTATTCTAACGTCTTTTTCTAGAGTTTAGTACTTTTTCACCTTCTTTTCTTTGTATTCGATTTACAACCCCGAAGAGCATAAACTTGTACATCTAGTCCCACATACCTGACTTACATTCCGTAAACGGGTCTCCTTCGTAATTGGGCTTACAGAGGCACAAAGTAGCTCCTTCGTGTACCACACATATTGTGTTCAGCCCACACACTTTGTCACAAGGATCTTTGCATTTTTTAGCTATGCATATATTCCCTGAAATACACTCATCGTTCGTGAGACACTCAACCCCTGAAACATAGATATAGAAGATGATTAATTGAACGAAACATTTGATACATTTAATAGCTTTAAGAATTTGTATATTATCATACTTTTATAGTGTATATGGTACGAAAAACATAAAACATTACTCCCTCTGCAGCAAACCTACAAACTGAGAGAACTTATATTTGTCTAATTGGATTTTTACTAAAATACCTCCACAGACAAGACATATTATTTTCCATTGAAATAACATTATATATAGCGAGTGCTTTGTTTTGTTGCTACAGGAAGAATTACATAGGATTTTTAAATATAATTTTTTTTTATCTGTAACCTCTAATTGTACAAGTTTTCAATATACAAAATTGTTTATTTTTAGCGAATTTCCCTATAGGGAAGAAGCTTTCACCATAGGTGGCACGGTATGACCTAGACCCAGGACATATTTAATTCATCATTTTGGTGTTTCCAGAGGCAAAAAATACTATTCGTTTTAATATAAATAAATGTATATACACTGTATCCAGCCTAAGGGGTTCCAATAGCTATTTTTTATATTTTATGCCTGATAACTTCTTAACGGGGGCCCATTTTTTTTCTATTTTAGGTATGTATTTCAATTTTTAAAATGTTCTGTCATTTTCCCAATATGGCCTCCAACTTAGTTTTTTTCTTATGGAGACCCTGTTTTTGACGATTCTTTTAGAAAGTAAATGCAATAAAAAAGTTTTTATTTCCAACATGTTTTCTCTGACTACTTGCTTAGAAGCTACCCGCTGTTACAACTAAGAAACAATTACTTGCAGTGTACATGTAGCTCCTAATCGAGTAAGTTAAGGGCGAAAATGCGAAGAGTAACTAAGTTTTAAAATTGCATCTACATTCTTAAAAAACCATTAAATACATCAAAGATAATTGTTCCATCGTTTCTAAAATGGCCGCCCTTTTTCCAAAATGGCAGCAAATTTGAAAATATGAAAAATTTATATTGGATGGCGGTACATATAGTATACAGGGTGTCCTGAAACTCTCTGGAACCCTTTTGTATATTTGTTCCTTAGGTTAAAACAAAGCAAAACACCACATAAACATGGTTATAAGATGCCTGGTTTTCTATCTGCGTTGCTGTATGTGATTTTCATAAATGTATCCATAACTTTCAAACTCCTTAAGCGATTGAATCGAAGCTTAGTACGTAAAAGATAAGTCCAATGTTTACACAAAGCATCAGATTTATAAATTGTACCAATACAAATTGGTGGCCATTTAAAGTTTTTGCCTTAAATAACTTTAAAATAAGTGATGATACAAAGGGTATCAAGGATAAGCGTTTTTAAGAATTTGTATGACAAATTCAACTGGTTAAGTTGTAAAGATTGGTTACAAAACAAACAAGTTATAAAAGTTTTTGTGAGACCGTGTATATGAACGTAACGATGTTTTAATGTTTTCCCATTGTTGCCACGTTGGTGAGTAGTACAATCATATAAGGAATTTCCCAGGAAAAAATTCCCGAAGATTTTTTCTTAGTGGTTTCTAATGTATTTTTTGGCGCTGAATCCGATTTTAAACTTTGCCACCTCGCCAGAGGTGAGCTAACTTCAGAAATCGCGAAAAACTAATAAAATACTGTACTTGTTTTACTTTTTTGCGTATAACTCACAAACGGAGTATTTTTTTGCAATAACTGTAATTAACTAAATTAAAGTACACTAAATTCCCTACAATATACGTACAATAACTTTATTTCTACGATGTTCCAAACTGACGCTAGAGCGCGCTCAAAATTCATCATTTTCTTTTACCTATTGGAAAACGTAGGAAACACCATTATAAATCCTTGGATTAGTCACCCAACGAACTCTATTTAATGAATATTGATTATTTTATAACTATATGGTACCATTAGGTCACATTTAGTGGTAAACAAAATTTAAGTGATGTTTATAGTCCGTAATCATAGCAATAAATAAATAACAAAACAATTTTCAATTTAAACTAGAGGACCCATGCTGCTCCGCAGCGTTAAAATAAATATAATATCCGAGAAATAATCAAATTTATGACTTTTGATTGAACAATACAATATCTTGATCGCTTAAATAAAAGCCGATATTTTACTAAAAGTTCTTAGACCAAAACATATAGGATTATATAATTATAACTGGTGAAATACATCTTAAATTGATGTATGAATTCGAAAATAATCAAATTATGTTTTTTAGTCGAGTACAGTAGGTAAATATATGCCGATGCTAGATGTGAAATATTTGCGTGCATGGCATCAATTTGTGACCTAAATCATTAAAATCGGTCAGGTAGAAGAGCCAAACGAACTCGATAAAGGGAAACCAAATTTAACTCCAATAAGAAATACATGGGAAGTGATTTCGTTTACGTATACGCCGAGTGTTATTATAGATAAATATATACCGATGCTTGATGGCAAATCTGTGGAGCATACCTTCATATTTACCAGTTTGAGAACTCAATCATGAAAATCGGTTGGGTAGGGGAGCCAAACGAACTCGGCAAAGAGAAACCAAATTTATCTCCCATAAGAAATGCATGGAGAGCAAATTTCGTTTAAGTATAACCTGAGTGCGATTATAGATAAATACATGCCGATGCTTGATGGAAAATCTGTGCGTGCATACCTTTAATTTAAGACCTCAATCATGTTAATCGGTCGGGTAGAAGAGCCAAACGTAGTCGGAAAAGAAAAACCATTTTTTTTTATATATAAGATACCTTTGAAAATTATTATTGTAAATCATTGTGTCAATTATAAATATAGTTTAATATGCTGGGGCTGCAGTATAGATGCCATTTTCTCCATATATGTACATTATATAGATAGTATCTTTATAAAATGTACACACTATATACAGAAAATAGACAGAGATGTTGACTGAAATGCTATAGACGAGCTTCTATTTATTAAATTAACATGTACAACTATAACTTTTATTTTCCTATTTTCTCCTCACTTGTCGTCTTTATTTTCTTGACTGGCTAGGGGTCCTCGGATGTGGGCTGAGCTTTGAGATGGATGTTCTGTAGAAGGACCTGGGATGTTGTCCTCATCCAAGGGAACGTCTTCCACTTCATCATCTACGATGGTTGGTTCGGAGTTGGAGTAGTTCCTCTCACATTTAACACATATTTTTGAGCAAAAGAGCCCTAGGTACTCGTCGGCAGCCGCAGTTACCTTCTTGCATGAGCATGCTACCAGTTTCAAGAGATCATCTGGGGCTGGGCTCCGTAAGGTAGTAATAGGAACAAATGAGTTTGCAGTCTTTCTCCAGCCCCAACCCTCGGGTGACAACTTCTTTCTTGAACTTGGTAAAACACCCTCTGGGAGTGTTGTTCAGCAGCAGCTTCAGTTGGTAGATATTACCATTCATCTTATAAGCTGATATAATACAACTCTTGAATCGCAGCTTATTCAGCTTGTTAGTGATATGGTTACCACCATACAAGGCCACCAAGAGTCTCTCCCCTGCCTCGGTAATTTCATTTGTTGTTGAATTGGGATTAGATAACCGGCAAAGATAGGTATAGAGGTCGTTATGTCTTATAACTGTCTTATGACTCGACGTCCGCTCTATTCCAACAAGGTAAAGTAAAGGCACTAAAGACAGTCAAGAAAATAAAGACGGCAAGTGAGGTGAAAATAGGAAAATAAAAGCTATAGTTGTACATGTTAATTTAATAAATAGAAGCTCGTCTACAGCATTTCAGTCAACATCCCTGTCTATTTTCTGTATATAGTGTGTCCATTTATAATGATACTATCTATATAATGTACATATATGGAGAAAATGTTATCTATACTGCAGCCCCAGCATATTATACTATATTTTTAATCGACCCTATGATTTATAATAATAATTTTCAAATGTATTTAAATTGAAAACTGTTTTCTTATTTTCCTATGCTATGATTACCGACTATAAACTTCACTTACATTTTTTTTATTACTAAATGTGACCTAATGATACCATATAATTATAAAATAATCAATATTCATCAAATAGAGTTCGTTGGGTGTCTAATCCAAGGATTTATAATGGCGTTTCCTACGTTTTCCAATAGGTAAAAGAAAATGATGAATTTTGAGCGCGCTCTAGCGTCAGTTTGGAACATCGTAGAAATAAAGTTATTATACGTATATTGTAGGGAATTTAGTGTACTTTAATTTAGTAAATTACAGTTATTGCAAAAAATACTCCGTTTGTGAGTTATACGCAAAAAAGTAAAACAAGTACAGTATTTTATTAGTTTTTCACGATTTCTGAAGTTAGCTCACCTCTGGGGAGGTGGCAAAGTTTAAAATCGGATTCAGCACCAAAAAATACATAAGAAACCACTGAGAAAAAATCTTCGGGAATTTTTTCCTGAAAATATAATCTTTTTTCCTCATATGCTTGGACTAGAGGTATGGCGCTAAGGACTGTACCATGCGCGGTCTCACAAACATTGTTATATTTTGCTTGTTTATTGACGAATCTTAACTAATTAAGTACCATTGGCCTTAATTGTGCCACAAATGATATCTCAGAAGCCATTAGATTTTGAGAAAACCCATATTGGGGAATATCAATTATTTATGATATTCAAAAATATTAATTTCAAATTTCTTATGGGAACCCCTACATTTTCGACATAGTTCTGACATTATTTAATACATCTTCCATACCTATACTTTATATCAACTCACTGCAATAAATAATTGCTTAATAAATAAATAAACAAAGAAAAGTAAAAAAAAATAACAGATGGTTTGTTTTTAAACAGCTTTTTAGTTAAAATAACATTCATTTGGAAAAATAACTTATCACCCGTAGAAGAAATTTAAAAAAGTAAACAGGCTAAAAAGCTAGTGATGTAATTTTTCTAATATCCGTGATAATTACTTTCCCTCAATGAAAGCTTTTATTTCCTATATCCTTTTATTCAAACTATAATATATTTAGTAGGAATACAATTGATATTTTGCTTACATCAGCGCACCCAAATGTAACAGCACATAAACACACGCTAAACAACGTTTTATATTTTACAATTGGATGGTAAGCCTACTTGCAGTATTCAAGGTCAGTTATAAAATAGTGTTTAAATATATATGTTATGCATCTGTTTATTTTTGCATAAAACCCGTCATAGGTCGTGGTAGCAATTTAAAATTGTTATTCCTGGTAATTCTTCATGTCCTTGTGTGATAGCATCAATTGTAATTAATTGTAATTGTGCATTGTAAAAAGCTGTCCAGATGAATTGGTACATGTAAACATTGTTATTATCCTACTCTATCCTAAAAAAATGTGAGCAGTAAAATGATTTGCATAGGCCTCTCTTTGAAGACTCGTGGGTGGACCCTTGATTTGTACACTGCAATTGTCTCACTCATCTCTACGAATCTTACTTATTTCCTTTAATCAATGGCAAAATAATAGACTAACTAAAATTATCTCTTAGTTCCATCGGATCTTTATATCCATCCAGCTGTTAGTTCAAACAAATTATATTGCACTACAACAAACCCAACATTTTAAAGACTAATCTGAAAAATGTATTAGAACGTCTAGTATTTTCCTATGTATATTGAAATAATCTGTCATTCTCTTACCGAATAACGTATCAATGATTATAGCATTACACATAGTATGAATAAGTCAACCCTATGTAAGTCATTTCATTTTTATCCAAATACTGAATTTGTGTCACAAATGCTGAATGTAAAGCAGGTGTGTTAAGCAAATGGTATAATACCAAAAGATACTCTAGAATGTTAGCGTCGGCTACTGGACTTATCAAAAATTAAAACTTAATTTCTAAAATAAACTGAATTTTTAAACTAAAATTATGGCTTCAACATTCCCTAATTCTACAAATTATCTTTCTATCAACACAAAAATCATGAAATTCCATCAAGTGATTCAGAATCGTGAAATAAAAAAATACCCCCGCCGCAGCAAACCTGCAGACCAAGCGAATTTCCTGCCTGATTGGATTTACACTAAATTGCCTCCTTCAAAATATCACATTTGTTCCCTATTAAAATAGAATTGTTTTAACGAGTACTTAGGTTTACTGAAACAGGGAGGGTAAAATAGTGGTTCCCCCCTTATTTTAGTTACTGAGATAGCTGGGATGGCATAAAATATATCACAGTTTACAATTACTTGGCCTTTTAGTTTGGCTTGTCTAAAGATTTTGTGTTTTGCAGAGATCAGTAACCTATACCAGTCAATTCTGTCAGTGCCTCAATACATTTAACTAACTGACACTTGCATACGTATTACGTAGATTTTAATAAAATTATTAAAACATTTACCTGTGGTGGTGTTGTTTACAGGCTGAGTCCTCGACTTGACTACAAACAACACCAAGAGACACAAACACACAATTCTCGAATCCATCTTGGTCAACTACAGTATACCTCCTGAACTGAAAAGTGTTTGTGTTAAAGTTTTATAGTACTTTGTTCCGCAGATAGCATTGTATCACATTTGACCTTTTGATAATGACTATTAAAATGCTGATTCTTTCTAAAATTGCATCTTATTTACGAGTACGACAAATCTATAGACTAATCTATAGAGATTTTGGATCGTATGTTATGAAGTAGTCTTCCTTTTTACAAACTTAGAACTGTAAATAGAACACTGCGCAGGGTAAAAGTGGTGGTCAATGAGACCATGTGATATAACTAATACACATTATGTCGTTAAGGTTTATAATAAAAAATGATTTAACAAAAAATATATGTTATATTTTATAGCAAACGATTGAAAACATTTATCAAATATTACATGTTTTCCCTAATTACCTATCGGTACTGCTATACTTAATTAAATAGTTTATATTAACCTGGGGTAGTAAGTAAAAAATGGTATTCTAAAAAAATTGATTGTGTAAAGTATTTTAATTTCATAAGAGAGTTTGTGAATGACTAATCAATTTACAGGTATAATAGTAATCAATAGTAAGATACAGTGTATTGTATGATTATTTAGCGATTAAAATTATATATAATCAGTTTAAAAATAAAAATAATGAAATGTGCGAGTCAAATACACGAAACGCACTATCTTTTTGCAAGACATTTATGCAGAAATTATACATAGAAAAATACGTTAACTATGCCTAAACTAGATTGATGCGTTGCCATGTTCTGGCCTAAAGGTTGAAGTTAAGTAATTGTATTGAATTCTAGCTCAGGGCCCCAGCATAACCCTTTGTACATAGATAATGTAAAATATGTTAGTGATAACAAATAAAATTGTACTATGAATATGTAAAAATAAACTATTTATATTCCTAAATGTTCTCAGTAATTTAATAATAATTTATTTTGCAGCATATGTTTTGCGATTGACGCAGAAACAAATTTAACATACGTATATTTAGAATATGTTCCAAAAAGTGTAGACTAAATAATTTCTCTATTCGTATAAGTTGACGTGTTTTTAAATTTACAGAATATAATTAAAATTTATCTAGCAACACTTGAAACATTGTATTAACAATGGCTTATACTGTTGACTCACAGGATGGTAAATAAATGTAAAAGATGGCAATTAATCGATTTCGATTAGACGCTCCAATCATCACGAAATGCGAATGTCCGGAACGTTCCCAATACGCCTGTTGGGTGTGATGATGATTGGTGTGTATCCAAAAATGTAAATTTAAATAAGTAAATACAAATAAAATAAACATTTCATTCATTTAAAATGTATACAGGGTGACATTTAACCAAAAAAGGTTTATATCATGGTAATAAAAAGCTAACTATTTTGTGTACATGGTGATCGGATGTCCCCTATGGTTGGCGGCCCATAAGGAATATGTTGAAAATCTTAAAGGTAAGCATAGGTACATTAAATTAAATGTATTGTTGAACTTAAAACATGCCACATACCGGGCATTAAAAGGACAATCGAGTCAAAATGGCAGCTGTTCAAAGATTCATTGAATTTGCATTTCTATTATACGCTACTCTCTCAGGTTCTGCGCCCGCTAAAAGACGGAATAGAATCATAAACGTAAGCATAGGCCAATATGTACATCAAATTAATGATCTTTATTAGTATATATTAGTTTATTAGTTTATTAGGATATAATTAGGAAAATTTTAACTCAAATGAACAACTTGGTATAATATTGCAAGCTTTTAAAGATTTAAAATGGTTGATTCGATAACTCCCTCAACAGCTGCCATTTTTTACTCGCTTGTTCCGGTTGGCGGTTTGCGGTATTGTTTTTAGATCAACCAGACCTTAAATTTGATGTACATATCAACCTATGCTTACCTTTGAGATTTGCAACTTATTCCTTATGGGCTGTCCTCCATTGGTGACATCTGATCACCATGTACACGAAAAGGTTGGTTATTATTACCAGTATTGATATGTAAAATTTGGTTTAATTATCGCCCTGTATACAGATAATACTAAGTGAATTTCTAGCAAATGTAATTTATTGCTAGAACACATGCCTCGTAATGACAGTAACATATCAATCCAACTTATCTGTAAACTTGCAACATTACAACCATTTTCACATTAAGTTAAAAGTTCATTCCTTAGTAATAATGGAATGTCAGAGCTTACATCAATGACATTTTCAATTAATGGATGGGCTGAAAACTTCCCGAGTACAATTTTACATTAGAATTCAAACATGAAAACATGTCCTGAAAAACTTATTATTTGATTTGCCTAATACAATTTTAGTACTATTTTAGTATTTTAATTTTAGTATTTTAGTAATTTTAGTACAATTTTAGTACAGTCTTGCTAGTATATCAACAGCCCGGGGAACAAATGAGTATTTTATCTGTGAAAATTTTAATTATTTTGAAGAGGGCAGTCTGATGCTCTCAGGTGTGTTTAGGTGTGTAGGTGTGAATATAATTGTAAATACCAAAGTACTGTTATCACTAACGTTATATAGGTACCTACAACATTCTTTTGCCTATTGGAAATTATAACTCGAAAAAGCTGCTGGATACTTTATCATAATGGTTTTTATGTTATCAAATTTAAATTTGTGTTTACTCTCGAATCGTATTATATTAAAAATAAAATACGTGGTTTTGTGAAAACTTCCGTACTGTATAATTTAGATTTTTTCAATTAATTTGTTTCTATTAAACACAGAGTAGATACTAAATTACTTTTCTACTCACTGAAAATCACCTCTAAGACTCATCATCAAACCAATTAACAGGGTTGCTTTCCAGCTTCTCAAGTTTAAAGCAAACTTGTGATTACGAAACTCGATTTAACTTTTACATGTTGACGGATAAGGCCATGTCAGCAGCAGATTACATTGTTGGATTTAAGTGTAAATTACTTTTTAAACAGCTCTATGTAAATCAAGCTGGTATTTTACTCAACTGGACAGTTCGATGAAAATACATTAATTGTTTAAATATTTTTTTTTTTATTGTATGGTTATCACCAGCTAGATGTAATAAAAACTATGAGCTAAACTTCAGAGAAGAGCAATATCGACTCTACCAAAGTAATGATGGCTAAGTCTATATTGGGTTTCAACAACACGTTAGCAAACTTTTGATCCCTTTGGCCCCGGGTACGATACGAGCGGCGAGCGGCGAGCGGTGAGCGGCGAGCGGCATGAGCGGCGCCGCTCTGACATCGGGTCTCATTTGGTTGCGTGTAAATTTGTTGAGGGTGGCCACCATCGATGTATATAAAACTAACATGTCGATGGTGGCCACGATACGTCTGAGCGGCGAGGGGCGGTGAGCGGCACCGCTTAGTGCCGCTCATGGTTCCAAGTCAAAACCGATTCTCGCGAATACGCCGCTCGCCGCTCAGGTGAATCATGCTTCAGTTCGGCCTAAAACGACAGGGAAACAACAAACAATTTCAACAAATTCAACAACAAATTCAATTTTGCAAACATGCGATACGAGTCGATACGTGAGGTGCAGTCCAGGTAATGTTTGTGGAATGACCAGCAAGGAAGTTTCAAAACACTTCAGTCACCAGAAAAGTATGGGGAAAAATTAGGGTTAAGGTTTTTCTAAAAACTAAGTTTTTCTTTAAAGGTAAACAATTGTCAGATAGCAACCAAAGTTGCAATACGTCTTGCAGGTAAGCAAAGTTTACCATTTTATACTAAACTAACTCATAAACTTGGGAAACTTGATTATCGTTATAAATGTGCCGCTTGTATCGTAGCCACCACCGCCGCTCAGGTTGCCGCTCACCGCTCGCCGCTCGTATCGTACCCGAGGCCTTTATATTTTACACAGTATACCTTGCTGGATTGTTTCCCTAGGAATTTGGAAGATAGAGCCACAATATTAAGCACCGAAGCATTTTTGTTTGAAATAACAAAATATCATTAGTAAATACCTATCTAATAACATCCATTATGTTGTTCTATTATTTTGTCTTTTTCAAAGTCAAATTGTTGTTATAATTAACGGCTTTTGGACCAGTACTAAGCTTTTATTTGAACGAAAGTAGGTTACACGAATAGTCTGGGCTGATTTACTTCAACATTATATACAGGGTGGAAAACAGTCCCGGGACAGTTAAATATTTCAACAACCTAAGATGTAATAAAAACCAAAAAGATGCATGGTTATTGTCACAGATTATACGATGGAGGTTAAATCTTGCTGAGACCATATAACAAAATTAGTGTCTAATAGTCACAATTCTCAGTGTGTTGAAACCCCATTCAAATTAAACATATTTCTGACAAGCATTCAAAGCATAAAACTTATTTATTTTGACATCTGGCTGAGAGAGATCAACATATTTGTTTCCTTTTTATTAGCCTATCCATATTTTCCTTGTTTAAAGTAACTAGTATCCACAGAAACCTTAACCTAACTTTTAAAAAGAGCTTTAGATTTGTTTTAGTTAGTGTCAAATATAAAAACACGTTCACTTTTATTAAGGTCACTTTTATTTTGTAAAACACTTTCGAAAATCAAAATAAATTTATATTACACCATCCTTGGGGTGTAGCGTAAAAACGTCCCTTTGCAAACGGGTTATAAAAACTGTCAAACAATGTTACTTTTCCTGTTTTCAAACGGGACAAGCTTTTAAAAGCATTTAAAGGTAAAATAATTCCGTTCGCCAGCAGCTGTGGGACACATTAGCAGAGTTTATTTTTAGTAAAAACACAGTCCAGGAATAAATCCAAAGAATTGGAGACAAAAAAGTACTGGTATTTTCCGAAAATTTCAACTAAAAGCTGTCAAATTACTTTTACGAGTGATTTAAAAAGTTATAGTATTTAATTTGAAAATAGAAAGCATTATTATGAGTACAGTATTACAGGAAGAGGGGGAAAGTAGGATACAGTACTTACAGTACATCACAGGTTTTACATCAGTGCTTGGTTTTTATATAGAATAACAATGGCGTTCCTCTTATACCTTTAAAGTTTGATTCTTTGGATTAATTTTATTTACCTATCAGATAATCCCATACAATAATTCGTTGTTTTGAAGAATATCACATATATTGTAATCACATAATGGTTTTTTGCTTTATAGTTTCAATTAAAAAAACCCTATAAAACTCTTCTGTCACCATTCAAGAGGTGTATCATAAACAGACACATATATGTTTTAATACATTCACCATTTAAAGTCCAAGCAAAACCATTACAATATAGTTCATTCCTTATTGCTACTTAATAAAGAAAGCCACCCTTAAGAGAAAATGGAAGAAAAGTTAATAAATTAGTTACTTTAGGTGAGTTTTTACGGAAAGTTATTTTGAATAAGAGGACGCCACTTCTACTGAATTCGTTAACAAAACTCCGGAATTGAATAATTATTTCGTTTCAGTCAAACTTTTATTTACAGCTCTCCAAAACACTATTAACTTTCAAATTTCTAATCGAAACGTTTCCCATTATCCTTGAGAGCATTTTATAATTTTACCTGACTTTTCAGGAAAGGCTATTTAGACATATTAAGGTTTTTTTAACCCTAATTAATCATTTGAAGTGCAAAAAAATATATTCCCAAAAACTGGAAATAATTGTTCATCTTTTATTATAAAACAAATTGAAAGTGGGTGACTTTTAATTTTGTAACTGTGTAAGAAAGATGTTATCCTCAGTAAATTTATTTTTTATTTAATATTGTCGTAACTAAATGATCCAACCGAAATTATTATTAAGATACTAAACTTCAAAAGTTAAGTTTAATATAGCTTCACTTTAATTAGTACTATACTTAGTAAGAGCTGTATCTATTGATCGAAGGAAAAGAAGATTCAATAACCCAATACAGTCAATATCATTAAGTTAAGTGAATATTGAGAAAGTAGGCCAACAAAACAATAATGGACCTGGAATAGGAAACTTGGTGCGACCATAACTCTTTTTGTCTATGGTGATTTACCACATACAATGATCAAGAAAACAACCACAGTAAAAATATTATTCACCAGGATTGAGGAAACAACAAACCTAATTTTGAGAAAACTAATTTACTCCGTTAATTAGGTTAAACATTGACTTTGAATAGTAACGTTTGTACTCAATATACGTAGACCAAGTGTAGACAGTGATTGTTTGCTTGTTTTTGTTTTTATTACAGAAAACGGAATTAATAAAAGTAGTTACTTTCAGAGGGTGTAGAATTTTTTAATCTATAGTTAATAATTAGCTCTTTCAGTCTTGTATGCTGAGAAAATAGTATTTTTCAGCAATATCCATCGGTGACCAGATAAACTATTTTTCCTTGTAAAACTGGTTGCAATTTTAAAATATGATTTTAACGAATTTCGCAGTAGCGTGTCCATACTCAATGGACTCTTAAAATCAATGGCTTATTCAGGGGCCTTGCAGTTGCACATTTCACACCAGGGGATGCAAACTCTCAGTTTACAGTGATTTTCCAACTTAGACTGCTTAGATAGCCAAATAGCCAATCATAGCTCAGAACTAACAATACATTGGCCTGTAATAAGATACCTATGATTTAGCTACCGCTTTATTATAAAGCAATGGACAGTGATCAAGTTAAAGCTAATCGTGGCAGTTATAATCTTAACTCATAGTTCAGAAAGGATATACTTTTTGGTTGCCACTGTAATCCTTGGTCAATGAATACACAAACTATAGTTTGTGTATTCATTGCCTTGGTCGTCTGGATGTCGACCAGTTTCGACACTCAAGGTAACATTGTCCAGGCTTAAAACGTGTTGTCACTCCTAGGAGGTTATCATAAAGTCCTTAAAAAATGTATACGAGACACAAACAAACATTTTAACGAATAAATAACACAGTATGGCCATACAAGAACACTATCAAGGCGAGGGAAGCGAGTTCAGGTCGCCATCTAGACGACTAAGGATGGTTAACAGTGGCAACAAAAAGGTCTCTAACCTCTAGAATAATAATGTTAAGTAGTCCGGAAGGCAACACCTCAAAAATGAAGTCATAGTTTGAAGCACATCCTAGAAATAGCTTTCTGTCGTATGTGTTGGGTTGTACTAGCATAGGTACTCGAGAAAGTGAAGTTTTGGTTTTGTTTTTCTTGTGTACAATATTACAGCCATTTTTCCTAAATTTGATGATGGAAAACGAGACGAGGTTTGATGAAACAAGTTTCTATAAGCTTAAATAGGGGATCGAGTAAAAATAAAATATACAATAATCCTTCCATTTAATACAATGTACGAAACACATCAATATTGAGTATAGCAAGGATAACATGTAAAAAACTAAGGATTAAGGATGTCAAAACTAAAACCTTTCGCAGACGTTTGCGAGTAAGAAATTCACAATGTCCATGGTGAATGACGTCCCCTCGATGTAATTTATCTCAATAAAAAGAATCCCCTAATACTGTTAAATGCTGAGAATGTCTGCTGAACGGGGTCCTAAAATAACCTCATTTATTTCCAAGGATACTCGCCTAATTGAGCCATTTATCAGGGATTTGTTGTAAAGAAATGGCAAACTTGACTCCCATCATCTGTCAGTATTATATCATTAATGAACCTGAATCTTATCTATAAGCATTGACTGTATGTCAATGCTATCGTCAATGCTATAAGTGATTACATTCATACCACATGAGAAATCATTGCTAAACATTAATGATCAATACTACACATTATAACTATGGGATGTACCTAAAAAGAATTTAGGTGGATTGCACAGTTTAGTGAGTTATGTAAATAAGAACAACTAGTCATTATAAAATGTGTAATTGTGAAGATCCAACTTTTAGGAATAATTTCTATAAATAGAAAAACGCTAAATTACAGCTTAATATTTTTTTACACTCAACGGAAAACATTTTTATTGTTTTCAAGTAAATTTGAAACCTAGATATAATCTAATCTAATGAATAATACTAAATAAACATGAAAATAACGAAAATCCTCCAAAATAACGTAAAAATCGTATTTTATGAAAGAAAGGTTCAAACTGTTTTAAATAAAATTTAGTTCTTTTAATTAGTTTTCTAATCACAGTTAATGTTAGTTTCCTTATGAATCATAGTTACTTCCAACGCTTCTATAATAATGGTTCTAGACCAAAAATATTTGAAAGATTGTTGATACAGTACTATTTAATATAACTTTGCTAATAGATTTGAATAGCAAGCATAAAAACAAAGTTTTTTATGAAGCCTGAATAAAGAACAAGACTACTTGAAGCTGTTCCATGTTAATGATAAGTGAGAATTTAAACCTTAAGAGTAATACCTTCAAAATGCATTTTTAACTTACATGATACAATGCAACAGAAAAGCCATGCAATATTTAATTGATCCTTCTAATGGAGCCCCAGATCCTCAGCACTACGAAGTACATAATTTCCCACAATGCCATTATACTGAACCCATTGAACACTCCCAGAATTCCCGCACTGTACGCTATAAACTCTTCCATGCTGTTGATACTGTGACGAAGAGTTGTGGAGAACGTGTTGTATTTGTAGACTACCTTCAACCTGAAGTGGACGTCAGAGTGCTCGTTGACGTTTTTCTTCAAGCCATGTTCCTTTAGCTGAATGGTATAATCTAGGGACACACAGTCCGGCAGACAGTTGCAATGTCCACACCATACGCCGGTCAGACAGTCCCGATACTTGGGCTTACCACAGATATCTGTAGTGTTGAACCTAGGTTGGTTGAAAGTCACACACCCGCACTTCCTGATGGTGCAGTTCAATCTACACTCGAGTAGACAATTCTTTTGAGAGTAAAACCTGAATATTGATAGCCTTCTCTCGTGAGAAAACAAACAACCTTTAGTAGAAGGTTTGAGAGAGTGGAAGTTCTTTTCTGGGACGATTAGCTTAGGAATTGTAAGTATAATTACATCCTTACTGGTAGAAAACGCTTTGTAATCGAGGTTTCCTAAGGTGGGAATCGTTGCAGGGCTGTGGACGCTCAGTAGAAACTTTTCATCACTCCAGACAGTTCTTTTTTTTCTTTTATTACTTTTGATGAGCATTTTCAAGTGGAAGGATTTGTTTGTGTAGACCAGTTCGTTTCTACCTTCATCGCATTTGGGACTCAACACATCTTCAAGAATCCATTTACAACCACTCAGCTTGTCAACAATTGACTGGTTCACTATGTAATACACCACGTTGTCGTTTAAATTACTTTTGTAATGTAGACCATTATATGTTCTACAAACGAACTCATCATTCAGTAAAAAAGGAGGACTTGTATCGACAGTGGTACTTAAAAAGTCAACATACTCTCCAACATTGGTGTCATAAATTAGCGAATCCGTGGCAATGATTTTTCTAATTGTATCAAAAAAGGTGTTCTCATCTGCTGAAGGTATTCGCAGTGCTGTTGAACAATGCAGAATTTCCTGGTTGGGCAGGAACAAACAAGGACGAAATTAGGAAAATTGCAATTTCCTCTTCGTTGCAGAACATGGTTAAAAAATTAACGTTTTTGGAATAATTTTTGATTTTTGACAAACATTTTTTTCTAAGATCCACCTTTTCTGGGTAGTCAATGCTGAGAGAGAAACGGACACAATAAATGACAGCTGGAATTGGAACGTCACTTACATTCGTCAACGTGTTTGTGAGACTTTGAACTGTTGGAGAACTCTGCCAAGTGTTGTAGGCATTGTAGATGTAGTAATAACTCACAAGTAGAGCTGCAAGATGTACAAACCCCCATAGAAACTTGTGAAGCCAATGTAGTCTGCTTTCTGCCACGTAGTGGAGACCAGGGATGTTGAAAGTGCTAAGTTCCTCCAGCAATTTCGGTGCTCGAAAAGACTTTTTCTTGCTCTCTCTCTTGTTTACGGTACAAGATTTTAAAAGCACTATCTCTTTTTCTAACACTACAATTTTCTCCAAGCAAGATGTTTTGAACGAATCAACATTATCTTTTGTATCTTTCAATTCTTAATTTGCTGAAGATCTGACTTTCGGTCTGGTTCATAAGTCTCTTCTTTAGACATATTCAAATTTGTCTTGCTCAATGTTTATGTTAAAACAAAATGCTGTAGTAAGTGTAGCCTACCTTAGTAGGTATATATATTTAACTAGTATATATATTTAATAAAGAAATACATTAAATATCTCACTCATATAACTTTAGAACATTTTACCCAGTGCGACTTGAACAAAAACAATTTGAAAGTGAGGTAATAAACTGAAAACGTGATATTACAGGGGCGTTGTTTCACGGTCAAAGCTAATAATAATAGACTCGTGTGAAGCTCGTTGCATGGGTGTTTGCCTTTCGCGTTATGTCCAGTGTTAGTGTTCATTAGAGTTATGAATAATGTACCGTTTCTCTTCTGTGTTACGTTATATGTGGATTAGTTTGAGTTTAAGTGCACAAACGTATTTTTGTTATGAACCATAAGTGTACCAGCTTTCTAAAGGATTCATGAGTATTCACAGTTTATTTAGTATTGACGTAATACAGGTTGTTTGATAATATACAGTGTGTAAATTAAGTATGGAAACAAATCTGAATGTTTAAAACCGAAATATATAGAAATATTCAGTTTGTGGCATTGGTTGTTAACAAAGGTTTCGCAATCTTTTAAATTAAAAATATATTTTAACCCCCCTAATTGGGTAGGGGTGGCTTATTTTTCAAATAACAACCCCTATTGTGTGATCCCTCATTTTGAAGGGTTTGTCAAGAGAAATACAATGACATAAACCCGAGGTCAATATCTCAGCTATAGCCAAAATGGCAGGTATTCCAAATTTGGACTTATGTGAAAAATCGCCCATTTCAAAAATTCAAAATTTGAAATGGCAAAGGAGATTGAATGGCTAGGGGTGATATGTACCTCGGGTTTGCGTCACAGTATTTATTTTGACAAACCGTTTAAAATGAGAGGTCACTCAATAGGAGCTGTTTTTTTTATGAAATTGTCACCCTCTAACCCCCCTTGGGGATTAACAAATATTGTTAATGTAAAATATCTTGTACAATTAACAATTAATGCCAAAACTGAATAATTCTGTAAAAAAACACAGATTTGTTTCGAAATTTGTGAAATTGGTGCTAATTGACATAAATCAAATTTTGGAATACCTGTCATTTTGGCTAGGGGTGAATATCTACCTGGAGCTTGTTTCATTGTATTCCTCTTGGCAAACCCTTTAAAATGAGGGGTCACTCAATAGGGGTTGCTATTTAAAAAAAAGTCATCCCCTATCCAACAAATGTTAGGGGGGCTAACACATTTTTTTTATGCAAAGTTCTGCGGAACCTTTGTTAACAATCAATTCCTTGAGCATAATATTTCTATATATTTCATTTTTTTATAAAGATTTGGTTCTATACTTAATTTACACAATGTATAATTATTGTACACCATAATTTTAAAGTATCAGATTATCAAATGTATGGTATGTACTCTTTATATTTTTTTTATCATAGTATTAATTGAACAAACAAATATATTGAGCCCTCTTAATGAACCAGCAGCCTCTTTAAGCGTTATTTGAAATTTAGCCTAAACTACTGACTTTACTAACTTTAGAATTTCCTTGGTAGAAAGTTAGCTTCATGTGTTTTCTAGTGTAAACTAAGTTTACTCTAGTTAACTGTGAAATGGATAAAGAGTAGGTTACATATGTACAATTTATATTTAATATTTACTCTTTATTTATTGTTAACATAACTGTATATTAACCATCATTTTATTCTCCAGTAAGGCTCAGTAGGCGTCATGTAATTCCAAAACTTCCAAACCAGTGACTTCGTCTTCCAACCAAAGAAATTCTCATGACATCTAATGTTTGAACGAAGTGGGTTGGATACCACCGAAAACGAAGATTACGTTTAAAACAATGGTCTTCCCGCTTATTGTTCTGAGGTAACCTTTTTTCAACACCCTGTATAAATGAATGCCATAAAAATAATTTCACATTTCAAACACTGTAAAAATTTAACACTAAACTTGTTTTAGCTAGCTTTAATTTGACTTCTCCTTTTAAAATAGGAAAAGTAAAGCTTTTTGATAGTTTTTAAACTCGTTTCCTAATAAAAGTTTGTTTACCTATTGTCACCCGACAAAATGGGCTTCTTTGTACAGAAAGCTGTTAATTGCTGCATTTACTTACTTTTCCGCACACGTTTTACTTGGTCGCACAGTTTTTATTTTGTTTCACACCAGTATTCCAACCAAACAACACAAAACAGCGAGCTTTTATTATGCACGTAATCCGTGTTCGCTTGGACATAAACTGGCAAGACTTTTAAGTTAGGCCTATTACGAATACGATCAGCTGGTGCAGCGCTTCACATTTCGTTAAATGTTCGGATTTAACCCAACCTAAAAACGTGTTGTACAGTGTTTGAAGACCAATTATTTATATGATTTACCTAACCCGCCATGTTAAACTTCCCTATCCCAAGCGTGATGTATATAACTTCGTTAATTCTCGAGTGGTGTAAAGTTGAAAAAAACTCACTCGGTGATGTAATGAAACCCATTTAAATAACATTGAGTGCTTAACTTAAAAAATATACCTCTATGGAGCCAACGACGTTCAACGATAGAAATCAGCTGCGCGCTTGAATTTTATTGTTATGTTTTGAAGAATTTTCCTAACCTAGCTTTTGTTCGTAAATGAACGTTACTGTTAGAAGATGAGTGAAATGGATAATGAAAAATATTGTTCGTAACCTCCTGTATATTGTCAGGTCAGGTAAAATCTTGTACGTTACGCGTTACGCAAGAGCGCGTTTACATCACTTAGGTAAATTATGCAACTCGCCTAATTTATTCACCTAATTATTCACCTGCGTGATGTAAAAACGCTCTTACTACACTTGTAAGGTAAATAGCTATTATAGTAACTGTAGAAACAATATTACACATGATATTGTTTCTACAGTTACTATACTACACAAGTGCAAACTGTCTTTGCGGCACTCCAGAAACTTTCCACACTTGCCAACGGCTCGTACGTAAACATTTCTCTCGTGAGCAGCAAAGTGTTAACTAGTTACACTCGTAACTGATTCAGAACATATTACAAGAAAGGCGTAAAATACCCTTATTTTTATTTTTTAAAAGTAAATAGTAATGATTGATTTGAAAATGATTAAGATAACTCTGAAGTCTTTTTTTTTACTGTAAAAGAATTTATAAACACATTAGAACGATCGTTTCAGCAACGTACATATGATGCCCTTCAACGTTAATCTTTCGTATTCTAAAGGAAGTGTTGTCCTGTATTAAACTAATGAAAAGCTACGCGTTAATTTCCGCAACACTTCAAAACGACGATGGTACATCGTAAAATGCAAATAATTCGCTTTATTAGCAAGAGAAATATATATTGGGCAGTTGTTACTGTCAAGCACCTAAGGAGAAATAACTGCGTGATGTTGAAGGTGCTTAAACTCGTAAGAGAAAACGTGGCAAATATAAGTCCTGTTTTTTCTACATCTTTTGCTATCTGTAGAAACATCTCAACGAAGAAGATGTGTTTCCTGGTTACAATATTGTTATTTTGTTTTCTACAAACAATATTTCCTAAATGCTTTTGTTTTTTTGTGTGTTTTATTGTATTATTTCTTGAAATTGTATATTATTTTTAGAATTCTAATAATGTTTTCCTAACACTAGAACAATATTTGTTGAGTTTGCTTAATTTTTTACCATAGGTTTTTTGGATATATTTATATTTTAAAAGTCAATAAACCTTAAAACACCCCCGCTGCAGCAAACATGCAGACAAAGCAAATTTTTCTTAACCTGGTTGGATTTTCACTAACATATGAGTTTCGCAACGGGGTGAGTATTCAACATAGAATAGTAATGCTCTTTAGATCAGCTGCATGAAGATATATATTATTTACTTTAGAAACAAAAAAAAGCTTATTTGACAAATTTATATTGTAAATGTATTTTCTTTTTTTATTCAGATCATGGTGTTAAAATGGTCTGGGCAACCAAGTACAGTGCATAAAGTGGTAAAGCTGTTGCGTGTTTAAAAATACTTAACTTTATAATTTGATTTGAAAAGATAGGCTAAACTTATTTTTAAATGAATAGACTAACTTTCTTTCAATACCTTACTTTTATATATGAGGTCAATAGATCCATAAGAATCTAACATACCGTAGTGTTGCAATTAAATCAGTTACTCCTCTTCCTTATAGGTAAATGAACATTACCTGTTATTACCTTAATTCTTCAACTGTATTCAAGCCTGTAGCTTGTTATATTAATTGTAAAGAAAGCTATGAGCGAAATTCTACAGATAATTTATTAACTTTCTTTGAATAGACATAACCCTCATACAAAATAACTCACACATTTCCACATTGAAAATAAAACACCATAAACAGCTCTTTCCAGTAAATATATAAACATCTGTTAATTTTATTGACCAGCTGTTGATCAAAATTAATTGTAAACTTCGAAAGCATGTAAGACGGATCCGTTTGGAAATCGGCCTGTGGTGCAGAGTCCTTGGAAAATCAGTTCATAGATATACTTTTTGGCAACTTCATTCTCTGAGATCATTTTAATGTGTAATATGCCTATATTTTTATTTTATTAGTGACCTTAAACAATTAGGCCCTACCACAAATTTGATTTTATCACTTTAATAATTAATACAATAGATTTCCTTAAAACTTTCAGACTTATTTTCTTTAAGTACTGTAATATTGTTTTCATAAAGTGGATTTTTATTGATATGTTAACAGATTACTAAGTTCTTGATCAGCATTGTAAGCGTTATAAAATTTACGGAAAGTAACTAAAGGAAACTTCTTATAACACTTAAATCATATATTTACGCTTATACCGTTACTTACAAGACGGTAGACGCCTATTGGGTCTGATGATTATGAATGTCCAATCGAAATCGATCACCACTTACCATCTTTGATGTATATCTACCGTCTTTTGAGTAACAGTATAAGCGTAAATATAAGTTTTAAGTGTTATAAGTTTTTTTTTTTTTTTTCATTAACTATCCGACACAGAGTAGCATAAAATAGACAAATTTGCCAAAATATTTTCATGATATATCCCTAAACGAGCTAACTACAACAATATACAAATTTATACTGCATAAGAATAGAATGGGAACTTTAAGTTTACATATTTTTGGATTTTAAATATGGAGATAAATTATAGTCAATCTACAGTAAATATTGAAAAATCTTCATTTTAACCTTAAAATAATGTGTTAAATTGTTGACTAGTTTACACAATATTCCTTTAAATTCATCGGTTTTATAATTTATACGTCCTCTAAGAAACTTGTATTCCATTTAGATTAGGTAGCGAATAATATAACAGTGAATCCAAGAGTTTGTTTTTCTCCCACCTACCTTAACATTGTAGTTACGGGAAAACGTGATGTTGGGAAAACACTTTCCCGTCGACGTGGGCTTCAGACTCGTTTTGCTGGTAGGGCTTCAGACTCGTTTTGCTGGTAGAGTCGACGTGGGCTTCAGACTCGTTTTGCTGGTAGGGCTTCAGACTCGTTTTGCTGGTAGAGTCGATGTGGGCTTCATATTCGTTTTGCTGGTAGGGCTACAGACTCGTTTTGCTGGTAGAGTCGACGTGGGCTTCATATTCGTTTTGCTGGTAGGGCTTCAGACTCGTTTTGCTGGTAGAGTCGACGTGGGCTTCAGACTCGTTTTGCTGGTAGGGCTTCAGACTCGTTTTGCTGGAAGAGTCGACGTGGGCTTCAGACTCGTTTTGCTGGTAAAGTCGACGTGGGCTTCAGACACGTTTTGCTGGTAGAGTCGACGTGGGCTTCATATTCGTTTTGCTGGTAGAGTCGACGTGGGCTTCATATTCGTTTTGCTGGTAGAGTCGACGTGGGCTTCAGACTCGTTTTGCTGGTAGGGCTTCAGACTCGTTTTGCTGGTAGAGTCGACGTTGGCTTCAGACTCGTTTTGCTGGTAGAGTCGACGTGCAGACTCGTTTTGCTGGTAGGGCTTCAGACTCGTTTTGCTGGTAGAGTCGACGTGGGCTTCAGACTCGTTTTGCTGGTAGGGCTTCAGACTCGTTTTTCTGGTAGAGTCGACGTGGGCTTCATATTCGTTTTGCTGGTAGAGTTGACGTGGACTTCAGACTCGTTTTGCTGGTAGGGCTTCAGAATCGTTTTGCTGGTAGAGTCGACGTGGGCTTCAGACTCGTTTTGCTGGTAGAGTCGACGTGGGCTTCAGACTCGTTTTGCTGGTAGAGTCGACGTGGGCTTCAGACTTGTTTTGCTGGTAGAGTCGACGTGGGCTTCAGACTTGTTTTGCTGGTAGAGTCGACGTGGGCTTCAGACTCGTTTTGCTGGTAGAGTTGACGTGGGCTTCAGACTCGTTTTGCTGGTAGAGTCGACGTGGGCTTCAGACTCGTTTTGCTGGTAAAGTCGACGTGGGCTTCAGACTCGTTTTGCTGGTAGGGCTTCAGACTCGTTTTGCTGGTAGAGTCGACGTGGGCTTCAGACTCGTTTTGCTGGTAGAGTCGACGTGGGCTTCATATTCGTTTTGCTGGTAGAGTCGACGTGGGCTTCATATTCGTTTTGCTGGTAGAGTCGACGTGGGCTTCATATTCGTTTTGCTGGTAGAGTCGACGTGGGCTTCAGACTCGTTTTGCTGGTAGAGTCGACGTGCAGACTCGTTTTGCTTGTAGGGCTTCAGACTCGTTTTGCTGGTAGAGTCGACGTGGGCTTCAGACTCGTTTTGCTGGTAGAGTCGACGTGGGCTTCAGACTCGTTTTGCTGGTAGAGTCGACGTGGGCTTCAGACTTGTTTTGCTGGTAGAGTCGACGTGGGCTTCAGACTTGTTTTGCTAGTAGAGTCGACGTGGGCTTCAGACTCGTTTTGCTGGTAGAGTCGACGTGGGCTTCAGACTCGTTTTGCTGGTAGAGTCGACGTGGGCTTCAGACTCGTTTTGCTGGTAAAGTCGACGTGGGCTTCAGACTCGTTTTGCTGGTAGAGTCGACGTGGGATTCAGACTCGTTTTGCTGGTAGAGTACAAAATTAACAGTATTGATAAATCATTAGGGACGAAGACTCGAATTCAAGCATAAAAATGTCTTCACGCTTACTGATTGAATTACGAACTCACTATATACAATGTTTTCGCTTAGAGCATTACTTCATGTAATTTTAAAGACATTTAGAAACTAGTTTCAATATTTATAATTAGATGAGCTTAGTACTAGTTTTACGGGAATTTATGCACGCATTTGTCAAATGCAATTAAAAATGCTATAGACTGTTTAACCGACGACGATGCTCTCCTCATATTTTATAAATGTTCAAATATTTTTTGTTGTGTACAAAAATAATAACTCAGGAATTTAATGGGATGCTCATTCAAATGCTAACAAAAGGTTGAGGGTCATTTGTTTTGAAATCCCGCAGTGTAAACCAACTTTAACAAGAGAATATAAAAGAAAAAAAAACTTGAAAATGCAGTAATCCTGCATGGCATAAATGTGGTTTACAGTACAGTAGTAGTCTTTATGTGACTTTTGTTGTTGTGTGTTCAATAAAAACTGATAATTATATGCAAAATGAAACGTGTGTGTTATAAAAATATCGAGTACTGTTCATTAAATATCCTATATTGCTTTTGGTGGAAATATATTGACGAGAATCCAATGTGTTCATTTTTGCAGGACGTATTCTGAACGTAATTTTACCTAATCATAATATTATGCTGTGGGTTGTACAAATGTATAAGGCAAGGAATGAATATATGATTAAAATTTGTATTGTAAACCCACGATGCATAAATACAGAGCCTGTAATAAGTTAGCATTTCTTAATGACAGTTATGTAATAGTAAAACTCAGTAAAACCAATATTGAAATATAAAAGATAATTAAGTAATTTAAAACAATCCTTAAGAAAAAAAACCTTAAATTAACAACAAATAGAAACCCATACCCTACTTTTTTCCATATACTGTAACACAATTGAAAATAAAATAAAAACAAAAGTTTAACAAACTCTAATTACAAAAAAATTCTGATGGTCAAGTATTTTCATTGAATTAAAAATGTTGAGAACTGACAAACTAAATAATGGCATGCATAAAACATAAAGTTGGATACTGTTTTGTTTATTTTTCTGCCATAAACTCTGTAATGAACCAAGAAATTGCACTGAATAATTCAACTATATTCTTGAGTAAGCTTAAGGGCCTTTATATTTGTTGCTAAATAGAGTGTTAGCATTCAGTTTTTAAAATTTGCTACAAATAAACTAGTGACATATTGCTAAAAACATTTGTTTTCGTAGAGCTATCTAAGGGTATTATTTTCCAAGATTGTTTTAGGTTAGGTTAAATTTTAGGAAATGATATTTTATATTCTTTTTTGAGATTAAGGTTTATTTAAAATTATACTTAAACACATCTCATTTTCATTTATTCACATGATACGTCATTTTTTTAGAAGTTAATTGGATGTAAATGAAATAGGGAGAGTTTTTTTTTTTCATTGTCTGGGGTGTAAAAACATCTGTTTGTTACGTTTTTCATGAGAAAGTTGAAATAGTAGTTTTCATCATTAAAAAGGTGTATGAACAAGAAACAACAGTATCTTAGCAGGGCTTTATACGGTACATTATCTTTCTTAATTTGCAACAACAAGAAGTAACTTCAAGTAACAAACAGTTTGTGTGCTGACGACGTCGTTTACAACGACAACTAAACAACTGATCCTATTCAATATGCAGATGTGAGAGTTTCTGACATAACTTTAGAATATCCACTTAACAACACAAGTATAACACTGTGTTTGCAATTACAAGTTACACGAAAAAATGTGTATAATTAAAATGAACACAACACTTGTTAAATTAGAAAGAGGTTGTTTATCCGAAAAACTATGTTTATGATAATTCAAACATTTATGACTCATAACAGATACGTCAGGAAAGGGAGGTTGGCTCTTTTCCTCATTAACTGTTTATTTCAAAGTTTTAATTGTCATTTTGTTGCACCGCAATCCAAAAAAAGTTTTACCGGATGCGAATAATACTGCAGCAAGCACGAGAGATATTTTAAGTCATCTGAGGTATTTAGAACTCTTTTTCATCATACTGTCCGGAAAGCAGTCGTTTTTAGTTATCTAAATCATCAGCAATATCATCGTTTTCGGCTAACTTCAAATAGGGAAGAGGAAAAAAACATATAGTAAATTTTTCACTGTATGATGAAAATAGGGGGTTCATCACACGGAGCTAAAGTGTCTTTTTGGTACTTAATCGTATTTCCAAGCTCGGCTGTGTCTCAATTGCAAAACACGATTGCGTAACAAAAAGAGCCACTTTCGCTACGTCTTTTAATATAACAAATTCACGACACTTCACAAAGCTGAATCAAGACTTAGATCGTAAATAAATAAGAGCTTAAGAGTTTATTTCAATTCATATTTGTATAAATTCGTCAATTGAACTGTAATGTAAAATCAACTTTGTTACCTCTCACTGGTTAAAGAAAATTATTTAAATGATAATAGTTTCGTATTTATACAAAATATAAAATCCCAATTCAGTAATTCTTTACAGAAAAAAACTAGCAAAGTTTTTGATTCAGATTTGTTAGACACCTTATAAATAGTTTAAAAAATATAAAATGTATCTAATTGAGAAAATATGTATAGTACCTGTATTAAAAAAAGTAACATTTATTTTAGTATCATTAAACCACATAGCACGCATAATTTATCAAATAAGGATGATTTTAACCTCAGAACAGTATTTTTGTGCTGTTATTGATGACAAATATAATTGCAATGAAGATAAAAGTAGATGACAATGTAAAGGTTTTAGAGATACTACTATTTTACATGAACTTTTAGGAGGTAGGAATATTGGCGATTCTTTAAAAGGCTGTAACCATTCACCATTCATTTCAGCATTTGAATAAAGATGACCTTTACAGTGTCAATTTAGTTATACTGTGTGATTTGCCTCGAATATCTATTCTTACATAAGAGGATAACCGATGATTTATATTTATGTTCTAAAATTATGGTTTTTATGCTCAATAAAATCTTAAACACATTAAGAGCACGAGGAGGTCGAAACCAAACTTGACTCTCTATGTTATAAGAAAAACAAAAACTTATGATGGACCATAATGGATCATTGAAGTTATTAGAATTATTTATTTATATAAGATATCATCATAATTTTAAATCACTCCTAATAATCCCATTTTAAAAGTTAATTTCTAAAAAATAAAGGACAGAGACACCGACAGACTATTTAGATGGAGTCGACTTTATTAAGACTCTAAGCTAATACAAATACTGAAACTTTCTTAATCGTGCAATTGTTTTGCAGAAAAGCAAACTTTTATTTGTTTTTCGAACTCAGATTAATAGTTTTATAAGAGTAAGGTTACTACTTTGTAATACAATTTTTTTTCAAATATTCTATTTACTTATATGTTTTACTTTTTTTAGCTCATTACAAATTAAACACTACGTTCAAATTATAGCTAAGTTACTAAGTAGTTATAGTGCTCACCTTCTAATCAATTACCTGACAGCAGCAAATATAATTTATAAGTTTTCTTCTTCTTAACATTAATTGTAAAAAACAGACCCTACCTAATTTCATAGGGTAAAGTAATAGTCTTAAGAGTTTTTTATTTGTAATTAGTAGGAAAATTTTAAAATAGACAAGAATATTAACGAGTGTATTAGTTGATTCGAAGTCGATGTTGAAATTTATAAAACTTATTATTTAACAGTTTATGAACAAACAAATTAAAAATTAGTCTGATCTATCGAGCTTCCTTTTTCTACTAAAACTGATTTGTCAAATGCACTTATCAATTATTGAAGGTTTAAGTTTGTAAGCCTCTTAAACAACTACAGAGATTAAAACACAAACCTATCTCTGTTTTTCTTTTTAGAGATAACCTTCACAATAAAGATAGTATTATTTAGTTATTGTAGATAAACTGAAAATTTACCAATTCGCATCAGCGATTTTGGCGAATTTCTCTTTAGGGAAGTAGCTATTTACCATAGGACCTATGGTAGGACCTATGGTTAGGACCTAGGCCCGTACCCGATTTATTTTTCATTTTGATGTCTCCAGAGGCAAAAACACTATTCTTTAGAATTTTTGTCCCTAAACTACTCGTACTGCTTTTGTAGAATTGTTCCTTGCATTAAAACGAACAGAATTTTCGAGACCCCATGCCTAATTTTCCGTCTATCAGTTCGTATGCGTTTTTTACAAATTCCCTTATAACTTCTTAACGTGCCAATTTAGAATCTTTTAATTTGGTACAAATATGTAAAAATACATTACAATGAACCTTACAGATAAAACAGTTTGTATTTATTTACTATTTCAAAATGGTGGCAATTTAAAAATTGTAATCTTTAATATCTCGAAAACGAAAATGTTTAACGAAAACAGAAATACAAAAAGTTAGGCCTACTAGATCAAAAGATATATCATATGACACCTTAATTAACCAAATCAGTAGAAAAATAACAAAGTTAGGACACCTTTTTTTAACCAGTATTTAATTATAACAAACTATTACATTTTAAATGATTCTTTACGTGGACTTGTGCATGCTATTCAGCTGTTACTTGTCCTTTTCTTTTAACTAATTAATCAGCTTATAGTACTGTTTTAACAAAGAAATATATATTTTGCTACCACTGCTTGGAAATTATCACATTGACAGGCATATAAACATTACGTAAAATAGATACGATATCATGATTTATTACAATTGTTTAGCGTTAAATAAGGTTAAAGCCCTTTTTGGCTGAAATCTGTGATAAAGTTTGATAGACAAAGGGTCATTGTTTAAAATTATAGTTTTTATATTAGAACAGTAAAATATAATATTTATGGTATTTGGTTTTGACCAATGAAACAAGTAAAACAATAAATATATCATTTACCATAACGTAATAGGTCAGATACGACGTAGTAAAAATAACGGTTAAGAGTCAGTTAACTTCTGAAATTATAGTGTCTACTGGCTTTGTATGAGATATTGTAAGGCACTGACTATAACTAGCAGTTTATTGTGAATTAATGTACATTGAATGTGTGACTTACTATTTAAGTTATTTTTAGTTACATCCTAAAGTTATAAAGCGTATCTATCATACAAATTAGTTACAATTATTTCTCATGAGGTATGTATTTGATTACAGTACTTATTATGAAGATTTAGGATCGTTAAATAAATAATAATGACCGATGACTGGATGACTTTTGCCGTTTCTTTACAACAAATCCATGACAAATGACTCTATTAGGCGGGTATCCCTGGAAACAAATGAGGTCATTTGGGGCCCCGTTTAGCAGATAGTCTGAGCATTTAACAGTATTAGGGGATTCTTTTTATTGAGATAAATTACATCGAGGGGACACCATTCACCATGGACATTTTGAATTTCTTACTCGCAAACGTCTGCGAAAGGATTTTAGTTTTGACATCGCTTATAGAAATAATAAATGTAGGGCTTGCTAAATTTGTGATTTATGAAATGGAACGGTCATGTATATTTTATTTTAACTCGGTCTCGTTCAAATCTTTGTTCTACCCGACCACGTTTGGTTTTCCTTTAACACATTAAAATTCAAATGCTGATATATTGGACGCAACAATAACACAAAGTTACATTATTTCAACTGTCTACGAGAGATAGTACATATACAAGATAATTCTATATTATTTAACATGTGCTGTAATCTATGAGTTAAGTTTATAACTACCACGTATTGGGTTTGCTTGATCAATGTGCATCAGCCTATAATAACACGGTAGGCAATTATATGTACCTAATTAAAGGACGATGGATAATCAGGTGTAATGAATAGTTGATCAGTCTAAGGTCCTTCCTGGATACAACACCGTAATTCAAAGTTCGAACACCATCTTGGTCATGTGTAACTACAAAACATAGGGAATTTAAAATCCCTAAACAAGCCATGGATTTAAACAATACCCCCGCCGCAGCAAACCTGCAGACTAAGCGAATTTCCATTTGACTGATTGGATTTACACTGAAATGTCTACTTAAAAATATAACATTTATTCTTGATTTAAATATAATTTAAGTACTTAGGTTTGCTGCATCAGGGAGGGTAAAACTGTTTTTTTTTTGTAAAATGTGAATAGTTAGTAAGAAATAAAAACATTTTCCAAATTTGATCAAAATATGTTCACAAACAAGCAAACTACAACAGTTTACTTATTCTCCTTAAGAATAACATGGGAATTTTAAATTTACAATTTTTTGGAATTTTCTCCGTAACCATTAGGCGCATAATAACGCTTCAATATACTAAATTATTTGTTTTTTTAAGCTCTACAAAATGGTTTGGAAAGAAATTGCTAAATTTTATGTTTTTTGTGCAAAAATGGGAAAAACCTATTTTTACCCCATAAAACCCCCCGTAAACCCCGTTCCCATGGTCCGATCATGCTGGATCGCGAACTCGTTCGAATAAACGTACGTTTACACGTTTGTACCAAATTTCATCAAAATCGGATCATTTTTGCTCGAGTTATCGTGCTGACGGACACACACACATATATATATATATATATATATATAAATTTGAACGGATAGTGTTTTTGGCCTCTAGGGACCTCAAAACGAAAAAAAATCGGTCCCGCGTCCAGGTCTTACCATGAGTACTACGGTAATAGCTTATTCCCTATATGGGAAATTCGCTAATAAAAAGAGTAAATCCTTTGAACTCGCTACTGTGAAAAAAGACGTACAACTCCAATTTTAAATTTTAAATTAGTTTAACAAATAAAATAGTTTAATTAATCACCGATGTATCTTGCTGTCAAATGTAATTAACTTACTAGGTATACTAAAACAAAAGGGTAGATAATTAATAGAAGACTACATTATGCAATCGTCCATCGTCCCACCTACTTTATCAATAAACAAATCCTACACCCGCTATAAATTGCTCATTTGACTGGGAAAAAAACACACACACACAAAATAAACACAAATTACACTTGGTCTAGGTGTAGGCATATTGAACGTAAACGTAAACTCAAAGTCAATGTTAAAACTTGGTTAACATTTACGACGTATTTCCGGGTGAGGCGTTCGGAAAATACGCGAGTCCGGTTTTGACCCGGTTGCCGGATAGCTAGTCGTGCTGGGTTGCTGTTCCAGGGGTCGAAATGTCTAACGAATCGTCAGTAAAGGGCGGACTAATAACCTGAAAAGAGAACGGATGTCTCAGACACAGGGTATGAGATATAAAATCTCCAACAATCGAACCCACGTTATCATCATTGCCATATTTGTTCTCTATATGTGGAAAGAAAGGTGCGCTGCGGGCGAACCACAGTTCGGGACGGAGTGCTGTGGGCGAACCACAGTTAGGACGGATCGCTGTGGGCGAACCACAGTTAGGACGGATACGTCGATCTTGGGGAACGGGAAGAAGCTAAGCTGCAAAATATGATTATTTCACACCAACACCTACAATACAGTTAAATAAAAACACGCTCACACTAGTAATCGCTAAAACTACATTCACCTAAAACACCGTTATTCAAGACACACGTATTATAATAGTCACTACTATACTGCAACACCTGAAATATAGTTATATAAAGCACACAAATATTAGTAACCTGTTTACACATGCTGTGGGCGAACCACAGTTAGGGATCAGGGAGTGCTGTGGGCGGACCACAGTTAAGGATAGGTTATTATTGCTAAGAGCTGTGGGCGAACCACAGGGAAATATCGCTAAATACAGCTAAATGCTGTGGGCGAACCACAGGGAATTATCGCTAACTATGACTAATTTCCGTGGGCGAACCACAGAAGATTAAAGCTAACTAAAGCTAATTGCCGTGGGCGAACCACAGAGATTAAAGCTAACTATGGCTACGTGCTGTGGGCGAACCACAGGGAATTATCGCTAACTAAAGCTAAGTGCTGTGGGCGAACCACAGATAGGATCGGAGGGTGCTGCGGGCGAACCACAGGGAAAGGTAGTAGAGAGTAAATGTCTGTTCTGGCACACGAAATTTTGAGGAAAAACACTGTCTGTTCTGGCGCACGAAATTTTGAAAAACACTGTCTCTTCTGGAACCGAGCTGGCTGAAGCTGGGAGGCAAGAGCTCCGCTGATGAGGTTTAAGTAGTGTAGCGTTGCAGAATTTCTTACATTTACACTAACTAGAGACTCTGACCGTCCTACATACCAAATTTCAACTCTATATCTCAAACGGTTAAGGAGATATTAATTGTAAGGTGAAGGTAAATAGTTAAGCCCAAGTCCTACATTTATGATTTTTTTTTTAAATCCTTGCATGCGGGTCAACTGTATTTTATGTCCTTAACATATGTACAAAATTTCATATAAATCGGTTAGTAAATAACCAAACACAAGGCAACTTTTAAAAATTCACATGATCGTGTGTAGTGTGCAAGCTTATGAACCATTCCGAATTTTGTTTGCACTAAAACAAACTAGAGACTCTCACCGTCCTGCATACCAAATTTTAACTCGATAGCTCAAATAATAACGGAGATATTACATATTGGGCAAAGGTCAATAGTTAGGTCCAACCCAAACATGTCCTAGAGGAATGAAAATTATATAATTATATAGCTCATGTATGTAAACCTTCTTTGTGGAATTTCTTAAAAATTTTCTTATTTTTGCTCTATCTCTTACCGTTTCCAAGATATAAGCGATTAAAGAATTTATTGGTAAAAACAAAATTAAATTTAAGTATAAGTTTTTAAAAGGTTAAAGTTTCAAAAATATTTAAGTTTCAAAACGATTCTAATTCTTAAATTGTGTTTTACTCACCAAGTTAGTGGAAGGAGATGCTCACTGAAGCTAACACAAAACCACAGCTTGATTGAACAGAGACATCAAGTAATATACCCAATCTATCATGATTCTGGCTGACGCAAATGAGTGATAATCATGAGCATGTTGTAAAGGACGCACGTGGTGTTAACAGTCCACTGTGCAACAAAATTTTCCACAGAATAACAGAAGTTGGCAAATGCACAAATTAGTGATTGGTAATCAAACATGGTGACCCGGAGGTCAGCGCGCCGCTGATAGCTAAAGATTGCTACAGCATTCTGTTGCCCTGATACCCAAAACAGTAAAAACATCTGTTAACTTCGATATATCGGTATTTAGTTCGATTCGATATATCGATATTAATTTCGAAAATCGATTTATACAGTTCGATATTATTGTAACTATATTCCTACTACATTCTGCCAGCCGGATAACTGTTTCAGAATTTGTCTAAATCTTTTCTTCAATATTTTTGTTTTAAAAATCAGTTCATTTGTTTGAGTTTTGTTTCAAATGTGTCCTTCTATATCATAGTACCTTAATACTTTTCCCTAATTGGTTTTGTTTATTTTCTGCGTATTTAACTATATTACTTTAGTGACTATGTTGATGCAACTTGTACTCTGCCCACATCAGCTTTTCTGATGCAACTTGTACTGTGCTCACATCAGCCTTTTGCTGATGTAATTTGTACTCTGATCACATAAGCAATCATTTAGTGACGCACGAGTGTTAGTATAAGTAGTGGCTAAAACGATGGAGCATTCAGCTTGAACACTCAGTTGCTCCAGTTCGTCAACCCTCACTACGCCTTCAAGCTCCAAACCATGTAAGTTTATTAAGACTTATTGTTAAACTAAAACACTTTAACATATTTTTAACTTAAAACTTTAATGTTGGTTTAATTATTTTATAACTTAAAGTCAAAATAACATTTGAAAAGTTGGTTAATTTTTAATCAAACTTTTTTATTTTTATTCTGTAAGAATAACTTAACTTGCTAAGTGTTTACTAGTGGTTTGATATTAATTATTTTTTGATTGTTTATTGAAAAATAATTCTTAAACTAACTTTGCAAGAGCACAATATTGACTTGTTAGGGTAGCTAAGTTGTTTACTAAACGTTTTAGTGTAGGATAGTTTTGTACTGAAAATTCTTTTAAATTATTAAATGAATATTTCTAAAATGTTAATATGTGTTTTTACTATGGAATAACATTTGTTTCATTATTTTTGTAACTTAGTAAACACAGAGTTTAAATATGTGAAACATGATTAGCTTCTTTATTTTCTTAGTTAGTAATACACTTATATGTTTAAATGCAAAGTAATAGTGATCTAATAATATTGGTTGATTCCAGTTTGAACATCTTGCTGCTTAGTTCCGGCTTAGTACACCATCTACCATCCTACACCGTCTTGTTGCTCAGCTCTACTCCACTACGTCCATACACTCTACGCCGTAAAACTTAAAGTAAGTTTGTAATGTTCAAGTAATTATTTTTACGTAAACTTAATTTTTGTTTGTTAACTATTCCATTATGTTTCTGATTTTTAACACACACATTTTAACACTTATATTAATTTAATATCAAAACTATAATGCCATTAAAATTATATGCTTATTGGATTTTAACACATATATTAATTTTTTATTTAACTTGTATATTGTGTTATAAACTGTAACCCTGATAAAATACAATAGTTAAAAGCTTTTGTTTTACAATTGACTACCATGTAACATAACTAGTGAGCCAAAATATCTTAATAACAATAATTTTTGTATCTCACCATCCCTGCAACATAAATATCTATTTTATTATTGCTGCATTTCAAATTCAATACTTGAGCTTAATTTATTTCAGCTTAATAAAGGTTTGAACCATTTAAGTTGGTTTGAATATAAACTAAACTATTATATATTACTGATTACAGCTTACTAATTTACTGTTATGGTTTCAGGAATCTGCGTGTGTAAATTCGCTCAACCTCCGATCTTCGCTCAACCTCCAGCCTTCGCTCAACCTCCAGCCTTTGCTCAACCTCCAGCCTTCGCTCAACCTCCAGCTTTACTCTTTAACCACTTTCATCTTCCAGACTTCTAGCTAAACCCTCAATTAATCAGGTATGTGCATAGTTAAATTATTAAAAATTTATTTTAAAATACCATAAACTATTAATAGGTTTAAACATGCCAACGTTTACAATTGTATCTTATTCTTAATTTCAGAATGAATTCAATTGGATTTCTAAAGCTGTCCGAGCACGCTTTCATCCCGTATAGACACACAAACAAAGCAGCAGGCTTAGACCTAAGATCGCCAATTAGGGTTACTATTCCTGCAAATGGGAGAGCTTGTGTGTTGTTAGATCTAGCAGTTACACTGCCTGCCAATTGTTATGGCAGAATTGCACCGAGATCTGGTCTCGCGTTAAAAAAATGTATAGATGTGGCAGGCGGAGTGATTGATGCGGATTTCGCTGGTAACATAGGGGTTATACTGTGCAACCATTCAGATGAGGATTATATGGTAGAAAGGGGAGACAGAATCGCACAATTAATTTGCGAAAAGATTTGCTATCCGCAGGTGTATGAACTAGTTTGTATGGAGGAAACAGAAAGGGGTGCAGGAGGTTTTGGTTCTACTGGACGATAGATTGCAATCTGTAATGTAGCAGAAGTCTAGGATGGGAAATTTAATTTTTATTTAACAATAAATTTTATTAACAGTTTAATATTATTACTATATTACTTGTGTAATAATAATAACATTAGTAATTTTACTTATTTACAGTAATGGCTCCAACACGGCCAAAACAAGAAGGCATAGCTTCAAAATATCAAATTAAAATATTGCAGATATTTAAAAAATATAAGAAAAAGTTTCATAAGCTAGTTGTAAAATAAGATTTTGGATAGGCGGGTTTCTTGTGTTAGTAATTCACTAGATTTAGTAGTGGGTTAGTTGTGAGAATGTAAACTACATTTAACTTTAAAACCCAAAGCTCAAAATCAAATATTACTGTTTCATGAAATGCTATTGCAAGTTTAAAAATTGTAACATTTTTTTTACATATTTGCAGTCATGAGTTCTCAGACACCGTCTAAACAGTCAGTTGAAGAGGGCGTTGTAAAATCTGCAGTGGGCATGATCAGTCTACTACATATAGTGCAAAATCTAATTACTCTTGGATTAAATTCAGTAGAACGATGGCTGAATATAATTCCAAAATTAAGAGACTCAGAACGATTCTATTCTCATCCTGAACTTGCGAATCTCCAATTGCTGCTAACTCAAATATCTCAACATTTACATTCAAAACTATTTGAATTTTTCCCTAATGATCTATCACAAGAAAAACTCCCAAGACTCTTGGCTAAGGAAATCTCATCTAAAGATCTAATTAAATCCATCAAACCTTTGTTAAAGAAAAAAAAATTCAGTGATAGGTTCTTCTCAATTGAAACAAGCAATTTTTTTAATAAAGCAGTGGAAGATGCTTTGGCTTGTTTTAATTGTGGTTTATCAGAGCCCGAGGTTAGCATGATTGAAGATGATGATAATGATAAACCTTCAGTTCCAAAAAGAACCCATGAGCCCAGTGTTAAAATTTCCCTTAAGAGGAAAAGAAATCGTTCACCATCTCTATCTGAATCATCTGAAGCATCATCGGGTGATGAACATTCCGAGGCACCTGATTCCGGATCTGAATCAGATAACTCAGACAAGTTTGATAGGTTATTTGTTGTAAAATCCACAAAAAAATCCTCTAACATTAGGCAAACATTTCAAACCCAAAAGAAAAGATTGAGGAAGAAACTTATCACACCCGGTGAGGAGGGGCGTTACATGATTAAAATTGAGCTAACTGACACTAAAGATCTTAAGAAATGCCCAACAAGCAAGTTTTGGACTAAAGTATCAACAAAAGCTATTTTCTTGACAGAGCCAAAAACACAAATTTTTAAAAAGATAAGGAATGTTTTGTATGATGTAGGAAGGGAAAAGAAACTCCTGGAGTTGAGTGTGAGGAGGTTAAGCTAGATAGAAAAGCTAATTAACAAGCAATTGTTTGTAGGTGTAGTATGTTAATAGGTAGATAGCTCATTACTAATAACTTATAAATAGTGGTGTTAGTTACACAATTGTAGAGGAGAAACCATTCTTAATAGTTTTATTAATCCACAGGATGGAGGTAAGCTCGGAAGGGGAGATGGAAACGGATGATGAAAGTGTTGCTCGAACACATTCCAGATTTTACCGGTCGTGTTCTGGACCTTTTGATGAATTTGTTGAATTAAGAAACGCATTCAGTGGAAACTTAAAAACATTTTATCTTAAAAATGGTGATGAGGAAAATAAGGACTTGTGTTTTTTGTTAATTTCGGTAGAATCAAAAATTAAAAGTATTATTCAAAACCTTTTAAGTGACTATGGGGCTTTAAAGTTCAATATAGTTAGTGAATGTACTTATATCAAACCAGTGACAGATGAAATACAACTGAGAACATTTAAAACTAAAAACAAGGCTGTACTGGAAAGTTCTTCAATAAACTCAATCTTGAGAAAAATGTTTAGTAAGCTGTGTAATGAAGAACATGAATACGAAGGGAAGGGGTCAGGATGGACACTGTCAACCGTTGATGGATTGCTTCTGAGATTTAGCAGGTATAGACCATTGCGAGGAAGCATCTATATTCCTCTACCAAAGGAAATCGCATTAAAAAAGCCATCATCAACCCCCAAAACCATCGGGATATGAACTGTTTTGAATGGTCTCTCCTAGCAAGATACACAAATGACTATAGAATAACGGCTAAAACTTTAGAACACAGACACAAATTTGACTTTACAGGAATTTCCTTTCCCACACCAATCAAACAAATAAGTAAATTTGAAAAACAAAGTCCTGGAACCAGTGTTAACGTTTATGGTTTAAATCAGCAGAACATAGTCTATCCTTTAAGAATAACCAATGAAGAAAAACCTAACCATTTTAACTTGCTTTTTATCTCAAAAAATGGGGTTAACCATTACTGTTATATTAAAGATTTGAGTAGATTAATTAGGAAACAATTAACTACCAACACTGGAAAATTGTCTATCTGTAAACGATGTTTTAAACATTACCAAGGTCCTAAGAGGAAAGTAAATCTAACTGCCCATTTAACTGACTGTTCCAAACAGACCCCAGCAAGAGTAGTAATGCCATCCAAACCTTCAGTAAATAATCAATCTGTCACGTCAAACATTTTGAAGTTCAAAAATCATCACTATTTATTTAAACTGCCAATTGTTTGTTATGCTGATTTTGAATGTTTGCTATTAAAAACAAACAAAAAAGTTTCTGATAAGACCTATGTTAATAATGTTCATGAACCAATGAGCTTTGGAGTGTATGTTGCTTATGATGATTCTCTGCCGGCTTATATAGCTAGCTATTTGCCTAAAGAACCTTACATTTATCGAGGGTTGGATGCTCCAGCAAAATTTATGCATTACATGAAAACTCTGGCTAATTTAATTGGTGATTTAACACAATTAAATGTCCCTATGTTGCCTTTAACAAATGATGAGAAACAACGGTTTAAAAATGCCACAAACTGTGAACTGTGTGACTGTGAATTTACATTGATTAATTGTCCAGTTCGTGATCACTGTCACTTTAGTGGGCGATTTAGGAATGTGCTGTGTTCACAATGTAATCTTAAGAGACAATCTCAGAAATTTTTACCAGTTTTTATGCATGGAAGTTCTAACTATGACAACCATTTTGTAATAAGAGAATTAGGGTCTGATAATTACAGAGTGGGTGTAATACCTAATTCAAAGGAAAAATATGTTACATTTTCCAAATATACTCAATCAGGCATTACTTTAAGATTTGTGGATACTTATCGTTTTATGGATCGATCATTAAGTGAGTTGGCTAATAACTTGCCAAAAGAAAACTTTTCCCATACTAAAAATTTTTTTCATGAATCTGATTTACCTCTGGTCACTCGTAAGGGAGTGTACCCATACCAGTATACGGATAGCTGGGAAAAACTAAATGACAAAAAATTGCCAGATAAATCCTTCTTTTACAAGGGTTTGGGAGATCCAACGATGGTTGATCCAGAAAACGATTCGTACCCTTATCAACTAGAACCGATTGATGAAAATGAATATCAGCATGCAAAAACAGTCTGGTCACATTTTAATTGTAGGGATTTAGGAAGTTATAGTGATCTCTATCTTAAAGTAGATGTACTACTACTTTGTGACACATTTGAGAACTTTCGATCAATTTGCCTTGAAAATTATGGATTGGATTGTGCTCATTACTTTTCTTTACCAGGTTTAACATTTGATGCTATGTTAAAATACACAAAAGTAGAATTAGAACTGTTTACAAACTATGACATGTATTTGTTTATTGAAAAAGGTGTAAGAGGTGGAATCACATCCTGCTCTAAAAGATATGCTCGTGCTAACAATAAATATATGAAAGAGTTTTATGATCCAAAAGTAGAAAGTTCTTATCTAATGTATTTTGATGCCAATAACTTATATGGCCTAGCCATGAGTAAATCTATGCCACTAAATTCATTTGAATGGATGAGCAAACGAGACATGACATCTTTTAGAGTAGAAGATATTCCTGATGACTCTTCTGTTGGTTTTGTTTTGGAAGTTGATGTTGAATATCCAATTCATCTCCATGATTCACATAATGACTTACCACTTTTTCCTGAAAATAAACCACCACCAAATTCTAAGCAAACCAAACTGTTAACTACTTTAGAAAATAAGGAAAGATACATTACCCATTATTTAAACCTTAAACAAGCTATTCAACTAGGCTTGAAAGTAACAAAAGTCCATAGAATCTTAAAATTCAATCAGAGCCCTTGGCTTAAACCCTACATAGATTGGAATACTGAAAAAAGAACATTAGCTAAAAACCCTTTTGAGGAAGACTTGTATAAAAAAATGAACAATGCCATGTTTGGTAAGAGTATTGAAAATATACGTAAAAGAATGTGTCTTGAACTGGTGACATCACAAAAACGTTTGGATAAATTAGTTTGTAAACCTACATTTTTGAATAGAACTATTTACAGTGAATCCTTAGCTGCTGTCTCTTGTTCAAAAGAAAGTATTGTCTTTAATAAGCCTATTTATATAGGATTTACAGTGCTAGAGCTGAGTAAACTTCATATGTATGATTTTCACTACCAAATCATAAAAAGGTTTTTTGGTTCAAATGTTAAACTCTTGTATTCTGACCCAGATTCACTTTTTTATGAAATTATCACTAATGATATATATGTAGACATGAATAGCCCTGAACTAAAACAGTATTTTGATACTTCTAATTTTTGTAAAAATCATCCATGCTTTTCAGCTAGTAACAAGAAAGTGCTAGGTAAATTTAAGGATGAATGTTCTGGCAAAATAATTATTGAATATGTAGGTTTGCGTCCAAAGCTTTACTGTTATGAAATATTTGAACAGGTTGTTAAGAAAAAAGCTAAAGGTGTTAACAAAAAGGTTGTGGAAAAAGCCATCAATTTTGATGATTTTAAAAAGTGTTTGTTTAATAGAGACTTGAATATTTGTAAGAAACAAACTCTGTTTCGATCAAAAGATTATAGAATTAATACCATTACAATCAATAAAATTGCAATGAATGCAAATGATGACAAAAGACACATTCTAGATGATGGTATTAACACCTTAGCTTATGGGCATTATAAATTATGTCAGTGAAATATGTAAATAAACTTGTATATATGATATTAATTTGTGTTTTTAATTTCCTTTATTATAATGGTATAAGGTTAACATATAACAACATATTTTTTAAATCAAGATTTATTTTTATAATACACTATTTACATAACTTTTTTGACAGTTCCAGACAATGGAGAGTAATAAACTAATCCATCACTTATAATCAAACAATATGCAGCAGTATTTGCAGGAACTGCTTTTGTAGTTTCAATTTCAAGACGTACATCAATTGTACCACTTTTTAAAGTTTCAGATTGCTTAGATCAATCACATACAAATAATGGTGAACTCTCAATGAAGTCTTTTTTGCTTACACATGGTTGATCATCACTTCCTGCATAGAAAGAAGATTGAAACTTTGCATAGTACTCATATAACAAAGCTTTGTTTCCATTCAATGGATCATATGGGTAGTATATTCCATTTAAATAAAGCCTTATGTTATTTAAATCACAAAAATCAAAATGTGATGCATTTTTATTATTTTTTTCTTTACGTTCAGTTTGAAAACCTACAATAACATATCTAGGTTTTTCAATAACTGATAGTGTCTTAACAGTCCATGTTTGAGAAGTAGTTTGAGGTAGCACAGGGTACTCATGCATTTGCCACCTCCTAAAGGCAATTCTTAAAGGTTGATCTTTTTCCACTAGTTTTAGAAGTGATAGTTTAATTTCATCATCAATTTTCACATAAGGCATTTTCCAGATAAGTTTGGTTATTACAAATTTAACAGTTTGTAAAGATGCTGCAGCTTGCAATATTGCATTTTTGTCTGATGAAGACCTTAACAATACTAGTTCTTGTTTCACATTTAGCAATATTTCTTTAAAATCTTCAGCAAAACCAAGCAACAGCTTGAGTGGTACACAAAATGAAAAGTTGGTTTTATCTTCAAGTACATCAATCTTAGGTAATGTCCAGCCAGCGTTCCCCATCCAGTGAACATCTCCAGGACGTGATGTAAGTATATTTTTCATTGTAGTAGTAATTCCAACATTTTTTACTCGATCTATTTCTGTTCCACATAGCTCATATCTTATTTCTTCAAATAGAAATGCGATTGCATTATTTATTAGATTAGTTGTAGTATCATCATTTCCATCCTGTTTTTTCAAAGTTCCCTCAATTAAAATATAACTCTCACTTGGTAACGTATATACATCTTGCTGGTGAATTGGTATTCTTATTTCATCACTGTTTCCAAAAGTGTTTGATGAATAAGGATTGTGAGAATGAAATTGAAAGTCAATGACACTGTTGTCAAAGCTTGATTCAGAATTTATATTTAATATTCGATTCATTTCTTCTTGAATATTCCGATATTTTGCAAAAATAACAAATTTTCAGGGGATAAAGTTTTGATAAACTTATTGTTACTACGCACTGTAAAGTTGGATGTGGATGGCAGGGCTGCTCTTTCCTCAATGGCTGTATGTTGAATGCTGGGATATTTATGTATAAAGGGTTCTCTTTTTTGATTATAATTCCTAAAAAAGATTAATCCCATTTTTTATCTTCGCTGCTTTTCTCTTATAACTATACGTATATTTATATTTTCCCCTCTCAGATTAACTAACTCTCCGTTTTGATCTTCTAAAGCAATTATAAACTCTTCCAAACTATTTTGTTTGTTTATTGGAAGATAAGTTATCGTATTTGGTTTCTCAACAATTTTAAACCCTGGTGCTACAGTTGGATAAAACTCATGTAATACATGTCCTTCAACACCGTCAATATAAGATCCTCTTACAATATTACAAGTGATCCGTATGACATCTACTTTGTTAATGGAAACTTGATTGGGTGATTCAGTCCATTTATTTGGCTCAACCATGATATTGTCACTAAATCCAAGGAGAGACCCTAATGTTCCTTTTTTTGTGAAGTCTATTCCCTTGTCACAGAATATTTCACATTTTAAAGTGTTATTGTTAGCAACAAGTTTAAATTTAATATCAAGTTGCTGCCTTTCTATTTGCTTATTAATAAACTCATTTATACTTTCAATTTCATATGATCCTGTAGGAAGGCTAATGACATCTCCATTTGAAAAATATAATTTATTATTTTCAACCTCCTCCACGTTAGGTATTGAATTATAGGTCAGCAAATCATGGAACCCCATTTCCCATTCATTTGATGTTGATAAATCAAATGGTGGAAACAGCGTATACCTAATACGTGATGAACTCCCTTTTATACAAATCATTATGTATGACTGGCTAGAAAGTCTAAACACAAATGGCTACAGTTCACTTCATCTTCCTTTTGTATAGGAAAATAATTATATCTAACCTCAGTGTGATAAGGTCCACTGTTAAAGTAGCGTTGAAGTTCTACTGGTGGTTTAAGATTTCCAAAGCTGTCAAAATATTGGACTCTGAATCCATTTTTTGTATAACACACCCAATGTGTCCCCTTTCCATTGTTGTCATCCAAATTAACAATTCCAGTTTCCATTTCACTTATATTACGAGGCAGTAAATCCCGCATAAACACTCCTCTAAAATTAGGTATATTTAAACGTGAAACCCACTTTAAAATATCCTTGTTACTAAGTGGTCTGTTAGGAATACTATTTATCTCCTTTGTTAAGTAGACGTTCTTTTTTTTTCTTTGTACATCCTGATCCTTTATAGGGTCTAAGATATAAACCTTTACCTTTTCTTTTAGTTGCATTAGCTTTTCTTGTATTTTTCTTATTTTTGCATTTACATCTTCTCTTTTTCTTTACCTGTTTTTTTCTACCAGCACCAAGTTTATTTTTAGCTTTCATTATATTTGTAATAGTCCAAGCTGCTGTCTTTTCACCAAAACTTGAATCAGAAGCTTTCACTCGTTCCCAAGCCTGCTCAGCTAACTTTTTGTCAGCAATAGATCTGTTCTTACTATCAGAAAATTTGGAATATGCAATATCATGAAGTTTACAGGCTGAGTCTAATTTGATGATACCTGGATCACCACGAGCCAATCTAGTCTTTAAATCCGTTCCAGGACCACAGTACTGATAGCCCGGCAAATGCAGTTCTGTTGGTAAGATGTCTATAGCACGGTTTAAAATGTTCCCAGCTGCGCCTGTAAGACTACTGATCAGGCCGGAGCCTCTTGGATAACTGATGCGACCAGGTCGGGAGAACATCATATTTATTAATGATTTTCAGCTCCTGATTTGTCTTTATTTATTATCGCTGGTGCAGGCGTATTAGCTTTTGGTTGCACCAAAGCGTTTTCACTCACTCCAAACAAATCACTCCAATCACAAGAATGCAATGATTTATTTACTCTTTTTTTCCATTCCTCTTTAGTAAGCTTTGGTTTGTTTTTCTTTTTCAAATTATTATGAATTGCAAAAGACATTTCAGCCAATACATCAGCAATATATGAATAGCTTATTGCATCTCCTTTTGCTTTAGGAAAACCTATGTTTTTTATAACATGTCCCTTAGCATCATATTCTTTATTATCTTTTAAGGCTAGAGTATTAACTTGTAAATAATGAATATTTACAGCATCATGTGGCAGTTTTGGATCACTTACATTACAAATATTTAAATTCTTTGCATTAAACACACTTTTATCGACAAGTAAAGCATTTTCCTTAAAAGTTCTATAGTTTACTGCATCACCATCCGCTATAGGAAAGCTTATATCTTGCACTCTGAATTGGTGAAAAGAGTAACTGTCAAGCAGTTTTACCGGTGAATTAGAAGTAAAATATAATTTATTAACAGCATCACCATCACTAATTGGTACATCCAAATTGCTTACTCTAAGCCCTTTCGCATCATACTCTTTCTTTTCATTCACCAATAAACAATTTCCAACAGATGTATTAAGTGTAAAAAGATTTACAGCATCCCCATTTTCTGTTGGTGTTCCAACATTACAAATCCTTTTGAGTTCAATATCATAATCCCCATTTTCTGTAAGATTAAAACCATCACCTTTAGGACCCTTTTGACCTTGCGCAATTTGAGCATTACCAGAGCTCGAGTAGCGTCCAAATTTATCAACACTCATCATGAAGTTCAGAACTGAAATGAGAATAGAGATAATAAAACAAACAGTTTAATTACAATTATTTGTTTATTTGTTGAACATTTAAACATTGATATGAGCCGTGACTTGCCCACCAAGCGTCCCACCAATGTCACGCCTCAGTTTTTTTTTATAGTGCGAGTACTGGCTTTGCGCCGGAACTCAGTCGGTTTGGGTCGGGCAGCAATCCTGCAACCCAGAGTCAATGTCCGCCTTCTGTCACATATTCACCAGAAGGCCGGCGATTGTCGATTTGTCAAGACTTGGTTGTCTTCGATGAATATCAGTGTTCATCCTTCAATGTCACTGTTAATTTTGTTCTTCTGTTCGTCGTCAATTCAAGTCATGATTTAAGTGTTTTGCCAGTCGTCAGATGAGGTCCTGGATGTGAGGTTTCATCAGCCGCTGTCCTCGGAGAGGGTCGCCCGGAGGGACACGCCATCTTCTGCCTCCTTGGGCTGCCTACGGCCCAGCTTCTCCGGGGACCATTATGCCGCCCTCCATACAAACATCCGGAGGTGATGTTTTCCGACATCCAGATGGAACACCGCCACTAGTGTGATGTGAAAAGTGCCACCTAACGCAAGTTATTTTTGAAAATATCAGCTTTTTTAAAGACTTAAATCTCTAAAGGGGCCCCCGAATAATTTATTATTTGTTATTTATTTTTAAGCTAATTGTTATTTATTTATTTGAAGGTTATTTATTTATTTAAAGTTTTAGTCCACTGTTACCTTCCTTTTACAGTTACCACTTTTAATTATTTATTTGTTAGGCCTAATTTTGTTACTGGTACCAGTTCTTGTAAGTTCAGAAGGGTAGGCTAAATTCCTTTTCATTAAAATTTTTGATAAAATAATTCTTTGGATGGCTGCTTTGTTGTTATTGTTGAATTTTGAGATTAATTATAGGCTTTGTTGACAACTGTTGTTTTGTTTTTGATATTCACCCACGGCCTTTCACTGTTGTTAGGGATGTGGGGCGGCCACTCGCACTGTCACTATGGGGGGCATGCTTCCACTAGTTGTTCGTCTGGGGGCGGTGCGAGGGGTCGGCTCAGATGGTAGCAGAGCGTGGTTTTTTGGTTGCGTCCTGGGTGCCTTGTCGTGAAACTTCGGTTTCACGACTTGGATACTTAGAGATCCGATCACTGTCCACGTTCTGATTTGTTTTGAAGGGCCGTGGATGGATTTGATTTTTGGGTGATTCTGGTCTAGCAGTCTTAGGAATTTTTGAAGAAATGTTGTCGTGGTGGGGTAAGCACACTGTTGTAGTTTTTATTAGGAGCTCGCCCTTGGCCGAGTCACCGGGTGGAATCTGGTTAATGACTTGCTTCCTTTGGGAGCAAGAGTGTCAAAAGCATGGCCAAACCCAAAATTGAAACTGTGTGTGTGTTTACCTCATCACACAAATGTTAGGTGTTGTTGTTTAGTGTATGTATGTATGTGTGTATGTGGTGAGTGTAAGTCCGTGTTTTTGTTTTGGTGGCTTAGGCGGTGTGTATGGGCAGGTTCTTCTGTTTGGGACCTCATCTGACTGTAGGCATTTCAGTCCAGAGTCTTTAGTTAGTTAAGTTTGTGAATTGTTCGTTGTAAAAAAAATTTTTTGTGTGTGTTTTGAAGGTAGACCGACTGACTGAGAACAAAATGGGTTTGTTTGCTCCACTGCCCAATCCCATTGCTGGGGTTTTGAGCGACATTCGCCCGGTTGATGGTTTAGAGGTGGAACCTTTGTTAGAGTTTTTGGGAAAGGTGTTGCACCTGAAGGAGTTCCCAGGCATGGAGGACTCAGTAGTGTTGGAACTGCTGGTTCCACTCTGCCTGAGACCTCTTGGTGACAAATTGTTAGACTGTTTGAAACGGGGAGTAAATTTTGACAATTTTCACAGTGAAGTGCTTGAGCTCTTTGTCCCCTTCAGGGTCATGGAGAGATTGAAGGTTGAGAGAGTGTTTCGACCTCAAAAATTTGATGAAACTCTCAGTCAGTATGTGGGTGACATTTGTGGCGTGTGGCGTGTCCTACGGCTGGGCATCCCTGAAAACCAACTGGTGGACATTGTCTTGCAGGGGTTGAAGCCTGAGGAGCGGTCCAGACTGATTTTTGCTCCAAAGCCTTCTTCTTTTGCAGACCTGGATAGGTTGGTCATCCTTTCACGGAGCGTTCAAGACGCTGATTGTCAGAGGGAGCACGTTGCGGGGCATCTTCCCCGGACTGGTCCCCATCCCGCTGTAGCATCCGTGTGTCGAGGTCCCGAAACACCGCAGAGACAGAGGCATCCTATTGTTTGCTTTGGCTGTGGTCAAACAGGTCACATGAGACGAGTGTGTCGTCAGAGGGTTAATCTTGCGACTTTGTCCAAAAACCTGAGTAGCTCGCAAGGGGAAAGTTTGCCTAAACCGCCCTGTGAGAAAGCTGTTTTGGAGAAAGTCAGCAGGAATTTGGTTTCTGTGAGTACTGCCCCTTCTGGGAGTGCTGGTTTTGGGGAGCCTCTGTCGCGGGGTATGAGGGAGCTTGCATGCATGGGAGTGAAAGCGGCGCGCTCAACTTGCCCACGACTCAACATCTTCTTAGGTAAAACGGTGCAGAAGGCCCTTGTGGATTCTGGGTCAGCCCGTTGTCTCATTTCCCTTTCCCTGTTTGAAAATCTAAAATCTTCTGGGCTAATCAAGCAAGTTGAGCGAAGTACCCACATCTGCTGGACTGCATCAAAATCCCCACTTCCTATCATCTATGAAGCCCGTTTGAAATTCAAGATTGAACATTTTTCTTGGGTTTGGAGTTTTTGGGTAGCCAAGGACCTTTGCATTCCTGTCATTTTGGGAGCGGATTTCATCAAGCATTGTGGCCTGATTTTGGATTTGGGCAGAGGCCAGTGCTTCTTTCGTTTCGCAAGACAGGTGCTCATTCCTTTCGCAGATGAAATTGTGGATGGTGCAGCTGTGGTAGAGCCTGAGACACCCAGCAAACCAAAGGTTGATCCATTAGGGCATCTGACTCCTGGCGAGGCTGAAGCAATCAGAACATTGTGTTCTCGTTTTCCTGAGGTGCTAACGCCAAAGCTTGGAGTCACCAATCTTTTGGAGTACGAAATCCGTTTGACTGACACCCGTCCAGTTCGTTCCCATCCTTACAAACTTGCTCCACCCAAGATGGATACACTCCGTGGAATCATCAATGAGCTTCTTGAAAATGGGGTAATTGAGCCTTCTCGCTCAAGTTATGCTAGTCCAGCTTTTCTAGTTCCAAAGCCAAATGGCAAGTCTCGAATGGTTCTAGATTATCGCAAGTTGAATGCTCAGATTGAAATTGACTCTGTCCCTCTCCCTGATTTGCACTCTGCGTTCGATTGGTTCGGTAAGGCCAAGTATTTTTCCGTCTTTGATTTGAACCAGGCTTACCATCAGATTCCTTTGAAACCTGAATCTCGACCTCTCACTGCCTTCTGCGTTCCATGGAACTTGTACCAGTTCACACGTGTTCCCATGGGCCTAGCTGTGGGGGCCCAGACCCTCACCAGACTTCTGGACTCCATCTTTCATGACGTCAAGTTCAAATTTGTGTTCAACTATCTTGACGATCTTTTGGTGTACAGTGAGAGCTTTGAAGACCATCTGGTTCATCTTGAGGAAGTCATGAATAGGTTGCTTAGGGCTGGCCTTACCGTAAATCCCGAGAAAGTTAGTTTTGCTCAGGCTGAGATTTCCTTCCTAGGTCATCTAGTATCTTCACGAGGTGTCTGTATCGATCCGGCTAGAACCCAGGCTATCAGGGAGTTTCCTCCTCCCCGAGATGTCAAAGGCATTGCCCGTTTCATCGGCATGGTGGGTTTCTACCGGCGCTTCATCCCCAATGTGGCTGAGTTGGCGGCTCCTCTCAATGAGCTTCGGAAGAAGGGCGCCAAGTTTGTTTGGGGTGAAGCACAACAGATGTCTTTTGATCTTCTGAAAGAAGCTATCATGCAACCTCCAGTTTTGGCGATGCCAGATTTCAGTCGAAAGGTTGTTTTGCAAACCGATGCTTCCTCCGTCGCTATTGCGGCTGTGTTGTCTCAAGAGGTAGATGGTGTTAGGCAGCCAATTGCGTATGCCTCACGCACTTTGAACCCATGCGAAAAGAAAAGCTCTTCTGTGTATGAGTTAGAGTGTTTGGCTGTCGTGTTTGGAGTGAACAAGTTCAGACGTTTTTTGGAACATAAAGAGTTTTTGCTGGAAACCGACAACCAAGCGCTCTCGTGGCTCCTTGCACATCCTCGCCAGCTTGGGAAAATTGGTCGTTGGGTGGTCCAAATATCTTCCCTCAAATTCCAAGTGCAACATGTTCGAGGCACGCAGAATGTGATTGCTGACACTTTATCCAGGATGTACCATTCACCTGACGACCAACCTTCTGATCAGGAGGAGCACACAGGGTGTGCCGTGCTCCTGGAGTTTCCCCTCGCCTTTTCTGAGTTCACCCCACATCAGCTAAAAGAGCCCGAGCTGGCTAAGATCATTGGTGAGCTTCAAAATGGGGGAGCCCACCCCCCGTATTTTCTGTCCCAGGGTGCCCTTTGTTGTCGAGACCGACAGCGAGGTAAACCCAAGATTGTGCTGCCTAGTCTTCTTGTACCCATGGTCTTTGCGTACTTTCACTCTTCCCCTGTGGGTGGGCACTTAGGGATTCACAAGACCATTGCGAAGGTTAGGGACATGTTCATCTGGAAGGGTATGGACAGGGACATTGCGGCACGAGTACGTTCTTGTCAAACATGCTCGCTAAGCAAGCCTGCTCAGAATACCAAGTATGGGTTGTTGTCATCTGAGGTGGCGGAGAGACCTTTGGAGAAGGTTTTCATAGACTATGTGGGGCCTCTCCCACGTAGCAAGTCAGGAAACAAATTCTTGCTTGTTTGTGTGGATGCCTTCTCCAAGTTTTGTTGGCTTTTTCCTTTGAGGAACGCCACTGCACAGCTCACCGTGCAGGCACTTCGTACCCATTTGTTCCAACATTTTGGAATACCCGCCACCATTGTTTCCGACAACGGAACTCAGTTCGTGTCTCACCTTTTCAAAAGAATGTGCTTTGGGCACGGTATCCGCCATGTGACCACTTCTCCTTACTATCCACAGCCTTCACATGCTGAGAGGTTCAACAGAAATCTTCGATCCGCTCTCATAGCTTTTCATGCTGACAAGCAGACCACCTGGGATCAGGAACTTCCTTGGATTCAATTTGCTTTCAATACTGCACACCATGAGAGTCACAAGGCGGTCCCTTTCGAGCTGTTGTTGGGCTATCCACCCAATAATCCCTTGGCAAATGTGTGGAAAATTGGCGACCTTCTGCCACCCCCTGGTGCTGCCAATGTCAAGGCAACTTGGCAGGCGGCTAGGAGGAACTTGATCAGAGCTAGGGAATTGGTCCGGAGGAAGCACAATCGAGGTCGGTTGGACAATCCTTTCCAGGTGGGGGATTTGGTTTTCTGCAAGGCTCATCCGGTCAGTTCGGCCGTGGACAAGAGAGCCGCTAAGTTGTCTCATCGGTGGTCAGGTCCCCACCGCATCCTGAAGTTCTTGACTCCTGTCTCCGTGCGGCTGGGAGATCCGCAGACTGGAGAAGTTTTCCGGAGGGCTCACATTTCTCATCTGAAGCCTTTCCGGGGAAAAATTCCGTAGGTCATCTTTCTTTACTCTTGTGTCTGAGTGGGAAGTGCACTGGGCCAGAGAGCTTGATCACCTCTTCTGTCCCTTGTGCGCTGCTGAAGATTTTTCCCTAGTAAATTTTCCAGCACTGGCCAGTGCAAACCCTGGGGGTGAGTAGTCCCTCCAGTTGAAAGACTTTTGGCGTTCCCCACTTCAGACATTTGAGTTGATCTGTTGGTGTTGAGATCTTCTAGAATTGGGAGAGGTTGTTTTTCTTTTTTTTTTGGAGAGGAAGTCCTCCTTTGGGGGGGGAGGTTGAGCCGTGACTTGCCCACCAAGCGTCCCACCAATGTCACGCCTCAGTTTTTTTTTATAGTGCGAGTACTGGCTTTGCGCCGGAACTCAGTCGGTTTGGGTCGGGCAGCAATCCTGCAACCCAGAGTCAATGTCCGCCTTCTGTCACATTTTCACCAGAAGGCCGGCGATTGTCGATTTGTCAAGACTTGGTTATCTTCGATGAATATCAGTGTTCATCCTTCAATGTCACTGTTAATTTTGTTCTTCTGTTCGTCGTCAATTCAAGTCATGATTTAAGTGTTTTGCCAGTCGTCAGATGAGGTCCCGGATGTGAGGTTTCATCAGCCGCTGTCCTCGGAGAGGGTCGCCCGGAGGGACACGCCATCTTCTGCCTCCTTGGGCTGCCTACGGCCCAGCTTCTCCGGGGACCATTATGCCGCCCTCCATACAAACATCCGGAGGTGATGTTTTCCGACATCCAGATGGAACACCGCCACTAGTGTGATGTGAAAAGTGCCACCTAACGCAAGTTATTTTTGAAAATATCAGCTTTTTTAAAGACTTAAATCTCTAAAGGGGCCCCCAAATAATTTATTATTTGTTATTTATTTTTAAGCTAATTGTTATTTATTTATTTGAAGGTTATTTATTTATTTAAAGTTTTAGTCCACTGTTACCTTCCTTTTACAGTTACCACTTTTAATTATTTATTTGTTAGGCCTAATTTTGTTACTGGTACCAGTTCTTGTAAGTTCAGAAGGGTATTCTAAATTCCTTTTCATTAAAATTTTTGATAAAATAATTCTTTGGATGGCTGCTTTGTTGTTATTGTTAAATTTTGAGATTAATTATAGGCTTTGTTGACAACTGTTGTTTTGTTTTTGATATTCACCCACGGCCTTTCACTGTTGTTAGGGATGTGGGGCGGCCACTCGCACTGTCACTATGGGGGGCATGCTTCCACTAGTTGTTCGTCTGGGGGCGGTGCGAGGGGTCGGCTCAGATAACACCATTGTTTTCCAATTCCAATAATTCCTCAATAATAGAATTTATTTCATTTTTATGTCCATTATTTCCTGCCTCTTGTGATCCATATAGTAGACGCAGCCGGTCAACAAGCTCATTTGGGTCATCAAAGTAAATATATTCTGGCTTTCCATCGGCTAATGTAACTCCGTGAGAATCTGATTGTGGAGCAAGCATATCAGGATATGTTGTCATTGGATTTGCTTTAATAACATAATCTTGCTGTGGTAATTTATTTTTTCTACTTTTTGGAGTAGTTTTTAAAACACCACTACCACTTGCACCATTATCCCATTCATTTAATATTGGAGCAATTATATGCAAATATTTATGACCTCTGTTAGACCTTCGTCTACCAAGTGCTGAATAATTCACCCGATAAACATTAGTATCTTTTAAAATACCTGCATAACTTTTTAAATCTTCTTCAGTATAAATGTATTGGTTTGGTGAATTCATAAATATCAGCTCATAAAGCCCTCTTGTTCCTAAATATCTCACGCCATTTACTATAATGTCATTTTCATCAATTTCAATTTTTTTATCACCAATCATCCAGTCATTTCCCTCTACACGAACACCATAGTTGTGGTCAATAGGTTTACCCCCTCTAATTAATTTGAGAAAATAATCTTTAGCTATATTGCCTGTGAAAATACGTTCAACAAATTCCTTAGCATAGTGTCTTCCTTTTGGTGTTTTTAAAAGAGCCTCACCTGTACTTGTTGTTTCATAAACCACTGGCTCATGTTGCATTTCTTCAATACTTTGTTCATCGTCTCTTTGATTTTTGTACTCCATTTCATTTGTATCGAATGTGGTACTAGGGATTGCTGGACGTTTGGAAGGCGGTAGACCTTCATTTCCATCATCATATTCATAGTCACTTTCATAATCCTCTCGCGTAGGCAGATTAATCTTTTGTTTACGTTTCACTCCTTGATCGGGTGTGCGTATAAAATGTTTAACTGGGGTTGCTTCTTCAAAATTTTCACTAGGTTTTCTCTTGCGATTATTCATTTTCTCCTTCTCTGATTTACTTTCTTCCTGTTCCTCTAGTAGTTTAATCAAAGGTTCAGCAACAGGCTTCCACTGCTTTTCCAGTAATTCACTATTATCGGTTAATTGACGCTGTAGCGCTTGATGTTTTAATTTTATATTCCTTCTAAGTTCACTAATCTCCTTAACCATTTCTTCCTTTGTTTTATCTTTAACCCAATCATCATAAAATTGTTCAGCCATTGTTTGCTGTCAACATATGTACTGGTAATGGTTAAAATGTAAGATGGTAGAGAGTTATATCTTCTCCCCACCACTATTATCAAACATTGATAAAAACGTCTAATCCATTTCGATAGCGACCTTTACCTATTTCTCTGTCTTTGTCTATCACTACAAATGAATTTTTCCCACTACTCCACACTTTTAAACACATTTCTTTAAAAGTTCCAAAAGTCATATCAGTGTTAACATGGTCATGATAAATATGTTGTAAGTTTCTATTGTCTTGCTTGAATAAAACAATAAAATTAGCATTATCCCTAACCAATTGTTTTGGTACATAGCTGTATGTTTGACAAATATAAAACGTATCAATATTGTTATGTCTCCCCATTGAAAAGTAATTTTTAATATTTTGCTGTTTTTCACATGCAACATCATCAAATATCATTATTGAATTAGGAATGATTTCAGAAGGATGCAAAACTTCATCATTATCTGAAAACATGAAAAACCCAATTTCATCAATTTGTTTCATTACACACTCGAGAAATTTGTATTTCGGTTGGTATAAGGATTTAGAAAAAATGTATACATTTTTAAAATACAATCCACTTGGTGAGAAAAGAAGATTTAACATCAAATTAGTTTTTCCACAGTTTGATGGTCCACAAATAATGCACCTGATAGTATTTGGGAGGAGAACACCATGCTTTTTGCTGGATGATTTTTTATCGTTGACTCTAATAACCTTATCCAGATTAACAACGCTAAAAGAATTTTTTTGTTTGGTAAATTTCATATCTTACTTCACACTAACTCACTCTGGCTAATCCAACTATCATGTGACTTGTCAAAACCCAGCCACCGAACTAATAGTCTGTCCCCCTTTCTCCTTATAACCTTTTGAACTAAGTAAATATCTGAAAACCTAGTTTTACTTAGTTCTTCTTGATAAAACCCACCTTTCAACACTTCTCCTTTTGAGTCTTTCAGAATATAAGTTGGTGGATTAGTTGGTTGGACTTTTGACACGGTATAAACCTCATTGCTCCACCTTGGCCAGTAACCTTTTGACAATTGTTTGAATCTTAAACTTATTCTAACTTTATCTCCCACCTTAAACTTTTGCTTATACACTTTTAATTTTCTACTTCTGACAATTCTCAAGAGAATTTGTTTTTCATTATCTTTGTTTACATCAACAGGCTTTATACCAATTGTTCTATGCACCTTATTATTATAACGTTTAATTATGTCAGGAAGAATTTGCAACCATTTAAAATTACCTTGTACAGTAAATAATTTCCACATTTCACCTTTTAAAGTTCTATTAAATCTTTCAACTATTGATGCTTTTTTATCTGAGTAAGTATAATAATGATTTATATTAAAACTTCTTAATAAAGATTGAATTTGTGAATTAAACCATTCTTTTCCTTGATCAGTTTAAAAATGCTTCATTTTATGAATTTCCAAAATAGGTTTTAATGCAATAACAACTTCTTTAGCAGTTTTTGATTTTAAAGGAACAGCAATTGCATATTTTGAAAAACAATTAATCATAGTCAATATGTATTTATATCCATTGTTCACTGATGCAAAAGGTATCATTTCTACTAAATCAGCTTGATAAAGATCATTAATACCTTTTAACTCTACATACCGTGTTGGAAAGTTTTTTCTTGACTGTTTGTGTAACTCACTAGCAATCTCAGCTCTGATATTTGACATTTTTACTACAGTGCTTGAAAGGGAATGATGAAAATAATTGGTACAGAACACTTTTAACATAAAATTATATATTTTACAACACATTCAATAATACAATTATCAACAACCTTTTATGTATTTACAATAAATCGCAATATGGTGATGCTTTTTTGTGTTCCACCATTGGATCTTCATCAGGATTCCACTGATCCAACATAAGGCCACAGCTTACACAAGTAGTAGCATCATCAATACCAGTATAGTAGAATCCAGCTTGAACCATCTTCTCTATGTTTGGATAAGCTTTAGGGTATGCTAGAAAGGTCTCTCTCATCACATCTTCCATTTCCCTTACATTTCCCTTTAATAGGCTATAATTTTTAAAATCCATGACACATTTTTACTCATTTCACAATCTGGATTTGTTAATTTATGTACAAAATTAATGTGTTTTAATGTTAACTTTCTAGAGCCAGATTCCCATCCACATCCGCAACAAACAATATTTTCAAACAATTTAGTTCTATAAAATCCAGATTTAATTAAATCACTTTTTTTAAAATTAAATAAGTTGCAACATGAAGCTTCACCTGAATTACTAGATGTTGAGGAACAAGATGCTGAAGTTGGTGACTCCATCATGGTATATTAGCAACTGAATCAAGTAACGTGTTTTCATTTTTAGCATGCAGATCAAAGGTTATCTTATGTTTGCAAAAATAGCAATATTTTCTTTTGATAACTGGACCATCAATTTCATCACCTTCATTAGCAAATTGATAGTGTTCTTGACAACGCAAGTTTTCTATGATGTCTGGATCAGACTGCAAATGCAGTGGAAGTTTGTGATAGATATATTCTAAGACATTCACATAGTTAATGATAAACTGTTTTGGCAGATACTTAACCAACTCATCCTGCATCATATATCCTTTTTCAACCCATTCTTTTATTGCTAAATCTATATTTTTACTTGTGTCAATAGCAACCTGCTTCTCAATATTCCACCATTGTAGTAAAACATGAACATTAATGTATGCACAGTTATTTGGGGAATGGCTAAAACTGCAAGTTTTGAAAGAACCTAAGTGCACTCTTTCTTTTAAATTTGATAGCTTTGGACACCCAAAATCTTCTAGATTGATCACCTTAACCTCAAACTCAGACAGAAGTTGAGCAATAAAATGTTTCTTTTCCAAACCCTTAACATACACATTTCCTTTTATATCAATATATTTAAATATATCTTTAATTTGCGAGTAACCTTTGAATCCTGAACTCCAATATAGACCATGCAAATGTCGTTCAACCCAGTGTACTTGTTTCCTCACTGTCTTTGGTAACTCATGTAGACTGCAGGGGGGTAGAAAAAGCTGAAGCTCGTATATCTGGCCATCTGTAGATATAATTGCTAGCTCCTTAATGATGAATTCATTATCCTTATTCTTGAATCCTTGGAAGTCCAAAATAAACTCCATTTAACCTGTAAATTATATGATATATTTTATTCCCCATCCTCATAAGAGCTTTCATTTAAGTCTGAATACTGGTAATTAAATCTTTTATAAAACTCTTTGTTTATATCGGTAATTGATTTCTTTAATTCTGTCCATTTATCTACATCCAAAGAAATACTTTGTCTTCCCAGTGGAGAATTAATTGTTATAATAATTTTTGTATTAGTCTGAACATTTCTAAATTCCACTTTCATATCATGAGTAATAATAAAACTTTTAAACAAATCCATTCTAAAATTTACCTGAGCACTCAAACAGCAGCTTGAAGTCCGTGATGCAAAATAACATATATCACTCAACTATCACACCATTTATATACCAGTAAATCACGTGTAATTATGACGCAAATATAAGTCAAAGTTCATGGTTAAGCTAAATAAGCACATCCAAAGTCCATGTCAGATAAGTTGTTTAGTTGCTATAACGTTCCTCAAATGCTTCACTGATTGTAGGAAATATTTCTTGAAATTTTTTCCATCTTTCACCATCCAATTTAATTACACTATCTCCCAACTCTATTTTTACATATGCATTAGTTTTATTATCCCCAACTTCTATCTTAAAATCATCCACAACTGAAAACACTTTGTTTTGCTCCTTTTTAAAATCATGCCTTTTAATAAACTCTTGATCAATTTCATGTAGATATGGTTTTAGTTTTTCCCATGCTTGAGCATAAATAACAAAATTATCACCATTAGATTCAAAAGCAATATATGTTTTATCATTAACTTCTCTCAGTAAAACCCTAAAGTTTTCAGAGATATTGAACATTCTTTCTTCCTCCATCCTTCTTAATGGGTGTCAAGAACTATACTAAATGATATAGCAAATAATACACACTTTTATACCAAAAACAAGCTTTATTTTATAACTAAAAATCACTTAACAAATCTCTCACAAAATGATTAGCATCTTCCTCCTGAACACATGTTACTTTACGATCTTGTAATGGTTCACTACTCCTCTCTGACGGTGCATACTTTGTCTGTGCTTTGTACATCGATGTATCACCAGGTGACCAGCTAGTTGAGGAAACAATCCCACTCTGAACAGGTCGCCCTGAGCTGGAATTAGCTTGACGTTCATATTGCCTTTGATATGGGAGGGGAAAATCCAGGTAAAGGTTCCTTCTTAAATCCTGGCCAGGAGGGTTTCTTTGAGGCTGCTGCTGCTGATTGTTTTGCTGAGACATTATAGTCTATTCACCATGAAATCTCATTAATAAGTGACAATTACCATATAATGCAATATAATATCAACTGTTTAGAGCATGCTTATCAGAGATCAAGTTAGCTCAGTGCCAAAGTATTAGACTCAAAGTGGTAGGGAACCAAGGCATTGCTCACTTGATCTCATTTTATGAACTTTTTGCTTGATTAGTTCATTATATTTTTGATAGGTTGCGCAGCAAGCGCTTTACTATTCATATTGTGAACTTAATTCTCAATTAGTTTGTTACATTTCTACTAGGTTGCGCAGCAATCGCTCTGATACCACTCTATAATCCAACAAACCTATATGAACCAAGTAAATACACTCGCCTTTTGAAACAAAAAGCTCGGTTCCAGAAGAGACAGTGTTTTTCAAAATTTCGTGCGCCAGAACAGACAGTGTTTTTCCTCAAAATTTCGTGTGCCAGAACAGACATTTACTCTCTACTAAAGGTAATTATCACTAACTATAACTAATTGCTGTGGGCGAACCACAGGGAATTATCGCTAGCTAAAGCTAGGTGCTGTGGGCGAACCACAGGGAATTATCGCTAATTACGACTAAATGCTGTGGGCGAACCACAGGGGATTATCGCTAACTACAGCTAAGTGCTGTGGGCGAACCACAGGGAATTATCGCTAGCTAAAGCAAAGTGCTGTGGGCGAACCACAGGGAAAAGGAATTAACGCTAACTATAACTAATTGCTGTGGGCGAACCACAGGGAACTAAAGCTAACTAAAGCTAATTGCTGTGGGCGAACCACAGGTAGGATCGGAGGATGCTGCGGGCGAACCACAGTTAAGGATGGTTTACACAGATATTTACACAGATCACACAAATAAGCTAGTATCTCGATTATTCCATCAGATCACACGTCTTGATGTCACACAGTATTTACGTGTTTAAACTACAGATAATTCGTCACACAAAACGTTAGATATCTTCGATTATAATCGTTCAGTGAATAATTTAAAACCACACAACACACAACACACAGTCAATATGACTACAACAGCTAAATGGTTTCCTCCTATATTGAAGGATGAGAGTGATTGTAAATTTCTATGAACGTAATTATTGTTCAATCAAGTTCAATAAATAATTACAAGTAAAAGTATCAAATTATGTGAGAGGCAAAATGTCAATTGTATGTCTGCAATGATGTTTACTCTTGATCAATGCTAAATGTACTGAACTATATACTGAACAATTAGTGCAAGCAGGTTTTACGTTAAGCTGACTATCAGAATATTCAATGAAACTTGATCTTGCACTAGACTTGAACGAACGGAATAACAAATGTCTGATTCAAAGCAAGGCGATGACTACCTTATACAGAGTCGTCGTACTTGGTCCTCGGAGACCCGTGCGTGGTTGACAGTCGTCTGTCTCGTGCCCTCGTAGTGGGTATGGTCGACTCCCTGACTCGACTATCAGGTAACGTGAAGTCTGCTCTCTCGTGTCCTGGCCTCGACTGTCTCTAGGAGCTGCGTGTGGTGCAACGGCCGGGGACGACGCTTGTGCGCAGGTAAAGTTGGGCATGCGCAGAGCGCCCGGCGCTGTGCGAATGGAAGCCGCCGACTCAAACGTTGGCGGGATTTACAAATTTACATTTGTGACATTGCATTGTAGTTAAATCGGCCCCTTACACGAAAATATATCATGGCAAAATTTAACATGTTACACATTGTATATTTATTTCCTCAAACTAGTGTTTCGAATTTGGTTTTTCCTATGGATTATTGTTTTCCTCGGTGTATGAGGTAAAATCAGGTTTACAGGTGAATTGAACTGTACCAAGTTTCCCATTCCAGGTCCAACATTGCTGAAGTCTTGTTGACCTACTTTGTCAATATTGACTAAACTTAATGATATTGGCTGTATTGGGTTATTGGACATACGTATTTTCTATCGATCAATAGAGACGGCCCCTACTTAGTGAACTGAAGCTAAATTAAACTAAACTTTAGAAGTTTACCATTTAATAATAACTTCGGTAGTATTTTCGTAGTTTCGTATTTATACAAAATATAAAATTTCAATTCAGTAATTCTTTAAAGAACAAAAATTTAGGTTCGGATTTGTTATACACGTTAGAAATAGTTTAAAAAATATAAAAAGTATCTAATTGAGAAAATATGTATAGTATCTGTATTCAAAGTAAATTAACATTTATCTTAGTATGATTAAATCACATAGCACACAAAATCCGTTGAATAATGATGATTTGAGCCTCCGAACAGTATTTTTGTGCTGTTATTAATGGCAAATGTAATGAAGAGGAAAGTAGTTGATAATGTAATGGTTTAAGAAATACAAATACTATTTTACATAAATGTTGAGGAGGTAGACCTATGGTGATTCTTTGAAAAGCTGTAAACATTCGCCATTCATTTCAGTATTTGGATAAAGATGACCTTTGTAGTGTCAATTTAGCTATACTGTGTGATTTGACTCGAATATCTATTCTTACATGAGAGGATAACCGATGATTTATATTTATGTAATAAAATTATGGTTTTTATGCTCAATAAAATCTTAAACACATTAAGAGCACGAGGATATCTAAACCAAACTTTACTCTATATGTTATAAAAAAACAAAAACTTATGATAGACCATAATGGATCATTGAAGTCATTAGAATTATTTATTTATATAAGATATCATCATAGTTTTAAATCACTCCTAATAATTCCATTATAAAAATGAATTTCTAAAACTTCAAAGGACAGAGACACCGACAGACTATTTAGATGGAGTCGACTTTATTAAGACTCTAAGTTAATACAAATACTGAAACTTTCTTAATCGTGCAATTGTTTTGCAGAAAAGCAAACTTTTATTTGTTTTTCGAACTCAGATTAATATTTTTATAAGAGTAAGGTACAGTTTTATTACTACTTTGTAATTACACAAAGTTACAAATATTCTATGTATTTATATGTTTTTTTTTTCTTTATTTATATCTTTAGAAATGAAATACTGCATTCAAATTATATCTAAGTAACTGAGTAGTTATAGCGCTCACATTGCAGTCAAAATATTGGCAGTTCCATCCATCAGGGAAAAGTTGGCTTTTGGGCGGTTCAAAACTGGACTTATCTGTCCTTGATCATTAGGCTTTAATTAAATAAATGGTCCTGGCTAATGAAACAGCTGATCTCACTCAGTTACGAATGTACACAAGTCATCTACTTTCATTCTACATTCATCCTTCAATCATATTTATTTTTAATATACACATACAAGTAGGTAGCGTTCCTATCTCAAATATGAAGAAGCTTCGGATAAAAATCTATGAAAAACAAATAAAAGACTGATTGCAATCAAGTTTTCAGACAAATTTCAATTCGATTCAAATGAAATGAATGAACATTTTAGAGAAATAGGCCTAACTAATGTCCCAAAAAAACCAGTAACAAAAAATCCAAACAAAAAATCGCCTTGAAATAGTTTAGACTTATAATGTTATACGACGTTATAAGTCTACTATTTTATCGAAAACGGAAAGACAAATAAAAGTTACTGGATCAAAATATATATCCTATGAGACCTTAATTAACAAAATCAGTTGAAAACAACAAAGTTAGGACGCCTATTATCAACCAATATTTAATTCAAACTATAAGATATCTCAAATGTTACATTATGTGGACTTGTGCATGCTATTCAGCTGGGCCTTGTACATTTCGTTTTACTAATTAATCAGCTTATAGTATTATTTTAACAATGAAATTCTATATTTTGCTATATAAACATTACAATATAAACATTACGTAAAATAGCTACGATATCATGATTTATTATAATTTCTTTTAGCGTTGAATAAGAATAAAGCCCTTTTTGGCTGAAATCTGAAAGGGTCATTATTTAAAATTGTAGTTTTTATATTAGAACAGTCAAATATAATGTTTATAGTATTTGGTTTTAGCCAATGAAACAAGTAAAACAATAAATATATTATTTACCATAACGTAATATGTCAACGTAATACGACGTAGTAAAAATAACGGTTAAGAGTCAGTTAACTTCTGAAATTATAGTGACTACTGGCTTTGTATAAAATATTGTAAGGCACTAACTATAACTAGCAGTTTATTGTGAATGAATGTACATTGAATGTGTGACTTAACTATTTAAGTTGTTTTTAGGTACATCCTAAAGTTATAAAGCGTATCTATCATAGTTACAAAACAATAGTTACATTTATTTCTTATGAGGTATGAATGTGATTACAGTACTTATATTGAAGATTAAGGATCGTTCAAGAAATAATAAAAACAGATGACTGGATGACTTTTGCCGTTTCTTTACAACAAATCCATGACAAATGGCTCTATTAGGCGAGTATCCCTGGAAACAAATGAGGTCATTTAGGGCCCCGTTTAGCAGACATGCTCAGCATTTAACAGTATTAGGGGATTCTTTTTATTAAGATAAATTACATCGAGGGGACATTATTCACCATGGACATTGTAAGTTTCTTACTCGCAAACGTCTGCGAAAGGTTTTAGTTTTGACATCGCTTATAGAAATAATAAATGTAGGGCTTGCTAAATTTGTGATTTATGAAATGGAACGGTTGTGTACATTTTATTTTCACTCAAATCTTTGTTCTACCTGACCAAGTCTGGTTTTCCTTTAACTCTTTGAGGGTCAACAGCTGATATATTGGACGCATCAATAACACAAATAACGTTTCATCATTTACTGTCTATGAGAGAGAGTTATATATAAAAGATAATTATATATTTAAGATGTGCTGCAAGCTATGAGTTAAGTTTATAACTGCCACGCTTGGAGTTTGCTTGATCAATGTGCATCAGCCTATAATAACACGGTAGGCCATTATAGGTACCTAATTATAGGGCGATGGATAATCAGATGTAATGAATAGTTGATCATCTAAGGTATTGTCCTTCCTGGATACATCGCCATAATTGAAGGTTCAAATACCACCTTGGCCATGTAAAATGTGCAACTTCAAAACATAGGGAATTTTAAATCCCTAAATTCCCTAAATCCATGGATTTTAAAACGTCTGACTATGGACTCGATACTGTGAAAAAAGACGTACAACTCCAATCTTAAATTTGTAATTAGTTTTACAAATAAAATAGTTTAATTATTTACCAATAAATGTTGCTGTAAGATTTAATTTCCTGAGTATACTAAGTAGAAAGGTAGATAATGGAGTGTCTACTCTTCCTTATGGTCTTAACTAGCATATTAAAAGACAGTTATTTCTAACTAAATATTTTAAATATGTTGGTTTTATTATTGTTAATGTTTGTTTTTGTAAACAGTTCAGCTTTACATTGACCTTAATAAAAAACTTGAATTCGATACAACTATTGATTTTATAATTTACTTTAATAATTAGTAGTAGACTACAATATACAATCATCCATCGTCCCCCCCTACTATCACAATAAACAAATGAAATCCTACAACCGCTATTAATTTCTTATTTAACTACTTAATTAAAACACACACACACACACACACACACACACACACACACAAAATAAACACAAATTATTACACTTGGTCTAGATGTAGGCATATTGAACGTAAACGTCAGTATCCAAAGTCAATGTTAAAACTACTTTATATATTTATTTCCTCAAACTAGTGTTTCGAATTTGCTTTTATTGTTATTATTGTTTTCCTCGGTGTATGTGGTTGAATTGGGTTATACAGGTGAATTGTACCGTACCAAGTTTCCCATTCCAGGTCCAACATTACTGAAGTCTTGTTGACCTACTTTGTCAATATTGACTAAACTTAATGATATTGGCTGTATTGGGTTATTGGACATTCGTATTTTCCTGCGATCAATAGAGACAACCCTTAGTGAACTGAAGCTATATTAAACTTCTCTTTTGGAGTTCACTATTCAATAATATCTTCGGTCGAATCATTTAGCTATGACACTGTTAAATAAAACTACATTAACTGAGAATTAATATTTGTTACTCAGCTACAAAACTAAAAATTTGCTACTTGCATTTTGTTGTATAGTAGAAAATGAGCAGTAGTATGTCTTATTTTATATATCTTAACTCTTTAGCGCTCTAATGTTTCATTCGTGTTACCCAAATTGCCCTTTTCTCTATAATTTTAGGGAAAAGTATAAATATTCTCAAGGATTAAGAGAAAAGAGTGAATTATAAATTTTGAAGTTAACAGTTGGAAAACTGTAAATAAAGGTGCTACTCAAACGGAATAATTATTCAATTCCGGAGTTGTTAACTAATTCAGTAGATGTGGCGTCCTCTTATTCAAAATCACTTGCTTAAGTAACTTATTCATTAACTCTGCATCCATTTTCTTTTAAAAGTGGCTTTCTTTATTAGAAAACAGAACATAAACGACATTCTATTAGAATTAAATATTCTTTGGCCATATATTAAATGGTAAGTGTGTTACAAAAAATTTATATACGTATTTTTCTCCGTTTCGATAAATGTATATTTTTAGATTCTGGTCTTCATTGGTGTCAAAAACACAAGTCTGATATATGGTGCATTTGTTAAAGCAAACTTTGAAGCTAAAGGTCAATATGTCATTTCAATTGACATTTCTTTAAAATCTAAAACATTTCAAAACTGCCTATTGGGTCTGATGATGATTGGAGTGTCCAATCGAAATCGATCACCACTTACCATGTATTTACCATCTTGTTATTCAACAGTATAAGTGTAAATATATTATTTACTACGTGTTATTAGACGTATAATTTGCTGTTTTTTCAGTAAATATAATATAACCTAACCAATCTTGTCAATGCAAAAATGTTAATAATCCATTCGCAATAATTTGTGATTCTATATTCAAAACTTGGATAATTAACTTTGTATTACAAAATGTTACATATCAAGATCTAATACATTTATTTAAGTTATTTTGTTAATTTTCGATCAAACTTTTAATTTGTAGACTTAATTCCTTACATGACTAAATGCAAACTATTGACACCATTATTAATGCAATGGACACCGGTATTGTTGTTATGTTATGTTAGTTGAAATCAAATCCATTAGTAAACGCTTTTGTAACCAAATCACTTGATGTCAAACTCAGTTTAGTAAAGCAAACGTCAGTTATCGTAACTTGAATTAGTTATTCAATAGTGTTGGGTATTTTGACACCCTATGACAGCTGTTTCTCGTTATTATAACTTTACATACCATTGTTGCTGGATTATATTTTATATGTGTACAAAAATAGAGGAGAAATTATAGCGAAACTTTTAATAATATAAAATAAAATAGGCCTAGTAAACTAATAATTTTAGATTACATTTAATTTGGCGCAATAATTCTTCTTAGCAAAAATTATCTGAGATTTATTTTTACTTCAAAACTGTACAGGTATTTATTATTTTTTATCTTAGATTTTCATCCCAAACCCAATGCTTGGAAAGTAGCTTACCTTAGATATCTTGAGGAGTTTGTTGATCAGAATAACATGGAGTTGCCTCCCTAGCTGTGGTTGAGTAAATTTTACAGATTAAATATAAATAGAAACACAAATTTCATGATGTTACATTTATGTTTCATTTATTTCATATGGAACATAATATGCAATCATATGCATTTCAGACTAAAATTTTACTCTTTACTTTTTTGATCTGTAAGTTTTTAGAAGAATATTGAAATTCGTCGATATAGGAAATATTAAAGTGTTAAGACTTGATAATAAGGTTTTAAAACACTTAAAGGAATTTTATTCAAATCTGTTTAAAGAATTGAGAACTTTAAAAAAAGGGTGTTACTTTGTGCTGCGTCTTTGAAATTCCAAATTTTCGTGCTGTGTTCAAAATTTGATCTCAATAATTTACAAACAACAGGAGTTTGAGTTTACTGGCTCTTAAATTATAACTATTTTCTAACAATAACGTTTAAAAAAATTAAATTTGTCACAGATTCCGTTTACAGAATAGACGAAACTTAATTTGACGAAAATTAAGCACTTAAAGTCGAAATATTCTAATGTTATTTAAGTGCTTATTTGATATGTTCAATAAAACATATCATTCATAGTTTCTATTCCTTTTATTTGTAAATTCAAACTATTGACCCTAGGGGTGTTAATGATATATAGTTAGTTACAGCTTAAATAAGTACAAGTATTATCATATATTACAGGTAAGTATTGGTTTCATTATGTCTAATGTATGTGATTTGATATCTGTTGGAGCTACTTTCTAGGTTAAAAGATAGAAGCTCCAAGATTATCTACTAATACACATTTAAAATGCATAAACTTCAACATTGTTAGAAATTATTATCACACATAAACACAAATATAAATAAATCTTTATTGTAATTTTATACTTTTAGTAATGAATAAATGAATTTCAGTGCTTGTTGGATAGCGTTTAAGACTTTGATAGATAGTTTTTTGTCGTTTGCGTCCAAACGCCATCTAGCTCAGGGATGTTGTGTTTCACACTTTGAAGAGTTGGTTGCAGTTTCTTGTAACTTGAAGGAGTAAAAAAATCCGGACTAAATAATAGTTTAAACTATTACATGTTTTATTTCATAAACGTTGTGTTATAATGGGTTTATTACAACTATAACCAAAATTTACAGGCTTAATCTGTACCGTTACTCGATCTATCACTTTTTTGTATAGTTTTTATTATTATAGCCTTTATATAATCTTTAAGATTTTTTTTTTCGTTTATCCTAGGTCTTTTGAGGAAGTAATACTTTTGTTATAGACTCAGTTTTTATCATTTTAGAAACTCTTATTCTTTTTCTCTTTACATAAATCTGCAGAAGAAAGATATTCTCTACACCATCGAGTTACTGTATAGCACAATCCCACATATGACCTATTAATCCTGGGAATCAGACTTGGAAACCTAGAAGAAAAATATTAGTGTAGTTTTATAAAAAATAAGTACTGGAGGGATATTTTTACAAAAACCTACCAGTGATGCATTCAGTTTTCAAATAATAAAAATGTATATGCTTTAAAATGTTTAAGCCAATTGTAAATGTTATTTGACAGCTTTTAGGTGACAGTTTCAGAAAATACCAATACTTCGTGGTCAACCATTCATTGTATTAATTCCTCGACTGTGTTTTTACTAAAAATAAACTTCGCCAATGTGTCCCACAGCTGCACACAAACGGAATTATTGTACACAATCCTTTTACCAATAAAGGGTTTTAAAAGCTTGTCCCGTTTAAAAACAGGAAAAGTAACATTGTTTGACAGTTTTAGGTCCAAATTTGTTAAAAGGTTGGTTCAGAAAATTTTGTTTCCAATATATAAACAAAATTCAATTACAAGATTAAATCTCCATTATCAGTGCTAAAACGTTTGTTGAATAAATTGTTGATAATGTTAATATGGAAATAACATGCATTATATTGTGTTTGACATAATATAAAGTCGTGCATAAATTTATCACGATGTTATTTCGTAAAAATCACACCAATTACATCCAAGAATAATGAAACATGATTTTAATTAACTTTCATCCTGGCAAACTAAAAAGTGGAAAGTTTCGCGAGTGCAGCAGGAGGCACTTTGCGCTCGCGTTACACATTATATATTTTCTACAGTTACTATAATGCATATAAATAATTGGTTTTTCAAACACTTAATACCATGATTTTAGGTTAGGTTAAATACAAGCGTTGAACGAAATGTAAAACACTGCATCAGCTGATCTTATTATCTTTAACTTTGGCCAACTTATTTTCAAGCGCACACGTATTACTTGCCTAATAAAAGCACACTGTTTTGTGATGTTTGGTTGAAATACTGGAGTGCGGTAAAAAAGGAGTGCGGTATAAATAAGTATATGCAGCAATTAGCTAATTTGTGTGCTACAATCAGTGCAAAAAAAGCCCACTTTGTCAGTTAACTGCAAGAAAATGTATTCGTCCACAGAAAATTGAATTTTAAAAATTAATTAACTATTTAATAGTATTCATACTAGTATAATTTCACTTAACGAGATTTAAAAATATCAGAACATTTCATTTCAGGATTTTGAGATGTTCTATACTTCTACAAAATACTGTGACGTTTTACTAAACTTACAATACACATCATACTATATAAGTCATTCACAAACGTAAAGGTCTAATATCGGTCGTGTGTCAAAGCAGTAGAGAGTGCATTCACCTTCTGTGTCGCAAACTATTCCCAAGAGAGAAAGTGACAGCTAATTTAAACCACCTGTTGTTTAGACGGCGGGAGTCAAATTTAATCCAGGCGAGATTCAAATTTTTAAACCCCTGCATTTTACATGTTGGCATTTTGTTATCAATTCTATTTATTTGCTTTTTCATACATTGTTTATTAACAGTTGAATTTTTGTAGCATGTTTATATTTAATTTTAAATTATTATGTTTAAAACCCATTTCGTAGAACAAACCATTTTGTAAGTATATTGTTGTAGTTTGCTTGTTCATAGAAATACCTTGATTAAAATTCGCAAATCAATTTATTTCATACTACAGTATTGACATTTCACTACAAACCATACTATATTACCTTCCCTACAACAACAGTAAACCAATGTACTCGTTAAATTCAATGTTTTAGATAGCAAATAAATACGAGCTGTTTAAGGGAATATTAAATTGAGAATGCAATTAGGCAAATGAACATTTACTTAGTCTGTTGGTTTGGTGTGGCAGGTTTTTTATGTACTTCCAAAATCTGTTTTGTTTTCAGTATCCATTTCAATTAAAAGTAATATGTTTTCAAAGGTAATTTAGTTTTAAGCTATGTAAAGAACACGAGCCAATTTTAAAATTTTGTCTGGCTGTATTTTATTTCTAATTATAATTTGTAATACGACTTATGAGATGGCAGCTGTTTTACTAATGTCAATATAAACTCTGAAATTCTGTATGTCACATTTTGAAAGCTTGTAACTTGTTTGATTTTTATTTTATAATTTACCAAATTGGGTATTAAATCACCCATGAATAGTGAATGTAGAAAAGTCTTTATTTGAACACGTATAATTGTTTAGTGTAATTTGACCTGTTTACAGTACATACCTAATCAAATCAAATCAAATCATTTTATTGGGCCAAATTAACAATTATACAGTTTGCATTAGCCAGGTCAATACAAATATACTTTACTATACATCAATTACTATTATTTTCTAATATTTACAATAATAATTACAAATTAGAGCTTTCAAAACATTTCAGGAATTCTTGGACGCTATAACAGGTTACACTTAGCAATTTATGTTTTAATTGTTTTTTGAATTTTGAAAGGCTTGGTTCCAACTTAAGGGATAATGGAAGTGAGTTGAAAAGCTTTATGCCAATGTACAATGTGTGTTTTTTTTTTTTTTTTTTTTTTTTTGAAAAAAGAAGTTTTGTGTTTAGGAATTGGCAAGTTAAATGAATTTCCCAATGTGTATTGGTTTTTAGTAGAGAAGTCAAATTCAGGAAAGTTTTGTTTCAAAAAGGTGAGAGTTTCTAGAATGTAGATGGAGGGAAAAGTCAAGATTTTTGAATTGAAAAAGTACTCTCTGCAGGATTGACGCTTACGCAAGGAGAAAATAGTTCTCACAGCCATCTTTTGGATTTTGAAAATAAATTTGGTTTGTTTGCTCTCAAATCCCCAAATTGCAACAGCATATGCCAGATGAGGATAAATGAGACCACAATAAGCCGTCAGCAGCACATTGAGATTTTCATTGTTTATGAGATTGCGTAAAACAAAAATTCCAGAACTGAGTTTACTTGAAACGTGTTTGGCATGGCTGCAAAAACTAAGTCTCTCGTCCAAGATCAACCCTAAAAAATTACAATTGCAGTTGGGTGGACCTCAGTCTCGTCCAGGAGGAGACTAAACCCAACATCTCGTCTCTTACTTAAAATTACTATATTACTTAAAATTCAACGGTTGTACTCCATAATTTATACCCCCTCAAGCAAGCTTGGATTACATTTAGATAAGGTAACGAATAATTTAACAGTGAATCTAAGATTTAGTTTTCTCCCACCTACCTTAACAATGAAGCCGTTACAGGAAAACGTGATGTTGGGAAAACCCTTGGCTGGGAAAACAAGCCACGAGGGAATACAGTATTTCCAATGTTGAAAATACATTTTTGGCGGTTAGGTTGTTAGTTGGACGGATTACACATTTTAGAATGTAAAATATTTTTTTCTTGAACTAGCTTTTTTATTTCTTGAAAAATAATATTAGACAAAAGTATGCCTTAATTAATAAACGTTACTGTACTGTAAATGGGTTGTCTATTTGTTTTAAATTAGTTGTTTTACTTATTTGTAAATAATTAGTAATCAGAGTAATGTATTTGATTTTGAATTGTTAAAATAATATAATACACTTGCTAGGTAGGAAATTCATTAGTTTTAATTTGTGCTGATCAACACGTTAAAATAATACTGACAACCACATTTTTTCAAGCTAAATGTTTTCCACTATAAACAAATGTTTAACAAACCAAAAAATTTATAATTTCATTTTTATTATCGATTATCAATTAATAATCAATGCTTTTATAAACTATGTACTCGGCGAATAAATCTTACAAACATCTTTCCTTCTAAGGGCAAGATAGATTATTGTAAAAACAATCACTAATAATAATAAAAATTTATTATATTCTCAAAATAAAATAAACCATTGACGTTTGCCATGTGACGAATGTTCGAAATTCCACAATTACGATGTACAATATTGAACGTCAAATATTCTCTCCATTGGTGGCGGTCAGCATGTATTGCTCTTCAGTCAATATTTTAACCAACTCCAATTAATTAGTGGGTCATTGAACTTTACATGAGGACAGGAGTGATGGAAAATCATAGTTATTAATATCTCTTACAACGATAACTGATCATTCAGTTGACTTGCTATCAATATTATATCACTTTAATACAATATTTTGACGATTGGATTTAGTTTGTTATCAATATCATCGTTTATTTCAGCCAAATAACAGAATGTTTTTAACGTTTTTATAGTTTTATAACAATTCATTCATCAATAATATAAACTTTTATGGCAGTTTTCCAGTTTTCTGTGATTGCTTATCAGTAGTGTATTATGTTTAGAGTGATAATCAATCTTATATTAGATTTTTCTATCAGTATGATAATCTTTAACGGTAATAGTTATCCATTAGTATGGTATTCGTTATCAATACAGTATCTTTCGCCTTGATAACTGGATGTATCATCATGATTTGTTATCAATAAAATTTACTAGTATATTAAACTAGCAGAGTACACATCCATCGTACGTGGTTGGCGTATACGTGTAAAATGCCTATTTATACTCGTGCTCTGCGTTTGCAATGGGGGAGGACATGAATTGAGAAGATTTGGTTATTTAAATTTACAGTACATTTATATGTACAAATATCATTGTGATTCTTTATCAATAATTTTATCTTGATTGTAACTAGTGTATTATCTTAACACACGTATATTAATTTTGCTTTAAATATCATAATCTTTTACCGTAATAGTTATCCTTTATTTTGTGATTCGTTTCCAATACATTATCATTGTCTTTCGGCTTGATAACTGGGCGTTTGTTCGTTATTCCTTATCAATAATTCTATCATGCCATACTATTGAATATAGCTACCCCTGGACTTATTGTCGTCTAGACTTATTGTCATACCATATCAAAAAGTCCAGGGTTTTTTGCAATATTAGTAGGGGAAGGTCGGCTAAAATGGGGACTCTAGTGGTTTCCACATTATATTTTGCTTAAAAATATTGCTAAACTTTTGAAATTTAGACAGAACAAGACTACACTAATGTGTTGACAGAAACTGGTAGCTTTTGATCAATTATTCCCTAGATATAACAATAAAATTATATATTTTTTAAATGCATACATTGTCCCCGTTTAAGACGACCTTTCTGGTAAAATGGGGACGCCATAAGAGCACATGCAAAATTGAGTTGTTTAAATGAAAAAGCATTTTTATTGAATACAAAACACATCAAACTCATCATATTACCTCTTAAAGTGACTAAACATGTTAGAAAGATTGTTATAGAAAATAAAAACTAAGAATATCTCAACTTAATAGATATTTTAACATATTTATGGAGTTCAAGTTTTTTTAATTAAACTTTACCATATTTATATCCTTAAGCATATCAGTTAGAAATTTATAAAACATATAAAGTAGTAAAACACTGGTTCATGCCAAAAGTGTTTAATGTGTATACGTTATTATCCTACAGTCTGTCCAAAATGGGGACATTCTTATAAAACGGGGACGTCCCCATTTTGTCCTACCATGTACGTCCCCGTTTGACCCGCCACTGTATTAATAAAACAAACATGGCGTACCTAGCCTCCACTTTGAGATTTTTGGATAGAAGAAACGACAAATTGTAGCCTAATAACTGAAGATAGTGATCAAACACTTACTTTTTTTAACTCTCTATGTTGGGTACGTAAAAAAACAGTTGAGACACGAACAAAAATCCAAAGAATAAATCGTCAAATATATAAAAGTGTGCAACATGAAACTTATAGTCAGTATATCAACGGTAACTAGCTCAAAGTAGAGTGAAATGGTTAGTTCGCAATAGTTCGTCAAAGATCAGCTGATAGCAGCACTAGTTTAGCAGTACCGGAATGTCCCCATATTGCCTAGCGTCCCCATTTTAGACAACTCTCCCCTACGTTGTTTTGTTTAGTTTGGGATTTCCTTGCGTAATTATTACAGAAAACAATTTTTAGTCAGAGCTGAAGATGGTTAGTTATTTAAATTTTTATACATATTTCTATGATAAATCATAGTATATTTATTTGTAATAATCTTTTTAATAACATTACATGAACTCCAGATAATTAGGTAACTTAATACAAACAGTATGACTTATACAGTCTACTCTGCGCCGGGACCGTCCACGTCTTGTGATATGCCTATCAATAGTAATTAAATGTTCGTTTCCTGTTATTTATTTTTGTGTGTGCGTTACAGCGATGTCGTATATGTTTTTTTAACCCTGACGATGCCGTATTAATGGCGAAACATGTATGTTATTTACCTTATATATATACAAACATTTGGATTACTGGACAAGGTAAATTGTACCATAATACTTATTATTCATTATATTAATCAAGGGACCATAAACTTGGAATTTATTGTACGACTTATATTACCTATATTGTGTACTTGAAGCTGAAATTAAATATACTAAGATATAAATATATATAACGAATGTACAAGAATATGAAGATCGTTGGCAATGCGTTGACTGTTCTGTGACGGGCTAAGATGACTGGAATACCATCATAGTGTTTCAATCTTTATCATGGGAAGAAATAATTTGGAACCCTAAGAATTGGTTTTAAATAACGTGTTATTTATACTTTACAAAACGGGAGCCTAAACCGAAGAAAAACAGAAACATACTCCCTTAGTAGATTTCTCATCCTAATGGAACAGCAGTAGCCAATTTTATTGTTAGTTCCGTCTGGTGCACTGCAGAGGTCGTGTTTAGTTTACAATCTTGTTATTTCAGTACCGGTCATTCAAATCCTCGTTTAACCAAAGAAGGTGATCTAATCATAAACAATAACTCGTCCCCACAAGTCATGAAATTAACCCTTAGATGATGGAAACTAAATTTCTTCGACATTAGCAATCTGTGTCACCGGACATGAACTAGACACGAAAAACGAGCTTAAAAATTCACAATGGGATAAGAAGTCTACTTCTGTTGGTTAGTTTATGCCTAAATCATGCAAACAACATTGTAAAAATGATTATTGGACATAACAATACCATCTGCTCTAAATACCCAAATACATTCAAACACTGTGTTTATAGATCTTTAACATATAGCTGTGAGTCATCGACCGGTCTGTTTCACTCTCGATTTCGAGTGGTTCGACGGGTCACTTGTGACCTGGTTCATCGCAAGCTGAAACCCGTTAGTTTTCTGTGGGTCACTTCCCCTTCCTTCGACCGTCTCGACTACGTTAAACACTTGAGTTATGTTCGGCTGTAAAGCTCATGTTCACCTAACCTTGAAAGTTTTATAGCTTTAAACTTTTTACGTAAGGAGTTAGATGATTCGGGTACCCCCGCTAACCCGTTTGATACTAAATGCATCATCTACAAAATAGTTTCTTATTTCATATTCCAGAATTTGTAGATGAGTCACATGTTGTAAATTTTGTTACAATATTGACATTTTAGTTATGGCAAGTAGACTATTGCATTCTATTGTACAATCTAAGTATTTGATGTGTGTTTTGGAGGTGTGTTTACGCATGAGTGTGTTGATTTTGACTAAACGTCTTTCTCTTATTTAATGATTAATTTATAGAGTGTAATTTAATCTTTGGGAAATACACTACAGTATAACAATATAGTATAATAATGTATAAAATAATCTTTTTTATATGAATAAATAATTGTTTAGTGAAATTGTCTAAAGTTATGACATTAAATTCATCTGTTGGTTTACAAGAATGAAAGTAATATAGAAGGGTATAATTATTAATCATTAATTTGATAAAAATTTTTCCTAGAAATTGTTACCTATTTTATTATTATTATTAATTTGTTATGGCCCTTGGAGAAATGAATTGTTATTTTCTACTAAATTAGAGGAAAGATTTATAGTTACATAACATATAATATAGGCTACAGGGTGATTGGTACTCAGTGTGACAATTTTTAGTGTGTGTAAGTACAAAGTAAATTAAGTGTGATGATTCATACAAGAGGTTCCAAGTCTACAAATTGGCTTCCCATAAAATTATTTTAAGTTTTAAAAAAATAACCATGATTTTAAACTAGCAATTTCGCAAATACCTGCAAAATGATTTGAGTAGAAAATGTCTTTTTCGTGTTTTACATTAAATTTTGTTTAGGAATAATAGAAAACTATGGAGGATCAATAGTAAAAACTCCATTGTAAATAGATCCAAAGAAAAAAATTAAGATGTTTGACAAAAATTAAAAAAAAACATTGGTCTATTGAATTTTTCTACACACTGCATACAAGAAGTTGGCCAAATATGTTAAAAACTGCGTCATTTTAAAAGCTTTCCAACCATATGCTACACTATTGAGCTTAAGGTCTCCTTATCTACGCGTTAGTGGTTTGAAGACTACAAACATGGTGTCTTTAACTTTTAAAACATTGAAAGTCGGCATATATTAAGCAAAACTTGTATTTTCCTTTAGGTTCGAGCATTAAAAACAGTAAAAAGATTCCCTGTTTTCTAGTATTCAAACCAATAGAGAGGAATGTTTTTGGTTGGAAAGCTTATAAAATGGCGCATTTTTTACATATTTAACCACCTTCCTGTATACAGGGTGTAGAAAAATGCAATAGACCAATGTTTTGTAAAGTTTTTATCAAACACCTTCATTTTTATCTTTGAATTTATTTACAATGGAGTTTTTATTACTGGTCCTACGTAATTTTCTATTATTCTTAAACAAAATTTAATGCAAAACACGAAAATGACATTACCTACTCAAATCCATTTACAGGTAATTGAGAAATATCTGTATTAAGTTTAAAAACATAGTTTTTTTTAGCTTGAAATAATTCTTTGGGAAGCTGATTTTTAGACTTGGAACCTCTTAGATGCATCATCACACTGAATTACTTTGTACTTACACCAACAAATTTTTGTTATACTGAGTAACAATCACCCTGTATATAATTGCATCATAAAATATAACAACTTAGTATTAATACTAAGCTAAAAAACTTTATTAAAGGTCTATATCTACTTTTTACGATGTATTTTTTTCTCATGGGATTTTCTCATCGGGTTAAAATCCCACCAAATCACCAATGGATTTTATGAAAGTGATAATGCCGCAACCCCTAGGTCTAGCCTGAAGTACTGTAGTGTGAAAAACAATCCCAGGCCGTCCCTAGCGTCCTATGGCAAAAAAAATGCTCTATGTAAATGCTTATTTACAAATAGATGAGTTTGTTACATTGCATAATTGCAACATTTCTACCTAGTTTTAAATACCTGTTTTGAAGGTTGTAATATTACTATGATACAATAAAAAGGACTGTATTTGACTTCCAAAGTCATATACAGATGTAAACGTAAACAAAAGCAGAATTTTGTAAAATCAAAGGGTAATATAATAAAATAAAAGCTAATAAAAGCAACTCACAACCCTTTTACATTAAACCAATTAGGGTTAATAATTGGCTCCAGCTAAAAGTACGCAAGGTTAATTATTTGAGATGTTTTGAACTCGTTAAACGACTTTACACCGAATAATTTTAAAAATGATATTCCTCATTTGGATTTTAAATACAGTATTACTTGGGTTTAATCCTACCTCATTTTGTTTTAAATTCGTGGAACTATTTTAGCATATTATCGATCCACTAAAACAAATACTTTTTATAACCATAAATTTCTTAATTATATACTAATAACATATTTTTTGTAGTGTAATTTCATAAGAAAGTAAAGACGCGTTTTTGACAAAACAGTTGTAAAAGCCATATTTACTTATCCATTTGTTCGTAGGTAGGGCATATACTTAAAAATATGTAAATAACTAATCATAATTAAATTATTAACAATGCTACTACAACTACAAAGAGGTTTTGGTAGTAAGGTAAAAATATGAAATATTACTATGTAAAGTATAGCACGGTTTTTTCACGAGATGAAAGGAAAGCAGTAATGCGCATAGAGGAATTTCTAATACACATATTTTACATTCAGCACAAAGGCTTCAAAGAGAAACATTTTATAATATATATCAAAATATGTAATTTTGATTTTGTAGAAGATGTTGAGGAAACTAAATACATATTTTGTCTCAGTACAAATAACGTCGGATTGAGTAGAGAGATTTTTCCTCACAAAGTTATCATTTTTATTCCCTTTTGAAAGACCCATCATTTTTGGAATTTTCTAGACTGTTTAACGTACAATTTAAATTGGGTTGGGAACCACCTGATCATAGTTGATCCTTATTAAAAATGCCTAAATCCCAATGGATTGGGTTTGACTCTGAAATTTAACCCCCCTCCCCTTCACTATTATAGAAGTCTCTTATCGTTAAATCAGTAGCATCCAGCCTAAAAACTGTTCATTGCAAACATTTTATTCATATTGATTATTACCTACTGTAACGGAATAATACTTCAATAACAATAAATCTTTCACATCTCATCGTACTTCCGAATTATCTTCACTCTTAGAATGCTCTTACATTTTGTACTCTTTTTAAGCTTGTGTAACAAGGGTTGAAAGAATATTATTCCAAGTAATCAAGGAATGGAACACACAGTCATGTTGTTTAACTCGTTTGCATTAATTGCGTGAAAACAATTACCTGAACTCTACTAATTAGTTAAACAGTTACCATGTTTAAATGTACTTAATTGTATGTTAACCATGGACTATCGGATTAGTTAAAGATTAAACTAAAATAAGAGGTTTTTTTTAAGACATAAGTTTCTCTAGTAGGAAAAATAGTTTTAACCTGTAGCCATCCCACTGATTTATTCTGATTTATTTTAAAAATGATATTCCTCATTTGGATTTTAAATACAGTATTACTTGGTTAATTTGTTTGGAGTCTATTTAAGTTGATACCATTGGAAAGGACAACTAATAAAGTTTCATTTACATTGGTTTAGGTGTCAATCGTTGTGTTTAATTGTTGTATAATGGCTGAATTTGAAGATATAAAAGATTATCGTGAGTTGGAAAACGGCAAATAGAATAATTTTCTTGGGCATTGTGACAGAATAGTGTATTCCGCTATTAGGGAACAAGATTCAGCAATTAGGTGACGCACCTAATCATTTAATCATCGCATAATCATTTGGATGTTAGAAATGAACTTAACAATATGCTGCTTGATAGTTTGATCAAGCGCGCTGTCTGAATTATGACACACTACAGTACTGAACTGGCCTCCAAGATCTCCAGAACCCCAGTTGTGATTTTTTCTTTTGGGGGTTCATCAAACATAAGGCGTAAACATCACCATTAACAGATAGCATACATGTGATCCAGCATTGGGTTACCAATGCTAGCAATCGATTAAGACGCTCTTATCAAAGTATGGCAAGATCATAACTATATGATTGCATATGACGTCTCCATAGAACTGCAACAAGCTATATCACATATTTATCTGGTCATATCACAAGAGGTTTCCATGTCAAACATTTATAGTAGTTTTGTCCGCCTCTGACGAAACCTTTAGATTTTTTCTAAGCTGTAACCAATTTATTTCTTTGTAGGACAAATAAAAATATATTTTATGTACCCTTAAAATCATCAACATAATTTATAACAACCCTGTATTTTAAGTTTACTTTCAATACTTTCATACGTTCTTTCTACAGTGTGTGTTAAATAAAGGTATGTTTTTGACAGTATTTTTTTTAATCGTGTTTAATAAAGAGAAATATCTTCTAACTTGAAATGGCCATCTTTTTTTGTTTTGTAGAAACATAGGCTACCTAATAATGGTGGGCTCTGGATCCTTAAGTTTTTGAAATAATCACAGCTGAAAACCAATAGGTGATAAGATTTGAACCCGAACTCTTAAAACAGCATTACCATGCTCTAATCACTGTACCAACAGATACAACACTTAAAACATATTTGGAATACGTAAACAGCGTGGAAGTTTTATTTAGGTTCCAGACACCGACAAAGGCAGTCAAATAATTGTTTTCTAACTGTTTCATTATGTACCAGCTGCGTATTCTTCCAAACGCCGCTTTCACTTTAAACGCCATAAGCCGTGAGATCCTGAGGCTGTTTGGAGGTACTTCCTGAAGATTTAGTGCCCAGGTGGGCAGGACCACCCAACTCAAAAGTGGCGCTTGTAAGAAGTCGTAAAAGAAGACTTGATGTTGTGTAACTGACTAACACCATCTGGGAGTGATGGGGTGTTGCAAAATAACCAGTTACATGTAATTGAAAGATTGTTAGTTTATTTTTATTTATTCATGTGAATGCCAATTGAATTTTCCAATGTTTTGAGAGGGAACGGTCCAAACCCTGGTCTTGATGCCATCTAACTATTCTTTGATAGTTTCATCTAATCATTATGCTTGTAAGAAATTATAGTATTTAAGGTTTATCTGTAATACGTGATAAGTTAATTCAATTATTACGTACTAAAAGTTTTACCGTAATTTTAATTAGAGTATGAACCTATATTAACAGTCGACCTAAAGATTTCGCTTAAAGTCGAACGTGCTATTTTAAATTTAAAAGCGAGCACTATAAGTAATTAATTGACCCCTTACACAAACGTATATCTTATTTATTAATTTACTACGTATTTTAGACCCGTATTTTTTATGTAGAGTCAACGCATTAAAACAGTCTTCGTAATTTGGAGGACATATGTTGGCAGTGTTACTTGATTAATTATTGTCAGGCTCTTAGTAGATAATATCTTCAATATTTAGTACTTTCTCATCAACTTTAGAGGTATATATCTTTTCCTGGATAGTGACATGTAGCCAATTGGCGTTTCTTGGTGTAGACTACGAACCGCGAAAGCAGTCAAAACATTGTGCAAAATTATATAAGACCAAAACATGGTCATGTTTGATTGCTGTTATTAGCCCAGTTTTGTTGCAAGATTGCGAGAACTGCAGATATTGTATTAACTGAGCTTTATGTAATTTTAGACATCGAAATACTTGTTAGCTACCAAACAGTTTATGTTGCGTCGTAAAGGAATCTAAAGTTGTACTTGGTTCCGGATTTCAGAATTATCATTTATATCAAAATGTTTGTACATTGTATTTCTGTAAGTTTTTTTTATGCATTACGAAACCGTCAATCTGATTACTGCAAAGCTTTATGCTTGTTCTAGGCCTGGCAAGGTCTTATTCTTGCTTTTAAAAACAATTATTAGGTTTCTAATTCCCAATGTTACCATGTTTAGCTGAAGCTAGTTTTATTGTGTTTTTTTTTCTCTTAACGGTTAAAAAATCTATACAGTTGATATGATTTGTCTACATTTGTCAAATGGTTTTTACCCTATACAGCTTAACACGCATATAATTTTAACTAAATTCCTATTATTTTTCAGTTCTAGTATATTGTAGTTCTACTGTATTGAGAAAACTTAAGTTTTTTTTTGTTTTCTTTTAGATAGGTTTATACTTAAATTAAAGTGACAAAAAAGCTTCTTGTACGTAATAATTTATTAATTGCTTATCACATAATACAGATAGACATTAAGATGTATTTTATGTAAGCATAATGATTAGATAAAACTATCAATGATGCTATCCAACGAAGGTTAGACTTTAGATGAGAATATTATATGGACCGCTTACTTCTAAAAACATTAACGATTGCAAATGTTGTAGGAAAACATAGGCAAAATACTGTACTACATCCGTTCAAAAAAAGCTATATAAATTAAGTAATATCACATTTTATATGTGTGTGTGTGTGGGACTCAAATAATAGAAAAGTGTTATGAAATATAATCTCCGCATTAACTCAACACAGTGATATGATAATTTGGCAACATCATAAATCTACCAACTATTTAATGTTTCAACTTTGAACTTTATGACAAATTAATGACATTTGGAAGTAATTATTTAGGATAAATTATGTACGAGTTGTTTCCCCGCAACTGTTTCACTAGGTTCGGGTTGGTTTAGGACGGATGTCAGTTAATTAAATCCATGGTTTATAACCCTCTGACGTCATTTTTGTGGATTTTACGGATTATGTTGTATTTAATTTATTTCATTATGTGTACAATGTCTGATTACTATTTTAACACAAAATTCATCCCAGGTCTTTTAACATGTATTTTTTAATTCATTTTATGATAAAATGATCAAACTTCTTCTTACTATATAATACAAGATAGCTCAAGAATAATAGTAAACCAATTTAATTTTGCTCAATGGTCAACGGCAAAAATGTTAATAATTGAAAATTTTCTGAAAATAGCGTTAAAATGAGTGGGTATTTTTGTATTTTCTATAAAATGTAATTTAGTTACATGTAATTTATATAACATGAACAGGAATCAACCATAGGCTATTTCGTTAAATAATTTGAATATAATTCATTTAGACCCAAAATATTGTAAAATCTTTTACACACAACACACTTTTACAAACATTATAATGAAAAATATTCAATATAATAAAAAAAAAACACCCAATATGAACAAATATTTAAATAAAAACATTTAACTAACAATTACATCCAAAAGGGTTAAATTGCTGAAACAACGTGAACAATTTGTTAAAATGTCTACAAATAATCTCAAACGATGTAGAAAAAACACAACATTCATCTGCCACGTTTTCTGTTACGAGTCGAAGCACATTTAACGTCACGTAGTTGAAACACCTGTTATTTTTCTTATCCTTAGATGCTTGAGATAACAAAGGTCCAATTAGTGTTATCTTTTGCAAAAAGAGTAGAAATATGTTGTACTTCATTTTTAATTGCTTAAACTTTCAAAGGAAATTTACTTTTACTTTACATAGCCGTGGGTTTTTATTCCAATCTTCTAGCAATCTTCTAGCAAAGCTAAGCGTAAGCCAGTACAGGTCAAGAATAAACTATCACTGCTGAATTTTAATTACGACAAACGGATGTTAACCTACGACATAGCCAATAACTCGTAGTTCATCTACCAACTCACCCAAATAACTATACTTTTGACTTTGGGAAATGCACAAATATTCCATATGAAAGGTGCCCAACCGTTTTGTAGCAGCTTTAAATAACTTATTAAGTTGGCACATACCCGGTTAAACATGGTATCAATCAATCAATCATTGAGATTGGGACGCTAAATAGGTGCGTACTTACCCAAATATAAGTGAAGGATGAGTGTAGAATAGTTTAGATTATATGCGTAGCTTTCTTACGGATTAAGATCAGCTATTTCATTAGGTAGGATCATCCATATATAAATCCCAAAGTACTTATGAACCTTTGAGAAATATAAAAGTCTTACCCCCATAAACCATATACTTAAATGTGTTCGTAATGACGAGAAACCTTGTGCAAAACTATCCATTATTTCATAAATAGCCTTTTAAGGTCGTAATTCCTTTCTAAAGGGGACATTCCATATACCTAATGTTAAAAATACCTCAGCTGTACTTATTTGTTTGTTGTTCTTTCAATGTATTATCTTATTAAAATCGGGTGTACTGTATTCTGTTTTGTTTATTACAGCTTAACTTAACCAATCAATAGTTTTATTAATACTTATGAAGTCAAACGGGGTGAAGCAAGGCCCCACGTTTTTCTAGTGGGGCCTTGGGTGAAGCCCGTGGGTAACAGCTAGTTTATTTAAATCACAATGATCGATTTCGAAGTTCAAAAACTGATGATTCGAATTTTCAAAAACTAGTTACTTTTAGCATACATGCAGGAGATGTGTGAAAACCAAGAGTGAACGTATTTAATCTACAAGATGCATAAGTACACTCCAACATGCAATACATCCTATGAGTCATCAGCTTGAGATGCGCAGTGTGTGATCATTGTGTTGCGCCGTACTTGGAAGTTACACGCATGTGCGACGTTACCGCAACTGTACACAGACGCGGCCTAGAATACCGATCTTGGACTCCGTTAGTTCATCGTCTTATCCTGATCTAGTGTCTGTCTGTGACGTTTCTGGTCCATCGAAGATCTTGACAGCAACGACAGAAACCTTACGTGGTTAACGGTCGTGTCGAAAATAATTATGGTGAAGCGCATCACTGTGAAGAGTCAGAGTTCGAAAAATAGACAATGCGACACATCATCATCCACCCTAGGGTACTTTTGAACCTTCAATTTGTTTGTGACCAAAAATGCGTGGTAATCGTAGCAGCACAGTTACAAAACACTATCAAGTATCTTAACCTTTTACTAAACTGCTTGAGGCCTAATAAAATATTGCTAAATTAAAATCTTAGCTTTTATTGTAGGTTTTTTACGACCTTCTTGATCTACCTACCTATGTTATAAAAAACTCATAACCTTATCTTATTATCGTATATATAATTAATTTATACATCTTTGTTGAAACATAACTATAGCTAGGTTGACATATATGAGTAGGCCTCAATATCGTAACCACAATAGTCTAACATAATCAAACCTTTCAAAACTCACTTTCAGAATTAGCTTTCAGTGATGTTTCCCATCTACATCAATAAATCTATCTGTCAACTTATCCCAACACAAAAATTTACTTTAGTAAATAGTATTATAAATTAGTTATTACTTTCTTATTGTTCTTACCAAACTATAATTTCCAATTGTTTGTTTCTTAGAATAACAAAATCAACAGCAACAGTCGAAAGTTTCAGACAAGTGATGCATATAATTTGATCCAATCAGACTGAGAGATCATCAAACCAGAAACGGTTCTCGTTCACTTGGCTCGGAACTAGGCTGGAGAAATGATTCCCATATTTCCGTCCTAGAAAGCGAACAGGCCAAATGATCAGCTAGATCAGCTAGTGTGCCCAGGAGCTTCATTGTGCTTTTATAAAGGAATTGGAACAGCTGATTCATTAGCTTTTAATGGCAAATCTCCTTTGGTTGGTTGGGACAGTAATAATGTACCAAAACTGTTTAATTAATAAATTAATTTATATGTGTTATTTATTTTTAAACACATGTACAATCGTTATTGTATTGATGGAGTTAATTCAATCTCAATATCCCATTAACATATATGATATTACTCTATCATAAAGTCGTATAAACTTCATAAAATAAGTATAAGACAACAAATTGACCTCTCTTACTTTTAGTAGTGACCATTTAAAACACCAAATTGGTTTGTGCATTTCCTGATACATTAAGTTCCAACTTGTTATGGTGGATGTGGTTTTTTCTAGTCACTGTGAAATGTGAATTTTTTTTACTGTCAGTAAACCGTTTTCGAATTATCGCAGTGAAGGTTGTTCAAAATACAAAACCTCCATGATATTGTTTTATTAAACAAATTAATTTGAAGCTATATTACAAATTAAGTTCACATTGAAAATAAAAGAATCTATTTTCTGGTAGTCAATAGGAATAGTCTAAAAATAACAGTTAGTTTTATAGTTACGGTACTATAAATTTCCCACTAATTGTTTCGTGTTACACTTATTGTGGTAAAATTTAATTTGACACATGTACTATGACACTCGTATAATATAAGACACAATATTCCTCGCAAGTTTAAGCAGTCATATTTAGCAAACATTTTATTACTCAATACTTAAATCAGTAAAAGACGTTCCCTAATTAACTCGGTGTCTGCCAGACATAGTAAATTTATTGACGTGCCTTATGAAAGACTGTAACAATTTTAAACACTCATAACATCACGCTATCATGAGTAAGATGGTCTCGTACTAACCCCCTGGAAAAAATTAACAATATTAACAGAATAAACAATAAACAGTGTACTGACGAACCAAACACCGTATGTATGTATATACAGGGTGCTCATAAGAGGGTGTCACAAACTTCAGGGGCTGATAGTACTCATCAATCTTAACACAAGATTCACATAAACATAGGTCGAAAAAGTTTCGTTCAGCCGCTAGCCGCCATGTTGTATGTTTTACAAAACAATTATTTATATCTCAGTAACTACTCAAGCTACGAAAACCATACCTTGTACATACATTTATTGTTTCAAGAGGCAATTGCAGAAAAATAATCATGTAATTTTTTTTTATGGTGCCCATTTAAAATCTTTAAATTTAAATTACTAAAGAATGACTGGTTTTATCAAAAAGTAACAGGAACACTTTCATTTATTATTTTTAATTTCCTATCAAACGATACCAAGATCAATAAAGATCAAAGATCAAGTTAAAAAGATCAAATAAAGAATAGTTGAAATATCATGATTTTTAGTTGTAAAATGAGGCAATCCTGACTAGTTCAGCCTTAATCTACCCCATTTTACAACTAAAAATGGTGATATTTGCATGTGCAAAGTTTGGTTTCCGGAGCTTGAATAGCTCTTGAGATATAAATTGTTTTCAAAGTTTTTTCGACCTATGTTTATATGAACTTTTTTGTTTAGATTGATGAGTACTATCAGCCCCTGAAGTTTTTGACGCCCGTTTATGAACACCCTGTATATAAAACTGAAAAAGAAAAGTAAAACATACAATCGAACAATCGAACGTTGAGCTCTAGAAAGTTAGTTCAATTCCCACAGTGTTTCATAGGTTCCATGGGAATCATCCTAGAACAGAAGTGACAGTCCCATCAGACGCTCAAAAAAATCACTTTCCACTTTTGATTCTCACAGTAAATCACTGAAAGCACTTAACTTGCCACTTATCTTGAGTCTTTAATGTGAGAAAATTTTACAATATCAATCTGCAATTGTAGATCCCTTTTACTTTCATTTATGATGTATCTTTAATAATTAGACCTACTATTTTTGCGAATTTACCATATAGGGAATAAGCTATTACCGTATGTCATATGGTAAGACCTAGACAAATGGTCCCTAGAGTCCAAAAACACCATCTGTTAGTCAGCAGGTTTTCTGCGGCGAGGGTATGTAAATCGTGTACTGGTACTTCAGGAACTTATTATCTTATAATTTCAAAGATTAAACACTTGTTGTACTAATAATAACCCGTTTGATGATAGGCTTGTTCATTGGTAAAACATTGGAATTCTTTCCTTTAACCCAATGCTAATTAGCAGGCCTATTACCTTTGACAAGTGTTATAATAGAGAATGCAATATGCGTTGTGTGGGTCTAAAGTGTATTTGACCCTGGTGTGAACCCTTACCGACTAAACACCTATTGGTCCAGACAATGAAACGCTGCCAATTTTGACAAGCTCAGATTGCCTTAGATTATATTAGAGTAACACTGTTTTTACAGTACCCCAGTCACCGAATTGAGGAAATCCAACTTCTCTCCCAAAGATTTTAATACGAATACGTGAGATTTCTTTATGTCAAAATATCGTCTCAAAATCCGGTCGAACTGTATAATGGTTTAAAGAAACCATTTTATGTACGTTACTTGAAATATTTATAACTACGGTTAGCAAGGTGGGTTTGTAATAGATTATCATTACCTTTTGTGGGGTTTTATTTAAGTCACATAGTTGAAAAAAGGTTTTCAATGAGTGTTGTCTTACTGTTTTCCTGTAGAAACGGTTGGTCTGCGAATGACATATGAGGTGAAACAGCAATGGCTCACCATCTTGGATTAAGTTTTTGAAACAAAATAACTACAGTAACTACAAAAAACAATCCATATCAAAACAATTTTCAGTTATTCAAAATCCAAACCAACCGAAATTAGGTAGTATGAACAAACAATTACTTTTTAGTCAAAGCAAATCTAATTTCACCTTGCAGCAAATATTGTACACAGCCTAATATCATGTTCAGCATCTAAAATTACGTCCAATAAAATGGAAAGTAACTCAAGGGCTATGATTGACCACGTTGATGCGAAAGTTGGGCGTAACAGGACATGGACCACGAAAGGGAAACTCCTGGACGTCCTGATCCTGCGTCCTTCGTCCATCAGCTGACGGACCATGAAGAGAAAACGTCACCTCGGAGTAACAAGTCGCATGAAATGAAAGCCGAAAGCCGAAAGCCGCACTAATGCGGATAACAGCCGCTTTGTACAACGTGTTAGTTCAGGAACAGCTCGTGACTTTCTACAGACTTTGGTTATGTAGATCACACTTGTGGAGCGAGGGAGGGACTGAAAATGGTTGGGTCAAATAGGAACCATGGGGAAAAGTATGAGTTATTGGGACAAATTATAGAACTCAAGTATAAAAATATGTGAAATGGTTTGGTAGTACAGAACCATGGGGGGACTTGGTTGGGTAGCCGAATGGTTTTAGTGCTCACCTAACAATCAAAAGGTCGCCAGTTTGATCCTGAGAAAAGTGAGTAGCTTTTTGATGGTTCCAAACTGGACCAAGATGTTCCTGATCATTGGGCTTTAAATAAATGATCATGGCTAATGAAAAAGCTTATTATAGTCAGTAACAAAGCTACACATATCATCTCACACCATTCTAAACTCATCTTACACTCATATTTGGGTAAAAAAAACTCACACCTAGGTGGCGTCCCCATCTCAATAATTATTGATAATTGATATAATAATACTAATTAAACGGCTGGTCTTAGTCAGTAACAAAGTTATACAGATCATTTTACTCCATTCTACACTCACCCTTCATTAATATTCAACTTCAAAAACTCACCATTATGTTTCTGACTCAATATATAGATAGGTTATCTATCGATTTTTGTAAAATTAATTTAAATTCTACAACAGGACCCGTGCTCCAATTACGAATTTTAAAAGGGCTCAAAACTCGTTTCCGGAGGAAAATGAATAACAAAATGCCCTTATTTCTCCACTTAAACATATGGTATATAAATAAAATAACTAATTTAAAATTAATTAAATTTGTTGCATTTGGATAAAAAAATCATCATTTGTATACTAATATTTCATCCAACAGCCATACTTTGGCACTGTGGTAGCAGACGACACAGGATAAATTCATACAACGAATGAAGTCTCATTAATACAAGAGGATATTTATCTCGACCATTGATCATTGCTGACACCCTTTTCCTACTTCTAGACACATTATTTTCTATCCTAGACCATCGCATGACCGATTAGTGACTCTCTCTCTCTACCCATCTTCATCTCCAACCCGTTATCCTGTTTCCTGTCAGCCTCACCCTTCCGTCAGGATAATTGTCCTTTCAAGTCAATCACAATCTGGGAGCAACTGAACTTTCCAGCTAATAAAACCCAACTGTAGCACAGGAAGAAATTTAATACACAATCTTGGTTGTCACAGGCCAATTTCTTTTACTGTTTACTCATTTGGTTCGGTTGTAAATCGTCACGCCACTCGCTCGAGTTCGTTAAACCTTTCTTTGTTGAGTAAAGAGCTTCAGAACACGAATCTTGGTTTTATTACTTTTAGTCTTTGACAAAGCTGTGAAGAATAACATCAAAGATAAGAAATAATCTGATACGGTTTATTATACTCGTATGGTCAATAAAATCGACGTTACAACATCATCGTGAAAATGTTTTAATATTTCACTACATTGAATTTTACTTTATACATTCTTTATGTTAACGATATACATGCTATTTAGAGTATTCATTAGTCCCCCCCCTTTCATGAAAACGTTTTCACCAACCTCCTTCCGAAGGACATGTTTCTTAGACAACTTGTTGTCGTAAATATATTTACATTAAATAAGCTACCTTTCCGTAATTTTGTTCAAAAAGTTATCCTCTTTTATAATAAAATAGTTTTTAATATTTATCATTTCAACTAAAATTAGTTCACCATTTATTTTTAAACACAATTCAATCGTTGTTTACTAATGCCTATAATTATTTAGCATCGCAATTAAACTACGATAATACAACAATAAGTTCAGGCACAAGAGTGTTTTAATAGGCTTACCACTTTTGGTGAAAAAAATTAACCTAAGCCGGTTTAATTATCATTTATGACTAAGCCTTGAAACTGTGGAGTTTCATTTGCCCCATTACTTATGACGGTTCGGTGGATTCATATAAAATCGGCTTATATACTTACTCTCGTTCGTATTTATAAATACTTGTTCGTGTTTGATTAGGTTAGAACTGTATTCTGACTAAATAAAAATACACTCTATTTACACATCGCGTTTTACAACTTATTTTTAATATTAGTCTTGTTAATTAAAGACATTATGACACAGTAGTGTAGGCTTTTTTGTTTTTGTTCCAAACAAAATACCTAGCAAGTAAAAGTCCAAATTTGGTAATGCTCCCCGAAGGACAAAAAAATTTACTCCTTTCTATATTTGTATTAATCTTACAATAGCATATTACGAGCTGCCATACTCGTGCTTCGCTCCGGAAAGGGGACTCGAAAGAGAATAATGCTGTTCATTTAAACCTGCTGTATGAAATAGTTGCACGTTTATTATTTACTTTAGAAACAAATAACTTTTTACAACTAAGTTTAGTAAAAAAAAATTTCTGTTAAACTCAGATAAGGGGTCTTAAAGTATTTAGACCGTTCCCTGACCAAAACAAATTCGCTAAATCAATCATCACACACCCAATTTTATGCGCAACTGTGTACACTAAAATACAGGAAAAGCGTAACCAAACGCACACCATATACATAGCAAATCAATTTGCACTACTTGAAGACGATCCCCATAAGTAATTTCCGTATAAGCCCAGCTTCTCAGGAAGTGACCTCTTATCAGCGGCAAGGGAGAGAGAAAGAGAGCGAATGATACAGATGATACTACTGCGCTTGCGTGGAAGTGGAGGGGGGCGTCACCGTGCACAAGACATGCTCAGTTCTCTCCACTAGTGGTCGGGACTTGACGGCGCGCGGACCAGTGGTTGTGCGTGTGTGTGTGAAATGCCTACAGTGTTTCGTGTCATACACCATGGATAACAACAACAAGCGCAAAGGCTCTTGGGACTCTAAAGTATGTACCTTTATTTATGCATTTTTTAAATAATATTTTCCGATTGTTACCTTAATTATTTGTGTCTATGGAAGAAAATTCCCTCACTTATATTATAAATAAGTAATTGTGGTAATGTTTGAATGTAAAAGTAATTGAATATTAGAATGACTATTTGGTTGTTTATCATATGTTTCCAATTATATAACTAAGATAAGATTATCGGTTGGTTATTAGTTGACTGGATGCTGCATTATTATCAATAAGGGCATTGATGCTGAAGCTTATTTCTTATCAGGTTTGGCTGGTTTGGATGGATTAGGTTGGGGTTTAAAAATGATTTACAAGCTATTGTGACAGTGTGGATTTTAAAGGTAATAGGAGCAGATTTATATTTTGGTTGTATATCAACCATTTTCAAATTATCATAGTAAGAAAGTACTATGATGATGATCGTGTGTGAAGATAAGTTACGTATTTTTCCCCTAACTAAAGTACACAACAAGTATACAACAATTTAAGTCTTCGTACTTTATAGGAATGCGTAAATCTTCGGCAAGGAACCTATTTGCATGTATTTTCTCAATTTTTTTCTAATACAGTGTGTGTACTCTATTTACTTCAATGGCCTTATCAAAGAAGAAAATATAACTGTTCAATGTCAAGTAAAAATATTTATTGTTTTGCAAATTGTGTATGTGGATTTACGCTAACGTAAAAAATAATATGGTATCCAGGTTGTTAAATTTTTATTTGCCTTCTTTAATGATTGTTGAAATTGTCATATTGTACTACTTCGTACAGATTTTGAAATGACTTTGGTAATATGCATTGGAATTCAACTATAAAATCAATCTTTACTCCAAAATAAAATGTTTTTATTAGGATTTAAATAATCGATACTACTTTTTAAAGAAAGGTGAAACATTGTCTTGCAGCAAAAATAGTAAAATTGCTTTGTAAAATTTAAAATCCACGTGTTTTATCCCAAAAGCTAAAAGTGCATTACAGCATCAATCCGTGTAAAAGTCTTGCGCTCACTGGCTGGAAAATCGTCATGACATCTTACGGTGCTGAATCTCGGATTTCTTTTACTAAGAGGAAAAACATGTTTCAGAATAAATCAATGTTCATATGTTACTCGTATTACTCGTTATCCTACTAATTTTATAAATGAGAAAGTTTGGAGGTATGGATTGATAGATGTTTGTGACAAGTATATGTGATAAAAACTAAACCGACAGGGTTGAAATTTGGTATGATAATAGCTCGAATTCCCGATTAACATATAAACATATTCTTATCTCAAAAATCCTTTCGGGCTCCATCCTAGTGGCTTTGGAGTTTCCTATGTTAACCTTATAATTATCTATGTATTTCTAGGCAAGGATGTTTCTTTAAAACCTTTTTACTCAGTTCGTGTAGCCTAACATCGAAAGAAAAATCTACGCATACTGTTGGAATTATATTTTCCTGTTTATAGGCAGAACCCCTTCATAAATTAAAATAGGCTAAAAAATAAGCAAAAAAAATGAATTTAAAATGTAAAAAATTAACATCGACCTTAAGGTAGCCATGCTGGTAACGAAATTACAACGAAAATCTAAACAAATGGAAGAAATTCCAATCACATGTTTTATTTACAGCGTAAGGTGAAAATAGAGAAGTCCGTACACTACATATTTTTGGTCGACCACTGGACGACCTCTAGTACGTATTAATACATAGCCAATAACGTGTAATGTATTTTTTAATTTCTTTTGGAGGCTGAGTGATCTCCTTTACTCCACAACTGCTCTTAACCCTAGTTCTATTGATTTTCGTGGATATAAGGACAGTGATGCGCCTTTACCGTTATGATACGGCTGTTCTATTTTATTTGTGACAATCGCCTATTTAGTCCAGGCAAATTAGATCAAATATAGGGTGTGCTGCCCAAAAAATCGTCTAAAGCTGGAAAGTGTTTTGATACCTTTTGTGGGTCCCAAATAAGACTCCTGTGAGTTTGCGACGGATTCTGACGTCTGCTTAAGTTTTGGGAGTCGAAAAACTATGAAAATTTTGCACTTTTTTCAGTTTTTCGCTTATAACTCCTAAATAACGAATCCTAAGGAAAATGTTGTTCAAAGGTGTCTTTTAGTGCGTTAAATTCCGCGTCGATTGATGTTAAATACGTCAAAATCAAGCTAGCCGTTTAGCCGCTGTAGCTTTTCAAAGGTGGGATACTTTCATCAACATGGCCAAAAGGTTGATTATTTGACCAGTTTTCGGCTTAAAACTCCTAAACGACGCATGCTATACAAAAATGCACCTGTAGTTAGTTTGGAAAACACCAAATTCTGCGTATAATGTTTTTTTTATTAATCAATAACGGCAATTGATTGTTACCTACTTTGTATGGACGCTATTTCATTGAAAAAAGTATTAAAGTTAAAGTTGGGAAATTTTAATAAAATTGGTAACAACACAGATCCTGTCCTTAAATGGATTATGAATTATTAGATAGTGGTTTATTCCATGATGGTCATCTAGAGGTTTATCTAATAAGGTGTGAAGATAGTAAGACCCCCTATGTAATTTTAAGTCTAATATTGTTGTATGAGGTTCCGAAAGTTCTAGGATTCATCCCAACCACCCATTATATACGATCTATCCCTGTATTCATCTTTCAGTTTTTGGCTTACATCTTCTAACGCATGCTATCGAAAAAATGTTCCTGTAGTTAGTTTGAATATAATTAATTGTCCGCGTAGAATGTTTTCCAATTCATTAAGATCGGCTTCACCATTTAACCGCTATTGATTGTTAACACTAGATCAGATGCTGGTCAAGTTTAAAATCTTACCATTGAAATCTGGCAAACAACCAGCCTAATTACCAAAACCATAGGGGATATGGCAGTGAATCTATCCACTAGTGTGACGTCATGGATCGTGCAGCATGGCCTATGAACAAGTAAGTGCTCAACATCTTACTGTGGAGAGCTTTTTCTGAAATAGGGGAATCAATGATGTGGACCTAGCCCGATGGTTCGCTGGCAGGCCCATCGCAGTGAATGCTACCCATCAAGTTAAGGTATATTGTGGGATCACCTCTTCAACATAATATTATCAGCAAGTTGACAATATAAACTCCACGGATACGGCGAGATCAAAAAGAAATTCATCAAATGGTTCCAGTGTCAATATCCATTTACTGAAAATAGTTCGCTCATGTCAATCAGCTCAGCAGTTATCCCATATGATAGCATCAACGCGAGATATGTATAAAGCATAATGGAAAGGCACAGCTTGCAAGAAAATCGTAAATAGGCAAGCCTATAATGACCATAAACTGTGCAGAATAAAAGGAAGTGGTGACATTAATCGCGAGCTGTGATGGCAACAGCAAAGGTTAAAGAAGAATCAGCCCCCTCAGTCAACACGTGATATTCCACATTAAATCCAAGCCTCAATTCGAATCATATTTTGGATTAAAAATAGGTCCGTGCCCACTAGCGCAGTTTGATGAAGAAAGCGTGATGTAGAAGAGTCGAAAATCTAACTATTCATGTAGCCTAAAACTACTCATGCTGTTTACTCCAATCAATGTGGATCTCACTGTGTTCTGACGGGTTACAACGCTTGGCGAAGTTGCAGAAGCAGGTTGGCCCTATACATGGTTGGGAGCAGAAAATATCCAAATGAAGTGAGGGTTGGTCTCTTCTAGAGGACACTTTCAACTAATTTTGACTTTGATTCTAACAAAAGGGGCTGCTCATCCACCAATCCTTTAGAGCTCATTTAAAATTGTACTTATAATTCAGAGAGATGGTATGGAAAATTAACGTCAATGGGTTAACTCCCATCACTACGGCTAATCCACCGGTTCGACAAGAACTTCTCAACTCCGTCTACCTATCTCGACCATCGTGTACATGTTAAAAAGGTTTACATTTTCTCGCTCCATATGAAATGCAGGGATATAATGCACTACTGTCTGTCACCGAATGTCACCATTTGTGGCAAGACAAATAAGAGCAAAGAATGAATCCTTATTCTTAAGATTCCAATGATGAGAAGTAGAAAAGTTTTATGATAAAATCTACGAAAAATCCCAATCGTTTTTTTTAATTGGCTAAATACATAGTAAAACTATGTACATCCGTCCCATTATCATCTTTCGTTTATTAAGCTAAAAAATAACATTTTTGCTATATTTAATAAAATCTTTCTCGTTGTAATATCTTATTATATATTAGAATCACTCAACATCATTCCAGAGTGTCCAGAGATGGGATCGTATAAGTGGAAGCTTAGGACGAATCCTAGAATTTTTGTAACCCCCTCAACAATATTAGATTTAAAATTGCATAGGGGGGTCTTGCTACCCTTCCCTTCACACATTCTTGGATAAACCTCTGGATGATAACCATGAATTAAACCGCTTTCTAGTCATTCATAATCATAATTCTACGCAAAATTTTGTGTTTTCCAAACTAACTACAGGCGCATTTTTGTATAGCATGCGTCGTTTAGGAGTTGTAAGACGAAAACTGGTCAAATAATCAACCTTTTGGCCATGTTGATGAAAATATCCCACCTTTGAAAAGCTACAGCGGCTAAACGGCTAGCTTGATTTTGACGTATTTAACATCAATCGACGCGGAATTTAACGCACTAAAAGACACCTTTGAACAACATTTTCCTTAGGATTCGTTATTTAGGAGTTATAAGCGAAAAACTGAAAAAGTGCAAATTTTTCATAGTTTTTCGACTCCCAAAACTTAAGCAGACGTCAGAATCCGTCGCAAACTCACAGGAGTCTTATTTGGTACCCCCAAAAGGTATTAAAACACTTTCCAGCTTTAGACGATTTTTTGGGGAGCATATGTCTAATTTGCCTGGGCTAATTTTATATCGTAAAAATAAGCCTTTGAAAACTTTAAACTGGTGTAAATTCATTGCCATTGTTTCCACAATAATCACCTGATAAAATAATAATGATAAAATATAATATGATGGATTAGGGTCGGAAACGAGACCAAATAACCTTCTCAGGCTTGGGCTTACGTAGACGATTTAATTAAATTAAATCCGGTGATTGGATGAACGGTTTAGTAATTCATAAATTGATTACACAATTAAAAGACAGTTAATGTAAATATTCAATAACTATTAAACTAAACTGAATGAGAAAGAGTTGTAATTAGAAACATCAAAATTATAAGTACTGATTTTAAATTATGTGTATTTTAAATACACAACTCTACTTAAAAATATAATTTAGGTTGAAATGTTTCAAAATTTATAGATTGTAGAGAGGGTATATATAAAATACCTTTATTCGTTTAGCTTCAATCTGTTTTGTGACAGAAAATTCTAAATTTATACTGAAATCCCGTGGGATAATATCAATAAATCAAACTGCTCGCAAAAACGTTCTGGTTTCAAGGCAGCGTATAATCAAATTAATGTTTCTAGGGAAATTGAATTGCGTTGACACATTCGACATGTTGCTCGTGTTAGTTTCGTTTGAAAAATCATTCGATTAGAATTCGATTTTGTTACGATTGATTGACTTACATTTGCAGTTCCATTTGGTCAAGGGATAATGTAATGTGCATTATACTGGCTAATATCCTTTTTGTCTGAACTGAAGGTAAAGAATTCATTTATTTTTAAATGTGCATTTTACGTTATTATATTTACACATTCTCTAAACTAATTATACTCAATACCTTTTTTAAGTTCTACCTATTTGAGCTGATTAGTACAATATAAATATAGCAGTTTAACAAATTATAATATATATTTCGATTGCGTTATACCATCTTACTGTCCAGCATTAAAATCCATTTAGCATGTAAGATGTGTGACGTATTTGTACCTTTTAGTATCCTAATAAAATCATGATCACGAGACGTATTTTTATGTAATTCTGAATTTATGTTTTTATGAAATCTCACACAATTTATGACACTTCAACCTAAATGTTTGTTTTATTTTAAATTGAGTTTGAAGACTATTTTTATTTGATTTTCAAAAGTATGTCCGAACACTGTAGTTAATGCTTATCTTACTATCAAAGTAGGGAAGTTTAGCTACAATACCCTGGACCACCTGGTAAAAGTTTTTGGATAGTTACGTCCACTAGTTAGTAAGTTAGATAAGTTGCATTATGTAGAGAGCGTGTTATTATTTAGGCCTACTATTTGTTTCTTAAAATTCTGCTTACTTTAAAACCAACCCAACAAAAAAATACAACCTAATTATAAGCTATAGTATGTCTTGTAATTTAAATATTTATGATTGTCTTATAACCAAACGGTAAGCATAAATCTTAAAACTAACATTTAGTCGAAATCAGCGCACTTTAAACATTTCCAACATAAAACTAAACACATAGAACAGGCAATATATCGCGATACATTGAGAAGTGTTGAACCAATCAAAATCAATGTCCAGTTCTTTTAACTAATATTTTTTTAGCCTGTTTATAATTAATTAGAACAGCTGATGATTTAAAAATAATTAATAATATTGTAAAAAAAAACATTACATTCTGGTTCTTCTTGTTACAATCACTTGATTAATTTTCTCTCATAATTTTTATTTATTATACACAAACACTCTACAATCAATGGTTATGCCCGATTAATTCATTGGTGAAATTATCTTAAATTGCAAGTGGAACTAATCATTTGTTTTCGATATCGTTTAAATGTCCGAAATCGCTGGGGAAAGCGCTAATTAGTTTTTACCATGCAATTATCCACACCTGACCGGGTCCAAAGTTCATTATCCGTTCTGCAGGCTCCGCTGAGCCGGCGATTGTTTACAACAGCGAAAAAACCACGCAACTAGCTGAAGGAACCGCACGTCAGCGAAATTCCCCCTCGTCTCTCAAGAATTTGTCAGCCAAGGCTTTTTGCCCGGTATTCATCATCATGTACTTTCTCTTGTGGATTTTGTGTATATTACTAATTAGATAATGGGGTAAAAATTGCAATGTTCCTCTATTTTGACTCTTTAACTATTTTCACAGTGTACACTTCGTCAAGTTTTAGAATCCACAAATATTAGAACAGAAACCGGTATGGATCATAATCATAAACATAAACCAATTACGTAACTGGCCCCAGGTTATAGTACTGTAGTATGTTTTCTGTGCCCCCAGTCATATACTTATAACATTAACATATGGTTTAGACAGTTCTGCAATGTTAAATAGTGTTTACTTTCGGGCCAGTAACATAATTTGTTTATGTTTATGATCTATACCGTGACTGTTCTAGTATTCGTAGATCAAATAAAATTTTTATAATAGTCGAGATTATTAATAAACTGTATATTTTTACGGTTCTTAACTATCTTAACCCTAGCCTAACTTGACAAAATCCTAGGCTGTGCTACGATTAAGTTTAAGATACTGGACCAGTGCCAAAAACTTTAAATTTACGTATAAATCCTGAGAAGTCTCTACCTTTTTGATGTTTTCCTTTAACCAGCTACACTCAATCGTTGAGAATTTAATAAATGACACTAGCTAAAAATAAACAGCTGATCTTATTTTGCAAGCTGTCCGAGTTTTCTTGTTCCATTAAAAATCAAAAATCTGGATCTTATAAACAAAATGACGTCACTGGTCAGAAAGTAAACATGTATTTATAAATATTTAAATAGAACAGTAAACAACTTCGAAACCAGCTGTTACGGATGTAAGTATGGACATTGGGGCCACTGACTTCATTTGTTTAAGTTTATGATCCATACATAGTCAATGTCTATACTGTTTCTGTTTAAATATTCGTAATATATTCGTATGTGCGTTTCATTATAGACAAAAAGAATTAAATATAAACCGTCAGCTTTGCTGCGGTTACCATAGGTTCTGGCACACACCACTGGGAGTGCCATGTAGTTACGGCGTACGCACTACGTAACTACATGGTGCTCCCAGCGGTGTGCGCCAGAACCTTTGGTAACCATGGTAACCGCAGAACGGCGACAGTTTATATTTAATTCTTTTTGTCTATGGTTTCATTCCCCATTATAACGCAACAACGCATAGCTGCTTTTAGACTTTTCTATTTAGTGTGGATTTTACAGTGTTTTACTATTGCATTGTTCGCTTTGGTTATAGCATGAGGGATGTTTAGCAAATTGGTGGATTTTTTACAATAATTTAAAAGCTTACCACTTTTTACAGCAATATTACACGATCACACTAAACTCTTAGTAAAAGCTGTATCCGGTGTTACGAGTTTTACACAATAAACTGTTTCTGGGTATTACTTCACACGCTGTGCTCGGAGTTGCGTATATTTCAGGAGATATTTGCTATGCTTGACTAGTCATGGGCTTACCTCAGTTATACGTTAGGTGGATTTCCCCGATAGACTTCTCACCATTTCCAGCACGACTCAGTTCCAATTTATATCCATTCTTGTTTAACCTAAAACGTTCTTCCACAGACAGTTGGTCAACGAAATATATGTTTGCATTGTTCATGTTTACGCACTGAAATTAATTCCGATTAAATCAGTATAAAGCTTTTTTGTACTACACATATGAATGATGGATATATAGATTATATGAAGTGTCTATCGTCAAACTAAAACAAACCAAAATCTTACTGACGAATGGAACATAGAATTGCTTAGTTAAAAAATATAAAAAGATATGCTGATCTACGTTGTCTGGGATCCATGTGTCGGCTGAGTTTGTGAAACTCAGATAAGTATATTGTGTAAGGTTAAAGTTGTTAAGAGAATATAGAGTTTTATTACTACCTGGAACTGTAAACTTGCTATGATAAAGAGGTGTGTGTTAAGAAATGAAGAGAGAATGATTATGATGATGGTGGTTAGTATGTTATGTTAAAAGAGTTAACTAGTAAAAAGCACTTTAAAGTCTAAAAGACATTTTGGTTGTCTGAGAGTACTGTAAACTGTATATGTATTTTTAAATCATGATGAATTTAACTAACCCATGATTATTTAGAGGCCGATATCTAAATAAACTTAAACAATTGCCATCCTCTATGGAAAGTACTCATTCTATTGCAAAAGATATATATCAAATAACTGACCACGAGACAAAAAATACGTATATTTGTACCCACACAAAATCAAATGCAAACCTAAAATATTCATCTTTCAACATTTCAAAACATATTCCACCTCAACCACTATTTGCACTCCAAAACCTTTCAAAGCTCGGTTTTCTAACCTCAAACATCAATAGTCCGCTTTCCTAACCTCAAACATCAACATGTCCGCTGCACAAGTTTACCCGCCAAGTGGAGCAGTTTGGCGGGAAAGGTTTCGCAGTCAATGCCTGACACATCATGTCACATGACAGCTGGCCTTTCCATAGAGTAATGGCACTATGATGGTCCCGTGGGACCCATATCGTCCTGGCGTTGCCAATGGCTCCCTGCTAATGGCCAATGTTAATGGGGATGGCGGACAAACGGCTAATGCTTCTCATTATAATCGTTTAATGATTGATCGGTTGTAATGTGATTCGGTGATTAATGACTGTAATGATATTGTATTTCAGTTTAGAGGTTGTAGTGGTTTTCATTTACGCTAATCTATTTTGTGTAATTACCTTTTTATTGATTATTATTATTTACTCTGTAAGAGAATGATAGAATTAGTTAAAACAATATTAAAATATTGCCCATCATTTTAGAAAATATACTGTTATACTAGGATATATTTAATTACGAACTTACAAAAGACATTAGATGGTAACAAAACACAAATTTAATTCATAATTATTTCAATTAATGTCTCTTTATTTATGATAAATACATCATTCCACTTATATTAAGGCACTAGCACCTAAATTGACAACACAATATAAGCAGGTCCACATATTTGGTTCATAAAATCAGTTTTAAATATTGAGGTTTTAGAGAAGTTGAAAATAGCAATTAGAGGGATAAAATTGCTTTGCTATACTCTCTTATTTAATTTTGATCTACATTTTTTTGTTAATAGAGCTATTGATGTTTTGACTGTTTTCGTACCGTTAAATTCCTTTACCATTATAAGCCTTCAGAAATATTATTATATGCGTTGCTTTAATGTCACAACATATTAATTTGTCATGTATAGTTTTCAAAACTGTTTTCACTTGGAAATACAATTTTAGACTAAGAAAACTACTAAAAGCAATACTTGTTTTCTAAAAGGGGGTTACAAAGAACTAAATAATTAATAAACGAGATATTCAACGAGCATTTTAGCTCTTAGAGAAAATATTTCACAAATTCCTTTCCTGAGTTATACGGTATGCTGGTATTTGTGGTTTATGTGCAAGTATTTACTTGTTTTTCACTAACCGCATTTCACACGCTAATTTCCTTTAGACATAGGTATGTCTATGTAATATACAAATAATTTATAATTTTGTATTGCAATTATTTTGGATGAAATTTTTATATAACCTTTCCAAATTTACAAATCTAGTACGACACATCATATGACTATTTTACAAGTTTAATAGTTTTAACTGGTTTCAAAAGATTAAGAAATTACTTTCAAAATTTGTTTTCTACATCATCAGTTTGTAGTAATACAAATCAGTTATATATTTAATTATTTACGTTAGTTTCATAGTGTTGAAACTCAATTTTAACATAAACAAATGAAACACTATGAGGAAGCAACTTGAGAATCAGTTTGGATTTTAATAGAATACGAGATGGGCTCAAATTTGCTTTTTTTATTATAATTTATCTATTTATTGAAAAAATAATTTCCATCAATGAGGTTATAGGTGAGTGATTTGGTTGTTTATACGCAATAGATTTATATTATTCCTCTTTATATTGTATTATCTGTCTTCAATAGATAAAGTAAAACATAAAATGTTACCAGTTTTCATTTACAATTTATACACTTTCTATAAATCTCAATTATTTGCCAAAAACACAATATTATGATCTTTGCCACGATATCTTTTGTTAAATTACGTTACCAATTGAATTAATACTGAATAAAGTGAGGAGACATGAAGCCGGTTAAATGCTTGTTCTGGCCTTGGTCCTTGGCCGTGATTCTTGACCCGGATAGTGGTCCTAACATTCACTGACCAACGAACCTCTTTGTAACACTAATAATTTAAATTTCTAGACTTTGGACCTTTCCCTCTTATTCCTCTCTGGTGTTGGAGAGTGTCAAAAAATTTTTTCACCACACTATCATGTTTTTGGCTGTATTACATACGTTAATTGGTGGCCGAAAGTTACGTTTTGCTGGCGATGCCAGCTGTCCATAATTTGGGGACCGAGCAGGTTTTTACAGGCCGGGGCCGCAAAATCAGCTGTCCGCTTACCTACTTAAAACATGAATGCATTTTAAATACATAATCAAAATCCATAGCATTTCAATAGAATTGTGTTATTGTCACCGTTGCCTAGCAACTATATATTTTTATTTTTGCTGATTGCTCAAATTATTTCTTCACATAACCTTAAAGTTGTAGTTGTGTTGACTATCAGTGTGCATTATTATTGTGGTGAATAGTGGTAATAGGGTATAGTGTGGTGAAAAATAGCGTTCGTACCACGGACCGAAATGGTTTTGCGGCTCTCGATCGATTTAAGTTCTCGACTTCGTCTCGAACTTAAAAACTATCTCGAGCCGGCAAAACCTCATTTTCGGCCCTAGGTACGAAATATACTATAAAGGTACAGAATTACACACGTAAATATGCTTTTTCAATTCCTAGAGGACCCATGCTGTTCCGTAGCTTTAAAATAAATATCATATCCGATAAAAAATCAAATTTATGATTTTTGATTGAGTAATACAGTAACTTGAACTTAACTGATTCAAATGATCAATCGCTCAAATTAAAGACTAAAATTTACTGATTATTTTAAGTCTAAAACATATAAAAAACATAAACAATACTGGATTGATTATTAATCATAGCAACCCCTTATAAAAATAACTTTTATGTTGGTTGTTGATCTTGCTTTTGCTTGAAACTCGTCCGATTTGATTAACTAATAGCTGTAACGGAAGCCGGTATTTCACTGAAAGGTCCTTAGACCAAAATATATAGGATAATATAATTATAACTGGTAAAAAGCATCATAAATTGAAGTAAGAATTTAAAAAAATCAAATGTATGATTTTTGGTTGAGGAACAGTAGATAAATATATGCCGATGCTTGATGTCTGTGCTTTTATACCTTCAATTTGATACGTCAATAATGAAAATCGGTCGGATACAAGAGTCAAACGAACTCGACTCTTAATAAACAGGGTGGCTAAACAGTAACTTGCACCCCTATCTAACTTTTTAACTGTTTGAGATATTTGAAATCTGTTTGAGGCAACCTTCTTAGATATGAGGGGCTGTTATGAATGGTCCGAATTCTATTTTCTTTATCTTAATTGTTTAGTTTTGTCAAGATCTGTAAAGTAAAACCAAAATCGACCACCTTCCATATTGAAAATTATTGCTATGAGCAAAATTTTAAAAGAATTACCATTATTATTGTAGCTCCTCATATCTTAACAGGTTGCCACAAACCGATTTCAAATATCTCAAATAGTTAAAAAGTTAAAGGGGTGCAAATTAATTTTCAGCCACCCTCATGGTTATTTGGATTTGAAACGTTTCAGGGCGCCATTTTGTTATTAGTAGCCCGATTTAGGTTTTCTTTATGTTAATTGGTTTGTTTTGTCAAGACCTGTAAAATGATACCAAACTCGAATATACTTGCCTGTTAAAAATATTAAGCTACCCCATTCCACCGCTGGGTAAGGGCAAAATTTTCAATTTACCCTAATTATTGTAGCTTTTCATTTCTAAGAAGGTTGACGCAACCTATTTCAAATATCTCAAAAGGTTCAAAAGTTAAGGGTGATGTAAGTTACTTTTCAGCCACCCTGTACATGACACAGCTGATTGATTTTGAACTAAGTATAAACAATCTCTGATAGATTTGAAAAATGTTCTCAACTTTTTATTTCAAATTGAGGAACTTGCAAAGAATCTTCAAGCTGTAAACTACCTGGTGAATAACAATTCGGAAGCTAATAAAGTTTTAAAGGTTTGATTAAGATTCTTCTGTATGTTATGGTAATTGCTTGATGCATAGTCAATTTGTCTTCCTTCTGAATGCGAAATAAGTCTTAAACGAGGAGTACATTATTTGTCTTGTTGATTGTATGGATGTTTGTAAAAGTTCCATGTCAAATACGAATAGATTTGGTTGCAAAACGTTTGCTAACATTGTACAATCATAAAAATTAGGTTTAAAATCTTTATTCAGTAGTAATGATTTGATATCCAGAATCAGATTATATTTAGGTTAATAATCACTTCAATAATATTTTTTTTACATTATTGAAACATGAGATATTGATAATCGTCTTGAGAAACAATTCATCATGAATCCATAAGAGGTGCAAATTATTTTACACTACAAAACTGAAGTTTAAGTGACCTTAGTTACTATTTTCTTTAATGATTATTGTTGGGTAACCCCACAGCCACACCAGTAACTAAATAAAGGCAATACTGTCCATAGTGGAACAGATGCAGTAGTATCTTGGTATCATATTCAGGTAACCACTAACCATTTCAATGTGGGATAATGTTCTGACCCAGATTGGAGGTAAAATTTGTCACCTAAAACAGGAAAGCAATAGCCTTATGTGAGAATAATCGTCTATGCAAATATATTTTAGTGTGAAGATTTCTATGTTAATTTTAACCCATTCCTTACAAATCTAATATTAGGGATGATTTTTTTTTGTTTGAAGTACAGGTTTGTAGCTACATATAAAATTTAGATATACTGAGTAGCCTACTATATTGAACGTAAAATAATATATTTCATCACTAGTGACTCTTTTTGACCCGATGTTAAGTTTTTTTTTTATGAGCGAGGGTTGAAAAGACACTTTTTGCCCGTGTGGTAAACTATATTTTTTGTCATAAAGAAAACGAAATAATATTTATGTAAAGATAACCTCTCAAAACGACTTCCAGCTTGTTTTCAATTCTGCTAATGCAAATAAGCAGCTGTTTAGTATGTGATTCAACCATTTCGTCTATTTCGATTGTGTTACAGTACATTATACCATCGATATGTCGAGTGATCGACAACAATTTTCTACAACCTTACCTAATTAATCATCGATAAATAATTTCGATCGATACTATAGCTACAATCAAAATTTACTAATGCTTATAACAGCTGATTTTTACTCCCTAGGGACTAAAAATGATTTTTACTCCCTAGAGAGTAAACATGCTACCCACACCACAATGCATGCTTTAAAAACGGCTGTTTTTGCTGCAGTATGACGAAAAAGCGTTTTTGTACTTATTATTCAATATTCCCGTCAACGGTGAGCGGCGTATGCGATGTATAGCATAACAATGTGTGGGGGTAGCCGTCTAGACCAGCTGGTGTTTCCCGCTCAGTGGTTCGGAACCGACGGTCGTTGGCCAGGGTAAGTTTCCACTGTCGAGAAATTTCCGGCAAATATCAACTGACACTTTCAGCTACGTTTCCATACAAACAGTGAAAGTAGTAAGAGGTGTTAAGTGTCCAAAGTCTACTTTTCTAAACGGAAGCAATCAATCTGTTAGAGATAATTTATTGTGGGACAAATTAATAATGGAATAGTGTCAGGCTGATTTGAAGTATTTAACCTGTCGAAAAGTTCAAATCTTGTTATCTTAAATTCAAGAAATTGTTATTATAGTTCAACATGTCAAATACTAGTCTAAATTAACTGACAGGCACAAGAATAAATGCATATTCTACAGTGCTACTACAAAAGAGAAATAGGTATTAAAAATAAGAGGAAAATAGCACAATCAACCACATCGAATCTCCATCCATCAAAATCCATATGCAATTTTACCCATCAACATTTCAAGCTTGAGTTCTCGGTAGCGGTTGTATTGAATGGACAGTGTTGATGGATGTTTTTTGTTCTCCACTTTTTGACACCGTTCTAAACATTGTTGTTTTCAGATATAGTGTTTCGGTTTTGTACTAACCGTGTTATGTACTAGGCTCATCTCCAATAACATTACGGATCAAATTTAAGAACCCGATACATTTAGAGGTGTGTGTTTGGATACCAACTCTTTAAAATACCATCTACAATTTTACTGTGCCTTAACATTTCTAAAAATATACCTTTTGAAGGGTATAATTCAAATATTTGAAATAAATCTGTTTCTAGATACAATTAAACTGTGTAGGATTAAATTCATTACGTACCATCGGATTGGTTGCTTAGCTTTATAGTATGGGATTATGATAAGTAATATTGAGCAATACATATCATTATCATTATGAAAAGGGGACGCCACCTAGGTGTGTATTATAAGGCAAATAAGATTCAAAGATGAATGTAGAATCTTTGACTATCAATGTAGAATATTGTATAGTTTTGTAATTGACTAAGATCAGCTGTTTCATCAGCCAGGATAATTTTATATACAGTATTCATTTCTGGTTAACTCAAATGCCATTGTAATCCTCATAAAATTTACAATAAGAATAAAACAAACTCATTGTAGTGTTAGATGAGATTTTACTTACATTTTATCGTAAAAGTTAAAACTGTCCAAAGACAAAAATTACAATTTTACGAGCCTTATTAGAAGAAGGCTGCTGCAGTCCACTGAAGGTATCAAATATTACAAAAATATTACAAAAATAACCTTTATGTTAACGATAAATCGCATTCATACATAGTATACGTTTTTTTCATGACATCCACCATAATTTTTTCTCTTAATTTATCTTTTTATTCTCTTACGGTTTGAGTTGGGAATCTTAAATAGGCATACAGTAATGCAATCACCTGTATCATGCAGTTGGATAAATAATTTGATTTAACAGTATAACCGGACACGCTGTACGGTATTTATGAATTTATGATCCATGTCGTATTCTGTTCTAATACACGATGATAGTTACAAGACCAAGGTTTAGACCGTTCCTAAACTTAATACGTAATATTACCATGACTTTGTAATACATAGAAAAGTAGCAAACAATTACTTGTGGATAATTTGTTCTAAAATGTTAGTTCCATTTTGCCACTTAAAAACTTTTTCCTTTTCCACTATAACAAAACCCTCATAATTCTTGTTTTATTCTAATCCACTTAACAAGTACCCAAGTACCTGAGTGTTATATGATACTGCCGCCCTTATAAGGACCGTAATAAGAGCAAATGAGGGAACGAGCGACCCAACCAATGGACCATGGAGAGCAGTAACGGTATGGCGAACCCACCGTAATCTCACCCTGTAATCCTACTTGTGTCTATTACGACTGCACTGTAATTGTAGATACTTTATTTGTTTATTTAGAGTTATATTTTCATTCGAGTATAAATTATCTAAATGGAAAAATGCATAAGAGTGGAAAGAGCATAGCTAACACTCTGTTGAATTAAATATCTCGCCTAATGCTACTTAATTATTAATACTTTTTAATAATGTACATAACATAGATGTGTGTAATATAACACAGAGACTGTGTATTTATTATTTATACTGTTTCAGGTCAGTTATTCCAATATACCATATGCAAGATTTCAATTTGTTGTATAATCTAACATTTTTTTAAAGTTATCCATTATCTTATGAAAAAACTAGCTGAGTACCCGTCATTCGTAAGGGGTTGGTATACAATGCTTATTGTAGTTAAATACTCGTGCTTTGCATTGAGAGGAGACACGTTTTGAGAAAATTTGGTTTACTATAATCTACGGTATACTATAGTATATAGAACATCTACCATAGCCATAATGTTCTACCACTTCACCTAAACAATAGAAAGAAGTAAAGTTCTCACACTCAGGTTTTTGTTGCTGCTTGGTTCAAATTAGCTGTTGTCATAAATGTATAAAGAACTAATGGTGCTGCACCCTGTTGGTAAACCGTATAACCTTTTAATGCTATTGAATACCATAGAAACAAATTGTGTAGTTGAAACAGCTGGCAAAATTATTTAATTCCTTTTAAATATGAATACTCATAAGGTTAACATGGGAAACTCTAGAGCCACTGGGGCGGAGCCCGAAAGGATTTTTGAGGTAAGAATATGTCTATATGTTAATCGGGAATGTGAGCTATCATCATACCAAATTTCAACACAATCCAACCAGTAATTAATGCGTGATTGAACTTCAAACAAACAAAGAAACAAACAAACAAACAAACAAACACACAAACTTTCACATTTATAATATTAGTATGATTAATATTCAACTTATAAAACAGAAACATTTTGGCTATTTAATTATATCAGCTTTCATTTAGAATTTAACTTTTAATTGCATTAACTAATCATAACACTAGTAAGACTGTTTAAAATTACCAATAGGAAACTAGTTAGGGTTGAATATAAGTGTTTACATTTTTCCAATAAGAACGCCTCTAAAATTATAAATAATACTAAACAGTTAACTAATATTTTTCTGATTGATTTTCCTCAGCTTCCATAAAAATGTGAGTTAAGAGAAAATATTTCAAACCAGGTGGTATGTCTGTCTCGTAACAGCTGTTGTTTTAAACAGGTGAAACGTAACAGCTGATTCATTGCCATCTGCCTCAGTCAGCTGTTTAGCTAGATGCGTGATGTTGCCAGCTGTTTTATACGTGTCTAGTGGAATGTAGTACATAAGTAGGTCTACACAGTATACACATTTTGGTACAATTTTCTTTGTTGACTTTGGAATATGTAAGTAGACATCCCCAACTACTACTCATGGTATATCGCGATAAATCTGCGGCAGTATTTTTTTATTCTACTAGAGTGCAGCTAAAAAACTAAATTTGCCCTCTTAGTTTTTGATACTTCGAAAATAGATTGGATATAAAAACCTTTTGTATCAACAAGTTGTCCTGTAACTTTAGCTTGGTTAATAAGTGTGTGTATACGATACAAATCTGTGATTATCATTGAAACTACGGTAGCTATTTTATTCAATTCTAAACTGCCTACAATCCTTCCATTCAATGCAAATTTCATTCAATCTATTTACAAATAAATAAAGTAGCTGGGGAAAAAGTTAGAGATTAGTCCATAATTCGAAATTGGACCCAGTTTTCAATGAACACTAGCTTTTTAATAAATCGTTCTTTTAAAAGAACAACTTATATAATCAAGGAATGCTTGTACACTCCTTCTTCACTCAAATTTGGGTTTAAATAGTCCCGTTTCACCCCAGTATTAGTTGTAAATATGTAATAATAGTAATAATAACGATACACAACAGTTTGGGAAAAGCGAATAATTAACGGTTTAAATAAATAAAAAGGGTATAATTCCGGCACAGAAAAAGAGGAAAAAATCACTGGAACGTGGACAGACACAAAATTAAGCTTTTTAATATGTGGCTTAATAATGAAAAGTAATACAGGGCAAATAAAATAAAACATGGAATTATTTATTAACTTGTTCCTGAAAAAAAGTCCTTCATGTCTAAATGCATTAAATTGTTTTGAGGATATAATTAAATATTTTAACTCATATTCCCTGCTTATAATCAATTATTGTTAAGCTATTAGTGGTAACAGACTAAGTGGTAATGCAATTGTTTCAAACTATGTTCAACCACTAAGTTCCCCGAACACTCATGTACAGTAGTTAAATTCATCGATTAAATCTATAGTCAAGTAGGTCACTTAATTAATCTATGTACGTGTTTTTGAGGATGTGTATGTATTAATTATTAGTGAACATCCTTCTACATGCAATAAAAAAAGCCTGTATCATCCAGTTTTTTTTACTCCTTAAAACAAACGAATTCCCAACAGGTTATCAAATTCAATCGTCTTTAAGGGTTACTTAGGGTTTAAGGGGGGGGGGGTGTTTGAGAAGTCCTCGAAACCTTAGCAATTATGAACTTTATATACACAGTCCGCAAATAAGTGCATATTTTGAAAATAAATGTATTAATTTTCTTTAAAGGCAGACTCTACGGTTGTATTTAAATATTTAATAATTTAACTGACTTTTCTTGGGCAGTTATATATTTTGTTTCTAAATTGTATTTTGTTTAAAAAGTTCATTATTGTCCAAAAATTAAAACAAAATCCAATTTCTGTGTACCCAAATGTGAAATACATCTTTTTTATTAAATCCTGATTGAAAGCATTTTCTAGGTTTAATTAAATGTTACAATAACGACCTAAGCAAAATATATTGTGATACACTATTTTTTATCAAAATATTAAAAAAATTTATATATTGTATGTAACTTTCAAAATCCCAAAGGTAAAATTATTAATATAAATGCATTACATTACACCTTGTGTATGTATAGTGTTTCATTTACATGTTTCATTGCTGTACGAGTAATCTGAAATTATCTAACATAATCTGCATGGTAAATTAATTAATATATATATTCCAAATTTCCAGAGAGCAATGGGAATTTAACATTTATACTCTGTGCTTTCAAAGGGGTTCACGGATCATCCTACGGGGAACTCGAATATTTCAACATTTCTCAAAGTGGAAAACAACAACATTTCTCCTACAGTGTCTCCTTTAGCATTAAAATTCTAAAAGTTTTTTGATCAAGGAGAAACCCCAATTATATTTTCAAATACTCATAGATGTGTGTACGAATAGTAAAAAACTTATATAAAACATAGGAAGTGCAATACATCAAACAAATATGTATTATTTCATAACACTTTCTCCTATATAGAGTGGTATTGTACCCGATTGTTACACAATTCTCTCGGAGAAACGATTTGTAACACACTGTATTTCAGTCAGTGCCGTGAGTCCATGTTTTAGTATTTATCTTGAATATACAGATAACTAAAACTGTAAATTTCAATATGTACTAACATCTGTAATATTTTATTAGCAAAACTTGATAGCAAGCTCAATACTTGAGACTTATGAAAATTAAATAAAAATGTGCTTTATTCACGAATATTAAATTACTAAATAAAACATTAGAAAGCCCCTACAAAATAAAGTATGCATGACAAAATCTTTGAATAAAATTAGTTTGTCATAGTTGTAGTAATTAACTTTTCGTGGAAGACTTTTAAAACTCAAATTCCTAAGTAGGCAAACGTATGGAATATTTTATCCTTTTTTATTTTCAGTTTGTTTTTTTTTTTGTTAAACCAATTTTAACAGTGTATTAGCAATAGTTAGTGATTTACTGAAAGAAGAAGATTGTAATGCCAAGTACATCTAACAACAAAATGGGTTAAAAATTGTTCAAATTTATTACATATTTTTTACTCAGAAAACAAAAAACAATACAAATAACGTAATAAAAAGTTCTACCAGCTAGTTAAATGCTCTGTTTAGTAATATATGACAAGAGCTTTAACCACATCGCAACTTAATTACTAACAGTTAATTAAATGGCCGTAATTGATAAACGAATAATCTCGTTTGAGCCATAATGACCTGTTTAAACAATTCTGCCTTGCTTCATGACAATATTGCGATTTAATATCTCCAGTCTGGTTTATTAATTACATCTATTTTGAGGATCCTATTAAATTATTTAACGTTTGACATTTCAACCAGGCAAATAATCCAAATTCTAGGTATAATTTAAATTATGTAGGCCTAATTTGTTTGTGATCGCATGTTTACATACCATTGTAATTTTCTCCACTTGTAATTTATTTTTGCAGTAATTAACATTTATTACGTAGAATTTAGTTGAGTGGTAGGTTGATTTTGGCTGGGCATTTTCCATTGTGTATGTTATACATTGTGTAACTTACCAACTAATTCGATATTAGCTCTAGTCATATTGCAGCAAAAACAGTAGTTTTTATTTAGTTCATTGCGGGTCCAAGCAGCGCTTTACTCTCTAGGGAGTAAAGAGTGTTTTTCATCCCTAGGGATTAAAAGTCGGCGGTTGTTAACTCAGTTGTAGATGAATTGAATCTGTTGAAAGTATCCATAGAGTTTTTGAGTTTAACTTATTATGCCTTCTTATGAATAGTTGGACATATCGATGGTATAATACACCAACATAATGGTAATAGACAAAATTTAATAATTTTGATTCCCTACAACAGCTGCTGGTTTGTATTAGCAAAATTGAAAACAAGTTGGAAGTAGTTTTGAGAGGCCATCTTTACATTAACACTATTTTCGTTTTATACTTCGTTTGCTTAAATAATGGTGAAATATAACGAAAAATATAGTTCATCACACGGTTAAAAAGTGTCCTTCAACTCTCACTCAGTGAAACTTGAGAACGGGTCAAGAAAAGTCACTTTCCGCCCTAGTGATGAAATATACTATTTCTAGATAATTTGTTTAGAGAGTTGAACAGCTGTTTGGTAAGTTTCGTTACATCTGTTTGAGTACTTTCTAGAAAGTAGTTTCGTAAAATGGTTAATAGTAATGCAAATTATGTGTTATGTGTTATAAAGAAAATAATTCATGCTGCATTTAGTTAAAGCAAAGTCGATGAAAATAGAAGGTGCGTTTTTAGAGTATAGGCCTATACTTAAAAAAACATTATCTACATCCCCCTCGAATCTTCCGTTTTGGACGCTCATGTTAAAAGTCCCACCAATCGCCAATACTGTAGTATATGTCAAAATGAATCACATTGAAAGTTATGAAGGCAACTGGCCTAGATCCGTAGGTATATGAATAGGCGTATATATATATATTGGCGTAATTAGGAAATAAATAATCAAAAATCTTATATCTGTTAACGGAATAACTTCTCCACGCCTCATCATTTCCGTTTTCTTCATTAAAGACCTACAAACAAGGGTGGATTCCGAACCACTAAGTCACAGCTTTATCACAAAGCCAAACGATTGGTAATATGTATAACGTCTAAGAACAAGTCCATCTGGGTTACTACATCAATAAATCTTCTACATAATTCTACAAGAAATGTAATCCATATTTCATCGTATATATACAGTACTGTGTTTGTCTCATCCCAAACAACTCATTAAGCACGCCGAGAAGGCGTTGAATATGTTTGCTTGTTTGCATTCAGCTTGCTCCGCACAACCGTCGCTTCCTCCATTAACACTGACAGCTATCTGAATGTCAAAGAACAAATATCGCCTTACATAAAGTCACTTCTTCGTTACGTCACTTCGGATTTACTTAGTTCAAAGAAAGTAGCTCTATGGAATGGATTTATACTTTAGTTTCTTATTGAAATATTTTTAGAGTGTATGAAGCGTCGTCTCTTTAATACACTATCCATTCATGGTTAATATTTTAATAAATCGAAAGGAATTGTAGAATGTTCTTACAAAAATAAAAGTAGTAATTACGAAAGTAAATTTTTTTGTATTTGTTATATCCATTCAAACGAGTGTTAAGTTTTTTTTTTGTTGCACGGTCCCATAGTAGGAAAATATTTAACTTTTAAAGTAGTTCACATATGTAGGCTTAAAACTTTGAATACAACCCTAAGCTTAAAATTGTTGAATATATGAAACAATTTCGAATTTTTTTAATGCCAAGAAATCTTTGCCAAGTACAAATACAATGATTCCATCATCGCCCATGAATAATAAAAGAACAATGAATTCGAAATGGCTTTTTGCTTAAAGAAATAGCTCAGATTTGTTATTCATACTTCACACTTAGTTTACTGGTTGAGACAAAACCTACGTAGACTTTTTGGGTATTTAACCCGAATCTGGATAAAATTAATGGTGTAGCAAGGTTGCTAGGGATTGGCGCTATACAGAAATTAATTAACCGATAATATATAAATCAGAGTCCAGTTTTGAACCATATAAGTAATTTAGGAACGAAATAGACAAAATCCTCAGGCCATTTTACTAGGGTTACATACATCAAAAATAGCAAATTCAGAAGACCAAGTGAAGCAGTGTCTTCACAAAACCTATGTGAAACTTTTTCAGTTCTTTAGACTGATCAATTAATTTATCCTACTAATAATATTATAAATGAGAAAGTTTTGATGTATGTATGTATGTATGTTTGTGACAAGTAAACACGAAAAATCCTGGTCAGATTGGACTGAAATTTGGGGTGATGATAGCTCACATTCCCGATTAACATATAGGCATATTGTTATCTCAAAACTCCTTTCAGGCTCCGCCCCAGTGGCTCTGGAGTTTACCTATGTTAACATTATGGGTATTCACATTTAAGAGGAATTAAATAATTTTGTCAGATGATTTGACCAATAAAGTTATTCCATGATATTCAATAGCATTAAAAAGTTAAAAGGTTTACCAACAGGGTGCAACACTATTATGTATTTTTCCATTGTGATGACAGCTAATTTGAAGTAAGCAGCATCAAAAAGCTGTGATACACTATAAAAACTGTCAAAGTAGGATTTTTTACAGTAATGTTTATGTTTTTAATTTAATACATAATTTGTGATTTTGTGTGAATGTATGATAATTTACTTTTTTATATTGTTCAGGTGCAGGGGTAGAATAGAATGGCCATGGTAGATGTGTAATACTATACTGTATATACTATACTATCTGTAATACTATAGCATACCGTAATTATAAAGAACCAAATTCTCTCAAGCCTTATCCTCCCCCATTGCAAACGCAAAGCTAGAGTATAACTGCAATAAGCATTTTATACTTATAAGCCAACCCCGTACGAAGAACGGGTACTCTGCTAGTATAATATATTTTAAGCTTTATCGTATAATATCATGCTGGGCCTATTATATATTATCATCTAATATTTTATTTAAATTTTAAGACACTTATTTAAACAATCTCGCCTTCTTGTATCAAGGTTGTGAAGTGGATGCTGTTGAAATAGATAAATATAATTAATTTAACAGTTTTGGGACATTTTGTACTTTACGCTCAAGGATTGTATGTGTATTGTCTGGAAACCCACCAATAAAGCTGACAAGTGTTTAGAGCGTGGGACTTCGGTCACTGGGGTCCGGGGTTCAATTCCTGCCAAATTACCAATAGATTTATCTAAGTGATAATGCAGCAACCCTTAGGTCTAGCCTGAATGTGAAAAAGAATCCCCGGCTAGTGCTTAGCTTCCTAAGGAAACATTTGATGAAGCTATCAATATCAGGATTAAACCGGCAATCATCTGACTAATAGGCCACACATCTTTACCGCCAAAATTCTCCAAAAGCGCAGCACAAAGAGATTTGAACTGCATCAGTTGATACCCGACTAAGCGTGTCAAATGGGTCCTTTTCGAGAGCATCTTTGTCACGCTATTCTACAATCTGGTTTTTATATCTCGCTTTGCGCAAACTGCATCGTTTACACGATTATTATGCCTTCTTCAGCACAATGGGGAAAGCATTACGATGGTTTTGTCGCATTGCGTAACGCATCACGCGAACGCACGATAAGGAATTATCTAAAGTAACTTCACGCGTTATTCGTGTATTTTCAAAATCTGTCCAAAATAATGCGCATAGCCTATCTTCTGTATTAAGTATTCCTAATTGCGTGAGAAATAATATTTGATTTAATAACATGCTACATACTGTTCTTGTGTTTCATTCATTTTTTCCTCTTTTAGCTTATACACAACATACATCTTTTCAAGAATAATATTTAAGAGGGTTTTTCTTAAAACTACCCTTCAACCGCATAGTATTATTCTGTTTATTTTTATTTGTAGGCCTACTCGCGTATTTTTAAATTCCAACTGTTTTAGTGCTTAGTACAGTTCCTCAAAAGTAAAAGACAACTACTGACCAAATTTAGTATGTAGTTGATTATTACGTTTAAACGTTGAAGCACATTCTAAGAGTGTAGTATTCTATAGCGGAATCTACTTGAAATATTCAAAGCCAGTTCTATTAAACTAAAATTTCAATATCAAGTTTTAGGTTAACAGTTAAACTTTAACAAAATAATATTCTGTAGTATAAAGTTTTTGTTTTTAGTTAACCTGTTCATAACTACAAATTACTACACTACACTGCAAGTCATTTTTAATTTTCAAAGTAAAGTCCACGAAGTGCCTCTAAATGCGGATTGGTATTTAAAGGCAGCCACTTTTCTTTTGTATGATAATACGATTTTGAGAAACATTTCAAACTTTAATCCGCAGACTAATTGAGAAAGTTTTTTCAAAGAAACATTTCAAGTTCACTAACTCATTGTAATCACCTGGCATTGAAGTGTAAACGAAGTTTGCATGAAGTAATGAACAGCTGATTTGCATGGCTGTCCAGCTGCTAATTTTGTCTGCATTGTTTATCACTTGGTAATTAACACCTTTGAGAACTAGTTACCTGTCGGTCACTGATCCCTGAAGTAACTGTTATATTTATGGAACTGTTTGTGCAAATGTCACCAACCACCTACAAGGTTTGAGGGGTTTACCTTAGTGTCAGTGTAAACCTGTAGGTGACATAACATCGAAATGTCAAAGGTTAAGCTAACATTTACTACATAAGAGTTCAAATACACATTTATTTTTTACAAAATTACATGCAAATGTGATAACGATTCTACATTCGGAATGGACAAGAGAAAAATTGGTTTGTGAGTTGTTTTAGGTTTTTATTTGTTTTGATTATTCACTGAGTTTGTTAAACGAAAATTTCAGTCATTGATAGTTTATTTGATAGTGATTTTAGCATAGTTGGTATATTAGATGGATTGAACACCTTTCATCCTGGAGACCCGGGATCAAATATCTGTATTCACCATTGCAATGGTAAATCCGTGACTAGGTGGGATTGAGCTCCTTAAGCTCCCGATCCACTTATTCAGGAAAAAGGACCATAATTTTAAGCGAAAGATTAATCAGCATTTGTATAATCGTCATCGATATTTATCGATTTTCCTTCAAAGGGTACATCAAGAAGTATAAACTTCCAATGACAACAACTTGGTACCTAATACAGAGGTTGGTAAGTTAATTTGACTAATAACAAGGTAAATGAATAAATATATAAATATAAACACGCAATAAATATAAAAAATGACTTAGAATAGTCAAAATTCAAAATTATTTTCTAAAAATAAAATAGCGAAACTGAAATCTTAAATTTAGACAGATTTATTTCAAGGTTTTCTGCAGCTGTATGTTTCCTGCAGATGTTATTTTACATTCATTCTTTAAAATTTTGAAAAATGTTCAACTGTTCCTATTTGTTTTAGGAAAATTCCTCTTTTGAAACTAAAAGACAGTAAATAACAATGAGTTCAAAAACATGTTTAACTATTCTTTTAAGACAATAGTTTGAAAAGAAAACTAAAAATATGCTACAGTATCTCTAGTGTTTGGTATTGACTAACCAAATTAAACACATCATGGAGTCTATCACTTTAAATACTGGGTAGTCGGACTTACGTCAATGGGCATAAGCTAGTATAAAGTATATTAGTTTAATGTAACGAATTATATTCACCAAGACAATAAATTATTAAAGTAATTACATTTTTTACAACGCAAGAATTTATTTAAGGGTGTAAATAGCACTTTTAAATTTTAATAAAATGCTTTTGCACAGTCTACAATAGTATAAAAAACTGCTTCAAAGAACTATTCGAGAGTATATGTGTAAAGTTTTGTATTTTTGTCGTAAGTAATTTTAGTATAATATTGAATTTTGGATATCGTACTTTTCTGGTGCGTATTTGACAAATCTGTTTGAAAGCGAAGGTTGAACGAAAACAGATTAATTTAGTATGAGAGATTAACTTAAGACAAAAACAATATTACGAACCCACTGTAAACTACTTCAGACACAAATTGTGAAATCTGTTAGTCTTGTCCACAACAACAAATCTTGATAGTTTCTGATAGTTTTGAAACATATTGTCGACAAAATTTTAACCAAATAATAATTCATAGCAAGTTTTTTGTATTGTGTAACTTAAATAAAAAAAAAACACACAAATTTATGGTTTATAAAAATTAAGTATTAGAAGTTACGTTGTAAATAAGATGTTTCTGTAATTACAAGTGTAAAGGAAAACGGACAGCAAACTCTAGTTAAGTTTTTTGTAAATTTGTACTAAATATTCGTAAAAAATAAACAATTTTTGTATCTTATCAGAAGTCAAGATATTTTGTTTGAAGTCCGTTGTTGGTGATAGGGTTGTGTCGTTTAAAAGATTTTAGGACGTGTTCTGCCACCTCTTAGTTAAATTTAAGTTTCACGACCTTTTGTTATCATGTTTAAGACCCCGTCTTCATGTGTAAAGGAACCCAACAGATTTCTCCATAAACCGAAGAGTGTCGTAAAAAATAAAATAACACATTTGAACATTGTAAAAGAAATTAGAATGCTCACGTGGGTGTCTTAAGGATTTCAAACTCAAATATTTCTTGGAATCTAAAATTATAGTTTTGGAGTGAGCGTTTAAAAGATTGTGTAGCCTAATCTATGTCGCTAACAAGTGTGTCTGAGTCACAAAAACTGTAGTTAGAGCGACAAAGCATGCTTCCGTTGCTTGTATTAGAATCCCAATTATATCCGCCACGTTAGGAAAGGTGTACGAAATTTCTTCTATCCTATTTGTGAAGTGAGTATTTGGAGCAAAATAGGGATTAAGGCCTAAAAGTAATACTTGCAGCCAAAACATTTCAGAAGGTGTATTTACCACTCACTAATCGCTAATCATTCTATCGATCCTCTCATTTCACGACTTCTTTTGTATAAAAATGTCTTGATGGTTGGCCACTGGATCGTTAAAATTAGCACTAATAGGAAACTACAGCTGTTTCATTCCTTTCATTGGCACATCCTCAGGTTTGTTGAACGCCAGCTTTTCTATAAAATATCCCTCGGAGTTGAGTTCGTCATGGTTTTACGAAAAACATGTAGACATTTACACGCACGAAAACACGCAAAAACATTTACATTGAATTAATGTTTAAATTTTTTTTGGGCTTGTTTTCGTGCTTGTAGATGTCTACATGTTTTTCGTAAAACCATGCCGAACTCAACACCGAGGGATATTTTATAGAAAAACTTGAGTTTAACAAACCTGAGGATGTGCCAATAAAAGGAATGAAACAGCTGTAGTTTCCTTAAACTACCGCGGATCGGAGACAGAGGCCAGGTAACATAAACCTTATTAGTGCTAAAAATGCCTACTCTAACAAACAACCTAACCTCACTCATTGTTGTGAGAAGATATATATTTACCGTTGCCGGTTACTCATCTTTTATACCCCCCAGGAGCTGTAAATCCTTTGCCTGTTGCCAAGGCCTTGTGAAGCAAGCCTAGTGAGTGAGCGTAGTCTACGTGGATTCTAGAGTAGGCAAACCATTGTAAGCACATCTTTTATCCCACAGCATCCCCCACGCTTTCCTGTACTTACAAAAGTCTTGTGAAACCAGAAACACTTGCTTAACTCGGGAGATGAGTCAATATAGCGATGCATTAAGTATCTCCAAGAGTTTACTATCAACAATGTATTTGATAGCAAATTCTTGGACATAAGATGTTGTTCGAAGGTTTATTGCAGGCAATTTCCATCACGATTGTAAAATACCCCCGCCGCAGCAAACCTGCAGACTAAGCGAATTTCAACTTGTCTGATTACATTTTTACTAAAATATTTCCATAAATAAGACATATTTATTCCCTATTTAAATAACATGATATTTAACGAGTGCTTAGGTTTGCTGCTACGGGGAAGGTAAAAAGTGTTTTTTGACCATATGTCAATAGTATAGGATGAAATAAATAAATTTGCCAAATTTTATCAATATATATCCATAAACAAGTAAACTACAACAATTTTCATTTTCTCCATAAGAATAACATGGGAATTTTAAATTACACTATTTTTTAATTTTCTCCGTGACCGTTAGGCATACAACAGCGCTTCAATATACTAAATTATTTCTTTTTTTAAGCTCTACAAAACCGTTTAGGAAGAAATTGCAAATTTTTTGTTTTTAGGGTCAAAAATGGGAAAACCCCATTTTTACCCCATAAAACCCCCCATAAACCCCCGTTCCCATGGTCCGATTATGCTGGATCGCGAACTCGTTCGAATAAACGTAGGATTACACGTTTGTACCAAATTTCATCAAAATCGGATCATTTTTGCTCGAGTTATCGCGCTAACGGACACATATATAAATATATATATATATATATGAATTTAAACGGATGGTGTTTTTGGTCTCTAGGGACCTCAAAACGAAAAAGTAAATCGGTCCCGGGTCCAGGTCTTACCATGAGTACTACGGTAATAGCTTATTCCCTATATGGGAAATTCGCTAAAACAAACACAACGTTTTGGGATCTGGAATCTGATCCCGTCCTCAGGTAAAAAAACTTAACTAACACATTACAACTAACAATACACAAACGCCCAACCTAAGTTGGAATACTTAATACACTACAGAAGGTAGCAGTAAAAAAATATGCACTGTATAGCAGTCATGATACAACATGCAAATAATAACTAATCACAAAACACCTGAATCTATGAAAGGTGTAACGTAAAAAGCTCACACAATAGAACACTAATAGTACCGTTCGCAATGACTCCACCAATGAGACTGAAGCAACAGTGTTTGTGTATTGTTAGTTGTAATGTGTTAGTTAAGTTTTTTCACCTGAGGACGGGATCAGATTCCAGATCCCGAAACGTTGTGTTTGTTTTTTACAATCGTGATGGAAAATGTCCGCAATAAACCTTTGAACAAAATTGAACTCGCCATCACCACCAATGAACTTCAAACATAAGATGTATTGGGAAGAGAGGCAGAGAAGTAAAATATCGTGGTTGTTATGCGTTTTTTTTTTTTTTTTTTTTTTTTGTTTTTTTCTATGTCTTATTGTATACTTCCTCTGGAAGCCTCTTCTTTTTGTGCACATATAGAATATAGTATATATTACCATGCATGCTGCAATAATTCTGAGTATATTAAATGCACAAGGCTATGTGATTATACATTCTGTAATAGTTCTGAGTATATGAAATGCACAAGTTTATATATTATACATTCTGTAGTTCTGAGTATGTGAAATACACAAGCTATAAGGTATTTGCTTCGTAAGTATCGACGTTAACAACATGTAATCAAAGTTTTACTGATGCTCTTTATGACACTGACAATGAATCAACAATGAAAGATCTCCTATAAAGATCTTTTGTATCAAGTAAACATACAATACAGTATACATACAATATAAATAGTTCATGTAAAACAGATATTAGACATATACGGTTTATAAACTTGGCGCAACTCTTAGCGATCCTTAATATTTGAAAATGTTTTGAAACTTTAGTATTGCGGATAAAAATTTCTCCCAAGAAATTGGTGGCCAACCAATTTACCACCGTTGTAAATAGGATGAATTTTAACACTCTATCTTGAATTTGCATTTCTCTGTTATTATATTGAGACAGTTACGTTACGTAACTCCATTAACGTTTCTCCTTTTCTGTATGCATTTCCTCCAACTAGTGAAGGAAAGTGGACTTGTGTGAAAGGAGGCAAGTGGTTCACTCTGACGGATATGGAAGATGGAACCCGGCCAAGTGGGGCGACGGCCTTGATAGAGCATAGAGCACGACGAGCACCCGCACACGGAATAGAGCATAGAGCAAGGAAAAGAGTTTAGAACACTTGAAAAGCCTTAACTTAGCAGCCATAGAGCATAGACTTCGTGATGGAACCCGGCCAAGTGGGGTGGCAGCCTTGATAGAGCATAGAGCATGACGAGCACCCGCACACGGAATAGAGCATAGAGCAAGGAACAGAGATTAGAACAAGGAATAGAGTTTAGAACACTTGAAAGCCTTACCTTAGCAGTCATAGAGCATAGACTTCGTGATGGAACCCGGCCAAGTGGGGCGGCGGCCTTGATAGAGCATAGAGCACGACGAGCACCCGCACACGGAATAGAGCATAGATCAAGGAACAGAGAGTAGAACAAGGAATAGAGTTTAGAACACTTGAAAGCCTTACCTTAGCAGTCATAGAACATAGACTTCGTGATGGAACCCGGCCAAGTGGGGTGGCAGCCTTGATAGAGCATAGAGCATGACGAGCACCCGCACACGGAATAGAGCATAGAGCAAGGAACAGAGATTAGAACAAGGAATAGAGTTTAGAACACTTGAAAGCCTTACCTTAGCAGTCATAGAGCATAGACTTCGTGATGGAACCCGGCCAAGTGGGGCGGCGGCCTTGATAGAGCATAGAGCACGACGAGCACCCGCACACGGAATAGAGCATAGATCAAGGAACAGAGAGTAGAACAAGGAATAGAGTTTAGAACACTTGAAAGCCTTACCTTAGCAGTCATAGAACATAGACTTCGTGATGGAACCCGGCCAAGTGGGGCGGCGGCCTTGATAGAGCATAGAGCACGACGAGCACCCGCACACGGAATAGAGCATAGATCAAGGAACAGAGAGTAGAACAAGGAATAGAGTTTAGAACACTTGAAAGCCTTACCTTAGCAGTCATAGAGCATAGACTTCGTGATGGAACCCGGCCAAGTGGGGCGGCGGCCTTGATAGAGCATAGAGCACGACGAGCACCCGCACACGGAATAGAGCATAGATCAAGGAACAGAGAGTAGAACAAGGAATAGAGTTTAGAACACTTGAAAGCCTTACCTTAGCAGTCATAGAGCATAGACTTCGTGATGGAACCCGGCCAAGTGGGGCGGCGGCCTTGATAGAGCATAGAGCACGACGAGCACCCGCACACGGAATAGAGCATAGATCAAGGAACAGAGAGTAGAACAAGGAATAGAGTTTAGAACACTTGAAAGCCTTACCTTAGCAGCCATAGAACATAGACTTCGTGATGGAACCCGGCCAAGTGGGGCGGCGGCCTTGATAGAGCATAGAGCACGACGAACACCCGCACACGGAATAGAGCATAGATCAAGGAACAGAGAGTAGAACAAGGAATAGAGTTTAGAACACTTGAAAGCCTTACCTTAGCAGTCATAGAACATAGACTTCGTGATGGAACTGATAAGATTCATTAGAGCAACTCATATCTATGTTCAAAAGGATAAAACACAATAATTTCCAACACCCTATAATTTTGAAAATGCTGAAATTTAATAGATAAATTTGTCATTATCATGATAAATTTAATTACTTCTGATCTCATTTGAAACACAACTAAATAATTTCCCCATTCATCTTTTCTTACAACTCCTTTTGTTCATTATAATGTATGATAGCTAGCATAGACTCTGTAATATTACTATTACTATTATTATACTGGATAGAGTATTGAACAAAATATAGAGATTGGTGTACACTCTAAAACTGCGGTAAAACATAGACAAAAAGGCGATGCATAGCTAAGTGAGATGAATCTAGATATAGATAATATATCCAGGGATAAGCACAATTTTTGCTGCTAAGCGTCTACAAATTAAGGGATGAAACTATGATGCAGGAGCAATTTAAAGATATCAAGGTCAGAAGAAGTATGTAGAAACATGTAGAGAAAACTTGGGCTTAAAAGGTGGGTACTATGAAATTATTTATGTCTAAACACAGGGATGTAAAAGAGAGATTGAACAATACAGTATCAGGTTTAGAGGACAAATCAGAGATAGAGCATAGAACAGAAATTGCAGACCTCAAATAAATAGATATCAGCGATTACACAACATCAACAAACAAAGAATATCGTATTCACAAGAATTACAAAATTTTTAATACTATTAGTATCATAAGACAATGATTAAGACTCTCCCTAGTAGGTTGTATGTGAGGTTATGTGTCATTCTCAGCAGGTGCGGTTGTGACACAGAGTGTCGACATTGTGAATCGTGGCTCTGGCTTAGTCACTGTCTTCTGAGACAGATGCTGGGATGGACTAAGAGACTACTAAACCAGTGTTTGAAACTATTAGTATTCTTTGCAGATGGTGACCTACAGTAGTATTGTTGAGTCTCCTTCAGAGAGGTTTTGGGTGTTGTGTGAAGTGTTGAAGTTAGTAAAACTCACAAAGATATCGTGATTGATTTCTCTAATTTTGAGAGAGTTAACATTTTGATATGAGTTAGCAATGAGATAAGCCACTCATCATACACTCTCCGTTCAACCTTGGCTTAAAATACCTACCTTCGTATGGTCACCATTTCAAGTAAAAGTATAATAACTGTTACCAGATTTGGGTCTTTTCAAGGAATTTAATGATTATTGTTGTGGATGTGCATGAACAATCCTAATTTTAAGAAAGATTTGTGAAAGTTATAATTGTAATCCAATATTCGAACACGAATTAGAGAGGAATTCTGATTTTGAGGAAAGTCCAGAAAAAGCACTCAGTTTTCTAAGATACCTGAATTGTGAGTAGTAAGTCTGCCCTTTTTGCCTGCTTCGAAGATTTTTCCTAAGGCGTGAGGAGATGGAAGAATAATAAGGGTATGCGAAATTTGTTAAATTCTTCCTAAACACCAAAGCTGCTAGAGTGACCTTCTGAATAACACACCTACTAACTTCTTACGTTAACTTCTTCGTCACTTTTTTGCGAAAATTCCTCACAAAGTCCTTATCAACTCATATGAGCTACAGCATCAACTCAAATGACATTGGCACTGTTATTTTCAAAGTTGAAAAGTTGTCAAACATCCCACCCACTTTGGCCTGCTACAAATATGTTGTTCAGTACGTGTTCAAAGATCAGTGAGGGTAGGGACAATTTTTCGAATTTTTCTCATCAAGTACACATTTGAGACAAATCCATATACACATCAGTGTTCACACTAGAACAGTTGATGATGATGATGTCTGCGATGATTTCTGCGGTTGTCAGTTGAGTGATCATCGTCAGTAAGGAGATACATCGTCACCTTGTACCTACTCAGTTTGACGTTAACGGTTTGCTGTCGTGACTCTTTCAGCACCGCAGAAGATGAGATTACTTTACGGTAAACCTCGACAGATAAGAAATATTGCTGATCTAACTGTTCATACAGTCCTTGGGTTGGGTTTCCTTCTTGATTACTCTGTTAATATTCTATCCAGCTGAATATAATTAATAGATAAAAACCTAATAAATATATAATTTTGAAGACGTAAGAAATTATCTATACAGCCCAGCATTTAATTTTGTTTTAAAGAAGAACATTCTCGAAGGGCCCTTTCACATATTTTACTACAATAATATATGTTCTCCCATGATTGATGTTTCTGTGATATAACAGATGATCCTAATACAATAAGTTGTAATTTTATATACCTTGGTAAATGGTTGACGAGTTTGGTATAAATTAGTAATTTTTATCTGCACACATTATCGAGGACTTAATTATATTACCATCATACACTTGGACTTTGAATACACTTGAATAAGTTCACGAGCCAGGAAGATCCTGGGAACAAAATGCTATAAAGTTTTTAAATTTGCAAAATTTTGTTTTTAAATTTTCACTTTTAAACATTAAAACTACTTCCACTGTGTAGAACTTCAAATAAAATAAGTCGTATAAATTGAAGCGTTGTCGTCCGATTTAAGGGTACGGAGGAAATTTAAAAACTATACATTAAAAATGTTCATGTTATTCTTATGGAGAAAAGTAAATTTTTGTAGTGCTTGCTTGGGGTTACTTTGTGATACAACTTTACAAATTTGTTAAATAAACATTTTACAAAAACATCCTTTCCCTTTTCTGTAACAGAAAAAAATAGGTACTATTTAAAACAAATTTTAATTGAATTGGAAATAAAAAATATTAAGGAAATACTTTATTTATAACTTTTAGTATTTATTATTATACTTTATTAGGTAATATTAAGTAAAAATTCAATTAGACAAATGTAATTTTGCTTAGTCTGCAGGCTTGCTGTGGTGGTTTTATTTAATAGTTAGCATACTTTGCAGCAAGGGATACGAGATGCAAGAACATGACAAACTTTTAAATATTTTAAAAGGTTTTCGGAATTGGTTAAAAATAGCTTCAACCAATATATTTCTGCTCTGAGTGTTAAACGCGTAACGAGTCTCCACGAGCCAATGATTGGCAACGAAGTGGATTAGAGGGAATTGTAGCGCCAATAGCAATAATCGGTTTAATTCAGCAATAGCCGTGCTTGATGAAATTCAAGGGCCTCTTACGTAACATTTACAGTGGTCAGGTGGCTTGAAACTAAAGGAATGGTTTAATACTGTAAGATCTAAATCATTGACTGTTTATTGGACTCTTATCCCTTAATTCACAACTATTTAACATTATAGTGTGCTGATCAATACAAGTGTATTGACATATTTATTATATTAAGTCATATTTTAAAATATTGAAACAGTACTATGAAGGAAACATTTCATCCTCATGTTCAAGTTGTAGAAAATAATATTGAGATGTATACTGAAAGTACTGCAGGAAAAACCGTCATACCAGCTATTGTACATTTTTCAAGTAACATGACTTTTTTACCATAGAATGTTTTGTTTCCACATCAATTATCATATCAACCAATTGTTTAACTAATATTGGCTGGATTCACACACCAGCAAATAGTTTTGCACATATTTATAAAAAAATTGCCTTAGGTCCAATTGAAAATCTGGCTTAGATTGGCCAGATTATAATTTATAACATTGCAAATTTTACGATGGTTGTAAAATAAGTCAAAAGCAACACATAAAATATATTATTATATTCAAAACATAGTTTTCCACACGAACGATTTAAACATACTTGATCGTTCTCTATAGATTTTTAATTTTTTTTAATAAAATCAAAAAATTTTCTTATTCGATCCAAAGCTTATAATTACAATTAATAACATCCAAAAATGTTTTTCATGATGAAACTAATTCCGATATTCTAGTTGAGCAAGACAATAGATATGATTATAAATTTTTGTTAACAGTAAGTATGAATATCTAAATATTTGCAACTGCTCCTCTAAGAATTGTCATTGAATGTCGATAACAGCATGTTACACTAACCGACTATTCAACTTACACATAGCTATCTGTAATCAATGCCATCTAAATGGTATCACAGCCTCGGTGATCACGCCGGGAGTGAATTGGTGCGATTACACGGACAGTTATCTGCGAGGCTCTCAAGTCACGCGGAACTACTGGAGCGGCTCAAGTCACGGAAACGGTCCAAACCGTAGCACAGAACGGCATAGAGATCGTTGACTAACACCGTCTGACAGACGGACAGATCTCGACTGGGTTACGGAACAGTTCCTCTTGGCAGGATAGTGGTTATTAAAGTACTACGTGATTTTGAATAAACCGTTTGTTTTAGTGTATTTCCATAAAAAAATTCAATGGTATTCAATTTATTTGAGAATTGGTATGAAGACCTATTAATTATTAATTGGCTCAGGGTCTATGTCAACCAAAACTTAGGTACTTTGGTATTATACCGATAACACTTAAATTTGTTAACCTTAGTTAAATTTAGGTTATGGTAGGTTAGGTAAGGTTTTCTTCCAGTTATCTTATCCTATCCTAATCTAATCTAGGTGTGGTAACCTAACACAATTTAGGTGTGGTTGGTATAATACCAAAGTACCGAAAATTAGTATGATTCAATGTGAGGATAGGCGAATCAATAGCCTTTTATGTACCGTTTTAATTCATTATTTTCGTGTCAATATATGTTTAATTAATTTTTATTGGCCTGTAGTGACAGAAAACTGAAGGAATTTTTTTTTGTGAATAATTCAAAGAAGGTGTTTATTAGTGTTTACACATTTCCAAACTTACCTTGTTAATGATAATTTATTTTTGTAAAAAAATACAACCGACTTCAAACGCTCTAAAAAGAATGAAATAATTTCAATAAAGTAAACTTTTGTATTAGGCATGCTCACGTATTTTAAGTCGGCGCGGCTCTATGATGATTTTTGATACAAAATTGAAAGAGGGTGTCCATATTGCAGGTGACTATCTATAACTAAAGGTGTTAATCTGCATGTCTTTTTCATAGTTATGCGTTAAGTGTTATTTTATTACCGTAATCAGAGATCGGCATTAGAGTGGTATTAACGATTATCTTTAAAAATCGTATAACGCATTTAAATGTTTTTTAATTTGAATAGTAACGTTTTAATACTAAACTAGCTTCTTTTCCCTATCATAATATCAAACTAAATTATTTTCCTATTCATATAGAACATTTGTGTGTGTTATTTTCATAATGCATTTATTCTGAAGTAGGCCTAAACATAAAATACAAGAAGATATTTCCTTTAATATATAAACAAAACAGTTCAGTATGTTTTTTTTATATATTTATGTTAAGTTATCCAGCTACTATTTATTAATTTTCAAAATACACACACAATATTTAGTTTCAATCATATTTGCAGTTTAAGCCGCACCGACTTGAAATACGTGAGCATGCCTAATACAAAAGTTGACTTTATTGAAATTATTTCATTCTTTTTAGAGCGTTTGAAGTCGGTTGTATTTTTTTACAAAAATAAATTATTTCATGATTTTTAGTGACTGTATAAGTTTTTATATATTAAATACTTGAGGATTTTTTATAAGCAAAACTGTTTGACACAATCAAAAGTTCCACAGAACAATCATTATTTTAAAACTGCTTGAGTCACCTGTTCAGGTTACATAATCAATGGGTATGAAAATAAACATTTTTAGATATTCCTTAAGAAGGAAAGAGTTGTCCATTACATTAGGCCTAATGAAAAACTAATTGTCTTTTCTAGATACATTGACATGTCAGACATCATCGTTTCCTGCAATCGGTGTACTTCTACATTATAAAAAGAAATACAGTAACGTCTCAAGCCTTATAGAATGAAAGTTATTCCTCAGCTACCAGCACTAAAAAATCCCTCAAAAGTGGAAAATTGGTCGTTAACACGTATAGTACCTTTGGAAAATATTATATAAAAGATTGGTTCAGCTTAAAGTGGTGTAAGTCATGTAGGCTACATAAGGGAAGCAATTAAGGTGTACATTGTTGGGGGTTTTGTTTGCTCAAGATATATATATCATCTTCCTCTAGGACTTTCCAAAGCAGGCATAATAGTATTGATATGATATAGTAACTGGGTAGAGAATATTAATAAACATTCCACATCTGCAAATGAAATATGTATATGAAAGATTGGTTCAGCTAAAAGTGGTGCAAGCCATGTAGGTGGTTTTGTTTGATCAAGATATAGCCTAGTCGAAATTGCAAATCATCTTCCCCTAGGACTTTCCGAATCAGGCATAATAGTATTGATATGATATAGGCCTAGTAACTGGGTAGAGAATACCAATAAACATTCCACATCTGCAAATGCATGTTTAGTAATTAAAATATTTATCACTTTTAAGACAATTGACGATTATGCACTGTCACACTTCTTCGGTCGTGTAAGGAATAATTGCATTTAATTTATATTTAGACCTGTTTTACGAATGCTTTGGTTTTCACAATACACCTTTATTTGTCAATATCATACAGCTATTCACTGAAACATATATGTTTTTGTAAGTCAGAATATTCAATACTAATAACAGAATTACTGTATACACAAATCAGGTCAAACGTTAAAATACATTTTTTATAGTAACCAAAACAAAATGCATTTTTCTCAATGTAATTCAAAGGCTCCATGGCAAGAAATAGTTTATTGATCAGTGAAGCAACTGTTTTATGAAGAATTGTCTGTAGCTTCATTTAAATGGTTTCAACTAACAGCTGTAAGAATGTTATTATTATTTATTGCCTTCTCTGCACAAATGTAAACAAAACAAATGTTGAATATTTAAGGTTTTCAGAATATTTCACCGAAACAAATATTATACTTAAACATAATATATAAGGTACCAAATAGAAATTCTCCTGGTTATTTTGGTGGTGGAACCACACTGATCGGTAAAAGAATCACAGAGAAATTGGTGAACATACATAGAAAAAAAAAACATCGCCACAAACAAATTGAGAACCTCCTCCTTTGTTGGTAGTGGGGAAGTCGGTTAAAAATACATGTTTCCTCCTTGCCAAGAATATTCTCATGCAACTTAAACTGTTGATATACTACTGGGAAATGGGTATTTCATTTTTACTAGCCAGTTTAGAAGAGAAAGAGTTTCATTTGAGCCTCTGTAGAATGCAGCAAACTACTAGCTGTAAAACACAGTTCCCATTCCAATACAGCTGGATTTTGGTGTTTTTTACTACACTAAACTTTAAAACCATTTTTACTTTAAACTTCATACCTAATGTCCCCAACAACAATTATAGTCTGCAACAAAAACACAAGAGAACGCACTCTAATCAATGTTATCTTTTAGCAAATAAGCTGATATAGCTAGTTCGCGTGGTGGAAGGAAAATACATAGGTGTGCTACTCCCATCATATTCTGACGTCACTCAGATTGCAAACAAAAGATTACCCGATTGTAAGTGTTAATTAGTATTTGTTTTGATTTGGTTGCTATTGTATTTAAAATGAACACATTCAACTATTTTGAAAACATTATAAAAACAATAACAATCAAATCAAAACAAATACATACTAATTTGACAGTTACAATCAGGTAATCTTTTGTTAGCAATCTGAGTGACGTCAGAATATGACGGGAATAGCACACCTATGTATTTTCCTTCAACCATAGCTAGTTTGTATAGATTGGATGTTTTCTCCGTCATCCAAAGTCAATGATGTAACTTAATTCAGTATAATATAGTTCACCCCTCGAGTGAAAGTGGGTCTACATTGTGCATTTCGTGCACGACTAATGCAATGTCCACGAACTGTCGCTCGCTCGGCACGACATTCAACTAATGATCCTTGAAGAACAGGCAGGTGCCTACATTTATATTTTCATAACATTTCACGAAATTTAAACCATAACAACTCATTCTACGTTTCATTCTCATCAAAATTGAAGTGTAAGTGTCTCTAGTGTGCTGACAAGCCCCTTTCAATTGGGGGAGCGAGCTGGCGTAGTGGTTAGAGCGCGGGACTTCAGTCCCTGAGGTCCTGGGTTCGATCCCCGCCAAGTCACCTATGGATTTTATCTAAGTGATAATGCCGCAACCACTAGATCTAACATTAAGTAATGTGAAAAACGATCCCAGGCTCGTGCCTAGCGTCCTAGGACAAAAAAAGTCCCTTTCAATTAATACTAGGTAAAGGTCCTAAATTCTTCATAGAAGAACATCGATTGGGCATACAAGGGAGTATGCTTAATCTATGATTACAGCCTCTTTCACTTGCTGCAGATGTTTGCCTTTTAAAATTAAATGGTATTTTTTTCTTGCAACTTTTATTGGTATTACAAATTTTCTCTATTCACCAATTTATCTTGCAAAGCAGATTTGTGATCCTTCCTTTCTTCTATTCTTATACAATTTTAGTTCATATCCGGAATAAAACTAGGATTGTTTTGAATAGTCTATGAGTGTTTTCGTACATACTGTTACACCTAAGGAGAAATAGTTAATATTTCAAAAATTAAAAGAATTTGTATTACAATCTCGGCTAAAAACAAATTATCTTAGTCATTAAAAAAGCTACACAAGACATCACACTCAATCACACTCATCCCAAAATCATATTTAATTAATATTTTGGTTGATTAAACCCTATAACTTACATACCCAGTCCGAAAAACAGTGATATTAGACAATGAGTGTGGATTGGAGTTAAGTGCCTTGAGTTGCTATGTTACTAGCTTTTTCAGCAACAAAATTTATGACAAGCACTTTGGATTTTCTTCAGCTATGATTCTTATTCGACCCACATAGATGATGTGGCAGATAGCACTGCAATCTGTGAAAGACATCAACGCGCGGTAGTCATGAAGTCGCATGGTTTACAGACTTTGGGAAACGGGGCACAAAATCACGCATACAGTTGTACATAGATTTGCAGATCTTCTCACAACTCTAGTTATCTTTCACCATAACCACTGTTTTGTGTTCTCATACTTAGCAAGACTCATATTTATATTTCTCACACATTTCTCTTAAACAGTCTGTTAAGTGAATTTTAAACTGAATGTTTTCTGTTGCAGACATCCAAGTTTACAGACTGTTTCCGGGTATGTTGTTTGTTTGTCTGTTTGCTTATTCGCTTTCTTAACAATTGATTCGATAATTTCAACTAAAAATGTTTACACTAACTTTTATTTAGTACAACAGTTACACAAATTATATAATTAATTAATAACACTTTATTTAATACAAACTTTGAATTGCAATTTTCAATCAGTTCAATTTTGTATTTTTGTACAATAATAATGACAGTAAAAATGTTTATTTGAATCTTATCGTTCATTATAAAAGTTGGGTATTATAATCAAACTACCTAACAAAAACGTATTGCTACTAATAAAATTGCTTTAAGGCCACCCTAATGTTTATATACTTATAAATTGCTATAATGCTGCTATTTATTTACCTTGATAACAAAAAACTATACATAGTATAGTTTAGTATAGTATAGTAAAGTGAACAAAATCTAAAACAAAATACCTTCTATTGCAAAGGATTTAGTCATAGGCCTGTGCGTGGACTCGATTTGCGATAATTATTAATTAAAATGGGAAGTCGAAAAAATGTATAAGAAAATTTTACAAAAAAATAATTCGTTAAGTGTTCATAGGTGTTCATATATTAGTCTAAACATATCCTTTAATGCGTACGTATTTGTAAAGTTAATATATTCCATTACGCTAATGTCTACATTTTACTGCAGCACCTTAATCAAAAGAGTACACATATAAATTGGCATTTTAGATGTTTTATTGGTCGGTAAATTTGTATAATTTTCATAGCCTTCATCTCCTTGTCTGTGACGCACTAAAATAAATATTGATGTAATATTTATGTACAGTGTAATTTGTTATTTAGCTTACAATGCTAGTAAAAAATAAAATATCGCGTTACCTCAATCCCTATATTTAAGACAATGTCATATTTAACTTCAATGTGAATAGAGGGTGAGTAAAGAATATAATTAGATGACCACTGAGCTACAACTAAAATACAACTGGAGGTAGCACTGACTCTGCTGGAAAATCGAGACGCTGTAATTTTGTTAGGTTTGTACCAATTAGGAGAATTAGCTCATTGGCTTAAAATGTATCAAGTTTAGTACTATGTACTTTATCCCCTAGTAAACCAACGTGGTCTCGCAATTCTCTCATCGATTTAATAAGCCTAATCTTCAAAAACAGTTTTGCATAGCTTCAAATTAACAATGGTCTATTGATAAAGCTTCTTATCTAAACCATGTTTAATTTATTTTCTTCCTAACCCCACACCAAAGTTTCTTCATCCACTCGTGACATTGAGGCTAACAATTCCACTTCTTCAGCCAGAACCTACTTGCTAAACTAACCTGTGGACCGAGACTCCCAACGTTTCTTTTACCTACTTGTTTAAAACTATCAGACAGCCGTGAAATCAAACCTTTTTGGGCCGTTGTTTTCGCTGATCGGATAATCTTGATTGTCTGAAGAAACCTGGTAATTTACACGGAACTAGATCATGACCTGATCGAATTTACATGAAACCAGTTCAAGCCATGAACGATCTGGCTATGACCGATCACGCTTCAATTATGCATGCTTAATGTCATTGGTAGTTTCTTGCATACGATGACCCCTGCAGTTTATATTGCACTCGAAGACTGTTGAAATGGCATTTCAATCTATGCTAATTCAACAACACGTAAACTTGGATGATTCTAAGATGTTAATTGTCTGTGAAGCGGATAGTGGTCACCTTCAATTCTGAATGCCACTGGTTTCATTCAGAGCGGAATTGGATCCAGGGCCAGATGGTGTTGTAATATAATTATACAATAATATAACTATGCTACCCATCAAATTTAGACATAAAATTGTAAAAATACTGAGGTTTAACCGTTGTTTAAGCTACCATAGTTTGAGTATGTTAAACGCGTAATACAGTACACCAATTAAAACATTGAAAGCACGTGTTTTTATAGTTGCAACTGGAAATTAGAAAGACGGAGATTTTTTTATTGTGTGAAACAGTGTCAAATATTGCTTAGCGAAACTATGATTGTGTATATTCATTCCCACAGGCTGCAAGAAAGATTAGAGGAAGTTAATTTGTTTTAAAACTTTACTATGTGTAAAGATATTTTGTTATTTATTGATATTTTGTTACTTGACTAATAAAATATCTTAATCTATAATATATTATAACACAAAGTTATTCTACGAAAATTTAAACCGAACAGTGTAAAAGATAGAAGCTCTACATCGCTTTAGGCAAAACAATGAAAACTTAAAAAAATCACAAAAGTTTTATTTTTACACTGTGGTTAGTGTCCATAATTTTTTCATCTGCTTTCGTTTTAAATATTTCAGTACATATTTAAAACAAGCTTAAAAACAGTACAAACAAGCTTTTACTAAACATTCTACATTAAAATGCCAATCGTGTTACACTTAAGGAAGCTGGAACCAGTTGGCATTTGTTCCACATCAAGTGGTTTGATGGACGAGCCACGGTTACTGTTGTGGAGCAATAACTCCACTCGGGGTGGAGCAGTTTGGAACCGGTTCCAGAGAAAGTTGCAACTGCAGCTTGAATCCGCGACTTTCTGATCGTATCTGCCGAGTGCTGCTCTACTCCCCCTTACATAACCTGTTGACGACTTCCTAGAGTGACATGGTGTCCTTAGTTGGTGTCAGGTTACGACGATGTGAAGCTGTTGGTGGGACAGTAAAAGAAAGTTGATACCGTCAAGTTGATGGATGAGATAAGATTGGTGTTATTGGCAGAAGAAGGCTGGAAAGTTAGGTTAGGTCATGTTTAAAAAAGTTTATGCAATTACAATTGCATACTGTCCGAAATCCCTAATCGATGAGAAATACATTTGTAGTAAGTTCGAGCTAGTTCAAAGTACCCATTGCATTTTCTTAGATTAAAAAATATTAGTTCAATTTTTGGAGGCGGTGGTGAGCTGGTCTAGTGGTAGAGCCATATAACTGGTCTATGGTAGTGTCTATAGTAATTCTTCGGTCCCTGAGGTCCTGGGTTCAAATTACCATTGGATTTTATCTAAATGGGGATTCCTCATCCTAGGTCTAGCCTGAAGTGATGTTAAAAACCATCCGTGTCTAGCGTCCTAGGACAAAATGTTATCTTATGTGAACCTACCATCCTCACCCTGTCCTTATGTTGTCTTAGATTGCCTTAAATAATTGAACCCAATCTGAAAATCTGAATCACTTCTGGACTTTAAACTTCTAAACTTAACAGAACATGTTTTATATTATTCATTTTCATTTTGAAAGGAGGTAGGTAAGTAAAATATTACTATATTTATTGTAACGAAATGACTAAATTGTTCAACTACTTTCATTCTGGCATACATCTACAACCAGTTTCGGGATCAAATGAATATTTAAGCTCTTTAAATATAACATACGGGAACCCCTCTACTTCCAATGGGTATATCTACTTATTACAAGGATCAGCAACTTATAATAGCGTGACCTTACTTTCATTGTTTCTATAGTGGTATATTAATAATGTACATATTTTAATGGGTCGCTCTTTTATAAATAGAACCCGGTAGTTTTTGTTAGGTAAGTGCATATTACATTTACAACTGCGGCGTCATATATTTTATTAGTAAGTGATTTCAGTAAATTCTTTCGTGTGGAAATCGGAATTTTTTACACAATCAAATCTTAATTAGAATATTGTAATATTTTGTATTACATTATTTTGTAATAATCTTGTAATGATTGTAATATTAAATTGATAAAAAAAACCACGATCAAGGCATTGTGGTTAGATTCACAGTGTTAATCTTGAAGTGACTTTGCCCCTCCATTAGGTAAATTACTGGCTTTGCTAATTGATGAGTAAAAAGAGTAATTTCAAACAAACAACCTCTAGTCTCTGCTCAAGCTATTTTTAGGAATTTATTGATGTGTTAGGTCTACAGTAGACCTAAAATGTTTAGATGTCGATTAAAGTTTTCCCTCTCATTTAATGATAAATTTTATAACATGTAATTTATCTTTTGACATAATTGCAGACAATAAGCAATATTTTACAATACAATTTCTTAAATAATAATACAAATAATATAGAAAGAAATTAAAGAATAATAATATAGATATAACATCATTTTATTTTGTAAAAAAAAGTTTAAAACCCCACTTTACACTCTTTATTTACTTAATAGATACAGAAGGTCTGATGAAATTGACAAATCAATTAGTAAACATGTTTTATCATTGAATTCGAATCTTTTAATTTAGTATTCCTATAATATAGTAATATATTAAAGCCCACATTATGTGTTTCATGTTAGGGACGTTTGAATGCGTTGATATTGAATTATCTTTCTCGAATCTTAGGGTATTAAGATTTAATCATTTAAGGTTTGCTCTTGGTTTATAATTTCAGAGAAAAAACAAGCATTTATAACTTATTGCTCTCTTCGATTGAGATAAAATAATTTTATCCAATAAAATAACAAGAAACAAAACACACAAGCAACGTATTCGTAGAGCAAGATCATTTAAAAAAGTCTTTGGATGACCTATAATGATAAAGAAATATAAGCCTTGTGTTTAACCTAGGACAACACTGAACTATTTTTGTAATCGTTTTAACCATTTTTTAACTCATCTGTCAAGATAGCTCGTGACATCTCATTGATTTGTAAAGAGCATTCTTATATAGAAGGGTGTGGAGAATTGAACAATTGCCTCAAAAAAACTAGACATGCTAGTTGAAAGATGAAGACATGACGGTCTTCACGGACATTTCTGGCACACGACTGTCGTACTCGTCAAATTACTACAACGGGACTCGGATTACCTCACGAAACTCTGTTTATTAAATGTAATTTTAGAAAGAAAGCTCGGAGACGGATCTACGGTGCTTTCGAGTAGGTAGTTAGGAATTGTGACATCTTAGTCATCATTGAAGTTTGATGGAGTTCCTCAATCACTGAAACCATTACTTATAAGTTATGGAGTGTCCTAAATGATTTTTGAATGATTTTTTTCAATTATTTCATCTTTATTAATATAATCTACGATCTGTAATGATCGCTCAGAAATTTTTAGGTCTGAGCTCAACTAAGTTGATTGAATATCCATTTTCCAACATTTAGAAGAATTTACAAACTTAGACTCTTGTACCAAAAGAATATTCGCCTAGGTTCTCATCTCACACTAAAATATAATTACATATAACTGGTAATACTTACACTTTTAATTATATCTGCCCACTTTAGAATTCATGTTCACTCACAAATGCAAAATTTTGAGTAATTTTAATAATTAAAAAGAAAATGTCTTGAGGATTCAGAGTAAAAAAACCCCTTGTTGTTTTGCGCTCGAAAATAAAATTATTGTTTTATTGGAAAGGATTGTGACAAATATTTACGATTAGTCTGACTAGCATCACTAGAGGCAGCTCCATGACTTTGGAAGACCTATGGAGATTTTTAAATTTCTATGACAATCCACTGCTGGTTACCACACATCAAATCTACATGAGTACTTCTGAAACTTGATATGGTAAGTGTGTCTGGAGGTTAAAGTAATAATCCACCGAAGATTAGGAAAGAGGTTCATGATTCTCAGTCAAGTTCACTTTTGGTTAGCATATGCCAGTATGTACCTGAAGTGTACCAAGATTCCATTTCGTCCAGAACCTATCCATGCCACTTCTGTGTGGTCTAGAGGTAACAGTCATAGTCTACCGACAACCGAGAAAGAAGTTAAAGGTTCTCAGTGAAGCTCACTCCTGTTTACCTTATATCAGGATGCACCTTAAGTGTCCCAGAATTCCAATTCTTCTCAAACTTAGACACGCCACTTCTGTGTGGCCTGTAGGTAAAAGTCATGGTCTACCGACGGCCGAGAAGAGTTCAAGGTTCTCAGTCAAGTTCACTCCTGGTAGTCTGATATGGTTCGTAAACAGCTTAATTAACACACTTACACGCTGAAGTGACTTTAAACTCACTTATCTGCGAAGATATTGGATTCACTTTGCTATTTCTTCTTTCTAAATCTTCTAAATTGGTTTTGGTAAATGAGACACCAATTTCTCTCGGGAAATTGAGATGTTAATTTTATTACTTGACCTTGACATAATCTATTCAATTTTGTTTTAGGTTGAAGTCAAATCTAATTGAGTATTAATATTTGAATGCAGACATAATAACACATAAACTTTACTCAAATTCAATGACGAATAAATTTCAACCCTCTATTTATAAACAAGTTTTTTAACCTTAAATTACCTCGAAGAGACTTCATGTATGATATATGTATTTAGTTCTCTAGTATAACAATTCAAATGGTTAGCTGCAATGGTGAAATATTTAATTTAACGATTTTAAACAGCTTTTACGGTATTTTTTGGGGAGACGGAAGGAGTGACGTAATTATTGAATACTTCGGCTGATTACTAAAAGTTATAAATGCATTTGATTACAAATAGATCACTCACAAATAGTATCCGGATCTCTGTTCTCTTTAGTCCAGTCACCATCGTTAATAATCTACGTGTTGGTGTCATTTATTTTCTACCTGTGGTAGAAAGTCTTTGATTACACTTGTGGTTACATAACTCTTATGGGAGAGAGTGAGAGAGTTGATGGATGCTTCAACTTTTTGTCTTACTTTCATAGAAAGAGGGCAGCTTTTTATCGAGATTAACGGAGATTGCGAACTTCCTAACGTGTTTTAAAGAGGTTTTATCATAAAAACGTTTTACTTAGCCTTAAAATTTAACATCTTTCCTTCTCCAAACAATTGTTTGATGATTATGTATTAGGAATGTTCCGATTGCAGGCCTAGAATTGACGTAATAAGTCGGCTTCTACTAATCATTGTTATTATTACCTACAATTTGTTGATCAAAGGTCAACACCCTTTCTCATGGGAAGATTCTTTGACGTTTTTGCACACAGAATATAATCCCATCTTCCAGTGTCTTTGAACCTAAAACAATCAAAATTCTAGGTTGAATTATATAAAAAAAGATTGAGCTATAGTTGCTCTGTACTCGTCGTAGATAATACTACCCAAGGACAAGGATATACATCTTTTCTCAAAGGACATGTTTCTTCGTTTCTGTAAATAAAAACCCATACTACCTTCCAGTAGATAAGAACTTGTTACAAACCAAATATTAAGTTCAGTTCCGACTCCTAAAACACGTAAAACCATTGTCTGTACTGATCGTCATTAAAAACTTCCTCAACTGTTGACTCTCTTTCGCAATAATCAAATTTAAAGAACTAAATACCTGTTCTTGTCAATAAAGAGTATATCACTGTTCACCACGCCACACCAATAGGCAAGATGCTAATATGAATGGGCAATGTACGCTAATGGTAGGCCTAATGGGCGCCTAATGGCTATAGAGGACGTTAACTACAGCCAAGAGTCAATCCCGGACCTCTCTACCTCATTGGAAATTTGGCTGCGAGATAAAATCAAACGATTATGGCCCATTTTAAATTTCCATGCAGGTGTTTATGAGGATGGTTAATTTTCCAATTTGTGTTTTACGATGTACGGTATAATTTTGATCCACTTTTGGGAACTGGGATCCATAAATTGTTCAAGTGCTTTAAATAAATATAACGGTTATGGCCATAATTTTAATTATATTTATTTTCCAACATGCTTGTTGTAATAATTCTAATTGTGTGAACATTACAATATTTTGTTGCGAATTACATAAAAAATTACAGACATGTTTTACAGTTTTTGCAATGATTAAAATAACCCATACAGGTTAGAAGTATGTTTGCACTATTACTTAGTAGCAATTATTTACCTTTTGAAATTAATTTTTACATAATCATGGCTTGTAAGATATTTACGAAGTATTTCATTAAAATGTAAGCCATTTTTGTCACTAATACTTATTAGCTTAATTCAAACAATTATTTTACTTCGTTCCACCCTGTATAACATTAGATGTCTTAGTTTGATGTTATTTGACGTTCTAAAGTTATTTCCCTAAAAACGAGTTCGTTACTGGAACTATTAAATATTTTGCACACCTCCCTCAGTGTTTTGATCCGAAAATTGAACTGAATTTTTTATACAACCCGCGCATGTTGCGACATATCTGACGATTACTGTTATGCATACTATATGAACATTCCCCAAACCAATTGGCGTAAACCCCTTTAATGTAAACACACCGGTTTTAAATAGCATAATCATCGTGTTGCAGTTAAGTCATTGACATCATTTTATTGAGAATATGTAATGGTATTGTACTATTTTAGTGATCGTAACAATACATTTATTATCATTCTATAAGATTCGCTCCTGGAACATTTAACCTAAAAACTGCTGAAATCGACAAAGATCCATATAAATCTATGAGTTTAAACAGGGTTGACGCAACCCATATTACAAAGTATAGAATGTCACTGTTTAGGGACAAAACAAGCCCAAAAGTTGGCAGCCCTGCTTTCTTGGCTTCATTACTGATCAGTCGATAAGCATCGTTTGATTGCTGTCAACACGGTTGAATGATGTTGCGATTCCATTGTGACTTCTGAGTAATACAGGGTTATTACAAATGATGTTCCTGATTTTGATTATAAATATTACTGGGTTAATTTGTTTCAATACTATTTTAGTTGGTACCATTGGAAAGAAAAACTCATAAAGTTTCATTTACATTGGTTTGGGTGCATATCAGCTGTTTGTCAAGTCAATTGTTAAGACAAATGGCTGCATTTGAATGTGACTTGTAGTAGTAGGGCTGAACTTAACAATGTGCTGCCTGAGATATGGAACGAGCCCGGTGGTCCGAATAATGACACACCCCTGAGCTGGCCTACAAGATCTCCGGACATCACCCCCTGATTTTTTTTGGTAGGGATACATCAAAGATAAGGCGTACATACCACCATTATCAGATAGCATACTTGAGATCCAGCAACGGATTACCAATGCTTTTGAAACAATAGACCTAGACACACCTTTCAACGTCTAGCAAGAGCTTGACTACATTATTAGCATCTATCGTACCACAAGGGGTTAACGTATCGAGCATTTACAGTTCTGTGTATCTGTGTCAAAACTTTTTGAGTTTTTCTAAAGTTGTAACCATTTTATTTCCTTGTATAACAAATAAAACTATATTTCATGTATGTATGAAATCATGAACATCATTTGTAATAACCCTGTATAGTGTTTTTGCTAGCTCAAAGAGTATGTATTATAGGAGAATACAATAAAAGTAAATCATTTGTTTTATGCCAAGTTTATTAAGTTTACAGTTGAGATTCCTTTAGAAAATAAATAATCTGCAGTTTGGATAAAATGTAAAAATCAATAGGATTATAATGTTTTTATCATGAGCATTAATAAGTTTTAGAATATTGTTTCATTCTAAAAACAAACAAGTAACTGGTTTGCCTTATTCGCTATAAATTCTCAATACAATTAATCAGTTTAGACAACAATCAGGCAATGTATATCAGCTGATATATAATAAAGGAAATGAAACAGTGCTACCAACTTATAAGCTTGTTTTATCCCTAAACAATGACATCTAAACCGTAAATGCTCGTAATTTGGGATTCGTTAAGAAAAAAAACACCCTGTATATTGATTAAACTTATTTGCTGTTTTAAAATTTGTAGTTTTATCAGTAACTAGTAGTTACCCGGCGCGCTTTGCTGCGCTAACAAAATACATCTGAAAAGCATGGTTTTTCTACATTTAAAACCGACGATAGTCATGGATTGCCCTAGTGCCTTATAATGGTGATTGCGAAAGCAAGACACTAAGGAAATTGTAGTTGCTTAAATTCAGAGGGTAATTCGGATGAAATCATCAGTATTCTTATGATTAAGACTATTTCTCCCTTAAACCTACCACTGATAATTTTTTGCTTTAATCAATTTTGACGTCATTTTTTAAATCGTTAGTCTGGTAACGTTGTACAGCTTAAGTGGATTTAAGTTTCGCAATAGTATTATTGGAGTCCCTTCTTTTAATGACAGTAATGTGGTGGGTTTATGACAAATTGAGAGCATTTGAATACCCGAGATAGCACGCACGGTTATTATTCACTTAATAATTTATGTTAGATTGTGTGGGTATAAAACGAAAGATAAAAATACTAAGGCATTGTCATCCCTTTTATTGTTTATAATACTTTGATATAGGTTTTAGCGAATTTCCCATATAGGGAATAAGCTATTACCGTAGTACTCATGGTAAGACCTTGACGCGGGACCGATTTTTTTTTCGTTTTGAGGTCCCTAGAGGCCAAAAACACCATCCGTTCAAATTCATATATATATATATATATATGTGTGTCCGTCAGCACGATAACTCGAGCAAAAATGATCCGATTTTGATGAAATTTGGTACAAACGTGTAAACCTACGTTTATTCGAACGAGTTCGCGATCCAGCATGATCGGACCATGGGAACAGGTGTTTACGGGGGGTTTTATGGGGTAAAAATATGTTTTTCCCATTTATGACCCAAAAAACATAAAATTTAGCAATTTATTTCCAAACCATTTTGTAGAGCTTAAAAAAAAAAATAATTTAGTATATTGAAGCGTTATTATGCGCCTAATGGTTACGGAGAAAATTCAAAGAAATTGTAAATTTAAAATTCCCATGTTATTCTTATGGAGAATAAGTAAACTGTTGTAGTTTGCTTGTTTATGAACATATTTTGATCAAATTTGAAAAATGTTTTTAATTCTCACTAACTATTAACAATTTAAAAAAAACAACAGTTTTACCCTCCCTGATGCAGCAAACCTAAGTACTTGTTAAACTAATTCTATTTAGTCACACAGTTTATTTAGATATGACAACTTGATCGTAGCGAGTGCGACTGCTAATGTGTGTATTGCTGTAATAACATCGCATTATCTACACTCGGATACGTCATTGGCGGCCGTACTGAGGAGATAAATGATACTATTTAAATAAAAGATAAGACTATTTAAATTGGGAATAAATGTTATACTTTTAAGTAGACATTTCAGTGTAAATCCAATCAGTCAAATGGATATTCGCTTAGTCTGCAGGTTTGCTGCGGCGGGGGTATTTATGTTTTTAATATTTAACATTGGAGAATTTAAACGTTGTTGAGTGCACAGGTGTGCTGCGATTGGGGTTTAATACATTTGGACTTATTCAAAAGTAAAATAATTTTCTGTGCTGCACTCTGTAGAAACACTGTGGCACTATTTCAAATCATGACTAATGCTAATACAGAATGTTGTGATTATTCAAACCTAGCCTACAAAACAGTTAGTGAAAGTAAACATCTGCTTTTAAATTATATTTATTTGTAAACATTGTAGATCAAAAAGTCTGGCATTGGCCTTGACACATACATAGTTGCTCTTTTATAGATATAGATAAATCTAAATGTATTCGACAATGTTACAAACAACCAAAGAATCAATACATCAAACATTTGGCAATTGATTGTTAAATATGATAATAAGCAGAGATAGAGTCTGTCGATTGTCTGATACCATTTATGACCATTTTCAATAGCAATCGTGACATATTGAACCCCTTTTCGCGCCCTATTAAGGGTCATTTCGCGCCATTATTTTGGCCATATATCACCATACACGAGGTCTATAATGGTTTTAACCTTCGCGTGACGGCTTTCAGCACGGTAGATGACAAGCACGAAATGCTTAAATAAACACGCATTATTATCCATTAAATTAAAAACATACCCACAACATGTACGGTTTTTAAATGTATTAAATTGTTTTCACATGTAGATTTTGAATGTGTGTTTTGGGATTCTTAAACATATTTACTTTATGCGTTTTGTTTTATTTTGATACATAATTTACCAAAATTATTTAACTTATTACTTGAGTATATATTTTGTGCTTTGCAGCTTGTGGATTTTGTGTTTTAAAAACAATTAACTACAACAATAAAACAATTACTATTAAACTTACTTATTTAAATATCAGCAATGCAATTGCCATATAATACTTCAACAGACTAAATAATTTCACAAAATATTTTATTTGTTTTCAACCAATGTAAGATAATATACAACAAAAAATATACTTTTTAAAGTAAACCAATTAAGCTTAAAATTTATTATTTACCTAGGACTATTTGGATGGAAACCATTAAATGAAATAGTTCTTACGAGATAACACGTTAACCCTAAGAAATCAGGAACTTAATAGTAGTTAACCGTTTTTTTATTAGTGTACTAACATTCACTACTCATAACTTCAAAGAGAGGTTATGTTATCGTTTATAACCTCTCATTGCCACTGAAAGTAATGCAACGACTCTTTGTACCAACCAAACTAATTGCACCACTCGTTTGCAATTAAATTTGGTCTTAACAACTGAATAGTTGAAGTTTAAAACATTACAATTTTACTTCTTTTCTCTCAGTCCTTGGACCTCATTGGTTCGTTTTCGTTACTCATGGTGTTAAATAAAACAATGATGTTAAGTAAGTAAACAATGCTGTTAAGTGAATCTTTTTTATTCAAAGAATTGAGCCGAAACGGCTAGTTAAAAAAACGGTCGTAGGTAAAAGACTTCTGATGAAATGCACCCCTTATTGTTCTGTTTTAAATTCTCTTTCTTCCCATGACATATTCAAAAACCAAATATCAATTCATTCGTTGCAGTCCCTTCAATTAATCATGGAACATTGAAATTCGTTGCAGGCAATATTACACAATACCATATCACCAACTCCGGTAACCTTTACGCTATTGAGGAGGGGATTATGAGACTCGATGGACCATTTCCAAAACACGACTTACTTTCACTCTTCCAGTATCATAACATAATTACATGCACGAGTACATAACAAGCGATAATATTTATTCCACACACAAGGATTTGCTAATCGTATGTGAGCTGTGGGTTGCGCCATGGGAATTCGCCAACAATTGGTTCACATTATGTAGAGGAATATTAGGGTAGGTAATTAGCTTATTACGAGTAGCCGCTGGTAATTATGTAATTAATTACCAGTTTAATGGTAACGATTATGTAATTTTCCCCTTTGACTTTGTGAATGTGTTTTATAGAGTTTTTAAAGGTCATCCGGAATGAAATCATGAACTAGTAGCTGCTGTACCCGTATTCGCAACATAATAGTGTTGGACTCTGTTGTTGAACCTTGTAAATTTTTAATGACATTGAATAATGTACAACCTAGCTTATTTTTTTGGTTGAAACAGCTTTAAAGATTATTTTATTATTTTTAAATGTGAAGGGTAAACAAATAGTAAACATGGGACACTTCAGAGCCACTGGGGTGGAGCCCAAACGGATTTTTGAGATAAGAGTTGCCTATGCGTTAATGAGGAATATGAAATTTAATCATACCAATTTCAGCCCAATCCAATAAGTAGTTAATGCGTGACTGGACCCCAAAGAAACAACTTTATTTTATAGTATGATATGATTAGTATGATGATTTAATTAAATATTAGCAGCTTTACTCTTAATTTGCAACGATATATAAACCTCAAACTATACAAATGAATTATTTCGTAGTTTCTGAAAACAGCCAGCTAGTACTGCCATTAATTGTAGTATTGTTCATGTTTTCTATTATCAACGGCATAATTAAAATGAATAAATTAAAATTACTTATCAACATACTGTACCTATACTATATAATTTGTGGCTGTATGATATGAAAAGCGCTCGTAAATGTAACAAACCGATTGCAAATTATTTATTTTTGTTACTGTTTCTATGAAATAATGAAGCCAATTACATAATTGTTACAAGCTAAAACAGCTGTGAAGGCAGGAGAGGTTTTATTCCTACAGGATTTGATGATCAGGAATAAGACTTAAATATTCTCGAACATTATGTGGAAATAATTTACAAGGTTCACATTGATCAGTACTTGTTTATTCACAGAGAAGCTGTGCACACAGGACATACATACATATATTGTTTTGATTGTATGTGAATACATAACATATACGAACGATATGGACCAACTAGTATTTACTTGTAAAAGTGTATTTTTTCCTCTATAACACAATTTACATTCTGTCATCCTATTTTTCCAAATTTTTATTTTCATTCTTGCATAGATTTTACAATTTTTTCGTCTTGGTCTTTAAAATTATTATCATCTTGCTTAGATGATTAGCTACATCACGTACATCAACTCCCACCCACCTGAAAAACACTATTTTACATTAAGAGAAAAATACATGTAAACTTAGCTCTACACAATATCGAGTGTGAACTGCTACTAGTCTACTGAATTAAATATTTAACTTTAACCAATTATTTGGACCTTACATTGTAAAATTATTTTAACAATGGAAACCCTTATTTTTGTAACTTTGCACAGAATAATTTCTCGACCCGTAATCAACATTTTATCGGTTCAATCATGAGTATAGTCCAAACCTATTGATGAGTAAAAACTTGACCCATCTGTCCTTGATCATTGTAATCTAGTAACCTAATGCTTTTTACCTAACATGAAATGGGGTGGTAGATTTTTTTCTTTTGTGTTGTGTGTGAGTATCAAGATGCTCAATCCACATTTTCGACCTCGGCGACCTTCCGCATCACCGCCAAAAAGCTTAAAACCGGCAGAATTCCGCCTTTTTACGTTTGTCCGATTTTGACCCTAAATCATTACTTTTTCGTGAAAAACGAAGATGATAATTTTTAAAGAAAATTAAATTACCTATAGTTTAAGGCCAAAATGGTTACTACCGGCCTAATAGTGTCTAAGATATAGCTCAGCAAATAATGGTTAAAATTGCAAAATTTTGAACTTGTTTTACGTTTTACCTTTCTCATTATTTTTCCTTAAAACAACCATCATTATTTTAAAATTACGCTGAATTACTTACAATTTAAGAACAAAATGTACTAATGTTGGACCAATATTAATGGTCCTGGCTATACAGTATAGAGTTCAGACAGTATAGTCAGTTACAAAGTAGTCACCTAATTCATCCAACATTTTTCATTTCCTTTCATTTCAATATCTTTATTCAATAATTGTACATTGTACATTGAATAGTGTCAAATTCTTAACCTAGTAAATACAGTTGTAAGCTAAAATTACAAAATTTATATAATACTAAGAAACTACCAATAAAATCAGGTTAATTGGGGAAACACCTCTTTAATGGAGTAAGGAGCGATTTCTATGACATAATTTTTTAATTTGTTTTTAAATTTGATGTTGCCAATGGGTTTTAAATGATTTGGAAGAAACCGTAAAAACCTTCTTCCGGCACAGTTGGGCTTTTTTTAATAAAAGATGGTTGCGACTATTTTCTCTTAACTGTTCATTCTCATCTAAATACACACACCTTGGTGTTTCGGTGTCGTAAGATCTATTTTAGTTTCATTTGAACACTTTTGAGTCTCATTAGCACCTTTAAGGTTCAAGAACTTTCCACTTGTTTACAAAAAAACACCTTTGCACCCCTCCCACGGTTATGAAATATCCACACGTCATTTCCCATATTTTGATCAACAGTTCAGAAGTGTAACCACAAGTCAAGCTAGTTATATCCGTCATATTTTTGTCACAAGATATCCTCAGTCCCCGGGGTGTAACCTGATATCCGTAACTATAACCGATGTGGTTACAAGCGTAACCATGACAACCCAACCGTTACTTGTACCAGAACCTCAAACATTCTTGTTGAAAATTGAATAATTCTAATACTCGGCTTTTTCTTCATTTTACTATCATTAATTATTAATCGAGAATGGGACACCACCTGGGTTTGTTTTAACCCAAATATGAGTGAAGTACGAGTGTAGAATGTAGTATTTATAATGTTAATATGTAGTTTTGATACTGAATGAGATCAGCTGTTTCATTAGCCAGGATCATTTATTTAGGACAGCTGGGTCTAGTTTCCAACCATCAAATAGCTACTGAATTTCTCAGGACTGATCCAGCAACCTATTGATTGTCAGTCGAGCACTGCTATTTGTGTCGAATAAACTTGCTATTTTTGTAGTAAATTATTTTGAGTAGATTATGGCAATGACAGTAGATGTTTCAAATTCAAGTTTTTCCAAACATTCAAGTAATTTTTCAACGAATATCACTTTATAATTTGTATGTAACAACACACAGTTTATGTTTTAGTTTAAGTCACGGATCCTAACTAACAAAACCTAAACTAACCTTAAACAGTATTTGAAGATAATTAAGGCAATTCAATTTGAATTAACATGGTTTAACAAAATGGTTCTAAAGGGCACACTCAAACTACGCACAAGAATTGAGGTAGACAAATGGAGACGGGTCTATTTGCTCGATTTCGATTGTCACTAAATCTCTATCTTGTAGAACCTTGAGGAGGAGAAAGGTAGTGGGTGCTCTGTGGGTCAGCGATGTGGGGAACGGTCCAAGCCCGACACGAGAAAGTATAAAGTTCAAGGCCTTGTACATCTCTAACCTCTAGCCTCGAGAGACTCGCGTGGATTTACAGCCAGATGGAAATGCCACGCAACACTGTTGCCTTACAAAATGATGTTAAAATCGCACAGGTTTTACTGGAAAATACAATATTAAAGTAGGCTAACACCTTATACAAGTTTTACCACTTAATTATTGTTAATAAACTATTTATGGGACTTTTCCGTGTAATGTGGGTCCTAAAAATGTTTGATTATAGATTAAACTTAGGCTATTTTTTGCTACATTTTTAATCTCTATGGGTCATATTAAATTTATCATGATATGATATTTAAAAACATTAAGACAACGGTGGTGAACTAAAACGTTAACAATCGTGAATCAAACATCGATACAAGAGATTAATTCAGATTTTTCTAAGGAATAGTTTACTTGCCCTAGCAAAATGATTCTAAATGGTTAATGCTGCAATATATGATTACATGACTTAATTACTAAGTGTGTAGATTGTTTGATGGATGTTGAAAGTTAAACAGCTATACAATTTATTTCTTGTGAATATTTTGTGTATTATTACACCACCTGACCTGGTGAAGACTTAATGTCTTCGTGCTATACAGTATAATATACACCAGAATCCCCCAAAATAGTTGGTCCCATAAAACAATACAGTACATTTCTATCAATACCATATTAATTTCTCTATTATCATACAACATCGGTATCAACACTGGAAAACCTCATTCGTCGTGGAATAATTACCACACATTAAATTTGTATTCATTTAGACCAAAACCTCTATATAATCAACATTTGTACACACAATAAACATTTTTTTATTTATGTGTTTATGTTAAACTAAAAAAACTCGAAGCTCAAAATACCTTTTGAACTAGTAAAAAGTGTAAGTTGACGTCCGTAAAATTCTGTAAATTCTGTGTGGTACTATGCTGTAACTACATATACTGATGCTACGATAGAAAGAGATTACGATAGTAACTATGCGATTCTATGATACTACGATAGTGATACTAAAAGACTTTGATACTATGATAATTGTATACTTCAATAACTATGCTTATACACATTGATACTATTATATTTTGATAAAGACTCTACAATACTAATTGCACACATTCTTTGCAGATCTCAGTGAGTTCCGTGAGCACCAGACCCTACTGGACCCGGTCTGAGACGCCTAGTTCGATCCTCTCCTCGGACAGTGACATTAGGTTCACCCGCAAACTCGGAGACCACTATCGCTGCGGATGCTGTATTCTTGCTTCATTCCTCGTATTCATCCTAGTCGGCACCCTCGCACTGTATGCGGGATGTGAGTATCCGTGTGAAACTTACACATTGCTTTTGACTTCGCCAAGCTTGTGGTTAGAGCTCGGGACTTCTGGCGAAGTGTTATAGGTTCGAATCTCGCCAAATAGTATTTTTAATGTCCTGAGCTAGTTTGGTATCTATCTTGAGGTGTATGTCCATCAATGAAGGATATAGAGAATGTTCTCAGTATTTGCGAACTCCATTCACCAAAATGCATTAGAGATATTATTAAAACTTTATACTGTGTGTAAGTTTACTTTGGTGTAAGTACCTGCATTCAGTAATCCAAACTGCTGCTTGTGGCAACTATAGTTAGTTTCGGTTTAGCTAGGAACTATCTTCAGGTCGTATAAGGTAAACGACACCTTGTACAGCCTGAAGATGGTTCCATAGCAGAACCGAAACTATAGTCGCCACAAGCAGCAGTTTGGATTAATGCATGCAGGTATTTAAACAATTATAAATATTCAAAAGTAATCCAGAGGCTAATAACTCTTGAAAATGTGTGTAAGCCTATGTTCCTCTTTGTACTGTTACATTTGTTAACGTAGCCCTCACCCTTAAACAAATGCCAGTGAATAATTTTATCTACATGACTCCATACTATTTTTGGTTGACATTCCTTGACAAAAACAAACAGTTCTCTAGATAACGGAAACTTACTTTGAAACTCACAACTGCTGAACTTCTTTCTGCGATTATTTTCACAATTGGGAAAACTTCGGGTTGTGTATAGAGGTGAAACTAACTTTGGAGTGGATACAGGCCTACTCAAAAGCTTTTGAACTTGGTCGGTTATTCAAATAGGGAATGGTGTATGGTTAGTTTTGTTGATATGATGTGAAATACATAATCTTACACCATTTTAGGTACAAATTTTATGAACTAAAATATAGCATGATTATTTTGAATTAATTAAATATATTTTTAATTAATATTGCAATAGAAATACTAAACTGAATAACACTTTAAAAAACTTTGAAATAATATTTTAGTGCATGCTTTTAGTGCATGTTTATGTAAATCAATATTATATAATTTACAGTTACATTATTATACTTTCGTAACTTTTAACCTGGGAATTCCAGCCTGATTAAGACACAAGCCTCCAAAATCCCAGGAGGCATTGTTCTACAAGTAGGTCAGGCTAATCTAGATGCTCTTGGCAGAAACAACGAAATTACTATGATCAAGGTGGCACTATTCACTTCAAAATGTAGATGTACACTCGTGGTGCTTCAGATCAGAAGCTGGAAGATTATGGAATGGAATTTAAATATGTCAATTCAAAATATTACAGCAGCGCGACCTCGACAAATTTACAAATCTTACCAATTAGGCCCAATTAATAGATATTTAGAAAAAAATATTTTTTTGCTAACGAAGATTAAAATATATTTATATTTACGAATTCTAAGGCTGTTCATGGCAAGACATTTTGTCGCTTGTAAATTGTGGATATAAGTTGGAATAGTAGTGTCACTATCAGAAAAAAGTGCCTTTGAAATAGTATATTACGTTACTAGTCCTGAAAATAAGTGTTTACCATACGAGTCCGGTACACACATTTTGGACGAGTTACGTACGATAGTTTACGCCATACTAATAAATCTGTACAAATCCTTATATATTTCCACCAACTAAAGGACTAAAAATCACTAGTCATAACCTCTAAGAGAGGTTATGTTTTTGTTTATAACCATTTATTGCAACCTAAATACAGTATAGTCAGCTGATTGGTGTCTGGTAAAACTCATTGCAGTACAGTAGTACGCAATGAAACCCCATTTGAATAAGCTGGCGGCAAACAGCTGTTTTCTGGACTAAATCCTTGCGTGGGAAGTTCGTCAAAATAATGTAGTGTGGTGTAAAAAATATTAAGCTTTGTATTAATTAACAACAGCGAAAATCGAAAATGCTTTCTCGTTTTGTCTCGATGTGTGTGTCTTCGAGGATTGTGTATGAATCATTGGCATTTGATGTATGTAAATTTCGTGGTTATAGAGAAATGGAACAAAATCCATCCACTATAAAACGTAATAATACAATCAAGAAGGCACTGGCAGCTATCAGTTACTGCTCTAGAGTTATCTGGCCCACTAGTAGCTGAAGGACCGATTAGGAAGGCCGTTTCCCGCAACAATAGAACGTAGAACCAATTGTATCACGGCGTAGTGTCATTGTAATCCTAGTTACTTTCACTGACTATTACGTCATTGGATCTCCGTGTCCTTTCTCGGAGAACTGTTCGTTGTTGGATGTGAATCTTAAAAATTCTAAAATGGTGGCGGGCCTTTATCTTCACGATCGATTCTTTTTATGGTCTTGAAGGAAGATCTTCATGGTTAGACAACTAAAATATTAAGGTATATACAATCAGGTTTGTATGAAAAGCCACGTTAAATGATAACTCCTCTTGTAGGTAGGCAGGAAATTCAAAATCAAGAAAGAGACTAACTCCGTTCAAACAGCCGTGGCACCTGAGGGATTAGGAGGCCCCAAGGGTTTCTATGGGTTCTCCTAATCCGTCAGGTGCCATGGCTGTTTGAACGGAGTATAGCAAGGACGAAAAATGGTCCCGAATTCGGTTGGACAAGGTTGGATTCCGATAACGCTTATTTCTTACAGGCTCTCTCGACAAAAGCTAGAGTCATATTCTCTAGACCACCATTTTAAATCTCTGATCCTGGTTCGAACCTAAACCCCCCAGAAGGAACTGTTGAATGTTTCTTCTGAATGTCTGGGTAGCCGGGGGGTTATAGTACCTTAAAATCTTTCCACGCTAGGTCGTTTCCTGACTCATATACAATTTGTCATTGGGATATGAATTAATGATGCTACCTTACAAAAAGGTTGACGTCAGCTTGTAACAAGACCTTTGGTTGTGGCATTTTCTTCAAAATATAAAAAAAGCCTTTGACACAGAAACGCACAAAAATGTAAATCGAACTCACAGAAATAACTTTTATGCTTTCTAGACTAAAATAATGAACTTTTAAATACGACCTCAGTACATACGCCTTCTCTAGTATCAAATTTTTACTTAAACTAAAATTAAATTATTCTTAATGTGTCTTTATAGTACCTTTAGTGCCACCAAGTTGCCTATGCTACTTCATAAAAATAAAGTTTAAGTGAAGGTACAGTAATGTATTATACTGTATACTATTTACACCTAATATGACCTAAACCTACAAAGATTATCCATTTCTTTCTCTTATCTTATTTACCATTATAGTCATACAAGCCTGAGAAGGCACTTGTTACTGGTAGAGGTGAATTTTGACATAAAATAACATTGTGGATTGAAATTACTATTTGCCTTTCTTAACCGATTAGTGTTAGTCGAGTGTTACTGTATTCCCAGGTTGGCCTAACGTATGTTTCGTGGATCGTTTAATAGTACAGCGTTTTTACCCAATCCGTGAAGAAGCCAGTCTCAATGTTTGTCTACCACTGCATAAAAATGACATGCAACACTTGTAAACAGTACGCAAAATACCTCATTTCCGCTTTATCCATTCTCACTCGCTAAATCAGCGGATTTAACTGTTGTTATTTCATTAAACACTACCATTTGGTAAGCAAATAATATAACCTATAAAATCAAACATAAATTAAATGAAAGTTTAGTTACAACTAAAAAGTTAACCCGTGTGTTATAAGTTGATTGTGGTGTTGTTCAAAGGTTTATTGTGGACATTTTCCATCACTATGGTAAAAAACAATACACAACGTTTCGGGATCTGGAATCTGATCCCGTCTTCAGGCGAAAAAACTTAACTAACATTAAAACTAACAAACCTACAAAATTATGTAACAAAATTAGGTACAAAATTAGGTAGGTATGTAATTAGGTAAAATTAGGTAGGTACAAAATTGGGTTGTGTATTGATTGTTACCATCGTGACGGAAAATGTCCGCTATAAACCTTTGAACAACATTAACTCACCATCACCAATAATGAACTTCAAACAAAGAATTGATTGTAGTTGTAGGAAAAATCTCATATGGATTACGGTACAAACTGTCATCACCCTTTCGAAATGTATGGCCATCTACAGTCATCGTTCAGCAAATTCATACTTTGCGCTCTTGGTCCACAAACAGTTTTACCGTCGTATTGAACATAAGTTTCCAAGCATTCCTACATCTCGCATACTCCCTTGATCTTTCGCCTTGATCTCCTTGCAGAGCTCCGGTTGTGACAATGAAGCCAGTCTCTCACTTGTCTCAGAGGAAAGGCTGCATGTATGTGTCTCAAGGCCACATGGCAAATTAAAATAAGTCTTATCCGTTAGACTGTAATTCAAAACTTCTTTGTCTGGCACTTCTCATTTGATTTTTGCTACGGAACTTGGATACGTTACGTTTTATCATTGACTTTTGGATACTGTTTCTTCATTCATAATCTCCTTAATAGGTTGCCATGTATTTTTTCGGTATGATTAGGTGGGTTAGGTTTGTATTGATTGTTAAGGCTTATATCGATAATTTGGTCGACTGGTGGTTTGCGTATACAAGAGTAACTTTCCATGGTTGAATTTTATTAAAATTTTCTTGCATTGAAACGTCAAGCTACTTTATTGTTTAATGTATTTTTTAAGTAATCCTAAGCCAAATTCTCTGACCCTAATGGTTTGCCTAGCCATGAAAACTTGTTTCTGTCTGTGTATCAAATATTATATGGGTATTAAGATTTTACAAATATCATACAGTTTCATCAAAGGTGTGGACCATTTGTTATAAAACATATAACCATAAAAAGAATTGATAACTTTGAACGCCAGCCCTAAGGGATTAAACGTTGGTAATAAGACAGACAAATTCCCAAGTAAATATAGAACAACTTACTAAAATTTCAAGTAAAAAAAGTAGTATTTAGTAAAGCATAAAGCACAAACTCCCAAACATCCAAAGAATGAAAATTCAATTACAAAATTTCCCAAAACGCCTCCTCAATAGCACTGTTCTTTTAGCAACAATAACTATTTTCTCAGTTTTGTTCACCTGTTTCTCACTTCACCCTCACAGTTTGTGAACTCTCAAGTCACGACGTAGACTCATAAGGTCTTCGCCATCTCCCGTTTCACTTGCTTCAGTCACGATTCGATCTTGCAATCGAGAAAGGTCTTCTTCAGAACACTTACAGTCAAGTGCTATCACTTCACGTCTGGCGTAATAGCATCTTCATCGTATTTTTAACTGTATGATTCCATCCTATATCAATAGTATGTTTCTTGACAACCTTTTTTTCTCAGCTCGTGTGCATCGCAGGGAAAATCTACGCATACTGTTGGAAATATATTTTCCTGTAGATGTGTAAGATCCAATAAATTAAAATTGGCTCAAAAATTAACACACAAAAATAATTAAATAGTTTATAGAATTAACATTGACCTTATGGGTTGCCATGCTGGTATCGAAATAACAACTAAATATAAACAGAAAGTCAAAATAAATGGATCAAATTCCAATCACATGTTTTCTTTAAAGCGTGGGGTGAAAATAAAGAAGTCTGTACATTACATATTTTTGGTCGAGTTTTGACCACTGGACACCTCTAGTTTAAATAACAGTGTTGATATTCTGATACTTTTTCGTACTTTACAACGACCCATAAACCTATTTCAGACTGTAAAGTATTACTATATACCGAAGAAAATAGAGTAACCTATTTTGTTACTGTAATGTGAGTCAATAATTTCAAAATTTTCAAGCTTTATTACTGATAAATTTAAAGTTTCCATTCTTATAGTATGTTCTATTTACTACTAAAATTTGTTCTATTATTTAAATGGATGGGATCGTAACCGCGTGTTTAGAAAAACATACATGATATTATTTGCTCACAGCATATTAAGCAAAAAAAAAAAACACTTAAGGATGACCATAAACTGTATTTATATTCCACTATTTCTGAAAATATGATAACATCAGCCACTCATCCTACACTCATATTTGGGTTAAAATACGCACATAGTGACGTTCCCATCTTAAATAATTGATATAATTAATTTTTTTCAGTGATCAACTACGTGATCAAAAAATGTAAATATAAATGTTTGTGTTTTTGTGAGCGATTTCCACAAACGGCCCTTGTTTATGATTATGAAATAAGTAGCAAAAGAAGAAGCTAAACAGGGCGATAAAAGAGGCTGCAATATGAGATTAATTAAAATATTTTAATAAAATCCAAATCTTTTCATTAAGCATTTGTCATACACTTTTTATTGTTATTATAAACCCCATATTTACATATTTTTTGCCCCTGCCTCTTTTAAATGACCTTTACATCTTCTATCTCAAGTCGTATCTTCAAACATTATTTTTTTATTAGTTGTTTCCAACCAAAACAAACTTAATCACGGTTTTGTCTCTCGCATAAACTCGGAGGTTGATCACCCATCAACATTTTATGTCAACTGTAACTTTTATAAACCATAAACATGTTTGCCTACAATTAGCAATAAGAGAAGGGAGGTTGGGGTGAGAGGGAAAAGTATCATAATTATCTAAATAAGCTGACCCAGTTAGTTTGTTTATTATTTGGTTTTTTAAGGGCGGGGGAAGTATAATGAAGAAAAAGTGTTTAGGTATCTAATTCATTTCGAAACTTATCAGAAATCATATCGTGTTATTTGAATGGAAGTATGGTCAACTAGAAGGAGATTAGAATCAAAGTGCAGTGTATTTTAATTGAGTATCAGCGAGGGAATGAAGAAAAAGAAATTCAGGATCATGTGAATAATGAAAACTTCTCGTATTAAGTCAATTAAATGAGATATTAGGAAGAATAGAAGCAAAGTAAGATGTATAGTATCTGCGTATTATATTTATTTATCTAAATAAGCTCGAAATTTGTGTGAAAATAGTAATTGGAAAAGTAGAAAAAAAGTAAACATTTTCAATAAGAGGAGTTAGAGTGAGGCGTTGTAAAGGATCAGTAATGTACAATAAAAAATTAAACTTGTGTCAAGTGAATTAAGCTTGGGAAAATATAAAATGAACTATTGACAGAAAGATTTTGTAAAATTAGCAATACACATGGTTTCTATCTAATAAAGGTGGTTACGAAATTGAGAACGATATCCAGTATTATCTAATCAATTGAGACGTGGATTTTAAGTGAATGGAAGTAGAGAAGATGGAAAAATACGAGAAATTAACGAAAGAAAAGAAATAGAACAAATAAAATTTACATAGTAGATAGTTTACGTTCGTATAATTTATAAGACAGAAAGGTGGTCAGAAATATCCAATTGATTGAGACTTAAGTTTAAGTGAAAAAAATAAATCAAAAACTAATGGAAAAAACGAAAAAATATGCAAATCGTAATATTTGAGCACAGTAAGCAATAAGACAGATTCATTAAGATAATCAATACCTCAAGGATTTAAAAAATAAGGTGTGTTTTTATGTATTAATAAAATAAAAAAAATGTGAAAGAGAAGAATATAGAAGGCAAGATTCAAATCAGAATGTTTATACACAGGAATGGAGTGGATTAGTTTGGTAAAAGGTATCAAGGATTATCTAAATAAGTTGTAAGTTTTTTGTTTTAAGTAAATTGAGCTGGAGGGAAATGGAAGAAAGATTTAAACCACAAAGTAAAATAGGTCTCTAATGGTGTTTAACAGGCGTAACCGAAACACTTTAGGCTTAGAAACGTTCTTGTGTTTCGGTATTATCAGAGAGTGCAACATCAAACTGCATGTTTGCCTTTCTTTTGATGTTCAACTTTCACCGATCGCCACTTCAACTTTCCCTTGTAAGGTCACTGTTGAAGCCGGTTTAACTTTGACCCGGAAATTGTGATTTTAGAAAGTATTTCTTGTTTTTTTACAGATTTCAGTTATTTTGAATCCATCATTTGTATGGTAGAAGTTTTGTTAGGTTTGGTAAAGTTAATATAGTGGTGTGATAAATAATCTGGTACAAATTATTTACAGGATCTGGCTATTTTATATAACGTGAGATTAATTTAGCCTTTAATAACGAACTTCTTAATCAGCATACCTGTTTATTTTACTGAGAGTAAATAAAAATACGTCTAATAACACTTGAACAAAATAATAATAATAATAATAATAGTAAAACAATTATATTTCACTTGTTATTAGACGTATTTTATTTATTCTCCATTCCAATACAAGAAAATTAAAATAGGTTGTAATGTTACTTGCGTTTAATGTTAATCCACGTCACAGACATCGATGTGAATATGTCCTAGTATCTTTGTACTTTTCCCATAAATCTTGAATAAGTTATAGGCCCTAAGGGATAGACAATCTTTGGTTATGTTAAAAATTCAATTAAAGTTAGACATATAATATAAGTACCTTGTTCCGTCTTCAGGCTTAACTTAGTCTATGGATATCTATTTTTGGGTATAAAGACCCATTATCAAATCCTTATTGAAAATAAGGATTGAAAAAGGTGATCCATAGACAAACATTGATTGGTTGGTGGTTAGGTGTCCATAGACAAACATTGATTGGTTGGTGGTTAGGTGTCCATAGGCAAACATTGATTGGTTGGTGGTTAGGTATCCATAGACAAACATTGATTGGTTGGTGGTTAGGTGTCCATAGACAAACATTGATTGGTTGGTGGTTAGGTGTCCATAGACAAACATTGATTGGTTGGTGGTTATGTGTCCATAGACAAAAATTGATTGGTTGGTGGTTAGGTGTCCATAGACTAAGTTAAGACTGAAGACGGAACAAGGTAGGCCTACGTAGAATATTATATATTCGAATATCAGTCTTGGTGTCAAAGATGTTAAAGATTGTGATTTAACCAAGACAAACATTAAAATAGGAAATGAATCGAAATTTAACTTGTAAAAGTCAAGAAGGATGATTGGGAAGCACAATTTTCAGCTGCATAAGAAATAAAGCTATCACACCACAAATAAGTATATTTCCTGGGTTCTATACAAAAAAATAATGTTTTGCAGCCATTTAATTACTCTATTTCCTAAAATCATCTATAATACAAACTTTTAACTGCTCCTAACAATAAGCCCCGATTTTTTTGGTTATTCAATACAATATTTATAAATAATTAATTTTAAGAGTTGATTATTGCCATGAATTCGAATTCAAAACTACATAGTTGTATGTACTATAGGAATCATACATCCACTAAGGTAGTAAATTAAACAATACTTAATTTAATTCTAGAACTTAAAAATCATTTATGTTCCAGCCTTCTTTCTGCACAGAACATTGGTTATTCATTTAAAATTTGAAGACTAAATTAATTTATGGAAATTCTATTACTCCCTTTTTGTGGGGAACAAGCTGGTCTATTGGTTAAGAGCGCGGGACTTCGGTTCCAGAGGTCCTGGGTTCAAATCCCGCCAAATCGCCAATGGAATTTATTTATGGATAGTGCCGCAACCCCCAGGTCTATCCTGAAGTAATGTGAAAAACAATTCCGGGCTCGTGCCTAGCGTCCTAGGACAAAAAATTACATCCTTCAGTAGCGAATGTCCAAGTTGTCACGTTCATAGTAATTGTATACATGATGGAATCCATTGCGTCCTCACTCGGATTTAACTGTTGGTATTTCTATGAAATACTACCATTTGGTAAGCAAATAATATAACCTATAAAAGCAAGCATAACTTAAATGAAAGTTTAGTTACAACTAAAAAGTTAACCTGTATGTTATAAGTTGATTGTGGTGTTGTTCAAAGGTTTATTGCGGACATTTTCCATCACGATGGTAAAAAACAATAGAGAACGTTTCGGGATCTGGAATCTGATCCAATCTTCAGGTGAAAAACTTAATTTACATTAAAACTAACAAACCTACAAAATTAGGTAACAAAGTTAGGTACAAAATTAGGTAGGTAGGTAATTAGGTAAAATTAGGTAGGTACAAAATTGGGTTGTGTATTGATTTTTACCATCGTGATGGAAAATGTCCGCAATAAACCTTTGAACAACATTAACTCACCATCACCAATAATGAACTTCAAACAAAGAATTGATTGTAGTTGTAGGAAAAATCTCATATGGATTACGGTACAAACTGTCATTACCCTTTCGAAATGTATGTCCATCTACAGTTATCGTTCAACAATGACGTACTTTGCGCTCTTGGTCCACAAACAGTTTTACCGACGTATTGAACATACGTTTCCAAGCATTCCTACATCTCGCATACTCCCTTGATCTTTCGCCTTGATCTCCTTGCAGAGCTCCGGTTGTGACAATGAAGCCAGTCTCTCACTTGTCTCAGAGGAAAGGCTGCATGTATGTGTCTCAAGGCCACATGGCAAATTAGAATAAGTCCTGGCTGTTAGACTGTAATTCAAAACTTCTTTGTCTGGCACCTCTCATTTGATTTTTGCTACGGAACTTGGATACGTTACGTTTTATCATTGACTTTTGGATACTGTTTTATCATTCATATTCTCCTAATAGGTTGCCATGTATTTTTTCGGTATGATTAGGTGGGTTAGGTTTGTATTGATTGTTAAGGCTTATATCGATAATTTGGTCGACTGGTGGTTTGCGTATACAAGAGTAACTTTCCATGGTTGAATTTTATTAAAATTTTCTTGCATTGAAACGTCAAGCTACTTTATTGTTTAATGTATTTTTTAAGTAATCCTAAGCCAAATTCTCTGACCCTAATGGTTTGCCTAGCCATGAAAACTTGTTTCTGTCTGTGTATCAAATATTATATGGGTATTAAGATTTTACAAATATCATACAGTTTCATCAAAGGTGTGGACCATTTGTTATAAAACATATAACCATAAAAAGAATTGATAACTTTGAACGCCAGCCCTAAGGGATTAAACGTTGGTAATAAGACAGACAAATTCCCAAGTAAATATAGAACAACTTACTAAAATTTCAAGTAAAAAAAGTAGTATTTAGTAAAGCATAAAGCACAAACTCCCAAACATCCAAAGAATGAAAATTCAATTACAAAATTTCCCAAAACGCCTCCTCAATAGCACTGTTCTTTTAGCAACAATAACTATTTTCTCAGTTTTATTCACCTGTTTCTCCCTTCGTCCTCACAGTTTGTGAACTCTCAAGTCACGACGTAGACTCATAAGGTCTTCGCCATCTCCCGTTTCACTTGCTTCAGTCACGATTCGATCTTGCAATCGAGAAAGGTCTTCTTCAGAACACTTACAGTCAAGTGCTATCACTTCACGTCTGGCGTAATAGCATCTTCATCGTATTTTTAACTGTATGATTCCATCCTATATCAACGGCATGTTTCTTGAAAACATTTTTTCCCAGCTCGTGTACATCGCAGGGAAAATCTACGCATACTGTTACAAATATATTTTCCTGTAGATGTGTAAGAACCATTTATAAATTAAAATTTGCTCAAAAATAAACACACATAAATAATTAAATAGTTTATAGAATTAACATGGACCTTATGGGTTGCCATGCTGGTATCGAAATACAACGAAATATAAACAGAAATCAAAACAAATTGAATAAATTCCATCACATGTTTTATTTAAAGCGTGAGGTGAAAATGAAGAAGTCTATACATTACATAATTTTTGTCGAATTTTGACCACTGGTCACCTCTATAATATAGTTTAAATAACAGTGCTGATATTATGATACTTTTATCCGTACTTTACAACGAGGTATAAACCTATTTCAGACTAAAGTAAAGTATTACGGTATACCAAAAGAAAATAGAGTAACCTATATTGTTACCATAATTTGTGTCTATAATTTCAAAATCTTCACGCTTTATTACAGACAAATTTCTAGTTTCCATTCTTATAGTATGTTTAATTTACGATTAAAATGTGCTCAATCATTTAAATGGAGGTGATCGTAACCGTGTGTTTAGAAAAACATACATGATATTATTTGCTGACAGCATACTAAACCAAGAAAAATACTTAAGTATGACAAACTGTATTTATATTCCACGAATACTGAAAAATATAATAACATCGGCCATTATTTTTTTTTCAGTAAATCAACTACGTGATCAAAAAAATTAAATATAAATGTTTGTGTTTTTGTGAGCGATTTCCACAAACGGCCCTTGTGTATGGTTATGAAATAAGTAGCAAAAGAAGAAGGTAAACAGAGTGATAAAAGAGGCTGCACTATGAGAATAATTAAAATCTTTTATTAAAATCCGAATACTTTCATTAAGCATTTGTCATACACTTTTTATTGTTATTATAAACCCCATATTTACATATTTTTTGCCCCTGCCTCTTTTAAATACCCTTTTACATCTTCTATCTCAAGTCGTATCTTCAAACATTATTTTTTTATTAGTTGTTTCCAACCAAAACAAACTTAATCACGGTTTTGTCTCTCGCATAAACTCGGAGGTTGATCACCCATCAACATTTTATGTCAACTGTAACTTTTATAAACCATAAACATGCAATGTTTGCCTACAATTAGCAATAAGAGAAGGGAGGTTGGGGTGAGAGGAAAAGTGTCAGATTATCTAAATAAGCCGACCCAGTTAGTTTGTTTATTATTTGGTTTAAAAAAAAAAAACATTATTATTTGGGAAGTATAATAAAGAAAAAAGTGTTTAGGAGTATCTAATTACGTTCTAAACTTGTCAAAAATCATATAGTGTTATTTGAATGGAAGTATAGGCTAATGGAAGGAGATTAGAATCAAAGTGCTATGTATTTTATTTGAGTATCAGAGAGGGAATGAAGAAAAGACCCATTCAGGATTATGTGAATAATGGAAACCTCTCGTATTAAGTCAATTAAATGAGATATTAGGAAGAGTAGAAGCAAAATAAGGTGTATAATATCTGCGTATTGTATTTATTAATCTAAATAAGCTTGAAATTTGTGTAAAAATAATAATTGGAAAAGTAGAAAAAAGTAAACATTTTCAATAAGAGGAGTTAGAGTGAGGCGTTGAAAAGGATCAGTTGGTACTGTACAATAAAAAATGTAAGCTTGTGTTAAGTGAATTAAACTTGGGAAAATATAAAATGAACTATTGGCAGAAAGATTTAGTATAATTAGCAATACATATGGTTTCTATCTAATAAAGGTGGTTACGAAATTGAGAACGATATAAAGTATTATCTAATCAATTGAGACGTGGATTTTAAGTGGATGGAAGTGGGGAAGAGGGAAAAATATGAGAAGTGAACGAAATAAAAGAAATAGAACAAATAAAAAAAATTTACAAAGTTTACGTTCGTATAATTCGTCAGAGAGAAAGGTGGTCAGAAATAGCCAATTGATTGAGACTTGCCAGTTTAAGTGAATAACAATAAAATAAATCGAAAACTAATGGAAAATACGATTAATATGCAACGTGTAATATTTTAGCACAGTAAGCAATATAATCAGGATTCATTAAGAGAATACATCAAGGATTTAAAAATAAAGGTGTGTTTTATGTATTAACTAGCTGTACCCGCGGGCTTTGCCCCGTTTAACTTTACAAGTGAGCTCGTTCGCATTGCTCAATCACGTCCTGGTCGAAGTTCGTTCGCTACGCTCACTCACCTTTTGGTTGCAAATTGGCTGTAGTTATAAATATAAAAAAAAAATAGTGCTGCACCCTGTTGGTAATCCTTGTAACTGTAATGCTATTGAACATCATAGAACAGAACACCTTGTTTAATTGAAACAGCTGTTAGGATTCATTAATTCCTTTTGAATGTGAGTACTCATAAGGTTAACATGGGAAACTCCAGAGCCACTGGGGCGGAGCCCGAGAGTCCGTTCAGAATAAAAACAGCTTAGTTTTCCTATTTAATGCCTAAAGAATCAGTGTACCAAATTTCAGCCTCCTAGGTAAATGGGAAGTGGGAGAATTAGTGATGAGTGAGTGAGTGAGTCAGTCAGTCAGTGAGGGCTTTGCCTTTTATATATATAGATAAAATGAAAAAAGTGAAAGAGAAGAATATAGAAGGCAAGATTCAAATCAGAATGTTTATACACAGGAATGGAGTGGATTAGTTTGGTAAAAGGTATCAAGGATTATCTAAATAAGTAGTAATGTTAAAAGTCAAAAATGGAAAGAGAAAAGGGCTCAATACTGAGCAGAAAATAATTTAATTACTCACAAAAGAAAAGTATATTCAATCATAGTAAAATGCTACCAAACTATTATTCTGTAATCACAACATAACAATTCATCCAAAAATCATATGTGTCAAAATTATTAAAGTTCATATTTTTATACCAGCTGAGAGAAGACAAAACAAAATATAAACCGTAGATTATTGAAATCAAATTTTTGAACACCATATCTAACATGTACATTTTTTTAAGTAAATTGAGCTGGAGGGAAATGGAAGAAAGATTTAAACCACAAAGTAGAATAGGCTCTGACGGTGTTTAACAGGCGTAACCGAAACACTTAGGCTTAGAAACGTTCTTGTGTTTCGGTATTATCAGAGAGTGCAACATCAAACTGCATGTTTGCCTTTCTTTTGATGTTCAACTTTCACCGATCGCCACTTCAACTTTCCCTTGTAAGGTCACTATTGAAGCCGGTTTAACTTTGACCCGGAAATTGTGATGTTAGAAAGTATTTCTTGTTTTTATACAGATTTTATCTATTTTGAATTCACAAATTTTATAGTTGAAGTTTGGGTAGGTTTGTGAAAGTCAACATTGTTGTGTATTATGATAAATAAACTGGTATAAATGATTTACAGTTATTGGATATTTTAATGCTATATTAATTAAGCATTTCCTAACTAGCTTAATCAGCATAATACGTGTTAATTTTACGGAAAGTAAATAAAAATACGTGTAATAACACTTGAACAAAATCTATACTTATTTAATACGCAAGCAGGTTTTTTGTGACAATTACTCCTCCGAAACTGCTGAACTGATTGACATGTTTTTGGTGTCATTGGAAAGAGCGTAACGTGAAGTTGTGCAGGAAACTTTCTTTTTAGGAAAATAATTAGAGAGTGAGGCCCTGGAGCCCTTTGAAGTTTCGTATTTCTCCATAAGATTAACATGGGAAACAAACATTGTTATGAAACTACAGCTGTTGTCGGAAATGCTGTTCTGCTATTTAATTTAATTTGTTTACAAGGAGAATTGTTTCATGGTGCCATGTGGTCAATGAATTATACTTTTGAATATATTTTAAATGCTATACACTATATAAAATGATATTACTGTAATACATTAAGAGATCTTCATTTAAAAACCGGTTATCAATAAGCACGATTGAGCCTTTGCCTATAATATGTTTCCTGGTAAGTGTGTTGTAACTGTTTCTCATAGTAGATTATAGTATCTTAAAGTAAAACGGTATTATTCTTTTTTGCATTCTCACCCCGTAGCGAAGCACGGGCAGAGCAACTAGTAATAATAATAGTAATAGTAAAATAATTATATTTCATGTGTTTAGACGTATTTTATTTATTCTCCATTCCAAACCCTTTCCTAAGAAAAAGTACAAGAAAATTTACATAGGTTGTATTGTTACTTGCGTTTAATGTTAATCCTCGTCAAAGACTTCGATGTGAATATGTCCTAGTATCTTTGTACTTTTCCCATAAATCTTGAATAAGTTATAGGCCCTTAGGGATAGAGAATCTTTAGTTATGTTAAAAATTAAATTACACTTTGATATTAAAAAATGTTTATGAAACCAAGGCTAACATTAAAATAGGAAATGAAACTAAACTTTTAAATTGTAAAAGTCAAGAAGGATGATTTAAGAAGCAAAATTTTCAGCTGCATAAGAAATAAAGCTACCACAGCACAAATAAATGAATATCCTGGGTTCTATACAAAAAATATTGTTTTGCAGCCATTTAATTACTTTATTTCCTAAAATCATCTATAATACAAACTTTTAACTGCTCCTAACAATAAGAACCGATTTGTTGGTTATTCAATACAATATTTTTATAAATAATTAATTTTAAGAGTTGATTATTGCCATGAGTTCGAATTCAAAACTACATGGTTGTATGTACTATAGGAATCATGCATCCACTAAGGTAGTAAATTAAACGATACTTAATTTTATTCTAGAATCATTTCTGTTCCAGCCTTCTTTCTGCACAGAACATTGGTTATTCATTTCAAATTTGAAGACTAAATTAACTTATGGAAATTGTATTACTCCCTTTTTGTGTGGAACAAGCTGGTCTAGTGGTTAATAGCACGGGACTTCGGTTCCAGAGGTCCTGGGTTCAAATCCCGCCAAATCACCAATGGATTTTATTTATGTGATAGTGCCGCAACCCCCAGGTCTATCCTGAAGTAATGTGAAAAACAATTCCGGGCTCGTGCCTAGCGTCCTAGGACAAAACAAATTACATCCTTCAGTAGCGAATCAGCGAATGTTCAAGTTGTTACGTTCATAGTAATTGTATACATGATGGAATCTATTGCGTCCTCACTCTAGTTTATGATTTAAAATCAAATATCATCGAACGCTACATCCAAACACGAGTTTGATTAACTCATTGTGAACTTGACTTGCATTCTCTTGCGTCAGTTTTTCCGAGGGAAAGTTATGAATCGAAAGTTTCTCCTGAGACCAGACCAGACGTCAAACTGTTTGTCATGTCCTCATCTCTCCTGTCAATAGCCTTCAGATCGGATCATCACTAAGGTTATTGGAAAGTGGAACTAAATCCAGCGAAACCGTAGCGTGAAATGGCCTTGGGACTGAGCAAAGTCACTGTCACTCAAAACAGAACAGTTATACAGGGTGAATAAAAAGTCAAGACCCCCCCCTTTAATATTTTCCCCATTCAATATACAGAGATATCCTTTTGGTGGTCGTGCAATCTTAGCAGGAAGTTTCATTTTATGATTTTGAAATTTTTAAGTGTTCCCCCAAAAGGGGGGATTTGGGGGGTAACTCAAATATTTTAAATGTAAACCCCCTTCAAGTGATACCTCATTTTGAAGTGTTTACAAAAACTTAAAGAATGGTGAAAACTAGAGGTCACTATCTCTTCTCTATCCAAAATGGTAGCCCGTCAAATTTTGTATAAAATCAATCGTAAAATTGGTTCGTAATGGTAATATTGGCCACCATTTTGGATAGAGAAGAGATAGCGAACTCTGGTTTTCACCATTCTTTAAGTTTATGTAAACACTTCAAAACAAAGTATCAAAAATGGGGGTTTACGTTCAAAATTTTTGAGTGTCCCCCCAAAAGGGGGGATTTGGGGGGCAACTAAAATTTTTTCAATGTAAACCCCCATCAAGTGACACCTCATTTTGAAGAGGTTACCTAGGATGTGTAAGTCCATAGTAAACATAGTGCCCAGCGATAATCAACCAATTTCATTACCAATAACTGCTAACGCTTCGAGGTGGTAGCTCACATTCCCTATTAACATTTAGGCATATTCTTATCTCAAAAATCTTTTCGGGCTCCGCCCCAGTGGCTCTGTAGTTCCCCATGTTAACCTTATGAGTATTAAAGACAATTAAACAATTTATTCAGCTGTTTCAACTAAAAAAGTTGGTTCTATGATATACAAAAGCATTAAAAAGTTATAAGATTTACCAACAGGTTGCAGCACTATAATTTTTTTTTGCATTTATGTAAACAGCTAATTTGAAACTAATCAGCAACAAAAAACTGTGATACGCAATGAGAACTGTCAAAGTAGGATTGTTTACAGTTATGTTTATGTTTTTAATGTAATGAATAATTTGTGATCTTTTGTGCATTTGTAATAATTCATTTTTCTTTATTGTTTAGGTAAAGTGGTAGAACATTATGGCTATGGTAGATGTGTAATACCATTAGTATACCGTCAATTTAAAGAAGCAAATTGTATCACACTTTATCCTCCCCAATTGCAAACGTAAAACTTGAGTATTTTAAACCTATATGCCAACCCCGTGAAGGACGGGTACTCTGCTAGTATTAGTTTAAATGTGTTTAATTTGGTTTGAAATGTGTTCAATTTTCAATTTGACACAAATGTTCTGATTTGTGTCGATCATCTGCGTGAAAATTAAAGTAAAACTAATTGACAAAATCTGACCGAGCCGATGCTATAGTATTCCTCCGTTTTATGGAAATTATTGTTTTTAGAATTTCAACATCTTTAATGAAAACGGAATTTTAATCTGAAATGAGACGGACCTACCTAGGCATAGTTTCCAAAAGTTCAAGGCGATCAAATGAACAATATGGAGATGCATGAAGGACAAACAACCTGAATTTTTTTTTTAAATTATTTCCCTACTATTGCCATGTAAATCAACCAATAAAATAGTGCTCATAAATTTGTCCTAAAACAAACCCTTACAAGCATTTTGTGTTACGGTACATTAAGTACAAAACATAAAGACTTACTTTTAATTTTATATAATGCATTTTCAATTCATTTGCTTTGTTAATTGATAATATTGTTGACTTTGACTTTGGATACTTCAAGAGGCCTTTCTTATCCTAAAATTTATGATTGCTCATTTCCGTTTACGTTTAGGGATGCTCAAGTCGGCTAAATGTTTTGACTGTTATTTTACAATTATTTTTTGGAGTCCGTTTTACCCTTTGTCTGTAATATTAGAGAACACACAGTCGTTTATTTTTTTATTTTGTGTTAATAGTGTTATTTATTACAACATGAAATAACTAGTAGGCTAAAAATGAAAAAAACACCCACATATACAAAAACATAAACATATTTTACAGCAGATCCAAAAGTAAGAACCATCTCATGGCATACATTCCAAATTTATAGAGTATGAAACAACTGGATATGCACTATTTCGAGCAATGCAGATCCTAGCAGTAAATAAGAAAGGATTGTGAATTTACAAATGATAACGTCGAGACGATGAAACCCCAGATGAATATCTGGGGAACAAAAGAAGGCGGCACAAAACAAGATAATGGTTCGGCTACAGTTGATATAGCACTTGGCATTGTTGTAGCTGAAGATGATAGGATCTCCAACACAATGCTTTGTAATGTATGAATGCTTCTGGATAAATGATTATGTGCTTCTTGTGGTTCTGAGTTATTAAACACGTTTTAGCTTACATTAAATACACGAAGTGTATTGCATTACCATGTTACTATTTGATATCCCTTCTGTTTTAACAGCTCAATGCAATTGAATTGGGTATCTTGTCAAACGCATATGATGTACATGGGTAAGCCCTAGTAAAGTTCTCAATTTTTTACTTACTGTTGTTTTTTATTGTCTAATATGGGGTTGAAAATAGTTTTTCTTTTATACTAAACTCGCATTCAAGCGATATTGGTAATGCCACTGTGTTAAAGAAATGCCTATAGTGTTATAGTGAATTGTTAAAGATCAAAACTGTAACAGAATGTTTAAGTTAGCCAGAGTTCACTTCCAAAACTATTGTTGAACTTCTACAGCAAATAGCTCCTAAGATCAAGTCTATATTAAGAACATGAAGCGTTCGTAGAATTCTTTCGACATCTCAATATTGCCTAACAAATCTGTTTACGACTTGATTGGGACCGTTACATAACCCAAATCAAGACTTTTACACCTAAATTGTGTAAAAACAGATTTATTTTGGGGGTATTACACTTTGATGCAAAACTCTCAAGCTTCAAAACAAAAACCTGACGACCTTCATTCCACTTACAGAGAAAGCAGATGAGTCTTCCGCGTCCGTGTCTTCAGATTAACCTCTCGCCGCCGCGACACTAGAGAAACCATAAGCTTTCCCAACCACTACCGCTAGATTTCCCTCCAATATCGCCGTGAAATGGCGGGAGCAGTCAGCTGAGGCTGTGCAATTCGCGGGTAATGTCACACTGCCAGCTATTTGAAGATTTTAGTCGAAATTCCTACTGGCAGATTTCCCTCTAATATTTCAGGGAAATGGCGGGAGTGTTCATCTAAGGCTGAGCAATTCGCGGGTAATGTCACACTATCAGCTATTTGAAGATCTCAGTCGAAATACCTACTGGTAAATTCCCCTCTAATATTTCAGGGAAATGGTGAGAGTAGTCATCTGTGGCTGTGCAATTCGCGGGTAATTTCACACTGTCAGCTGTTCGTAGGGTTCAGCTAACATTCCTACATACAGATTCTCAAAGACTTAGACAAAATGGTGGAATCAGTCAGTTGAGGCTGAAATGTTGGCGGGGTAATACTAGCAGCAAAACTACTCAATGCCAGCTAAAGATGGATTTTCTCAAATCACGGCTACAATACGTTATTCACAGCAGATTTCCACACCCTTAATGGATATGACGGGAGTTATAGCTTAAAAACTAGAGTATCTTTTGAGGGTAGGCATACAGTATTAGCTGACTTTGTGCTACTAGCTAAATGATGATCTCATAATTAGACCATCTTTTCTACTGTTAGCAGATTTCTTTCCAATATCATCACAGTGAATATGGCTGGAAAATCGGCTGTCAGATGATTGGCTAATGTTGATCATATGGTTGTATAACTGGAAGGTAATGTAGCCAGTTGATGATGATCTCAGATAGCTGATACCATCCCTACCCCCCTTCTGGTAGATTTCCCTCGTCACCCTTTAACGTGGATATGGTGCGAGCAGTCAGCTGAGCTGTACAATTGGTGTGTAAATGTTAGGTTATGGATGATCTCAGATCTCTTATACTATCTCTACTATTAGCAGATTTCCCTCGAATGTCACCTCGATGCGTATGCAGGGTAAAGTCAGCTAATGCTGTACAATTGGCGGGAGATTATGATCGCAGCTGGATGATCTCACTTCTCTGATACCACCCCTACAATTAGCAGATATCCCTTGAACGTCACCTCGGTGGAAATGGCGGGAGCAGTCAGCTGAGCTGTACAATTGGCGGGTAAGCTGTCAGCTGATGGATGATCTCAGCTACTGTAATGACCGTCATCTCTGAGCTATTAGGCGCGCCTCTTTCAAGTATTCAGGACGTCAACAACAGGATGTAACCGAGTAAACGTCCCGACTTGTTTTACTCGAGTCACGTTGATTGGTAACATTGTTGCCCTGGTTTGTTGATTGGGCTAGACATACAAAAGTTGATTACTGAGGCCTTATTTCCGCAGTGCTAGACGTTTAAAATGTTCCCATAACATTGCTGAGAAAACGAAGTAGGTCTAAAGTTTTCATCGTATTGACAGTTATTAAAAACGTAAAGTAAATTTGGTAAAGTTAATTTGTGACATACAACTGAAGAATATACAGAAAATTAAACAGTTCTGATAGAAGGCGCAACTGTGTTGATTGAGAAATTTAAAGACCATTTCTAAAACCAATATTATGACAATATTATCTTTTGTTTTTATATTAAATCCAAGTGTTTAGTTTTAATGTTAATATCCAATAATTTTACGTGAAACCCCAATCAGAGGATCAGCAATATTAGAGCTAAGTTTTCAAAACAACAAGGAGAGCACTCTCATGAATATTCTGTTACTTTTGAACAGTTATTTCGTAAACAATTTATCAAAAATATCAAATTTATCGTGGGGGAGTAAACAAAGAAAGAGGACGAGACCAAAACAATGTAACCCTGTAACCCCAGATCTTCTGTCCACCCGTCAGTTCTACAAAGGATGGACACTCCTTGTATTGTAATATTGTAATCATCTTCTGGAACAATGGCTTCCCCTGACAGTCTGGCCGCACCTCCAAAACTAGGAGAATTACCACACATCAATTACTGTTCTACTTTCAGTTTTGGTTTATAAATCGAACTGGTCTTCAAGGAAACTAAGAGAATAACTACGATGTTTACATTTACGGTTTTGCACTCCTAAAATCTTATTTATTTTACACTACCTCACAGCTTATTTAAAACTGCAAAATATTATTTTGCGTTTGAATACTCTGCACACGGTTTTGACATTTATAATAGTAATGGCGTTCCATAATCGTTGGTTTTGCAAACTGTTTAATTCTTGCAAGCTTCAAAAGTCTTTCTTACAGTTTACTAGATGGTATCCCATCCCAGGCTGAAGAGGGCATAGTCCTAAAACAACCACAGTAGGTTTTCAGATCACTAGAATATCACAACGCGACTCGTTTACAAAACACTGACAGATAAATAAATACAAATATATTGTAAGAATGCTTACTCAGCCTTCCTACTCTTCAACGACCGCAAGTGTGTGTGTGTGTGTGTGTGTGTGTGTGTGTGTGCGTATGTAAGAGTGTGTCAGTGTTCCACGGTAACGGTGTTTTGTCCTTGAACCGTGTCTGACCCCTGACTCTGACTCACTGACTTGACCCTTGCTCTTGGTCTTGGATCCGTCAGTCTCCGCTGGAAGTATCTCTATGTGGAAGGTTTCTGTCTTATTTGTCCACTGAAACTACCCTAGGATTGATGGTTGATAACATGTCGTTTAAGGGTAGAAAAGAAGAATGATGGGAGAGTGAGAGTCTTCCTCTGGAACTTGCCATATATACAAAAACCATAGCAATATACAACATAATTATTTTCCACGTACGGTACCGACGATCACAGACAAACCTTTGGTCCTTGGTCTTATGTAATTTTTGTACGGAACCACATTATAATTCTCATCAATGTACATATGATACCTATTTCATCATAATTGTTTCATGTTTTGTGTTTTGTTTAGAAGAACATCAAAATTATTTGATTGATTCGTCTGATTTGCATATTCGTACTTCGACAGCCGTGTTGTCACTATGACTTTTGTAGCAAACATTGTAGGAAAGCGGACATTTTGGAGCTTTCAAATAACAGTATTGACTTCAATCCATGCACAAAATAATCTATCAATAGTGGCATTAGATTTTAAATCAAATATCCTTCAGTTTGAAAAAATTTTGCTCATTTCTCTTGATGGACGATTCCCCTAGAATAAATCCTTCTAAGGTACGGTACTTCCCAATGTAGTATAATTATGACGATGGTGAGCCATGCACGAATTGTGCATTTCAAAAGGGGCTTACAACCGTTGGCAATGTGACAATTAACATGAGACAATGTGCAAAACATCTTTTCCGGACAAACTTAAAGTTTGTTCATAATCCGAGGTCAAATTAAAATCTACCTTTTACTATAATTTGCCACCAATCACCAAAACCTTAAGGTCAGCAACTGGCATATTGAATGAACTATGTTCCCTGTACTAAGACTGTTTGGTTTGGTTTGGGCGTGTCAGATGTTGGCCAACGATCCGTCACCTAGAAACGTATAATTTGGACTGTCAGAAGTCCCTTTCGCTAACCCGCTGTCGCAAGGGTTAAAGAGAGGGAACGCTGAAAAGGAAATGTCAGTTTAACGTTTGTAACAGTTCTTCTTTGGGCTAGGCACTCACTAGGCAATTTCTTGTCGCACGCTTGGAAAAGGATGAATTGAACACATTCCGATTAGTCAATCATTTGACTAGAATACAGTTATGTTGCTTGGAAATATAGTTAAATGTTTAAATACAAACTCAAACTGACGAAAAGTATTATAAACACTTAAAGAGAAAGGAATGGAATGGAAGTAAGAGGTACGACACTTTGCCAAGAAGGGAAAGGAAAGGGAACAACAGAAATGGAACTAGACCGTTCTGCAAAGTAAATATGAATGGCCTTGAATCGTGCTGTAAGCAGTGTGCGTGGTTCATGCTTGTAGGTTAGTGTGTGATGGATACAGGGTGTCCACGAAAGGGTTTAGCTTAGACTTTTCATTTTATACTTTTATGCACCGAATGTTTTTTCAACCTTACACAGTTCAAGTGAGGTTTGAAAGTACTCGTATATTGTGAAAGTGTCAGCTTCCTGTCGTTTGCAGAAACAAAATGGTGGCATAATAAAAGTTTTACCGATTCCATTCCTTTATTAATTACTTTCTAAGCTAAAACCTAACTTGTTACTGGCTTGTGGTTTGACATTTTAATTTTTGGGCAGCTGTGTATGATTTCAAAGTATCTTATGCCACCAAAACATAACTTAACCTTCTACATGCAGTTTCTTTCAAACAATGACTTGTTTACCAAAAGGGTTGTGGGGAGGGATATGCTTCACTATTACTGTACAAGCCCACATGACCCATAGATCCATATGCTTCACATTTTCAATTTATTTGTATATTTGGTGCAAATAATTATAAGACAAATACAGTACATGTATTTAGGGAAAAAATGTTGATGATTTTAAGCTAATGTAACAGAAAATAAATATACTTTTCTTATAGACCTTGTGGGTTGATAGATCACCATTCACCAATGAAAAAAGTATACCTAAGTTACCATTTATTATTTGTAAGTAAGGAGAGACAGTATAGAGCAAAAATAAAATACAAATATTCACAACTCTCGATATTTCTTCATAATATGATGTATTTCCTGTGTTTTCTTCATGTGTGAGTGTAGGTATTAAAAATTCATGATCTTCTCTTTCAGAGTTCACATATGCTTTTAAACCTATATCCTTGCCTTCTTCAACAAACAATGGATAAGAAGAAACCTCTTACATTATGTATAGACTACGGATGAGGATGGGACCTGACTTAGGCGAAGATAAAAGGAATTTTCAAGCTTCTTTTGTAACTGGACTTAAAAGACCTCAGCCTAAATCCGACCAAGATCCTTGTAACTTCTCATTTTCTTATTTTACCTTAACTTTTAGGTCATAGGCATTTTCTTTGTCTGGTTAAGTTATTATTTTTTATAAAAAAATTGCTAAACGGGCAAAATCGATAACTGGTAATTCCATGTATTGCCTCTAACAACAATCTGTTCCGCTTGCCAAAACTCTGATGGGATCACTATAATACACTTTCTCTTTTCGTTCAAGAAAGGTTGTGGGGAGGGTTATTGCTTCTAAAAACGTTGATAACTGTCTTTGTTTGGCCATTATATGTTTTCATGGCTCAATCAGAATTCTTCATTTTAAGATCTGTTCAACAATAAGTGGTCACAATCCAACGTATTAAACCAATCAATTCAACAAAAAAGTTGTTTTTTTTATCAAAACGAACAAATGTTCTATTTTCGAAACCTAACCTACATGATAAATTATGTAAAGTTTCAACAAATTCAGTACATAAACGGCCAAGTAATATAAAATATATAACGACTAAACCCATTTGTGGGACACCCTGTGTCTATTGCATGCTACTGCCAATAGATAAAATAAAGGGAACAGTGAAAATGAAACTAGAGCGTTCTGCAGAGTAAATCTAAATGACCTTGAGTTGTGCACAGTGCGTGATTCATTCACGTTTGCTAAGTGTGTGTTGTGAATGCATGGACCAAAGCCTGGACTGCTGATGGAGTGCTAACGTCAATAGAGCAAAGAAAGTATTGTTCTGGAACGAAAAGAGAAAGTGTATTATATAGCTAGTAATCCCATCAGTGTCAGCAAGTGGAACAGATCGTTGATAGAGGCAATACATTAAATTACCGGATATTGATTTTTCCCTTAACAAATTGTTTAACAAAAATTAATAATTTAACGAGACATATCAAATGTCTATAACCTAAAACTTAAGGTAAAATAAAGTAAATAAGAAAGTACAAGGATCTTGGTTGGATTTAGACTGAGATAGTTTAAATCCAGTTACAAAAGAAGCTTGAAAATTCCTTTTAGCTTCACCTAAGTCAGGTCCAATCCATAGTCTATACATAATATAAGAGGTTTCTTCTTGTCCATTGTTTGTTGAAGAAGGTAAAGATATAGGTTTAAAAGCATATGTGAACACTGAAAGGGAAGATCATGCATTTTTAATAAATACACTCAGACAAGGCATGAAGAAAACACAGGAAATACATCATATAAAGAAATATCGAGGATTGTAAATATTTGAATTTCTTTTTTTGTTCTGTACTGTTTCTCCTTACACATTATAAATGGTACTTTCACTTTTTATCATATTTTTAACTGGTAAATTTTAATTTATTAGCGTCATTTGTACAATGGTCTATCAAGGAATTAAATTTATTTTCCGTTAGATTATTAAATAGTACTAAAAATAATTAAACTTTTTATCCTAACTATGCATGTCTGTGTGTTATAATTGTGCTTACCAATAATATACAAATAAAATATGAATGATATGGATCTATAGTACCAGTATCAAGCATTTGGTAATAAAAAAACTATTGTGTACATTTTAATATGGTACATAATTACTATACATTATTATAATAAATTAATTTTTTTCTCTCTTTAGGGCATGCCATTTTGCAATAATGTGAAGAAAAATATTTGCATACAAAATTAAACTAAATAAACGGTATCAGCAAAACTGACTCGTACTTTCTCCCATTAGCTTGTCAAAAACCATGGGTAGTGGTGAGAGCAACAATAAGATTTTATAGGTAAAATAAAAAAAAAATTGCAATAACCTTTTAATTGTAATATTCTCGGCAATGGAGGTTGTACAATTTTCTTTAGAACTATTAAAAGGGCCATAAACAAACTAAATTGTTATCACAATTATTTTACCCGTTTTTGTGAAACTCTGATTCGTCCACTATTTTATGGGTTTTAGAGAAAATCACCATTAAAAATAAAGATTTCAAAAAAATCTTTAGACCCAGGATTAGTACTTACAGTTTATTCTTAAACACCTCACTCTTGCTATGTCAAATGATATTTTGAATGCCTTAGGGTTCCTATCTTGAAACATTTCAACCATTGTCTAATCAATTTTTTTCTTTTACATTTCTTTTTTTTAGATTTTATTCTTGCTAACCAAGAAGAATTGGAGATCTTAAATAATGTCAACCATTTCCTAGTTTTGTTCCTTTTTCTTTATTACCTCAAGATTTCTTTGTTGAATGATTTTAACTATTGTGTCATCTCGTTTCTTACACATTTCTTCCTCTAAGTCCTTACTTTTGCTACCCTATGTGGAAAGATTTTAACCATTGTCTAATCTAGTTTCTTTTCCCACAGACACATATCTTTCCCTGGAGCCTGGAGGAGAGCAGGTGTTCCGGGGCTTGTTCCGGGTGATCCAGGGGGACAGTTACATCCCCCCGCTGGCTGACCCCTCCACCCCGGAGTTCAAGAGAGCAGCAAGAGAGTACAGAGAGGGGTTGAACCTGGTCTACAGGAGGAGTCACTTTAGATATCCTTACTTGAAGAGTGAAGTCCTCGCCTTTGACGGGTCAGTATAGTTCCACCTGAAATGAAAAGTATAGTTAGATTTTTGTGTACTCAATACTAATGGAGTTTTTCGTATTCCAAAGGTTATGAGCAAGGTCCAATCATGTTTTCATATGAATGTATCATTTATCTTTGAATTAGTATTTTTTTATGGAGAATTTGGAGAACAGTGGAAACTAGCTAATAATGTTGTGCTTTTCTAGGTCAAAGTAATTTGTCATAAATTTGAATACTTTTTGAGGTTACAAATAAACAATCAGTAAAATTAAATGGTCGAACATGTCTATCTAGTCTAATATTGACCAAATGAGTTTTATAACCAAGTTGTCCATAAATTACTAAGATATCTGATAAAGGGGTTTGGATCAGCATTCCTGATGGTTTCCCCAAAATCTTTGACTTTTGTCTTATCTTACACAATATTTATGATGTGAAAGGCTTTGACACCACAATACCTGAAATCACGAGACAAGATTTAGAAAAATTACATCTTGTACTATGCCACCTTGGTGCGGAGTTGACTTAAGTTTTGAGTGTTTAATGAACAAAATATAAGTTATCATAATGTATCTTTCTTTTTTTGTTTTTTACCAACATATCATATAGTTCTACAGTCATTCCATTTTAAAGCTCAATGATCAAGGACCGATGAGTCCAGTTTCAAACTAACTAAAAACCATGTAGAAAGTGAAAATTTCACAATTTCATTCTGTATGGTAAAAATATTGAATCACAGGATGGTGTATTTTATCCATAGTTTAAGCACTAAAAACCTTTGAAAACTTACACTACTGACTATTTATATTGATTTTCAGGGAAGACAATTCTGATCTCATAGTTCATTTCAACTTGTATTTCGACCCACGGAGGTACGAGATACCTGCAGAGGAGCTGAAGAACATCTTGGCGAGGCACAGTCAGAGTGTGTACCTTAACAACAGAACGTTGGACCTGAGCAGCATACACATATATGAGACCAGTCCAGGGGGACCTAGCAGTCAGAGTCCTAGCACACAGGTACAGCACACACTATTGGTCGTAAACACTTCCTACTAAATAATTAGTAGACTGGTGTAGGTGTAAATTGTCCAGTGCGGTGACGCTCACTGTTGTCGTCGAAAAATACGAGTTACTTATCAAAATATAAGTTCTTCGGAAAAACCAGAGTGGGAATGCCATTCCCACGTGTTCCTCTTCCACTACACCACTGTTAGTAGAAGATATATGAGACAATTGAAACTTGATTAGACAATTTAGAGTTAGAGTTCATCTTATTACGTTTAGGTGAGTGTGGACAAATCTTCAAGAAGAAACAAATAGAGAGGAAATCTGAACAATCTATTCTTTGTTTTATTATAATCCGTTCACAAAATGTAGGCGGATTTAGGGGAAGTTCCTCCACAATTTTTTTCTCTCAATGTATTTTGCAGCTGATTGAGGTTTTTGGCAAACCTCAGCTGTTGAGCTGTTGTTTAAAAAGATAGGATTTATTGTTCAAGTAAAGGAGATTTTTCCCTATAAAACGGCCTAAATTTTGTAAACGGAGTATAATTCAGTGAACCAAAACGTTATTATGTGACCAACTGTTCTGATGATTCTGTTGACACCAGGATATTTTAATAAACAGTAGCAAGATTTTTTTTTATTTTTATGTCCCACCTTCACATTCTAGGACGCTAGGTTTTAGCCCAAAACTGTTTTACACATTAAATTAGGCTAGTCCTAGAGGGTCTTGGCGTTATCACAAAGATAAAATCCATTGGTGATTGTTGGGATTTGAATCCCGGACCTCGTGCACTGAAGCCTCAAGCTCTACCACTTAGCTCTACCAGTAGCAAGATACTAAAACAGTATAATAAGTGTGTATTTTAGTCTGGAAAATCAACTGAAATCACCAACACTGACCAACTGGCTTATGGTATCAAGACTAAGACCATTCTATATTATAGATAAATATCTGCACTGGAACTAAAAACATTGACACTGTCAATTTCTCCAGGAAATCTTAATCAAGAACTTCTTATTCCTGACAAAATAGAAGAGTTTCTACCATTCCCTGATGGTCATAGACAATAGACAATAGACAATATTTCTTTATTTACACAATTCATAGAGAATAGTAATGCGTCAACAAATTTTTGATGGTTAACTTAAAACTATTTACAACATTGTACGGTTGAGGGGAAGATCCACTGGTGCTTTTTTTTCAGGAATTCAGCTTCTGTGTAGAATGGTCTCTCCTGTAGCCATGATGTCAATTTTTTCTTGAAGTGTGACAGTGGTAGTGTCTTGAGCTGCTCAGGTAGATGATAGATGAAGCTATTACCGTAGTTTAACATACTAAGACCATCGATCTCTATTATTATTACAATAGAGATCGATGACTAAGACTAGTATCCAATATTCAATGGTAAGACCTATTTACTTTTTTTATTTTGTGTTCCTAAGGACCAAAACAGTATTTATTTACATTCTATCGATGTAAAGCCCTATAGGTTTTCGTCTCTAATTCCTGATCACAATGCAATGTCTAGGTGACGACACAGCCCCCGCCAACAACCACTCCTGCCCCCCGCACCTGTTCCCCCCGTCAGCTGCCGTACTGTGCGGGGGTGACCAACAACATCACCACCTACCCCAACCTTGTGGGACATCAGAGCCTACAAGAGGTGATGGACGATGTCATAGCCTTCAGGTCAGAGACAAAACTCTTCTTTCACTCACTAATTACAAATTTTCGCAATTGTTTTGCCTTGAAATTGATGCCAAGATTTGCTCTTGTAAGATATGTCAGTGTCTTGACTGTGAAAGAAGTACTAACAATCAAGGGCAAATTATTGAACTACGGTACATCGACAATTCAATAGCAATAGTTTAACTTTCCATCAATAAAACATTCTTTAGTTATTAACAAATAACAAATAATGAAAATTATTATTTTCAACTTACTGTAAAGTATGATGACAAAAAGCAACTTACAGACAGAGTTGGCAGTATACTTAATTTGACTTTTATGTGTATTACTTTAAAAATTATGAAAATATTCTAAATTCTATGCTTAATGGAAATATTGCTTCACTTAAGTGCTTCTTTATGAAAAAGCTAGAGAAAATGTTATATTCCAAATAAAGCTTTAGGAACAGCTTCATCCTGATCCTAAAACCTTTACACCCTTGAAAAAGTGCTTCATTATGGGGAAAAATTAAATATCATGCTTGATTTATAAAAAAAAACTTGAAAAAGTGACTGATTCTAAAAATATGCTTAGTATAGTGGTACTAACTGAGATGCAGTTTCAAGAAAATCTTGAATAAATTTACTGTATTTTCCTTATGAAATTTCACTTATTTGCAGAGTAAAAATAGAACCATTCAATAACATTTTTTTTTTTTTTCGGAAATGCAAATGCTGGTCAAAACTATTATTTACAAAACATTTTTTTTCTTTGCACTAGCTTCTCGTTGCAATATCAAAGTACATATGGAAACTTTCATCTCCATGAGGCATGATTCACCTTTCTCCAATCTCTTCTGCCAGTATTGCACATAAGCACATTCCCACATCACGTGAAATGCCACTTCCATCATACTGCAATTGTGCAATCTATGTGCAAGCACTACATTTTACATAGCATTAGCAATTTTACGGTTATATGCCGTCAGACAGTTGATTTGATTAATCTATTACGTATTAATGTTGTTTCTCTGTACTACTTTTATATACTTCTTCGTTCATGTACGAAGAAAGTATTTAATTTTTTCAAAATTTTTAGTTTGTAGGAAGTAAGGCTTCCACTGTGGTCGCAATCACTAACATAGCAACTAGTGTATCTCCTAGTATTCCAACGCGGTCGTACCCAGAAGATCTAGTACTTAGTCTTATTTTTAGTTTGGGTTATTGTTAAGGCTCATAGCTGAATATTAATGTATCCAAACAAAGATTGTAGCAAGCACAATGATGCTTCTACCATCGTAGCTAGTATTGATAGCAAACAAAATCATGACAGCAAGTTGCAACTTGACCAATAACGTTCACCATAGGGATAGCGTTTATAAACAATTTGAATTATCATTATTATCATCAATTTAGATGGGGCAAGACCTTAGTGTATATTTCAACACAAATATGAGTGGATGATGAGTTTAAATTATTCCTAGCATAACATGTTGTCCTGCGTGTTTTCCCTGTTGACAAATAACAATGAAAATAGACATGAGGGGACTCAGGGTCCCAGCACGTCAACCGAAGCTTGTTGTGCATAAAAAACTAGACATATGTAAATACAATAGTCTATCTATGAATTGTCAATTTATTGATGTTAATAAATTAATGTAATTGTTGAAAGATTTCACTCCCCCAAATTCTTGGTATCACCGTAAAATTGCTATATTCATTCTGAATGTGTTCTATACCGCTAATTTTAGTCAAAGATCAAACAACATCAGAGTACCACCTTTTCTTTAGAAATTTACTGATATTTAAATAAATTATTTTTTCTCCAGAGAGCTGGTGGATGCTGAGTGCTACAGACTTGCGTACCAGTTTGTCTGTCATGTTCTACAACCTCCCTGTCTACCTGCTGAAGAGAGAGGAAGACCAGCAGCAATGGTGGGTAGTGGGTGTCACTGGAAATTCAGATATAAGAGAGTTGTTTTTTAGGTAAGGGTCGTTTTTGCGTATAGCTCTGTGCATCATGTGTACACTGCAACAAGGCTTCTTACTGCTTACTAGCATCATTTGTGAACAGAATGGGTCCATTTGAAGCTCTGTAGCTGACATGTAGACTTTGTACGTTCTAAGCAGCCAAATTGTGGTGTATATGTATGTTATCAAAGATTACACATGCTACGCAAAAATTTTGTGTGGCATGTGTAATCTTTGATGTTATCTACGGAACTTTACACAAAAACAGACCTTACTTAAAAACAACCCTCTTAATTAAGATCTTCAGCTGATATTTTATACTGTAACTTAAAATATACAATAACATGAATCATATACAGTATTATCTAGCATTCAAACTGTCTTCATTTAAGGGTTGGTCTTTGTTCATATTATTTATAGTCTTAATAAAACATTTTCAGGAAGGCTGATTTGTGCATTAAGAAGTTAGCAGGAACACTGCATCAATAGATTTCTGTTGTTTTAATTATGTACTTCCTAAAATGCAAATTGACTGATAAAAAAAAATTGACTGATGAAAAATTGTTCTAACAGTATTCTATCAAAAGTTTATATTTTGTAAAAATAAAATGAATTCTGAATATGTTATCAAACCTACACCTTTTAATTTGAATACTGCAAGTTCTCAACTTTATATAAATCTGAATTTTCTTTTAGTTTGTTCTTCGGGTCAGGTTATATTGCAAGAGTGCATAGAAGAGGACTCAATGATTTTATCTTACTGTATTTTACAATCAATTTACAGTGTGCTTTTGTTTCTTGATTATAACATGAAACAAACATGACCATCCACCTCATAATAAATTGTTTTATTTGCTTATAATAATTTGGTTGGGTTGGGAAAAAAACAAAAACAAAGTATTAATCATCAAAACAGACCCTACATACATACCTAGAAGAAACAAACCTAAATATTATATTCAGCAGATCGTAGAATCTAAGGTTATTCTGATGTTGACAGATCCGGCCCTGTCGAGACTTCTGCCTAGACTTCTGGTCGGGCTGCGGACAGCGACTTCCTCTCAGGTTCCAGGATGCTCTTGACTGCTCCAAGTTTCCTTCCTTCAGCACTGTCGGAGAGATGTGTATTAGCAAACCTGGTAGGTGCAGACAATTTGTATTAATTAAAAGTGGTAATAACTAATAACCATATGTCTTGGCAAACGTAGAAATGGATATCAATTTCTAACAATGTCTCCAATTTATTTTTAACATACTTTGATGCTGCACAATTTTTTTCTGTAACTAATTATTACTCCTGGTATTCTACACTTTTCATCCCTTTCAGTCCAATCATAGGGCTCAATTATCTTAACAAGTTCCAAAATGAAATTTTACATTTAATTCACTTTGGTTTTTTTACATTACAAATTTATAAGTAAGTATGGTAAAAGATTGTGTCAGTTGGGATAGTGTATTGTGTTGGGAGTGATATCGGAAAAGGTCTCAACCACCACTAGAAAATTGTATTAAATTAATCCAACAGCAATTAGTTGTTGAGATGACTGTACAGAATAACAAAAGAGACAATGGTGTAGGAAGGGTTTCTGTGCAAATTCACATTTCATTTGCCACTCTAATTGACATGATCTACAATTAAACTATCTTGAAGAATAGGAAAAAGCTATACTATATTGAAAATTAACTGGCAGGTTGCAGAGAAAGTTTGGAGTTGAGGGAATTATCAGGACGACTGTGTGACGGTTGGCCAGACTGTGCAGATCTGTCCGATGAGTTGTTGTGTCCGTACTGTAGACCTGGTCACATACATTGTCCTGGCAGTGCTACTTGTATACCTGCCTACAAGAGATGCAATGGTCAACCCGACTGTCCCGACCACAGCGATGAAAAAGCTTGCTGTAAGTTTGTATTACAATACTATCTTTTGTCCATTTATGTGGATCAGCTGTATTCATTGTTGCGCACAAAGAGAACATAGCTCTTAGCATGCTCAGAACTCTCAAAACTTTATATAATCACACAATAGTGGTACATAATAGAGCTCTTTTTATCCTGCGTTAGTGATAGGGATTTTATATGACAGTTTACCTAAATAATTTAGAGAGTACATTGGTTTAACACTTTCCCTACTGCAATAGTACAAAATTTTTCATTCATATGGACCATCGACGCACATATGCGACGGCCGGTTTCTACCCATAGACTGCCATCGCATATTTGCGTCAGTGTCCAAATGTTATTAAAAAGATTATATCATTGAAATGGTCAATTTGAAGGCCCAGAATTCTCTGCACTGATCTAGGGGATGTCTGTTGCTTATGTGTGTCACTTGGTCTGTGGATATGATGATTAGTGACGTCATATGATAGTTGGTAAAACAGTTTTTTACTTTGCTGCATCACTGGCCCGTGGTCTGCCTGTACTGTGAACCAAGGGACACCCAGTCTAGATGCGTAATATTAAAATGTATAAAATCTCGGTCGGGGGCAATGACTACAGCGTCGCATATATGTGGCGACCGGTAGCGAACGTTTAAAAAAAATTATATAACTTTTGAACACAAAAATAACTTAATTAACTTTGGTAAACAAATTACACAAAATACAACTTGTTGAAAAATGTTTTAACAACTTTTTCTAAACTATTGAGCCTTAATTTATATAGAAGGAAATATTTGTATGCTTTTTAGGACTTCAAAAACATCTTTCTATATCTTTTATGTAATCATTTAGTTAACTTTACTGAACCCTCCAAATCCTCATTCCTGACAAAATGATTTGTGGTTGTACAGTGGCAGTGTCCCCAAGTATCGCTGAGATGCCAGCTTTACGAAGTGCTCACCCTGGCCCTTCAGTAGCATCTGGTCACGTAGTCTTCAATGAGAAAGGCTCTCTAGGCAAGCTGTGTGTAGACAACCTCAACCATTCTCTTGCTGGGCTCAACCAGACAGACGTCTTACTCAATGTGGCTACTTCGCTCTGTAGAACTCTTCTGTTCCAGTGAGTGTACTTGTTCACTACCATGCAACACTGAAACATTAAGAAATAGCACTATGAAACAATGATGATGATGATGAATTATGAAACAATGAATATAGTCAGAAACCAAGCTATTCTGATAATTGTACTTCTTTCTACACCCACTCAATATTTGTATTTAAATCATCGACCCAAATGTGTCTTTAGTACATGGTAAATTTCGCTAAATAAATTGTGAAATAAGTTGTGGATTAATTTACTTCTGGACATCACAGTTGATACTTGTATCATCATCACATTATAGCCACTGTCAAGAGCACACATTTTTAGTGTGACCAACGTCAATAATCTCACTCTCCAAATCTCACTTTGATTGGGGACTGGCAACTTCCCCACTTAGTTAACATACAATGTAGTTAAGTATGCTTAAATTAAGTGCAGGTGGTAAGTAAAGCGGTGTCTGCACGAAGACAGCTGGCAGACAGGTTACCTGCTTCAGGTAACTTTAAATACACTAGGACGCAGGTAACCTGCCCCGTAGCCTACCTACCTACTGTACTAGACTCGTGTAAACACGGCGTTACATCCAGCAACTTGCCTTCCCTACTTTCTCTGTCTATAGAAGCAGGGCCGGATCTACAAAATATGGGCCCCCCTGCAAAAATCTTCCAAGGGCCCCTAGAGCTGGCATCAATAGCAGGGAGGCCTTATTTGCGAGAGGGGGGGGGGGAATGTTTAAAATATAGCTAGCTGGAACTGAATTTTAACGCTATTTTAAAGATTAAATATTGATCCTGTTTGTAAAAAAACGTTTTCGTTAAAATGCGTAATTTTGTAAATTTTTTAACTAAAAAAAACAGCAAACTTCAAATAAAGCTTTTTTATTCTTATGTCAATAGGATTTCTTATTCTTTCAAATAGCTTTACAAATTATAAAATACATATTGTACAAAAAAAGTAAAAGGTTTTACATAAAGAATTTCAAGCATAAATAATAATGTAAAATAATAAACAAACGACTCAATTTAAACTTAGTTTCTTTTTACACTATATTTTCAAGATAAGATAGGCCTACATACAAATCATGGTTCCAGAGGGTGGGGCAGACGGGCCAAAGCCCCAGGGGCCCTGGGCTCTGAAGGGGGTCCGGCCTGGTCAAATGTGAAATCTTTTCTGTACATGTAATCTGCTAAAATCTTTGATTTTAGCATGGTTTTTCAGTTCACATATTAATTTTTAGAGGAATAAAGTTGCAACTATGAGCAAGAGAACTAATCAAACTATCATGCGTTTTAGATATATTGTTAAATGTTTAACAAAACGGCACAGAGGCGGCTAGACACTAAATCGTGAAAATAGGGGGCCCGAGATCGCTCAGCCCAGATGCCCGTGACAGCTCTCGCCGGCCCTGAGGTCGTTAGATAACGCTACAGAGGTTATTATTAGTCCCGCCTGTACTACTACCTAGGAGGATTAAACATTTTTAAACATATGTTTAATCCTCCTAGACTACTACAGACTTATTGCTCAGCTCAACTGATAGTTGACTAAGTTGACACTACGTCCACGTCGATCGAACTGTAGTGGATCTGTGAAGAGCTGACTGGACTGAGCTGAGCATACAGACTGGACTGACTGAAAGTGACAGTAAACCACAGATTAAACTGTCTACGGCGAGGTCCCGAGTTGTTGACGAGTAAAATCAGTAGGTCTAAATTTACTCAATAATTGTAACTTTAGCTTTGATATTGACAATATTTGTCTGTCAAAACTAAACTTACCGTCCTATTCAATTATGTTTATATGCATTAAAATAATTTTAAATCATAGAGCTCTTTGGGCCCCCTAAGGGCTTGGGCCCCCCTGCATTGCGGGGTTTCGCGGTTCCTAGATCCGGCCCTGTATAGAAGCTGCTTTGGCCAACAATCCAGGGGACTGATTAAAAACAGGAGTCCAAAACTATCTATCAGCTAATAAGCCTTTCAGTGGACAAGTCTTCTCCTGAACAAACTATACTCTCCTGAACTCATGAACAAAAATACCACTAGACCTCACACCCTATTTAGTTCTAGGCTTTGACAATCTGTGCTAAAGCTATATACTTTTTGTGATTCCTTTGTGAAAACATAAAAGTGTCTTATTCTTTGTTCAGCTGATGTTACTACTTTGTTTGATGTTTTGCAGGAGCGTAGAAGAGTTCCACTTGGAGACAGACACGGAGGCGGGTGTCAGGAACTATGTGCAGATGGAGAATCCGCTAGCAGAACAGATCACCTTCGTACAGGTTCCCTGTCCTGGTAGATCAGTCCTCCACCTCACATGCAAGGATGCCGGTGAGTTCACAACTGTACAAAGACAAAACAAATCAATGAGATAGACATGTAAAACATGTAGTTCAACAAGGATAAATTACACTTTATCTTTCAAAATTTGTTGAATCAGTGAATTTTTTTGGCAATTTATTTTCTTAATTTTAAATGTTCCAGAAGAAAGGTTTTGGAAATTTTTCAGCGTATTAGTTATATGATTTTGTTGTCAAAGATATAGTTTGAGCTAAATTTTACATATTTCTTCATAAAGGTGTCAGTAAATAATTATAAGGACCCTTTTATAAGAGAAATAATTTGTTGATATTAGGAAAAGAGTATAGAGGGCTAGGTAGCTTACGGGGTTTACAGTGGTAGTTTTTTTTTTCTTTTTTTTTTTTCGATAGAACGATAGAGGGAAGGTAGAATAAAAGAGTAAAGTCTAAGCTGTCCAATCTTGCTAAACAACACATCAAATTTACACTTTACAAAACAAATTAGAATATTTCACTGTCACTGGCGGCATTTTCAATCAAGGAAGGTTCGAGTTGCAGGAGGACATTTTAATTTCTTAGTTTTTCTGGGACAATTTTCAATTTTTCCCCTCCTCGACTCAAACCTTTCTGGGTTAAATATGCGTTCAGTGACAGTGAAATATTATTTTTTTTCATTCTTTCTTTTGTATAGAATAGAATAGAATAGAGTTATTGTATAGTATAGTGTAAAGTTATGTTTCTGTGCCATTCAGATGAACCTGCTATCCTCATAAAAATCCTTAAAACCTTTCTTTCTAGTTACATCTTTAACCTCAATATATATAACTGTTTTCTTGCTGTCTAGAGTGTGGTATCCAACCAGCTCACAGAACCACAGGTGTGGAAGGTCTTGGCAAGATGGCTGCCCTAGGAGACTGGCCATGGCATGCAGCCCTGATCAAAGATGGTGTCCATGTATGTGATGCTACTATGGTCCATCCCCAGTGGCTTCTAACCAGTGCATCCTGCTTCCAAGGGTATGAGATAGCTTCTTTGCATCTTGTATAGTACGTTAGCCTCCTTTAATACAAGGCCGAGGTGGTGAGACATAAGTGTGGTAACACCACTGTCCCGACAAACCGAAACCACTGTTGCACTAATTTAGAATGGAAAAAAACAATGTTTATGTTTACATATTTGTTGATACTGTTATTACCATGGTATTAGCCAATTAGGCATGCCAGTGTGACGTTGCTAAAGAAACGCCGGGGCCTTGTCTTAGAGGAGGCTTTGATCTAGGTTACTGTATGCGTAATTATTAGTGATCATTAGATGAATTAAAACTTCATAGCGATACTTTGCTTACATTTTCCCAGGTTATCATGTCCAAGCTGAGTTATACAATGAGCGAAATCATCAGTAAATAATACTTTAGGGCAAAAACTTGAAGTTTGATGGGTTTACCAATTGGACAACTCAATTACTTGAAATGTAGGAATGTAGGAAGATCTTTTTCTCCTAAACTAAACCTTTTACAATGCTAGTTCCTCTTATATGGAAAAGTAACCTTTTGTGGTTAACGTGACTTTGATATGAGAGAGGAGCTCAATCCCCAAACAATCCACAAAATGTTAGAATATTTTAGATTACTCACTCTTAAAAGCGTTTGGTTTTTGTAAAAACTGACCCTGAAAAAGATAGTAATAAAAAAAATCTGACTATTTTAATGCTCTTAACTTCTCCTAAAACATAGGACCTAGACTGTCCCTTCTTCTTCTTCTAGCTCTAGGAAAATAATAGTGTTAAATACAACACACTTATACCACAAATACAAACAACATGACTATGATATTGACATAAGGTCAAATCAAAATCAAAACACAACTTAGAGGATGTTTATGTCTAGGCTCCCTAGTGGAAGAGATCAATATATATCAATACAAAAATTGTATATTGATACTTATTGATACGTATGTGTATTTGGGCCAATACACATCAATACACATCAATACATATCAATACAAGTAAATAGGATCCGAGTCATTAGCTTATTTGAAAATAATTTGTAGCTTGTTAAAAAACCATTTTTAATTTGTTTCAAAACATTAAATAATATCAACTATGCACTAAAAATAAAATACAAATTAAAAAGTAAAAAAATTCTTGGCAAAAAGTTTAGTGGGTTCCCGAAATTTGAACCGGGGACTCCAGCATGGAAGCCGGGTGTCTTAGCCATTACACCACGGACGATACACGTTGGACTGAGTAATGATAGCCATTTTGAATGCGAGAAGCTGTGTTAGGCCTCATAATTAACTTGAAAAAGATTTTCAATGGCATTTGTGTCATTTCAAGCATGTACCTATATGCTTTAACATGTTTCAAAACTGTTTTATTACCAGTTCAAACTGTTTTCTTGTTACTTGGGTGATATGAATAGTGTCAATACAATTTATTTTTATTGATTTCTAGAAATAAGGAATTCAATAATGAATTTGTGAGGCATTTTTATCCCTAACGATAACCCAATAAGCAAAAAAATTGTTTAAGGTTGTCGAAAGCTGTATTACAATAATTGTTGTATAACAATTTTAAAACATTTTGATATAAACTTCATATTACAACAATTTTGATATAAGATTGAAACAATTTTAAAATTGTTTAACAATAAGTTTTTTGGAGTTGAAAAAAATAAGTTTCAATACGAGCTGTAACTGTTTTACAACAATTTTAAAATTGTTTTACAACCACTTTTTTTAAGTTTAAGAAAATCAGTTTTAATACAAGTTGTAAACTGTTTTACAACCATTTTAATGTTTAGCAATCAGTTTTTGGCAGTTTAAAAAATAATTTTTAATACAAGTTGTAACTGTTTTACAACAATTTTAATGTTTAGCAATCAGTTTTTGGCAGTTTAAAAAATAAGTTTTAATACAAGTTGTAACTGTTTTACAACAATTTTAAAAATTATATATTTTTAAATTACCTATATTGAGTTTTAGGTACCTCAGCTAACGCCTATGACCTAGAACTAGAGTTTTTCCTTTTTTCAAAAAATAACATTTTTATTACTGTTTATTTCACAAAGTTTACATTGGTATTTTGTATAATCCATAATGTTTATATGTGATACATTTTAGAGATATTTTGCATTTTATCTATCCGTATTGATGTCTATTGATTTATATTTACATCTAACATATTTAAAAAAATATTCTCTATTGATATCAATGAACGATTTGTTTGCTCAAATGATCTATATTGATATATTTTATGTTTATAGATGTCTAGTGATATGTATTGACTAAGTTTTCAGTGATGTCTATTTGTTTGTATTTACTTGTAATGATATCCACGAACATCTATTGATATCACTAAGCATCTAGTGATATCAATAGATTTTTTCTATTGATTTCTATTGATGTCTTCCACTAGGGCTCTCTTACCGAAACTATCAAACCTGTCCGCCACTGCAACCCATGTTGGTACAGGTTTAACCATACTTTATGTATGTCACAGTAATTATGAGACTTTCTAACTTAAACTCTAGTAACTAAGTTAATTTGTGTTACAAAACTAGAACAACCCGAGAAACAATTGTTACTTTCATACAACCTTTCCTGTATGGTGTGGTTTGCTTGATGTGAAATAGTCCCTCTCGTAATGTAAAAATATAACATGTGTGTATTGTATCAACAGGCAACAGAAGGCGGAGTGGGTGGCGAGGTTCGGAAGTGTCCGGCTCACATCCACAACTCCGTGGCAGCAAGAGAGACACATCGTGGGGATGACAAAGTCACCAGTGAGTATGTTGGGCGTTAGTACATCACAATCAGACGTTTGATTTAAGAGCAGACCTTTGGTTCCTAGAGATGAAACAAAAAGAGAAGCTTTTAGTTGAGAAGAGTAGGCTGCGTTCAGGACCAGAGGCCGAAGAGGTTTTGGGTTTTGTTAGGGGCCCAAGGAAGGGAAAATTTTCTCTGCAAGGAGGCGAGGAGGGGCGCAACCATCTCTTGGGCCCATAGCGTGTCACATACAAACCACGGGCCTGGCTCTGTTGGTTAACTCTATTTTAGTCAAAACCATCGACTACAGGTAAATGCTGCCAGTGGATTCTCAGTTTGTAATAATCTAGGGACTTTTAAAATATATGTTTCATCCTATTGTTTAAGAAAATCCTTCAGAGTTGATTAGACAACGTGAAATCACTCTACATTTATTATATGGACGAAGTTATTGTTAGCTTATATTATTAACTTAAAGTTTACTTTATCTGACTTAGGTAAATGACAAATTTATAAGGGTGTTTAATCTATCCTTATCTATTTAGCTGATATTAAAATTGTTTTAAGTTAAATATATTTGCTGCTCATATTTTTGTCCGTGTTACTTTGTTTATAGTTGAGCATTCAACATTATTTGGTAACCATTCACCTTCCAATTTCACCACCTTTGTCAGTTACCCAATGTGGGTATTTATATCTTAGAGAGTGAAATGGGGAATGACAGCCAATTATCGTGTAGTTTTGGTGAAGAATATCAGACTGAGAATCATATAGTTGCTTAGGAATTGTCCTTTTAACCTATTTCCTGGTATTAACAGTAAGAGGAAGGATGGACTTCTATGGCTTAGTGAATTTGATTTAGCTGTATGAAAGGATCCTAGGGATCTTCATTTTATTTCTCTTCTTAAGGAAAGTGGTTTGCATGATATGGATGTAATTGTGCTCCCTCCTGCTTACTGTGCAGGGGATTTTTCTCATTTTTGCACCTCAAACAAACCTAAAACCTCATGCGCCTCGGGCCTACCAAAGCCCTATTAAAGCTGCCCTGCTCTTTTCATTTGAGTTGTTAATATAAAACAACACAGGTAAATTTTACTCAATCTATCTTTTTGGCTTACTAAAGAGACAATATGAAAGAGTTTTTTGAGGAAGCCATTTGTTTTCTTTAATGTAACACTACACTGCTGTTATAAGCTAGTAATTTTTTATAATAAATACAAACTTGTTCAACATCTAGGTGGAGGGCAGCACCATGGTCCTTGTGAAGCTGGACTCTCCGCTACAAGTGTCTGACTTTGTTCGACCAATCTGTCTGCCTCGTCTTGGAGCACAGCCCGTGTACACCAGCTGTCACACGCTGGGTTGGACAAGAAATAGTACGTGCCTTAAAACAATCTATCATAAGCCGACAGAACTTTATGTCTAAAAAAAGTACCTGACTGTCGATGTTAAAATATTTTTGAAGTTCTGAAATTACTCCAGCAACATTTCTGCTTACACTTCTAATTCTAGACTCAATAGATGTCATTGTTGGGATATCAATTTACGATCTAAAAATATGTTTAAGTTAGATCTAAAAAAGTAGTGATGGACTGTGCCAGAAAGGCAGAGGACTCTTTATACCAGAGAATAATTTATGTATTCAGGACAAAACAGGCCTAAACAAAAATATAAGTTAGTCTCTCGTTGCATGGCTGAGGCTGGTTCTTCTATAATTACAAAGTGGTCCATACAATAGTTTGATAAGAAAGATTGAAATCCTTTTGAAACATACTCTAGATTGTGATTCAAAAGTTTAATTCAAGTGTATTACTTGAGAAAGTCCCAGAGACTTCCCTACATCCAAATCTAGTTCTCATCTGTCAGGGACCATAGTTTGCCTGAAGAATGCCTGGGGTTTATTTTCCCGGTTTTATTTCCCCAGGCTGCCCTTGGTAATAATACCCTTTAAATAAGCCAAAATTAGCATAATTTCTTAATACCGCAAAGAGCAATTCTTATCTGACAGAGGAATGATAAAATAACATCCAAAGCCAGTATTTACATCGCTCTTGAAGCTAGGCGCCCAACGGGTGGCGCGACACGGCGTGGAAAAAAATTCTCCTCAAATACGGCAGTGAGAACTCGGTTGAGAAGTTCTTCTTGTGTAGCCGCACCTCTGTTGAGTTACCTGGTGGGTGCGGGGTAGAGGCCCGGAAACGGCGTCTGCCCTTCGTCTGCCGCTCATTCGGGTGCTTTTGGAAAGTATTGTGAGCCCTTCGGGCGTGTTCAGTTCCGGATCGAAGGGCACTGTGCATCCCCTCCACAAGAATAATTCACCGCGCAGCCCCGCACTTCCGCTAGGGTTGCTTGGTGGGCACAGCCCCTAGAGAAGCGGACGGAATTTTTTCTCCACGTCGCACCGCGTCATCCGCTAGGTTTCCCGGTGGGCCCGTAGCTTAATAGTTTACAAAGACCTCAATATATGACGTGTGATTATGTTGTAGGGGAGGTGCTTCAGAGGGTGGAGCTACTTGAGAGCAATATGGACCAATGTGCCAACATTAGCATCATGTCTGTGAATGCTCTATGTGCCAACAGTGTGTACTCCATGGAAGACTGCAGTGTAAGTCTAAGTTTCTTACTAACAGGATTTTTTTTTATTTCTTCTTGCGCCTCTAACAAACCTAAAACCCCTTGTGCACCTGGGCGCTTTGTAATAACAGCCCTTATGGTTATTATGGTCCTACAGTTATAATTTCTCTAAGTGGGTTTAGGTTAAGGTCTTACTAATTATCTTATGAGTCATGTATATGGGTTCAATTGTCATTATCAATTAAGTTCCAACATATCCATAAACCTTTTAAAGGCTTTAGACTGCTTTCCCTAAAATTATAACCAAAGAAAAATTTTTTTTTTGAAAAAAAAAAACAGCAGCTGACGTGTCCACTAAAACATTACTAATCCTGAATCTCAAAACAAAACACCAGACCTAGATTGTTCTTCATTCCTTTCAAAACTCCATCCTAAAAGTGAAATTTATTTTTTCCTCCATAAATGAAACTACAGTAAAATAATTCTGACTAACCGAATTAAAGAATACAAGGCAGTTTCAGGTAATTTCTTTTTGTTAGTCAATGGTAAAAGTGATCTTAGTTCAAAGAGATCTACAGCAGTACGGTAGTTGTTTATGTTATTTTAATGTACTATCAACTTAAGATCTACAACTGTATACACAAAATCTATTGTTTAAATTAATTTACAGCTGTTTTCTGAACAGTATCTATATCATGATTTGCATTCCATGTTATCCGTTTGTGAAGCCGGGACAACTACCCTCCATGTTAAACAATTCCTATTGTTTAACTAGTTTTCCAATTGATTTTAATTTCTTAATATAGTTTTGTTTAACAAGGTTTTTTATTTGGTGTGGAGCATTTAAAAGAAGTTTTACTGTATAGAAAACCGAGCCTTTAAAATCGTTGGTGTTACAGGAAGAAGAGCTAGCTGGCAGTCCAATGATATGCATCGACCGAGACCATTGGACTCTAGTAGGCATTACCAACTGGAGGATAGCTTGTGCTGCGGCCGGCAGTCAGCGACCTAGAATGTACGACAAGACGACACCCAACGTTGACTGGATACTTACCACCATAAAGGCAGATATTTGATTGAAGGTGTAAACCTATAAAACGTTGAAACTTTGTTTTCAAAACTTGGCAACAGTAAAGAAATGAATCAGTATAGTTTTTTGAGTCATTTTTTCTCTCTTGAAACATATAGGACAAAAAATCATACCTTGGAATTAAATTGCAGCGAGGTACAGTTTTTAAATATGGGTGGAACTAGAAAGATTAAAGTTTTGGAAACAAAGTTGTAGCATGTACGGTAATAAGGAATTTACACTTTGACTACAAGTTAGTAGCTGTAATGATACTGTTTTAAGTATCCTGGAAATGAAAGTTAACTACTAAATTTCCTTTATTTCTACAAGCTATTCCGTAGACCGGAATCTGGGTTTTGAGTTAAAAAAAATACTTAGAAAATAACGTTTAAAGGGTTAATCAGTTTGAATAAATTTGACCAACGTAAAGATATCTATATTGTCAGATGTAGCCAGAATAGTTAAAAGAGAGATGGACGAAACTAAAGGTCATAAAAAGTTGACCTATCAGTGTAAAGGTTTGAATTAAAATAAAGTTTTCTTTTTACTATACAACTGGCTACAACTATATGCATTGGAATAGTATCAACACAAAAATACATGATAGCAGTGTGTTTAATCAAAGCAATTAAGATTATCCAAAAAATGTAAAAATGTTTATCGTAGACAAAAAATCTTTATCGTTCAACTTTGACCACTCTATAGCTCTTTAAAGACATTTTCAAAAGTAAAATTGTGAACTTTTTCATCACTGGTTTTCAATCCACAAATCCCACCCAGCCAATTGATCATTTAAGAATAAAAATTTATAGGTTTAGTTAATCTTGTCTTAGCCTTGAAACTTATAACCAAAGCTCAAGTAACCACAATCCTAGTGTTAAAGAAAACTCAAATTCATAAATCAAATGATACTTGTTAGAACCGTAAGACTAATAATGAATGTAATTATAAATAAACCATATACTTTGTCCTAGAAATATTGTATGTAGATAGCATGAGTATGAGTCATTTACTCCAATAATCTGTCTGTAAGTACGAAGAATATTTCTTGTGTGAATTTCAAAGTTTACCAATGTTGGTGACTAACACCATCATTGATCATGTTGAAGCAATTTTGTGTTATTTATTTTATATACTAACTTAGTAGTACTACTATTTGTACATATTTATTTTGTAATTAAATAGTTTTGTAAAGATGATTTATTATTGTGTTCATGATGTAAATTATTAGATATAGTAATAATTATATGTTAAGTAAATGTTTTTTATTTATTTTGTTTGAATTATTACAACCTCATTCATTTTCTTAGGATAGCAGTACAGGGAACAATTGCCAAAGAGTGCAAGAGGAATGAGGTTGGGGAATCTTTTAGGGTACAGTACAGCGAAATAAGGTACCTAATGGCACCAAGGAACCACTCTTATGTGACAACACATTCGTCTTTAGCTCTATAGATTGTGGATATTTATAGGCATGCACTGTGGATGCGATACTCCCTGGTGTGGATTAACGTCCACACGAGTGAGTACTACGACTATCCGCAGTACTATCCTGATAATTAGACCAAATCGTATATACCAAGGAAAAATGTGGTTCGGATTCCACTATAAACTGTAGGTCCCTTAGTTGCCATTAGCTGTATGGGTTATTAATTAACAGCTGTGTCTAAGGAATGTCGGACTTAGTCACTAACAAGACTACAAGATCGCGCCACTCATCCTACACTAATCTCCATTCATACTTGGCTTAAAATACCTATGTATGGTCGCCATTTCATTGAACAGTATTAACAGTATAGTATATGTGCTGAAAATATTCTTGTGACAAATAGGGAAAAGCTTGAGCACAGAGCGCTATGCCGAAATTCCTATCGCACAGGACACAGTGTCTTCCTCCGCCGTGAGTGTTGTATTACAAGGGGAGTGGGGAGTAGTGTTAGGCTTTGCCCTAGACACCAGCACTATAGTGTGTCTAAGGAATGTGTGTCACATATCGTTCACAAAATTTCGGCGGTTTGAGGGGAAGTTCCCAAACCACCTTTTTCTGACAAATAAATGATGCAGCAGATTGACGTTTTGGCACATCTCAACTGTTGAGCTATGTTTTAATGGTAGGATCAAAACATGGATACAATATAGATTTCACAAACACCACATAAATTTTGTGAACGGAGCACGAATGCTAGAAAAATACCCGTATGGATCATAAACATAAACAAATTACCGTACGTTTTTGGCCTGAAAGTAAACAAACCCACTATACTATTAACATATGGTTTTTTTAACTTTTGGGCTATAAACGTCATTTGTTTATGTTTATAATCCATGCCGGGTCTTTTCAAGAATTTGTGGAACAGAGTATAGTTCTAGACATAACATAAGTGTACCATTGCATGAATAGACTGTGAGCAGATATGAAAATGGGACTGCAAGCGTCCTAGTGTTCCCGCCAGTCCGTGGGAGTTCCTTGATCGCAAATGTTTGGCCTGATCGTGCAGAACAGAGTCTACCTATTCCATGGTCCTGGCAGGAAGTTCGTCTTACCTTCTTGAAGTGCTGAACCTTAAGGGTCAGTATCTTAAGATTGACCTATCATATAACTAATTTAAACCCAGTTAAAGCACACTGTAAAATTTGATCAGTACAGCAATTAATTATTTGACATTGGTCCATACAAATTGCATACCTACATTGAAGTTGGAATACACCACTTAAAATACTGTACAATTTTAATTTTTTTTTTACAAAATCACATCTAATGGCAGCTTATGTTAACTAAGCTCGAGGTAACTCTGGACCCTGTTCTTTCTAGATTCTAGGGTTTTTACTCTTGAAAGCTACATAATCTCTTATCATGTAAACATTCTCAGTGACAGCAAATAAGGTAGGAAATGGGATTTTAGACACTAGAGCAATCTGTGACTGGCTCACTTAACTATGCTCTTTAACAAATTGGCTACAGCTTGTGCATATATAAATGGGACGTCTACTTTAATATCCAAAAGCTATAGTTCTAGGTGAGTTTGAGATGATGTGTTAGATAAAATTTGGGAAGTTTAAGTACCAACAAACAGTCATTGACATTTATTACACAACCAATTGTTTCACATCGGAATGTAAAAGTAAAAATAGTATTTTGTAAATCCTAATCACATTCATGTTTTAAGATAATACTTTAAGGGATTGTGCTATCAGTTATCACGTTTTGATACAACACAAATTTAAGTTTTACGAATTCAGCAAATTAAACACGTTGATCAAAATCTGTTCAAGCCATGATCCTCTCCGACTTCCAAACCCTGGCTTCTTGATCAGCTGTGTGGAAGGCTAGGCGGTCGCCGATGTAGTTGTCATAAGCGTAGTAGAACTCCATAAAACTGGGAATCACTTTGTAGAAGACACTGAAAACAGAAAATGAATGATCAGTGCTGAGAATGGTTCACAAATTTGAAACTGAATTAAGAAATAAATACCTTTGAAAACCTAAGGTTTCCACTTTCCCTCCATATATTCTATGTTCGATTGATAGAAGAGGACAAATTCACCAAACCTTATTTATTTCTGAAGGTCAATACTCTTCCAGAGTGATTGAATGTATTACGTCTTGTTACCAACACGTCTTGTTGGATTGACATGGATTACCAGTAGATATAGCTTGATTTGTCTTTAAAACAACAAGACCAATGTTTCTACATATCCTTTTGGTTTTCTAACTAAAATATTCTGACACAGGCCATCTTGGTCATAGTTTCAAAATTATTTATATGTTCATGTTGGTGTTCCAGGCTCAACTTTCTGCTGTGCTGGGTTCCTATATGACCAAATCAGCTGGGTTATATATATATTTATATAGTCGATGGTTATAGCCTGAAGATGGCACTAAATCGGCGCTGAAACTAGTTGTTGTAAGCAGTTTTACGCAATGGCACTTTTAAGAGTTGGGGGCTACTACTGGCGAAAGTACATCTATTTTGTCCTAGAAATCTTTTTCCCACCCCCCCCCCCAAACACCACGGTAGCCCTCCCCCCCTGAAAAGGTCCTAGAACGGTTACTGAATTTTAAGGATTACAATAAAGTTGGTATTCAAACAATTTTAGTGTAATAAATAATACCAGAATACCATACACATAATAGCTCATGGTCCAAATAATTCTACAACATTTATACTTTCAAGCAAGTACACTTCAACCACCCAACTATTTTATTAAGGTGTAAGATGAACCTGACTTACACATGGCTTGGCATCTGTGGCACCACCTTGCCAGAGAGAATATCCTGCATCATCTGGTCATGTTTATCCTTGTGTTCCTGCCAGTCCGTGGGGGTACCTTGATCGCAAATGTTCGCCCTGATCTTACAGAATAGAGGCTCTCTCTCCCATATCTCCTGGCAGGAACTTTGACTCACCTCCTCGACTCTGCCCTCAAGACGAACCTGGAGAGAAAGTTTGCATAAGAGATTAACCCAACAGTAAAACAGGTAATATAAGGTTTGTTGAATCTGACGATCTAGTGGCCAATCCATCATGAAACAAGTTATTAAAAAGTACTTAGAAGAAGTCGATGACTAAGTGGATTAACCCATTATTGGCAGAATGATAGTCAATTTGTTTTATATACTAGCTGTGTACCCGTTCTACGCACGGGGATCTTATAATATTCAGTTGAAACCTTCTTATATAACGAACAGCAGTTGGTTTGCATATTTTAAGATATGCTGGCCAAACTATTATACATAGCTTCATTTTATGTTGTTTTTTGTTGTTCCGGATCGGTATGACAATCAATAAAAGGTTAAATTACCTCTGTGTCTGCCGGTCGATCCTATAACGGTAGGCTTACTTTTATTTTTACTATCTGATCTCGTTTGCATGGCTCAATCACGTCCTGGTTGAAGTTCGTTCGCTACGCTCACTCACCTGTATGTTGGAGCTCGTTCGCTGCGCTCACTTTCCTTCAGGTTAGCTCGTTCGCTACGCTCACTTGCCTTCAGGTTAGCTCGTTCGCTACGCTCACTCGCCTCCAGGTTGCAAATTAGCTGTTGTCATAAATGTAAAAGAAATAATAGTGCTAGTGCTGCACCCTGTTGGTAATCCTTGTAACTTTAATGCTATTGAACATCACAGAACAGAACCAACTTGTTTAATTGAAACAGCTGTTAAGATTCAATAATTTCATTTCTCATAAGGTTAACATGGGCTTCCAGAAATTCCACGTCAAAAATCGACAAAAACTTGATTTTCAAGGGTTTACTGTTAAATATCTAACTGTCTCATATTCGATGAAATACGTCTAAAACCATCTCATATATGTATAGTATTTGGAAAATAAGTTTCAGGCGGGACAGTGCTATAGTTATTGAGGAGTAGTTGTAATAAAGTGCGTATTTTAGCGTTACCAAGAGAATGACAGATAGACAGACAGACAGACAGACAGACAGACAGACAGAAATTGAGATAAGGTTTGATTCGGTTTCTCTGACCTATGAAATGTAAAAATAACCAAAAAGTTCATTATTCTAAGCAATGTACAGACAAAACTCTAATTTTATTTATATAGATTACAAGGTTAAAGTCATCAATAATACAGTAATAATACAGTAGACTCCCTCTTATGCAGACACGTTTTAACCAGACATTGGTTTAATCGGGCTACACACGGCAGAAGTGACACCTCTTAAACCTGACAATATTTAGCACATTAGTTTAACCTGACTGGATTGACAGGAAGGGGGCGGTACTGAAACGAGTGTTCTCGAGGGAAAAAAATTTTCACCAGTGATAACGTGTCTAAATAACGGTCTAATGCTCTCGCAAATTTAAGTAACATGTTTGCCACTTGGCTTAGTTTTCGAGTGATTTTAGTGGCGCGCACATGCATCATACAATTTTTACATCGGGGACATCGGGGTAGCTGAAAAAACGGTTATCTGTTATACAAACTGGCCTTGGTCACTAGGTGTCTGGGTAAGAGAGAGTATACTGTATTCGAGTTTTTTTTTAGTTAATTTTTATTTTATTTTTCTGACTGGAGAAAGTGATCACAACATTTTCAAAGGTGATGGAATTTGTACTTTAAGGTAGAATATATCTGTGATTAATTGTCAAGGTAGCAGTAAGTGAAATGCATTACATTTACCGTAATGGAATATTTCTTACCTGTCTATTTATTTTTTGGCCGTCCTTTACATATGACCAGAGAAAAGCCATTGAGGCGTGAGGGTTTTCTTCCTGCAAAATAAAGTATAAATAAGGTATTAGAACCAAAATTTTAAAGATAACAATTTCATTTTATATGATTATCTTCAATAAGCTAAATGTAAGTGAGGAGATAATGCATGAATAACAGGAAACCCACTAAAGTGAATGTCAAAGTGCATGAACTGCTTCAATGTAAATGGTCAAACATTGTATTGAGTCATAATGAATGAAAAAGAAATAAAATAAATTACATTAAAGGGATCCATATCAAACAAAAAGCTTGGAATATACCTTAATTATTTTGACTTTCTTCGTCTTCCATCAAAGAACTGGAAAGGAGTTCCAACCCAGCAATCTTCCCTATCTTTATAGATAATTTTAACCACTACATTTCTTTGCGGTACAGTATGAAAATATATAAATGATGTACTGTGTAAAATTGTGCTTTTGGGGATTCTTTTGCCTCAAGGGTAAAATAATATCAAGAAACCTTAAACCTTTTAGGTAACCTTAAGGCTTGATATTCTTGTAGTTTTGTTTGGACACTTTTTGTTGAACAGTCTTCTTATTTTTTTAATTCTCATCATATATCTAGTACATTTCTTTATTCTTCCTAAAAGTTTCATATTTGCTGCTTGAAACTCACTTTCTTCTTGTTTCTATGTTGGGACTAAATACTCACACACAATTTGGTGGGAACTGTCGCTAACAATCTAACAGACAAACCCGTGAATTAAGTTACATTTATAGTTCGGCCGCTTAGAAAACGACCTGCGCGCTAATGCTAAACCAATGCTGGAGGAGGTCGCTTTCTAAGCGGCTGAACTATAGTAGGTTCGTTGGTGTGTTTACTTTATTGCTAAAAGTTAAGTTAAAAGTTTTTCCTACAAATTGACAATTAATAAATTTTCTCTCAATGCCAAAGTCTGCTTTATATCTACATGATCTTTTATCCAGTCCTACTCAACTCTGAGAATTATTAATTTTGTACTTACCAGTTCTTTTGATTTTCTACTCCGGCCGTCTGTCATGATGACGATACCGTCATCGTCCAACCTTCTTATTAACACATGTCTGGAACTGGGCTTTCCATCCCTGAAACAACGTACAAGATACAAACAATGTCAATTGTAATCCTACATAAGGTACAATCGTACCAGTTGAAACAAATTATGATATAAATCAAAGTAGAAGTACATCAGGTCAAGTCAAGAAAAGAGAGCTTCTAGTAAACAAATTATGAAATTATCTGTGTAAAGTAAATAGCAATTTGAAACGAGGATTAAAATGCTGTATGCTACAATCAAATTACAAAAACCTCTTACTTTGAACTGGTGGACAGACACAGAGCGTCTGGGTTGACTAGATGAGAAGCTCGTGCCTCTGTTAGCCATTCTTGGAACAGCTGGAACGGGTTGGAGCCTTGGAAGTCAATGTAAGCAAGGCCTGACCCCTCATGTTCTACTGCAATCTTTTCTCCCCTCTGGAAATATTTTTAGTTAGCTACATTTCTAGTTTAAATGTTACTGTATACTTGTTAAAATATAGGTTAAACTGGTATTATGATGAATCTGACCACGAGTGCTGTCCGCAAACTAAGGTCTTTAGCGAGCTTCCATCGCAACCAAGCAAAATAATTCAAACTAAGACCAATGTTCCTTACTTCATTGACTACTGTACTTGTAGTTCCCATTCCAATGGGCGATTAGTCTGACTTACTATTAAATACTTTAATACTTTAATACTTTTCAATGAAATGGGGACCATAAAAGGCAGAATTGAGTGAAGAGTTTGGACGTAGAAAATGTGTGCAAAAGATGGAGGGAGCTCGGATATGGACTTAACATTTGCACTAGGGATGGGCCAGATTGGATTTTTAGTTTGAGACGAGACAAGATGGGATTTTGTATTTCTCATAAAATTTTGAGACAAGATCGAGACGGGGTTTACCTTCTCATACATAACGGGAAATGCATGTTCGACATTTCAACCTGATTTTGTAACAATTTTTAAATACTTACTGATTCATGACAGACTGGTTAAATACAAAAATATTAATAATAGAGAAGAATATTTAAAATCTTTTATGAAAAAAACCACAATAGCTATAGTAAAACAATTAATATTAATTAGGCCTAACTTATAAAAAAACCACTTCCACACAGGAAACATGGAGACATCAGTTAGGATAGATGGTCAAATTTGAAAAAATACTAAATTTATCAGTCTAAAACATCAGTCTTACTAGTTAAGCTATAAATTATAAAGTTATAGTTAGTTATCAAGTTATAATTTTTCAGTCTTGTGTTATTTTTAGAATGATTTTGAGTGACTTATTTTGGTATGTTTACAGAACGTAGTAAAACATATCTCACGCTTCTTACACTAACAAAAATTCTCATCATTTGCTATGTCAAAACAAAAAATTATAAAACAATTAAAGAAATTTTTACTTGTAAAGAATTAATCTATATAAATAAAATTAGAGTTTTGTCTGTACATTGCTCAGAATTATACATTTTTAGGTTATTTTTACGTTTTATACATTAAAGAAGCCGAAACAAGTCTCATCTAAATTTCTGTCTGTCTGCCTGTCTGTCTATCTGTCTGACACACTCAAGATGGCATTTTACGCAATCTTCTCCAGGAAAACGAGAGTACCTATCAAGACCCAAGTCATTTTAATGTATTCACTGGATTGGCGAGAGTGTCTTTAGCCATTAAAATATGGTCTCACTACTTTGTAATTAAAATTACGGCCGTTCAAAAATGCAGTTTTGTGCGATTTTTGTCAAGTTTTCTTCCAATTTGTATCACATAATCATCTATGAAACAACGAACAGCTGTTCGGATCAAGATTATTTTTTCTAGCTGTCACTGAAATGTTTACAAATGTTGTTTACAAACACCACAACCATTTCCGATCACGTTTTGAAGGCAAATCCCATCCAAGTGAGATTAAAAACGTTTTTATTACATAAAGGATTTAATTAATCGCAAGTGGAATAATATAGTGTAACCGTAAATTAAATAACTAGGCATCATCCAGGTCAGGAACCAGAAATATGTGTATAAAATTGTTTTGGAGTTTTGATACCTAACCAGAAAGAAGACATTGAATCAAGATTGAATCAGTGTTGTATACGGCTGGGAAACTTAAATTTACTAATGACCGTCGCCAATAGCTTGGAAACAATGTTCCACTCATTGACGGCTCTTCAATGGCGGTTGTGTAAAGTGTAAAGCAAAAAATTACAACTGCAGTGGGTGATTGTAACAGAGGTTTACGGATGATGCTGAACTCGATTTTCCAATGTGTCACTTTCTGTTCCTACCATTGACTATATAAAGTCAATAGTTCCTACTCACCGTGTGATGCAATCGCTGGACCATACAGCCAATAGGCCCATATCCCTTCTCTTGGGTACGTGTGGTACGTATGCTTACCCAATTATTTATAACAACCCTTTCGACAACGATCCTTGATACCGGTACTTTTCCATAGAATACACGGCCTACCTAGGTACTTAAGAAATAAAATTATAAACGTCCAAAAACCCAAAATTGTGTGATTTTTGTCACATTTCCTTATAATGTTAATATATATACCAGCAACCATTGTTTAGAGAATACGTAATCTATTAAATAACAGAAAGTTACGTTGTATAAGGGTTTTTTTTTCAAACTGACACCGATAAGTTTACATTAAGAGTTGTGTACAAATAAAGCAATTAATGGGAAATAACTTTGATTGCCGATAACTTTTTACGAGAAAATTCAAAACCAAGAGATCAATGACCTTGATTAACGCATATAATTGGTCGGCTGTACTACAGTTCTTTACTGTAAACGTTGGTTTTTGGTACGGTACTGGTTCTTTTCCTTTTAACCTTTAGTAGCAGCAAGAATCATTTTTACGTACCAACACATCACAGTAATTTACAAATTAGTTATCGTTGGTGTTGCACCTTATTTATTACAGGCGTAGGCCTATTCAATTTAATTGATGTCTTAACTGTATAATTTTTGCTTTTTCTGTCTGGATTCCAAAATGTTATGCTAAGAAAACTATAACGCATTTTAGTAAAACATTTATTCAGCAAACCATCATGAATTGTTCAAACACTTTGAACATTGTATCAATAGTTCGTGGCCTATTTTGGTAATTTTTATTACAAATTACCAATCTAAATCGTCTATAGTAGGCCTACTGTACTTCATTTCATATAACAAACCGATTCAGATAGCATTTCGACAGAATTTCGAGTCATCTCCGGTCCAAGCAAATATAAATTGTTATGATCAAATTTTATGGCATTAACAAAGATTTCAAGTACTAATTTTATATGTACCTTTTTATGCTTAAAGCGTAGCAGATTCGGGTCGCCGGAAGACTGCCCCCCGGAAAACTACCCCCCCAAGCAGGTTCCTACGTCATATTGACGTCAGAGACCGGGGGGGTAGTTTTCCAGTCACGGACACTCAAATTTAGTTGTCAAACAGTTCTAATCTAACCTAACCTAACCAACCAAACTTGCTGTAACATTTCAAAAATCTGTTTTATATTCACCATACGCATGTTCTATTGTCCAACGGAATTACTCGAATTAAAATTAAAATTACATAGCATGATTTGTCTAGGGGGGTAGTATTCCAGTCGCGGACACGGCTTCCATATTGGTTAGTTAGCAGATTTTGTGACGTCACGTTTCACCTGGGGGGGTAGTTTTCCGGGGGATAGTATTCCGCATCCCTGCAGATTCCCTAATTAAGTTCGGTATTTTTGTGTGTATGTATGATGGTAACGCATTAATGTCCTTGTTTCTCAATGTTTCACGGAAAGGACAAGAGCGCCTTGATAATGAAAATGTAACCCGAATAAAGTGTTAAATTAAGAGGTTGAGGTAGTACCTTAAATACTTTTAACCATTATGTTATAGTCCTTTAAATTCTGAACAAAATTGTACAAATCCCATTTCCGTATATTTACTCTTACCGCTTACACATGATAAAGGTTGTTGACAAACTTATGGGAGAAAGTATGTGTCAGAATGATGATACCGTTTATTTAGTTTAATCATTGGATATAACATATGGACCAACAAGATCCGGGGGACATTTAATTGCGAAGCATTAGTTTTGGCTTGAAACTGTCAGATACTGTATTTGCGAAGGAATAGTTTTGTCAGCATATCTGAAAGTATGCAAACGCAAACCAACTGCTGTGCTTTATATAAGACGGTTTTAACTGACTATGATATTAAGATCCCCGTGCGTAGAACGGGCACACAGCTAGTAATGAAATAAAAACGCTTTCGAAAAGGAAACGCAACATCAACGCGCTCCTGTACTGCAGGTATTGCTTTGACGTTCTGCAGGCGTTTTTTAACGTTTTTTTATCTCGTCTTGAAAAAATCTCGACCAAAATAGAATCTCGTCTAGTAGAACGAGATTTAAAATTTCCCTGATTATACTGTAGTATTTTTTTTTATTCGTCCCGTTCCCGTGAGGGGAGGCAAGTATAATCCTAGGCGTGTAATCCTGGAATCTGACCCTCCTCAGCCTTGGATTGATTTGACCCTTGACACTTTGACTAGTACTGAAAGTTACTATGTATAACCCGTTTAAGAGTTCTGGAAGCTGGCATTGCATGTGATTAGTGGGTAATTGAATTGGGTTTAAGGGCAGGTATTGATGAAATTGTGAGGCTATAGAGATAGGTAGATGATAGATAACTGTGTGGGATAGGCTATAGTGCTTGCCTAGTAATCAAACAGTCACCGGTTCGATCCTGAGATAAGTGATAAGAGTGTAGCTTTTAGATTGTTCGGAACTGGGCCCCACTGTCCTTGATCATCGGACTTTTATTCATTATTAAAAGCCCGATGATCAATTCTAAACTAGTGAAATAGCTGATCTTAGTCAGCCAGCAACAAAGCTACACAGATCATCTTCCTCCATTACCAGTACTCACTTTTTATTTATATTCAGCTTGGTAGCCTATACACACCTAAAGCACGGGTCACACTAGGCTGGCATCAGCGGCGAATTGAAAGAAGCCGCGACTGTCAGCTTAATGTGACCACAAAATTCGCAGCTGACACTGAGCTGACTCAGCCTGGATTGGTGAGCCGGTGATGCTGGTGCCAGCTGCTGATCACCAGCGGCTGGCGACTAGCCTAGTGTGACCCGTGCTTTAGTGTGCGTTGCTGTATCAAAATAATTAATAATTAATAAGTGTAGTAATCAAAGCACAGATAAACTGATTGAAGCGTTCACATTTGGTCGGGCCGGCGAACTGTGTAACTAGTGTTCAGTTCAAGGTTAAGTGATAAGCCAATCAGCTGTTTTTTGCCATGTCCATGTCTTTTCCTTATTATCACACTGAAAGATTAATTTGCTCGACAAAATTACCCGTTTCCTTTAGTACAATGACTCTTGCTCCATGACGATCCATAAAAGAGGATTTACCTGAAGATGGCAGTTGCTACGAAATAGGTCAATTTAAATCCATGTGTGTAGCCCCTGTGCTGTTGGACATATGGAAATATGCCATTTGTTATTAGTAAAACTACATAGGATATTTGGGGTATATGAATTTTTATGTTGAAACAACACTATACTAAATATAAAATGTATTATTGTTGTGTTATAGCTGGGAGTTGTTATTTTTAGTGCTCGTCTAGGCCTAATCATGTTACGTCCACAGTTACGATCGAGTTCAACTGAGAATGTCAACAGCTTGTTGATGGTTCAAAACTTGACCCAGCTATCTTCCGGTAGGAAGGTGTCCAACAGTGTTCGGCTTGGGTGGAAGTTGACGGAAATAGTGAGTAGGCCTAGGTATGCACACAAAACGTGATTTGCTTCCTTTTTACAATTGTGCAGAGGAGGAAGACATGTGCCTTTTGGGGGTCTTTAGGTTAAATTTTGACGTATTATGTTAAGAGCCAGTGTTAAATATACGCAATCTTTTGAGTTGTTCTAGCAATAATTTCTGTTTAATATGCATAAACTACTGGAGTAAAAATCAAAATCCCCGAGTAGCAACTGCTGAATTCCGTTAGGGCCTATTAGGTTTAGTATTATTCACCATTGATGTCTTTTAAATCATTGAAAATTCTCCCTGCATGCTCATGAGAAGCGTGTCCTTTTTTGTTTTCTAAGTAGCTGTACCTTCAGCTTAATGTTGGTTCTGAACTACCGGATCTTCATGAAAGAACACCTGTGATTAAACTCCGCTAACTCCACTACTAGCCGCACCCGGGGAGCGATCTGGTGTAGTGGTTAGAGCGCGGGACATCGGGTCCTAGGGTCGCGGGTTCAAATCCTGCCGAATTTTATCCATGATGGTGGTTGATAATGCCGCAACCCATAGGTCTAGCCTGAAGTAATGTGAAAAGCAATCCCGGGCTCGTGCCTAGCGTCCTAGGAAAAAAAACTGTAAACCGCACCTATCGAGTGCTCTAGTTTAAAAACAATAAATAATGGTTATTTTGAAATATTGCAAAACACATCGACGATTTTCGTTGAAATTGAAATAATATATCAAAATCCTAGTATTTAACAGACTGCTGATTAAGGTAAATTTACATACTAATAGTTATATCACTGGCAAAGCTCCAATTGTCCGTCAGACATTTAATCTATGTATTAATTAATACGTTATATAACCTAAAACAAATGGTTTTGAATCTAAAAATATATTGTATGTTTATTCATTATTCATTCTAAAATTGAATTATTTATTAGTACTGTAACTAGGTGCGGTAAATTCTCCAGATAAACCATTGACTATTGATCTAACTAATCCAATAGTAAATCAATGAATCAACTAACACACTTTTTTGTGTCTCCTGCATACATTTGAATGAATGACAGTTTTTCATGGTTGCACTTCCTTCTCATTAGGGTACTGGAAATTCTAAAATAGCCTAGATCGACTTCAAAAAATTGTTTTGACAAAAACTAATCGTGAATGAAATTAATAAGCCCAACAGATTAGTGGCTACGTCAATATGTTTATTCAAATCACGCAAGTGCTAAACAGGTTATCGTTTTGATAAAGTAAGCTATGTTTGGTTAGAGAAAATGTTCCATGGAACATTCCTTTTGTTATACTTGTTGTTAGTTGACGATTTGATTCATTAGTTTGTAAAAAAATAAATCAACACAGTTTCACAAATAACCCGCTTAGTGTAGCTTATTATACTATATGTAAAGATATTTATTATTTAGTTATTTTTTAGAATAATTAATAAATACCACCGCCGCAGCAAGCCTGCCGACTAAGCGAATTTCCATTTGTCTGAATAGATTTTTAACCAAACCTATTAAAATAACATTAGACATAATGAGTACCTAGGTTTGCTGCCTAAAGGAAACTAATAAAGTGTATTTTTTTGGAAAATATTAATAACTTAGTATAAAATAAATAAATTTGCCAAGTTTGATCAAAATATATCCATAAACAAGCAAACTACAACATTTTACAATATTCTCCATAAGAATAGCATGGGAATTTTAATTTTTTTTTTTTTTCTCCATTACCAATAACCGTACAAAAACACTTTGATATACTAAATTATTTGTTTTTAAGCTCTTTAAAAATGTTTGGAGAGAAATTAGAACATTTTGTGTTTTGAGGGTCAAAAATTAGAAAAACAATTTTTTACCCCATAAAACCCCCCGTAAAACTCCGTCCCATGGTCCGATCATATATAACAATTTGAACGAATGGTGTTTTTGGCCTCTGGGGACATCAAAATGAAAAAGTAAATCAGTCCCGGGCCTAAGTCTTACCGTGCCACCTACGGTAATAACTACCTCCCCATAGGGAAATTCGCTAAAACAGCTTAAATTAAAAAAGGTATAAATAGCTTATTGGACTTCGGTTCGAACCATGCATCCAAACTGAATGAAACCACAAAATTAACAAAATCTACTACAGTAAATATATAAGTCGATTTAAATGTTCCAACATGATTCAAATTCCAAGTGAGTAAACAATTGTATTTACTGTAGTTAATCTAAAGTTATTTTTAATGACCATACAAAATTAACAATGACACTGCCAATTAATTCACAATAACTCAAGGAACGATGTTTTATCGATTAATATACAGTGTGTGAATTAAGTTTTGAAACAAATCTGTATTTTTAAAACCAAAATATATAGAAATATTCTGTTTGTTCCACAATTTTTTACATAATAAATTTTTGTTAACCCCTTTAACAGGATGGCGGTGGGGGTGATTTATTTTTTTAATAACAACCCCTATTGAGTGACCCCTCATTTTGAAGGGTTTGTCAAAAGAAATACAATTACGCAAACCCAAGGTCAAACCAAACCTAAATCCCCTATATGAGTGTTAATTTCTTCCCTAGCCTTGGTGGATGTTCCAAAATTTTATTTATGTAAATAAAGCACCCATTTTGGAATACCCACCATTTTGGCTGGGGTGAGATATTGACCTCGGGTTTGCGTCATTATGTTTCTTTTGACAAGCCCTCAATAGGGGTTTCTATTAAAAAAAAAAACCCCTCTACTCCCTACCCTGTTAGGGGGGTTAAACAATTTTTTGTGTAAAAAATTGCGGTATCTTTGTTAAGAGTCAATGCTACCAACAGAATATTTTTGTCTGTTTCAGTTTTAAAAATACAGATTTTGTTTTAAGACTTAATTTACATATTGTACAGTGGAAAAGAGGTATGGCATTTTGAATCGTTGACTTTGATACTGCGAGTGTAGACCTACCTCTCGTACAATTGTTCTACTGCCCAGTTACGTATATTAGATGGTTTCCCCTACGAATATTAGAACAGAGGCGGTATGGATCGTAAACATAAACTTATTATGTCACTGGCCCAAATGTAAATATTATTTAACATCTTTACCATTGACTATATTAGTCGGTGACATTACTGATCTGTCCAAACCATGTTTAATGTTATTAATATAGGAATCGGGGGAGCGAGCTTGTCTAGTGGTTAGAGCGCGGGGCTCCGGTTCCTGGGGTCCCGGGTTTAAATCCCGCCAAATCACCAATGGATTTTATCCAAGTGATAATGCCGTAACCCCTAGGTCTAGCCTGAAGTAATGTGAAAAACAATTCCGGGTTCGTGCCTAGCGTCCTAGGACAAAAAAATATGTATAATATATATATAGGAATAGGGAATCGGGGCAGCAACGTCATTTGTTTATGTTTATGATCCATACAGTTTAATTCGAGAAAATTGTAATTAAAGTCGTGAAAGGATAAGAAATGATGAATTGGAATTTAACAAAACATCCTAAATTGTCCATGATCATTCATAAGGGTATATGAAGCGGCGACGGAGTATACTTCTTTTGCTAAGCAAATCTAAATACATTTTAAAAATAATAATTTATTAGGCCTAATTAAGATCAATAAGTATTTAATTAAAAAATGATGTGCATAAAATAAAAAAGTTACTTTTTGATGTACTGTATACAAAATTAAATAAATGTGTATAGCATTAAAAAAACTACAAAAATTACACAAATACCCCCGCCGCAGCAAACCTGCATACTAAGCGAACTCCCCTGGTTGGATTTTCACGAAAACATTTCTTTAAACATTTCAGATTTATTCCCCATTTCAATAACTTTAGGTTTACAAGTACTTAGGTTTGCTACTACAGGGAGGGATCAAAGTGTTTTTTTTTATTTTATTTTTTTATTGTTATCGTATAGTTGGAAATAAATACATTTGCCAAATGTTTATCAAAATTTATACACAAACAAGTAATACATTACTTTAATTTGTCTCCATAAGAATCATGCTAAAGTTAAAACTACAGTTTTTTTTGTATTTTTACCATAAACCTTATTGTACGACAATTTCTTCTATTTGCAAAACTTTTTAAATTTTTAACTTCTACACGATGGATTTTAAGGTCAACATTTTCATGTTTAAGGGTAAAAATAAAAACCACTTTTTTGACAAAAAATTTAAACCTTTATACGCCCTGTTCTTATGACCCGACCTTGCCAAATTTAATTAATATTAGAACAAAATCGCCCGAACTATCGTGTAGGGACATACACCACACACACAAACATACACTATTTTATAAGTTTCAACACATTTTCCCATAAAATGATAATAAAATCATCAGTCCCGGGGCTAGGTCATACCGTGCTGCTGCCTACGGTAATAGATTATTCCCTATTGGGAACAAGAATTATTTGAATGCTTGGAATCTAACAGCACAGACCCAAACCGACTTGGCTGGAGCCGGTCTTCTCAAAACAAAACGACAAGCAAACCTCAACCCTGCAATTATGGATGACTGAGATTACATAATAGAGTTCAAAGTGGGCAAAAACACTCACCATTCCATAGTAATATTACAGTTTGGGGGGGGGGGGGGGGGTACAATTATTGTACCCCCCACTATTATAGAAGCACCTGTTACTAGAAGCTCTAGCTCTTATATAACCGGGGACTTCACAAATTCTCCTCTGAAGTCAATAATGCAGTTATGATAATATCACAAGTCGATTAAAACACTACCATTCATAGCCATTGATGTATTGATGTTGAGGTCAACCACTAGAACAATGAAAAAAAATAAGGAAACTTTCCTGCTCACGTTTTTAGCACGATTTTGATTTCACAAGCAGTGCCTATCTGATCGAGTGAATAGTTATATAATGTTCGTGCTGTTTGAATTTGCCTTCTTAAAATTATCTTTTAATGTTTTTGGGTGAAACAAGATATTTATATTTGTTCTGTCATCGTTTAGACATACTCACATTTTTATTGAGTTTAAAAATGATAAGCTTATCAAAATTGCGATAAATACAAAAAAATCTTTAACTTAACCTTAAGATTGTTCTCGAAATTTCGGAATTTCCTCTAACATTGTCAAAACATAAACCCCCATGAAATACATATAATTATTGTCACATCTCAACAATGCCTTAGTAGTGTACGACAGTTCCCATAAATCTTTGATTATAAGGAAATTAGTTTGTTTGATTTAAACTGTATTCAATTTAATGTCGGATTTGATAATGTGTCATTTGCCCCGAAACTAATAAATCCTCAATAGACTGTAGGTACATTAAATTTTCATATACATTTTCATACAAGAAAATTATTTCAGCTCGAAAATACAATTTTTCATTTTAAAACAAAAAATATTTTTTTCAATTTTATAAAGTAGTTACTGCTTGTGTGTGTAAATTTGTTTGTGTAAGCAATATAAGAATTGAATTTAGCATAACTATCAATATATTTCGTCAAAGTCTTCTATATTTTTGTTACAAATAGATATTACAAAATTCAACAAAATTGAATTGTTTAAACATTTTATCTAAATACAAACGATTACTATAAATAATATTTCTTATCAACCGGTATTTTTTATGTTTTGGTATTTAACACTTTACTCGATTTTATAAAGTAGTTCCTGCTTGTTTGTGTAATTTTGTTTGTGTAAGCTATATAAAAATTGAATTTAGCATAACTATCAATATAATTTGTCCGAATTCATAAAGTAGTGTGTTTAATTTTGTTTGTAATAGCTATATAAGAATTGAATTTAGCATAACTATCAATATATTTTGTCAAAATCTTCTTTTTTTACAAATAGATATTAAAAAATTCAACAAATTGAATTGTTTAAACATTTTATCTAAATACAGACGATTACTGTAAATAATATTTCTTATCGACCGGTTTTCAATGTTTTGGTCTTCAACACACTTACCGTGCTTCAAAGATCCTGCGTGGATTAATCAAGAAAATCTTGTGGATCACTCATGCTTCGTCATGCTTCCACTTTTCACAAAAATTAACTTTTCTAAATTCAATTAATGTATGAAAACGATTCGTTTGTAAAATGCACTGCACTTACCATGTTATAACTGACAATGCCACTGACGCCGCACGTGTTGGCAAGTCGGCTGTTCTTCGCGTAGTGACCCAGGCAATCATTCCGCTGCTTTATATAACCTTGGTTATGTAACAATAGTAATCATGACCTGTTCACCTTTCTAAAACAAAAATTTTTGTTCAATTTAAATTTGTGCGCTTATTTTGTACTATAATCGGTATGACAAAGAGTTGTAGGCCTGCAGAAATGAATGAAGTCTACAAGCAAAATATTGTTACATAACCCAGGTAAGCGCGCCAGTTTTAACTGTTTGTAAAGAGTTAGATAAGCGATTCTCAAGCTTGCTCTGGTTGTTACAAATACATTTTAGCTAAGCTACTTCCTCGTTTCATAACACAAACTGTTGTTGTTAGCATTCTTTTTTAAATTTAAAGACTAATAAGATGTGCCGGTGTCTTTTCCTAATTATTTAGGATATGTTTATCCTCGAGGTACATTTACTGTAACTTTTATTCGAATGATAATACATTGCTAATCAAATTCCTTGAAAAAATATTATAAACATAACGCTGAGTTTTTGTCTCAATTAGCCTATACAAATTGAGAGGTAAATAAAACATGCGGTTTTTTTTACAATATCCGAATTTGTTTTGACCCCGACACAATAATGCCACATTAAAGCACGGTATGGATCACGAACACTAGAAAAATACTGGTATGGATCATAGACATAAACAAATGATGTTTTTGGCCCGAAAGTGAAAACCCCTATACTAATAAATTTAATTAACATAATGGTTTTGTTTACTTTCAGGCAAAAAACTTCATTTGTTTATGTTTATGATCCATACCGGGTCTTTTCTAGTATTCGTGGTATGGATCATAAACATAAACAGATGATGTAACTGGCCCGAAAGTAAACAGTAGGCTATTTTAACCTAGCTGTTACCCACGGACTTCACCTAAGGCCCCACTAGAAAAAGCTTGTTTTTTTCTAGTGGGGTCTTGCTTTACCACGTTTGACTTTATAAGTATTAATAAAACTATTCAATTGAAAGAATAACAAACAAATAAGTACAGGTGAGGTATTTTTTAAGATAAAGTATATGGAATGTTCCTTTTAGAATGGAATCGCGAATTTATGAAATAATGAATAGTTTTTCGCAAGGTTTCTCCTCATGACGAACATTTTAAGTATATGGGGGGTTTATGGGGGTGTGAATTTTAGTTTTCTCAAAAGTTCATGGGTACTTATTTGGGATTTATATGTGGATACTTGAACATAACCGGTATGGATCATAAACATAAACAAATTATGTTACTGGCCCAAAAGCACGAATACTAGAAAAGACCCGGTATGGGTCATAAACATAAACAAATTAAGTTTTTGGCCCGAAAGTAAACTAAAACATTATGTTAATTAATTAATGTTATTAGTATAGGGGTTTTTTTTTACTTTCGGGCCAGCAACGTAATTTGTTTACCTCTTTTTATGATCCATAGCGGTTCTGTTCAAGTATTCTCGATTAAAGCTGAACATGAGTAAAATCGACTTGAGTGGCTAGACCAGCTGTGTTTAAAGTTTGAGAATTGATAGAAGTAGTCAATGGTTTTATGCAGAATCAATTAAAGCATATGGTACAGTTTCGAACCAGAAAAATCTACTGACTTTTCAAGGTCCTATTAGCATCCCTTTGATTATGATGTAAACACTTACATCACTAACAGTTCCCTAAATAACTTCCTATTTTCGTCGTTTCGTGTCTCCGATAAGAACGATATTGGGAAAGTTCTGCTAAATAGGGTTATATTGGTTTGTATTACGTAGACAGCCTGCTGTATTTATCTCTATTCTAGGTCTATGCGATTGGGTTTTAGTTTCAAACTCCTACCAAGAGGCAAGACTAGTTTAAAAGATAGTACCGAGGTAATTAAATCCATTGCAAAGCTCCAAAGGGCCGCAAATATACAGGCTACGAATAACAATGTTGAGCTTATATCCAACAACCATTTTCTGTAGTCAGTACTACAAAACGTTCATATCTATGTCCATGGGATTTTAATTAAAATTATAATAAATTTAACTGTGTGAATCTACAAGTAGTTTTAAAACGTATTACCATAATAATGAGGTGAGCAATCTATATATATAAAAGGCAAAGCCCTCACTGACTGACTGACTGACTGACTCACTCACTCATCACTAATTCTCCCACTTCCCACTTACCTAGGAGGCTGAAATTTGGTACACTGATTCTTTAGGCATTAAATAGGGAAACTAAGTGGTTTTTATTCTGATCGGACTTTTGGGCTCCGCCCCAGTGGCTCTGGAGTTTCCCATGTTAACCTAATGAGTACTCATATTTAAATGGAATTAATGAATCATAACAGCTGTTTCAATGAAATAAGTTGGTTCTGTTCTATGATGTTCAATAGCATTAAAGTTACAAGGATTACCAACAGAGTGCAGCACTATTATTTTTTTAAATATTTGACAACAGCTAATTTGAAACCAAAAGGTGAGTGAGCGTAGCGAACGAACTACAACCCGGAGGCGAGGTAGCGTAGCGAACGAGGAAGGCAAGTGAGCGCAGCGAACGAGCTCCAACCGTAAAGGTGAGTGAGCGTAGCGAACGAACTTCAACCAGGACGTGTGAGCGCAGCGAACGAGCTCCAACCTAAAGGTGAGTGAGCGTAGCGAACGAACTTCAACCAGGACGTGGTATGAAGTTAAACGGGGCAAAGCCCGCGGGTACAGCTAGTTAATAATAATTGTAATTATTAATAATAATGAGGAATTATCATTTCTCTAACTAGTAACTAGGCTAACTGTTCTAATTTATAACTTAATTGTTATATAGTATTTAACTTATTTAACTAAGTTATATCATTGACATGGTTATATTATATAAACTAACCGTTTACTTTCTATACATTACGTATCGGAAAAATCATATAAGCCCTGATAAAGATTAAAAATCTCTAACATAAAATGTAAAACTGCTGACTTTTACTAGTTCCATGTTGGCGACACTTGAGTGCACTAAAATGTCGAAGAAATGTTTTTTTTTCATTTCACGGTAGATTTTACGGGTTTTGTCTGCAATTTTTGTTTAAATATTACAGGACAAGCAATAGTTAGTAAAGATCTCGTCAAATTTGGTCAAATAGATTTAAGATTATCAAAATACCCCCACCGCAGCAAACCTGCAGACTAAGCGAATTCCCATTCGCCTGATTGGGTTTACAATAAAATGTATCCTTAAAAATATCACATTTTATTCCCTATTTAAATAGTATTAGATTAACAAGTACTTACGTTTGCTGCAACAGAGAGGGTAAAAGTGTTTTTTTTATGTTATAGTTAGTAAGAAATAAAAACATTTTCCAAATTTGATCAAAATATGTTCATAAATAAGCAAACTACAATAGTTTACTTATTCTCCATAAGAATAACATGGGAATTTAAAATTTACAATTTTTTTGAATTTCCCCCGTATTTATTAGGCGCATAATAACGCTTTGATAAACTAAATTATTTGTTTTTAAGCTTTTTAATATGGTTTGAAAATAAATTGCTAAACTTTATGTTTTTTTGGGTCAAAATGGAAAAAACCAATTTTTACCCCATAACACCCCCCACAAACCCCCCGTTCCCATAATCCAATCATGCTGGTTCGCGAACTCGTTCAAATAAATGTAGGTGAACACGTTTGTTTACCTATCAAAAATCGAAAATCTCATCAAAATCGAACCATTTTTGCTCGAGTTATTACGCTTACGGACACATAGGCCTATATAAATATATTATGAATTTGAACGGATGGTGTTTTGGGCCTCTGGGGACATAAAAACGAAAAAGTAAATCGGTCCTGGGTCCAGGTCTTACCATTAGACCTACGGTAATAGCTTATTCCCTATATGGGAAATCCAATAAAACGAGTAAACCCCGTCAACCACAAACATACTCAAATCGGACATCACTAACTTTAAAAATACATTACCTTAAGGGGGTTTATTAGAATAATATATCTGTAAAAATATTTTTAATTTATGGTAAACATTGCCGACGAATAACGTTTTTCCCCTTTAGGTTAAGAGATGGGAACACAATAACAGGTACCATTCTTTTCCGAAAATCCTTGAAATACTGCATTAAGAAAAATACGAATAGTTCAAACAACATAATCCCTAGCCTATTATATAAGTGCAGACAAAATACTCACATTCAAGCTGGTAAATGGACCAGGTGGCCGAAGCGAACGTTTCAGAAGAGACTTCCGACCATCATCAGGCCCGACAATGTAGAATCAGTGTGATCGGCCTTGAACTTCACACTACTGGCAATTATATAACTCTTTCACAGGCATTCGCTCTACTAAGTCGTGCCTATCATCACGTGCGCATCTCAGAAGTACATTGTAGTTTGACATTTAAGAAGTTTAAAAAGATAATTCTGTACTTGTGGAAATAAAGCGCCGGGCACTTTTAAACGTCTGGACGCGGTCCAAATGCTAGTTCTGTTTTGGCATCGATGTTTTACTAACCATCATTATTCAAAAGTTAACAACAACTTAGTTTGAAATTATTTTTCAAATAATCAAACAATCTGCCATAAATTTTACTGATTTTGATAAATTTGCATTTGTTGACGTATTTAAAGTAGCAGATATTTATTGTTTTAAGCTTGTGGTTAAGAAAAAGGTTGTTCAATATTATTATATCTTTTACATTAGCTATAATGTATAAAACGTCCAACAACGTATGAGTTTTTAAAATATTTTAAACTGTTGAAAACCTATTTATAGTACGTATTAGAGACTTTTATCAACGGTAGTAATTTGGTAACGTCAGTCTGACGCCAAAGTTAATAATTAATTATTTAATATTCCAACTGAAATGGATAGAGTATAACCTTCAATTTTTTTCTCAGGATCGGTCAGTCGACCTTCTTCTTTGGTGATACAAAAAACTTAATCCACAGTCTTACCAAGCGATCTTTTTATAGAGGATGTAATTGATATTTTACAAGTTATTCGTTCAGTTAGTCGTTTTAAACTGTATACCGCAAGTTGACATATCCGGTGATAGTTTTGTTTAAGTGCTTGATATCCAATTTTTTTTATCTTATCGAAGGGTGGATTTGACCACGTATTTTGTCGGAATAAAAGATGGTGAGCAGTAGTATTATGCAAATGTATAGTTTTATTTTGTCAGATTCAATTTAAAGTTAGTAAAATAATACATATAAACAATAAGAAATATACCCCAAGACATAAAACCATCTTACATTTAAACAAATTAACATGGGTCTTCTAGGTTGCCATGCTGGTGACGTAATAACAACGAAATATAAACGTAAAATCAAAACAAATGGAAGAATTCCAATCAAAAGTTTTATTTACAGTGTGGGGTGAAAATAGAGAAGTTTGCACAGTACCTACATATTTTTGGTTGAGTTTTCAACCACTAGTGTGACCCAAAATAAGCAAAAATCATCGATTACCAAACATTCTTTTTATGAAATTATCATCTTTATGAATCAATCAGCTGAAAATTTAGTGGTTAATTTCGTCCGTCTTATAAGTACTGAAGACGAAGTTTTTTTGATTAATTTGTCTCTTCACGATTTGTTATTATTTAACCAAAAATTAACCAAATTAGCCGACATCAGTGCTTGTCCTTTGATAATATAGGAAAGAGTAGGCCTAAAGAATGTAACATTATTCCACAGATGGAAACTATTATCTACATCATACAGCTGAATACGTTTAAGGATATTCGAGCACCCAAACGTCATCCACGAAAACACACATTAACACAAACTAGACATTTTAAATTACGACGGTAATAAGAAGTCTAGTAGTGTCCAAAGTCAACAATGTAAGGGAGTATTTAATCCAAGTTGAGTCGTCTAGACAATATCAACGATGGAATTCGATCTTGTTAAGACTGATTCCGAAAACAATGCTGTCGCGCTCGAAGAATTAACGATCTGCCATCTTGTTGAAAATAATTCTGCAAAACCTGCTCGCCGACTTTGCACGTTTTTTACGTATCTCGGGAGCAACAACCTACCGTATATACAGGGTGTCACTAAACACCGGAAAGTAGAGCCGCTATTCGTTTAGAAACAATACCAAATAAACTGTATCTGACACATACTTTCTCCGATTAGCTTGACAACAACCCTCATAACCTATTGGGAACCAGTGGGAGTAGCTTTGATATTTTATAGGAACAATCACAAAAGTTGAAATAACTTTTAAACTGTGATTTTTACAGCGATTTGGGTTGTACCATTTCGTTTAGGGTTAAAAGGACTAGAAACAACATAATCAAAATTGGTCGAGTCTTTTTTATATTCAATTTTTCGATTATTTAATATATATTTATTGGTTCTTATGAGGGAAAATCATGAAATTTGCAGTTACTTCTGTTATTTTTAAAGCAAGGTGGTTGTACCATTTTGTTTAAAGGTAAAAGGACTATTACATACTAAGTTTTAACTGTATCAGCAAATATGGTACTTTTAAACTTAATGTTATTTAAATAGGTTTATTTAAAATTGAAATAGATTTAAGACTCTTCATCAGTTGTTAGCCATATGGGATTTTAGTTCCTTAAGAGCAATATTAAATTTGACAGAACACACCATCATTTGAAGCAGCATGCCGGTTTTATTTATAGAGATACTAGCTGACCCGGCGAACTTCGTATCGCCTAAGTTATAGGTTTCCCCTAAGACAGACCGATGGAAAGAAAGTACCGTTACGTTTAATTTTCAAGATGATCTCGTTCGCATCGCTCAATCACGTCCTGGTTGAAGTTCGTTCGCTACGCTCACTTGCCTTCAGGTTAGCTCGTTCGCTACGCTAACTCGCCTCCAGGTTGAAGTTCGTTCGCTACGCTCACTCACCTTTTGGTTGCAAATTAGCTGTTGTCATGAATGTAAAAGAAATAATAGTGCTGCACCCTGTTGGTAATCCTTGTAACTTTAATGCTATTGAACATCATAGAACAGAACCAACTTGTTTAATTGAAACAGCTTTTAAGATTCATTAATTCCATTTCTCATAAGGTTAACATGGGAAACTCCAGAGCCACTGGGGCGGAGCCCTTTTAAGAATTTCGAAACGGGAAATAGTTTACGTCCGATTCGCATACCTACAGAATTTACACACCAAATTTCATAACGATCGGTGAAGTCGTTCCGGAGGAGTTTGCAGACAAACACTGTGACACGAGAATTTTATATATTAGAGATAGTTTTGAAAATAAATAATTATGTTTATAACATAGAGTACCGGTACTACGGAATAAAGAAATGATGTTTCAAATATTTGTTTTTGTCTTTTCTTAATACATTATTTAATTAAATGATAATTTAATTAATTATCATTAACTTATTAAGTGGTAGGGAAATAGTAGAACTAAAATCTTGACACCCCAGAGGACCACTAAACCTTAATTTTAACACCTGAATCATTATTTTATCACAACAGGTTTTTTTTTAAGTTCTCTTACAAAGTTAACATTGCTCTTATGGGACTAAAATCCAACATGGCTACCCCTGATGAAGACTCTTGAAAGTGAGTGTTATGTCGGCACCTCAAGGGCTTGTTGTGGTGTTGACATCAAAAGTAGGCGTGCAGTTGTGAATCAGCTTACTAATAGTTTAGTTTTTGTTTACGTTTTCATGTTTATGTTGACATGTTGAGTTGTTATTGTAGAGGTTATGTGTGGTTTTGAGGAGAAAAGAATGTTTTCCTACAGTTACAAGACAAAGTGGCCTCGTTGCACTGATTATAGTACGCCTACGCAAGTAGCTATATAATTGCTTCATTTACTTACTTTTGCCGCACTGCAGTATTCCAACCAAACAACAGAAAACAGCTTTTATTATGCACGTAAGTACGTTTGAAAATAAGTTGGCCACTACGACACTACGACTACGATAATCAGCTGGTGCAGGTTCCCATTTCTTCAACGCTTGGATTCTAACCTAAAAACGTGCCTGCGGCTAGTGTGTAAACATTTCTTTCATGTGCAGCAATGTGCCTCTTTGCACACTAGTTACACAAATATACTATTGTTTTTTTTATATTATTATTGTGAATTTTATATAAATTGGTTGTAGAAATGTTGCGAAGAGTTTTATTATCTTGCAATCAATATAAAAAAATACGGTAAATAATATAAAGATGTCTTGAAACAAAATAAGGAAAACAAGAACAAATTTGAGTACCCTAGCCCTAAGACACAAACACAAGCTAGGATTTTGTTAGGAGATTTTGTTATAATGTTATTTCTATATCTGTAAAACAAACAATCTCTAAAATACAAACATGAAACCAATTTCGTGGTCCACCCTTTGAAAACATCAGTACCAACATCCAGTCAAGGTAAAAATATTTACGCCACACTACATTATTTTGATGAACTTTCCACGCAAGGATTTAGTCCAGAAAACAGCTGTTTGCCGCCAGCTTATTCAAATGGGGTTTCATTGCGTAATACTGTTCTGCAATGAGTTTTACCGGACACCAATCAGCTGATTATACTGTATTTTCGTGGCAATTAGTGGTTATAAACAAAAACATAACCTCTCTCAGAGGTTATGACTAGTGATTATTAGTCCTTTAGTTGGTGGAAATATATAAGGATTTGTACGGATTAAGTAGTATGGCGTAAACTATCGTACGTAACTCGTCCAAAATGTGTGTACCGGACTCGTATGGTAATCCCGTACTCGACTTCGTCTCGCACGGGAACGACCACACTCGTCCGGTAAACACTTATTTTCAGGACTAGTAACGTAATATACTATTTCGCCACAATACACTGTTTTAATAGACTTTCCTCACATGAAATTGGCCCAGAAAACAGCTGTTTGCCACCAGCTTCATCCAATGGGGTTTCATTACGTGCTACTGTACTTAAATGAATTTTCACCGAACATCAGCTGATTAGTGATTATACTTTAATCGAATCAATAAACGAAAACATAGCCTCTCAAAGTTAAGAGTAGTTAAATGGATTTGTATAGTTTGTTATTGTTAGGTTATTTATGGCATAAAATGTCGTACATCACTCGTCCAAAATTTGTTTACCATAATCGTAAGGTAATCTAGTCCAGTAAACATATATTTTTCGGACTAGTAACGTAATCTACCAACTTACTATAAGCATATTTTAAGGGTTTTCCACTGGGCGACAGTGGCGCCGGACTTATACTGGGGTGTCTGGGGTATGGAACACCCCCATCAAAAAGGGGGTCCGAGGGCTCCCCCCGTAAATTTTATTGCATAAATTAAAGTGAAAATCAAACATTTCTAGTATCTTTTAATGAATTTTTCAATTATATTTGCTTATAGCGCCGCCATTCCCAAGTCCATATAATCTCACTTAATTATAAATTCTAGAACGTTGTAAGGCTCCCTTCGCAAAACCTCTTGGGCCAAAATCATGGCCCAATACTATATATGTTATTTTTTTTAAATTCTGATACATTTAAAATGTGAATCATTACAAAAAATATGCCGGCTCCACCCATAGTCACTGGGCGACAAAATCTCAGCACTGGCTGACAAAATAGTTTCTGGGCGACAAAATTGTTATTTTATGCCCTGTACTATTTCTACCACTACCATAAGTAAGTAGTAAACCTTTGATCTACTCTTTTGTCTTCTCCTTTAACCAATGCCACTACAAACTGGGATATTTTTCCAAAGGTTCTGTATTTATGGATAGCCTATTCCATAGACAACAAGCAGTTAGAATAAAAGCCCTACCATAAACTGTGGTAAGTCATGATAAATTACACTACTGTTATGCTATGTGGTGATGAAGAAAATGAAAACAAACTACCTTAAGGTGAATTTAAAATCAATTCAAACATTATTGTGGAAACCAGTTTTAAAATTGAAAAATCTATTGAAAGAATGTTGATGCCTTTTGACAAATAATTTTAAGATTTATGTCTCAAGGTTGCGCGTTTGATAAAATACTAAATAGATAATTTGCAATAATTCTGTGACCACTAAAACACACTCACCCAAGTCACAGCATGTCTTTGACCAATTAACAGTCTGAGTTTCATTAACAATTTAGTAAAAGTGGATGTTATTTTTTAAATTAATGTTATAAAAATGTGTTTATAACATTGACCTTGCCTTGCTATAATTGAAAATGCCATGTAACAGTAGATAGCTACTGCAATTATCTATTCAAAAGTCTATTTTAATGAAGTATGTGACTTACCATGACTACAGACTGAGCAAATTCCTACACTGAGTTTCTGAGTTCATGTCTTATCAGTGCTTGCTGTTTCTCAAGGTCTCATGTCTGGGGCTTTATGTAAAAGAGCTATCAAGCAATTAGGTCTAAATTTTGTGTCAATACTTAACTAAATTGCAAATAGAGTGAATCTAATTATATTGTACTAGCTGTACCCGCGGGCTTTGCCCCGTTTTAACTTCATAAGTGAGCTCGTTCTCATGGCTCAATCACGTTCTGGTTGAAGTTCGTTCGCTACGCTCACTCATCTTTAGGTTGGAGGTCGTTCGCTGCGCTCACTTGCTTTCAGGTTAGCTCGTTCGCTACGCTAACTCGCCTCGAAGTTAGAGTTCGTTCGCTACGCTCACTCACCTTTTGGTTGCAAATTAGCTGTTGTCATAAATAAAAAAAAAATAATAGTGCTGCACCCTGTTGGTAATCCTTGTAACTTTAATGCTATTGACCATCATAGAACAGAACCAACTTGTTTAATTGAAACAGCTGTTAAGATTCAATATTTCCTTTTAAATATGAAAAATCATAAGGTTAACATGGGAAACTCCAGAGCCACTGGGGCGGAGCCCGAAAGGCCGATCAGAATAAAAACAACTTAGTTTTCCTATTTAATGCCCCAAGAATCGGTGTACCGAATTTCAGCCTCCTAGGTAAATGGGAAGTGGGAGAATTAGTGATGAGTGAGTGAGTCAGTTGGCTTTGCTTTTTCTCGTATAGATTCTGTCCATTTCAGCCTTAAAGAAACATATTTATCATATTATTCCACACAGAAAGTAGCTATTTTCGATAACAGCCAAGAAAATTATTGTTTCCTAAGCTCCAATTTAGGATCAGTGAAAACATAGCAGCCAGGGTACCAATCCTGCCACACTTACTGACACCACCATCATACAACCTCCTGCAACACACATACAGGGAGGAGCCCAGAAATTGTTAATGTATTTTGAAAGTCACATTGGTTAATTTAAAACAAGCTCCTGAGAGTTAAGGAATTCCACAGGGTGCCATGGGCCTTGTTTAACCTCTATTATGCTTTTCCTTATACCACTGTCTGGGTAGCCAAGCGGTCATCTTGCTCACCTTCAAATCTGAAGGGATCTGGGTTTGATTCCAAGCTAAATCGTTTCTAGACATAGATTACATTTTTTTAATTACTATACCTATCCATTAATAATGATTTGTACAAACGGTCGTTGTTCGGTTCGTTTTTAGATGGTAACAAAACCGGGTTTGGACTCTTCTCTTATAATCATTTCAACTATTTCAATGGCGCAGCGTAGTTAAAAACAAAATTAACCACAACAAAAGACTTTTATTACATCCATGTTGGTGGTGTTCTTACACTTTTATACAACATTCTTAAAAATGTCCGTGTCATTCAGAAACTTAATTCAATTTTAGCCATGGCATCCCAATGAAACGGAAGTAGAGGTCTTTTTGTATCTTTTTGGCAAATTTCCGATAAGAGAATTGCCTATTACTGTCTAGGTCACTTGGTAAGATACCTGCAACTGATTTAGTCTTTCGTTTTGATGTCCCTAGAGGCATAAAAACATCGGTTCAAATGTTTGGAATGTCACTTGTATAGAACAACTCACTGTCATGACCCATCACTGCCTGTTTAAATAACTATTCTTTTTATTTCAATTAATTTTACACAGTACACTAGTGGAACCACCTTCTCCGACCATGTAAGCATAGCAAATCCACAACATATTTCCTGAATGAGAGTGCTTACAAACACAGCCAGATAGTCCCGTTGTCTATCAGGCTTTGCTTTGTGCAAGCACTTATACTTAATATTTTATAGTATTGTCTTCCGGTATAAAACACATGTGTCATGTGATGTAGCCTACCTATAACGTCCAAATACCTAGTTTATGGATTCGAACATTTAACGTTGAACAATTAAACATAAAATATTCACAAAGATCCAAACTATATGCACTGGATGAACTGAAACATCGTAACTATTTCTTTAATGAAAATCCGTAAATAAGTCATTTTTACATGTGATTTTAACTGCTAAATAATAGTAAAAATTAGTTTTTACCCATCCATTGCAAGCTCTGATATGATAAGACACAGCCTTTGGAAACAAATTAGTTTTAGAATGTTGAGAGCTTTTACAACAGAGGCAAGTTCAATTCCGAACTATTACAATGCAATCCATATAGTCCGCCATCTTGAATATTGAAATTCAGGCTGCCGGTAGAACCCTTTAAATATATCTTGTGAATGTCAGTCACAACTCACATGTTGGTTTCCCAAGTGAGCATTTTTTTTATTAAATGTCTGTTTTATTTGGAAAGTTCCAACAGACAGTAATTTTTAAATTAAAAATAGAACGGGACTGAGAAACTAGTCTGAGAAATAACAACTAAGCTAAGAAATAAAAGAAAGTTTATTATAGAATTGTATTTATTAGTCTCAACATTGTTTCATCCATATCCTTGTTTACTACCTACAATATATTTTATTGTACATACATTTATGTACCCCCCTCCACAGCCTGCTTCAGCTGCAATCGTCAGTGATAACTCCAAATCATTTTCTTCTCCAAGATTCAGGGCCGTGTTGAGGGTCTGTGGAGTCCTGGGCAAACTGAAAAGCAGCGTCCGCTTTTTTCATAGTGTGGGCACTCCCAAACACCAGCGCCCATGGGCATACGCCCAGACTGCCTGTTTATTAAAGCGGGCCTGCCAAGATTGTAAAATTCCTCTGTACAAGTATCCTGCAAATTTTGGGGGTGACTTCTGGCTGACAAATTGATTAGGGGAAGAAGTGGCGAAAGTTGTAGTATACCTCAATGAGAATTGGGATAGTCATAAGAAAAAACGTACTAAGAAAAAACGAAGGCTCCATGATGGCAAAACTGCAAATAATAAGTAAAATATTGTTACCACAGTTACTTAAAATTCATTTAAATCAATATCTCTTTCATTTCCATACCAACATTATTACTACTTTATGGCATTATACCCGACTTACATTATTTGTAAGTTTAGTTTTGAGATCAAATCTTAAGTTGTAGTTAATTGTGTGATGATCATGTGATAAAATCACACAGCATTCATAAAAGATCGCTCACGTTACCATACTTAAACTGAAGAAATCCAGCTATAGGTCGGCCGCTTAAAAAATGACCTGCGCAAAGAAAAACTTCAAGTAAATGTTTGGTGATACACAACATGTTGTTGTTGTTTTTAAAAGTGCAGAGAACAGACAAAACTGAGTAGTTCATAGTTTGGCCACATTGGTATCGCCGTGATACAGCGATGCAAAGAGTGCACACAGCGTTACCGCAATACTATCGCTACGGTATCCCATTCGTCTCTGTATCGCGAATCGCGGTTCGCTCTGGTGTGTGCGGCTCCATAAGCCGCCATGGTATCGCACGGACCACTGGTATCGCAAGAGAATTTCCAAGAAAAATAATCGCGCCTGCTCCAGTATCGCGCAGAGGATCGCTCTGGTGTGTGCAGGGCTTAAGAAAGCACTGTTTTAGCAGTAAAGCGTAATCTTCTCTGATGAACACAGTTGGCTGTGCTAGGTTTGGAACGGAGGGAATATCTCTTCTTTCATATTTTTAGGAGTAGAATTTAATGAGTCTCTGGCTACGGTATGATTGGTCTCAAAAGCGAATTGTGTGTATGTTTTAGGACTAGTTTATGTTACGTTATTTAAATATGCTTAGCGTTATGTTATATTGTATTATTTCAAAATATGATATTTTTTTAAGAGATTGATTGGAGGATTGAGCCAGGACCTACTAATCCTAGGTTTGTTGTTGTTGACATTACTTACTGTATTACCATTTCATCTTAAATTCATTAAGAATTTTTATTCTGTAGTTGTAAAAAATATCCCAAGTAAAAATGAACAAAACAAACTTGAATACTACTTTCATACATACATTTTGATGCTAATTTACAAATGATGTAGGTCTGCATAAACATATTGTTTGCTCTTCTCATTGAAGTTGTACAGGATTGGAACTCAGCAGCTGACATAAGGCAGATTAATGCTGAGGTTTAAGCTGATATGTAAAATCTTTCTCACCAAAATTGTATGCATCATGGTGTTGGCTGCTTTTGACCACTGTACTCTATAGTTTGCCAGCCTTCAACTTGCTGAGGTCCTCGTCCTCCTTATTGACTGGCAGTGCATAGTGGTTGTTACATTCACGTTGCAAAAGATAACTTGATGAACTAGGACATCCTGAGGGGCACGGGAATGTGTGAGTTTATAAAACTAAGTAGAACAAATTACAAGTTTATAAATGCTTCCAAATGTAGCTGTTTCAACATACTGAATGAGGGCATTGCCTATGACAGATATGTCTAAGCACGTTATGAGTTTAAATCCATTTCCTCCATTCATAAGTAGGCGACAAAGATATGCCTATGCACGCTATTATCTACATTTCCTCCATTTCAGTGAACGGCAAAGCTTTTTATCAGCAAACCTGGAACAAACGTATGTGCTCACTGGTTCATAATTACACATTTTATATTCTTTAACAGTAAATAGTTAATTTCAAATCAGTTCATGATAAACAATATGTTTTAGACTAAACTAAAACATACCTCGTCTTGCAGTTCAAATAAATAGTGTCTTTTTCAATCCACTACATGTTTCGCCATGTTGGCATTTTCAAGTGGTACACAGAAACATTGAGACTTGAAACATTATAATATCCGAATTGGACTCGTCATATTGTAGAAATTTACATTTAAACACAAAACTGTACATACATTTTACACATGACATACAGTTTTGTGTTTAAATGTAAATTTCTACAATTTGACGAGTCCAATTCGGATATTATAATGTTTCAAGTCTCAATGTTTCTGTGTACCACTTGAAAATGCCAACATGGCGAAACATGTAGTGGATTGAAAAAGACACTATTTATTTGAACTGCAAGACAAGGTATGTTTTAGTTTAGTTTATACTAAGCAGTTCAGGGGCTACAAAATGGAATTTAATATGTTTTAGGTTTTACACGATGATCATTTCTTAAGCAACCCTGCTCGAAAGTGTCTTCTACGAAGAACCGTAGCCCAGCTAAAGACCTTGCTCTACTGGTAACGTAGTGCCAGCCGAGTCCAAACACAGGTTCTAGAAGATACACTCCAGGTATATATAGACTATCTATGTATATAATACGTGATCCAACCCAAACAACGTCAGATTGACGTTTTGGGTTCTTTTAGCCCATGGACTCGATTTTTTTAAGCTAGCTGAACTATATTCCTTGAAAAAATCTAACTAGCCAAATGGCTTTCCTTTAAAATATATCCTAATGGGATTAATAATAGTTATTAAATCTTTCTACTAATATGCAGTTTTACATTAAACAATTTTTTTTCATTGACTGAAAACGGAAACTATTGCAAATCTCATATGGGTAAATCCTACTGTTTTCCTCATCTTTTTTTGCATAATGTGAAACATTGTATCCAATCAAGTTTTTCAAAAACCGTATTTGTCTTTTATTTATTTAAGGGGAAATGTCATATTAAAATACATCATGTAAAAAATGCCATCACAATTTTATTTCATAAAGTTTATAATGTATAAAAAATGTTTGTGCTATATCACTCTCAAAGGTTACAGGGTTCAAATATTTTATATAAATAAATAAAAATAATATTGCATTAAGTTATTACCAATATTAGACACATTCTTAAATTAATAATATAGATAACAAATTGCAGCAAATTACAGCAAACTTATTCTTACAAAATTTATATAAAATTGTTAGGCACAAAACATTCAAAAAGTGTTCATTAATAAAACTTGAAATATCGCAAATATTAATTTATCTTTAAAACAATTTCTATAATTAAATAAAGAAATGCTTTAGCACCTAACGGCTCATTGCAGCATATACATAATGTTATTTACAACTTTTCTACAACCGAGAAATGTTATGTTAGAAAAATAACTTAATATAAAAAGCTATAAGGATAAAAGCATATAATATTAATAGTGTATCCATCTCCTTAGTGATTCTGCTTGCTAAGCGGACGACCTGACTCAGTATGTTCACTTTGTGCAAATTGTTCATTTAGAATTTTTGACTAGTAACTTTTAAAAAGCTGAAAATAGAAAGTTTTTATTACAAGATGAGTCAAGATCTGTCCAGGATTTTATAAGTGAGTTAAGCCGGTGGTCTGAAGGCTCCTACAAAAGACGTCAACCGAACTGCAGTCTTCACACAGTCCGTACATTAAGTTAAAAATTACCACTAACAGAACTAAACAACAGACAACATATTAAATTCTGAATAATGTACAAAATAAAACTATAGTATCTTAGCAATAATATCCTTAACAAAATCAGGACATGCGTCCACCAATAAATACACTTTCTTTGCTTAGGCTCTAGTCGATTTTTCCCGTTTACATAACACTCAACATTATAATTACCGTACTACATACAAATCGCTTATAAATATGAATGGGGAGTTAATTCAGACTTTTAATTTATATCGCAGTAACACTACTTTTGGAGTTTTCAATTCACAGTGTCGACCGTCGTAGGCGCTAAATCTTCGATTTTTAAACCGTTTACAGATTCAGCGTGGTCAGCAAATCCGTTCGTTGTAGTGACATCGGCTTCTTGGATCTGCATCGGTTTTTCTTCTTCCTTTTTCAACTCTTCGGGCTTCTTGATAGGAGGAGGTTTGATTTCGGATTTTTCGTTCTGCTTTGGGTCAGTCTTTTTTGCAACACCAGTTTTTGCAGTTGTGGATCTCCCGTTAAGAAGAGGTTTGGTGTTTGTAACCTGCTTAACACCATTCATTGTTCTTCCCGCTGGTGCAGTGCTTGGCCTTTTGGCAGCGAGAGGAGCGGGTTTGGGAGCCGTGGCTGATGGTGGTTTAGGCTTAGCAGTGGTTGCTGGTGAAAGTTTATTTGTTGCTGTTCTAGTGGGAGCCAAGGGTTTTGAGGTCGGGGCAGGTTTGGTCACTGGAGGTTTTGTCAGGGTAGTAGTAGTGGGTTTCTTAGGAACTTCAGTTTTTCTTGGGAGTGGTTTATGATCACCATTCGTCAAAGGCTTTTTCTCAGCTACTTTATCTGTTGCAGGTTTAGCAGCCAATGTTTTGTTGGTGAGAGGAGATTTCACTCCTGGCCTTGCAGGTGATTTTGTAGCATCGGACTTAACCGATGGAGCCTTGAGAGTAGTCGGTGTTGTAGGTTTGCTGTTTGGAGTTGAAGGCTTGCTCGTAGACCTTGTCGAGAGAGTGGATGAAGTTGATTTATTTATAGGTAGTTGTTTTGGAACTTGTTTCAAAGTGGTTGTCGTGGGTTTTGAAGAAATGGATGAGGTTGGCTTGGTTGCAGGTGGTTTAGGGGCAGAAGCAGTGGTTGGTTTCTTGGCCATGGTGCTAGGAGCAGATGGTTTGGCCGGGGCTAGTTTGCTTGCTGCTGGTTTAGGACCAGCAGCAGTCGTTTTTGTTGTCGCCGTTGTCGTTTTCATCCCTGCTGATTTGGCTGGAGGAGCAGCTTTTGCCGTGGCTGATTTCACTTGAGATTTAGCTGTTGTATCTGGTTTCTTGGCACCAACAGCTGGTTTCTTAGAAGTTACTTCTTTTGTCTTGTTAGCCACCTTCTCAGCAACAATGGCACTTCCAGCAGCTACTGCTCCTGAAACAAGGCAGTACAGTAAAGAAACTGGCAGGATCAACTGTCTTAAGAGGTGGCAGGACCACCGACCATCTTGGATTTTCTTCCCATATCGGCAATGTTAATGGTTAAAGCTTATTACAGCATTGTTTATTAAGATCAAAAGTTGCAAAATATCTCATATTAAAGCTATTGAAAACAAGGATGAATTTTAAATGGTTATTATGTTGTATAGCTACATAAATATATTGACCAATCCACACCGAAAATATATTTAAGAATCATACACAATTTTCTGCCCAAGCTTACGGTGCATGATTAATAAATGTGAACACATTTTTTTGCTGAACGGCGCTATGACAACCACTGTTTAGCCTGGCATCTGACGGACAACAACAATGCAAAATGATTGCCTCCCGCGTGCTCTCAATACTTAATGCGTGGTAACTGTTTAGAATTTAGATATTGTATGAGAATAAAGATATTCAAAATTGAAATTAAATTAGTTTGGCTGAAAGGTAGCATATTATGGGGTGCCAGTCCTAAACAAGACATGATTTTGAGATAAACATAATTCTTTAAGATTGGTTTAAGGGACAGTGCTTTTTAAAAAGGTGAAAATAATCCAAAAATCATATAATGGTTATTTTTGGGTTCTACAGTAAACCCCCTTTTGACCGCGCACCCATTTAAAAAATTGAGTTAATCAAAACCAGGGTAAAAAAGTATGTCAAATGATAAACTAGGCAACTGGAAGTGTGTTCATGGCTAAAGGAGAGTGGTTCATAGAGATAAAAATTCACAAAACAACTTTTTATTATTTAAAGAAATAGATTTTATAGTTTAAGTTGTGCAGTAAGTGAAATTACATAAAAAACTTCTGTTTTAGATCTCTTTTAAACCAAAATAGCTTTTAAATTCCTACCACTTCTCCAGATAAAAGTTTGAAGATATATGTAAAGTTAATTAAAATCATTTATTAAGTATTGCCAAGTGGCAGTCGTGATAAAAAAAAATTAATCATGTATAAACATATTCAATTAATAAACTGTCATCGCATTAAAGTAAGAATCGGTTTTTAAAATCTGGCTGAGGTTGAAGATCTGAATTGTTAGACGATTTCTGAAATTTAATTGCAATGCATGCCCCGAACCCTAAATTTCCCAGGAAAGCTAACTGAATTCTGTCTATTAAAAAAAAACCTCTTTCATGAGCCATATGGCTTTTCTTTAATTAAAATAAATAATAATAATATTTACCTGCAGCAGCCACAGCAGCTACCAAAATATCAGTTTTTGGTGTGTCCTGAGCCTCCTTACTGTCGTCCAGTTCCGGGGCAGGAGTGGGGGGAGGTGTTCCGGCTGATGATGGCACTTCCGTTGTTGGAACTTCGCTCGTCTCTTCCAAATTCGTGATCAGGGTTTCTGTCACAACCGTGCTCTGAACTGGCTCGCTTTTCACAGCTGGTTCTACAATAATCGGCAATTCTGACTCGACAGCAGTTGCTTCATCTTTTTCAATCACCTCTTTTTCCTCGGTAGGAGGTGCACTTTCTGTAAGTGCTGATACTTCTGGTGCAAATACATCTAAAACAGAATCTTTAGCCATTTCCTCTTCTCCTGTTACATAGCTCTCAGATTTAGTGATTTGAGGTTCGTTTGCTGGTGTGAGTGTTTGGTAAGAGACAGTCTTTGTAGCTTCGGTTTCAACAATCTGAGGATGGGGTTCCAGAGGTGAAGAAAGCTCATGAACGTTTTGTGATTGAATGACATTTTCATCGAGTGCAGAATTGAACTGGTCGACTGTGCTGAAAAAGTCATTTGAATTGTTTTGTAGGTCAACTGGGAGCTCTTGTCTCTCAGCATTCTGCTCAGTAGGAGTAATAATCTCTTGTGGTTGGGTCAGTTCATCTTTGTTTATGACTTCAAACCCTTCATCTACATTATTTAATTCTTCTGGTGTTGTTTGAGAATTGGTGATGCGAGATTCTAATTCTAATTCCATCTCCTTAGTTTCAACATCAGTGTTAAACTCTTTGCTTGGTTCTAGCAACTCATGTGTGGATTCAATTTCTTTTCCATCAAGTTTGATGTCATCAAATGCTGCAAGTACTTGATCGACTGCTTTTGGACTGATAGGACTGATAACTGCAGAGTTGTCTTCAACAAGGTCACTACTTATGTTCAGTTCCTTGTCCAGTTTGGAACTTTGTTCACACTCCTGCTCATCCTGAGTGATTTTAGATTCAGTGGCCAAAAACCCTTCAAAGTCACTATCTGATAATGGTTTCGCCAAGGCAAAACTTGTTTCTTCTGATCCAGGGTTTGATAAATCAGAGAATAGGTTCTGTGTGATATCATTGACGTTTGTTTTGTAATTGGTCGTTTCTGATGTAGCGGGAGATATGTTTTCAAATACACTTGGAATTTCCGGTGTCTTTGGTAGTTCTGTTGCCAAAAAGGAACTGTCTGCATTTGGAGCTGGGGTAAAATTGGGGATATCTTTTGGAGATTCAAGTTGATCGAATGGAACAATATTAGCAGAATCTGAATCGCACCGAGGAGAGACAAAAGATGATGGGATGTTCTGCATAAAATCAAATTCATCGCCATGTTTCTCTGCTTCAACATCTTTTTTAGGGGTTTCGAGCGGTGTATCTACAGGTACCTCAAACTGTTGGGAAGAATCAGGGTTAAAAAAGGGATTTGTGTTACTGACAGTTTCAATCGGTTTGAAGCTCATGTCTGTTGGGGATCTTCGGTGTTCATTAACAAATCCTTCACTGTTGACTACGTCGTCAGCTCCACTTTCAGATTCAAATCCAGACGAGCTAGTCCTCTCTTGTGCAGAAATCAACCCTTCTTGAGGTCCATCTCCAGGTGAAATGAGATCAGGTGACTTTTGTGTATCAATGACGAAGTCATCTGCAGGAGAATCTAGGTCGGTTTGATGTATTTTTGAAGGAATCTCATCAGTGGTCGGAGAAGTTGGAGCTTCAACAGTCGTGGACCTTGGTGTTCCAGGAACTTGAAACTCTTCTGCATCCGCAGACAATGGAAGGTCATTTCCCATGAAAGAAGCAGTCATTGGGTCGCGATTGCTGAAGATGTTTGTAGATTCAAAGGCATTATTGCTGAAATCATTGTTCATACCGAAAATGTTAGCTTTTTCCAGAACTGCCGATGAAACTTTCTCTTCCATTTTTTGCAGAGCAGCAAATTTGTCAAATGGAGCGCTCTCCTGAATGTTATCTCCAAAATTTACAATGGTTTCGCTTGCCAGTTCAGAGCTTATTGGCAGAGGGTTGACTTCTTCGATCTTGTCCAGAAGGACTGAAAAGTTGTCTAAACAATTTTCTCCAAGACTTGGCCCATCTGAAAGTAAATTAAATATATTAAAACCGGTACAGCATACTCCTCATTATCCAAAAGCAAAAGCAGTCAGAATATCCGTGATCACTCAATAGAAAAAGTTTATAAAAAAAATTTTTGAAAAAATTGAATGATAGTAAATACTTTTACTTGGAAAACAACTTAAAACACAAACTTAAATCACAAATAAACGTTATAATGTATTAAACATACAGCTAGTGTTACTTTATACAGGTATTGAGAATTGACAGTGTGTGCTTGAGGAGCATGTGGTTGGTAATGGACTTGGCCAGCAAAGTGGTTGCTTGGTTACATAGCACATCAAGCACCTCCTTGACGAGTAACTACACTGTTGCCACCATTGTCCATGTCGAGCTAGTTTCCAGACAGTAAACCATTTTGGAAATCAAGTGGTTTGTGGTTCTATATTTTTTAATTCCTAAACTAAATTCAACAGGATAGCTGGTCATTGCTGGGCAGAATTATTGAATCCCCCCGCGTGCAAGATTATGTAAGTGATACATTCTTGACCACAAGAAATATATCTGACGCTAACATTCATCGCCAGATGATTGAAGTTTATGACCTTAAGGCAATAATAGAGAGTAAAGTACACAAATGGGCTAGGGAGTTTTAAAATGGCTTTGGAAATGTTCATTTTGAAAGGAATTGTGTTTTTGGTGGAGACTACTCACAGAAGACCACAAAGGTAAAAGGTTTTCATTTTTACATCCCAATCCAATTTGGCACACTACCCTCACTAATTGCATTAGGGCCAAAACCTTCAGTCTTCTGGCAATGGATATTGGATTCAGATATACTTCTTGTATTAAAAAAAAAACATTTCATTGACCTTATCTTGCTTGTGGTGGAAAATTTAATTTAAAGCATTTTAAAAACAAACTGCAAGCGTAATTGTCAGCAACAGAGCTGTAAATGGTGTCATTATGTTTACAAATAATGCAAGTAAGCGGGGAGGCGCCTTGTTGTGGCGTACACACAAACTACAGAGCTATACACAAAAATGGCCCCTGCATTAAGCAAATATATGGGGACAAAACTATTAATAAACGTTTTTGAGTTGAATACTATTGTAGACCAGCAAGATTCTAAATTCAGAAAAGATATATAACAGACGTTGGCAGGTTACTAAAATGAACACCCAACTTTTTTATTAACCCAACAAAAGACTCAGTGATAGCATCTTGGGCTTAAAAGCACCGGCATATCAATAAGGCCTGGTAGTTGAAGTTTACTAGAAACCGAAATAAAATAAAGTTTTTCAACTCTCTCTTAATCATCTTTTAAATCTTGCACTGCCACAATAATTCTATTGCTAACCATTATTAACCACAATACACAATACTAACTAGGACATCCAAGGCTACTGGGCCTCTGGGAGATTTCACTATTGAACTCAAACTCTGGTGGCAACGGTACGTTGTCCAGAGTCTTCTCGAAGCCGCGTGCCGGAGACGAGGCGAGGATTGGCGATGATGGGGCGTCTATGAGCCGCTTGGGAGAAACGGGAACAAACTCAGCTGCGTCTGGATTCAGTTGAGAGTTCATGTCTTCCTCTTCCTGCTGTAAATATTCACAAATCATTTAACATGTATCAGAATCTGAATCAGAAAAGCTTTATTCAAGATTTATACATTATATACATGAAATATATGCATAAATACAGAATGGCGTCAAAACAGCTTACTAATTAAAAATACTTGGTTAAACTAAATAAAACAGGAAAATTTAATTAATGTAATTACATGTTGTAAAACTCTTCAAATGAGTAAAATGCTCTACCAATTAGTAACAATTTAAGTTTTTTTTTTTTAAAGACCTAATGTTTTTTATATCAAATATTTCTTTTGGTAGATGATATTGGGTGCGCCAAAATAACCTGACAGTTTTTAATACTAAATAACTCAAGAACAAAATACAATTTTATATATTAAATAATGTTATATTTTACACACTACTATGCCATTTTCACTTATGAAAAATTATATCACTTAGGTGATGTCCTTCTCCTAAACGCAGGCTTTCAATTTTCTTGCATATTTGTAGTCACCTTCGCCTGATGAATAGAAACAATCTCTTCCCGGATACACTGCTTGTTCAGGGATAGTACGAAATTTCGAAACAACCACTTTGCTTTTTAAGTATTCCCATAGCCAACAGTCACACAAAATTAAGTCTGGGGATCGAGCTGACCACAGCACATCACCAAACCAAGAGATCACTTTACCGGGAAAGACTTCACGCGAAACTGTCGTTGAATAATTGGCTGTATGACAAGTTGCGCTGTCCTGTTGAAACCATGTTTTGGTAATGTCTATCGCTCCTAACATTCACAGTTGTGGAACCAAAAACCCCCTCAGTATTTCCACATAGCGTTCCGAGTTTACAGTGATAGGGGGTGTTCCCACTTTCATCCTCAAAAACATATGGTCCGATGACTCCAAACCGTGCCACACCAGTGTGGTGTCTAGTGTAGACAGTAACTTTCTTTCGACTAAGTGATGTTTCACCAAACATATACTATAAATACCTAAAAATGGCATAACATAAGCAATCGTTCACTACAACAATGAGGTATCTAGCTAGTATAACAACTGACTTATTACAAAACAAAAACCGTCAGGTTTTTTTGGCGCACCCTTTACAAAAACATAATACCTGCAGCTGTTGGTTTCTTGTTATAAAACTCCAGTTTGTGTTTTGTTACGGATGGATAATTTTTATGCCTAGTATTATATCTATGATTATCCCCCAGCAGTGGCACCTTGTCTTCAGAAGCCCTCACATGCATAATAGTGTGCAATATATATGAACTGTAAATGGTTAGAATTTTTAATTTTGGAAAAAATTTTTTGGCCGATTCTTCACCTTTGTATTTCATCCACCTTTGATTTATATTTCAAACAAGTTGTATAACTAATTATGATTTTGAGAAAATCATTACACTCAAAAATGGACATTTGTTCAAACCATTAAAATTTTGCAAGATCCATGCCAGATCAAAGGTTTATTGTCGGGACCACGTAAGTTTGCAGTTGGTGGCAGCCAATCACAAGACAAGGCTAGTGCAATGTTGCCACATCGCACTAATAAAATATACTAAGCAATATTTTCAAATCAGCTGGTATTATTAGATTTGGCAACACCGCACGGTTCTCATTGGTTCATTCAAACCCATATGGTAAATAGGCTCCTCTCTCAACTGCAAACTTATGTGGTCCCGACAATAAGCATAGTCCTTAGCATAAATGGAGTAAAATGGGGAATATCTTTTGGAGATTCATGTTAATCAAAGGAAACAACGTCAGCAAAATCGAAATCATACCGTGGAGATATAAAAGATGACGGACGTTATTTCAATAAAATCAAATTAAATTCATCTCCATGCTTCTTAGCTTCAAAATCATAACAGGAACTGTAAACTGGCGAGGAGTCTATATTTCTGAACACAATGCACAAGGAGGTGAAACGCCCAACCACTGTAAAATCTAATAGTGCTTTCAACACATCCAGAGATTTAAACTGTCTGTGTTTAGCATGTATTGGTTCAGTTTGTTAAGCTGATGAAGACTGCAGCTGAGAATAAATTTGCCATAGATGGTTTGGATGTTAAGCTATTCAAAGGGTAAACGAAAATATACACAATGATGACTATATCGTCATTCTCAATTTTTTTTTCTGTATGGAAAGCACTCAACACCCTCAGAGGAACCTTGAAACATGACCAATTCATATATAATATCACCAACCTGGATGCTCAAAGTTAAAAGGGTGAGGCCTCGGGTACGATACGAGCGGCGAGCGGTAACCTTAGCAGCACGTTAGCGGCAGTGGTGGCTACGATACGAGCGGCACATTTATAACGCTCATCAAATTTCTCCAGTTTTATGAGTCAGTTTAGTTGAAAATTGTAAACTATGCTTACCTGCAAGACGTATTGCAACTATTGTTGCTATCTGACAATTGGTTGCCTTTAAAGAAAAACTTAGTTTTTAAAAAAACCTTAGCCCTTACTTGTCCCCATACTTTTCTGGTGACTGAAGTGTTTTAAAACTTCTGTGCTGGTCATTCCACAAACATTCATTGAACTGCACCTCACGTATCGACCCGTATCGCATGTTTACTACTGTTCCCCTCTCATTTTAGGCCGAAATGCAGCATGACTCGCCTGAGCCGCGAGCGGCGTTTTCGCAAAAATCGGTTTTGACTTGGAACCATGAGTGGCGCTGAGCGGTGCCGCTTACCGCCGCTCACCGCTCGTATCGTACCCGGGGCCTGAGAGGTTGGGTACAAAAGGAAGCTGTACTCTGGAGAGCTGAGGAGCTTATAACTTGAATAATAATGGTTTAGTTTACCTCTGTCAATATGGTCCTTGCGTGTAGTTTGTCACTACTGCAGTTTCGTGCTCGTGGAGCACATCATCAGGTGAAGGTCAAAAAGTTAAAACATTTTCCTCACGTGAAGGTCGTCAATTCAAACACACCGAAAAACATATACACACGAACGGTACGATAAAAACATTTATAAACATGGCCAATACATTAAAAACGTTACACACGGGGTCCGGCGCCGGTAGAAGACAAGACTTGTTTTTATCGTACCGTTCGTGTGTATATGTTTTTCGGTGTGTTTGAATTGACGACCTTCACGTGAGGAAAATGTTTTAACTTTTTGACCTTCACCTGATGATGTGCTCCACGAGCACGAAACTGCAGTAGTGACAAACTACACGCAAGGACCATATTGACAGAGGTAAACTAAACCATTATTATTGTTGCTGTATGGTCCAGAGGCTACCCATCATGAAATTATAACTTGAGTTGTTGCATTGACTATTGGATACTAAAGTAGACATCCCATCTATCTGGACCAGCTGTTGCCAATTAAAAAAAGATATTATTTGTGTGAGCCAGTCACAGAATGCGTTAGTGTCTAATGTTCAATTTTCTACCTTATATGTTGTTGTTGATAAGTTGATGGGTCATAACAGTTGCTACAGCTCACAATTACTCATTCCATTAGTTTAACTTGATGAAAAAGTTAGAGTATCCGACAGAGATGAGCAATTTAGATTAGCACTATCTGTTAGTGGCTGACATGAACTACGATTTTGAAAAAAAAAATTGTGACAACTTTAAAATGGGGATGGAATGTCTAGTTGTATTAATAGTCAAAGGTTGTAGCTTATTTCATTACTATTCTGTTACACGGAATACGCAACATTTTCCCTGTTACGTCCACCAAACAAGGTCAGGTTAGGCCTAACGTAACTTAACCTGATGAGGTCGGTTTGACAGAATGGTTCCCTTATTCTTTTCACATCCCTACCTTAGACAAAGCAGAGGCCTGGTTGTCTGTGTCTTCTCCAGGGATGTAGTTCCACTCTTCTTCACTCTCCTCCCCTCCACTCTCTGCTAGGTTGTCTCCACTAGCATCCCTCGCCACTGCAACACCACAACAACATTACACACTGGCTGGGTTATAGAGTACTGTATTGGGGTTTTCACATTTAAGAGACTCGCTAATACAACTAAATGGGACCAATTTCTTTTCAACATCAATTGCCCTGCTGATCCATCACTAGAATCTTCAACGTTCTCGGCATTATTCCTTACATCACCAACAGAAGATTGATATTGCCACCTTCAACAACGTTTGCGGTGACTTTGAAATACAGTATTATGCGCCAACATGCAATATAACCGTAATAAAGTCTTTTTATACCTTTTAAACCATTTATTTAGTGTTTTATGAAAAAACGCATAGGTTAACCGTGCTTGAGTTATACTTTTTAGCTATTATTACATTCTGATAATCTACAGTGAAAACATAAACTTGTTAAGTGAGTTTGGACATGATTAAACTTGACTCTAAAACGTTTTAAATGCAAAACAATCCATTATTACAGTAGAGTCCCGCAAACTCGGCGTGATGTGGACTTGAAGGGTGGCGAGTTTGTGAAATGCCGAGTTATGGGGAACTACCGTAGGGTTAAAAATAAGAACAATACAATTTTTAAGCTATTTGTCTGCCTTTTTTTATTTATATTAATATTACAAGTCATATAGTACAACAAATCCTTGGTACGAGTTGTGAATTATTTGACTTGAGCTGGCTTAAGTCAATGTTTAACTTGGACTCAAAAAATCACTAATTTTTTGTGCCAGGTGATCCGAGTGTGATTTTGTGCCGAGTTATCCAGACTGCCGGATTATCGAGTGCCGAGTTTACGGGACACTACTGTATTAATAAAACTGATACTCTCTGTGAAGTAATGTTGCTAGTTTTTTTTTTTCTAAACGGGTTGAGTCCATGCATACTTTTAAAAAAGAATACTTTTAACTTCAAAGAGAGAAAACTTTTCATCCATCATACTAGAGTGGGGTGTGCTGGTATTCACTTTAATCTTACCCCATAAAATGAGTGGGGAGAATTTTATTCGATTCCATTGTTAATTAGAACCACTTGCCCTTTTCTGGCAGCTTACTTGACACAGGAATGCTTTCTGGAACAGGGAAATAAACTCCCCTTTTCCTCCAATAAAAGGGAAACATGGAATATTAATGTTTGTATAGAGGTGTGGTAACATTTTAAACATTGTTTTAGGATCTAGAGCTACATTTAGGGTATATTACTTAAAAAAATGACTGATACTGGAAGTGTTTCATTTTACCTATGCCTCATATTGGATCCAGTTTGAAAGTTCTCAATGCATCCTTCTAAATCAACTATCCTCATTCTAAAAATATCAATTTGTCATAATAATGAAAAATTTATAAAAAAATATTAGTGTAAATGATTTTAATTATTGGTCATAAATATTCTATTGTGCTTCTTGTAACTTAAGAATTAATTAAACTTATAGATATAAAATGCTTTAGAGCATAGACTTAATTTTTTTATTTTAATCACTATTTAAATCACTACCATAGCTAATGAAAGTTAAAAACCAAAACTGTTTAAATAACTGAAAAAAAATAGTAATTTTTTTTCTGAGTGTGTTGATTTAAAAGTAACAACTAACAACTGATTCCAAAATGTTCCATAGAATGAATAGAAAGAATTTTAAATTTTCTCTGTCAATTTAGTGAATTTTTTCCGATATACATATTTAGATTAGGCATGTTTATAATACCCGTTAGGAAATTGAGGACTTTTAGTAGGCACACACTGACCAGGTACATTAGACTATTGATACTTCAAAGATTGGTGGGTCAAATAAACAAATTTGAATTTTTAAGAGTATTCAGCTTAGAAAAGGCTTTATTTATCCAAAAAAGTTATAATCCACAATTTTGTTCTTTTTTAAATTGTAGACAACGTACTCAAAGGGATTTGAAACACTTTTACTACTTCTTACTTCACTGTACTACGTTTAGCCGGTCATGGTTCCATACAACAAACACAATCTCAACAGATTCTCTACAGGCTGAGCTTTTATTTAGAATTGTTGATAGTTTTTATCCATCGAATGTTTGAATGACCAAGAATACTTGAGTAGACTTAAGTTACATTTCCTGACCCCACATTAACCCACATGTAGCGAGTGTCCTTGCCTCCGAACGCCCATACAGTCCGACCTACACTTTGCATACAGGATTGACACCTGCTTGTATACCAATAAGACTAACCGGTCATCAGCCAACAGACTACTGATCCTGCGTAGGTACTTGTAATGCTAGGGTAGAGTATACAAATTTCAGTCCATTTAGTTTTCAATCTTATCAATAAATCAAACTGTAAATTGGTCAGAAGCAATACAAGCCTACAGATCAACAAGTAGTGGTGGGCCGGGGTGATACAAATACTCCAGTTGTTTGTTACAAATTGGAATTACAATTTTAACTATACTTAATCCTGAATATCACGTTGAACGAACTAAGAAAATCATATCCAAACACAATCAAAATAATATAAACTCAAAACAAGCCAGAATGTTTATACTTTGATTGAACTTTATACAAAAATAGTCTTTAATATGTCATAGACCTTTTGGTACAGTCATATTCTAGTTTAGTGCTTCAATATTACTCAGTATTAAGTATTTTATTATTCAGTATTAAGTTTATGAGGAGTATTTTCTTTGCTGCTATCTCTGAAGACGGTAAACAAATGAAACTAAAAGAATGTTTCTTCTTTCATAGCCTGTCTTAAGAAACTGGTAAATATGAACATAATTCATTTATAAACTTACAACTTAACTAACTTACTTAGGCCTATAGTAAATTTATGAAGAAATGTTTTTTATAAACCAACATTTTTTACCGATTTCTTATATTTTTATTAAATCTGAAAGTTTGGTTAGTCAAAAACCAACCCTTATTCATCAAAATTTCTAGAAATAAAACATGATTCATCTTATTAATTTGGAAGAAGATACAATTCTTTTAGTCATCCACTAAGTTGATCCCAGGTATGGACCCAAGAGGTAACTGTAACCATAAGATATATTGTTTTGTAAATTCTTTAAGTTGTCTTATTCTGGTACTCGCCTTCAAAATTTTCCCACAACAAGAGTCTGGACCATCGATATATAACTACGACCGGACTCATAGCATTTTTAGTTTTATTGCTTGATATTGACTTAAGTTTATGTATTGTTTCTATGTTTTGTGGACGATACATTATTTGACTTGATTTCAAATCAAGAAAAAGGATACAATTTATCTATATGTAAACATGGAATTTTTCTAAGGGGCCTAGCTAACGTCTTGACCTGATAAGATCACACTGAACCCTCCTTAACCAGGGAGGGTTAATAGTTGACATTGAAAAAAAAAACAGAAACAACTAAAACCACAACACGCCTATTCCTAGAAATGATACACTAGAGACTGACCAGAGTGAGAGAGAAAGAGGTAAACAGACGGTGGTAGATAATAGATTCTAATTAAGGGAGGGGCGTCTAGACGTGAACCGTGGGCGGGGGGGAGGGGGCGGCACGTGTTTGACACATTTACACACGCACACGTCTTATCATCTTATCAGTCCGTGGTCCGAGCGTTATACTGTAATAACTGTCCGATTAATTAATTAACGGACAACTGATTTCAAATAAGATAATCCTGGCAGTGTTATCAGACTAACTATAGAATGTATTCTAAAGCCACTGGTCTAGATGGTCCTAATTTTTAAGTTCCTGTGACCATTAATGAGACTAAATTAATGTTGATTATGTTTGAACATGGAGGATTTGATTGTTGTGTTGTCTAAAAACTGTATTCAGTGCTAATCAATCAAGTTAAAGATCACCATATCAGAAATTAATGTCATCAGCCTACGAGAAACCAAAAGTCAAAGAAAAATAACGTCCAAGAATACAATATGAACGATAAATATACAACATCTAGATATAATATTAAAAATATTACTTGACATTTTCGGAATAAAAATATTGTGTCCTTAAGGTAAGGAAATGTCTATTGTATTTTTCACATTATCGAATTCGGGACAATCAAATAATTGCCATATCACACAATGGAAATATTATAGCATACAGAGATCTTAATTCAGTATACACAATTAGAGCTTATTTTTTACAAATAACATGAACATTGAACAACTATCAAAATTGATAGCAAATTAATTTCAATTAGTAAACTTGCACTATATCAAACGCCTTTTACAAAACGCAAAAAATTCAAACTTAACGCACAATGCTTATACACTTATACACACAAAGAGAAGGTAATAAAATGCATGCATATATACAGTATATGTAATCAAATTTGTTGGGCAAATTTAACTACAATAATACCATATAAAATAATTTGTAATGTCTTGAATTGGGATAGTAAAACCCACCAAACTTGGTCTGCAACTCCGCATATGACCTTTACAATGGTCTCCACGGACTGTCCTTTACAGGATGGGGTAAAACAGTCAATTTGTTACAAAAAGGGCACGGCCGGGGGCCCCCCCCCCCCAGACACGCACGCAGTCCTGGTATTGATTTATAACACGCTACACGTCCGACACGGCACGCCTTAACACTGTGGTTAACTATTGTGGACAATTAAATACAATTTTGTCTATACTGTATACAAACGTCCTACTCGTGTTAGTTACAAGAATAAATAGTACAGAATAGAGTGAAATTAATTTAATTTATAAGACGTAAGACGACTGCAATTTTATGGGTTTTTTGTTGAATGATTGAAGATCGGTTTATGACAGTTTATGGCAACCATAACTTTATATTCCAGGTTTAACACGGTTCTATAGCTAGGGGTAGGGATACTAAACAGTCGTTGACATCTGCGAAGTTGAGTTATTGTTCTAGACGTTCAACTCTTATTTGACAAATTTCTTTGAAATCAATTAAACAATGGCAAATGGATGACTTATTCACGATCGTGTGTATAATGGTTTATTATATTGGTGTTTAACTAGATTAGATGATCAATATGCAAAAATTCCAGGTTACATTAGGCTGTGAAATTCGGTATAGTGTTGGAATAATTTCTTCACAACACCATAAACACAAGATTATTCACGTTAGAATAAATATTGTGTTTGCTAATAAAACTAGAAACGTTAATGCACAGTAATCAAATTGGGTTATGCGATTTTAGAATATTTTAATGCGATAAAACACTTTGATATTACTGAGAAAATATTTTTTTTAGCATTTACAACTACAATTCCAATGAGGAAAATGTGTTTATCAGAGAAAAAAATATTATTAGTCAACAATGACAGGTTTCTCTGGTCGTGGGTTGGTATTACCCATTAAACCCATTAAAACATAACCAGCAAGCAGATAAGGTTAACGTGAAATCCTCCCAATGGCACGAAAGCAAGTGGTTTACACGGAAAATTTGAAGTAGTCTACAATCATTTTATGATACGAAAGATTAGTTTATCACAAGTGAATCATGACACAATATTAGCAAGCATGTTATGGAATTTTTTCCTGTAGCTAACAAAGTCAAATAAAGGAGTAAAGAAGGATGGTGACAGTTCATAACTTTTTAGTTCATCGGAATACATAGTGTTTATTGTGTATTAAAACGTGCCTAAAGAGTAAAGGGCCAAGTTTGATAACCGTTTACTAATGTTCTCTTCTATAACAGCTGATCCTCCCGACGACAGACAAAAATAAGATATCCTAAAATACTACTTTGCAGACACCACACGAGGGAGCTACTGACGACCATAAAATGTCCGAGTTTCGTCCTATAAATAAAAGAATGAACCGCATGAATTTCAATGTTTACCATTTGAAAACCAATTTTTCAAATTGATTTTCTAAAATCAAAGCTTTTTATGTGATTGAAAGGTAAACCAAGATGTGCTAGGGTATTATAGTAGTAACATAGAAAATATAGTCCAGTTTGTACCTTATAGCCTGCACCCCTGTATGTCGATATTATCAAGAGCATATAAGTTTAAAATGAAAGAAAACAATAATTATGCCTAAATACATTAAATAAGAAATATTGTCGGAAAATATATTTAGAGCTTAATTATACACTCTATGCTTCTGTATCACACGAAAATAGGTCCGAATAATGTAGTCAAATTATACTTGAAATGCAATTCCTTACCAGGACTATGAATGACCGAAATGGCAATTTGGGGGTCTTTTGGTTAAGGGGAAGGGGGGGGGGGAGTGGCGCCAAGATGTTCTCCCCTACTCTCTAGGGCTAAGGGAGGCGACGAATTAGGGCGGGGTTGGTGAACGTATGCCTACAGTATATAAAATATAATTCATACAACACAATAGTGACTGAAGAAATCTGTATGTTTTACCATATATTAAAATAGTAGATCATCTACTACTATGTTCAAATAAAAACTCTGCGGACTCAGGCAAATACCCGTAATCTTCGCCGCCACCCTGTACATATGTCACGACCGAGGTGACAATGGATGTCCCAGAGGACCGAGGGACCAGGGGGGCGACGCCCCGGGGGTGACGTCATCACGGAAGCGCGACCAGGCCTTGTATGGCAACGTATTGGTCGTCTGGGGGTCTTGACCCTACGTACGTTTAGTCTGGCTATTCGATAAACAGTGCTAAATATCACATGGCTTGGTGTATGTGGTTAACACGTTCAATTGAGTCTGCATATCGAGAGATTTGATAATACTTGAGATTGTATGTAAGCCTCTTATCTGTGTTTAGTATTTTAAGTGTACATTCAACTAAACTTTGTAAATTCATATTTCCATTGTTAATTTCTCAATTTAGATCTTCCGCTTTAAAGCTACCGATTTTTTACATTTATAATGTTTTATTTTGTTCAAAAAAACCTTAACTAATGAATTGGGAGACTGATGTAATACAGTTTTTACCATAAGAGTGATAAAAATGCCCCAATCATACAATATAATACAAACGAATTAAATTAAACATTATTTTAAATCTGTACGTACAAAGCTGTTCTAATGTATTTTTAAACGGATCAATACGGTATGATACCATCAGTTTATTTACAATGCATACACAAATGAACAAAGGAGATGACTAGGGTATAGGGACCAGGGACTTGGGGGAACCAAGACATTTTCAAAACAGCACATTTTAAGAGAGATTATAATGGAAAAACGTTAATAATGTAAAATGGTGAGACAGTCGTTTGTCGGGTTTTGGTTTTCACTAATACTGTATTATAAAGTTGCCGCTTGCTTGACGACATGAGGAAACTTGACAAACATGTTGATTGATCAGTGCACACAATACACAAAGACAAATAATGTAAACCTAGAGAACATCTGACAGGACATCCGATTAGCACCGAGTAAAAATGTCAGGGTTGGCTTCTAACTCCAGTTGTATCAGTTGTCTATATATAAAGGCAAAAGTACCCATGAACTTTTGAGAAAACTACAAGTCACACCCCATAAACCATATACTTAAAATGTTCGTCATGACGAGAAACCTTGCACAACATTATCCATTTTTTCATAAATTGCCCTTTAAGGTCTTAGTTGCTTTCCAAAGGTAACTTCCCATATACTTAATGTTAAAAATACCTCAGCTGTTGTTATTTGTATGTTATTTTTTCAATTATTTATTACCTTATTAAAATCTGGTGTGATTATGTGTTTGTAATGCTGTATTCTGTTTTGTTTATTTCATCTTAACTTAACCAATCAATAGTTTTTTATAATACTTTGAAGTCAAACGGGTTGAAGCCCGTGGGTAACAGCTAGTTTAAAGTAACTGTCGGAACATAAGATACGATGTAGCTGTCAATGGTAAACAAAATAATGAATCTGACCAGACTATAGACCTCTAACTCAATTAGCCAAATGAAAAAGTGTCACCTGTTTTGCTTCTGTTTGCACGTATAGACTTCTCAACATACAGACATGTAAACCCCCGTAAACAAGAGAAACAGATCTCCAAAGAAGCCCAATCAAAACAATTTTAGGTAAAAAAATGGTTAAAAATAAAGGTCTCGACGAATTGTAGTGTATCTAAACCACTACTGGTTGTACATACAGTACCAGCCTCTCACCAGTGTTATGAATGACCAGCAAGCACCATTGACGCAGGTGAAATGCCAACGATGACGTCACCAGCCGAATTGCACAACTGCATCTGCGCCGTATCGATGCGTTCCACCTCTTGCTAAATATAAATCTGCGAGTTGAAATACATATACAAACACCAAGTTTCCGACGGCCAATTGTTCAAACAATGTTGCAAATTTTCTAGCCTTAAACGTGTGGGTGCCCCCGTCACAGCAAAAAAATAGTACAAGCAAATATCTAGATATTTATAGATTTTATCGAAAGACGTCTGCAATTTAACATTAGTTCAAATGAGTAACATACTTTTGATACTATAACGAATAATCCAACCATCTTAAGGTTTTCTTTAGACTTGCTACTACACTAAAAAATCCGAGATAATTAATTTGTCGTGCTATTTATCATATAACGTTAATTGGACATTGATCAAATTTAGAGAAACCTCAAAGGTGTTTCTGTATAAGAATACACAAAACAAAACTGTTTCAGATTCACATTTCATTCAGGATTATTCAAGCGACAATGTATTCTGTACCTCTTGTAAATATATAATTACATTAATTGTTTATAATATGTTTTACATTGCAATTTTCCTTTAGTTTTCATGGTGACCAATCAATATTTTCCTCCCAATACCACCTCACCGGAGCTTTTGATTGCCGTACGGTTTTAATCTAGGTACGTAAATTAACTTTTCCAAAGTATCAGTGAAATTAGTTGTTTCCATTGTATTTTTCGTTATAAAAACTTATATAATATAATATTATAGTACATACAGATGAATAGGTCCACTATAACAGAGAATGTGAGCAAGTTGATTTAAAAATAACATTTAATTTTAAAAGCGCACCACAGCAGTCATGCAATTCTCCAACCCTAGATAGTAAAGAACCAATGAAAGCTGATGATTGGCTTTTTGCTACAACGTTCCCACAAAACAATAATTAGGGACATTCATTAGTGCCACAATTGCACTCAGTGTTGCCAACAGTACCGATAACTTCGCGAAATTTCCCCGAGTTACCGGTAATTCCCTGGCAGTCGTGGGAACGACGTAGCTTTTGAATACAAATAGGCGTACAGTGGAATCCTAATACAGTAGTGAAATATAGCGGCAGGTGGAAAACTAGGATTAAATATTTAAACAAATACTAAAAGAAAACTAACAACTGACTGAGGATTTTATAAAAAAAAATATATATATATATATAACTGCAAGAGATTTTATCACTTTGTTTAAAACTCTCTCTCTCTCTAAGCATTGTTACAATGTATTAATTGTGACTATGCCTGGTTACAAGTTAAACTCATCTTATCAAAATAGATAAAGTGTGGATTGATTACCCCTTAAGTTCAGCTTATCAGTGAGACTTTTCTCGTTTGCCAAACTTAGTTAGGTTAGGTTAAAATGCCATGTGTTGTTTCTCCCGACTAACATGGTTTAAAAACAAACATTTGCTGTTCATCCGGAATGATTCTCGTAGAATATAATCATTCGGCCATTCTTTAACACGCATATACCTTTCTCAAGAATCAAATCATACATGTTGGAAATTCAAGACACATACATAATAGTGGTTAAAGTACAGGATCTCGGCTATAGAGACTCGAGTTCAAACCCTGACATCCACCCAAGTGCTTCTTTGAATCTTTGAACCGATACCCTGGGACAGAGACAAAATCAAAATCAACAGATAACTAGCTGGAAATCAACCTATATATAAAACTAAACACTTTAGGCTGAGATAGTTTTCAATGTTTAGGAGAGATATCTTCACCGAAAATTACACAACATACGATAGGCTGGAGAACAGAACGGTCATAATCTTCTAATAAAAATCCAGGTCAATCCTTAAGAAAATATATTGCAACTCCTGTGCTAAATTATCATAGCTAACACATAATGATGCTTCCCACTAACGGATATCAAGGGACCAAAATTTTTAATTTCCCGTCCCCAAAAAATATGTACTCCAGCGGCGCAAAAAAAAAATTTAAAACGTCAACACGTAATTGTTTCTGGAAACGCAGAGTCTCGTGCCCAACGTGAGGAATGTAGGTGGCTAGACTACAATCTAGATAATTTGTGTTAGGTTAGGATTTTTCAGGGGTATCTCATACGTATGAGGAGCACGGAAAAGATGAGAAATAGTTGACTGAAGTTTCTCCTTGCAGCAAAAACTCCCTATACAGTACTAGGCCAACTAAAACCATCAGGGGTATCTCGGTCTATTTAACTATGGCGAACACAAAGAAAATAAAAAATCTCTTCGTAAGGGATTAGAAAGTTCATAAAAACGTTTTACAATCGAATGAGGGGAAGAAAATTGTTATCATCAAAATCCATGAACAAACTCAGTTTATATAGCTCAAATACTACCACAACTAACAAATTAGGTTTCCTTATATATCCGTCTGTTTGTAGTCAAAGTTTTCGTCAAATGCCCAGACAAATTTTGCTTCTTGCAGCCCGTAAAACATAGACAACTTAAATATAACACGGACTAAAAGAAACAAAATAAGATAGTCCTATCTTAGCGAAGGGCCCTGACAGCACCAAAAGAGTTCAAGCAGGTTTTAACAATGTTGCTCTGAAACTAGTGTAAGCACAATTTTGCCGACGATAATTTGTACTACGAGCGGGGGGCAAGAAAGCCAACCGTTTTAACCGTTCAATAATAGTCGATAGTGAAATTTAATCAATAACAAATCACAAGAACAAAACTATGCGAAAACTCATTAAACTAACCTCAAACGTAACATGAACGTAGAACATCCACTCCTGTAGTGTGTCTTGCAAGAAACTGAGAGTTGAGAGTGGTCGGAAGATATGGACATGAGGGGAGGGGAGGGGAGGAAGGACATTTGACCTGATAACAGGAAGGACACTTGACCTTGAACGTGGGTAGATAAGGTTGTAGACATAGCGTGAGAGTACCCAGTGCAGTGGTCGGGGGATTGGCTCATGTTGAAAACAGTAGCTGATTATCAAGCAAGCTGATTAACTTATTTGTAAACAGTCAATTCTAGTGATCTGTAACAATGTAGTGGTCCCATTCATTTCCTTTAACCCTTTCAGATTATGTAATGATAACTTCCTGGTGATTTCAAGGGGCAATTCACTTATTCACGTTAAACAGTGACATACTTTAGGATGAATGTGGTAAGAGAGTAGAATGGTACGAGATGACCAACTGTGTAGATATGTCACTAACTAAGATCAGCTGTTTTCTAGCTAGGATTCTACCATTTTCTAGACAAACCGTCAAAACGCTACTCAATGTTTTAGGATAGAACCGGCGACGGCGACGTTCTCAGTATCAATAAAACTGTATTTGTGTTCAGTATATTTGAGCGAGTTTTGTTGTCTACAGTCCTAGTTGTCACAAGCTTTAAAATAATTTCAACCCATAAAAGTTGTATATTTACAACTAATGTTAGTTTCAAGTCACAACCAAGGAATAAATCAGTCACTAAAAGTCCCCTAAAACTAGAATAAACCATTTTAATAATCATAACAGTTGGAAATCAAACACCTAAAAACAAGCTCCCTATTATATAAAAAATATTAGAGGTCTATTTACAGTATCTGACCTTAGGCAATGCAATATCCAAAATAATCTAAAATAATATTTAACGATTTTTGCTCAAATTGAAATAACCTTTTATCGAAAGCTTTACGCTGCTACAGCGAAATTGAAACATCTTTCCCACCGTTCTCTAACCACCGGTCTAGAGTAATTAACTAAGTTAATGTTCTCCCTAATTAAAACTAATAGCGCCACTGTCGCGGGGTTGTGGACCATCTCTACGTGTTGTGGGAGAAAATTCTTGTTGGTCTTGAATAGGATCGTTACTAGACATGACGAATAATCAAGGAATCCAAGCTTAGCTAGGAGAAAGAGATCTATACACTATGTTTTATTTATATGACGCGTGCTCACCTCATGGGAACTGAGCTTTGCTCGCAGAAATACATTTTCAACGCGAATCATTGATACACTTATAGCTCGTAAAACAAAAAATTATGGTAATCAAGCTTTGCTGATAAGAAAATTCTTGTATCGAATTATCACTATGTACGACTTGAATCGTGGAGATCCAGCCATAAACAGGACCATTATTGTTTCTCTTGTTTGCTCTTGTATTCTCTTATCTCAAAGTTTATCAAGATTCATATTACAGTCTATTATGTAAACTGTGTCAAGTTTAAGGGTCCGCCCTACCTCTGCAGTTTTGTGTAAACGCAAGGGTCTGGGGCAACCGTGTTTCCGAAGGCTACACTTAACGTAGAATCAAAGTTCGGGTGGAATTTTGAAGAGGATTCAATTATCTAGATTGTTGTGGCTTCAATATTTTTGGTATCGTACCATAAAGCCTGAAAATATTCTTTGAATGTAGACGAATCTGCTTTAACACATTATAGAATTGTTACTTTAAAATTCTTAAACCAGAGACGCATAGATTGTTCTTAGTTCTGTAAAACCCCACTCATTGTTTTTTACTAGCATGCATGGGTAGTTTACAAAGACAGTTGCCGTGAACGTCTGCAAGCGCTTCTCGCGGCGCTGTTCAATGAGTCTATGTCTTGCGGACCCCCTTGAGAAATTTAAGCATTGCTAACGTGGTGCCCCTGTTACTCTAGCATAAAACGTTTTTAACTCAGAACTTCGTTAAAGAAAGAAGACAAAATGCTTTTATTTATTACAACTGGTTACCTACCGTTATACTACAGAATAAAGTTTAGTCACTCTTGGTCTACTCTGAATTTTCTGTGGCTATACTTCCTAATTAAAAATTTACAATTTATTATTTCTACTAGTAGAACTCTTAACGTACGCTTTTCGTTGCATATATTTAAGTTATATACAATACCTAGTCTATAACACAATGTAAAACTACAATTAAACAAAAACAAAGTAAAGATAAAACAATTGAACCTCATTTGAGAATGTGAACAAGCTGTGTTTCTGCATTACAACACTAAACAGCAATGCGAGCCAATTTCCAAAGTGACTACAACTACAGGTGTTTCGTGCAGCTGGTATGATTCATTTACACGAAGCTATTTCGCAATTATCATGGGCAAACAGATGACACATTTAGATACACGAAACATCACCCAAACATGTTACGATACAAGTAGGGTGTGGTTATGAAATTAGGAGAACTTTAAATACTGAAAGTTTAATTCTCATTTTATTGTAAAATCTTAGGTATATTTTACTGCGTGTTTAATGTTTGGTAAACCTAGAATAAGTAGATGTGATAAATGCTTGTGCTTGTGCAATTTGCACTGTTTAGGCCTAAGTTATACCAGAGGAAAAGCAATGGCTAATAAACACTAGTTATCGTCGTATTTAGATATATCAGTTTCAAATTAGGTAAAATGACAAGGAAAAAATTTACATAAAAACGTTTACAGAACTAGACGTAGAATACTGAACCATCAATTCGATAAAAGTGTATCTGCAATCTATTGTGCAGTGGTGTGGAAACTATATATGAGTAAGTTGGCAGGATTATGATTCTTGCCCACATTAAACACTCTTTTTATACATTCACCCCCCTTCTAATAGGTAACATATGAAAAACACCTGCTTCATATGCCGAGGAGACACGGGCTGAACTCAGTAGGGTTGAATATATAATTTTAGGAATTTAATTATGTCCAGGGTATGTAGTAAGGCAGTTTGAAAATTGCTATTTATTTATCGTTCTTTCATTGACTTAAGAACTATTTTAACCGAATAAAACGGATTTCTTGAAAACTATTCCTTGTATTCTGGTAAATATAAAAATATTAAAATATTTTACTTTTAATATTTAACACGTGCAATAAAAACACTAGTGAAGCAGTGAAGCGAGTACACACAAACGTATAACCGTGCACGTAGCAGGTCAAAATAAGTTTTAGATTTTAAAATGCATTACAAAATCTACTTGCAGTGCAGTATCCACAATCAATGGCACTACCTTAGTTATTAAATCACTCTTTTAACCAATAGTTTAACCAGTTGATTCCACCCAGTCTCTCGACCTGAAATCTTTATCCACACGTTATAGCTATTGAGGTTATGATGTAGCTGTAGCCATTAAACAATACTAATTACCAACGGAGTGGACTGAACGAGTGATTATTTTCGGTCCGTAAACCCCGAGGTTATTGACAGCGGAGCGGAGTGGAGTGAGTTAGCAACAGGTATGCGGTGGCGGTGAAGTGAAGCATCGCCCACTTGTAGATCATTGTTTTGTCTCTGGTACACGACTACATGCGTGAATTGTGCTGCATAATACACGGGTCAAATAAATGTCCCCTACAGAGATTGAAGAAACAATTCAGTTGATTTAAAATGGTCAAAAAACTCATAACGTCATATTAGAAAGGTTTAAACGTTTACCACGATTTCTTCTCTGTGGTTTTGCATATTTAAAGTGCTATAGATGGGTTGGAAACAATGTTTGTTTGGTTGTAAACGAATTTTTTTTATAGGCTACCCCTCAACCTAACCTATAACAATCAAATTTTCAAGGACAAATGTAAGTATGGCCTACTGCATTTATAACATTAGGTTGTCGGTAGCCTATATCCTTCAAGTTAACAAAACGTACATTTAATCTTGCTATCAAATTTCTTGAAATATATTTTTTTTCTGCCTTTGGCTTTGGTGCATCACAATGTGAAATGTGAGAATATGTTAAAGATTAGTTTAATTCAGCCAATGTTTTATTTATTTCTCACACTGCCGCCAGCGGCTGATTAACAAGAATGAAAGCACCAGTGCTAAGGAACACGTCGTCTGGTTAACTGCAGTCTATACAAACATACTAGAAAATAGAGAAATTCATATGTTCAACGAAATACTTTGAACAATGTAAATAAAAACAGTTGAATTGGCAAATAATCGCTTAATTATAACACTGTGTCATCCCTGATAGCCAATGGCGAGGTTAAAATGCGTCATACAACAGCTGGAATTTCACATTGACTGACAGCGTTTAGCAATTAGCTGAGTTTACCGAGAGGGTTATTCAGAGATGGGGGGGTTCAGCATTTGAATTGCCAAATAAAACTTCTAACGTAGTAGCTTCATTTGTGCTTAGCACGTTGATATAAAACGTTTCAATATAAAAATACCCCCGTCGCAGCAAACCTGCATACTAAGCGAATTTCCATTCACCCGGCTTGATTTCTACTAAAATATTCCCTATAAATTTTCAGATTTATTTCCTATTTAAATAACATTAATTTTAGTGAGTAGTTAGGTTTGCTGCTACGGGAAAGATGTTGAGGTGTGTTTTTTCAATTGAAATATTGATAGCTTTAAGTTAGTATGAAATAAGCCAAATTGCCAAATTTGATTGAAATATATCCATAAAGAAGCAAAATAGAACAGTTTATTTATTCTCCATAAGAATAACATGGGAATTTTAAATTTACAATTTCTTTAATTTTCTCCGTAGTCAATGAACATTCAAAAAAACTTAAATATACTAAATTATTTGTTTTTTTAAGCTCTTCAAAATGGTCTAGAGAGAAATTTAGAAATTTAAAGTTTTTAGGGTCAAAAATGAGAAAAACCCATTTTTACCCCTTAAAACCCCCCATAAACCCCTGATCCCATGGTCCGATTATGCTGGTTCGCGAACTCGTTCGAATAAATGTAGGTTTAAACGTTTGTACCAAATTTCATCAAAATCGGATCAATTTTGCTCGAGTTATCGCGCTAACGGACACATATATAAATATATATATATATAAATATATATATATATAAATATATATATATATAAATATATATATATATAAATATATATATATATAAATATATATATATATATGAATTTGAACGGATGGTGTTTTTGGCCTCTGGGGACCTCAAAACGAAAAAGTTAATCGGTCCCGGGTCTAGGTCTTACCATGAGACCTACGGTAATAGCTTATTCCCTATATGGGAAATTCGCTAAAAATACTATTTTAAGCTATACACGGTTTTGAAAGAAATTGCAAAGTGTCTTTTTTTTACAAAAAAAGGAAAACCTCGTTACACCATAAAACCTCTTTCCCATAGTCCGATCGTGATGGCTTGTGAACTCTTTTGAATAAATGCAGGTTTTCACGTGTTTACTAAATTGCATCGGTGATCGTACTAACGGACACATATTAATTTAAACGTATGGTGTTTTTTGCCTCTGGGAACTTTAAATCGAACAAATAAATCGGTCCCGGGTCCAGGACTTACTATGTGACCTACGGCAATAGCTTATTCTCTAGATGGGAAATTCGCCAAAACACATTTCAGTAAAGTAAAAGAGAATACAATAATTTTAACATTGTGCTAATCAGTGTAGTTACCATAGATATGTCAATGTCAATGTTTATTTTCGAAAGCTCTCTTAAGTTGTCAAAAGGTCAAAACTGCCCAAAGCGCATGACATTCCTCAGTACGCTGACAGTTCATTCAATTTGACACCTCATAACTAATCTTTGAGGCTGACAGCGTACTTGAGTACTTGGAAAAGCGTAATGTAACAGAACGAACTAAACAAATTGATTTGTAATAGGCTGCGAATACAAATGACTTTTTGATAACCATTGTTGCTGCTCGTTGCTATAATTGCGGTTCCATAGGCCACCCCAGAGAATTTGTCAACTTCACAATGTTTAAGTACTTGAGTTGTTCAGTAGGTATACAATACCTTTAAGGGGCTGGTGCCAAAAAAATATATTTGACACAATTGTCTGCATACCGTTTGCAAACGCAGCTCACTCAAACGATTAGCTCTTGCAAATTTAACCTGTTCAACAATCCTTCCCGAGTTCGTCAGACAGGAAGAGCAGATATTAACACTTCCGATTTCGCAAGACTCATTGTTCGACAGACATAATGATGGCAATTTCCTTTAAAACAATTACTGTGTGCGCGTTCGCGGCCTGACAGAAGTACAGTACAGTACAGAGATCAGTAGCGAAAACTTAGTTGAGGTGTTAATCATTCAGCAGTTAGCACTTAGTGGTCACATGAAGTTTTGCGTTTTGGACACGTTTAAATAATAGTTTCAGCTATGCGGTTTATTGATTTATGTGTAGGCCTACCATGAATTGACTAAGGGCACGAACTTGATAAAGAGAGGTCATTAGAGTAAAAATAGCCCCTAATAAATACCGGACTACAATTACATCCACGATGAAAGTGCGTCATGTAAAAAAACACAGACCCAAACTGGACGAGTTAATTTCGCATGTCATTGATTAAAGTTAATTATTATAATCTAAATCAATATAATTGAAGCAGTAGTGTTTGGTTTGGCACAATTGTAAAAAGGATGATTGACTCAAAGTGTGTCTTTTCCGAATATATTTACTATCTCAAGTATATACTCTAATGGGTATTGTTAAATAAGACTTGTTTTCAAGGTTGACTTCTTATCGAGGTTTGCAATAACATGTGATTAGGGGTAAAAAAATTCTAGGGGATTTAACAATTACACTTGTTATCAACGACGACTTGTTATCAAGGGTCTTGTTATCTAGGTTCCACTGTATTTAACATTAAGAAATAAAATTCAAGTAAATAAATAAAACATTAATGTCCAAAATCGACCTGATTTGTGGAATTTACTAGTGGTGGTGGTGGACAGCACGTCAGTAAAATATTACAGTCGTTTTACAGACTTCACCCTGAGAATGATTATTGCACGATTATATCACAAGAAAAGTCTAGGGTTGTCCGAGATTCTTCCAGTAAACAATAACACTACAGTCGGTTGTTGACTGTCTAATCAGTGAGATAACACCAGACACTCAGTCAATAATGGCCCAGCTGATCCATACTTTCACTGTTGCCCAATCTGGTCTGGATGACTCACTGTAAACAGGTTAATTCCGAACTTTACTGCACTTCCTAAACAGGTTTTGATATAAATAACAGCTGACATTAAAGTGATCAGGACAACCGTAAAGAGGTCAAAGAATTGGCATTTTAAGTAGGTTAGGTACTAAATAATAGATTTTACATTACATTAAAGTTATGAAATTACGCAGACCTAAAACTATTTACATATTAACATAGATAAAACATGAGTATGTTTTATCTATGATATTAATTTAGATGCTGAGCCAAGCAAAAGAAATACTAGTATTTTATTAGTATGCATACTCTACTCGTAAGCAAATATTTTCAGTATGGACTGACGTAGAGATAGAGATGGGCCTCCTAAATAGTAAACCTCTTCCAAAGAGTTTGATCGAATGCATGTGGTTTATACATCACTTTGAAATGTCAATATAAAATAACCAATTAAATCTGAATATTAAAACTCACCATGGCTGCGTTTTTACTACTGTATAAGAAACCTTTATTTCAGGAAATTTAGTACGGTATAGGCCTAACACTTAATTAAACACGTTTGAAGATTCAAACTTAAACAAATTGTTATCAGAAAACAATTGAGTTAAATAAGTATTGAATTCATGTTTTCATTCACAGCAATAACAACGGAAATGTTAAGTAGTTATGCAGTTACTATTACATTAAAGAAGTGTAGTTTTCATAAGGATAACGACCTTTCGGGACTTATTTCGCAGACAAAATATGGCTCACAGAAAAACACAGTAGGCTAATTATGTAGTGAAAACATATTTGGGATATTTACACTACCTACGTAAAATTACTGTATATAATTTAATTTCAATTTCACAGACCGGCGTGGTTAATAACACAAACAATTAGCCTAAATAGACACAAAATATCAGAGAGTTTAACTAAATAAGATAACTGTTGTGTAGGTTATGCCACTTAGTCAGTGGATTTCCACAATTAGTTTTAGCAATGAATACAAACCACTATCATTCATAGTGGTTTGTATTCATTGGTTTTAGTGGTTGGCAACGCAACACCTAGCTAACCTAACCAGCCCATTGGACTGTCAAACGTGTGTATTTGGCACTGCTTGGCCTACAGCCTGCACTTGCCAAGAGTCAAAAGTCACCAGTGAACTACAAAGAGGGAAAGAGGGCACAGCCTAGAGAACAATAATTTGGACTGATCATGGGGCCTCAATGACCAAACCCCTTCCAGATTACATATTGGTAATATGAACGTCACAGCTTTTACCATGAAACCATAACGAGATGTTTTTACAAAGGCTATACTGTACAATGTTCTAAAGCTTGATAAGCTTAATTGATGTTTGTTCATTTCTTCAAATTGCCTTGGGAATATTGAGAGAGATATGCGTTTAAAAATGTTTTACGAGAGCAGACTTGTTTGGGTTTAAGTATTTAGAATGAAAACACTGATTTTTTTGGATTATTGAAAATTAAAATTGATATTTCCAGAACCAACTGGCATTTTGAGAGGATTGGAATACAGATTCTGACCCAATAAGACACATAATAGCCTATGTGTCATATTATCGCCATACCTAGATGAACCTTTTCTTAAGAAAGCCAAAGTTGTTTTTTGGAAGTACTGTACAGAGTACCGGCCTATCCAAGGAAGTGACCAAGTTTATTGAGGAAAGAGAAGGAGGTTATGTCGTCAGAAATATTGCACAACTATTCACTCACCCCTCGTCTAGAACCAGCGACCCTCTGACCTTGAAAGCCATACGGGGTGGGGTGGCCAAAACAAGAAACTAGTCAACAACAAACTTCCCAAATTCACATGTTCGGTTGCCGAAACTACAGATATGCACATGTTTTGGAAATGAATAAATTATCAAACTGACAACATACTTCACCAAAATGGTAAACTGAACGCTTATGAATTCAGGAATATTCCATCCATCGCCCATCAGCTGATAACAGCGGTATAACAACAAAAATGTTCGAGTTACTAAACTAACTTAACTTACAATTTACAATTAAATGGTACAGGAGATATCCGTCCAAAACTTGTTCGTTCTGTTTATTATAACCCTTTTCAACTAATTTATATAATAGGAAACAATAAATGCAATAACAGTAATGTGTAAGGTTAAAATTCTTACCACCAATCAAAATATACACAAGTGTTTCAATGTTAGACAAAATTACAACATAAAAACTAAACTTACCACATTGTGTGGAGGAAAAATCAAATATCCAAAGAGAACTGATAAAATAGGCGTAAAGGAACCAACAATTAAACCAAATAAGACAAGCAAATGCAATGGACACTCACTAGACTGCGCTCAGAGCGGAACTATGGAGAAACGCTGCCAACAAACTGCACGAAATATCCCGCGACGGCCACACTGAGGGTGTATCTAGGCAGCGGAGTAGTGGAGAAGTGTTGCCAACGCACGGCACAAAATAACCCTCCGCGGACACACTGGGTGGATCAGTGGCACGGTGACGGAATGTTCTAGTTGCAATACTTTCTATAGCGCACCAGATGTCACGAATGCAGAACAGTGTGAAATGTATGTGAAATATTCATTTGACAGTGTTAAATTTCAACTGAATTACATGTTACCACATTTTTCATTTCACTGTGCCCCATTTTGTATAAATTATCAATGCATATTAATTCAACATTTTATATAGGTAGTAAGTAAAATGTATTGATGGTTTGGAAAGGAAACTGATGTTTATTACATCAATTTAATCGTAGGTACAGTATATACTTGATTTCTATTTGTATATAACTTATATTATTATAAAGAAACTTCCATGTAATAGTAACCATGATGGTAAATCCATTGCAAATATCCATTGTTTCTCTTTTGATGTTTAAAATAGGATTATGGGTACATAACACAGTTTCTGACAAATTTATAGTTTAATGTTGTGTTCCACTTTCAACTAATTCGTTCCGTGCTTCGCAAATCGCAACGGAATGAGGACGCAGAAGAAAATTATGTGGTTCCCAAACCATACAGTAGATAACACTGACACGCCAAACATTATCACAGGAACAACATTATTTTTAATTATTTACACTTTTTGGTTCAATTCAATCAGCTGGGTGTCCCATAACATTTAATGACTACTAGCTTTCTACAAGTAAAAAATGTAAATTTAGAAAATTTTGAGAATTTGCTGGTTGTTGTCACGGAAACAAATCGAGATTTTATTTTACAAGCTCCATTTAACAACTTTTGGCTTTCACACATCGAAAACTTTGGGAAAACTTTGGAAGTAAAAGTAACCAAGAAGAATAGTAAACCAAAAAGAAACCCACCTCTAGTACAGTAAGTAATTGCCTAACCTAACCTAACCTAACCAACCTAACCTGTACTCAATCTAATACAACTCTTCTAGTCTAGCACGCCAGGATATTGTAATAATTGCGAAAATTAGTGTAACACAAGAGTAGAGAGTGTTATCGTAAACAATTAAAATATAAAATACTTTAAACTAACAACATAAACTAACAACTAAACTAACAAATTTAAAAATGGAAATAGGTAAATGAATTTCTGGCGGGTGGCAACCCTGCGACCAGTTGTCTGCTGGCGGCCGCCCCAGTGTGCCGTCAGGGTTGCCACTCTCGCGGATCGATTTGGACCCAAACAAAGCGCAGTTTATTTACCGTTCGCACTCCCGCGGTCCCGCGACAAGAATAGCCCCGTGGCCCCCGGCGCGGCACGAGACATGGGCTGTGGGCTGCAGGTGGAGTGGCACTTTCACCTACGCGTGGGACTGCGGCATTTGGAGGCGGTGACGTAGTACGGTGCAACCATATGGATGATAGATGACCATATGCATGATGAATAACTTGAAAGTTCTGACCCTTCAGATACTCAGATGGCATGAATGTTTTTAAACGATTTTACGTCACTGTTGCATGTAAAAAGTTCCTAACTTGATAGTGGAGGATTTCCCGGATGAAGATTTTCTCTCGCAAATTCCGACGTAGGGCTGAATAGAAACGGACCTCTAGTGTTGGAGTGTGAAGCATGTGAGCATGGCCAGTACATTCCACACACGTCATGTCGTCCTGTCACGCAGTCTTCACCGTTATCTGTTATCAGGTCAGAGGCACGCGTCGAGCCTCGTATGGGCCGCCGGAATTTTATCCCCCTGGTTTGTGACGTCAGTTTCGCTCTGGGGGATAAAATTCCGCTATTCCATGCGATGTCCGTTATCAACTTAAACTTAGGCCTGGCGCACACGGTCGATTTTTCGATCGGCTGATTTAAAAATCGGCCAAACATAAATCGCCCTTAATTTATGTCCAGGCGCACACGTGGCGATTTTTTAGTCGAGAATGGATTTTTTGAGTGCGTTTAAGCTATCCTAAAATGGACTTTGTTGAATTAACCTATGTTTGTGCTCTTCTAATTAGACCAAAGAAAAAAAGAAGACAACTTAAATATTGGGTTCATCCGATAGTAAGTCAGAGACTTTTAAATCGACAGTTTTATAAACTATACACTTTACGTGATGACAGTAAAACGTGCTTTAATTACTATAGAATGTCTGTTGAAAGTTTAAGTTTTTATTATAACAGCTGTGGCCTTTTTTAGCAAAGAAAACAACACAACTCACACTGAAATAGTGAAGTTCACTGTCTCCTGTGGAGAACAACAAGCGACTGGCCGATTTTTTAGTCGACCGTGTGCGCGGACTGATAACAACATACAGATTTTCGGGCGACAATCGCCTCGCCTACGAATCTGTGGCAAAACCAAGATTTTAAAATCGGCGCAATTCTCGATCGCCTGTGTGCGCGCTTCCATTCAAATACATGATGCACAGATCGGCCGATAAAATAGATGCCTCAAAATAATCGCTCGTGTGCGCCTAGCCTTACTTATACATACAATGGTTGCATTTGTCATTGTCATTGAGTTATTTTTATCAATGATACAAACATGTTTATTTGGGAACAAGGTCAGAGTTTTGACGGTTCACTTATAAAAATCGTCGGTACAATATCAGCATTCTGACACATACTTTCTCCCATTAGTTTGTCAACAACAACCTTTATCATAGGTTAGCGGTGGGGAGAAACTATGATGTTTTATTGAAAAAAAAAACAATAACTTTTGGAACAAACATATTTTTAGCATTTTGGGTTAACTAGGCTTAACATGATACAAACATACTGAACTTTAATCTGAAACTTAAAAACCGGTTTTGTGAAAATCCGTCGATAAAAACACGCCTAGAAATGTTATTGATCAGTAGGCTACCTACATACAAAATTTCATTAAATCCAAAAGTGTAAACGGATATATCCACCTAAAACTCAAATTAAAAAATGTTAACGAAAACAATACTTTCTGCTCATAATATGAATATGTATAGGGAACCCACGAACAAATAATAACAGCGTCAAAACACAGCAACGCACCAAATAAAACATTTTTTTCACCACACTCATCACTTCTTCACACCACTCCACGCTGGAGAGGCCGTTGTCGGTTTGAGGTTCGTTAAGTTTACCACCGGCGTTATAGGATGGTCTAATTAATGGCCAGCACACAGCACGAGCGCCGTGACCTTGTGACCTTGGCTTATCTGTTATCAGCGGTCGGTGTGAAGAGGCGATTAATCGTCCAGAGATAAGACTGGCTCGCTCACACGGTTGGTTGATTGCATTCGATCATCGGATCGATGAAAATATAAACAGTGCAAACAAACATCACAATAACATAAAGAACTAGAATTTTGTCATCTTTTATTAAAATGTGTGATAATCTTAATTTTGTCCAGTAGGTAAGTGATTTTTGATTGAAAACATTTTAAGTATGTAAAAACACATCAGCAATATTCGTTTGGGCAATCGGTGATAAATCATAACAAATCCGTAAACGGTAAGTTTGTGTATTTGTTCTAAATGCAGAGATGTAACTTAACTGGGAGGCATTAAACCAAGAAATTAATTAAAAAGTCCTTAGTTACCGAACCATTATCAGCTTAAAAATTGTTTCCTAAATATTTAGAACTCTCATAAAGAGACATATTATCTCTTTATCATGAGAACCTAACTTCTTGTGTTCTTAAGAAAATAATAATACAAATTTGCTGAGTAAAAATTATTTTTAATGTGAGACACTTCAGCTAAAAAAAAGTCGGCTTCTAGCTTGACAGTCGCACATCAATTTCAGAAAAGTGGTTGGAAGCTTTTTTTGATAGTTCATCGGTACTGGTCAGGTACCGGTACCAGAAAAAAAACCTCTTCTCCCAATATCCCTCTGTATCGCTATCAAATGAAGGAGTTAGTCTAGCGTAGACAAGGGGAAAAGAGATTATTGTCTATGCTACGAAAACTCATCTAAGATTCTCAGCCGACACTGAATTGAGCATTTTTGTTACATTCGTTTGATAAATGAGACCATTGCTGACCTTACAGCAGATCAGTACACGTAAGGGAACAAGGCGTAAATGTACGTTTCTAGTGACACATGTTCACGACGGCTTGGACAAAAAACAAACTTCTCCTCTGTACTCTGCCTCATTGAGCATTTCAATGAATATCAAAGTGCACCACATTAGCATGACACTGGAACACGACTGGGGCAAGTGTAGTGTCATAACCTTGTCATACACCCACCCCACTCGCAATCTGAATACACAATCCCCCCCGCCCTTATAGGGGATTGATTAAACAAACTCAGGGTTTGGGGGTGAGTTCGTTTCAAAAACGACCTCTTAATAAGAGTGTAACGAGCGGTCCCTATTACGCGATTGACGGCCAAATTGTATTAAAGTTGACTCACGCCGCGGACCCTTGTGGAGAAGTAGACCGGGTGGTGTTAAAGCACGTTAAAGTAACTTAGAACTTGCGATAAAAGTGTTTGAACTATCAGTCAAAGCGGAGATGCCGTATTAGCTAACCGCAAGCTGACATTACTAATTCCAAGCAAGAGTCGAAAGAGAGCCTCTCAAGAAGGTACTGTACAGGAGCCACAGTACCTTCTTGAGAGGCTCTCTTTCCGGGAGGAGGTCTCTCAGCGCAGTACCCGCCATGGAGGTCTCCAGCTTCACTTTCCAAGAGTGGGGCTTGAGTTTGGAAGGAGAAGCTTCTCGTACTTCGGCCTCCCCTCTGGCCAAAAAAATATGCCTTGCCATCTTTTAGAGCCTAAATTAAGGAATTGTACTGTTATGATTAGTTGTTATTTAGATTTTCTTGTTTGTGTTTTGTTATTGTTTCTATTTATTTGTTTGTTAGTTTATTGTTCCTTATATTATGACGAGAGTTGTTCTGAAAAGCAGTTGTACTGACAAACGCTTGATAAAGGCATTTTTATTTATTTACTAGCTGGCCCGACAGACGTCGTCCTGTCCTAATGTGGTTTTATGTCAAATGCTCGTTCATTTTCAAGATGAGCTCGTTCGCATGGCTCAATCTCTAGGTAAAAAGTGTGGGTTGTTTAGAATCACAAAGTGCTGCGGAAAAAGAGACTAGGCCTATAGGATTTTAATCTACGATAAAATTGGCACTAGAGGTAGAAAAGTCATCCAAAACGTGACCGTCTTGACCTGACTACAAACATTCAGTGCGTGCTTAGGAACAAACTAGGATAGGAAAACGCTGTCAAATGCATGCTAAACGAGTTTAAAACTATGGATAAAGATATTTGAAATAGCAAAAAATGTTTTAATTCAAAATTTGCAAAAAAAGTTTTTGATTCTTTTCTTTCCGATATGAAATACAGTAGAAGAATCAACCAAGTATGAAATATCAAATATTAAATTTTCTTAAAGGCTTATGTTTTAGAGGTTTATCTTTCATACAACTTTCTAATAAAACACATTAGAATTTACATAAAGAGAAAAACATAGACCAGATTTCACGAACAAAATCCACTCATATCTTAAAGTACCTTACGATTTCCCCTCGTCCTATTTGACAAGTAAATTCTCAACGGAAACACTCGAGCCAACAATTCACGTAAGGCGTGGCGTATGAAAAGAATATTTGAAAGCACTTAACTCTTCAAGCCCCCACAGCGGCCCACTAGCTCACTCGGGAGTCCAGCGATTAAGTCCAAGGATGATCAAATCCTGATCAACGATATCAAGTTGCAGCCCGGCACAGCCCATGTACGGATCCCAGTGTACACCATCAGTCTTGTGTAATGTAATGAACGTGGTCACTTGGTATTCGTAAACAACACTCTAGTGGGGCGCCTGAACGTGGTTAGGCGATCTTTCTCATCGAGAGGGGATCAATCATTGTCAATCAGTCTGGACTTTGGGGTTGTGTTGTTTGAGAATTGGAACTTAGAACTTTTTTGGGGGAATTGGAAAATAAATTATTTCAATTACTTAAACTGTGGGCCCACAGTGACTTGTAAAGTACATGGTGTTTTTAATGCAAGGAATTACTACTACTGTACCGTAAGGACTTTTAACCTCAAAACCAGCGCATATCTTGGTATCTCTGTTTCTTTTCATTCCCGATCAGGTAATATGCATCGTTGCATAGCTATTTATGAGGTTTGATGTTATTGATAGCTTATTGTACTTATATAAGATTCAACATGGTTATTTCGCAAGCTCAAATAGAGTTTAGGTTTACGTTTCATTAGTCTTTTTACGGATCCAGTTTCCTTATGACAATACTATGAATACAGTAGTTGATTTTTAGGGACTGAAATTACAGCTAGAAACTTCAGAAGAAATTTCAGATTTTTCTCGTCATAAAACCATCGATTTCATAGCATACTCAATCTGAGCTTGCGAAAACACTTATGAAGAGTCTTATTCACAATACAATAACTAGACTCGTAGATAATGCAACACCGCATATCAGCAGATTGACAATGCAGTAAAAAAAACGGGGATACCAACATAAAAGGTTTTGCCGTTAAAAACTGTCTTAGGGTAGGCATTCACAATACAATAACTAGACTCATAGATAATGCAACACTGCATATCAGCAGATTGACAATGCAGTTAAGAAAACGGGGATACCAACATATGAGGTTGTTTTGTCGTTAAAAACTGTCTTAGGATAGGCATTCACAATACAATAACTAGACTCATAGATAATGCAACAATGCATATTAGCTGATTGGCAATGCAGTAAAAAAACGGGGATACCAACATATGAGGTTGTTTTGTCGTTAAAAACTGTCTTAGGATAGGCATTCACAATACAATAACTAGACTCATAGATAATGCAACAATGCATACTGATTGGCAATAAGGTAAAAAAACGGGGATACCAACATATGAGGTTTTGTCGTTAAAAACTGTCTTAGGGTAGGCATTCACAATACAATAACTAGACTCATAGATAATGCAACAATGCATATCAGCTGATTGGCAATACAGTAAAAAAAAAAAAAACAGGATACCAACATATGAGGTTGTTTTGTCGTTAAAAACTGTCTTAGGGTAGGCATTCACAATACAATAACTAGACTCATAGATAATGCAACAATGCATATTAGGTGATTGGCAATGCAGTAAAAAAAAACGGGGATACCAACATATGAGGTTTTGCCGTTAAAAACTGTCTTAGGGTAGGCATTCACAATAAAATAACTAGACTCATAGATAATGCAACAATGCATATCAGCAGATTGACAATGCAGTTAAGAAAACGGGGATACCAACATATGAGGTTGTTTTGTCGTTAAAAACTGTCTTAGGGTAGGCATTCACAATACAATAACTAGACTCATAGATAATGCAACAATGCATATTAGCTGATTGGCAATGCAGTAAAAAAACGGGGATACCAACATATGAGGTTGTTTTGTCGTTAAAAACTGTCTTAGGGTAGGCATTCACAATACAATAACTAGACTCATAGATAATGCAACAATGCATACTGATTGGCAATAAGGTAAAAAAACGGGGATACCAACATATGAGGTTTTGTCGTTAAAAACTGTCTTAGGGTTCTCGTAATTTGCGTTGCATTTAAAAACATACTGTATAGTAAAATAGTAATAAAGCATGCCAATGCCGTGACTTGGTCTACGTAGAACGTTGCAGGATACGACCGACGGAGACAAAAGTGGCAATTATTGTGCAACCGGAGAGAATTAAATGGCCAAAAGTGAAAACTGGAAAAGCGCAGTTGAGGGAGGAAGGGAAAGCGGGGGCAGCGACCGAGACATTCCCCGCTACCGACACTACAATATACCGGGAAAATGTCCCGTGACACAAGACTCTATACCGTATGCAACTGAGCAAGTCTGAAGTATTTTGCAAAATAATAATCTAATAAGACGATATCCCATTACAAAAAAAAACTGAATATTTTTGATTCATAAACAATAACGTTTGGTAACATCTTCAAAATAAAATATGAATAGAAAAAAAGAATTTGAAGCGTAAAAATGTAAAAGTGTTCACGTGCTTTTCAGAATAATTATTTTGAAAAGAAAAAGTTTATAAAATGAAATGAGTAGTTTATCGTGCACGCCCATAAACAGTGCATATTGGGATATAATTTTAACGCACAACCATTTTAAAATCGTCAGAAGTATTTTTGGCATATATTTTCTTAAAAATATATTTTACCTGTGAATATTGATAATTAATTATTCTATCGTAATTGCAAAATACAAAAAACAACCTTACGATCCTCAACCATGTGTTAATTTCTTCAAAACATTAACTACACAATTTTTATTATATAAACTCGGAATATATTGATGGGTTTGCTTAATTAGGCTCAGGGCTTTACTTTGACAATGAAAAATTTTACTCTCAAAGATTAACGAAAAGATTAAATGTTTCGGATGTATTTAATCTCTTAATCGTTAATAGAATACAGATAAATTACTGATTACCAATAACTTAAGAGCTACCACCTACAAAATCACTTTGCATTCTTTATAGCATATCCGAAGAATATTCACTCACAAAAATGATCACTAAGGGAGAAAAAATGTTGAAATCTTAATTAAGCCTAAAGCTTGACAGCTAAAATAATTAAACTCCAAAACATTAATCGTGTGACACTACCGCTGTCTGGGTCCACTTCTCTGGTCCAATAGTTTATTGTCACCCACCAATCAGATCAATGATGTTTCCACGGTAACGTCCCTCTATCAGTATTCCTAACACAGTCTTTGCCCCTAGTTGCGTGAGTCTTGTGAACCTTGGGGTTATTTGTTCAAGGACATGACAGGAATGAAGTAAAATACCCTCCCACCTGAGGGGAAAACCCAACCCAAGTTTGCGTAGGGTATTGCGAAAGTTGGATGGAAAAAGTTTTAAGCTATAGATTATCATTAATAACTTCTTCATATCCACTTTGTTGGTGCTTTAGTACGCGAATTTCAACACATAATGATCGTCTTATAACAAGACAAAATGTGTCCAGTATTGGTCTTGACATTTAATGCATATAAAGAAAGAACAATAATGATCGATTTTGAACAGTCACACTGGTTATCATCAGGCCCAATAAAGGTTTCTGCCATGATTTTAATATATTTTTTACTTAGGTAATTGGAGTTTTATAATTCAATTCAACCTGTCCAATTCCGATACTTAGGATTGTCTATTACAGTGCTAGTTCAATATACTCGCTCTCACACATGAGATGATAGTCCACTAAATAGTTGGATCTTCATGTACATGAGTTGCTATAGTCAACTACATAGTTGAATTGGCATGTACATGAGTTGCTATAGTCAACTACATAGTTGAATTGGCATGTACAAGAGATGCCTATAGTCAACTACATAGTTGGATATACTCACACATTAGATGCCTATAGTCAACTACATAGTTGAATTGACACGTACATGAGATACTATAGTCAACTTCATAGCTGAATCGAAATGTACATGAGTTGCTATAGTCAATTACATAGTTGAATTTACATGTACATGAGATGCTTATAGTCCACTTCATAGTTGAATTGACGTGTACATGAGATGCTACAGTCAACCACATATTTGGATATCCTCGCACATGAGATGCTATAGTCCACTACATACACATGTAGTCGACCCACACATGAGATGCGGCAAGCTGCCCCGTTGCCCTCTGTCGAGGGGTTGTGATCCAATCACATGTCTAATCCAATCTGGACTCATTAGCTCAAAGACAACTGGGGGAACCACACTTGCCCGGGGCAACCCATCTGGAAATGCTCAGGACTTTTGTTATGTGGTCTGGACGTTATTTATCCACCAGCTTTATCATGCCACTTGTCACATTATAATCATTGATTGAACATATTACCATTACTCATTAGATTTATCGTCCATGTGGATTAGCTGACTATGTTAAGGTCAATTCTCTCCTTTAAGTAGAGGCGTTTTGGCGTTTTAAGTTTGTTTCTTGTTTTTTAACAAACTCTGAAACTTATCACAATAATGTATTGCAGTACAGCCCCTAAGTGAAACCAAAGAAAATAAATCGTCAATTATACCCTAAAATTAAAGAATCTCATTTGGTCGATATCAAAAAAATTTAAACGTAACCAATATGAAACAGGTTTCAAATGATAAAATAAGATGTAATGTCTATTGCACTATTGAAGTCAATACAGTACCTTAACCTCTAAATATTTGTAAGTTTTTCGTGACCCCTTGTTTGTTTAAGGACATGAAGGGAATAAAATAAAATACCCTCTACACCCTTACTTTCAAGAATAAATAAGGCAGCAAGGGAATCGTGCTGTGAAAGTTTACGTAAGGAATACGAACGTTCTAAAACAGTACAGTAATTACAGTAATTAAAAGATTACTACCAAAGATACCCTACGGAAGAATTGCCATGATACCTGTTTTTATTCAGTAAACACTAAAGTCGAAACCAGTCGTCGAAACTGCAATTAATTGATTTGGCTTATTTTTGGATGATTTGCGTAATTACCCTCTCTCCTCCATATTAGTGTTGCTAGCGAATGGGGTTCAGAATATTTTCTGTCATGTGTCAATGGTACAACCTACGAGCTATGTTATATGCAACCAGCGTTTAAACTACGCCTACGAAACAACTTCACTAGCTCTCAAGATTAATTCACTACTTTGTTCAGTCGGCTTGAATATTATAGAGTTGCACAGCCTAATCTGTGGTTCATTAAAAGCTCATTTCGCGGTCTAGACAGCTGAGCCGGGGTGAGAAGAGGGGGGGGGGGTTGATTGTGCTTCTCCCGCAATTCACAATGAGGCAGTATGATTGCAACTGCTGATATGCAGCGGTGCATTCTGCATTGTGATATATATTGTGCAAGGGTGCAGTGTATGCTCACCCTTGGTTGCTCGGTTGCCATGGTTACCTACGTAATGTTCACCTGCCCCCCCCCCTCCATCACTGATACTCTGTTTCCCCCAAGTAGGCCTACGTTATGTAATTTATGGTTTCAAACTCCTCCAGCTTGATTCGCCCCGAGTTTATTTTTGAGTTTGTATACAATGTGGGGGCACCAAATCAATACATTTAGGAGATTTTCAGGATTTTTTATAACTTTGAAGACGATTTAAGTTAATACCCCCACCGCAGCAAACCTACAGACTAAGCGAATTTCCATCTACCTGGTTGTATTTCTACAAAAAACTTTCCCTAAAATAGTAAAATTTTTCCCCTTTTAATTAACATTAATTTTAATAAATACTTAAGTTTGCTTTTACAAGGAAGATAATAAGGTATGTTTTTTAAAGAATGTTTTTGATCCGAGAATACGGTAATAGATTATCCTCTTATGGGAAATTCGCTAAAATTGAAAACACATCGTAGTCTGAAGCGGGGCCAGTAATTATCGTCAGAGAAGAAACCCGTAGGGAGATCAGAAAATCCTTCGATGGAGAAATAAAAGATTCATCAAATGGGATAGAATCATAAAAAAAACAAACAAGAATCTTCGATCAAAAATATCTATTCCAAAAAAAGTACTAAACTAAACTTTTTGTACTCAAACAACCGACACGGAAGGTGTGGATATCAAAAACCCCTCTAACAAGAGAAGCAAATTTTTTTTAAGTAGAAGAATATGAAGCAATCCGGAAATCTCCACAGAAAGATCCTTTCATAAGTGTCAAACTGATCGAGGTATACTCAAACAATCGTCACAGGAGAGAACCCCATAGGAGAATCGGAAATCTCCTAATGAAGAAAACATTCTTCAATTGCGAATGAATCATCGAAACACTCAGGATTCTTGCACGGAAAGAACCTTTCTCGGTTTTGTATCAGCTGCCCACTTCCTCGCAATAAAACTCATCACCCAGCCATAGTGAGAGGTGATATAATTACAGCTTCCATTCTTTCACCTTTCACGTGAACCCACAGCCCAGATCTCGGCCGAGGATAAGCGCCGAAACGCGAGAACAGCCGTCGTGACTCTGGCAGGATGAAATGGCTTCAGACTACAGAGTGAAGTAGGAACAAATTCCGATATCAAGCTCGTTACTCCGCATGACTGCAAGGAATGTGATTGTGGAGAAAGGTTAGGTTAGAGAATTCTAAAAGCAGTCATTTGAAACCACATCCATTGGATTCCCTTAGAATCGTAAGATAATGTTCTGCTACGGGACACTACGTATGTGGCTTGTTGAACACAAACAATACTGATCCTACCTCTCTATAGGGTCTTAGTTTAGCTTCCTATATCTCTAGATAGTACAGAATATAACGCACAGAATCAAGAATATGATAGCTTGGAAGCAGCAAAATAAATATGTAAAAAGCCACGTCAATTATTAATCATCACTGTCGTTCTCATCCCGAAAGTTCGTACCCAAATTAAAGAACCTCGTTTGATCATTTCACCCCAAAACCCAATATACATGTAAACGTTTTGTCCGTTACCTTTTCTTGTTGACCAAAGTAAATGATTTTTCTGTAAGAAGAACCAGTTTTGTTTTCAATTTTATTTTAAATATTTTATAGCAACTGCTATAAAACGTGTTTGCAACAATTCATCTGCAGCTGAATTCGACAATACTTAAATGTTGCCGTAGACTTGCAAACACAAACGGTATGTGTTAAAGAAAGACGTTATCATTTCAAGAAATTGTCCTCGTATAAACATGACTACACAGAACGATCACAACAGACGCAAGTCTGACCAAACTCACTCAAATCCTTTTAATCAAGACTTACATCTACTTAAGAACCATTCTATCTTACCTTCATGGGCAGGCGGGGTGGGAGTGTCCCTACTTCTGTCCACGTCGACCGGATCGTCAAACTCCTTGCTCTGCTGCCTCTGTCGTTCGAAGTCATCGTCGTGCCCGTGTACGAGGGCCTTGGCCGCAGCGATGGCCGGAGACAGCAGTACGTCGTCCACCATGTCGACATCTGTCTCCGGGCCGAAGTCTTCGTCGTCGTAGTGGCCGGGTCCGGGGGCAGGGGCGCGGTGGTGCTGCCCATTGAACATCTCCCCGTTGAAGGGGTTGATGGGGGTCTCCATGGGCGGCCGCTTGGCGAGCTCCGCTGGATCGGTCAGGAACACGACCACCACTGAGATGTTGTCTGTCGAGCTCTGCTTCTTGGACAAGGCCACCAGCCGTTCAGACACCGCCTCTAGGTCCTCTGCAACAAGACAAAAGTGGAGGTTAGAGCAAGGAAAAGTTATCAAAAAAGGCAGAAGAGTACCAATGTCATAAAGGAACCAAATTCTCAGTAGAGAAATATCACATCTTCAAAAGTCTTTTACTTGTATACTTGAAACCTTGGCTAAGGACTTCTTTTTCTTAGGGACGTCTTCAGTTCATGGATTTAGAACGTGCATCAAGGTTTAACCATACGATAAGAGAGGTCAGGGTTTCCGTTGCACATATAATGTATGGATTGTCCTCAGTTCTAACCCTTGGTATACTCCTAAACTCTTAACTTAACCCAATCGTTCTTATGTACTTTCACCTAGTGATTGGACTGAAAATCCGAATCTTAATATTGCGTTAAGAGGTATACAAACCGTCTCGTTCTTCTTCGAAACTATTAACCCAGATATAAAATTATATCCCGTGACATGCGAAAAATCCAGCTGATTGACTCCATCACATTGCCGGTATTTCGCGCCATGGTGCAGGCTGCAGCCGGCGCGCGGCCGCGGCCACCCGACCAGAAACGGTGGCGAAATGGTGCAACGCTCCAGCGATTGGCGCCGCCGTCGCCTCGGTCACGGTGGCCGCGTGTGATGGCCCAGGATGACTGGGAAATACCAAGAATTTGCTGTGGTCCAACACTAAAATAAGTAGCAACTAGCAAAGATGAACCAGAAAATTTGTTGCGTGGATTTCGCCCATGTTAAATCAAACCTATTAAACAGTATTTTAGTTTCTATGAATGAAACCACTTCAGTTGAGATTAATGCTGTGGATTGAATCGCAATCAAATTCCCAAGTTTTTGTGATATATTGAGTCCTACAAAAACAATTAATATATTTTCATGCAAAGACAATTCCCGAAATTTAAGCTAGATAAGTTCTGAGCTGGGATTTAAGAAGAATACGTTTTGAATACTTTATCTATGTACTACGATGATGGGCAGGGTGTCAATTAAATTATTTGATTGATTTGTTACTAAGATTAGCTGGTTCTTTACCCGTAACGAATTATTAATAGCCTGATTATCAGGGACAGGAGTAGGCCTATGCAATCAAAAAATGTATCATGAAACATACTGATAAGTTTTCTAGTTTATTGTACTGTATATCTTTAACTAACATTTGACCCGTAACGATTAACTATACAAGTTCATGTTTAGAAGCTTGTCTTGTAATTCATTCGTATTATGGGGCACGCAATTGAATCAATCAAAATATGAGCTGATGATGAGAAAGACAGTTTTGCATCTTTACAAGTTTTACTCGACAAGACATTCTATCCTTAGCGAAATCGAGGAGAAAATTATGAATAAACGCACACCAAAACTGACTTCAATTAGCTACTATAACTACAACTTCGTATGCGACTATTGCTATATGTTAACAAATGCATTAATTTGTTTATTTCAGATTCTACAATAGATAAACCTCTTGCCTCAGCCTCATATACAAGAGGCGACCGATGCAACTTTGTATCCACATGTAAACATTGCGACCATTTCCCTCCATCGCGACATGAATACAAAGTTAAATGCCACATTCCCATGCAGACAATGTTATTCTCATGCCGTCAATGTCAGGAAGGGATGTCTTCACATCCCGGTACTCGAGTGAATCTTCGCGAGCATTTTAACACACCAGATATGGCGAGGGCCCGACAAGATAGGTATTATACTTATACACACACACAATATCTTATAGATTTACTATCCTTATAGATTTTCAAGGTAATTTTAGGTAGGTTTCCGTCCTTATAGTGCTTTTGGATTTTTAGTAATAATTTATTGCTATTTACCAACTTAAAAAATGTATTGAAACATAACGATTTATATAATATAAACTTGTCTTTGGGTATTCTTTGGGTATTCTTAACAAAGTGTACGTTACTGCTTGCTTCAAACAGGAAAATTAAAAAAATCCTTTTCGGAGGACAAGTAACAGCGTAAAAAGCGTAGACAATAGAACGTTTTAAAGGACGTTTAATGCTAGAAACAAATTCCATCTGATTGGAATTTCAAATGGGAAAACGAGCTTAAATTTTTAGAGCACCTCCTGTTTAAAACATCGAAAAAAATAAGCCAAATTCTCTCCTAAGATAGTGAAGTAAAGAGTTCACATATGTGAAAACTAAAAAAGGAATCGAGTTCAATGTACAGTTCCATCGTGTATTTACTGAATTGTCACGAATAAGTAAAAACCCTACAATACAAAAAAAAACTTGCCGTAGTCTGTTAAGTAATCACAAATGTTCGCGGTTATAAAATACGAAATCAATTTGAAAGAGGTGACTGTGAAATAAGCGCAAAATTCCACCGAGTCATGGTAACAGTGCGTGGGAAAAAGGTTGATGTGTTACAGATACGTTATGTCATTATCATTCAATTATTTGGTCGAGCATAGTGTAAAAATGAAAGTGAATCCAGCAAAAAAATTAACTTGGTTTTCTTAAATTCGAATTTCAAAATCATTGTGCGCTCTGCGCAATTTACAACCCCCGGTTGTTGACAGTGAAATCTAGTGCGGACTTCACCGAAAAGATAGAATTTAGATTTATTAGTAAGTTTAACACTACTAATCAATATGAACAGCTTATCAAATCATGCAGAGCCAGAAAAAGTAGGCTACGCAGACCGCAGAAAAGGATAAAAATAGTGTTGGCGTTCGATCTTTCGAACATACTGGACTTTATGTGAAATCCTTTCTCCCTCTTGAAGTGATAGCAATATATATATTTTTTCTTAAAGGTCCAGAACTCTTGTTCGCTCCTTCATAGACCATTTCAGCGAAAAACGGACGCTAAAGTAGAGTCAAATGCGCATTTACAGCAAAGCTAGGGATACGCAACGACGTAAAGCTAGTGGACTTCGACGAGTGGCATTTACTGTATAATGTAGTGTGTAGAAAAATACATAGCCGAGAAAATCCACCTTAACTATTAATAATTAATGTCTTTAGTCGTCACCGGACGAAACATTACCATTACTCATACATTACCATCTTAACCTTTAAGCTTACACCCTGGTGATTCGTTCCACACCATATCCTCCTAGGGCTAGGCTGGGGCGACTACACTGTCACAACAACGTGATGAAAGAGGCTTTCAGCAATGTTACACACACTCTGACATTATAGCTTGTGGGGTTCCTATCTTGGAAAGATTCACTTAGGGGAAGGTGTGTTGTGAGAAATCCGCTTATGTTACAAAGTATTTTACAAACATTATCGTTATCAATGAGTTAGGTTTCTATATAAATCAACCTTGCAATGTGTGGCTTTCCTATAAATTGTCATCTCCGAAATAGTTTAATAAATAAAAAAATAAGGTGTTAAAGGTTATGATTTGTTACGTTTGAGTATTTTTTCAAGCTGTTTATAAGATCGATTTTTTTCATATAAAACGTAGGCCTATATCCGAACAAAATTAATTTTGATGTCTAAGTAGTTTTAAATCCTATTTTTGGTGAGACAACAAAAATTTGTTTCAATAAATATTTTTTTTGTTACGGTTCTTTTAGATTCAATAATTTATTGCACGATTTCCTACATTTAGTTAATATAATGAAACCTTTTCGAAATAATCCTGAAAAATTAAAGACGCTTTTGAACGGTGAATTCACTTACAAAACTAAGCCATTTATTTACTGCAAAACGTAAAGAATTGTTAAATATTTTGGCAGAACCAATAACCCTTTTCCCACCTCAAATCAATTAATTAACTCTTTTGAGAACGACAACCTATAGTTACGTGTACACCGGGTGGGTAATATAAATGTGTATCCTATACTGTTTGTATATTCATTTGGATAGGAAAGGCACAGATTATAGAACAAATAAAAATATAACAAAATATCAATATATTTTAGAATTTCAGACGAGTATTTCACATAGTTGAGTCAAACGATCGCGTCAAAATACCAAAACAGAAATATCGCCACCACAAAGTATTGGGCTAGGCTCCAGACTCGTGGAAAATAGCCAAAGAATGCATCAACATTCACCAGAAACTACGTCAATAAACTTGCCGCTTTATAATACATCCAAACTGCAACATGCGTCATTACTGTTCAGATAAATTGCAATTATTCAATAACTGTGTCATTGAGATAGGGAAGATATTTTCTGTGCTATCATATTACAATACTGATTACTGTATTTTGAAATAAAAAACAATGAGTCCGTATGTATTTTAAATCATTTCGTAATAATCTTAAAGTCCTCGCAAAGTCATAGTGCGTAATCCCTTGAATACATTGTATTAATGTTCGATGTTACAAAAACTCTGTCTAAGCACCATCAACCTGATCGATATGTAATACACCTATGACAGAACGATATGGTATGGACTATTTCTTTAGTCATAAAAAAATTAAACCAGAAACATCCTACTCAGACCAAACAAAAGCATATATGCGAAACTTGAGAACCCTTGAACTGTGCAGTTGTAATCGTGTTAAATGGATAATTTTTTTTTAATTTTTCAACTAAATCAATTTGTTCTTCTTCATCCGTTCATTTAGTTTCAACTGTGTTTTCTGGCACTGGTCGGTTAGTGAATGAATACCATCATGTTCTAGGTTACTTCTTAAATTAAGCCGAAGTCAATTTTTATATCACGAAACGTTGAAAAAAACTATAATGGTCTTGTCTGCAATAACCATTTAAACAACAGCAACCACAAGTGGACGTTTGGTTAAATATTTCTTACAGTAAAGAAAAATAGTCCGATAATAATCGAATAGCTATTAGTAATCCCTATAGAGTTCTAGAATTACATCAACGTCACATCAATTCTTATCTAACCATTTCATGCGGTTTTTGCGAACGCTTCTTGAGAAGAACCCAACACGGATCCACCAGCGATGCACACATGGACCCCCCTCCACCTCCAAAAAAGGAGACATCAAGGATAAACATAGCATGTGGTGAAAATCTGACAATCAGATAGTGACCAGCTGTTCAAAGTGAACGTCTTTTAGCTGTTGATAAACAATGATAAGCTCAGCGTCACTTCAAAACAGACATTTGACACTTGATTCAAGCTCTAACTCAAAATTATCATTGACACGATCAAAACTCGATCATGTAGTGTTCTTTGATGAGTTCCGCCAGTGAATCATGATTTAAAACAGATTTTTGACCAAGAGAGCAACTGCCGATTATTAAGCGGATGAAAACAGTTTTTGATCGGAGCAACCAAATTTAGTCACGCCATTGATTATGACGCATTACGAAAATTCCACACTCATTGGTATCAATAGAGTGTAAGTCAAATTAATTAATTTTATGATATAATTTTCTACTTAACTTAGGAAACCAACTGTTACAAACTGCAACATTTTATGGATTTGAGAAACGTTAAAAAAATTAAATATGTAAACCTGTTGGGTTTCATATTTTGCTGTCCTTACAGTAAATCGAGATTTACATTCTAATGTTCAAAGCCAGATATTTGTGAGCCTTAAGCACAGTTTCAAGTTTTGATTTCAATGATGCATACACCTATGACAATCCTTAGTACATATGCTGAAATGGTGCAAGGTATCAGGTGGTAAAATGGTCTAAATCTTTTGAAAGGTACAAAGACAGACTGATATCTCAATGTCAAAGTTGATTCAATATTTTGTATTCCATCGTTTAGAACACAATAAAATGAAAGTAAAAAATTTTGTAAGTTGTTGTACAGCTTGATAAGATCTAATTGGAATTCATGTAGAATATGATTAACAATTAGAGGATAACCGGTTTGTAGCTAATTGTGGTTATAACGCGTATGAATATATTCATGCAATTTCAATGCATAAACCGCGCCTCCAGCGTGTGTGTTTCTATTTTGTTGAATAAACACAAAAAGTTTTTCGACGAAAAGATAATGTAATTACAATATTGAGTCCTGATAATTACACAAGTTTAAATAAACGTTCACGATTAAATTAATCGTTCAATTAGTATGTTAAAAAATAATTGGGGGATGTAGTTATAATCTTAAATATTTTTTTCCATTTAAACTTTAGTTTTTAAGTAGGTCTACAGTCCCTATTAAAGTATTATAGGCCTACTGCATTTATTCAATTGATAATTACATAAAAAAAGTTATATAGTAAATAATATTTAGTTTCATTAGTTTTTATAATTATTATTATCGTAAATACAACACTTTACCATTTTGTATTTCTAGTTTAACAGAAAAATACGTTTTATTTCAGAGAAATGATATTTTTATTCTTTTGTCTCCAAGATTATTTTATCTTATTTGTTATACAATACATATTAGCAAATTTACAATCCTAAGATCCCAGGCATGCGCACGAAAAACAATATTCATAAATCTCTACTCCGAAAATAAACACCTCCGGAACGATTAAAATTTATCATACCAATATAGGGGAGACTACAACAGTGTTAAGACATTGATGTTCGTATGACGTACACAATATTCTATCCAAACTAAACGCAAATAAATTAAGATTATTTTCTAAACAGTTCCTTTCGGAGATATGCATTTCCTTGGATTGCACCACAAACCCTCTGCAAGATAAGAATAGGGGTGTAAAGGTTAATGTAGCGACAAAGTGGTGTAGAAGCTTAACCACCGAATAATAGGATCAGCTGTTCAAACCGAACAGCTGATCTTAATATGTTGAATCTGGTTTTTCAAGTTTACAGACATCAATTCAATGGAAATAAGTCATTCGTAGTTGACTTAAGACTTAAGTAGACCTTTGAGACTAAGTACTTATATGTAAACTATATTCTAAAATATTTATGATACGTAAAGATTTCAAAATTAAATTTTAAATCGTGTTGAATTTCTATTATGTTTATTAAACAAATACCTATTTAAAATAATACTAGATGTCGTCCAGTGGTCGAAACTCGACTCAAAAATAGAATTAGAATTTTAAATTACGATAGTCCACAAAAAGTTCTTCGACACCACATGACCTTTTAGTTGTAATTTACAGACTCCAAATAATATTTTGTATCAACTAAACACATGCACAATATTTATAATGATTTTTATTTAAAAATAAGGAATAGCCTTAGTGCCGTATTTTTATACAAAATGCTTATACAGTTATGAACCATAGTTAACTAAAATGTTAAACTTTTACCAAATGTTTAGGCATGCCCAATATATTTTCCGTCCCTATCCTAACCTAGAAACCTACTTTTCTACCATTACCATAATCTGGGACCGGAATATTCACCCCGTATCTACCAACAATTTAATTAAGCAGTCAAGATAATATTAATGTCCTCTTAACCCCCATGGTGCAATATAATCCCCCATCAGTAGACCAAGCAATGACGTCACTAAGGGTGACCGGGAGGGGGGGGGGAGTTCAACACCCTACATCAGTAGAGATCACAACTGTTGTATTCTGAACAGTTCACGTTTAGGTATTTTTAGTAGAATATTCTTATTGCAATGTAGCTTTGGTGTACTACCTGACCACTGAAGCATTGATTATAATTTTGATCAGCTGTTTGATCTGCGGTTTTATTGTTGAATTTAAGTAGGTAATCTGTTGCACGTTTCACTACATTGTACAATAGCCTTTAAAATATACAATAAGGTTAATAAAATAAATAGACTGACAAAACATAAATATGGTTAATGAAATAAATATAATTTCTTTCATTAGATTGTCAACAGAGGTATTAAACCATTAAAGATTATAATGGGTAAGCAGTGGGAAAACTATGACAATTTGTGGGTAAAATCACAAAAATTCCAATGACTTTAGAACCGTATTTTTTACACTATTGGATGTTGTACCAATTTGTTTACAGTCTATAGATATTTTCCCACAGATTTTTGTATGATTGTGAATTTTGAATATCATAAAACATTATTGGAATAATATTTGGGGACCTTTTTAATCGCCTATGGCAAAAACACCTAGGATCCTTTACATTAAGCAACATAAATTGATCACCAATATTAAAGAACTGTCACTCTGGTTGTGACTCAATTTCCCACTTGATAAATACTTGTCCTTATATTTGGATGTATGATTCACTTTCAACTACCAGGGGAAATCCAAATCCATCTCAACGACCCACAATAGCCGCATTATTCGGTCAGAAATAATCTTATAATCGGATCTGAGGGGGATTTACCCGCAAAACCACGACTGGATCCGATTTTGACAAAAGTCCCCCGTAAACACGGGCAAAAACAATCAGATGTTTTGTAGGGTAACAAGGTATTGAAGCAAAAGCAAAACCACGATAACTTTTGGGAGGAAATGAGACAATGTACTTAAAAAACTGTACAGAACTGTTTGTGTTTAATAAGTGTGTAGGCACACAAAATTGAACAATTTGTTTATGATACAGTTTTGTGATGTAAAACAGAGTAATTTATTTGTTGAATTATTCTCTAAATTTAAAACTATAATGATTCCCTTAAATTAGAACTAACGACCAAATTATCATCTCCTACAGACACAAAAACTGTTTTTTTTTTCTTCTAAAAATTGCCTTTCCTTTAAACCAAGCCACAACGCGTTTTAACCATACATTTTCGACCACTTAAATCTTTCACTCATTTACTTACCATTAAGTAAACCACCCAATCAGCAGACATAAACTTTCCTAGGGAAAGGACAATTGGTCATAAACCAAAGATCAATTAGAGCAGAAATAATAAGTTGCAAATTAGAAAGAGAAAGGTCGACTGTTTATGTGCAACGGAAGAAGGGAGAAGAAGTTAAAGAAGGATGACTACTACAGTAGCGCGGTGAAAAGACTTCTGGGAGAATGGCCAAACATAATGTCAAGGATAGAATGACTCAGGGTGCTGGGCTGGGTACATGGTGACATGTTGACTGTCAATGAATCGACTTCGACTACTGCACTGAACTCGATTCAGTAGTCGAAAACATGTAGTCGACTAGTAATGTCGCTTCCTACCGTCGGTGAGAACGGCCAAAGATAATGTCAAGGATGGAATGACTCACGAGGTGCTGGGCTGGGTACGTTTTGACATGTTTACTGTACAATGAATCGACTTCGACTACTGCACTGAACTCGATTCAGTAGTCGAAAACATGTAGTCGACTAGTAATGTCGCTTCCTACCGTCGGTGAGAACGGCCAAAAATAATGTCAAGGATAGAATGACTAACGGAGTGATGGACTGGGTACATGCCATGTTGTCTGCTATAAAAAATCCACTCTGAATACTGCGCTGAAATCGATTTAGTAGTCGAGAACAAGTAGTCGACTAGTAAAGTCGCATCCAACCGTCAGTTGCTGGGAGAACGGCCAAAGAAAATGTCAAGGATAGAATGAATCTCGGGGTGCTGGGCTGGGTACATGGTGACATGTTTACTGTACAGTGAATTGACTTCGACTACTGCACTGAACTCGATTCAGTAGTCGAAAACATGTAGTCGACTAGTGAAGTCGCTTCCTACCGTCGGTTGTAGGGAGAACGGCTGAGGATAATGTCAAGGATAGAATGACTCACGAGGTGCTGGGCTGGGTACATGGTGACATGTTTACTGTACAGTGAATTGACTTCGACTACTGCACTGAACTCGATTCAGTAGTCGAAAACATGTAGTCGACTAGTAATGTCGCTTCCTACCGTCGGTGAGAACGGCCAAAGATAATGTCAAGGATGGAATGACTCACGAGGTGCTGGGCTGGGTACGTTTTGACATGTTTACTGTACAATGAATCGACTTCGACTACTGCACTGAACTCGATTCAGTAGTCGAAAACATGTAGTCGACTAGTAATGTCGCTTCCTACCGTCGGTGAGAACGGCCAAAAATAATGTCAAGGATAGAATGACTAACGGAGTGATGGACTGGGTACATGCCATGTTGTCTGCTATAAAAAATCCACTCTGAATACTGCGCTGAAATCGATTTAGTAGTCGAGAACAAGTAGTCGACTAGTAAAGTCGCATCCAACCGTCAGTTGCTGGGAGAACGGCCAAAGAAAATGTCAAGGATAGAATGACTCACGAGGTGCTGGGCTGGGTACATGGTGACATGTTTACTGTACAGTGAATTGACTTCGACTACTGCACTGAACTCGATTCAGTAGTCGAAAACAAGTAGTCGACTAGTGAAGTCCCTTCCTACCGTCGGTTGCTGGGAGAACGGCTGAGGATAATGTCAAGGATATAAGGACTAACGTAGTTCTGGGCTGGGTACTGGTGACATGTTGACTGGTTTAAAAAATCGACTTCGACTGCGATACTGAAATCGATTTAGTAGTTGAAACAAGTTATCGACCAGTAAAGTCGCTTCCAACTCCAACCGTCTGTTGCTGTTGCTGGGAAAATGGCCAAAGATGATGTCAAAGATGGAATAACTCACGGGGTGCTGAGCTGGGTACTGGTGACATGTTGACTGTACAATGAATCGACTTCGACTACTGCACTGAAATCGATTTAGTAGTTGAAAACAAGTAGTCGTATAGTAAAGTCGCTTCCAACCGTCGGTTGCTGCGTTGCTGGGAAATCGGCCAAAGATAATGTCAAGGATAGAATGACTCACGAGGTGCTGGCCTGGGTACATGGTGACATGTTTACTGTACAATGAATTGACTTCGACTACTGCACTGAACTCGATTCAGTAGTCGAAAACATGTAGTCGACTAGTAATGTCACTTCCAACCGTCAGTTGCTGGGAGAACGGCCAAAGATAATGTCAAGGATAGAATGACTCACGGGGTGCTGGGCTGGGTACATGGTGACATGTTTACTGTACAATGAATTGACTTCGACTACTGCACTGAACTCGATTCAGTAGTCGAAAACAAGTAGTCGACTAGTGAAGTCCCTTCCTACCGTCGGTTGCTGGGAGAACGGCTGAGGATAATGTCAAGGATATAAGGACTAACGTAGTTCTGGGCTGGGTACTGGTGACATGTTGACTGCTATAAAGAATCTACTTCGACTGCTATATCGAAATCGATTTAGTATTTGAAAACAAGTAGTCGACTAGTGAAGTCGCTTCCAACCGTTACTGGGAGAACGGCCGAAGATAATGTCAAGGATAGAATGACTCATGAGGTGCTGGGCTGGGTACATGGTGACATGTTTACTGTACAATGAACCAACTTCGACTACTGCACTGAACTCGATTCAGTAGTCGAAAACAAGTAGTCGACTAGTGAAGTCGCTTCCAACCGGTGCTGGGAGAACGTCCAAAGAAAGTGTCAAGGATAGAATGACTCAGTGTAGTGCTGGGCTGGGTACTGGTGACATGTTGACTGTACAGTGAATTGACTTCGACTACTGCACTGACTCGATTCAAAGTCGAAAACAAGTAGTCGACTAGCGAAGTCGCTTCCAACCATCAGTGAGAACGGCCAAAGAAAATGTCAAGGATAGAATGACTCAGGGTGCTGGGCTGGGTACATGGTGACATGTTTACTGTCAATGAATCGACTTCGACTACTGTACTGAAATCGATTTAGTAGTCGAAAACAAGTAGTCGACTAGTGAAGTCGCTTCCAACCGTTGCTGGGAGAGGTCAAAGATAATGTCAAGGAAATAATGACTAACGGGGTGCTGGGCTGGGTACATGGTGACATGTTGACTGTACAGTGAATTGACTTCGACTACTGCACCGAACTCGATTCAGTAGTCGAAAACAAGTAGTCGACTAGTGAAGTCGCTTCCAACCGTCGGTTGTAGGGAGAACGGCCATAGATAATGTCAAGGATAGAATGACTAACGTAGTGCTGGGCTGGGTACATGGTGACATGTTGACTGTACAGTGAATTGACTTCGACTACTGCACTGACTCGATTCAGTTTCAGTAGTCGAAAACAAGTAGTCGACTAGTGAAGTCGCTTTCAACCATCGATTGTAGGGAGAACAGCCAAAGATAATGTCAATGATATAATGACTCAGTGTAGTGCTGGGCTGGGTACATGGTGACATGTTGACTGTACAGTGAATTGACTTCGACTACTGCACTGAACTCGATTCAGTAGTCGAAAACAAGTAGTCGACTAGTGAAGTCGCTTCCTACCGTCGGTTGTAGGGAGAACGGCCAAAGATAATGTCAAGGATAGAATGACTCACGAGGTGCTGGCCTGGGTACATGGTGACATGTTGACTGTACAGTGAATTGACTTCGACTACTGCACTGACTCGATTCAGTTTCAGTAGTCGAAAACAAGTAGTCGACTAGTGAAGTCGCTTTCAACCATCGATTGTAGGGAGAACAGCCAAAGATAATGTCAATGATATAATGACTCAGTGTAGTGCTGGGCTGGGTACATGGTGACATGTTGACTGTACAGTGAATTGACTTCGACTACTGCACTGAACTCGATTCAGTAGTCGAAAACAAGTAGTCGACTAGTGAAGTCGCTTCCAACCGTTGCTGGGAGAACGGCCAAAGATAATGTCAAGGATAAAACGACTCACGGGGTGCTGTGCTGGGTACATGGTGACATGTTTAGTACAATGAATCGATTCTAAGTAGTTTTAACTCGTGGCTTTAAAAACGTAAACAATTAAACAGGATTTCACAAAAAAGGAGTATTACCCAGAATACCACAGATTAAAGATGTCCTTTACAATTCCTCAATACCTCAATCCTTTATAACTCTTTGTTCTTAATTTCTCTAACGTAAACAAACATTTATTTACACTACTTTACTGTCCTATATATATATACTTTATTTCCGAAAACCACTAAAGCTGAATAGATACGGAAACATAAACCATAAACAATTAGATAAAGAGCTAACAAACGTATCGCATATTCAAAAACGTTCTTTAAAACTAACCTCTAGGCTTACAAGAGAGAAGTTGAGATAAAATCAACGATCTGCAAATCAATTTGTACCAATCAAAAATGAATTACAACAAAACTGACGAAAGCCAGTTAGCTACTGATGATCGAAGGTTTGCTATTTGTACGTGCCCGGAGTTGCAAATTGGGTCCCCAGGCCCTGGAGTACAGGAAATTAAGTGCCCCCTAACCCCCCTCCACCCTAGATAAGCCCCAGCTCCCACCAGGTGAGAATATCTAACTAACTAGTACCCTAGTAGTTAGTTTAATTTAGGTAATTGATTTGTAACTGAAGTACAGTAAATTGTATATTTCGTCAAATCTGACTAATTAGAGGGGGTCTTTTAAGATGATATCCGTCACAATTTTAAGTTTCCCTACATAAATTGTTTTTAAATGAGTACCTGGTGTGGAGGGTCATTGAATGGAAACTACCTACATTGTTTTTCTGGATTACTTCATCAACTGTATAAAAGGGGTTAAGTTATCTTTATTCTGTCTAAGTAATACTTTACAAGTGATTACTTAAAGAATTAATTGGACAGAATAATGGCTCTTGTATACTACCATACTACCTACATTGTGCATATTGAAAATCAGGTTCAGTCTTCGGACGCCATCTTATCAACCGTAATCTTATCTCGTGTCACCGCTACCTGTAGTCAGGACTACTAACATACACCTGTAGTCAGGGCTCGACCTGTAGTCTGTAGTAGCCGGAACCCGCTGAAATTGGTCTGTTTTATGTCAGACACTCAGGTAAAAAAAAGTGTGAGTAAAGCTATAAACTAACCTAACTTAACCCAAACTGTGGTTTTTCCACTGTTTAAATAGTGGCGGTCCTCTTCTGAAAAAGACCCAATTATGGTTCAAGTGGTCCGGATATAAATGGAACGAAAGTCCAGATTGAATCAAATAGTTTTACTAAAGAAGTTCAGTGTTACTCAAGGAACCCTAGTTTTTAAGTAGCCCTTGCATAATGAAATATTTTTTTTTTTTTAAAGAGGTTGGCGGCCTCTTTAAACCTTGCATTTGCCCGTCCACACAGACTACAGATCTGTGCGTGGAACGTAGTGTTATATAGTCAATGGTGGAACGTATCCAGCAAAGCAAGGGGTGAGCCGGTACAGTACAAAGGTGAACTGTACTGATAAAAGTTAGTGGCAGTGACCAGGATCCGAACCCACGACACTACTGCCTTGGGCCCGAAGTCCGCGACGCTACCGACTGAGCCACCGACTCACCAAATACACGTTTTTACATAAAAAAAACATGCATGGGACAATGCATTTTTAATTACAACAAACAGTAGTTACGTACAAAGATAAGTAGTCATAAACTGTCTTAATTGACAATAAAGAATTCATAACTTGGTTGCGTGAAATGTTAATAAGCTGTAAAATGTTTGTCCGAACTAAGCGAAGTCCAGATTCATGAGGATTTGCCATTCACTGAATAAGATTTTTTCCTATAACCCTAAATTCTTAGTTGGTTCCTTATCGATGCTGAGAGTAATTTTACATTTCTATTGTTTTTTAACCGTAGACAGGAAAAAATTAGAATGTCCCAGGAATGTGATGATAAGGTAGATATTTTCTTATCCCTACCCTACCTTTTACATGTGTTTGAGAGCAAAGTTTCGTTAGTTTCTGTTCTTGACAAGTAAACTTTCTTTCGGTTTCGTTAAGATAGAGGTTTCTCTTGTTGCTTCAATTTGCTCGTTACGTAATGTTCGAGGTTTAAAAAGCGAGTGTTTTTTTCCTTGTAAAAATGAAGTTTTAGACAAATACAGTAATTTAATTTACTGTTAATGTTGTAAAATGTTACTGTATAGGGCCTACAGTATATTTTAATTGCCATCGTTTTTCTATTTTTATGCTATTCTTGTGTGTGATGTAGCATATCAAGGCTTTGTTTTACTATCTAATGTCAACTTTTTGTTAGATAACTCAACAACAAATGGGAGTTGGGTTCAGAACCCATTTCCAAAACAGGATCGAACTAGCAGCGTTCATATTTGAAGGTGAGCAGAACCATCCGGCTACCAAGATAATTTAATTTGACATTGTTTTTAACTGAGGTCCGTTTCGTTTCCAAACTGTGTGGTAGGACAACTTATTGATATAGCTGACAATTTAAATATACAGAATCTTATCTCCACCCGATCTACATTACGGATGTGGGAGTAGTCACGAATTGCGCACTATTTACAGTATAATCAATACCCTATATCGCCCATGAACAAATCTACCATCAAGATGAGAACGCTAACCGATCAGCTGATACGCTGGCTATTTGACCAATGGGTACATTGACTAACACCCGCTAACACTAACACACCCGACCGCCGGAAGGAAACTTAACTCAAAGCAGGAAAGCCTGCTATAAACATAAAGTGACCGGCCTACAATGCTGGCTGCTGTATATTGTAACTCGGTCCAACATGTGTGGGTTATATGGGGCACTCTCTCACAATATCTAGTACAATAGTGGCAAGAGCTGGACTACATAACAGACATGTCATATTCAGAAACGGGTATAATAAATGGATGGATACTGCATATTTTTCAAATAAGCTTGAAATGTTATAGATCTGTATTATGATACAATACAGTTATGTACTTTGATACCAAGATGAAATTCGTATTAGACGATACATTCGGGCATTTAAGGGTTCAATTGCAAAATTTCCAATATTAAACACGAACCTACTTTGTAACAAAAGCTTAGAAACAATAACCTCACAATAATGAAAGATATTATGTCCTTGATATGATATTTCAACAGACGTACTAGTCCTATAGCAATGATGTGGTCCTTATCTACATTTTTGCTTCTCAAGATACAAGTGTAATCGAATTTTTAATTAATTTCGTGTATGAGCACGGCATTTTTAATACACTTTTTGTGAGGCAGCAGTCTAAATCAATGTCTTGTTCCTATCTAACGTCGACATCATTTTATGTTGTTTGTTGTTGTTCCGGATCGGTATGACATACAATAAAAGGTTAAATTACCTGTGTCCGCCGCCAGTCGATCCTTATGTGCTACATGTCCGTAGTAACTAAAATAAAAGTAGGCCTACAGTGTATTTGTCTTTTATTCGTAATGTATATAAGTGTTAAGTTCGTGTACGTGTTTCAAAACTTCAAGACGCACCCAACGGGGAAGATCAAGATCTTATATTAGGACTGATGATGGCAATTTATTCTGCCGAAATGCATATCCTGTAATAGGACACAGCACATAAGGATCGACTGGCGGACACAGGTAATTTAACCTTTTATTGTAACGTCGAAATTTTAAATAGTATCATGGAATTGATAGCCCAATGAAGAACAAATAACATATGTGTTTAGAAACGATCTCGCTTGAAATCAAACCACTCGGCTACCCAGATTCATTAAATTTCAACATTACTCATATTGAAGAGGGCTTTTACTGGTTATTGCACTAAATTGATTAAATTCCTAATTTAAAAACCATTCAGTAGCCTTACGAATCGCTAGACTTTTTACCAATCCAATTAAACGTCACTGTAAAAAAACTGCTTACTGTAGGTTTGTTTCGCACACTAATGTTTATTCTCGTTTGACAATTAGTAACTGCACGACATGATCTACTGAAGATAAATGAAGACCCATTAACACTCGTGGTTCTGGTGAAGAACATTTACGGCGGCGACGCCACCGATGCACACTTGGTAATGTGGATGAGTGCATTGCTAAATATAGCCCCCCTAGTACAGAAATACCACAGTAACACCCTGTGGACTGCACTGTGGCGAGTCTATATCACCATCACACTTGATATATGAACTTGCAACTTGCCAGTAGTTTTACAATGCACGGACTTTGAACAATGATATCAGAAATCTGACACATACTTTCTCCCATAAGCTTGTCAACAACCTTTATCATAGGTAAGCGGTGGGAGTAACTATGATAATTTTGTAGGAAAAAATCATAAAAATTGCAATAACTTTTTTGTAACCATAGTTGTTACAGTAATGGGGGCTACAAAGACCAAAACACAATGATTTTAATCAATACTGGGTTTTTCCAAAATCCGACTTTTTGTAATTTTATGGATTTTTTGATGGGAAAATAACATGAGTTACAATAGATTTTGAACCGTAATTTTTACAGAAATTGGATTTGTACCATTTCGATCAGAATCTAAAGGACTATAACATACTAAACTTGTATCAAAACCGTTCGGACCAGATTTTTCCGTTATTTTATAGGTTTTTATGGGAAAATACCCGTTAAAAATCAAAATTTCAAAAAATTAAAAACAAAACAAAAAAATGTAAAAAAAAGCCTACATACCAATTTTTTTTATTGGACTACAGGTGTGGTCTGTAGCTCTGTACACATCCACACATACAGACACACACACACACATACATCACTTCGAAAACCACTTTTCTGGGTTTAGGGGGACCCAAAATGGAAATATTCACTCAAAACTCAAACTCGAAATTTTTGACGATAACAATACTTTCTCCATATACTATGTATAAGGAGAAAGTAAACAAGTAATTTAAAGGTCCTACATAACAGCTAAAGGATTGTATATGAATTTACGTACAACTGTATAAGGAGAGAAGGGAACATCCCATTCCTATATCACATTTTATTTGCAAATCGCTCTGGTCCTATTGTAAAGCCTGAAACTAGTGAAATGTTTTAATTTGGTGATGTTTAACGTTTGGAGTGCGCCAATGACGGCAATGTCATCATTTTCGGGTAGTTTCTCCACACAATTTTACGCATTATTCAGTCAGTCAGCTAGTGGCAAAGTAAAATTATATGATTTTGCATAATGTAAACAAAACGAATAAATCATTGTAGCTGTACTTCAATTGACACGGATCCATTACAGTTAACAATAAATACTTTCAAAAGACCCATTTCAAATGCAAACAGGGAAATAATAATTTATTACAACTTTGGAGTTTGAGAAAAAACAAATTGGTTTAAAAATCTGTATCCTATAATTTTAAATTTTACACTAACAAATCTTTACGTTTTCAAATTTTGCAAAAATTGGTTGTAAATGAACAACCAAAGTTTTTTACAATCCTGGACTCAATCAAAAAGGTTGGGACTCCAAAAGTCCACGGCGACTTGCACTCTCTCATCGTAGACATGTACAATGATGATGTCCGCCAGTTAGATGACTCAACATCTCCTGAAGAGTCTGTCAGCTGTTGACGTTACAGTCCTTCGTCCTGGCGTCCTCGCGACAAACAAATATTTACACATCCTCCCGACCATAACAGATACAAACATCCTCTCAACGTTGCATAGGTTTTGTCTATGAAGGACCTACATGGTTACAAAATAGCTTGAAACGATTTATTGTTTAGCTATAAACACATGTTTCACGAACTTTTTCATTGACGGAAACTATTAATACCCCGCCGCAGCAAACCTGCAGACTAAGCGAATTTCAACTTGTCTGATTACATTTTTACTAAAATATTTCCATAAATAAGACATATTCATTCCCTATTTAAATAACATAAGATTTAACTAGTGCTTAGGTTTGCTGCTACGGGGAAGGTAAAAGGTGTTTTTTGACCATACGTCAATAGTATATGATGAAGTAAATAAATTTGCCAAATTTTATCAATATATATCCATAAACAAGTAAACTACAAGAAATTTTCATTTTCTCCATAAGAATAACATGGGAATTTTAAATTACACTATTTTTGAATTTTCTCCGTGACCGTTAGGCATACAACAGCGCTTCAATATACTAAATTATTTGTTTTTTAAGCTCTACAAAACGGTTTAGAAGGAAATAATTTTTTTTTTAGTTTTTAGGGTCAAAAATGGGAAAACCCCATTTTTACCCCATAAAACCCCCCATAAACCCCTGTTCCCATGGTCCGATTATGCTGGATCGCGAACGCGTTCGAATAAACGTAGGTTTACACGTTTGTACCAAATTTCATCAAAATCGGATAATTTTTGCTCGATTTATCGCGCTAACGGACACACATATACATATATATATATATGAATTTGATCGGATGGTGTTTTTGGCCTCTAGGGAGTAGGGACGTCAAAATGAAAAATTAAATCGGTCCCGGGTCTAGGTCTTACCATGAGTACTACGGTAATAACTACTTCCCTATAGGGAAATTCGCTAGTAAAACGATTGATTTTGAAAGTGCAGTAGACAATTTAGGAACTCAACTGAACATCCTTGGGTGCGGTTGGACTAGAGCTTACGACAAGGGACTTAATTTCTGGTTCAATTCCCACCAAACACCAATGTATTTTAGCCATGTGATAATATGGTGACCTAGTAGTTGAGGGGATACAGGTTCACTTAGACAACGGTAAATTATAGGTCTCTGGCGAAAACCTCAAAAATTACAAACGATTCAGAAATGTATTTCAACTACGTCACGACCATAATATGTAAATTGCACGTTTTTCAAGAAATTTTAAAGTAGGTATGTTTTTAATGTCGTTCCATTAAATTCCCAGGTAGAATACAGAGGACTTAGTTAAATGTTACCACCATAAGAATTTGATGTTGTAAAATGTTGTTTTCTATCATATTACACAATTTTGTTACGTTGTCAAACTGAAAAGTAACCTTTCGCAAACCATAACGAACGTATCTCCCATGAAACTGTCACAGAGCAATAATCTCGAGAATTATAACTCCAAGATTTATAAAACTCTGACAGTCTCGATAAACTAGGTGTTTTAGCAAACAAAATGACATTAAATAACTTCCAGTATTGGCACTAAAGAATAATGTCTACACCATATAAAAAGCACAGATAATAGAAGTAATACTTCTTTAACTACTTCTCTCGTCTGTGTACCTTATGTCCAATAGTATGCCGCCTCACACAGCGCTAGGCAACCCGTTGCTCTTCAGTCTACGCACACTGCCTATACCCTCATCAGAAGGCGAACTGATGAATCGAAATTGGCAACTAGAATTTTAATTGGCGAATGCGCCTATAACAAGTTAATTTTGTCTGTGTGTTTTTTTCGGAATAACTAAAAGTATTTGACTACAAATTTCAACATAAAATCAAACAATACACTATATTGCTTTAAACACTGACTTTGTTTAGAAAGTTTGTACAACGAAATTAAATTCTGTCACACCGATGGCAATTAAGAATTTTACCGTTGACTCTGCTATATAATAAATGGTGGGTGTGCAACCGTTTTCTTCAGTAGCTTGGATTAACCATGCCATACATACACCATATTCCGGCAATTTCCCGTTGCGAAGCACGAACGTAGCACATAAACACGTGATAGAAAATAAATCAACTAAACACCAACGGATTAGAGCTCAATTCGCACCTCCCCTACCGCGACACCTTTGTTATTATATTGCGCCAGACATTACAGAGGTTATTTTGAGGAACTATTTTTTTGGTGGCGGAAGGCTCCGAGTGGACGCATTCCACAGCGTCTCCGGCCAATATAGCGCACTTCCTGTAGACCATCGCCATTACCATTACCAGAGGACGGTCGTAAGTAATCCACCAGAGTAATCATCGCGGACCAACGGGACCACGGAGCCATTACATTGGCACTTCTCTCGGGGCCCATTCAGAATTGTCAGACGTCTGCCTACATTTGGACTTGGGTTGAAGTATTTTAGGAGGGAAGAGAGAACGGGATACAGTACTGTAATATTACTACAATATCAATCAAGATCCCTCCCGTCAAAGGAATGCTAGTCTTTAACAATTTAATTACTTGGTAATAAATTTTAAGCTTGCATTGCAATTTTTAGAGGAGGAGATTAGAGAATTCAGTTGGATTAATGTTTAATCCTCCTAGGTTGGATCAAATGAGTTTACGACGTTAACACACACAAGAGAGAATTTAAGGTGAAGATGAGTGTACGATGATAGTAAAATGATTGAGAATGTGTCAGCTTTGTCACTAAAATCGTCTGGTTCTATAGCCAGAGCCATTTATTAAACACCCAAAGATTAAGATCAGCTAGGCCGGCTAGGACGGATTCGAATCGTTAAAATAATTGACATCGAATCCACTACGAGGCGAACATTATATCCACCCGGCTCTATGCACAAGTTCCACAACTTGTGGAACCCTAGGAAAAACAAAATTGTCTGCTTGTTAGTCGAACAGCGAAAGAGATTCGCGTAGAAAAAAAAAACTCATAAAAGTAATACAGAACATAATAAGAAGGCCAAGTTCTCGATCTTTTACGAAACACGACTCACTTCGTTCAATCTGTTTTTCTATCTGACTTCACCTAAGAGCAATTAACAGCATGTACTATCCGGCATTTAAAACAAACGAACCGTCAACATTTAATGAACGTCGAACTATCGAAAGTCAACGACATCTCGGAAGGGTTGGTCCTGTTACATTTTTCCGCCCTTGAAGGACTCAGTAATTACTACAAGGGTGACCATCGGGATGGAAAATACCACCTCAGATTGCCATCACAGTATGACAGATGGCAGGGGGTGCTGTGGGGAGGGGATATAGGGATCGTATCATAAAACCCACCCCTGGGTTCAATGTATCAAAAAATACATAAAATAAATATATATTACTAAAAGAATGTATATAGTTCTGGACACATTGGGGATAGAAACAAGTTTGAAACTAATGTGATGGTATTAGAGCGCCCTTGTACACAAGTCAAAATATAAAGGATTTAATGTGAAAGTTGGAAATAAGTAGGTCAGTGAGAATTTCCATTTGGTCCTAATCTCTATTTTTTTATGCAGTAGTAGAACCTCGATAACAAATCTCTCTTGGGGATGATTAAATATAACTTGTTATCAAGGTTGACTCCTTATAAAGGTTTGCAATAACATTTAGGCCTAATCTAGGATTGTATAAAATCAAGGGTATTTGAAAATAACACTTTTGTTATCACTGACCACTTGCTATAAAGTGTCTTATCGAGGTTCTACTGTAATTAATAATGTAGGTAAAATGTAGCAATCGAAGTAAGGACCCAACAAAAGTTCATTGAAAGCCCCAGCATGTACTACTTAATTTATACAATTAATACGTAGGTTTTTTATTATCTCTCGAAGTGCAGAACCCGGCTTTAAAATCTACAAGCTCTTATTCATCATTTACACTTGAACCAATGGCACAGGCTATAGTCAGGAGGCACAGACAATGGGGGCAGGAGGTCTTAAGTCAGTAACAAGGCCACAAAACCCCTTGCTCCATTCTACACTCATCCTTCACCTGTACTCATTATAAAGACAAGGCCATGTGTGTGGTGTTAGTGTCTCAAAGAGAAACATAAATCGTTAAAAACAAGTAACTCAAAGCTTGTCTTGCCACAATTTTTCTTCATAAATTCCAAAGGCGATTGCGTACTTAAGCAATCTATATAAAATGTTAGAAAATTATCAGCTTTATTTAGAGAAGATGGTACAGTACCGTTGAAGTCTCTCACAACCTTTACTAGGCAGGTGCGAACTTAATATTTTTAACTTCATGTATAGTATCATTACGGGGATGCGGAATACTACCCTCAGGAAAACCAACCCCCAGGTGAAACGTAACGTCACGAAACCTGCCAACTAACCAGTATGAACGCCGTGTCCGCGGCTGGAATACTACCCCCGTAGCAAAATGTGATGCTATGTAATTGTAATTTTAATTCGAGTAATTCAGTTTGATAACAGAAAAGGCATGTGAGGAATATCAAACAGAATTTTGAAATGTAAGAGCAAGATTGGTTGGTTAGGTTAGGTTAGTTTAGAACAGTTTGACAGCGAAACTGTCCGTGACTGGAAAACTGCCCCCGATCTCTGACGTCAACATAACGTAGGAACCTGCTTGGAGGGGGGGGGGGGTAGTTGTCTGGGGGACAACGTAAAATTATCTAATTATCCTTACGAAAATGTGACGACAAATTCTGTATATATTTCCTGTACCTATAAGTAATGCAATGTCGAAATTACTTACACTGAGTCATATGACAGTCATTACATTGTTGACAACAATACTCCATTGTAGTGGGTTTAATTTGCGAACAGTTGTCACTTCAGTCACTTAACTAATTAGCTACATATGGTTAAGTTGCATAACTTAAGTGATTGTCAGGTTCTGTAATGTATTATGACGTTATCGTCATCTTGACAATATAGTCAATTCAATTGTATAACAATCGCAGTAAAGAGGTTAATATATGTTTGAGTCCTACTAAATATAATTACATATGCTTTTAGAGGTTTATTTTCCACGAATGTATGTAGTGTTCTGTCCAAACCATTAAGGTTTTTTAAAACATTGCTCACAATTACAATATTTAAAAAAATTCTAGTGCTCCCTAAAATTAATCACCCTTGAGAGTGTAAACAATTGGAAAAAAGATCAAAGTGAATTTAAACGTGTCATGTTTAATAGGCCTAATCTCAAAAATTCTAATTCCTAAAATAGTTTTCATAATTTTACCGTTGTAGGTAACTTGAAAATCCTAGGAATACAGCATTCTGTCGATATTGAGAAGTGAAAAAGACGTATTGAGGCCAATTGATCGACGGTTTATTAATATACAAAGAAAAAAGTACAGGACTTAGATTTGAAATCCATAGCTGATTTTAACACAATTCATCCAATGGTTAACATTGGGTAAAACACCGACACCGGATGATAACCGAAGTCGGCGCGGCGGAGAGATGTGAGACCTCGGTCACAATAGTGGTAAATGTGTCACACCGAGACAAACCGATGACAATGGAATGCGTGTCCTCGGCATGAGAGCTCCAGGACCGCTCTCGGCTGTATCTGGAAGCTGGACTGGGAATATACCTGTTTGACACATCGTGCAGTTGAGTTGAGGACTGTCCTTTATTTCAGCGAACGTGGTGTAGTTCTTGGAATCGACACGAAGTAAAATAGTCGGTGGGCATGAATTGCGCCAAATTGTACATGAATTGCGCCAAAGGTTTCCTTAATTGCGCCAAACCCTCAAAGGGTCCCAAAAATGTCTCTTAGTTGCGCCAAGCCCAAGCCAGGTAGGGGTGAGTTGCCAGCAGAAGAAATAATCTTGTTTACGTGTTAACCTAACCTAACCTAACTTAACCTACTCAATTATACAGTTTAAGAGGCAGTTAAGGAACGTATCGGGTGGTTCCCTAGAGTAGTTGGCGCAATTCAGATATACCCGACTACCTGACACAGGTCAGTTGGCGCACTAATTGTCGGCCCTAAAATCATCGGTTGCCATGAATTTGACAGCTTTTAAACTATTCTTAGTATATCTGAGCGCGTGTTGTTTGGACAACATTGTCGACCACATCATTGTCTTAGCGTTAGCTTAGGTTGGATGGTTTCTTCAATCACCCATTTAGCACAAAAGGTTTGTCCAATACGTATTTGGGGATTGGAAGACTATTTCGGCCATTCCAGAAACTAAACAGTTTCGTCTAGTCCACGATAAGCCACCTACACTCTAAATTACTTACACCCTAACTGTCAAAATTCTATAGAAACTGTCTTACCCTCTTCTGGTCCCGTGTGCGTGTTTCAAGTCGCAACTAACAGTCTAGATTAAAAATACTTCTAAAGAATACTTTTCAGACATGAGAAAATACTCCTTTCCTCATCAGGAAACAAATTATCTTAAGGTATCCTTTAAAGGGTAAAGGAACTTTACTACCTTCCAGGTACATTGAAAAAATTACATTGAATCAAGTAACTATTGCCACTGCGCTGCTGATTGAAGTAATATATTATCAAACAATTAATAAGACATTATAGAGTCTACAGGCCTAACAGAAACCACTAAAACTCATATTTTTACATTGACCCATTTAAACGAAGAATCATTGAACCGAGCACCAGGATGGCTTAGTTAAATTAGATTTCACTGCATTGAACTTGATTGATACAGTAATTAAGTACGTTTTTCTGTTTAGGATATACAAAATATGAACTCATTGATTAGTTTAGGTCCATCCAAAACGAAAAATATATATCCATCATAAAGACGACCGTTGATATACAACGTGAAAATCCACAGTGAATAATGTATGAACTCAACATCATCATATGAATCTCCCGATTCCCGAGACGCAAAGCTTGAAATATTCTTCAGCTCCGCGTTGTACACGGACCACCTATCCTAACCAGGCACGGCTGTTTGTTGAGAACAAACAAACAAACAAGAGCGGTTGCTGTGTTTGTAGAAGTGACGAGGTTAGGGTTATTGTACAGACAGGTGTGGTGGGAGGGGAGTGAGTAATACAATGACTCATACCTCATGCGATTAACAGATACAGGGGTTGGTTAGTGGGACACGCGACAGAAGTTGAAACAAGACGGATTTTGTTGTGTAAACACAACAAAATTGCGTTAATAAAGATGAGCAGGTTGAAGAAGATACGGCCATGGACTGCAATACCACGAAACTAACTAATTATGACACATCGTACTATAGATGTTTATGTCAGATATGTAACACGCATTAGTTGAGTATTATACAGAGATTCTACAATATGCTACGTTTTTTCATGTGGAACTCCTAGTATCCCACAGCTATTCATACAAGTTCCCAGTACCCCACAACATCTCATGTAAAGTTTACAATATCCCAAATTTCATGTAAAATTCCCAATCTTCCACGGCTTTTACACGTGACACCCTTTTACTCCACATCGGTTTTATTTTGATCTTCCCTGTCTCGTGCATAAACATGTAAAAATGTTTGTACCCTACAGCGTTTCTAAAGTGTGTCCCATCTTTCATGTCAAGTTCCCAATCAACCACATACATAGGCCTTTAATCTCCCCAGTACATAACAAGTTTTCATGTAAAGTTTCCAATATCCCATAAATATTTTATGTAAAATACACGATATCCTACGGTTTTTCATAAACAGATTCCAGAATCGAACATTTTTTCGAGTAAAATTCCTATCAACATCTTTTCATGTAGATCTCCCAATCTCCAACAGGATGTCTTGTAATATTTACAATATCCCTCAGATTTTCGTTGACTAGTCTCCCCTTGCAATTGTTGAAAGATTTTATCCGTGAACAAGCGGTTTGTTTAAATTGTTATACTATTGAGGTAAGTCTTATGGGAATATTAATTGATCATCCTCGTTGGAAATGTGTTACTCAATGTCTATTCAATTTGCGTTTACCAATTAAAACAAGAGGCACGTAGAATGTTTATGTTTAGTTTAAAACAATGTGGATTTAGTTAACTGCATTTAGTTATTTCACAAATCACTCATAATATCCTCCAACAAATAAAAAAAAAAACATCCCACATTAAACAAATCTCAACAAAGCCGCCTACAGAAGCACTGCAAACCCGAGCGCGTACTCTCATAACGGGACAACGGCACGTACCTTTATTACCCATAATTCATTGCGGTACAGAAATAACAACGAACTAGATCGGCGCTGTTAGAAAGCGCCCGGAGAAAGGAAGGCGCAGTAGTCAATGTTAAAGAAGTGGTTCACAGTTAATAAGGGCAATTAGCTGTGTTAATAGAGCTGCTAGAGACTTGGGCGAAAGGAGACTGAAGAGGGAGGAGAACACTACTTCTACTGAAGAACAGCAAAGTGACGAATCGTTGTCAGCGAAATGGTTGGGTGCGAACTGTACAACACTTACAGGCTGGTAGAGAGGGTGGCATCGGCATCAAAGAATACCTAGTCAATACTTCTACTGAAGAACAGCATAGACGAGTGACGAATCGTTGTCAGCGAAATGGTTGGTTGCGAACTGTACAACATTTACTGGTAGAGAGTGTGGCATCAATGAATACCTAGGTATTCTGAAATGGCATTCAGAAAGGATGAAAATGTCGACCAAGAGAGTTATCCTGACCTAATGCTAAATTAGAGACAGAGGTCTTCAAAGGAGTAGAAATGTAGTCAAGAACGTTTTCTGATTTTGGCATCTAGAGAATATACAAGTAGACATATGACGAATCGTGCCAGCGAAACAGCAAGAAAGGCCAAAATCACACCTGACAAGCGAAAAGCTTTTTGAGTGCCACAAGAGTTTAGTGCTAAGAAATATTGTTTGTATTTTCCAGATTATTCTATGCGGAGCGGACTTTTCAGATGGTATAAAACTGTAACTGGATAAGGTTTAATGTATAGTACCAGCGAATGGTAATCTAGAAGGCAAGTGTCTACGTTTTGAACGTTGCATCTTCAAGAGAAATATTCGAATTTAGAGATTACTGTAGTAATTTGAATCACGTAATTTCGGGAGTGAAAATGGGGAAGATGAAGAAGCATTAATTTGAGAATACAAGCACTTCCAAGTCCCAACAGATTTTCATCCATAATTTTCCAATTTTATGGTTTAATTATGGTACGTAGATCATATTTCTAGCTCAAGATTCACTATACCCCCATTTTCCTTGACACTTCTCAAGTCTCCATTTGCATAGAAAGCGTGCTAGGCAGACACGGTGCCGTTAACCCTTCGGTGATGTGTAGGTGCAAACCGGAAGTGAGTGAAGCCAGTCATGAAGGGTGACGTCACCGGAAGTTGCCGACCCATTCATCCTGTGTGCGATATGAGACCCATACTTTGTCGCTCCTTCTCTTGAACTCCTGCGCTCAAGTGATCGTGTGCGAAAGGCTTCCAGCTGGCGAACTAGCACACCTGGTGGTAGCCGAGCTTTAGTAAAGAGTACAACATTGTGAGTTTCACGGAGAAAGAGTCGATATGATAGTCTTTAAGCCATAGTTTTACTATTTACTTTCCCAAATACCTTCTCAAAAGATGTTCATGAGACGTGATCGTGGGATTTCACGGAACAGACAGTCCAGGCTGCTTTGGGAAATAACATTTTTTCAGTCACAATACTTTCAAGAATTATGAAACCAAACATGTTGGCAAAGATCAATTGACATTTCTTACAAATGTTTGAGTTTACTTGTAACCTCGGGTTCACTAATGTGAAGTCTTTGCAATTAAAATACCTTACATCTTTGGGGGAAACGCTGTTCGATTTGATATACAGAACATTTTAAAGGCCCCTGGAGGAATTGAAAAATCTATATTCAGCAGTGAATAATTACATTTATGGTCCAGCAGAACCTAATTGTTCATGACTAAAGAAATATTTCATCATCTTGACTGGGTCATCAGCTAAATAAATAACCAGTAAGAAATCCATCCACCACGTTCACGTTTCTTTCTTTCTACGACGTCTAAACTTCTTTGTAATCAATGAAAAGCAACGGACTGATTTCTATATCATGACGTGTAGATTTGGCTTACATGGATATTTTTTAAGGTGCACACAACAACTTTGTACTAGAAAATTAATTCCTTTGGCTTGGATCTTTCAGAAACAAAGCCAAGATAGCTGACGCAAATGTATGCATCTTGGGCGTGTGAGTTATCAAGAAAGTTCGCCATAGTGTTATCAAGGAGGGCCGGTTCCGGAGGAAGTGCAGCAGTATGACTGTACATATCATAGTTTCTCCACACCCTGCACACGCCACAGTAGTACAGTAGACTCGCGTGCGTGTGTAACATGACAACTGGGGCGTGCCAATCAGGCTATCTGCTACAACATTACAAACTTTTTAGGTCGGCGATAAACAATTGTTGTTTCGGAGGAAAACTTGTTTTCATTCGACCGCAAACTTCCTCAATCTTCTGTGGTAGAAATGAAGTGAAACGCTAGCCTGTGAAGTTACTTCATGAATTATAGTTGCCCCGAGTTGGAAAATACTCTGGGATACAATCATACACATCTCAAAGATTTTGAAAAGCAAAACGGCAATTGTGCTCATTAAGATTTGTTACATCTTTAAAGCAGAGTTTTATCTCGTTGTTCCATCATAACTCTTGTGTTTGAGTAGACTCTTCACACCTAGCACACGGATACGTTATAGCACATTAGTGTATGGCAAATATTAGCGTGGTTAGGCTTAGTTCTGTGGTTATAGGGTATCTGATGGATTTCCTCTATACAAATGAATTCCGTTTATAATTCACGAAATTATAAAGAGAAGGGGTATCCTTAAAGTGATCAAGTTTACTTACTAATCTAACAATTGACGGTAACGCTTTTTTGCAAGAGAATACATCGTAAAATCGACAAAAGAAATCCTTGAGTACGGTGGCTTCTTCAGTCTAGCTAGATGGACAAAAAATAAAAATTAGATAGGATTCTTGCATGGAACCCACCAAGACACATAGAAGTCACTGGTAGAAACCAGAAGGCACACGCTGCATTAAAACATGAACTAATTCCCATAAATCCATTTGTTCCCCGATGTGAGGTTTATTACCCTACTTATTGGACCCAACAAATTGGTCCATTGTGGGCCGAGAGATGGGTAGGATTTACATACAATGGTTCCCACAGGATTCATCCCGTCTGCCATCCGGTGGCGTCTGTCTTCAGTTCCTCCGGTTTGAGAAACAGTTTCTCCATCTCCTCCTGTTGATTTCAAAATAATCCTACAGAAAAATAATCTTGGAGTCTTGAATAATTTTCTCTCTTAACACGGTTCGTGGATTGTCAATTCTACAAGATTAGTGATTTGTAATGAAACCAAAATCACTCAATTATTTTCAAATGACTTCGTTATTGGGATATATAAATATCTGGCTTAGCAAACTTTGGTCCCATCCTTAACATTGAAGATCTTGAATAAAGAAAACATTCTACTCTTGAACTAAGGACCATGAAAGGAACTTGACTCTCGATTCGTCAAGATTTATTACGTTGAATGATTTATCTATTATCAATCATACGCTTCTATTGGTTCATCATAACACACAAAGGTCCTATATAGGCCTCTTTCTGTGAAGTTGTAGAAAAAACGTCACAGTTAAACCCGCAATCCAAAATCTATTCATAAAATTCAAATTTAGGCCTCAAATGAGGTGCAAAATAACATGATTCTTTTCGATCAACATGCTGATTGTAGCATCTTCTCATAAGATGAGAATGTACTGCAAGTCACATGTAAAAGTTTCTGTAGTGGCGAGGATATAAAATTAATTATTGTATGTCGAAGAAGAGAGTCCAGACAGTTTTTAATTGTATTTTTAAGTTATAGTTAGACCTATATCCGACCTAATATATTCTACTCGAAGGCAATGCAAAAAACAAAAACATGGCGTAACACAGTGATTGAAAAGTAATTTTCAGGAAGCGAGTAGTTCGCGAAACAAAGTCTTCAACCAATTTAACGAACAAAGCCCTTGCATATGCAAGACGTAATGTTGAAGACATTTTGACGGTTTTGTCCAACAACTTAATTAAAGGGAAGACTGTTTAAGCGGTTGTTTGGATGGTAATGAACCTGTAGTATAGCTGTCACCGCCGAAGTTTGTTAGAACAAGGGACATCGAGTCTTTCATAAACATTTCCAGCCTTAACTGGTAAAGGGAAATTATACTGAATCCTCAAGCACATTAATTTTATCGATTTTTTGTATTGTTAATTTTTCTAAGAACAAATAAAAATACACGATTAGTACAGGTTTTAAAGGAGGAATGGATACAAAGTAAAGCACAACACTAGGAATTATGAAGATACAAACCAAGTTACAGATTTTTTAATCAAAATAAGATAAAAATCTACGAAAACATTACCATTTAAATTGGAACGTCTAAACATTAAACACAATTGTTTTAGGAAGATCAGTATGGATTGTTTTGGCTTTTTTTTTTATTCAATACCAGTGGCATTTTGTAACGGATAAAAGTTTACTATTTTTATTAAAAGCTGTTATGGATAAACTGAGCTAGCACCGGGGCTCAAAGGTGGCTTAACCTCTTGACTGAAGGCGGCAACACAAATCAAACATGTTCGATCAGCTGATTTATAAATTGTTACAATCCAAATCTCCACCAATCAGCTGATTGCACAACCACCAATTCCATTGTTGACACAACTTCCTCGTCGCCCAGAGACTTCCCTACAAGGAATGTCCTATGCACACTCCGTCACCACCACTTGGACTAATGACCAGTTAACAGCTGGCTAGTGCAATGATCCGCCCACACCACACGATATATGGTAACACTGGCAATGCTGAACCACATGCTACATCAGACTGACAGTGATAAAAGCAAAGAGGTCATGCAACCACATGACTAATGCTACTATGGCAAATTTTTATTAGGAAAATGACTTTTTCATACAGTTACCGACAAAGTGGGCTTCCTTGCACTGATTATAGTACAGACAGCCTTACTTTGGCGCACAGTTTTAACTTTGGCACACAGTTTTTACTTTGTCAAACACCACTATTCCAACCAAACAACACAAAACATTGCGCTTTTTTTATTATTCACGTAATCCGTGTACGCTTAAAAATAAGTTGGCAACACTTGGCGATTTGTCTGCAGAAACATCGTCTGCCGACTGTCTCCGGCGTGTTGCCGTTTGTCTCTAGCGATGTCTCCAGTAAGTCGGCCGACTGTCTCCGGCGTGTTGCCGTTTGTCTCTAGCGATGTCTCCAGTAAGTCGGCCGACTGTCTGCCGACTGTCTCCGGCGTGTTGCCGTTTGTCTCTAGCGATGTCTCCAGTAAGTCGGCCGACTGTCTGCCGACTGTTGACAGACAAATTTTTTGGTTTCTGGAGACAAAATACAGTGTTTTCTGTTTCCCGATCGAATGGGAAACACGGAGACAAGAGACAAAACTTTTGTCTCAAGTCTGCATGTGTGGACGTGTCTGGAGACAGGAGACTGGATACAAGCCGAAGGTGTTCAACATTCAGCCCATTTAGTAGGATAAAAAGCGGTAATATGACGATTTTTCTAGTATTCGTGGTATGAACCGAGTGATGTTGGGTTCTGCGACTGCGCAACACAGTTGCATCTGTCCATTGTCGTCTCCAGTTACCAAGGCAGCGGACCGTGTGGCCGCGGTCGCAGGTGACTCCTGAGTCCTCTGACAGGTGCAGATCCTTCGTCCTTCCTGTCCTGGCGCTGGCTGGCTTCCTCGGTCCTTCTGTCAAGTGACAATCCACACACACACACACACACACACACAACTACGTGCCACGTGACACTGACAGATGGTGGCTGAGAGTTCTCACAACATTGGAATCAAATATTATACGGTATCTCACAAGTAAAAATTATTTTATGTTCTACATTGCCGCCCCAGCGGAAAACGACTGTCCAATATTACCGAAAAAATTTTAAAAGGTGATAAAAACAATGCATGGATTTGTATATTTTAATAGTATAACTGGTCGAAACGGAGGCTTATGGGGTTGAGGTATTATTTTTACAAATTAAATAACAGCGTCCAGTTACAGTAACAAAGAATGTCAAACTGGTTCAGACAATTACATTTCGCTGTAGAACCTTTGTTGAAAAGAACCTCTAACCATAGTTCAACGTATTTTGTGTATTTTCCGAACACAGTAATGGTTAGTTTCTTTATCGCGATACAATAATTTCTTGTGTTCCAATACAGTACAGCATCATGTCAAGAAACAGAAATAGTCTGGTCGTCCTAGTACAGCACGAATTCAGGAAACGGTCTGGAAGTCACAATACGTGAGGAAATCGCTGACATTCAAATTTAATTAATGTTTTGGTAATACTGTCGCACTCCGAAGCTACCAAATGTCAACATTTCCTCGGATTTTTTACAACACGCAGTGAATGTAAAAACAACAGTTGTTTTTTAAAAGAACAAATCCTAAAAGGCCATGGAGAACAGCTTCTGTTTGTATGTACGACAACGTTCGACTTGTAGTATAGACGGAAAAACCCCGCATTCATCCAAAATTATCATCAAGTCCTTAAAATGGTACAATTCATACAGGACAAATTAAGTTACAATACTTTTTAAATACATGCGTTTTGCGTTTCAACCAGTATGAACACATGATATTTAAATTTTCAATGCCAACTCTGGTGACTCGACCAATACACTAGACTCACTTATCCGGACTCCTTCCAGTTAAACCGATGACCTCCGCAAACCGTGCTTTAGCGCACGATAGTGTACAGAAAGAGTCGATGTCTTTATATTTTTTAATGATCGTGGCTTCCTGGCCTTTCAATCACAAATAGTGCAATTGAGTTCTAGCCTTATATACGTAAATAAATTGAGAGAGAGTTTATTTAAAGACGTGATCACTGGTTTCAGATCTTTCCCACGAGAAAAGTCGTTTCAATCCCGCTCATTCCTGCCGTTCCAGTCCGGTTGAACTGATGTCATGATAAAGATTGTCGAAGAGATGTAACTTATGTCGAGTAAAGTCCAGCACCAATATACGGATAAGAGGGAGTCTACTGTATAGTGTTCTACATTGGCGACACTGATGTATCCACAACGGTCTCCATGTATCGCATTTGTCAAGTAAATTGCTCATCTGTACATCTCTTCTGCCCCGCCACACACACAGTAGCACACAGCTGCGTCTGGGCAATTTGTCCACAAGTTATGAAGTGGAAGTGGGCGTGACTATTATTTAAGACTTGACCGACGACTTGGCAGATTAAATCACCACTTAAACGCAGAAGTCTGACAACTGAATAGAAGATGTAATAGAAACTTGTATAACGAAATTCATAAAACGTATTAAAATGAGGAGGAATTTGCGTCGCGTCTTGCCTAAACAATCTAAATTAAACACATGAGAGTCCCTTTAGCATTATTAAACCATCTAAACGATCACTTGGGGATTTTTTCTAAGCGGTTAGGCCTACCTCATATTTACGAATTATGGATTTTGAGTTCTTACGTATCCGTGGAAAAAGTAATAAAGATTGAAACTTATTTTTCAAATTATTAGAAACCGGTTTGAGCAGTTTATAAAAATGATATGATTAAATAGTTTGTAAAACCGAGTGTACTTTTATTTATCCTGATGGAATGCTTTTATTGTATAAACTATTTTAAATTACGTTCTAGAGTCAGTATTTGAATATTGAAACAATAATTGTTTCAATGTCATTTACTTAGGTTATTTATATACATAAACCACTTCTTGTTGTCGAACTAAATAAAATCATAAATTTATTTATGATAACTTATTTATATAACTTATACATTGATTAATAAGCCATATGCAGCCTGTTTCGTATGAGTTTCATGTACCATACTCTAAACGTACGCAGATGCATTGTGTTTTTTTTTTACTTATAAAAACCTGCAGAAAGGCAAAACTTATTATTTACAATTTGAACCTTATTATTTGGTTAAAATTTCGAAGGACGACTAAACGTTTTTAGGTATTAGGTTAAATTGCTTAAGTAAGTAGTTGTAATATTGTGAAATTATAAGTGGTATACATTAAACAGGGACTCTCAATGTTATATTATCAATCTTATTCGGACGAAAAAAACATTCCGAAAAAAACCTAAATAAATCAAACACATTTCGTGATGGAAGGGTGCAAACGACACAAACAAACGCTTTATCAAGTGTTGATTCCGAACGTATCGATACTGTATTTGCCAACAATACGTGCTGGCATTTAGTGAAGTGCTTGGATTGGAAATCATGACAGGAGCAAAAAAGTTGTGTAGTAACAGTGAACTGAATGTGTACAAAACTGATAAAATATCACAGATCACTGACGAGCCAGATGAGAACTCGATGAAAAGATATGAAAAAGTTGACCTATATTTGAGGAAAGAAGTCATTGAAAGTTCGAGGAAAAACTAATACCCAAGGGCATCTTGGATATTAATATCTTTCCTGTTTGAACAGCCGGTAAAATTTTCTTCGGTAGATGACTTTTTTTAATGTACCTATTATAGTTTATTAGCTTGAATCTGTATTGCCAACTTTTTTCAGGGCGTCAATTAAATTAACTATAGATTTAACACGGGATGAGCCATACGAGCATACAATTGAGAGAAGATTGTAGCAACTTTTCATACGCAAACTTATATCGGCACAAAAACTGTACTGTAGTTAGATGGGGATCATACACTTAAATAATAATAGGTGACTCGATACTTTATCTACAGTGAAGCTCAACGGAATACATATTATATTAAGGGTGGGCTCAACCTATCCGCCGAGCGCTAATGCAAGGGTTTAGGATCTCCGTTATTGTCCGCTTATAATATATATATATATATATATAGCCGATTTAAAATATATTTATGTCAATTCATTCTTTTTTATATCCGTAGGCTTGTACTTTTTTGTTGATAAAAGTATAATTTTAAGTGGGAAATTGCTGGTAAATTCGTCTAAATAAGCCTTTTCTACAGCATTTTACACAAACAAATAAATTTGTAGAAGAAAATTAAAAAAGTAGAGTCATAAATTTGAATCTAAGGAGTAAGGAACAATCTTCAGACGAAAAATATTTTAAAAGTTAAGTGAGTAATTTAAGAGGGCTCAAACGCCTGCAAGCGGTTTTCGCGGCGCTGTTCAATGGCGCAACATAGCCACTGAGACCCGAGTTGAGATTTCTGAGCTGAGGTAGAGCACACCCAACAAACAAATATTTTGTCACCGAACAAAATATTCCCTTACTATTTGGATAAAATATTATTGAGTTTATTTCGTAATCGAAAGTACTATACTCGATTGATTAAGTTTCTCTAAAATAATATAGGCACGATTTAGTACAAAATGTTACTGGCAATACTAACCTACATTAACAACAATATGCCTCATAACATACAATTCTAATTTATTTTTGTAAATACCCAATTAGTATTTTTGCGTCCTTAGTAAAGGTGTGATCCAAATTTAATATTAATTAACATTGCCGACATTACTACTGCAGTAAATAAATCTTCATAATTGTGAAACATTACCTACAATATTCAGTTATTGATTATACTATAATGTCCACGATACTACACTTCCAATCATACTAAGTTTACGATATTGCTACATTGTAAATACTAGTATATTTCCTACAATACAATACAGTGATAACATTTCGGCGTTATTGTAGGCATTCATTATCATGAAATGCACTGTCGATTATGCTGCTTTACCTACCTAACTACAATACCGACAATAATAAGCTATCGACGTACCCTGCTGCATTACCTACCTAACTACAATACCGACAATAATAAGCAATCGACGTACCCTACTGCATTACCTACCTAACTGCAATACCGACAATAATAAGCTATCGACGTACCCTGCTGCACTACCTACCTAACTACAATACCGACAATAATAAGCTATCGACGTACCCTACTGCATTACCTACCTAACTACAATACCGACAATAAAACGCTATCGACATACCCTGCTGCATTACCTACCTAACTACAATACCGACAATAATACGCTATCGACGTACCCTGCTGCATTACCTACCTAACTACAATACCGACAATAATAAGCAATCGACGTACCCTACTGCATTACCTACCTAACAACAATACCGACAATAATAAACTATCGACGTACTGCATTGCCGACAAGTTGCTACTGCTCTTGGTAGGATACGAAGGAGAAGCAGGAGAAGGGCAATACAAAAGTCACGTCCTCAGACCACCTTGACAGAAGTGTCCTAGTCCTACAATCACGCTGCTGTGAACACCGCGACGTCACGCCTACAAGGACCACAGCATCCAGCATCCACCTAGCGTGTCCTTACTGCGTATCTATGGGGATCCTTAGGAAACTTGGTATTTTAGGGAATACTCAAATAAATTCATCTGTATTTAGTAGGAGTCTGGGTACCATAATACATTCACGAACGATAAAAAGTCCTTGGATCTTTTGTAAAGATCAACGTCAGGTAAACGCAGCTCACCAAACAAATAGGGGCAACAAAACGACCCATTAAATAAAATAGCACCTTTATCAATTCAAATGGTATATTTTGGAGAAAGCTCGAAATGGACATATGTAAACCCACTTAAAAGTCAACTATTGAAATGTCTTCAAAATGGCAAAACCTATTTAAACCATAAATTTCCGAGTAATATGGTAATAAGTTAACAGGAGGATGAAATCTTTAACAAACGTTCATATGAATAAGCGGTCACTTGACGTTGAGTTTAACAGTGAAGTTTGAAACTACTTACATAATATTTCATCACAGAGGCAATTTATTCACTTCAAAAGTCCATTCTCTTTGAAAGATAACTAATAAATATACTGTAGCTAGCTATCCTTGATATTATCTAATAATAGTGAAAAAGGCCCCAAACGTAAGTAGAATTGTTTTGTATTCGCCAGTACCTTTAGTGACAAAGTATATTTAATATTATTTCTTACCAGAAAATTTTGAGACACAGTCAAACGTTAGTCCCAAATGGTAAAACACTTAATTAATTGTTCTAATTTATATACCATATTATGTCTCCTTATGGACGATGACCGGACCGTGGTCAATAAGGATGGTCAAAAGGAACGATCATATGGATTGTGGACATGACAACCAAACCGAGGGAATCATTGAATATATTGGAGGTGTTAAAGTTTGATTTAGATAAAGATGTAAAGAACTACTGAGTTGATTATATCGTTGGATTTAGATCAAACATATACGAACAATAGAGTTTATATCCTATGTACAGAGTATGATACGCTGTTACCGATGTTATTATACTATACTCTACTATTATTACTATACTATTTTATATAATAGGGATTTGTCCAGTTAATTATTTCAATTATAAAATGTTAGTAAATATCAATTTTTTATCGACAATTCTGTTACAAAGCGTTTTTATTTTGTATTGTAAAGTTTGTGCTGGGTATTTCGTCTTTACAAATAACAGGAAATAGAACTATTGACTAATGGTATAGTCAATGATAAAACCAATCTCCGACATTCGTCATTTTATAGGGCGGTTGTTGAAAATGCACATGCCTATCAATTATAATATAAAACATAATAAATGTAAGTATATAATTTTGTTATTTAAAATGAAAACGTAAATAAATACATTGATACCTTAACATTGTTGTTAGCTTTAAAATAAGAAATTTAATTTAAATATAAAAAAAAACTACAGTCAAAACACAGTACCATCACTTACAGTTTTATAATTTTCACTTGTTAGCTAATAATTGAAAATCTCTGTTACATTCTTATTTAGCATTTATGACTTATTAAAATACCAACACGTATTTACTATTGTTCACCCATTAAACTTCCATTAACTAAAAGATTGAGTAATAAACATTTTATTACACAGGCACACGACCATTTACAGTGAGTTCAACAAACTGGCTCTATGCGGAAGTAATAAAATTATTGAATAAAAGAGTTCTGCAGAATGTATTAAATGGGGACCATTAATATTTAATGGCAAATATTTACAGTTTTAATTCCAATGAAAGTTATATTTTTTCATTTATAAAAATCCACTAATTAAATATTGAAAGTTCGCAAAGTGTAAAAATGTTTGTTTCTTTGACTTTTTTCAGAATGTATGTTTTATTGATTTCATAATGTAGGCTACATTCCACCAAATAAAAAAAAGAAGTAGGGTAATTTTCTTCTTCACGGAATCCTATATCAGCGTGTATTTAATGTACGCCATTGATAGTTTTCCACTTTCAACCAACGTATAAAAGTTACAAAAACACACACACATCTACGAAAATTACGAGTTTACATTCGTGCAAGCTATACCCATAGCAATATGGGAGTGCTTCTGAACTCCAGGTAAAATACCTATGTCCAGTGGCATTCCCACAATGCTAGGAGTGTGAAAATTTTAATTTTGATGATTTGTACAAGAAAAAAAAACACGATTAGAGAAACTACTAATGCATTTTGAAGATATTTTATAAACAGTCTGTGTTTTTTTTGTGCTTTTTCTTAAGGTCTTCTTTACCATCCATCAAACTATAGAACTAAAAAAAAACTCGACGTTGAGACCTAGGAGGATTAAACATTATGTATCAAACAAGTTATTAAACATCATGTTTAATCCTCCTAGGTAAAGACTACAAATCATGACATTTTTTATACCTGATAAATGAATTTTTTTATTAATTAATGTATTTCTTAAAGTGTCTTTACTATCCATCAAACTATATAGCCTAACTAAAAAAAACTCGACGAAGAGACTACAAATCATGACGTTTTTGGACCCGATTAATGTACTTATGAGTATGAAACAGCTGCAGTCACTGTAACTATACAGGAACGTTTGGCTCAAGCAAAAGTAACATTATTTCGACGATCATAAGGCTATTCAACCATGGCATCAAATCAAATAAAAATCATTTTTTCAATATTTTAAAATTACCTAGAAATTAGAATTATAATTTTTCACAGGCCTATTCCACACACTAGTCGTAGCAAAATTCACATAAACCCATAAGTAAAACCCCAAAAATCTGGTTATGAAAACTAAAGTAAAATATAATATTAAACTCACACAGTAAAGAGTTTAAGATGATATAGCGGGTAGTCCACGGGTAGCAGCGGCGCAGCACTAGACACACACACTAGGGCGGCACAACAAGACTGCGTGCGGCACAACGACAGCGGCAGAGCGGCGGTGAGTGGGGTGGGGGTGGGAGTGAGTCACAGGGGGAGGGAGGGGTGTCAGCTGTTGATCCATCGCCTCATGACGTAGTCAGGGGTGTTTAAACCCGACCAAACACTATGGATGTTCAAATACCAAAATGGAGGAGTAGTTTTGACAAATATTTACAAATAATACTGTCTTAGAATATATTTTTTTACTCAAAAAATATCTATAGAACTAAATTATAATCTAATGAATATTCAACCGGACCTAAAACAATAATAACCATATTCACAGAGGATATTCCTGAAGGTGAAATCTAGAGAAGATGTCATTATCTGGGGACAAGTGTTTTAAACAAGTTCCAAAGAGGTTAATCGAAAGACGTTTTAACAAGCTTTATGATGAAAAAAATATTGAAACATGATTTAAAAAGTTACTGAAAAACATATTAACAGAGGATATTCACAAAGGTGCAATGTGAAGGACATTCACAGTTCGTGAGAATTTTGAACAGATTAATCTTCAGAGTGTTGAATGTTCTAAGAGGGTAATCAAATGACGTGATACAAACCTATATAATGAAGTTAAATCTTGTTCGTGTTTATTATTATTTTTTTTTTACTTTACCTATTCAATTTTAAATACTAAGGATTGTTTGGCGAAAATCGAATTTTAAATGCATGATTGTGGCTTCATGACGAACAAAACTTATTTCAGTATATCCGAGTCACACTTAGCAGGGTGTTTGATACAGCTTTAATAAAAATCTGTCGTGTTCATATTGGAATTTGGAAGATTTTTTAAACGATAAGGGATACATTATATACGTCTGTTGCGGTTTAATTGTTTGTTATTTTTATATTTGTCTATCGAGTTTCAAGAATATAATCGGACGAAATGGTTAACGAGAATGACTAAAAAATAAAAAATAAATGTTTGCACCAAGTTCAGAAATCTATTCTTAATAGCTATGACCTTTATTTTACAATCGAGATTCAAAGTTTAGATAGTAATTCGCATATTTTCCACTTCACACACTGTGTTTCTTCGATTATTTATTTTCAGCACTAACAAAATGATAAAAAGTCATGGACCAACGCACAGTTAGGGACACATTAAAATCGCAATTCAGCTAGACATTGGCAGACAGACTTGTTCCAGAAACTAATTTAACGGAGATACAATTCAAGATTCCCGAACAATCTCCTAACTTGTAACCGCGATTCCTACAAATTCACAGGCAAGCCAAATTATTGCCCCCCCCCTTCCCCAAAATTACGCCACGTTGAAATGGGGTTATGCCTTACCTAATGTCGGTTCATGGCCACTCTGACCAGCTGACCAAAACGGAAAACTGACCTCTCGTCATCAGTGACTTCTTGGGAACCCGTCAAAACGAGCTACAAAACATACACAATACACACTCCCAAGCGAGAGCTCAGCATTGACTCAGCTCACTTTTAAGAGATGTTTTTTATTTACTGTTTGCTGAAATACCTTTACGTAATGCTCAATATGCCAACCTCAAAATAGTAACAATTAGTTAGTAAGATATTTAATTTATTGAAAAGCTTTGGTGTAAAGATTTAATTAGCCGAATGGAGCTCTAGCGAAAAAGTCATAGGCCTACCTAGGTTGTGACATGAAAGTACTTAATTAAAACGTAAATTAGTATACAATTTTCCTGTATATCAGCACTAGCTACAAAATCTAAATCGAACTCTGTGGAGGGTTGCCTAAACAATTACTTCGTACCAGAAAGTAAGGAGAAATTAAAATCAACGTTTACGGGACATCCAAAGAATATTCGCAGGTCCACTGGAGTAACAATAAAGAGCATTACAAGTTAATATTAAACAAGACTCCGGACCTAAAAGAGTTCACCTGATGTGTTTTCACGAACATAAATGTGTTAATCTATACGTAAGACTCATTGATCAAAAGAAAAAGTACAGTAGTTCATCAGATGTTTGTTCATAAATAGGTCGTACATCACCGTACGACAAATATGCACGGTTCCAAAAAACCACACAAAAACTTATGATCGAAGACATCAAAAGAACTGAAGCAGTTCATCCACAGACAGTTATTCACACAGCTGAAGAATTTAATCAAAAGAATACGGTATTTACAGACTCAGATGGTTCAGCTGAACACTATTGAAAACGTAAATTGAATTATCTACAGAACCGTGAACAAACAGACGTTCGTACTGTATAAGGAAAATTTGCAAGAAGACAAGAGTATCCACAGACATAAGACCATTTAATTGTTACTGAAATTGAAAGAAATTGAAAGAATAGTAGGATACTTAATTTTAAAACCTAGCAAGTCAAACCAAGTCTACATACAAGCAAAATTCAGCTACAAACATTATTCATCTCATTCATAAAGTTTTTATATGTTAATTGGATATTATGAGCTGTTACTAGACTAGAATATTTTGATCCCAAGATAATGGAATTGCTTTCGTATCGACCTCAAGATGATCAGAATTAGGACGTCAATTTTATCAAAGCTAAATACACTATTAAAAATCATGTGATGCACTAAACGGATATATTCACAGCTTTTGACTTGTAGGGCGATTATTAAAATAATCCTTCAAGTAGATCGAAAATCAAAATAATCTCTTAAATTCAAACAAAATTCAGCGTTCTGCGATTTGAAAACTTCACGTTAAAACGGTACACCTAGACGCGGGCGTGAGGTGAAACGCATTAAGTCAGGTTGTTGGGTTGTTGTCCTAGTGGGCCAATTAACACGATGTTCCGAGCCCAATTACGGATTAATTGGACGATAATGATTGGAGGAAGCTATAGTCTGGGCTGGTAAACACCTCGGAACTGTCAGTTGTTGGAGACCTGGTCGTGTAGACCACATAATGTGGCGATAATGTGATACTGATGAATGAGTAGGTGATTGATAACAATCTAAATGACTTCTATCACAGTTTTCTGTGCTTCTATCTGGGTGGGTGTGGTGGAATGTGATTCACCTATGCGTTAGTGATGGTTATTTACAGATCTAAGGGAATTCGTCTGAACATTCTTTAAAATTCAAACGGGTTTGTGAGACCCAACGGAATTCTTTTCAAGATCTCTAGGAGACCCATAGATAGACCAACAAAAAATCTATATTATTAAAAGAATTTGTTGTATTTTTGTGTGCAGCAAATCGACCCCTAAATATTTATTTTTATAGGCATATTGGGTGTCAATTTAAAGCTCTTGTCGTCTAGATGTGCCTTTTGCGGGTTTGGATAAGTCTCGTGTAAGTTAATATACAGATTAATCACAAATCATAAGGAGTCTATTTAAAGAATGTTTACGGACGTGAAAATTGTTAAATGAATATCCACAGACGAAAAGGGTTTATAACTACAAATTATTTGAAGGCATAAACAAATTAATTGGACTATTGTTCACAGACATAGAGAAATTAATATTTTAATCATATAGGTGTGTTAGCCCTTTCTGATATCAGTGTTAATAATATGAAACTGGTAAATTAGTTGTTTGGTAAAAATCTACCATGATTCTATTAGAGATGGATGTGTTTGCTGGCTAAAGTAGCCTAAATTTGTTCTGCTCTCTGGAATAACCCTTTTATGATACGGATATGAAACTAAAAACCTGTTATACAGAGAATAAATATGTTACGAACACTATCATGAATAGAAATTTAAACAGAGTAAACTTGGAAACGAAAATGAACGGTTATACTGTAAGATATTTCTCGTAATATAAAATCAAGTTCCAAGGATGAAATCCTTAGGATGTATTTTCTCTACCTAATTTATATTCCCCATAACCTCTTATAGTTTTGGGCCTATCTAAAATTGATCCGTAGTTACGATAGCATAGGAACCCCCTTCGAAGGAGTACACCACTCACTATTTATTTATATTTGATATATTTTGTCACCCAACAAAATCCTACCAAAATGTGGACCAGTGAAGGGCCACACCGCCATTATTGAACATTCCTGCTGCCCCATCGTCAGTGGTATGTGACTGTGAATGTGATGCGGTATGTGATCATGTGAGCGAGCTCAATGCACTACTTGCTGCTAATTATCTCAACTGCTACAGTATCTCACTCTCGACTACAACATGCGGCTAATATTTCCTAGAGGTATCCGACGAAATTATGGAAATAATGTTAGATTTCACACGACATTTTTTGAATTTTCTCCGTAACCTCTAATTGTACATTAATGCTTCCCCATACAACATTATTTGTTTCGAGCTACACTATTGATGTAGTAAAAATTGGGCATTCTTATGTTTTAAGGGTATAAATTTGAAAACGTCTATTTTTTAAATACTACAAAACCTTGCTACACCCCGATTTTATGACCCGATCTTGCTGGCTCCTGAAACCATTCGAGTTTATCCATATTTTCCCATTCATGCCAAATTTAATCAAAATCGTACCCTACTAAAATATCGGCATATCGCGTTAACGTACAGGTACTGTTTTATTTGAACGAACACGTTTTTCCACCTCTGGGGGATATCAAATGAAAAAGTAATTCGGTCCCAGGTCTCCGTGTTGCCTAGGGTAATAGCTTCCTTACCTATAGGAAAATTCGCTAAAATATCAAATACGTAAAATTAGGACATTTCCTGGGATTAATGCAGTATCTGCTCGGCCTGTTTTGGAAACTAAAGAAAAAACTCCTGGGTCAACCACAAAAGAAATTCGAAACATCAATCGTGGAACACGAATCTCACCGTTTGAACTCCGTCCAAAATCAACAAATTTAAACGCAACCTTTGTTTATAAACATCTAGTCTTTTGTTCAAGCTTGATCATTGAAAAGTTCTCTGAAAATACCTAGAATCGTAGTGATACAAACAGGTAAAACATTACTATGAAATGCAACTCCAACGATAAAAATCTTATTCAACTAAAAGTGTATGATAATGCATTTAACTAAAAACTTACACTATACTACTTATTATAATTATTTTTACATTACCAATAGATATTTGAACATTTACCGAAAAAATACAGACCAATTCGCATAATATTAAATAAATATAAATTATAAAGCTACTACCTTAGTTGAACTCGTCCATACCTGCTACTAGCTTTTCGTCCATACCTGAAAAAAACGAAGACAGTTAATTCACTTCAAAATATTATGCAGCTTTATACGACATTACAGAAATACGTTTTTAACTATTTAAGCAACAGATAAAACTATAGTAGGCCTATATGGATAGTAAAGATTTTATAATATAACTATCATGGATTCTTATCTTAACATTTATCTATTTTAAATGTATGCCTATACAAAAATTACACTGCCTTAACATGTTTTAGGTAAACAAAAAGTACCCAAAGTGTAAGCAAATTTATTTCTACAATGGCAATAATAACAATATCAAACTCGTTGTTTAGCACATGCGATGACACAGTTAATGTATAATCACCGGATGACATCATGGATAGTCAAGGTCTCTCCACTTGGACATTCAAAGACCAACGGACAACCAGATAACGGTCACTATCATGTTCACAGCCACTATGATCAGTACAACTTCTTACATTGATGTGCAATTTTCTTAATTATTACCACGTGCGTATTAAACTAAATACCGAAATATTACACCGATGTGCAATTCTCCTAATTATTACCGCGTGTGTATTAAATTAAACTAAAGGTCATCCAGTGGTCGAAAACTCGACCAAATATTTTATGTAATGAGCATATTTCTCTATTTTCACCCCACGCTGTTAATAAGACATGTGATTGGAATTTCCTTAATTTGTTTTGATTTTCTGTTTCTATTTCGTTGTTATTATTGTCAACAGCTTGGCAACCCATATAAGGCCCATGTTAATTATTTTAAATTAATTTGTTGTGCTTATTTTTGAGCCTATTTTAATTTAAAGAGGGATCCCGCACATCTACAGGAAAAAATCTTTCTAACGGTATGCGTAGATTTTATCTGCGATGCACACGAGCTGAGAAAAAAGGGTTTAAAGAAACATGCTTGCCTATTAATATCTAGATACCAAAATGAAAAGTGTTTATTCAAAAAGATAGTTTTAAAACTCAATTGTGATTGTAATAATGCACAACAGGGCATCAGTGGTAAAAAATGGTCCTTCGAGCTGGATATGAATCAGCTGTTTACACTCATAGCGAGTAACACTTCAAAGCCAAGACATTTTTATGCAACGTAAAATGTCTGTTTTGCGCAGTGCGATACCGTAGCCTCGAATTACAGAGATACAGGATGGTTGGAGAGCGGCAGGATTGCTGCGGTTGGGTGAGGTCAGGACTGGGACCTTGATACCAACCAGAGTATGTCCTGTGCAGCCCCCAGCCACAATCATGGGTGGTCGACCCAACGTGGCGGTAAATACCAACCTTACTTTGGACTACAAATCGACATCGCATTTTCTTAAATTGTGTAAACGGTAAAGCACGTGTACAAAGTTGTTGCCAAGCAAAGTACAATAGCCAATGTACAATCAATGCTATTACATTTCAGCGAATTTCCCTATGGGGAAATACCTATTACCGTGGGTGTTAAGACGATTTTGATGAAAAGTGGCATAAATGCGAATAGCTGGATATACTTGAATGAGTGAACAAACCAGCATTGGGTCATGCGATCGGGGTATTATAAAGTTTTCAAACTAAAAAAATAGTTTTTTCATATTTTCCTTTAAAACATGGAAATGTCCAATTTGTTATAACAGCCATCGTGCTGAGCTTAAAAACGATTTGTTTTGTATATTGAAATGTTGTCTCTTATAAAAGGTAACGGAGAAAATTTAAAAAAAACTCTAGGTACTTTTTCTTATGTTTTATATGATATATGTTAATCAAATTTAGCAAACTAATTTATATTTCATCTTATACCATTAACTTGTGGTAAAAAATACTTTTTACATTCACCGTAGCAGCAAAACCTATTCACTCGAAAATTCTATTGTTATTTACATGGAAAAAATATGTTTTGTTTTATTTTTTAATTACATTTTATTTAATTTACAATTTGTTCAACAAAAAAGAGCGATAAGCAAATACGATACAATTTAAAAACAGTAGTTAGTCTTTGCCCCCCCCCCAAAAAAGCTAACACATAAACTTTGCATATTTTTGGTACAATGTTTTTTGTAATATTTTAGTAACAATCCAATCAGACAAAGTCTGTAGGATTGCTGCGGCAGGGGTATATAATCTGTCCCCTCTAACTAAATCACCCATAATAACTATGTTTAAATTCAACTGAAACACCTGGCACTAAAAAAGTCGAAATACAAATAAAATTAAAAGCCAAATAGCTTACAGTCGTGGTGTCTCGGTAGCGAACAAAAACGTAGAAATATTTAATAACATAATTGAAGGGGGAATACTTCACCGTAATAAAAGAAACGTTTAAACTGGCCGTCAGAATTTCATTACTCAGACTTAACAAACCAAGTCACGAGTGAAGGATAAATTCTCACCGGCTGCAGCGAGCAACGAGCCCCAGTATACCAATCAGCTGATTGTAGGCTTAACGTGCGATTTCATAACTATACTATATCCGAGATATTGCTCACGTTTAAATTCCTGAATGGGTGTCAAAAAAATTGAATAATAGTAACTAATTGACAACCGTTTGAAATATTTACCGTTTAACTGATAACCGCAAGTAAAACATATGTTACATACGTTAATTGGTGGCTGAAAGTTACGTTTTGCTGGCCATGCCAGCTGTCAACGTCATTTGGGGACCGAGCAGATTTTTATATCCCTAGGAAGGCGAAATCAGCTGTCCGCTTACTTTCTTAAAACATGAATGCATTAAATACACAATCAGTATCCATAGCATTGCAATAGAGTCGTTTTATTGTCACCACTGCCTAGCAACTATATATTTTTATTTTTTATGATTCCTCAAATAATTTCTTCACATAACCTTAAAGCTGTAGTTGTGTTGAAAGTGTGCATTATTATTGTGGTGAATAGTGGTAATGGGGTATATAGTGTGGTGAAAAATAACGTTCGTAACATGGACCGAAATGGTTTTCTATTACAGTAATGCAACCAATATAATTAGTCACCGAGATGAAAATTTTATAAAAACCGAAAATTTAACACTTAGAAATGTCTTTAACCTGTCTCTTAAAAAAATATAGGAACCATTGACTTAAAGAATTGTATAAATTGACTATTTAGCTGATGTACAGAGTGACGTGGAAGAGAACGATTTTCGTATTTGAATCTGGTGTATATAATACACATCTGCCTTTGATTTTAGAAACAGACTTCAATTGTACCAATTAGTTTGTTAAACATTTTTTTCTTTTAAATCAAATAGTGAAAATACTAATAATATGATTCTATTTTAATAGATAGGCCAACGCAAAACGTTTATTTAGATGAAAAATCCATCTAAATAAAAAAAATATGTAAACAATAATCAGAAACCTGAACAATACATAAAAAAATACATGGTAATAATTTCAACTTTTGATATTGTTACTAGGGATACATAATTATTCAATTACTTTCCATAAGGTTGACATAATAACCTTTCAAGGCCCAGAGAAAAATCTTAAATTTAAAAATAAACAAATTGAATGTTACGATTGAGTACATAGGCTATCTTTGTGTAGAATATTAGCTATGCCATAACATCAGCTTGGGTGTGAATACGTATCCAAGCAATTTTCAAATTAAAAATACAGATATTATACATTCAACGAATTGACAAAATCGCTTCCAAGTATGATGCAGAAAGAACAGTTTTTATTTTAATGTGTCTGAAATACTCATAGGCAATTTGGGCGCTTTGTCATGAGAACTATAATTAATTGAACGTGATCTTTAGACAATTAAAACCATTGACTATATATATATATAGTCAATGTTAAAACTCAAGGGGGGCGAAGCCCTAAAGGAAATTTGTTTTCACCATTTGCCACTGCCCTAACGTTTAAAAATGACACCTCAACCGTGAAAATTTGGTTAAGTAGTTGACAGATGAAAAAGGAATGTTACTGAGAAAACAGTTGCATTAAGTGTATAGATTGTTGCGGCACAATGTAGGAACTCAATCAACGTCGAGACTCAATTCGTATTTCGTACAGCGACAGTCACACAATTGGAGAGGTATGTTCATGACTTCCTCAGTGACTCATGCAGTTTGCCGGTGCGTCATGCATCTCTCTCTCTCTCTCACACCTCCTCCATCACTCTCTCACACGCACACAGACTAGACTGGCGACGCGTGTTTTTCATATGTGCATGTGCAAGAACTGTATAAACAGATGGCGGAGTGTAAGTATTGCAATTTAAAACAAGTTCAAACACCAAGATATTTATGTCGACTTGTATACAGGGTGTTTCAAGGACTTTACAGCGTTGACAGTTTGTAGGTCCACAACTATTGTATCATTGAACAAGGTTCATTGTGCCTCATACTGGGGATGAAATATAAATATAAACTAAAATCTGTTTATATTTCTTTTTTGTATCACACATTTAAATTATTGAGGGGCTTCAGTAAAGACAATTGCAAGCGATGGGTCACTTCAACATAAACATTGTAAAAGAAATATGTTGGAGATATTTGCAAGGTATAAAAGCAAAATCATAAACCTCGACAATGAATATCCTTTACGTGTTTTATTCTTTTTACATACTTGTTGGTATACGCCTGTTTGGCCAGTAGGAGAGGGCGCAGAAGTGAATAATGTGTTTCTATAAATATACAGTGGTAAACAGTTACACTCCCACCATTGGATATCGACACAAAACTAAGTTGTTAAAATCTAAATGTGTAGCAAGATAAAATTATCGTATTCAAAATTAAAAAAGTAAACGCAATTAGAGAAAATGCTTTCTTTTGTCATGGAGACCAATCGATATTTATTTCCAAAAGCTCGCTTCAAAACTTTGGAGGTCCACAAGGCGTAGCATAAACCAACTCTTTTTATCAAACTAAGGTATTGATTGTATTTAGACATATTTAAGGTAACAACAAGCAGTATAACACATGGTAACTGTTGAAATGTTACACACAAATTAAAAATGTTAACCACTTAATAATAATATGAAAAATGATGTGTAAACCAGCATACCTGCTACACATGGTTTAAAACAACAGTGCCAAGTTAAATGATGCAGTTAGTCATCACGATCACACCCACAAAGAACTAAAATACAGCATGCCGTTTAACCTTGTGCGCAATTTTGTTCTCGCCACAGAGACAGCCACTAATAACGCCTCTCAAAAATAATTAAAGACAAGATGACAGTTCAAATACTCAATAGACCGCCCACAAATTAAGTTCAGTTAAACTCTCAGCAGGGGTTTAATAGATCAACCACGCTAACTCCCACTATGTTCTATATAGCAAAGGGAACAATTGATATGTGAAGAAGGGAGGAATGTGGATCTTTAAAAGTATTCTATTAAAAATCTTCCACCCATTTATTATAGAAATCAATTATTGATCGTGTCATGTTTAGCAATTCAATATTCTGACGAAATAAGCAGTAAAAACTATACAAAAAATATTTAAGCATTGCAATTTAATTTCAGTTTTCATGGAAACCAATCAATCAGTTAATCCTTATAAGATTAAATATGGTAACTTAGGAAATCCTGGGGTGGAGCCTTTATGGCATTTTTTACTACCAACCGACCATCTTGAAGCTTTGGCCGTCAATGTCGAGTTAGTAACAAGAGGGTATTTTAAGGTATTGAATCTGAATGTACTATTTTATTATGTGGATCCATCTATTAGAAAGTACTATGTCCATGTGTTGACCGGATGCATGATCTACATTTTTGTAAAATCTCAACCCAAACTGAGTAGTTTTTGCATTTATCCAAAACATACGAAGAGACAAACACACATACACAAACTATTTCTTTACATCATGATATATTAACTGGCAATGACCTTTTCCCTAGATCCTCATATCACCCCAGTAAACTATCAATATAAGAAAACAAGGTATTCTTTGAGCCCAACTGTTATTTCACTGTTAGTTTATTCACCACACCTCTGAGTCACCGTCTGCAGTCAGCTGATGCCATGTCTATTTCGATCAGCTGGTTGTAAACCGTACAACAATATCCGTCCGTCACACAACATGACGAATGAATTCCAATATCTCAAGTGGGACAGGCGTTCGTCTACTTGTCAATAGTTAATGACTACGCATACATTGTGTCAATTAAACAGCTGATAATCCAAAGGTGTTGACAGATAAACAGGGAATTTAAAGTTCAATCTCGAAATGTTACGAAATACTTTCTTCTACGATTGTACACTTCTTTTCTCCAAAGGAATCCTCACGCTCGAGCGAAGCAGAGGTTGGTAATATTTACAAGGGTCTAAATGTGTAGGCCAATGTGTTGAACTATTTTTTCGTCAAACTGCATCATTTACTATAGATAGACCTACTACTAAATTGTTGAACGTTGCAAGTATTGTTCCGCAAACACGTTGATACATTCAAATTGCAATGATGTTTACTCAAATAGGCCTATCGTAATTTTGAATTATTCGAAATGTAAATGAATACTTAAATTGGTGTTATTCAAGTGAAAATTCATGTTTCAACAGGATAATTAACAAAATATTTTACGAAAAAACAAATTAAATAAATGGGGACAATTTTTTTCTGGTAAAGCGGTTTATCAGTCGAACTTTAAAGTCAAAATCTTTGATTTCCTTGTCTCCAGTTGATTCTAGTTCCTTTTAAGGATTATGAGAATTACTTTCCCCTTCAGCCAATGCATTAAATCGTGATTAAAAACAGCTCTTCTCGCGAAAGTTTAACAAAAAGAATAATTTTCAAGAAATATTTTACTTAAATAAATATTCTTTATTTGACCTCGAGCACGTTATGATTAAAATTTTCTCTGCAACACAGTTTATGCAATGCATTTTTTAAGTAGTCAAACTAATTAAATACCTTCATTGTGCATCAAAGAATTGATTCATCGTCAATTTAATTAGTGTTAAGTAAAAAAAAAAATCAAAAACACACCTGAATCCAGAAAAACTTTACTGAACAATAGAAGCCAACGGCTTTGCACGAGTTCTAAAATTATAAATATAGAAGAGAGGCGGGCGAATTCACTGGGGGAAATAAAGAAACAATTTGTCTAGAGTGATTGTAGTCGTCTCATCCATACAACATGAGCTCGCCACATCTCGGGATTTCCTACACTGGGATGCCTTACAAGGGATATGATAGATAGCTAAGCCGTCCTAGTTCTGTATAAGTTATTACAATTGTTCAGTTTTTATTAAATTTATAGTGGCTGGACCCAATTTAAGAGATGTAGACAAAAATACGTGTGCATCATTTTCAATATTGTTGTTCAATATACATTGAATAAGACTAACATTGGGGTAGGCCAATATTTTTGTAAAAAATCATTCAAGTAAAAAATTTTTTGTTACTAATTCAAGCTTGAATTAATTCAGTTTTTGATGAGCAATAAGATAATATTTACCAACATAAACATTGTTCTTTTAAATGTAATTTGTCAAACACAAAGTTGCAATTAAGTGAATTGGCATTTGCACCTTTTTCGTGTGTTTATAAAAAAGCAAATGTTGCAAACGGTACCGGTTTTTTCGTTTTCCATTAACTAAACTAAACTAACCTTACCACTGCAGTGCTATGTAAAATAGTAGCGTCTCTCTAAATGAAAATACCCGAATATGCAAATAGCCTTATATCATGTACAAACTACTACTGTTTATCATACAAAAATTCAGTTGAGTCTTACTGCCTACTTCCACCTTACATTTTCAATATTTAGTGTTAGTGTTGGAACATTAACAGGATTAATCCAGGCAACAGCCAACCAGGATTCGAAACCAACGGTAAATAAATTTATTAAATTACGAATAAAGAATTAAGCTTTTTTTCATAAAATGTTTTTTTTTTTATTTCCGTAAGTATCCCAGAACTCTGTGTATTAATTTGATTGACCTTGACAACAAGTTGAAGGTCATTCCAGCTCCAGGACTACAGTTCCATAGAGAGTCGGTGCCATTCCATCAGGCATTCCGAACTGGTTTAGCGACGAGTGTATGAGGTATTCACTATAAACTGTGAATGTTCCGTCACAAACCCGCAACGCCATTCCAATGTTGACCCTGGATAATATCACGCCACCTGTCAACGATAATGACCGGGAAAATACGACACATTCACCCACATTCATGCGTTAGTTGCTAGTTAGCGTAGTTCTACATATTGTATAATTGGTATAAATTGATTTGGAAAATATATTTTTTACCAATTCATAGTTAGGCCAATAACATTTTCAGTGGATATTTTTTATTCCTTTTGTTGACGTTCCAAACTTGTCTAAAATGATGTTTTTGTCTGTGGTTTTTTTTTAAGTAGGCCTATGATACACCATGCTACCATTTGTTCTGTTCGATTGTATATTCGCAATGTGCTAAATATGAACAGCTGTTATGAATCCCAATTTTCTGAATTAGTGATTGATTTTTTTAAATTACTTTAGAATCAATCGAAAAAATATACATTAAAAATACTATGGTGTCATCAAATGTGAAATAACAAACAATATTTGAACTCTAGTGGATTTTATTTTCTTTTCGATTGCCAATTTGAACACGATATGTATATTCTTCTTTTAGCACTAGAATAAGTTGAAACCCCTTTGGTCGACTTCAGCGTACAAAAAAAAACGGCGAACCTGGCAAGAAACTAGTCTCAAAATCATCTTCAGATTTCACAATAGGAAGAGAAGTACTAGCAACATCTAAGTGAATGTCTCGATGTTATGGTCCAATTAACCTACTCTCCTACTACAACACTCCGATCATCTATATGATTAAGTTATTTACTGACCGTACGACGGGCAAATAAATACCAACGATACCGATCTATTGAAGGTCAAGTGAAAATGTCATTAAATCTCTTATTAAACTTCAATCTCATAAAACAAAATCTGTACTATGTTCGAATCTCCGCAAGATAAATTGCACGTCTGACACGATGGGATCGCTTAATCTAGATCTACATTGCAGTACATGATTTATCCTATCTATCTTATATATAAGTCAGCGAAGATTAGCGTGAATGTATACTAACAACAATACTTTAAACAATATCGTCAGCAATTTTAGAACATTTTAATTAAATTATCCTCAGAGAGGAAACTAGACATAATGCCATAAATTTTAATATCTTCAATTATACTAGTTTCATACCAACTTATTAAATGTAATCAATAACACCCATCGGTAAATTATTCTTGAAGAAAATATGGACACTTAACTTTCAACCATCAACTTGAATCTTGTACCTCAACTTTGGCAAGGGCTGAAAGGTAAAGGAAACCCGAGTAAGTTCAATAAGGTCAAGGTAGTGAAAATTGACTGATCTCAATTTAGGATCTAAGCTAGAACAAAACGTCAACAAGGACTTTTCAAGCAAAATAAAGTTTACGAACACAAAAGCATACTGCGACAATCTTTACAACACCCACTTTTCACGGTTGTAACAATCTTAAAATATACTTGGCAGCTAAGCAACGAAAGACCGGGGTTTGTGACAATATGAGTAACCAAAACAAGAGTTCAAAGACGGCTACTGCATTAATAGAGAGTCTAAAGGTCCGAATCTCCATACAAATGAGATTAGCCCGTGTCCTCAGAAGAAAGGATCCACCAACGGAACTGTTACTCAATCATACAACCATTCTGCAACAATGGGATCCACTCGTCCTGAACTATCAGATCCTCTCTGGGAACCACAGAATCCTTTCCCAACCGTTAGGTGCTCCGGATGATGCTGCACTAGCACTACACCCTGGTGAACATTTGTTTGACACTACATCTGCAGCATTCTGCAACAATGAGACCCACTCGTCCTGAACTATCAGATCCTCTCTGGGAACCACAGAATCCTTTCCCAACCGTTAGGTGCTCCGGATGATGCTGCACTAGCACTACACCCTGGTGAACATTTGTTTGACACTACATCTGCAGCATTCTGCAACAATGGGATCCACTCGTCCTGAACTATCAGATCCTCTCTGGGAACCACAGAATCCTTTCCCAACCGTTAGGTGCTCCGGATGATGCTGCACTAGCACTACACCCTGGTGAACATTTGTTTGACACTACATCTGCAGCATTCTGCAACAATGAGACCCACTCGTCCTGAACTATCAGATCCTCTCTGGGAACCACAGAATCCTTTCCCAACCGTTAGGTGCTCCGGATGATGCTGCACTAGCACTACACCCTGGTGAACATTTGTTTAGCACTTTATCTGCAGTATTCTGCAACAATAGGACCCACTCGTCCTGAACTATCAGATCCTCTCTGGGAACCACAGAATCCTTTCCCAACCGTTAGGCGCTCCGGATGATGCTGCACTAGCACTACACCCAGGTGAACATTTGTTTGACACTATATCTGCAACAATGGGACCCACTCGTCCTGAACTATCATATCCTTTCTGGGAATCACAGGATCCTTTCCCAACCGTTAGGTGCGACGGATGATGCTGCACTAGCACTACACCCTGGTGAACATTTGTTTAGCACTACATCTGCAGTATTCTGCAACAATGAGACCCACTTGTCCTGAACTATCAGATCCTCTCTGGGAACTACAGAATCCTTTCCCAACCGTTAGGTGCTCCGGATGATGCTGCACTAGCACTACACCCTGGTGAACATTTGTTTGGCACTATATCTGCAGTATTATGCAACAATGGGATGCACTCGTCCTGAAATATCAGATCCTCTCTGGGAACCACAGAATCCTTTCCCAACCGTTAGGTGCTCCGGATGATGCTGCACTAGCACTACACCCTGGTGAACATTTGTTTGACACTACATCTGCAGCATTCTGCAACAATGAGACCCACTTGTCCTGAACTATCAGATCCTCTCTGGGAACTACAGAATCCTTTCCCAACCGTTAGGTGCTCCGGATGATGCTGCACTAGCACTACACCCTGGTGAACATTTGTTTGGCACTATATCTGCAGTATTATGCAACAATGGGATGCACTCGTCCTGAAACATCATATCCTCTCTGGGAACCACAGAATCCTTTCCCAACCGTTAGGTGCTCCGGATGATGCTGCACTAGCACTACACCCTGGTGAACATTTGTTTAGCACTACATCTGCAGTATTCTGCAACAATGAGACCCACTTGTCCTGAACTATCAGATCCTCTCTGGGAACTACAGAATCCTTTCCCAACCGTTAGGTGCTCCGGATGATGCTGCACTAGCACTACACCCTGGTGAACATTTGTTTAGCACTACATCTGCAGTATTCTGCAACAATGAGACCCACTTGTCCTGAACTATCAGATCCTCTCTGGGAACTACAGAATCCTTTCCCAACCGTTAGGTGCTCCGGATGATGCTGCACCAGCACTACACCCTGGTGAACATTTGTTTGGCACTATATCTGCAGTATTCTGCAACAATGAGACCCACTTGTCCTGAACTATCAGATCCTCTCTGGGAACTACAGAATCCTTTCCCAACCGTTAGGTGCTCCGGATGATGCTGCACTAGCACTACACCCTGGTGAACATTTGTTTGGCACTATATCTGCAGTATTATGCAACAATGGGATGCACTCGTCCTGAAACATCAGATCCTCTCTGGGAACCACAGAATCCTTTCCCAACCGTTAGGTGCTCCGGATGATGCTGCACCAGCACTACACCCTGGTGAACATTTGTTTGGCACTATATCTGCAGTATTATGCAACAATGGGATGCACTCGTCCTGAAACATCAGATCCTCTCTGGGAACCACAGAATCCTTTCCCAACCGTTAGGTGCTCCGGATGATGCTGCACTAGCACTACACCCTGGTGAACATTTGTTTGGCACTATATCTGCAGTATTATGCAACAATGGGATGCACTCGTCCTGAAACATCAGATCCTCTCTGGGAACCACAGAATCCTTTCCCAACCGTTAGGTGCTCCGGATGATGCTGCACTAGCACTACACCCTGGTGAACATTTGTTTGGCACTATATCTGCAGTATTATGCAACAATGGGATGCACTCGTCCTGAAACATCAGATCCTCTCTGGGAACCACAGAATCCTTTCCCAACCGTTAGGTGCTCCGGATGATGCTGCACCAGCACTACACCCTGGTGAACATTTGTTTGGCACTATATCTGCAGTATTATGCAACAATGGGATGCACTCGTCCTGAAACATCAGATCCTCTCTGGGAACCACAGAACCCTTTCCCAACCGTTAGGTGCTCCGGATGATGCTGCACTAGCACTACACCCTGGTGAACATTTGTTTGACACTACATCTGCAGCATTCTGCAACAATGAGACCCACTTGTCCTGAACTATCAGATCCTCTCTGGGAACTACAGAATCCTTTCCCAACCGTTAGGTGCTCCGGATGATGCTGCACTAGCACTACACCCTGGTGAACATTTGTTTGGCACTATATCTGCAGTATTATGCAACAATGGGATGCACTCGTCCTGAAACATCAGATCCTCTCTGGGAACCACAGAATCCTTTCCCAACCGTTAGGTGCTCCGGATGATGCTGCACTAGCACTACACCCTGGTGAACATTTGTTTGGCACTATATCTGCAGTATTATGCAACAATGTGATGCACTCGTCCTGAACTATCAAATCCTCTTTTATGAACCAGAGAATCATTTCCTAACCGTTAGGTACTCCGGATGATGCTGCACTAGCACTACACTCTGGTAAACATTTGTTTAGTACTATATCTGCAGTATTCTGCAACAAAAGGACCCACTCGTCCTGAACTATCAGATCCTCTCTGGGAACCACAGAATCCTTTCCTAACCACTACCATTAAGAAATGACTCTCCACTATGAACTCTACTAACACTAATGAACTCCACTAGGAGCTCCGAATGATTCTGCACTAGCAGTAAACTTTAGGTGAACAATTTCGTTCAGCAGTGTTTCACCTTCATATCTTCAAGTCAAAATATCTTGCAAAACATTCTATTTCATAAATTGTTACTGTGTTTATTTATAATTTCTTATAAATTAGCCTATTTTCGAAATGGCATGGTACATCTGATCATGTCTCTTTTTTTTTACAAAGCTTTGCCTAGATTTTTTCAGACTAAACTGCTCAGTGATGCGCTTTGTGGGAGGCTTACCGCAAACCACACAGCGTTCTGGCGGTATTTGGAACACTGATTCTTTTGTAACACAAAACACGATTTAGTCTGATAACTGTACCGTTACGTCAAATAATCAATGTATAGAACCGTTTGAGTCACAATATTGCATGAACCAACACAAAACTATAGGCAAACAAATTGACAAACACAAACATGTTTATACTTACAGATTTTGCTAGCCTATGGAATATGTTCCGCTCTTCAATTATCTGCTATTTCTTTTAATTTTTACTAAAGGAGTCAGGCGAACTATAATAAAAACCAAATTTTCTTGTGGTAATGGTCTTCCTCCTTGATCTCGAATCCAAAAATTGCAACTTTATTTCGAACGGAATATTTTCTAGATCCTGATGAATTTTTAGGCGATAAATGATGTTGTTTAACAAAACGTCAACGTTAAATACTACCAAGAACTAAATTTAACTGGTTAGGTACTTCGGATGTTTGTTTGTAATGTTTGTAACTGCTAATAGCGGTTTCATTCAAGAACTTACAAAACTCTGTAAACATGAACATATCGCTTGATTAAGTAACTATTTTAACACCATTCCATACTATAGTTTACAAACACGGTCAGTCATCCAAAAACTGTTGAAATGTTTCTACGTGGTTCGAAATGACTTTTTTCTCTTTTTGTTGTCTTTTTTCTTTTTTTCTTTTTCTTTTTTTTCAACGCCAGTGGCATTCCACGAGCAATGAATACACAAACTATACTTGACGCCAGCGCTGACTGGTGGTCCAGTGCAGAACTACAGAACTTCTCATGACACTTTATAACGACCAATGATTCTACTTCACAAGTGAAGAGATGACAAGTAATTACAAGAGTCGACGACCTGCGCAGCTTGCTTGGTCACTGTACAGTGGAGTCACACTACAGCTGTCTGGAATATTGATGATAGCAACTGGCTCAATCTGGCCTGCTAAACTGTTCACTGTGTAGGAACATGGAGTTGTCATCGCAAAGGCTCGATTACCTAGCGAGGTTATTCATTGAAGCTTTCAATTATTTACAGTAGAAACCTGATAGCAAGACTCTCGTGGTGTTTATTAAATAACTTGACAAGTTGACTTCTTATCAAGGTTTTCGTCAACATGTGAGTAGGGGTAAAATAAATCCAAGGATTTGAAAAAATGACACTTGCTATCAAGGTTTGACTATATTTAAAAAAACAACAAACAAGACAAACACAACTTTATGAACACAAAAAAACTGTGGGTAGCCAATTTGTCATTAGGCGATCAATTAATGATCTTTTCTAACAGGTCGACGTTCAAGACCTGAGTTTGGACTGTTCCCCACAAAAAAGTTGATTAAGTGCTTCTGGCATAGATAGATACAATAAAATTAATAAACAAATTCACAGTATGGCTGCAGTCTTACAAAGAAAATGTGAAATGGTAAATAAAAAGGATAGACTTGATAAAAGAAACCATGGGAGATTTCGTAGAGGTCCCAACATCAGAAAATGAAACAAACAACAACAACAAACAACAAACAATGAAAGAAACAAACACCAGAAGAAGATGACAGGTATAATGACATGAATTCCCAAAGGGAAATTACATTAAAGAAGTAGACGAAATGGAGGAAAAAATTAAAGAGGCTTATTGGAAAAAAGGAGAAAAATACGGCACTATCATTACAGTTACAGATTACATTGTTACCTTTGTTTAAAAAAAAGTCTAAGTCGTCTGAATAGTTACATGGTGCTCGTTTAAACAACGGTTTTTTCAATAGACCAAAAAAATTAACGTACAATCATATTTCTGTAATCATACCGTCTCAAAATAGGGTAAAATATACTGCTAAATTGTTTAAAATCAAAACTATATAACAAGAATCAACAGCAAGGCTCATCATTAACGCTACGACATCGCCATGTCGTCGACCGTGTAGTGAGAATAACACACGAAAATTATAGGTTTGGAACACCGGTTTACCTTAATCGTCGGACATTCTGCTAAAGACGAGCTAATTGTAAACTCGTCCTCAGGGGTCATTAGAATAGAAAACGTCTATTTGGGGCAGTTACGGTACAAAAAACACGTTTGCATATAAGCTTAGTTGGTGTTTTTGACGAGGTTCCGTTTCATGGGACTTGCTATGAAACGGGAGGAAATGCAAGTTTAATGGAAAGGTGCAACTGAGGTTAATTCAAGTAAGTTCAAGCAATTTCTGATCCAAAATACGCAGTAGGGGTATGCAGCAATCCCGTAAGCTTTACATATATAAAATATACAGTAAAACATCTGATCAGTCATGTTACTATAAGCATACATAAAACATACTCCTCAAAGAGAGTATGTATACTCGAGGAGTATGTTTTATCTACGCTATATGCATAGTCTAACCAACACAAGTAGACCTCTCAGATCCCATTGTAAATTTTCAAGTTTGTTTTCCGTGTCTAGTTCATGTCCGGTTCATAACACTGACCGTTAGTGTCAACAAAACGTTTTTAGGGATTTGTGATTTACTAATTTTTTTATATAACTAGAGGACGACTTATTGTTTATGATTAGATCATTTTATTTGGTTAAACTAAATTTTAAATTACTAAAATGACAAGAAACAAATTTTAAACAAAACACAACCTCTATAGCGCACCCGGACAGAACTAACAATACAATTGGCCTCAGCTGTTCCATAAGGATGAGAAATTTGTTTTATCTATTGTATAAGGTACAACATGTAGACAACGACTTTTATTGTGAACAACTGGGTAGCTACACAGTGCTTTCTTAGTTATAAAAAGGTCACCGGTTTCAAGATAAGAAAGTAGTAGATTTTTGGTGGTTTGAAACTAGAAACAGCTGGGCTTTAGAAAAACTCAAAAGTCCATGGGTACTTTGGGATTTATATGTGGACTAGTTGAACCCTTGCGAATTCGCACGAATAATAAATTAGGATATTATAGCAACGTCTTTAGAAGTTGCGTCGTTGTATCGGCGTTGGTCTTGAGCTCGATCGTTGGCTATATGCATTCTAAGTTCTTTTTGCTGTTCAGTAGGAGTATTTTGCAGGACGAAGCTCATCGTGCTGAAATCTTGCGCGTATGGATTGATATCAACCAAACGTTGAGGGAGCGTTTTATAAAGTCCAAATTTCACAAAGTCCAACGGTTAAAAGATTAAATAAACAGAGCGTTTCACAAGGTCCAAATTTCATAAAGTCCAAAACTAGAGCACTTGTGCTCACTTGTGAAGTTAAACGGGGCAAAGCCCGCGGGTACAGCTAGTACATAATAAACTCGACATGACCAACAATAAAGCCGTATTATTAATTAATTTCAATTTTATGAACCCGAATGTACAATTTGAAAAGCAGTGAAACTTACTTTAGGGGATGCGCTTAGCGATGACGACGGGATTCTATCGTTGTAAGCGGGGATTTACTTATTGTGAATGAATGTTAAGCGGATTACATTCTCTTAAATACGTCGCGCTTGGCGTATTAAATTATCACTCCGAATCTTCAATGATGAACAATATTGTAGTCTGAATTACTGTTTGAAACTACAGTAGAACCTTGATAACAATGCTCTCAAGGGGATTATTAAATGAGACTTGTTATCAAGGTTGACTCCTTATTGAGGTTTGCAATAACATCAACATGGGATTTGGGGTAAAGTAAATTTAAGGGGATTGGAAAATGACACTTGTCATCAAGGGTGACTTGTTTTCAAGTGTCTTCTTATCGAGGCTCCACTGTATATTGTACTATTATCAAGTAAAATGTTTTGTTCTGTAAAAAATTGTAAATTTCTTTTCCATTACCCCCCCCCCCCCCCCCCGATTCAATCTCTTCGGTCGCTGATTTAACATTTTGTAAACACCGATAAAGCTAGGTTACCGATGCCACGAAACTCCTCACTAAACTAATTGAGTGCTCTAGTTCAATCATACCTCTGTCACATCTTAAGAGTCCTAGGTGAAACATGAATCAATTTAAATTTAGTCCAACGTCTTGCATCAGCAATATCCCACAGATAAAATGTAAAATAAAAAGGTTTACCACGAATTCCAACTTACAGCGAGGTATATTTATGACCTCGGTTCTATAAATAGGTTCCTTGGATTGTCCTTCCTCGGGAACCACAAGTAGGAACACAGCTAATGACTTACGTTCACTTTGCCGTAACCTTTATTGACCTTCACCGATGGTATTGACACAGGAAGAAGTACAATACAGGAAATTAATACATGTCTTAATTGATGGATTACACAAACTAAAAAGTATACGCATTCATAGAAGCAAAGAATAACAAGAACATTTGTTTGTTACGTCTTTGAGCAATCTGTTAACAGCCCTTTTGTAAAATTTGATCTTCTAAAACGGATAGTGGCTATAGTAGCTTTTAACATTGATAGGACTAAGTAGGCTATTACTTAAAAGCAGAGTGGTTTTAGTGCTTGAGAATCAAAAGGTTACTAGTTGGATTCTTGGAAAAGCTAGTGACATTTTGACGGTTCTAAACTGGGTCGTGGTATCCTTGAAGGCTAATATTAGATCCTGACTGAAGAAACTGCTGATCTAGTTAGTTACAAAGCTTCACACATAATCTCGCTCTAATCTAAACCGTTCAATTATCTTGCATTCATAGTTAGCTTAAAATACCAATGTAAAAGAATATTTTCGTTTTCTTTTTAGTTTTGAAAATACAGCCCAAATGACGCAAGTTAATATTTTTCTCTATGCAGCTAATATTGCAGGACGCTGTGTCTGCTAGACCAGGACTAGACGCTTGTGTAAACAGTGACACGGACCACAGAACTCGCAGACGAAACAAAGGCGTTGGAAAGTGAAGCAGAAGAAAAGTGTCGTCCTGCCCGAGTGAGCGGAGAGTATGCGGAAACCGCGGGACAGGAAAAGCCGGGTGTGCCAGGGCGTTGGGGTACGGCTGGGCTCGAACTGGGTAACCTTCGGAACAGTTCCGTATATCAAGAAATTACCAATTATTTGTGCTAGGTGAAGATGGTGGCATGCGTTAAAAATCACAACCCCAGACGGTTGTAGAACTAATCAGATACATGTTAACCCTCTAACATGGTATAAATTTTTACCTGGAAAGGATTTTTCGTACTCTTTGTATCTACTTTTGACTGTAGATATACTTTTGGGGAGTAGACGTCCCATTAGTATATTTAAATTATAGCCAGTTTTGGAAATAAAAATATAGCACAATAGAACCACCGACATAACGCTGTAAAATCTCGTTTTCTTTCTAATTCACTTAACTAGCCAAAATGCAAGAACCGTTCATTTAACTAAAGCATCTTCTTGTTTCCATCAATCATCCGACATAGTATACAAAATAGTATATTTCGCACCGAGGGACGAAAATGTGGTTTTGTCGGCTCGAGACAATATTTAAGTTTTAAGACGAAGTCGAGAACTTAAAACGATTGAGAGCTGCAAAACCATTTCGGCCCGTGGTACGAACGCTATTTTTCACCACACTATACCCTATTACAACTATTCGACAAAATAATAATGCACACTAACAGTCAACATTACTGCAACTTTAAGATGTGAAATATTTTGAGAGGTCAGCAAAAGTAATGACACATAGTTGCCTATGCAGCGGTGACAATAAAACAAGTCTATTGCCAGCAATGCTTATGGATACTACTAATGTATTTAATATACAAAAATGTTTTAATTAAAAAAGCAAACCGTTGGTTTTCGGCCCTAGGGTTGTAAAATCCTTCTCGGCCCCCAATCGACGATAACAGCTGGCATGGACAGCAATACGTAGGTTTCGGCCACCAATAAACGTCTGTAAAACGCCTAAAAACAATCGTAGTGTGGTGAAAATATCATTGAAACAGTAATAAGTTTGATACACCTAGCAAGACATCTAATCACAATAAAACATTTTATAAGCTGTTCACAGTCCCCATTATTGTAACTAATTCATAATAAATAATACGTCACAGTTCCTCATACAGAATAAACTAATTCGCTTGCAGAACAGCAATACACGACGTGGAGTACAGTTGCAGGGGCAGGTAGGCAATATGTGTACATCTCCCTGCCTCTAGATTGCCTATCCTAGCGCCGTCACATGCACTCTAGCATCGGTTACTGCGTGGTGATATTTTAAAATTAGCCTATATTAATCAATTGAGATGCTATTGTTTAAAGGAACTGTTGGGACACACGTATATTATTATTTCAATAATCTAGAGCTATAAACTCAATAAATTTAGGAATAAATCAAGTTATGGTCGCGAATGAAGTGAAATCAGGGTGTTCACAGAAAATTTGTCATTAATTTCCATGACTATCCATGACCATTTACCATTGATTTCCATGACTCACGAACTTTACTCGAAGGTTATAATATACACACACGAATAATACTGCCTAGATAAGTAATTTCACAGAAAATACTGAAATATGTATTAACAGATAACAATGGAGTACAATAGGCACAACAATGAACTAATATAAACTCAAAACTCATAAACTAATACAACTGTAATAAATTTAACTGTTGTACATTTGCAAAAATCCTGAAAATGCTACAAAAGTCAGGGTTACAGCTGAATAGAGCATTGAAAGCCCCTTCAAATCCTTCCATCATTGGGGATTTCCATTACTTTTTGCCTATTTCCATTACTTTCCATGACTATCCCTAACTTTCCAGAATGTGGACACCCTGGAAATGAATACAGTAATTACAAAACACTTGAGGTCAATCAAACTTTTTAGATACGTAACACTTCCAAAATAAAAAGTAAGAATGACAAAGTTGCTTAAAGCTAAGGTAAATCCTGTATTGAGCGTGACAACTCTTCTATTCTTTAAAAAAAATTTGCAGACAGCCTAATGGTCTATACAACTATCACGAAATAATTGACATTTTTCATATCACATATAACTCTTACAAAACCCCTAAACTCAAACGTAACAATATTACATTTTTAAATTACTGTATGTAAAACCATTGACTATAAATCATAGTCAATGGTAAAACCCTCCCGATAAGTATGACAAAGTTTCTGAAGCTAAGGTAAACCCTGTATTGATTCAAAGCTTCTCCTTACCATAAGGGGGGAACCCTCAGGAGGATAGTAAAGAAGGTAACTGACCCTACAACCATCAACCTGAATATTGCAACGTAACTTATACAAGGGCCGAGACTAAGAGGAAAAGGGGAATTTGTCTAGAGTGGTCAAGGTAGCTAAGGTCGAATCGGTACTGGTCCTTATACCAACACGCCATTTTGTACCCTTACATTTTTACGCTTTGCTATTTTACAAATGTATTTCATATGTACAAGGTCGTGGTAAGCATGTGTGTGAAGTTGTAGAATGAAATATATCGAATGAAAGAAATCTCCCGCTCCAAAAACCATGGACACATAAGAATGATAGCAGAGGAATTTCGATCCAAACTGAATCAAAAAGAGGGGGTCGAATATCGAGGCTAAACGATTTGAAGTTTAAGCTACGTCAGGAAAGTAATAGAAGAGAATGACTAGAATATTAACTATGAACAACCAACCGACGCCAAGAAAGAGTGATGAATAAATTATATAACTATTATAAAGACGATTTCAACGACGAATGCGAATTTAATTCATTAACCTTCAACTATTCATTCATTGCCTGGCTTATAATTTTCTGCAAGTCTAGTTTCGTAATTAAGAGATTACTAGTGGACGAACCACAATTATCCGCATGCAAACGAATATTGAAGAACGTGGAATTTAAATATTTATATCCTGTCCATCTACTGTACTGGGGAACCATAGAAGACAGTATCCACACTCATACTATGATATACCGTACCGGCTTAGGCTTAACCTGCGGTCGTTGGGCTGGTGGCGATTCGCCTACTACTGTAGACCCAAGTCATGAATATGTAATTTTTACTGTGTAAGGTTTAGTCACTATACTTTTCGGTTAAAACTAACCACAAGTGTTCCCATATTTGTATGTTGTACATACACCTAGCCTTACATATATAACCTCAATCTTTTTAATCAGCACTTGTGATACAATGAACATGCGTCTTGCGATAGAAAACTAAATGAATAAAAAGATTAAAAGAAACAGTAAAGCAACGTACTCATGGAGATGCGCTAGATAATTTGATTGTTCGTCACAACCTAATTTTTTAAGCTACCTACACCAACCACCAACAACCTACAATCCCCTAGTTAATGCCAATCGACCAAAGTTTTTGCTAGTTGGACGTCACACCTATGATATATCATCAGCTGTTTCACAAAACACCATCTTCAAGTGACCCAATACCTTTCCTAGCAAATGCGATTCCCTCATTACCCACAATCCTCATCGACGTTCGCCTAGGGTGTTGCCAAGCGGCTTTTAACTTGACACCCGCGCCTTTCCCATGTCGCGCCCGCGGCGTCAGGCGGATCTTTAAATCAAAACGCGCCTCCGCCGTATTTCTGGCGCACAATCTTTCTAAGAGCATTGTTACGGTGTCGTAAATATTCTCCATTGTTTTACCGTTATTTACTCTGCAGCAAAGATACGCTCCAAGTTTAAAGCACTTAATTCAATATTGTTGTTAGGGGTAGCTTTTAAGTATGGTGTCAGGTTTAATTTGTAAACACGTTTTAGTGTTCGAAAATAAGTCAATTTGGGGTGTAACTCAATAAAAAACAACGCAAAATTGCTCTTACTTTCCGATAAAGAAATATAAATCTTTAAAAATTGATAAATCCGACATAAACAATCTAAAATGGGGGGGAGTAACTTTTTAGGTTTATAGATCCATAGTTTGACTATTTAGCATGACAATAACTACCATTCCGCTATGAATTATAGATTATTTTTTGTTTATTCCTTTGGAGTATTAATTATCTTGGCAATGAAACTCCCTTAAGGGTAGTCCAATATTGTTGGATTTCATCTCACAATCATAAGCTTAATTTCTTTAAATTGTTTCGTGTATGACCACGTCTTTTTAATAAACTTTACAAATAAAATTTCTGTCCCCAATATCGTTTTTATTTGTTTTATGTAGGCTATTGATTCATTCTATGATGAAAACTTAAACTAAATGCTTTGTCATTTAAGTAGACCTAACACTAATAGTAGATCAGTAGCATACTTCTCATATAGCTCTTTTAATGACACCACGACATTTATAGCAAACCAAAGGATTGTATCAAATCTTAATACTTAACAGGGATTACACGCTCTACCAACACGGAGATCACGGAAGAATGCAGACTTTTATTGATCTCATCCAGAGATATCAATTACCGTGGCGTTTTTCACATCCCGACTGACCGGAAACAATTTGTGGAACAACCGGAAATGAGCTGAAACATGTCGCCAATTAAGTAACGTGTCGACCACGATAGGGAGGTCCCGAGTATGTATCTCAGATCACACATGAGAGCAGGGAAATGAGAAGAAAGGATAGGTGAATAGATACGAATGATATAAAGGGAAAATGAAAGGTAACGCCTTTGAAATCTTTCATCCATATATAAAGCCCAAAGTACCCATGAACTTTTGAGAAGACTACAATTCACACCCACACCCACATTAACCATATACTAAAAATTTTCGCCATGACGAGAAACCTTGCGCAAAACTATCTATTATTTCATAAATTGCCCTTTAAGGTCGTAACTCCTTACTAAAGGGAACTTTCCTTATACCTAATGTTAAAAATGCCTCAGCTGTACTTATTTGTATGTTATTCTTTCTTATTAAAATCAGGTGTGATCATTTGTTTGTATTACTGTATTCTGTTTTATTTCAGCCTAACTTGACCAATCAATAGTTTAATACTTATGAAGTCAAACGGGGTGAAGCCCGTGGGTAACAGCTAGTTTTATACGTATTACTTTGCTTACTTTCCCATTATTCAGCCATAATGATCACTTTCGCCAAATTACAAAATCAACACATGATTTAAGGACCGTACTCACACAAAACAGAGCGTTGATACCCCATACCATTGACTAATGCCCATACTAAAGCAAAAGCGAAAATACTTGCATGTGAAAAACAAAGATGTTACAAGAATCGTCCCATTCAGAGTCTCGGCCAAGTGGGAACTATCCAATGGGTAAAAAGCTATTACGAACTCTTCATGGTAAGACCTGGGTCCACAACATTGTAATTTGTTGCACCAGAATTCCCAAAACCCAAAAACACCATTCCCAACGATTCCGAGAACCAGTCTGATAATAATTCATATTACCAATTAAGGAATTAAGATGGGTATCCGACCATTTCAAGGGGTTTTTGAGGGGGGGAGTGGCGGTTTGGACACGAACATTAGATTGATTTATCCGTCTGTAGGATAGAAAACTGCATAGTGTTACATAGACACGTTTTACAAAGAATTCCCAGGCAATAACTATTTTCATGTTATAGTAATTCAAGACTAATCTAGGGACGTAAATCAAACACAGTAAGTGCAGAAAACTGTATAGTGTAATGTATCCAGAACCTCATTCCATTGTTGTAAAAAAAACATTGTTGAGTCAATCCACCTTATATAAACGAAAGGTGTAAAATGATGTTATATGGCCTGTGTAGCTTCATTAATGACTAAGATAAGCAGTTTCTTTAGGCAGGATCATTGATAAAAGCCTAAAGATCAAAGACGTCTGTGAAGTTCCGAACCATCAAAACCTAATATTTTCCCAGGAACGGGCGAAAGTATTTACAAGTTAACATTGATACTAACGCGTGTATACATCATGTCAGGTGCAACAAACAGTCGGAGTGCAACGATGCATTTCAGTGCATCCCACATCCTGGCAACACACGTAGTGGTCAAGGTGCGTGCGTAAAAGGGTCATCCATGTCCTGACATAAAGCCATGCATCAAACATACTCCCCAGATTTGTCATCCAAACAGCTGAAGATGGACGTATTTTTCTGTACAATATAGACAGAGTAAGAGTGCACAATTTATCGTTGTCATTACACAAGGGGTTTATCCTAATAAAACTGCATTTGTAGACTATAAATTTTGTTTGGTGAGTGGACAATACACTTCATCCCATGGTGGTGGTCAATAAGTAAAGCGTGTACTGTAAAAAATAGTTCCGATACAACACAGCACAAAGTCGCAACTGACAGAAAAACACATAACAACTTTCTACAGATTTTAAAATTGTGTGGGAAGTTGTAGTACCCAAATACTTTGTACTAGTACCCTAATGAAAATAAACGGTTTCGATGTAAATGTATACAACCTTATTGAATTGCGTGATTTCAAAGAAAAAAGCAAGCTTACTTACCTAATAACGTGATAGAAAATTGCACAATCACATACCTGAAACATTTGAAATTTGTTAAAAGATTTTATTTATCTCTAGAAAGGTAATTGTACTCCTTATCTTCTACTTATTCGTAGTACAGAATAATGAAAGGATTTCCACTCTCAGCCTTTCGCTACAGGGCACTGGTCATAGGAAGAATAGGAAGCAAAATACATGAAAGCTGGACTCCATGAGATAGGAAGTGTCGCCCCTTTTTTAGGCGAAGCGAAGACCACAAATCTACAAGGAAAAGTGTTAAAAGCTTAAAAACTAATATTCTCTATTTTAAGTATCCAAATAAAGTCGACTATTTTATAAAGTTAGTCAGCTGCTACTTTCTTTATTCGTTGGTCAAGTAAGAACAAATACGAGCTAAGCCCTGATACCTCTTTAGTCCTTGGTAATTTCGTGCTACACAATTTCCATCTAAAAACTACAAACAATTTATAAGCCATCACTGTCACATCACGAAGCACCTTAGCCTCACGATCGCATGCGGTGAAAACAGAAATCATAACTAAGACACGGTCACACCCATGTCCGTGATTCCGGTTAACATCTGGAAGGAAATTAACAATCAGTGTCTGGGTGTTAGCTTATCATAGTGATATTGTTGTGACACGAAGAGCACTTGTCAGGCTTAGTAGATAGGCTGGTAGAGATCACTGGCAAAATCTTTGTTGAGAAAGTGTAAATTAAAAATTCTTCTTCTTCACATCACCATCACGAATTGGAACAGGTGAACTGGATTCCGTTGTTTCGTAGCAATTTTTAAAGAGGACGAAAAGTGCAATACTTGTATCACAGAATAGTTGCTTTATTCATTCTTTACTAAGAGATGTGGCCGCAGTCCACGGATGCACAGAGTTAGTAAAAAAGTATGTGTCAAAAAGACTGGTATGATTTGGACACTTATATGAGACATAAAGTTGGGCTTTTCTTATTGTTCCGATGAAAATCAAAATATTTACTAATCACAAAGACGCACTACAGACCTTCAAAGGGAGGAAATGGTCGCAATAACTAAGGCAGAGTGCGCTAAGTGTTAATCGACATGGAAACATGCATATGGCACGTAGATAAATTTCTAATTTGTTCCATTGGTGAGAAGAAAGACAAACACTTCATAATAGTGTAAATTGTACTATGATAGTATACACCGCGTATTGTTTATCAGCTATTTCTGATGTAGCAACATTTTCATGTTGATAAAGATTCCAGGTTTAAGCAAACAATTAAGTTACGTACCAAGATGATTACAGAGGGTAAGACGCTAATACTGCCAATGCATCCTAGAAGATATACAGAAGAAGGAGCCGATCTGGTCTAGTGGTGGAGCGCCCCAAAGGTCCTGGGTTAAAATCCCACCAATCACCAGTGGATTTTAAACTGATATTTCTACGACCCCCTTCTATACCTAGGCTGAAGTAATGTAGAAAACAATTCCCAGCTAGAACCTAGAGGAATAAAATTTAAAAACCCAGAAGATTGTTATTTCACAGATGAAGCAGCCACTGAAGAGCTCGTTATTGCTCTGTCCAGTCTCAGTCTACCAAACGCATATCATTAGTCATTAAACCTGCTCTGCAGACCGTGAATGCTCCTAATAACCTCCTCTGGCCATCAGCATTTTGTAGCATAGGAGACAGTATGAAGCAGTCCAGAAAAAGGCATTACCTTACCATGGGCAGGTGTTCCCATCGCCATCAAGGCCTGTACACTCTGGTCTGCCTTCTGCTGTTCGAAAGCTGTATCAACATTGATCTTTTGAAGTTGGTCCTTCCAGCTCATTCTTGGTTAGCCAAGTGATCTCTTTCGATCTGATTTTTCTAAGGAGACGCTGTTAGTTTAATAATGAATTCCTTCACAGTCCTCTCTGCATCTGCCTACAAATTTTAACTGTTGCCACACTTAATTGTACACATTTATTCCTAACGCATGGTCTTTCACGAAATCTTATTTTCGGTTGAGCAAAAAATGAAATTTATTACTCTATTAGAAAAAAAACAAAAAACAACTACACTCAAAGACTTTAGTTAATCCCCATATTCATAATCAATACAGTAGTACTGGGATGGTAACTAAATGATGAATATTTATTTTGGTTTCCTAGAAAGCCATTTGGACATGAGTAAGGAAAGCAAACTCCAAAAAGAAATGTAGTCAATATTGCTAAAATAAAATTTGTAAGGTTCTCTTGCTTAATAGTAGTTGTTATAACAAATCAAGATCTGATAGGATTTACGATTAATGCTGGAGAAGAACCATCAGAAGTGCAGATCAATAAATGAAAGACGCAGCCAGTGGACCTTGCATGCGAAAGAACCAGAATATCCAAGAGGTTCTATTGAAATATTTTATGGAAAAATTATGACAACGAACCCCATAAGAGGAATTGTCAGCATTTCAATAGGGAAGTAGAATAGGAAACGATAGAGCCTAAAATTTTGTTTTGAACCCAGTAATAGGAATATTGCATGGAAAACTATGCGATTTCAAGGTTTGGAGACTTCTTACGGATTTTTCTAGAGCCTTGAGAAGTTTTAGAGGAGCTTACATTATAAAATGTTTCACATTATTATGTGCTTAGAGAACTTAAAATTTAGAGTGTCGATTTAAACTCACAATGGATACATTTTGATCTCGATATAAAATCAAATTCATCGTGACACAATGTTCTATCAAATCCATGTTGAGTAATTCTGGATTTATTTACAGTGAAAAATCAATTATGCTCTTGAACGAATTGTTGGTTCTAGTGAGCTTTATGACTCATTTCATAGGCATTTCAAGGTCCAATGAGTCACAGCAGCACCCAGGAAATAATAAAAGTAACGGCGATTTTACAAGCGGACGAGTATTATTGTTAGCAGTAGCAACGCCATAGTAGCCATCGTTTCGACTCGTGCGATTTTCATCCCCAAAATGGGATATTTTAAAGTTTTTAGGTTAAAATATAATTTGAATGTTCATTTAAAAGGTAAGTTAGTACAGAAAATAACATAAACTAAGCTATGCAAATTATCTGCCGTTTTAATCGTAGGATTGGAGTTACTGATGATAATTACTTACTTTCCGTGTCTGGAAATCAGACTTCGCTTAACCAAAAATTAGCTACCGATATGGCTTTGTCATTCGCATGTAAAAGATCATCTAATGTGCAAGACTGTTCTAGGCGTGGACAGATCAGCAGATGGCCAGGATCCTGAACAGCACCACACGCACACAAGATGTTTTCTTCGTCTTTATAAGAGACTCCATTTCTGCATATTGTTTGTCTTGCATTTTGGTACCTAGACCCTGATATGATTTAGGGTCTTTCACACCAAGTAATGCAGGCCTCCACCAGGAGCCAGTTCCTCCCTAGCTGGTAAGGGAGGGTTAGTCAACGTGGCCTCCTACCTTGCCACCCGATTGCTTGAGAGTGATCCATCCAGGAATCGTGTCCGTGATAAAAAGCTCTTTCTGGACTGAAGCCGTCGCTACTAATGATGAAAGATGAGATTTTGGAGTCAGTGTGGTACATCGATATACATTAGTGAGGATTTTAAAAGTAAATATTGATTGGTGTCCATGACTGCAATGAGAACAATGTTTACATTTTGCTATGTCATGATAATGAAAACAACAAGCAAGACTGTGAAATGTTATTTCACAATTCCACAAATCTGGTGTAAAAATTAAATAGAGATATAATAGTTGGTTCAACCGTGTTGCAGGTTTATTGATGATTATATTTTGGCGGTTCATTGATTATTGATTATAGGAAATTAGTAAGATTTTATAACTGCTGTACCAACCTAGCTCCTAACCCTAATTAAGTACCGTATTTAAATTTAAAGTGGGTAGTAATGTGAATGATTTAACTAACCGATTTTTTTAGAAATAGTATCAAATCTATAACGTTTACATTACTTGACTTATTCTGATATATTTTTGTTTACAATGTTCTTACACTATGGGGGGCTTCAGAGTGAAGCTATGTCAAACCGTGATGATACTACATGTGTTTTACCCTGAAGACAACGATAAAGATGTTAAATGTGACCGTGGAAGACTTAATTCTAGTCTCTGCACTAATAAGTGTGAATAATGTATATAGACTTATTGACAGAGGAAAAGTAATACATTTTTTTGTTAGAATGGTTTGCAATTGTATTTCAGTAGTCCTAACTAAGTAAGAGGGTAATATACTATGGCAATGGGATTTGAAATAGTAAATTGGGGCATAAAAATTTAAAATTACTAAATGTGATTTGATGTGATATAAATGATATAAATGAAGAATGACGACATCGAATTTCAAACAAAAAGGAATTAAAGGATGGCAAGTGATTTCTAGTAGCGAAATTTGAAAAAAGTTAGAGTAATATATTAAATAGATACAATGGAATTTAAAACAGTGCAGTACAGAATGAAATGGGGTTTTAATAAGAAAGCATGAGAAAAACAGGATTTATACAACATAAAGTGGAACATCTAGTCTTGTAGAGTGGTAACACTTCAGAGTCCAGTTCAGTAATTGACCGAGTGTGTATGATGACGTTTACGATTATGATGATATATGATGATTACGATTACGATGACGTAATGAAAGCATCAACGCAGCCACAAACGCAGGAAACTCATCATCTTGTGAGTGTGAGAATCGTAGATCTTGTCAGTTCATCTTTCTCCCGCTAGGTTGCGGTGTTTGACGCGTTCTTATTCTTGTATACACGTAACATGGTTTTACAGTTATTATTTTTTTACTTAGGTGGCATACATGCTTTTAACATATATAGTGTCTAACAAAATATTTACCTTAAAAACGCATAATAAGTCACTACAATTTTCAGCCAAAAAGTTGTACAGTACCGGACACACTAAATTTTGGGTTGAGGTAGTATTTAGAGGAATTTTGAGCATTCGTCAAACTCAACTGTCATACCTATTTTTTTACAAATCTTAACATTGTAAAAACATTATCTTTTACGTAACTGTGGGGGCGACCTGGCCTAGTGGTAGAGCTTGAGGCTTCGGCACCCGAGGTCCCGGGTTCAAATGCCACCAATCAACAATGGATTTTACCTATATGATAATGACACGAACCTCTAGGACTAACCTGAAGTAATGTGTAAAAAAGTCTGGACCCTAGGTCTTAGGAAAAGAACTCATGATTCACAATCCTACTAATCCTACTAATATTATAAATGAGAAAGTTTGGATGTTTGTGACAAGTGAACGCGAAAAATACTGGTCGGATTACGCTGAAATTTGGCATGATGATAGCACACATTCCCGATTAACATATAGGCATATTCTTATTTCAAAAATCCTTTCGGGCTCCGCCCCAGTGGCTCTAGAGTTTCCCATGTTAACCTTATGAGAAATGGAATTATTGAATCTTAACAGCTGTTTCAATTAAACAAGTTGGTTCTGTTCTATGATGTTCAATATCATTAAAGTTACAAGGATTACCAACAGGGTGCAGCACTATTATTTATTTTACATTTATGACAACAACTAATTTGCAACCAAAAGGTGAGTGAGCGTAGCGAACGAACTTCAACCTGGAGGCGAGTTAGCGTAGCGAACGAGCTAACCTGAAGGCAAGTGAGCGCAGCGAACGAGCTCCAACCTAAAGGTGAGTGAGCGTAGCGAACAAACTTCAACCAGGACGTGATTGAGCCATGCGAACGAGATAATCTTGAAAATTAAGAAGTTAAACGGGGCAAAGCCCGCGGGTTACAGCTAGTACTGTACTTAATAAATGGCTTATAAGTAAGTCTTTCACGGTCACACTTATGTGTGATGGCGGGACACAGAAAAATAAATAAATAAAAAGTGTAAATAAGAGTACTTTATTACCTTCAAATTAAATCCATCTTTGGTAATTGCTACCTACAGTCATTCTACCATCAAAAGAGTACCAATTAACTTTTTCCACTACTTTGACCTATAGTTACATTTACTGCTTTTCGTCTTTTCATCATTGTAAAAACAAGCCTGGAGATGACGCAGGAGTGACGTAACTCAGAATTATGTCTGAGTGGTCGAAACAAACACAGGAACAAACAAACAAACAAATGACCGTGAGAGATACGTTTTGTCTGGCTACACCGGCGCTTCTGTCCGCTAACTGCTGGGAATTGTGGGAAATTGCAGGAGAGGCGGTGTGGGATTTAGGTTTGGGGATTCTTGTCAAATAGATAAGCTGGACATCAACTGGACAACATTCATTATTGTGAAATGCTCCAACAGGTTTACTAACCCGATACTTAACAACTTTTCGATCAGGTAACTAACCTAGCCTAAAGCAAAGGCGTAAAATTGGGCACTGAGGTTTACAAGAGTCAAAAATCTGTTTTAGCGAGAAGAAGAATTAGCGAGGGTAGGTAAATGTTATCCGATTCGTTTCTGCCAAGTCGTATATAATATCCGACCAATGAATATCCACTGAACGAGTAGGAACAATAAGGCAGGTATTCAAACTTTGAAAGCTTCCCCGGGAATCGGCAAGTGCAAGTTTTCAAATTCGTGTCAGACGTAAGTTTTTGTTTTACCAGGTGTACAAATCATTCCTTCGACTAATCATCTACTTGGTGTAGACATATAAACCAGCTTGGTGGCACATGGTAGTAGAAAACGAATAGCAAAACCTAATCGATGATCATGCTGCATAGTTTACAAACTAACATAACCTTACTAATATCCCAACGACAGGTTGGGTTGTGGCATAAGACTCGGTCCCAGACTGACGATTTCAGCAACATTGCTATATCCTAAACAGATAAATCCCAACTCATAGACGGCTCCAAGCCAGTGGAGAGTGTTGAGGTTAAGGTTGAGGTGAAGCCGCTTGACAGAATTAGCTCGTGATAAATAGTGTCTGCTGAGTTAAAACTGGAGTTGTCTTTAAGCTAACAGATCGTAATCGCAGAGAGTTATAGGGTAAAATGTATACTTTGACTAGCGGGCTTCGCCCCGTTTGACTTCATAAGTATTAAAACTATTGATTGCCGTACCGTTTGGGTGGCATTTCATGAGGCTTTTTCTATTCATGGAAAAAAATCTGCTCAATTGGTCGAGTTTATTGACAGTAATATTTTTACATTAATTCTTTACATGTCCAAAATGGATTAAATTATATGAGGACTAAGATTCCAACTCGTGCACGCAGACAAGATTTAAAAAAACAAGACAACTTGACGTCACTGCTCTGGGTACGATTCCGCCACCCCCAATAGTTTAATAGTCTCCTATTTAAATAAAGACAAATGTATGTCTGTATGACCTTTATGTTTCAGCATTTATTCGATCATCGTAAAATAATGAGACCGTACTAGGCCTATATTATATCAGAAAAGATTATTTATTTAATCCTGGATTTTTACAATAAGTTATTTTAAACTTTTGGCACTTATTTTATTAGGTGATTTCCATAGCAACAGCAACAATGATGCAGTGTTTAAATTGCCTTTTTGTTCACATTCAAAGGAAAATATGTACAACACATTTTTCAAATGATTCTTATTTTACACCTTCACAAAGGTGACTGGCACAAGTCCGATAGGACGTGTGGTAAAACTTGGTGGTAATTTTGTTCATTTTCAAATAATGCCAATAATTTAAATGAGTGGAAAAATGTAAATTCATAAAAATGTAACAATAATTTTAAAATAAACTGTTTTGGTAGAGGACTTGTATTCCGCAAAACACCCCCTTCCAAAGCACAGTATACTTGAAAAATATTGATATGTTTTTACCATTTTTTAAAAATTACAACTGTTATAAACAAAACAAACAATATTCAACCGATAGAGGAAACGCACAAACTTAACTTACGTACCGGCGGCAACGCTTCGCTTAGTTTTGTGGGATATCTTTTGTTTTCACCTACGTCATTTCCAGACCTCGCCTTAATCCACAAAGAACATTCTAACACACGGAGGTTTGGTTGGAAGTTTAAAGCAGAAAGGGGTTGGATGTGCTTTGCAATTAATTTCCTTTCTATATCCTTTTCTGCGAATCATAATTTGGCCGTAATAAATAAGTCGTTGTACAAAATCTAATGTTATACTTACTTGTTTTTATTAACAGCGACTAAATTGCTGAGGAAATTCTTCGGACGAATTAAAGTCAGAAACATATACAGCATACAGCTGTTCTTAACTCCAGCTAATTTTTAACCCTTCCGATACATACAAAAACACAACTCATGTCTTTAACCAAAGAATATCCGGCACATTTCATCCCATTGTAAGATTTAAAGCTTCCTTTTTCATGTCTAATTCATGTTGGTGATACTGGGCGCTGGTGTCGACGAAACTCTGTTTATATTATTATTAAGGGTTAGTTACATTAGAACCAGGAGGACCGAGCTTTGCTCAATGAGATCAAAGGTGACGCCAGTTTACTACAACCACAGACAATAGACCACCATGGTCTATTCTCTGTGCTATAACGCGCTAACTCCAGTTGTAAGGATAGCATTTCACTGATCTCCAGTCATTAATTAAAAACCTCTTTGGCTTAAGGTTTGTTTATAATGAGCTGTTAATTTATTTATTTTCTTTTGTTGATGTTAACGATTTTCGTTGTTATATCGTTGCCCAATAGTAGTAATAAGGCTCACTGTTAACAATTGTTGACATTTAATTTAATTTTTGCGTAATTATATATTTTTGTCAGTTTTAACTGCTTGAAACACGTTTATAGGTCATAAAATGATGTACAACATTTTGAAGGAAATCGTCGAAGCCGTTTTCGTGATCTTTTGTGCAAGCAAGCAAGTATACATATACAAGCAAACATTGCTCATGTAAGAGTATAGGAATTTTGCTTTACTGTTTAGATATGTAACTAGGGGCCGAGTTATTGTTTATGATTTTACAGTTCTGTTTGGTCAAACGATTTTTGAATAACTTAACAAAAAGACGATCCTAGCGGCACCGAACAGAACTGACAATAAAATTGTCCCATAAGAATATCAAATCAACTAAGGGGCTTTAACTCATTTTTCCCTGCAGTTCAACGTAAAAGCTCTTCTTTTTATATACATTCCACCACCACATTCGAGAGCTGGGTGGTATTCAAGTATGAATGGAACAAAACCGAGAGCGACACTAGAGTTGAAAATGTGGAGTGAAGTATTCAGAGCGTGGAACATTTTGGTTGGCAGAGACACACATTTGGTGGCGTTCCACACGTTGAACACGACACCCATCTTTGTCTCATTGTGTGGACGAGGCATTCAGTTGTGGATGTAAATAAACATTGTTTAAAACATGTTGGGTTTTTTGTGTCTATTTTTGATCCAGGTAAACAAAAAATTACTCAACCGATTTGCTAATTAATTGTACACACTAGTTTATCGGACCAACATATAGAAGGCCAACTCATACCACGCTACACGAATTTAAGTCCTAGGGTGGAGTTTTGAGAAGTAAATATTGATTCGTTCCCATGGCAACAAAAACCCAACTCTATGTTTAGAGTTTATTTTTGGTTATTTTAATTTGTATATTATTTTGGGTAATATTGCGCAAATTCGACATCACGATTACAAAAAAACTACTGTAGTGTGATATATTTTTGCGGTTTTTACCCTTACTTGGGCTTCTGTACTAATCTTGTTGTGTTCTATGTAGGCTACTTTTTCACCTTAGCAACGGATCAGTTTTCAGATACCAAAACTATGTGAAAACTTCATCGCAATAGATCATTTCCACTATAATTCCCCAAATCACAAAAGCCACAAGGATAATATTTTGTTAAATTCGTTTATTTGATTCCGCTACAATAATTACAATAACTAAATAGAATTGTATTTCAAATTGGTGATACAGTAATTTATGTTATTGCTTAAGACTGGTGGTAGATGTGTAACTTTAGATTTAAAGAACTGTATATTAAATTTCTTCTTGTTCTATTTGGACAAGATAATGTGTAGTGAAAGGCGCCTAAATGTTTGTTCCCTTTATTTAATGAAGCTCTTGAAGATTTTCCGCTATTTATAGTAGCGTTAGTTTTTTTTTTTTTTTACCGATTGATTCAGTACTAATCAAAAACTTATTCAGTGTACAATTTTCGGGTTTCGTTTTAATCGTTTCTTTAAAAAAATTCTGTAAATAAATATGACGACTATTTAATATTCAGGTGTTTGCCTAGTACCATTGACTATATATACCTACAGTACGCACAGGCTTAATTTACAAAGCATAATCACGCCAAATAAAAAAGTTAGTAGCCAACCATCTTTGAAAACCCTCTAAAATCTAAACACCTATTGAAATAATTTACAGCAAGGATGTTCAAGACCAAATTATTTAATTTCAAACCCATAACGATCTAATCGTATTTTAAATGCTTTTAACGGTTTGGAGCAATTACGCTATGATCCCTGAAGCTAAGCAAATTTACATTTATAAAATTACAACGTAAAAATGTTATCAACCATAATCGGATGAAGCAGTGTTTTGGCCTCAACATCGGATTGTTCCCCAAATCAACCGTAAACTTCCCCCAAAACAATTTTAATAAACAGGGATATCGGGAGCCTCCCCTATAGTTGTAAAACACCCGTTATATTTGTACTTGGGGGAGGCGAGAGTACAGCTGCAACCTTCAGGCTGTCCCAGTAAATATAAGTTTGTTTTGTTATTACTTTTTTACCACTGGGAGTTTAAAACTGTTAAAATTAAATTATCCCAGTTCCCCTAGAAAACATTGGTGTTTTAAAGTTGAAAATGTATTACAGAACCTCGTTTGCAGACCTAAATTTGTGAAAATCTGTAAAAACATATATTGGTTAAGATTTGTCTTCCTTAACAACATACTGTTTTTTATTGGTTTTTCTCATGGCTAAAAAGGATGCACAGTTGCCAAGTAAATCATAGAATGTTTTTACATAATAAAACATTACACCATGATAAATGATTACAGCAGTATATTAAAAAGATCATTATATAAATTGGGCATTTTGAAAATCTAATATCTTCGTAACAGTTTTGTGGGAAAATAATATTTATATAAAATACATATTATGTACAATAACACCATTTATTTGTATTAGACATGTTAAAAATGTGTAAAATAATAAAATAATATTTTATTGGTCGTTCTGCATTTTGAGTACAATGTTAAAACCAATTCAGTTATAGATTTCCAAAATAAATTATGTTGATATTGGAATTATATCAGTCTGAATAATTATGTCTTTAGGTCAACAACCCAACATGAAATAAGGTTCAGATTTCACGATATAATAACGAATACATTTTCAGTGTCGAGACAATTATAATATAGTGTTTTTTAGCTACCAGGCAAAATAATCAAATATTTGTCTTACTGTACCAATGGGAAAAATATATAAACTTGTGTAGAAATTTACTATTTCAATGAGCCCTTTGCTATACAGTACTTCCCTGTAGCGTTAAAACAATTCTAAATTTGGACTGTAACCACCCTAAACCTATCGCTATCACCGCTGACCAATGTATTACTGTCCGAATTCGATCTACGTTGGAATTTGCCCATCTTATTGCTTGAGCTTAGGTGAGTCATATTACTGCCATTTATCGGATTTACCTACAGACCGTTAGTGAAACATTGCCGATTCCCAGCATTGCAAAAGATTTATATGAACTATTTGATTGATATTTAGCCAGAAGAAATTACTTGGTCATATAATATAGTTAATGTAGGTTTTAATTGCCAAGTATTGTACTGACTTATTACGCGCATATATTGTACGCATTTACAGTGTTTACACACATATATAACAATTAATTAACTTAAAATGAATTTACAGGTATTTTAATTACCTTTTAACATGAAAAAGAAATTCTGACAAAACCGTTTATATTTCAAGAATGAAACTAAAACCACAGACAATTTTTAGTAATTACTAGTCCGTGGTACTAGCAGAGACAATAGAGTATTAATAATCTATTGTCTGTGCTAGTACAATTTCATTTTTTTTTTTAGTTACCGTGAGTTCCAACTTAGACAAAAATGACAAACGCAGATAGGAATTGTGGCGTAAATTGTACGAAAGTTTTATCATCTTTTGCCAATCCAAATTATTTAACAACAACCTAGTCTTAGATAAACTATGCGATGAAGATTAAATGTCCTAATTGGTAATATTTTAAAATAGAAGGTGCACGGAATAAATGCATGGTTCTTGGTTTCAATTTGCACAACAATCTGTAGAAAACATATACACATCTCGAATAAAACATTTATAAAATTAAATAAAGAGAGAATGTAAATTAGAGAATAGAACAACAAGCGCACATAGTTTGCGTAGTAACGAAACAGATTTTAATTTGGAGATTTATGCAAAAATATTCTGTAGGGATTTACATTTCCAGATGTTGCCTTAATATTATAAATCTCTAAGAGTTAAACACAAAAAAATAAAACAAATTAAAAATTTGTGTTAATTTGCATTTACCAGTTAGTTAATGACGATAAAAATGTGAATAATTATTATTTATAAACAAATAATAGCTTTTCATGTGCTTCAAAATGAAGAGCGACCACAGCATAGATGAAGTTACATACAAGTTACTGGAAATGCTGTAGAACCCCGTTAACAGTCTCACCACTGAGTATAAAATATAACTTAGTTTCTACAGGGTGTTTTTTTAATTGCTTCTTTATTTATGTAACAAGTAAAAAAAACCAGAAAAATTGATTTTTTTATTTATTTAAGGCAAAAGAAATGTTGGATGGATACGGGATAGGAGGAAAAGTCTACTTTATACACCTGAAATTTGATTGACCATTTACATGCAAATCTTCCACATACGCACTACGCCGAAACACCTGAAGCACCAAAGCATTGCGGTAACCCAGAAAATAATCTTTATTCATCCGTTCCGCGTGAAATTACTTTGAAATAGTCTTAATTGCACCTCAAAAATATTCCATAATAGCCAAATCACCATTTAAATTAGGCATTTGTAAATTAAGTGAAAACCACAAACGATCCGCCATTGGGTGTCATAAGAACGCAGGCGAAATAGTACTGAGGCATCTTTTCATCAAACTGTGATAGGTTTTCTGGTGCATTAAACTGAAAACGTTATTTTAGATGCACAGTAGGAGTCAATAATGTATAGTAGTATGGTAGTTGATATTGCGATAGAGTAAAGTAGACATTGTAGCTATAATGTTCAAATATGTATAATTAATTACTTTACAAAATCTCACAACCCGAAATTGGTTTATTACACCTAATTTAAATGATTTTAATTTGCTACCCTTAAAAAGCGCAATTTGAAAGTTTCCCACATATTCTATCTGAGTATTTTTGCAATAACAACTAAAACGCTAGAGTAAAATACGATACAGAAATATGATTTAAACGTGGTCAATCAGTGAAAGTCAAAGACAGTAAATACACTATCAATCAATAAATCAATCAATTATTGAGATGGGGACGCCACATAGGTGCGTATTTTAACCCAAATATGAGTGAAGGATGAGTGGAGAATGGTGTGTGATGATCTGTGTAGCTTAGTTAATGACTATGATCAGCAGTTTCATTAGTCAGGATCATTTTATTTAAAGCCCAATGATCAGGAACAGCTGGGTCCAGTTTCGAACCATCAAAAAGCTAACAATTAAACCTAAAATGACAATCCCTACAACTGGTTAGATAATCTAATTATCAACTTAATTTTAAAACAATACAATTCGTTCCAACAAATGATGATTTGTGAATCTATTATGTTCATCATCAAATCCATGAAAGATTTGTAAATCTTAACTCGTATCCATACCTAAATGGCAGATTTCTGTAGTTTAAAGCTCACGAACATAATTGGTTTATACATAATAGTTATACTCTTGATGTATGTAACGTGAGATTAAACAAAACGCAGCACAGAATTAAGCAACAAAAAACATTTCCTAAACTATTCAAGACCAAATTCTGAGCGGCAAAGTTTCTTTCTTTAACCGCGAAAACCTTCTTCTCAAATAAAAAATCACAATAATCAAAATACATTGTTCACAGTTAATCTTTATAACCAGAAGCAGTTCATGCTAATTGTGACAGATTAATACAACAATTCAACCAGTTTCAGAGGTAATTGGGTGTAATTTTCTCCCAGAATGCTTTGTAACTACCTCTCCATGAGTCATATGGTAATCAGCTGTCTGCGTTGCCCGCCCACGACACAATAACAATGTCAACACCGCCTCACCTCCAAACGTCTTAATCCACAAATAACCTCGTTTGGAGAAATGTGGCTTTTAAAAATTAAAAACTACGGACTAGAACAATTTACTGTGGTTATTAGAGTTAATAGCTAGTTGAATGCAAAATTATTAAACATTTTAAGGTAGTCTTAAGGTCATAAAAACGTCAAATTTTGATTTCATAAAAGACTAGAAAATATTTGATCGAAGGTTTAATCAAATAATCTACTCACAGAGACCTTATCATGTAAGCCTATCCCATAATTCATAGCAGTTTTTCTTAATTTTTAACTCTTGAGATTGTAAAAGATCTCAATTTTGGCTTTGTATTCACTCTTTTAGTGGAAGAGAGGAAAAATAAACGCAATTCATATTTTTGCAGGTAATTAAATCACATGTAGTGATACACAAAATACAACGACAAAATGAAATAGTATTAATAAACTTAATATACAACACTAATTGTTTCACAGTTGTTCATACAGATATTGTTTCACGTTGATGGTTAACATGTCAATTAAAAAACGTCCAAACGATTTTGATCGAATACCTTTATGTTAGCTGCTATGGTAGTAAAAATTTTCACAGTTTGGAGTTTTTGTTTTACACCAATAAAGGACACCATTGAAACATCATGACCCATTATGGATAGGGTTAATATTATTTGCGTGAGCAAAACCGGGGCAGGGGAATTGAAAGTTATTCCTTGGTAGTAAATTAAACTGATCACAGATAAAAATAATTGACATAAAATAAAACGTGCTGATGCCAAACATAGTATTATTACAACTCAAAGTTATTTTTTAATTGAAGCAAGTATTTCCAAATTGCTGGTGACATTATTACGCAAGTTCGTTTAGGAATAACGGGACAGTTCAATTAAGCCGGTAATAGTTGCAGAAAACGCAACGGAGGCTATAATAATTACGCATAAGCTACCACATCAAAAACTTTCCTCCAAAATGATGTTCCAATTATTCATCGGTTGCCCACGTCTCCGTCTCGCATGGAAACGCCGCACTGGAAGGAAGGAATTCCTAACGAGTGAACGGGGAAAGTTAGCTATGCGCGCACTGCACTAGCCTATAGTAAATTGGCAAATCAATTAAACCGAGCGACGTCTGGGCATAATGGGTTCAGTGGTGCTTTGGGCAAAATCAATAATGAGACCTAACGTTCCATAGAAAACCTTTTGAAATTGCCTTCGTTGGGCGTTGATTAATTAGTTTTTGAGCGTTTCGAAATTAAGTGTGTGCTACAAACTGGAAAGGGGATTAATTTTTAGTTAGGTTGGTTAGCTAGAGGAAATGTGCTCAATCGACTAGATGTGCATGAACTGGATAACGTAGGCCTATCTAGTTTCAAGGAAGAGTCAACAAAGTAAAGAAATTCCTAAAACTTGAAATTTTTGTCGATCAAATTGGAAAGGTAGTATGAAGAAAGGGTTACAAACAATCGTGTGATATTCTAAACTAATCTGTGCTTAATCAGAAACTGAGGTTTTCAATGGAGCAGAAAAAGTGGCTCATTTTGTGTTAGGGGATTAGCAAGTAGTGAAATGAGATCTCAAATTCGTATCCGATAAACTAACTATAAAGCCGACTAGAGATTTTATGGTGTCTTATAGTAAACGACTGCCCTTTTCAAGAATTGTCATGTGTTTAGCCTGGACTCTACAACCCTGAAGAAGTAGCGCTGACATGGATTATAATGTTTAATTTCGCATGGTAGGACGATAGAAACAACGATTATTAAAATCTATATTGGTTTTTCAACAAATTGCACATGTCTCTTGGCTAAAGATATTTTAATTTCCAGAAAACTTGCTTGGGTTTTCAAAGATATCAATATTACTGACACTGACAGAGTGTAATGGGACGAAGTATAACTGCACACATTTTTTGGAACAGTTTTATCGTTTTGCAAATTCGCACATTGTTGTTGCAGAGAAAGAATGTTTGCAAGTGACAATTGCGACGGCGACGGCTAGACGCCATGTTCCACGATTGTCCACGGCTCGGCCGACGACCTGAGAGCTCCAATGCGTAACGGTCATCCTCGGGTTGCCCACCAACACTCCACAACTCTTTTAGTCATCTCTCCACAACTATCAGTCATCACTTCGCAACTCTCAGTCAACACTTCGCAACTTTCAATAATCTCCGCAATTCTCAGTCATCACTCTGCAACTCTTTTAGTCATCACTCCACAACTATCAGTCATCACTCCGCAACTATCAGTCATCACTCCACAACTCTCAGTCATTACTCCATAACTCTCAGTCATCACTCAACAACTATCAGTCATCACTCCGCAACTATAAGTCATCACTCCACAACTATCAGTCATCACTCCACAACTATCAGTCATCACTCCACAACTCTCAGTCATCACTCCACAACTCTCGGTCATCACTCCACAACTCTCGGTCATCACTCCACAACTATCAGTCATCACTCCACAACTATCAGTCATCACTCAATAACTATCAGTAATCACTCTACAAATCTCAGTCATCACTCCACAACTCTCAGTCATCACTCCGCAACTATCAGTCATCACTCCGCAACTATCAGTCACTCCACAACTCTCAGTCATCACTCCGCAACTATCAGTCACTCCACAACTCTCAGTCATCACTTCACAACTATCAGTCATCACTCCACAACTATCAGTCATCACTCCACAACTCTCAGTCATCACTCCACAACTCTCGGTCATCACTCCACAACTCTCGGTCATCACTCCACAACTATAGGTCATCACTCCACAACTCTTAAGTCATCACTACACAACTATCAGTCATCACTACACAACTATCAGTCGTCACTCCACAACTCTTAAGTCATCACTCCACAACTATCAGTCATCACTACACAACTATCAGTCATCACTCCACAACTATCAGTCATCACTACACAACTATCAGTCATCACTCCACAACTATCAGTCATCACTCCACGACTATCAGTCATCACTCCACAACTATCAGTCATCACTCCACAACTATCAGTCATAACTACACAACTATCAGTCGTCACTCCACAACTCTTAAGTCATCACTCCACAACTCTTAAGTCATCACTACACAACTATCAGTCATCACTCCACAACTATCAGTCATCACTACACAACTATCAGTCATCACTCCACAACTCTTAAGTCATCACTCCACAACTCTTAAGTCATCACTACACAACTATCAGTCATCACTCCACAACTATCAGTCATCACTCCACAACTATCAGTCATCACTCCACAACTATCAGTCATCACTACACAACTATCAGTCGTCACTCCACAACTCTTAAGTCATCACTCCACAACTATCAGTCATCACTCCACAACTATCAGTCATCACTCCACAACTATCAGTCATCACTACACAACTATCAGTCATCACTCCACAACTATCAGTCATCACTACACAACTATCAGTCATCACTCCACAACTATCAGTCATCACTCCACAACTATCAGTTATCACTCCACAACTCTAAGTCATCACTCCACAACTATCAGTTATCACTCCACAACTGTCAGTCATCACTCCACAACTATCAGTCATCACTCCACAACTATCAGTCATCACTCCACAACTATCAGTCATCACTACACAACTATCAGTCATCACTCCACAACTCTCTGTCATCACTCCACAACTATCAGTCATCACTCTACAACTCTCAGTCATCACTCCGCAACTATCTGTCATCACTTCACAACTCTCAGTCGTCACTCTGCAACGCTCAGTCATCACGCCACAACTCTCAGTCATCACTCCGCAACTCTCAGTCATCACTCTACAACTCTCAGTCATCACTCCGCAACTATCAGTCATGACTCCGCAACTATCAGTCATCACTCCACAACTCTCAGTCATCACTTCACAACTTTCAGTCATCACTTCAAAACTCTCAGTCATCACTCCACAACGCTTTGGTCTATTTGCCGACTATAAGTCATCATTGTCGGCCAACACTCTTACACTTTTAGTTATCAAGAATACATTATGAGTGCTAAATAATGCTTTCTACGCTATCTAGAGTGCATTGTGGATGTTTAAGAATGCTGTTAAATGTTAAAAATTGCTATCTAAAAGTCTAAGAATTCTTTAGGGATGCGAAAGAATGCTTTCTGGCTGTGCGAAAATGCAGTCGTGATAATTTAAAAGCCTGTACGATATAGTCTCAATTTAGAGTATTGCGAAGTCAGCCTAATCCGAATTAGAGCTCTGAATAAGACTCTGCATTGATTTTCCCCTAATGAAATCGAATCAATATTTGGCCCTAACCAATGAACCGAAAGCTGGCGATTCATATCATCAATCCTAATCCCTTTAAACTTATACTTTGTAGGATCATTAATGTAACCCAGAATTAATTTAGTACTATAAACAATTCAAAATTTAAGAATTTTAAATAAATATATATTTTTCTAGTATTTAACTATCTGAATGACTACAGAGTTTAACTCGTAAAAGAATCTAACGTGTACAGTACGGAAAATAATTATACTATCAAAAAATAAAACATTACACCGAAATTTCTTCCAAAATCTAATTACCGCCAAGATCGTAGATCTTCCACACGCGTTCAATTACAACAGAGTCGTGGTGAAACGTAATTTCCCCGATAAACCCTAGTTGCCCATATAAACTGTTTCAGCCCCAATCCTGTCCAGTCACCAGTTTGATGAAGACATACAGACCCCACAAGATGTAATGTTCAAACAACTATATCGATCGCACCACTAACCCCTCCTCCACCCCAGTAACGACGCGGTAAATCAAGGAAGGTCCCAGAGGGTGTGGACGTCCACGGACAGTGGGCTTGGCGGGGCAAACTGTCCATGAAACAATTGACAATGGCATTACCATAGGTTATAGCTCCGCGAATTTGTCATCCTTGATGTACTGAAGACGACTTAAGGGTGTGTTTCTTTCGATGTAATAATGAGTGCGTTTTTAGGTAGGTCTGCTATTTACTTCGAGAGACATACACAAAAAATTAATCTTACTAATATTATAAATGTGAAAGTTTGTGTGTTTGTTTGTTTGTGTGTTTGAAGTTCAATCACGCATAAACCACTGGACGGATTGGGCTGAAATTTGGCATGATGATAGCTTACATTCCCGATTAACATATAGGCTTATTCTTATCTCAAAAGTCCTTTCGGGCTCCGCCCCAGTGGCTCTGTAATTCCCCATGTTAACCTTATGAGTATTTCATATTTAAAGGGAATTAAAGAATTTAGTCAGCTGTTTCAACTAAAAAAGTTGGTTCTATGATATGGAAAAACATTAAAAAGTTATAATATTTACCAACAGGGTGCAGCACTATATTTTTTTTGCATTTATGAAAACAGCTAATTTGAACTAAGCAGCAACAAAAAATTGTGATTCGCAATGAGAACTGTCAAAGTAGGATTGTTTACAGTTATGTTTATGTTTTTCATTTCATGAATAATTTGTGATTTTTGCGAATTGTTGATAATTTATTTTTCTCAATTGTTTAGGTGAAGTGGTAGAACATGGCTGTGGTAGATGTGTAATACTACAGAATACTGTAAATTTAAAAAAGCAAATTTTTTCAAACTGTGTCCTCCCTTATTGCAAACGCAAAGATTGAGTATAACTGCAATAAGCATTTTATACTTATATTCCAACCCCGTACGAAGGACGGGTACTCTGCTAGTCTACAAATATATAAGACGTAAAATTGATTCTTTGACGTGTATTACTATCGTATTTTCATTATAGCGACGAAAAAACCAATCCAGAGAAGGGTAAAAGAACGCATTTTGGTTGGATACAAACTGGACTACATTTTTTTAGAGGTTGGCAGCTAACAGCTTCTTTTAACCTTGCATTTGCTCGTCCACATATACTATTTGTCCATGAGTTGAACGTATCCATCCAGCAAAGCAAGGGGTGAGCCGTTACAGCCCATAGCCGTCTCTAGTACATACTAAAGACAGCTATGACTGAATTGTACTGATAAAATGTTTGCGATAGTGACCAGGATCCGAACCCACGACATCGCTTGGGCCCGAAGGCCGATGCTACCAGCGACCATAGAATTAAAATTCTGTAAATAAAATAAAATAAAATAAAATTTTAATTCTGTTGTCGCTGGTAGCTACCGACTGAGCCACCAACTCACCTAGTGTCATAGTCACAGAGCCCTTTCAGGTATCTTTACTCGGCTAGGCGAAGTGAGTAGAGAAAATAATAACTAGTTTCCCTTATCTGTGGTTAAACCTAGTGCTAAATTAGGCAATAATGAGCCAAAAACGTTACCAATACTTCCTCAGTTGTGTTTATCTGTTTTGAAACAGTGCGAATAGTTCACAAATTCGTGCATGTAATCCCATGGGGATGACCCTTAGGGTGCACGGGGACAAACCTTCGTGTTGTTTTAATTTTTGTACATGGAAACATTTTTCCTACAAAATGTTGTAAATAAATTAACAAGGGCATACAAAAGTTGCCAAATTCGTACTCTCCGAACATGCCCAAGCTACAATGTTCTACGTCAACAAGAGAACACTAATATGGCAAAAATATGTAAAACATAACCATCGCGAGCCCCGACCTAACCCGTCCAAGGGCAACGCCCGACCGAGTGAGCCGTCACCCCGAATGTCGTCCAAATTTATTCGCGTGTTAAATATGCACATCGCCGGGGTCAGGGCAATAAAAGCCTCCCCTCTACAGTGTCTTGCAGGGACGCGCCACGTGCCGTCTGAGCGACAAGGCTGTTCAGAGAATAAAAACAGGGTTGTAGAACAAACATTACTATGTCCCCAACTAGCTGTGCAGTGCTACGAGAAATTACGTCAACCGAAATATTATATTTCGTACCTAGGGCCGAAAAGGAGGTTTTGCCGGCTCGATATAGTTTTTAAAACGATCGAGAGCTGCAAAACCATTTCGGTCCGTAGTACGAACGCTATTTTTCACCACACTATACCCTACTACCACTATTCACCACAATAATAATGCACACTGATTGTGAAAATAACTACAACTTTAAGGTTATGTAAGGAAATACTTTGAGGAATCAGCAAAAAAATAAATAGTTGCTAGGCAGCGGTGACAATAAAACAATTCTATTGCAATGCTATGGATACTGATTGGATTGTGTACTTAATATTCATGTTTTAAGAAAGTAAGCGGGCAGCTGATTTTGCCGCCCTAGGGATGTAAAAACCTGTTTGGTCCCCAAATGACAATGCCAGCTGGCATGGCCAGCAAAACGTAACTTTCAGTCACCAAGTAGGATAAAAACAGCTAAATACCCCCGTCACAGCAAACCTGCATACTAAGCGAATTTCCATTTACCCGGCTTGATTTCTACTAAAATGTTCCCTATAAATTTTCAGATTCATTTCTTATTTAAATACCTAACATTAATTTTAGTGAGTAGTTAGGTTTGCTGCTACGGGGAAGATGTTGAGGTGTGTTTTTTCAATTGAAATATTGATAGCTTAGTATGAAATAAACCAAATTGCCAAATTTGATTAAAATATATCCATAAACAAGCAAACTAGAACAGTTTATCTGTTCTCCAAAAGAATAGCATGGGAATTATAAATTTAATTTTTTTTATTTTCTCCGTAGTCAATGAACATTCAAAAACACTTAAATATACTAAATGATTTTTTTTTAGCTCTTCAAAATGGTCTAGAGAGAAATTTAGAAATTTAAAGTTTTTATGGTCAAAAATTAGAAAAACTCGATTTTATCCCATAAAACCCCCCATAAACCCCTGACCCCATGGTCTGATTATGCTGGTTCACGAACTCGTTTGAATAAATGTAGGTTTACACGTTTGTACCAAATTTCATCAAAATCGGATCAATTTTGCTTGAGTTATCGCGCTAACAGACACATATATCTATATCTATAAAAGAGGAACTATGTATGTATGTATGTGTGTGTGTGTGTGTGTGTGTGTGTATATACGTTATGGACTCCAAAACCACTCGACAGATTGTAATGAAACTTTCAGGCATTATTAAGCATCTCTCAAGGATGGTTCAAGTAAAGTTTGGTGCAGATCCATCAAAAGGGCTCTGCCCCATAGGGTTTTAAGTGGGCCAATGTCAGACTTTTTGATCTAAAATGTTTACAAATAAATATAATTTAAAAGCAGATGTTTACTTTCACCAACTGTTTTGTAGGTTTGAATAATCACAACATTCTGTATTAGCATTATTCATTATTTGAAATAGTGCCACAGTGTTTCTACAGATTGCAGCACAGAAAACTATTTTACTTTTGAATAAGTCCAAATGTATTAAACCCCAATCGCAGCACACATGTGCACTTAACAACGTTTATATTCTCCAATGTTAAATATTAAAACATAAAAACCTTTATCTAAGTACTGTATTATAAACAATAAAAGGGATGACTTTTTTAAATTTATGACAACAGCTAATTTGCAACCAAAAGGTGAGTGAGCGTAGCGAACGAACATCAACCTGGAGGCGAGTAAGCGTAGCGAACGAGCTAACCTGAAAACAAGTGAGTGCAGCGAACGATTTCCAACCTGAAGGTGAGTGAGCGTAGCGAACGAACTTCAACCAGGACGTGATTGAGCCATGCGAATACTTATGAAGTTAAGCGGGGCAAAGCCCGCGGGTACAGCTAGTAAATATATATATATATATATGAATTTGAACGGATGGTGTTTTTGGCCTCTGGGGACCTCAAAACGAAAAAGTAAATCGGTCCCGGGTCTAGGTCTTACCATGAGACCTACGGTAATAGCTTATTCCCTATATGGGAAATTCGCTAAAACATCATAGTGTGGAAATAGTAGTTTACGCAACGATTGCGTTAAGTGAGTCTTTACGACACGAGTAGAAAATTTAAGGCACGAGCCTTGGCGAGTGCCTTAAAAACTTCTACGAGTGTCGTAAAGACTATTAACGCGAGTTGCGTACACTACTTTACCTACGAGAGTTTTTTAATTACTATCAATCTGGATTTAATTACTAACAATGACTAATGATAACTTTTTAGAGAGGTTATGTTTTCGTGTATTGTCATCGCCACTGAAAGTGATGCAACGACTTGTTGTATAATCAGCTGATTTCCTGTAATTACGTGTTTGTTAAACTTCGTTAAATATTACATTGCTAGCAGCATTCTTACCATGAATAATATTGTATCAGGTACAATTCGGCAAATATTTCATTTATTTTTGGACTTCCACCAACTTAATTAAGAATACGCGAGTATCAACATGAACAAGTCGGATCAACAATTAAATTTGACGTTCGAAGCATTACAATTTTAATTCTTTTCTCTCAATACTTGAACCTCATTGGTCCGTTACCTGTGTGGATATGAGAAAACTATGCGGATATGAAATGAAACTATGCGGATATGAAAGTAAACAGCTGTAAAGTGAAACTTTTCAATTCTAAGAACTGGACTGAAATGGCTACTTTAAAAAACGGTCGTAGGTAAAAATATATTATGTTATAGTGTTTAAAAAATAACTAGTGGCATGTAGTAGGATAAGTCCCTAAAAAGCTCAAATGAAAAACAACTTATTGTTATATTTAAACAAACTAAGAATCAAATTATCTTTCACGCAGCAGCTCTGGAAATTGTAAGTTAATCATCTTTGAATCACTTTATTAAAAGCTTAATTTATCTAAATCATTGGTCATTAGTACACAAACTTCACACACTCTATCAACTAAATAAAAGTAGGATAGACTAATAATACATTACACATCTTTAATGTAAACAAAGCTGACGTTTTTCAATCAAAATGCATTTTAAATGGAAGATATTTTTCATAATTTCTCATTTTCTGGTAGATATGGACGTAATCTGCAATCCCCCCCCCTCAACGGGTCCAAGATTGAGCCCTTTCCCATCATCCTGCGAGCTGTCAAACTCTCATAATTTTAATTTTAAAAATTCGCTTAAAGAATGACTGATATAGATAATGCAAAACCAAAGAGGTTTATTTTCTCTTTGGCTTGAATAAAACAGCTATTAAGGCCAACAATGGGAAGAGCTTGTTTATAAGTTAGTTTTTATCTAGTTATGTTTTGTCTGGGCTATTTGATTAACTGTGAGGGACTAGATTATAAAATAGTCATTACATAAAAAAGCCTATTGTTGGAGATTGCTCAAACTCAATTCGTTTTGACTGTTAACAGTTTTTCAGTGTTTTTAATGGAAATTTTGTTCACACACGACTTCTAAAACATGTGTTGACAGCTCTGGTTTCAAACCGTGTTCACATTGGATTTAACAACAACATGTTTGACACATTTGAAGCCAACAAATGCAGCTTAAGATCGGCTGTTTCTATAGCCAGGATTAATTATCAAGGGCAGTTGGATCCAGTTTCGAACATAGATTCGGACCTTACTTAAGAATTGAACAGATGACCTTATGATTATAAGGCAGGTATGTAATTATAAAATAAAGACAACAACAAAAGATCACATGGAAACAAGCAATTAAAATGTTTTTGGTATACACATTTGTTAAATAACCAAGGCTGTAGACAGTGGACATGAATACCAGACAGTTGATAAAGAATATTAAATCCAAAACAGTACTGCCAGACAGCTCATTAAAATGCATTGACAGAGACCAACCAACTCTTAGCAGTAAAGTCAACCTACACTCTGTCCACTCATAACATAGTACTTCCTCTAGAAACTAGTAAGTTATGAGTGGCGAGGCGTTGTTGTTGTTGTTGTTGAGGATACA